>NW_026902293.1:4565000-5972500 GCF_033783945.1 Neopsephotus bourkii
ATCTCCTTTAACAGAGCTAAATCATGATTTACAAATAACTCACAGTTGTCCCCAAAACAGCATTTTGGACTTAATTGGTATCAGTAGGGTAGTACAAAGCTGTAAAGAATAAATCTGTTTTATTGATTTATTTAGAGCAGCAACGAATATTGGATTTGTAATTTCCTATGGTTCTCAGGGGAGTTCTGCAGGGAGAACTCCTTTTCTGAACTCTCTGTTTTGGCTGATCCCAGAAGAACAATGCTTATTGATATCAGTTTATTATTGATCTGCTCAGTATAAGGTCCTTTCATCTTCACATTTTATTTTTCTGTCTTTTTGCTTTCATCTGCCTTTGTGTTTAGTACACGGTGTGGACTGCCCTGTGGGTCACCTGGAATGTTTTCATTATCTGCTTCTATTTGGAAGTAGGCGGACTTTCTAAGGTAGGTCACTTATCCTTCTTCAGGTTTATGGGAGGGTGTTTTAACAGCAGGACTCTCAGGTTTTAGAAGGCTGGAGCCATAGAGGGAAAATATAGTTGTTTGAAGATACAATTTGATCTTTGGAGTTCCCCTCTGATGAGAACTCTAGTGCTTGAACTTGTCTTTGATAGTAAATAGTCATGGGTTTGAAGTATATATATGCACTGAATCTGAAATACAGTTGCCTTCTGAAGTACCATCTGAAGGAGTGGGGGGAAGGTTATTCAGCGCAAAATTTGAGGTTCTTTTTGATTGTTGAAATTTCAAGTGTGCATGAAAAGCATATCTGAATTTCTGAGACTGCTGTGAAAGCAGCTAAAGAAAATTACAAAGAAGGTTAATGTGGTAACTTGTTGAGCAAATTGGTCTCACAGTGAGAATGTTGATTCTTTATAAAAAAACAAATTGCAAAGGGTGACTTTTTTCACATCTGAATAAAACTTTGCTTTTCATGGTACTCAGTGCTCTAGGTCACAGATTCCTTATTCAAACCTCAGATTAGTGCAGAAATGTTTGCTGAAGGTATCAAGATGCGTGTTGCCTTTATACAAGGTAGCACTTCCATTACCATAGTTCAAATTCAGCATTGTATCTACAACGAATTCTGTACAGCATCTGCTGGTTTTTATCCTCTTGCTGGACATATATGATACTGATCTTTGGTTACCACTTTCATACTTAAATGATTCCAGTCACAGTGTGCCCATAGCACATGCTGATCCCGGTATTATTAGCAGAATAAACAACCACATTATTGGTTGTAGGTATGAACTACATCATGGCTAATTCATGCATTGCTTTTAGCTCAGTTCAAATGGGAACATTTGTAAGCTACATGCTTTTTGGGGTTCAGCATTAAAAATCCTAGCTTTTGACTGACAACAAACAGAAAACTAGTGAAAACAATTTAATAAGAAATGAAATTTAATGTACTCAGTAAAAATTACATTGAAATTAAAGCTTTCAGTGATAGATTCCTTTGGTGATAAAATTTTATAATGAAAAGCTACAGCAGATATGGTGCAGTTCGCCAGAAGTCATACGCTCGATGAGGAAATCAGTGCATTTCATAGACTATGAAAATAAATGATCATATTGGTATGTTCTGATTTTAAAATCTATTAGATGAACGGAAGAGCACCACATGGAAGTGATAAAGGCCCAAAGTAATTGTTCATTTTCATTATAAATAGAGTTTGTATTTTTTCAATCAGTTGGTGATGACCGTTTTTATAGTGCCTATTATATTTTTATATGTACCTAATGTTTTTATCTAAGTGATTAGGAATTAAGTGAAACTTTTAGTCTGACCTCTGACTTTATGAAAATTTGAGTTGTCTTTCCACAGATTACAAAAGATTCTGATCATATCTTTAGTGTGAGAGAATTATAAACCAACAGGTTTGAACTGAGATCTCAAATCTTTCAGTTTCATCTCTGTGTTTCACTTTTATGTCTTCTTACTTAATATATATGGCAAATCACAATGCAGAGAAATAGTAGCAAAAGTATTACTCAGCAGTTGAGAAATATCCCTTTTAGTAGTATGTACTTTGGTTGATATCAGAATTTTAGTGTAACTTTTATGCTGTGGTTTATAATTACAACATTTGCGAAGTAGTTTTTGGGAAAAGTAGGTGATGGATGCAAAATTATTTTCATGGAAGTTAACTCTTGGATAGATTATATGAAAGGTATCAGTATCAGGGCCAAGCTAGTAATGATAGAATCAAGAATTTTTTCATTAAACCATTGAATTTGAAATCCCTTTAATGATGTTTCTGAAAACTGCACTGGAGATAATGCAGTCATCAAGAGGCTGACGTCTTTTTGCAGCATACACATAGAATCCTGGGTATGTACAAAGTGATAGGTATTTGACGCTGGTTTAATTGGGGCCCACATTTTGAACAACATGATAGCCTAAAAATTTTATAATTGCTTTCCGTGGACATACTCCTGTGTTGTTAGGCATGATACAGAGAGGTTCTGTTATCAATGTACGTTGCTGTGTTTGGGAAATCAAATACTATCAGAAGCTTTTCAAGGATGTGTCTTTTCTCAGCATTGAAATGATAGCAGAGCGTATTTTTCCTTTTTTTCTTGCTATTGTTCTATTTTTCCATTGGGAAAAAAAGGCTTTGTTTCAGAAATGAATGCAGATTGAATGTAATTTTTAATGTCTGTTGACATATTTTCAGGGAAATTTAGGATGCTGTCTGGCAGTTAACTTATTTTTGTTCGCTTGTTTGTTTTAAGCACTATCATGTTTATAGTTGCTCTGACCAGAATCAGCAGTTGCTTGGAGTCCTGAGAATTTATTGGGTCTTTGATCTTGAATACTATCAGGAAATATAACCTGGTGCAGTAATAACTGGCAATTTTAATTCAGTGTCTTCACTTGGAGTATGCGTGCAATGCAGACAGACTTTTTAAATGTCCTAACAGGAACCCCACCACCATTGAAATTTTGCTCAGAACTTATTCTTGTGGCAGAAAGGAAGATCTCCTTTGAATATTCACTGTTTTCATTCAGCCAAAAAGTTCCACCTCAGTTAATGGAAAATTTGAATAAGAAGAAGATAGGTAATTTAGGCCTGTTCTTTGCTGTGAGAGTTTGAAACTTTTTTCCATCAATTATAATGCATAATGTTCAGATTTTCCTGGTAAACTGTTTTCTTGTTGTTGTTTTAAAGAAACAGTTTGCTATTTAATTTAAAGTTTATGGTCCTGGTATACCAAGATCTTTAAACTTTTTGTAATAAAAAGTGATGAAACCTTTTACCACCAACCCTCCTAGTATCAAACACGATATATGTGACTTGATCCTTTCCAGTCTTTCAGTAAAATGTGATATCTCTTCACAAGAGTGGCATGGAAAGTATATTTTTAGTTGCAAACACATTTCACGTTTTTAAAGGAATTTGAGGGGGAGGGAGAAAATAAAGTCAGTTTCGTATACACCCAAATTCCCCACCACATTTGTTTAATAGTGGAGGGCCAAACTGGTAGATGTGATGGGTGGAAGCTGGTAGGATAACGGTAAGCTTGGAACTAAAATACCGTATGTATAGCTGTAGGCTTGTTGTCAACGAATTCACTTGAGTCTCACTCCCTGCTCCAATTAATATCATATTATTTTGTTTAACGAGATAAAGCTTCACAGAAGAGCTTTCTGTGGAAGCATTCCCAGTAGCTACAGTATGGTAATTCAAGCAACCTCCTGGGAAAAAGATGATATGCATTCAAGTCTTCTCAGGTGTGAAAGGGAAATTAACATGGCTCTCCCACAGCCAGGTGTTGTAAGTAGAAACCTAATGTGTAAAGGTTTCCTTATAGACAACATATCACTTATGATACAGATGTGCACATAAAATTTTAATGCCTTTTTCAGGGCTAAAGAAACTGTATTTGATCAGAAATAAAATAAATATACCCATATAATTCTTTTCTGTTTGTGTTAACTGGTTTTTTTGTGCTTTTTAGCAGTGGAAACACACCCTTATGAAACAGGAAATTTGTCTGTATTTTTTTATTACTTTTATGAAATGGAAAGCATTTTTTTTTGGTGTTAACTACTCCGTATGAGAGAAACAAAGCTGCTATTATAACATGACCTTTTAATCCTCTGCTGCAGAATGACAGATTGCTACATCCATACATGAGCTCATTAGTTGTTTGGATCTTGCTCTGTCTTGAAATGAAAATGTGTTCTAATTGCTACTTTCGAGAATATAGACAATTTACATAGACATAAACACAAATCTCAAGGAATAACAGGTAAAAGAAAATTCTCTAAAGAGCATTTGGAAATAAACATTGATTGCTTCTTACCTGATACTACACCAGAAGCTGTTATTTTGAAGTATTATATGTACTTCTTAAATATGGACGAGAACTTCTAATTTGTATAAACCAGCCCTCCATCCCCAGCAATACATTCTGTTATGTACTTCTGTACAGAGGACGCTTCATTTGTTTAGTGTGTGCAGCTAATATTTCTATCATTTGTACTCCTTCAGATCCAGTATGAAAATAGCTGTGTTTATTTGTATTTATAATTTTCTGTTCCAACTGATACTTTTTTTAGATCATTTTTCTACTGTGTTTTACTGACTGTTAGTGATGATTGCACGTGTTAATGCCTTTATTCAGTAAATGTATGGCAGCATTCCAGTGCAGTGTACTCCTTTCATGTTGTTTGATATACCTTACCTCAGTAGCTAGGCAGTGCCGATGAGCTCTTTTCTTTTTCTATGATGTTCCTTCTTGTTCTTCATGTTTAATTTTTTTTTTCTATGGCATGCTTCTTGAGCGTGAACTTTGCCTTATTCTGGATTTCTTTACCTCCCAAGATTGAGCTCTCTGTCAACTGACTCTCAGTCAAACTGCTTTTGACTAAGGATTTGTTTGGCAAACATTCATATATTCAGTAGGAAGCTACTTCTAAAAGAGCTTATGTTTATCACATCCTTAGTTTTATGTATTGAATGTAGATGACTGTGAACTGTCTCAATGTGCCACTAACATTGTATCACAATATCACAGTATGCTAGAGATTGGAAGGGACCTCAAAAGATCATCTAGTCCAATTCCCCTTCTGGTGACACTAACTTAACCTTTCACCTGAAGCCAAAAGAAATTTTGCATATGTTAATTAATAAAAGAAACCTCTTTCATATATATTTTCGTTGTAATACTTTTATCAATGGAAGGTCAGAATCTGTAGGGCTCCCAGTCAAGTTTATTAAGACAGAACTATAGGATAAATGCTTATATGGATCTGTAGTTGAAGGGATAGAATTCTAACTTTCAAAATTAATAATTTATTCCATCCAGGGACAAAATGGGCTAATAAATTACTTAGTAATAGAATATGAATAGAAACCTGGTACTCTTTTCTAAACAAAATAGTCTGCATCATAAAGGGGGCTAATTATGTGGACTTTATCCTGGCTACTCATGGAATCCAATTTATTCCATCTGGTGCATGTCAGTCAATCCTTAATTGTTGCGCAGTTACATCTAATGATCTCAAATTGAGTAAGTTAAGATTAAAACCAATACTATTTTGTAATTAATAGACATGTAAAGGTATATGCTTGTGTCTTTTTTAAAATGTGAAATGAGAACATAAGAGTTGCTTGTATTTATGGCTAGCAGTAGGAAAGTAAATGTGATTCTCATTCTAATTTGGGTTGATGTGAGAAAACAGAGACAATTATTTTGGTGTAATTAGCATCAGAATTAGCTCTATGGAATAGCCCAGTCCAGAAAGCTTGTGTACAAAGTTCGCAGCATCCATAAAACCAGTATGGAAAATCAGCAGATGGAATGTAAAAGACTTCCTTGTCTAAACAGAAGGCTCAAGGTAGGTCATAGTACATCTACTCACATGTATGTAGAGGAAAGAGATGAAGATTTTCATATCCACTGGGAAGAAGGACAAGAAATAATTTGCTGAGCATGTGGCAAAGAAGATTTGGTTGGAGATCAGGGGAAGCTTTTCTTAATAATAAGGCACCGAATAGGATCTAAAGCTGTTAAAAAGCCATATCACTAGGTAACTCTTCTGCCCCACTGTTTTTAATCTATAGAAATAAGCCTCTGCCAAAAGAAAACCCCAAGTTAGTGTCCATGGATGGTTTAGAGTAGGAATGTTAAAAATGAAAATATGAGTACAAGTTGAAGGCTCAAAACTACATCTTTAATGAAATCAGTCTTACTAATTTTGGAAAGGAGTGGCAGTCCAGCTTGGGAGTTTGGGGTGTCTCTGGCTTTTTTCCCCAGCAGATGTGTAGGGACACAGAAAATGGGACACCCCAGTTGAGGCTGCGAGGTGGCTGAGAGCAGTTCTTGAGCATGCAGGGATGGGGTTTTCGTGTTCAGCTGTGTGACACCAAGTCAGAGTGATGCATCATTGCTGTTCACTCCTAATTCAGAGATTAGACCTCTGTTACAGATAAGGCTCATGTGCTTTCTGTTCTGTTGATGGATTTTTAATTCAACACAAATCATTGCCTTTCACAGCAGCACATGCTTCGCTGAGGACAATCTGAGAGTGATAATAGTATATTTCTTTGCTTCTGGACATGGTGCATACATTCATGTCCAACTCAGCTGAGAATTTTTTCCCACACACATTTGATTCATACCAGTTGCTTTGGTCAGCATCTCTCATATCCATCACCTTCATACTTTCCCCATTACTATATGTCCATTTACTTCAGCTGCTGCCATCAGCTGCTACTAGCTGTAGTATGCAGGAATAACGCATCATGATAAAGCAGTGGATGTAGCTGTAGGCATTCTGTAGTTTCTAGTAATTATAAATAACTCATTTTACAGCAGTACTTAAATATAATCTCTTTCTAGTGTGTGTGCTAATAAAATTCAACTTGCAGAAATTAAACCTAATTAAAAGATTGGTTTTGTTTCTTTGAGGTTTGGACCCTCTTGCCTTGTCTTCCTTCCCCAACTTTATTATTCCAAAAGGGTTTAGTAAATTGTTGTTTTGAAAGCCATGTTACAGAATCTTCTGCAATATGGAAAAAGGAGGAATGCTAATTAAACAACATTTAAGTAAATAGAATTAAACTAATATAAAGGTAAAGAAAAACAGACACAATACAAGTTTCAATGCTTGCGTCATATAATCCATTTAATTCCCTTGAATTTGAAGCAGCTCTCAAAAGTAACAGTTTGTTGGGATTTTTTTAATATAAAAAGGTTTTAGAACCAGTTGTCTCCTTTTTGTTCTTCTTGTGCCCTTTTCTACAATAAACATTACACTGAAATGTGTTTGCTAAAATATGAACTTCTAATATGACTTTCCTTATGCAAGTTGTTCCTCCCATCCTGCTGCTCTCTCACCATAAACAGAAATAATCTTCAGGCTCAGTTGTATTTAATACTTTTCCATAATGTTCTCTTCAAACAGCAACCTTTTGAATTTTTAATTGCTTTGGCAATAAACCTGGAAACCAATTTACTGTGAAGTTATGCAGTGTAATATTGAACAGAAACAACATTTCTGCGCTTCAGAATAATAGCTCTGGCCTTGGCTGGTATTAGGTACTGTTAATCATAGATTCAGTGTGTTGGTGGTGTGCCTTTCAATGGTATGTGCAAACAGTATTTTTGATGTTGTGTTAGGCTGACATCAGTACGTGCAGGAGCAGAAATTGCATGTGGTAGTTTCTGTTTAGAATACAATGATTATTTCCATGAAAAATTAGAAAACAACTAGCCACCAACTATCAATTCATAATGGTGAAGCTATGGAAAAATAAATTATCTTTTTATTTGCAATTTACAATCTCAGCCAAAAAACCAGAATAACTATGGATTCATGCATGCCTTTTGAAAATAAAACTAAAGAAATGCTACCTGCAGAATGGTTAAGAAGACGCCTTAATATATGCTCTCTTTAACAAACAAACAATCCACTCTCCCCCTCCCCCTGAAATAACCAACCACAAAAACAATGCAAATCAAAGAGCGGAAGGGTATTAATCTGTTAGAACTCTAGTATTGAAATCACTACTCATTCTTTAAATTCAAAATTTTCAACGAGCTAGCCTCAAAAGACTCATATTTTAGCTGAAGAGACTTTGTTGGGTTTTTTTGGTGTTCCAGATTTCACAAAATCAAAGTGATTTGATATTCTGTCTGTTTCAGTCTATTATGTAAAGCTCTAGTATCATGTAAGTTTTAATGAAATGCATGCTTGATCTTGGAAGGAGAATTAACATGCCAGCTAGCTTGGTGACACGATTTGAGCATAAAGTCACTCTGGAAAAAAAATTGCATGGAACAAATGGGACACAGATAAATGCCACTGAAACTGGAGAATGTGTCATCCTGATGTTAATTATTTTGTTTAGGTGATACAGTCACATTGCTGAACAACTTAATCAGGACTACCTTCCAGATGGTGCAAAAATTATATTTCATATCCTTTCAGGTGACTTTTGCAGTGGTTCATAATATTATATACAATCATTACCACTAAAATATGTTTTTAAAACAGAATTGGTGTTCGCTTGATTCCTGAATTCAGCGGTTGAAATTTACAGTGTAGACCAAACATTCATATTTGTTTGAGTTCGTTATCCTGGTGGATAGGACAGGAGCAACTGACTTGTCATCTACTACCTAGACTTGTGCAAAGCGTTTCATACTGTCCCACATGACATCCTTGTCTCTAAATTGGAGAGACATGGGTTGATGCAAGAGGGTAAATCCCTGAGTACGTATAGCACATCTGTGCCTGAAGCCCATAGCAAAATCTGAAAAAAGATGGGGTATTTAGATGTAGGACAAGAACATACAGAATAAGGAATCAGAGCATATAGGGGCTAGTCATTTATTCTAGCCTCATGTGTTTGGGAAAAGGTGAATTAATTAGCTTGCTCACGGAGTGAGGAAGGGAAATTTCTCTGAGTTGTGGTTTGGTTGTAAGCAAGTATGGGAAATTCATCTGCAGAGAAGGGTGAACCTATTATTTTATATACTAATTGACAATTTGATATATTTTGTAGTGATTGTTATGCTCTTATTGTAGGAAAAAAAAAAGAAGAAGACTGTTGCTTAGATTTTAATTTTGTTCTTTGTAAATATGATGTCCTTCTGGCAAAACTGCAATGAAAGCTATTTTGATTATTTCTTTAATCATATTGTTGTTCAGACACATTGGATCAACCACATCTGCTGTCTATCCATCACCTTCTAAGTACTGACACAGTGACTGGTGTGTACAGATTTTGACCCTTATGTAAGGCCCTATACTTTTTTAGTGCCGTTGCAGGCTCGATTTATTGCTTGCCAAGGTCAAAATGATGGTTTTTGCTAATAATTTTTGTACACTGCTTTCCTGTTGTATCTTTGAAATTTTTATTCCTACATTGGCCAAGTAAGGAGTTCTTCCTATTTATGAGTAAGCCTGTCATTTCATCAGTCTTCTAACAAATAGTTTCATTTAACTGATGCCCAGCTTAAAGACAGTTTTACTGGTTTGAAGGGAGTTTCACACTGATTCATCAAGTCCAACTGTCAACCTAGCACTGCCAAGTCCACCATGAAACCATGCCCCTAAGCACCACATCTACACTTCTTTTAAATACCTCCAAGGATGGTGGTGCAACTTTTTCCATGGGCAGCCTGTTCCAATGTTTTACAACCCTTTCAGTGAGGAAATTTTTCCTAATACCCAATCTAAAGCTCCCCTGGTGCAACTTAAGGCCGTTTCCTCCCTGTTACTTGGGAGAAGAGACCCAACACCCACCTCACTACTTCCTCCCTTTAAGTAGTTGTAGAGAGCCCTCCAGGTGCCCCTGGAGCCTCCTTGTCTCGAGGCTAATCAACCTCATTTCCCATAGATGTTTCTCATAAGGCTGGCTCTCTAGATCCTTCACCAGCTTCGTTGCTCTTTGGACATGATGCAGCACCTCAATATGTTGTAGTGAGGTGCAGTATTCGAGGTGTAGCCTCATCAGTGCTGAGTACAGCAGGACAATGACTTCCCTAGTCCTCCTGGCCACACTATTTCTGATACGGGCCAGGATGCAGTTGGTCTTCTTGGCTGCCTGGGCACAAGCTGGCACGTGTTCAGCAGGCGATAGTTCATCGTCTTTTGATTTCATCCAGGTGACTGTAATTTCATTCTTTGGAATTCCAGAACTCCCCCTAATTTAGAGGAAAGGCAAGGAAAAATACAAGTTTGTTTTACTTTTCGTATGGTATCCATGGAGATTTTACTAAGTATGTAGAGCCTGTGTATCCACTCAGTAATTTGCTGGTTCTTTAGGATTTTCTAAAGTATTTCAGCATACGGTGTGCATAGTCTTGAGCTTTCTGAGTTAGCATTTACCTTAAATTACTTTGCTATATGGGCCTGGTGTTGGCATTTTACCTTTGTGTTTTAGAAAATTTCTAAGTCTGGTGGGCCTACCTGAACCTGACTTTCATCAGGTATTGCAAAAGAGCACCTGGAAGAAATGTTTGCCATTCATCTCCTTTTGAGTTGTTTTTTCTTGGTGCATAATAAGGGGAACTGTTGGGTAGTGTCCCTCCCTCACTCCTAAAATTCATTTTGAAGGCTTCAGCAAACAAAAAAACCTCTAGTTAGTTCAATAGCGTCCCTTGGGTAAGCCTTAAATATATTTCCAACATGTCTGTTTTGGCAATCTTTTGTGGAATGCTTAGTGTTTATGTTGTATTAATCTTTCTTAATTCAAATGGTTTTGATTCTGTAGGTTATAGGAGCAGTCTCTTAATCTTTGTGGTGTGAATCTTGGAGAAAGCTTATCTCCTAAATTTGGTTTTCTTGAAATAATTTGTTTAACCTCCATAAGATGAATGCCTTTTGAGAACTCCTTTTCAATGCATAAGGGAATTGAAGGGATTATTCCTTATCTAGATCATTATATTCTCTTTTCCTTTTTCAGCTGTCCTTCAGAGAAATTTCTTGCTCATGTTGATGATGTGACTGAGTTTATTATTCATGAGTATCAGCACTCCTTTGAGCAGACTTCTTTAGTGTAGATTAGTGGCAAAAGAGTGAGCGAATTCTGCTGGGGATTTGGCTGCCCTTTGCTTTGCTAGGAGGTTTAATTGTCAGAGTGGCTTTACTATACCACAAATAATGCTGGGTCTTTGACCTGTTCAGTCAAATGGGGAAGGCAGAGATGTTGGAAGTCACAGTGATGGAAACAGTGCTTGCCTGAGACAGTTTTCTATGGGTAGATACTGTTTATGAATAATTTGACTGTCTCTGTGTTATGGCAGCATTGCATTCTGTCTCCTTAGATTCCCTCTCTGCTTATATCTTCAGATAGGTTGTAGAAGTTCTTTAAGATACTGTTTTGAAAGAGCTTTTCCACTGCAGGTAGAGAATCTATTACACCTGTCTGCTGAGAAATGTTGCTCGGCGTTAGTTCTATGGATCTTAATTCTGCGTGCTTGGAAGTACCTTCTTTTTTCTCTTTGGTAGATTGAGATATTCAGGTTTGACTTGGGAGTTTTGGCTGAAGATTTTCCTTTTTTATCTCAAAGACATTTGAAGTCTTTGACATATTTTTGTGCTGAGACACTTCAAACTGTCTGAACTGCTTGCTGACCCTTCTGTCTAGTTCCGCTGTGAGGGGCATAGGTGTTAGCCTAAAATCCAGATTACTTCTTTGCACCAAATATGACACAGTTGATCCATTTTACCCTTATTTTCTGTGAATTATGAATGATATTTGTACTTTTCAGCTTTATTTTCATTCAGTTTAGTAGTATTCCTCAGTTTGATCAGAAGAGACCAAGCTACTGGCTAACTTTCTCATGGCCAAGGCAGATGATTTTCTTTTTGAGCCTTCCTGTCCTGAATAAATTGATATTTCTTTCTCTTTACCTCTTACTGAGGCATTCACAAATGCTTCTTATTTTCCCCACTTCAAAGGTGGGCTATTAGATAAAAGGCTACATTCTATGAGAAAAAAACTATGTACATGTCCAGATGTGAAGAAACTGATTTCCACTAGGTCTTCATCTCAGATAAACCTGTACATTGTTTAACTTCAGAGTTGTTCATGCTGTTTTGGGACTATTTTCGTATGCTTCATGTCTACCATGAGTTGCAACTATGGTTTGCTTCAGGGTATCTTCTACTCTTATGTTTTTCACATGAGCTCATGTTTTTCACATGAGCTAGCTATTTTTCATAGAATGATAGAATGGTTAGGATTGGAAAGAACCTTAAGTTCATCTAATTCCAACCACCCTGCCATTGCCATGGGCAGGGACACCTCCCCATAGATGCTGTTGCCCAAGGCTCTGACCAGCCTAGCCTTGAACACTGCCAGGGATGGAGCAACCTGTTCCAGTGCCTCACCACCCTCACAGTAAAGAACTTCCTCATATCTAACCTGAACTTCACTTGTTTTAAGCCCATTACCCATTGACCTGTCACTACAGTCCCTGATGAAGAGTCCCTCTCTGGCAACCTTATAGTCCCTCTTCAGATACTGGAAGGCTGCTATGAGGTCTCCACGCAGCCTTCTCTTCTCCAGGCTGAACAGCCCCAACTTTCTCAGCCAATCTTCATATGGGAGGTGCTCCAGTCCCCTGATCATCCTTGTGGCCCTCCTCTGGACTTCTTGATATTTTTCTCTCTTTTATTTTTTATATATTTTATGCTTATGAATCAATTGGCTCACTGATGATTAGAGAAAAATATACCTTATACTCTGGTTTGAAAACTGCTACTTCCCATGCAGAATTTAAATAATCTTGTTGTAATGTTTTCTTTGCAAACATCTGGCTTCACTCTAATACAATATGCTAAGATTTGTGAAAATGTATACATCTTAAAATGTGCCCAGGACACATATTTACCTAGTTTTAATATATAAAATAACCAAATGGTTTAAAAAAGTTGTTAGAGAGTTTTAAAGTGTTCCTAGATGTTGGCAATGCCATGAGTACCCTAGAATTTCTTCATTCCTAAATGTCTAAGTAAGATCACTTTTTCCATCTCTAACTAGTCAGCTTGCTTAAGCATTCCAGGATCATATTAACTTTTATCCAAGTATATTATTCCTTAGGATGCAGCTTCCAATTCTGTTGCATGACATGTGTTTCCTGCTTCCACTCTGTACCACTTTGCTTATGCCTATAATTTAATAGATTTTGTTTTGCTGATGCCAGCTAACCATGTGGTCCAGATGGCCCTGTACAGCTGCCTGCCTTTTCATTATTTACCATCCTCCCTGTTGTTGTGTCATCTGCCAGTGCATCCACTACAAGCAGTGATTTTATACTTATTTCTAAATCACTGATGAAAATGTTGAATAACATCAGACCTTACATCAATCCCAAAGGAGTCCTGCTAGTAACACTCTCATTCAGCTATGATTTCCATTGATAGCTATGTCAATTAGCTAGTTTTAAATTTATTTTACTTTCAGTCTATTAAAAATATACTGCCACTCTAATTTTTTTCAATAAGAATGTTTTCTGAATGCCACATAGAAGTCTAAATATATTATCTTCTTTCAGCTGAGTCTATCATCTCAACTTTTAGTCTCTTGAAGTAATGAAATCAAGTTTGTTTAATAAGTCCTAATATCTTATGAAATCTTACTGACTGACATCAATTATACTGCTTTTTGCTGGTTCTCAAGCATCTTTTTAAGTCATCTTTCCCCTCAATTTCTTTGGGACTGATGCTAAACTAACCATTATGTGTTTTGAACCTTACGTAAGCTTTAAAGTTCTTCAGTCTCATGAAGTTCCCAAGTTTTATTAAAAGTTAACTTATTTACATTCATGAATCGCAACACTCAATGCTTCTGTTTGGTTGCCGAAGTTGTCCAGGCCTAAAGACTGAATATAATTTGTAAATCAATAGATCATTTACTAATGGTTTAGAATATGCTTCTTCCTCCTCTTCTCATTCTCTTCTTTACTAAATAAATAAAGGAAACACATATTAAAGATGACTGCTTTTTCTGTCTCTCTAAAAAATTTACAGTCTTTATCTATTAGTAGGTCTAGATCATCTCTATTTCTTTTGTTCCTTATAAGCTTAATGAATAATTTCTTACTGCCTTTAACCTTGCTAGCATGGATTCTACTTTTCTTCCCTATTAAATATTCTCCACTACATATCATCCAATTTGTATTGACTGAACTCTTTTCTCCATTTTTATCCTGGTTCCTTGAAGAACAGTATCACACATATACTGACACAATCAGTATATGCATGGGTTTGTTTGCCTAGCACTGAAAATTTTTGTACCCGTTGACTGAAGAAATTTTCACAAAGGATGAATCTTTTCATAATTCTTGTATATGTTTCCTATTAGAAATGAATAAAGGTAGCTGGAAGAGGGGACAGAACAAACTGTCTAGTGCCTCAACAGACAGAAAAGTTGCTGCAACCTTTCATTAGGAACTTTATAATTGCTATCTCTAAATTAAACTAAACAGAGGAAAGACCACAATGGAGGAGAAAGGAAGGAAACACTTCTGTATTCCTTCCAAGTTTCAGTCCTTCATCCAAAGCACCCTAGCTCTGGACCTGGAATACTCCCTAACTCATTAACCCCTGAAACTCCATGTGCCACTCACCTAGGCCTCCACAACCCCTCTCCCCAACTTGCTCAGTACTGTGAATTTATACATTCTCTGACTCCATGAGGACAGTATGGTAAAAATATATTTTACCTCACTGAGATGCCTTCTTAATACACACAACCTCTACATCTGCTTCAGAGAGGCAACAAGACCAGCACACACCCAAAGGGCTCCTATAACCTAAATCACAGGGGCAGTGTGTAAATTGCAGCGATTATTGTCCTATAACATTGTGCATTCATACTACTTAGATTTCTGTATGTTTTTTTTCTGCAGCTTCAGTACAGCAAGACACATGATTAACTTAAAATGCATGAGTAGTCTCATTAAACTCAATAAAATTGCTCACATGCTTACTATGCATTTAAGGAGTTTGCAGAATCAGCATTAAAATAAGAGGCAATCCATAGACACCTCCACTTATCATATACAAATTCTGGGAAAGGGTGGAGGCTTTGTTGTAAAGCTGAAAAAAAAAAGTATCCATCAAGTACAAAACACCTTGTCTGATGCAATAAAGTTGAAATGTGAAGATTTGATGTATTTAATATAAATATTAAACAAATACCAGTGTATGAATCTATCTATATAATTCTATGTTTTTATATTATGCACATTATGATATTGCTTAATAGTGTCTCTTAACAGCATTTTCAAGTCATCTAGGTTGCATTTGTTTGTATTGATCTTGTATATATTAATGTGACACCTCTTCTGTTGTACTTATGCTTTGTAATTTCTCCTAATACATAACATGAAGTGAGAGAAATTCAATGAATTGGAGTAAGAAAAAGTCAGGGAAGGATATGTAGATCTATGAAGTTTGTGTTGTTTCTTTTAAGCCATCATCTGCCTTAGCTGATTATTTCAGTACATCTCTGGAATATTCAGTGTTTTAAAAAAGGTATTAAAAAAGATGTAGTCCTTACGAAGAAGACTAAAAACCCACTGAGAATTAATGTCATTCCTAGAATAAAAAAAAAAAAAAAAAGATTCAAAGCCAAAGAAATCATTATGTTTTTGTGAAAAAGACTTCACAATATGTTGCTTTTATGATCTGCAATCCACTCATTAGTTTGTGCTGCTGTATCACATCACTGAGACTGTGGATAGTGTAATAAATAATCTGACTTAGTTTTTCTTTTAATTTAGGACTTCCATTATGAGTCCCTTTATTAGCATGGAAACATAAATGTGTTCCTGTATTTAGGAGTTTTGCCAACAGTAAAATAAGTTGGTGCATCAAATAAGGATGATTTAATATTTCACAAGGTTGTGTTCTGCCTTTCTAATGGAATTATTGCCCCCTTTTACTTGTATTTCCACTTGGCTTAATAGATTGTCAGTCTACTGAGTGGCCTTTTGATTCAGGTTGTACTGTACATGAAAAGAAACACAGGAGCTTATGGGTGTCCTGGGTTCAGCAGTAGCAGTCATATTTTCTCCTTCTTAGTAGCTGATGCAGCATTGTGGTTTTGACTTTCAGCCTGGGAACAGCACTGATAACACCGATGTTTTTAGTTACTTCTCAGATGTTTGGTCTGACCAAGGACTTTCTGAGTCTCATGATCTGCCAGGGAGGAGGGGAAGCCAGGAGGAAGCAGAGACAGGACACCTGACCCAAACTAACCAAAGAGGTATTCCATACCACAGCACGTCATGCCCAGGATGCAAACTGAGGGTTACCTGGAAGGGCTAGTTCACTGCTCGGTCAGTCTTGGTATTGTATTCTCTTTCTTGTTATTTCCCTTATTACTGGTGGTAGCAGCAGTGGTTTGTGTTATAACTTAGTTACTGGACTGCTCATATCTCAACCCGTGGGAGTTACATTCTTTTGATTCTCCTCCACGTCCCTCCGAGAGCCAAGACGGGAAGGAACAGGGGGACTGAGTGAGCAGCTGCGTGGGTCTGAGTTACTGACTGCACTTAAACCACGACAATGGGTTACAGTAAGGTAAACAGAAGTTATTACATAGTAATTATACATACTACTGAAAACAAACTGTAGCTTTTCAGTATCTGCAGATTTTTCTGCTGCTCATGTATGGCTGTTGGTAAATATTATTTTTTAGGAGAAAATTAAAGGATTTCATTTTATGAAATGTTAATATTTCGGAGTCCTTGGCATTCTTCTTAGATAATAGAAACTGACGTAACTACAGGAAAAAGCATTGAAACCATGATCATACAGTTTGGATAAAAAGTAGGCCTTGTGGCTCAGTTATTTCTGTAAAGAAATAACTTTTTAATAATAATGTTATTTCTGTACTTGTGTGCAAAGTAACCTTAAAGGAGAGACAAGGTTTTGTTTGCTTTTCTGAGGAGAAGGAAACCCTGGAGGGCAATGATGTAAAACTGACTCAATACTGACAATGCATTTTTAGGAATGCAGTCACGAGTTTCACATAGGCCTCCTGTGGGCTATCATGAAGCCTCTCCTTTGAAGACTGCCTTGGTGGCAATGCAGGGAAGAAAACTGTCTCTCTGTGAGTCTTGCTGTGTCTTCAGAGGCAGGAAAGGGCATCATCTCTGTATTCAGCACTTCTATTATTCCTTTCTTCAAATACACCATACCTCTTCCCATCCATGAAGAAAGGTGCTGTGGTCCCACCTTGTCCATCTACCAAGGTAGAAGCAATTTCGCTGTAGTGTCTTTTTCCCATAAAGCACTGTCCACCAACTCATGCTATTGCTTTTCACTCTTAGCTGTGTAGCTTTCCTCTGTGTGGTTAATTTATGTACATAGCTTTCCTCTATGTACCTTAATTTATGAACTTATATTGCTTTCCACACAGTTGTTGCTTAGATATTTGACTCATGGAAGACAACCTTTGCTTCACTGTATTCTGAAAAGGTACATGTGTGGTATAGTCTTCTGTATCACCATTAATACATCTTCTATTGTAGATACCAGTAGACCTGAGGTAACTGAAGTACTAGACGAAGATAGACTAAAACATTGTATTTGTCAGGCGTTTGAAAAAAATTGGCCACTTATGCTTGATGAGTGAGTTCTAAAATGTATCGTAGATCTTTGGTACCAGGATAGACTTTCAGTCTTATATTTGAGAAATGAAAGTGAAATATAAGATTTGTATTTATCTAGTAAAAAGGCAGACTACAGGTTCCTGAAATCAGTGATTCTCAAAATTAGCCAAACACTGAATGATATGCATGAATAATTTAAGAGTGTTTTGTTAAATGTGCAAAAGTCGAGTTATCCTTGCAGTGAGACTCATTGTAAATAGCCAGCAATTTACTGTGTTTCTGAAAACCACAGGCAGCAATTTGCAGGCAAGATTACACCTGTTACTATACACATGTGACATTTTCTTGATTTAAACTGTCATTCTGAAAAGCTGTTAACTGACAGCCAGAGTCTGGAATGGGGTTATAAAGTTTACTGAAGGACTCCTTACCACTGAGGCTGAGCTGTATTTCTGCTTGGGTAGAGAAAAAGCACGTAGACCTCCTACCACAACTGAAGTATGTATGAATGCAAATTAGTGCTTTCAAGGGAAATTATACATGATCTTTTTAGACATTCAGTCTAAAAAGTCTACTGTGCTACAGTAGTGTATGGTGCTACACTGACATTTTACATCTCATAAACACAGTAATATATTTCTGAAATACCTTCTTTCTTCTGAAGTATGCCAGAAATTCTGACTGTAAGTGCTACAGATGGTTGGCACTATAGCAGTACACATCAACGTCATAATTTTTTTCTGCTCTCTGTAAGTGATGTTTATTAAAGTCATTTCTGAAGATGATCTGTCGGGTTCCATAATATCACATTGTGTGAGAGGGGGGAATATTCATCTTGATTTACTCTTCTTTGATTTGTTTCTTTTTTTTTTTAATTATCAAATAAACTGGAAGTTTTTCTACCAAGTCAGTTCCCATTATGTTTCCATAGCATGTAGACATGTATGTAGTACTTGACCTAAGGAATGTATTTCATCATTGCTTTAACTACCTTCGCTTTTGCATCATGGGAGCAGTTTCAGTGTGACATCTTCCCTTTATCTAGTGACCTTCAGAAATGAGCATGCACTCAGACATGCACCGATTTGGATACCCTGATGTTCTCCAGAACTTATTTTTTCACATGAAATAACTCCCACTCAAGTTCTCTGTCATCTAAATAGTGCAAAGTATTTTCTTGTAGTCACTTACTCAAAACCTGGCCAGTTTTGCAAGCTATTGGTCTGGGTAGGTCCTTGGTATAAAGAAGTCATAACAGTTATCCAGGAACTGCCAGAACAGAAAATTTAACTTGATTTTCTTTTGTTAAAAACCTATCTTGAAAAGTGTGCTCTGCAGGTATGATAAATCTTTCCCAAAATTTTTACTGGAAGTTTCAGATTGATTGTTACTTGTTATCAAGGAATCAAATTCTTTTTATTAGGGATATGCCATCCCTAGATTTTGCATTAAAGATTTTGCACTAAAGATATTGCACAACTCTTTTGCATATAACCTTATGACAACTGTACTCTTTTTAATAACTCTCTCAGAAGGAAGAAAAACAGTCAGCCTAAAATTAGATTGCCTGGAATATTGTGGATATGGTGTCCAAATGAGTAGAAACAGAAAATGACACTATGGACAGTAGGCTCTTTCCTTTTCCATTACCCTGCCAATACACCAGACTCTTCTTCCCTAGCAGGCTGGGCATGAAGAATAATGTCTCATAGTGCTGCTCACTTGGAAAATTGACCTATATGATTCAGAAAAAGGAAACCGTTAAAGCAGAAAGTGATCATAAACACTGGAGAAGTTTTTAAAAGGTGACTGTGAAGAGGTGCACTGTAATTTAAAAGTTCAATATTTTCGGAAGAATCTCTTGGGAGAAGAGTCTCAGATAGTATCACATATAAAAAGAGATGAAGGAAAAGATGCAGACCAGTGGTATCTGAATTATGTGTAAGAATGCACTGGAGGAGAAAATCCAGAGACAGTCTTGTTCAGCTGTATGAGCCAGGGATACTTGAGAGCTGATGAGGGCTTGTGTTAAAGGCAGGTGGTAAGAAGAGGTTCTGAAAATGTGTGACAGATCAAAAAGAGATTAAAAGAAGCAAACCAGACAAGCTACAGTTGTTGCAGGCAGGTGTCAGTTTGGTCTTCTAGAACTAGGTGATCCCTCGGGCATTGCCATTCTTACTACTTTAGCCAGACTGGTGAAATGTTCCAGCTGGTATGCATCTCAGGTAACACAGCTGCTGACAGTGGATTTGAGCTTGTTTATATGGAATGAATGGATATTGTTGTGGTATTAGAACAGTAAATTCAGTGTTTCGTACACACTCATTTGGTATTAGTACCCATGTGTATTAGTATTCCTAGATGGTTTAGGTGCTAGCCTGCAATTCCTGCACCTTCTTCAGTTACACGAGGTGAAATTGCCCTTGGAAAATTCTGCTTTTGTGATGTATTTGGTGGTGCTGGGGAAACAAGTGAAGAGACAGGCAAAAAAAGCAAGTATCACGGAAGAAATCAGTTCTCCATCTTACACTTGAACAGCTTTGTAGGAAGAACACATTAAACCAATGAGGTTGTATCACACAGAGTAGTAGATATAGGGGTATTTTATTACAAATATGTTCTTAAGAATATTCATTAAAAAAATATAGGGGAAAATAGAATGAAGTGAATTATCCTTCAGTAAAGGAATGTCTGGCTTCAGAGGGGACCCGGATTATTCATTCTATTGGATCTGAGGCTCTAATATGTCCCCAGCTGATACTTCAGGTACTTTCCCACTAGCAAGAAGTCCCTAGTCTCTAATTTATTGAAATGACAAAACCTCATAGCAAAATATCTTGCTGTGACGTTTTACTTACACATCTTGGATTTATAATTCAGTCCCTGTATTCAAAATCTATACATGCATATGTAGAGGAAGGCTCTTTTTATAACTTGCTTTATTAAAAGCTTTTCAGTTTCTGTGAGGTAGATGTCTATATAGCTCTCTTTGCTTTAGAGGAATATTAGTCAAGTCGGCCTGCACAAGACCCTATGGCAATGCGAAGTGGTAGAGGCCACGATGCTAATTGTGATCCACAGTGCTGCTGTTGAGAGATCTTCGGCCTCACATGTAGGAGCAGGAATTCACGTCACTGCGTGCTGATATGAGTTATGCAGACTCCAAGGGAATTCAGCGATGCTGCTTTGTGGATAAACAAGGCAAGAGTAAACTCTGCCTAAAGCTGTCCTAGAATACTTTATTTATTCACTGTGTTTCAAATCAGCCTACTCCAAATTAATATCTGCTTTTATCTTTGGTTTGTCTGAATGCCAACCCTCACCCAGTTTTTTCTTAAAAAGGAAAGCTACAACAGTTCTTTAATAAATTACTGGTTTTCTTTCCCCTTTAACTTCCATAGACAAGAACAGAAAATGTTAAAACTTTATTACAAGAATTAGAAAATAAGGTGGTTAGTAAATGCAGATTAATATTAGCCTATTACTGTGGTATTACCTAAGTTATTTTGTGAGTCAAATCAGTGTTACACAATCTAGTCCCAAGTGAAATCT
The DNA here is from genome assembly GCF_033783945.1 of Neopsephotus bourkii. Lineage (NCBI taxonomy): Eukaryota > Metazoa > Chordata > Aves > Psittaciformes > Psittacidae > Neopsephotus > Neopsephotus bourkii. The sequence goes on from NW_026902293.1 coordinate 4,586,129, forward strand.
TCTGTCAGATGATTTTTCAGAAGTATGAAGGACAGCTTTAAATTAAGCCTGCAATTGTAATTATTTTACCAACTAGACCTTAAGCATGGAAGATATGGCCTGCGTGTTATTCACAAGGTCATAACATCTGACATGATTACAAAGGCATTACTTTCAATTATGTGGAAGAAACACAGTTCCTTCACTCATGTTCTCTAATTAAAAGAAAAGCCAACAAACGAACAACCGGACAACAACATTCTCGTATAAGTGACTGAATGCAGAGTTCTAGCTCTTTTGAACTGTTATAAACAAGCTCTGTTTCCAGTGTTGAATCTAAACAAAGTAGGCTGCCAAATTAATTTTTGTAAACATATTCTAGAATTAGTATTAAATTCTGTATCCTTGTACGTGAGCTCATTTAATTTACCTCTTTCTGATACTCAACAAACGCTAGTCCCTCCAAATAACGATCCCTGGGCTGTTTGCTGTTGGTCTCCCTCTGATCCTGTTCAATGCCTGTGTTGTTCTTGACCACCTGACATTTACAAACTAAGCATCTTTAAATAGATACTTGTAAGTACCAAATAGCACCACAAAAGAACAATAAGCAAGAAATTATCTTAAATTGCTACCGTATGTATTGTCCTGCCTCAAGTATAAACACTTGATTTAAAAAACAGTCTGATTAAAAAACTGAGTAACATTTCATGGCATTCTCTGTCAATGGAAAGTCTAAGTCATGTTTTAAAATGTTTTGGGGTATATATTTTATAGCCTGGTGTTATTGTCAGTTTCTGACTCTTTGGCTTCTTTTATCTTTGTTGGTAAATGCAAGGTGAATCTTATTTTATCTGCTTCCACAAGAAGCTCAATAATGGAACAAGTGACGTTATGGAAAACTCAGCTTTATAAAAACCACTTTCTACTATGTGTGGATTTCTCTTTGAGTATGTCAGGCAACATCTCTTAACTCACTGAGTGCTCTCAGCCCTTTCTTTTTATCACCAGTTTTTATAATGGAAAACGTAAGTTCCTTTGACATCTACCTATCAAAAATTTTTGAGGCTTGAGTCATCTGGGGTCAAGTCGATGAAGAAAATGCTTTTTGATGAACAAAGGAGGTAAAAAATTGCTGAAAAATAGAAAAAAACCATATTCTTAATCTCAGTAGTCTGGAATTACACAGAAATAACCAAGGCAGTTTGCAATGAATTTATGGAATATGTTGTAATGAACTAGCTAAGTAATTTTAGTATGTATTGCCTTTGAGCATACTGTGTGAAGTCATGGGTTTTACTAGGAAAATAGAAGGAATATTATGGGTGAAAAGCAGGATGTGGCAATAGTTGTGGGTGCCACATGGGGTGGATAAAGGATATTGTGGTTTGACTTTAGTTTATTATTCTCTTGATCAAAACTTCTACTGCTCATTGCATCAGCAGTCTTTGTACACAATATATATAGGAGCATGTGGCTGCAGAGAGGGAGAACACTAAATTCACTAGATTATTTTTTATTTTAAATATCATATGTATTTCTAAATTCAGTAGCAAATTTAAACAATAATACTTGTATTTTCTATGTAAATATCAACGTTTATATTACATCCTGAAGAGGAAAGAAACATCAGAAAATGTATAAGATGCACAAGCAAAATTCCCGATTAAAGGACAGGCTTGTGAAGGGTTAAGGGACCATGACATCGAGCTTGCAAGATGCTATTCTCTAGAGATCTTTCTAAGTCAGAATGTGATTCCTAACCATTAGCTATGCCAAATCATGTCTTCACAGTTTTTCTTCAGAGCAAGTGGTTTTTTTGGGGGTGGGGGTTAATTCATTAACTGTGTATTTCACTGTAATGATAAATTAGTGGTTTGGAAGGATTTGGATTTATTTTTATATAAAAACTTTTAGTGCTTACTTTTAGAATAGAATGGAATGGAATATTTCAGTTGGAAAGGACCTACCACAATCATTTAGTCAAACTGCCTGACCAATTAAGTTATCAAAAAGTTAAAGCATGTCAGTAAGGGCCTGCGCTAACGCCTCTTAAAAGCTGACAGGCTTAGGGCATCGACCACTTCTCTAGGAAGCCTATTCCAGTGTTTGACCACTCTGTCAGTAAATAAATGCTTCCTAAAGTCTGAACCTCCCCTGCCTCAACTTTGAACATTAGAAAAGTAAAATAATTCCAAACAAAAATTTAAGGAAACAAACATTAAGTACTTTCAGACAATCAAAGGCATAAAACCAAGAAACACCCACTTTCTTTACTATCTTGTGTCTTTGTCTGAAAGTACTTAAACTCCCTCCTCTGGATGGAGATAAATATCTGCAGTTTCAATATTTCAAGCTCTGATATCTAACATATTTTCATTTCTTTAATAAAATATTAAATAACTTTTACTTTCCTGATCCACACATCTCCATTTGAATTATGGCTTTTGTTAACTACCATTCAAGCCAGCTCTGTCTTTTATATTGGGAAGTGGTATATTTAACATGCAAAGTCTTTTCTGGGGCATACTAAGCAGCAGCCCCACTACTGCTACAGCTGGAAGAGAATGAAAACTATAATTTTCATTTCCCTTGTTCCCCTCAGAACTCGTAAAGCTTGACCATTTCCCAGCCGTCAAGCTACTGACACAGCTTTCCATACAGAAATTATGGATATATCAGACTGTGGTCTTAGAAAGGCTGACATTTACATACTTTTTTTAGTTCAGTGATTAAAGTAATGAAAGGTGCCAGTTAGTCATTTGAAAACCACAAGATACATTTACCTGAAAGGTCAGAGAAATGAAAGAGCTGGTGCAGAAAGCTGTGAGGTTGGGTGTTCATTCCAGCAGGTTTCTTGGTATCGATTACACAGATTGCCACTGCTCATTTGTAAGCCAGAAGGCAGATACGTCTCTTTGCAGGCCATTTGTCTCCTTTTGCTTCTTAATTAATACCACAGGTTTGAAAACTTGTGGTATTGAAATTAGCCTGTTAATTAGTCTGGTCTTCAGCAGTAAGGTTTTAATATCATAGGGGGTTTTGCGGCACAGTTAACAGCAATCTTGTTAAAAGCAGTGCTTGTTTTCCTTGTAAAAGTTACTTATAATTGAAATAGTGATAGTGATTTGATGAATAAATACATTCTCTGCTTGGTAACCACTTCAGGGTTAGATTTTTTCAGAGAAAAACACTTACTTTAAGATAGTGATTTTTCTCTGGTTGTCTTTAATTTGCTGCTTTATTCAATTACATTAATATCTTACATGGAGAACACTGGGGGATTATTTATTTTTTTTTAACATGTGGCAATATTTTGCCTGAAGTAAAATATTGTACAATGATATTTTGATGCAGCCTTCCTTGGCACAGTCAGCTTTTTCTGATGATCGTGCAGACTTTTTCCAAAACAATAGAAGAGATGGTTTATGTCTTTTTTAAAGTAAAATAAATAAAGTAAACAAATAAATAAATAGAAAATAATTCATTAATAATATATTGATAATTAATATATTAATAAATTAATGAAATTAAAAAAAGAGAAGAGGGACAAGGACACCAATAAAATATATACATAGACTTCTTAGTGAATGTTTAATGAGGAAGATAGTCTTTTTGGTGTAAATTGATTTTCTGGTTTGATGTTTGCCCTCAAGTAGAAGACAACACATGGGAGTTTTGTTGGTTGTTATACTCAGTGTTGAATTCTGAAGAAGTGATCACTATAGAACAATGATGAAATCCCATCAATATTGACATCACATTCTGTGTCCTGTATGCAGCCTTTGCGGTTCACAGATGCAGTCACATAACCTTTCATTACTTCCTCACTTTGACATCATTTAGGTCACTAAAACGAGTATTGCTTTAACACATCTTTATCAAGTGAATTACACTTACATCAAATAGATGAGAAGCCAGAAAACAGAACTGGATTTATTAGAAGAGCAAGTGATCCCCCAGTAATGTTAAGGTCAGAAAGTGTTTTCACATCATGAAATATTGCACATTTCAAATCTCTCCTAGGACAGCTGGATGTAGGCAGGTGCAATTTGCATAATTGTTCACATACTTTCTAGAAAAAAGCATCTTTAAAATGAAAGCTTGCATTGTCCCCCTTTTTTTTTTTTTTCCCCTTAGTGTGCTGTTGTTATTTTCCTTTAGGAAATGTCCAGGATACTAGTTATTTTCAGGTAACTGTAAGGGCTAGAAAATATTGTTGGAACCTGAACATCTGCTAAATGAACTATTCAGAGCAAAAGAATCTGTCAGAAAATGCTTTTGTGAAATCTGAATAATCTTTCACAGCCTATGACCTTACGCATATTCAGGGATAAATATTATGTTTATAAACTCAAGCGATTAAATAACGTACTTAGTCTTTGAATACCTAAAGAATAGGTTGCCATACTGTGCTCAGATTTTCCAAAAACCACTGTGATTAGGAAGAAAGATTCAATATGTAAGCTCCCTCAGACCTGAGTTTTAAATTGTTTTAAAACTGCTATAGCAGAAATTGCACACTAGTTTTTGCTATAATGATTTTTACGTCTCTGTTGTACATTTTCAATTTTTTCTGTACATTTAACCCAAACAGTAGAACTCAGAAAACTTTAATAACATCTCGTACTTGGCTCCTGAAGTAACTTTGCTAATTGAAAATTTCATCTCAGTGACATTGCTCTTGCCATTTTTAATAAATCTTGACAAATTTCACAGTTTCTGACTTGCTCCATTATTTTGTCCTCAGGGGTTTCTGAAGATTTTTCCCCCTTTTCAAACACATTATAGTATAACAAGGCTGTTGGATAAATCTGGCAAATCAATTAGTCGTGGCCCATGCAATGAGAGCCACATGCAGCTGGTATTTCCTAGGTCAGCCAAATGAAGCAACTATCTTAAAGCAGAAAAAAAAAATAAATCCAGGAACAAATAATGATCAATACTGCATCGTGTTAAGTATAGTTCCAGTTTCTGAGCCAGCAGGTAAAAGGGGACTGGATTATAAAAGTGGTCATAAAAGATACTCAGTCACCATGTGCAGTCTCTTGAATAATCAGTAGTCCTATCCTATAATCTCTTCCCCAAACTAATCAATTTATTATATATCGTGATTATATGACCCAGTGTTGTTTTACTTTGCCATATCACAAAATACATAGATGTTGTCATCCATGTAGCACATAATGTTTGCTGTTGCAAATTTTGGATTTGTTGGATAATATGATGGACTTCTCTTGAGGTATTTTTTATGATCTTAAGAAAACCCTTTAACCACCTTGTCTTTTCCTCTTTCTCTACACTCCAGCACTGTAACTGCCTTTTTTGTACAAAGACTCTTACGCAAGACCTCTGCTTTATAAATTCAGGACAACATCCCACCTAGCACAGAAGAGCGAGGGTGGTTTTGAACTACTTCTTTCAGACTAAGGTTTTTATTTCCAGAAAATAACCAACAGAGCTGAAAACAGTTGAATCCTTTGTCAGATAAACAATTGCTCACAACCATGTGAAAAGTGCTAGTAATGGTTCCATGCCATTTTGTTCTTAAATTTAAATGCATGAAGTTCTGTAGGTAGATCTAATAACGTTACAGCTGAGCCAGGGTGATTTTGTTGTTTTATAAGGTTGTTACAGTGTTACATTGTTTTTAAGGAAAACATTTTTTTTCTGTATTCAGACATAACTGTAAAAAAAAAAACAACACAAGAAAAATGGACTTTCTTTAGTATTTTCAATATTGACTTGGAACTGTTAATTACAAGCCATATCTTTGCTTGAAGGGCAGCAAATACATAACTTTTTTTCCTTCCTTTGGTTCTTAGCCTTTTGTTATAAAGGAAATTTGGAAAGTTATAGCTCATCACTTTTGGAATAAGAAATTAAAAATAAGGAATAGGTAAGTTAAGAGACTGCGTAAGTGATCTTTTGATGTGTGTTGGGAAAATATTAAATACGCCATCCTCTATCCTAGGGTCACAGACAATGTGCTGCCTACAAGACTTTCCAGCTTTGCTTGTGGGTATGGGAAATTAAAAGCACCAAAATAAAACGTAGACTTTTAGAGGACGCGAAGGATGATGTTGCCTACCACTCATTCTGTGTCAGTACTGCTGCCTCTGGTCAAATATGATTGGAACCACTGTTTTGTTTCATCTAGTACATTCCAGGTTACAGCTCTATCTTTGACCTCATTGAAGAAAGGGTAAATGTGGAATATAACAATAGTTTTCCTACTATATCATCATTTTTCAGCTCTTATGCTGCAAAGTGACTGTTTCACATTGAGTTGAGGTAATATTTAGAGCAATTCAGTGCTTCAGTAAGGATAGTTGATATAATATTATAAAAAATTCAGTATGTGCTATGATGGGCAGAGCTTTTTATGCCCAAGAGGAGAAGGTCTGCAGATACTAAGAATACTTTTCAGGGATCATGTAAAATTTTCAAGATCAATAAATGGAAAAATAAAAATTTACCAATGAAACAGTACCTTTTGCAAATTCTGTTTTCATGTATTTTTTTTCCAACAAAAGATTAATCTGCTGAAAAGCATCAGGCAGCAAGAGTGACCCCAACCCCCTCAAAGTTTCAGTAGTTTGTTCGGGGGGGGTGATTATGCCCCCTTCTAGATTCACAAACTGAGTGAAAATGGTAAAGCCAGAGTCTGGGTTTTTTTCAGTCATTAATGGCCAGAGCACAGAGCCACAGTGTGGGAGAGGTGGGTTCATGGTCTGAACTGCTTGTGCACAGATGACGCTTTCTTAGTTACAAGGACTGTCTGTAGCAAGGCAAAACTGAAGAAGGGATATTTGAAAATGAGTAGATTTTATTAGTCACAGCTGGTAGGGAAGGGGCTCTGAGCAAAAGCATTCATAGGGCTCAACATGAGAGAGAGGTGCTGCTGGGAGAAGCAGTCAGGGAACGGTTTTTTCTTCATTTTATTGCTGAGCAGACACTTCCATGCTCTTTTTATGGTTTAGGTCTGCTCTGGATCTAATCTGTTCTAATATTTATTCTAATTATTCTGATCTGTTCTAATATTTTTCTCTCGCAGAGTGGACCCACAGCTCCCACAAGGACTCTTTTTCCTTTGACACAAACCAAAATATCTGTTGTGCAGTGGAATGATTTAAAAAACAAAATGTCCTGTGAGGAATGTGTAGCTTGTTGTCAAAGAAAGGAGATTAAAGGCAGATTGCCATTATTTAAATCCCTCTTTTTGGTCAAAAACAGTGTAACAACCTGTATTTAACAGAGGCCAGCTGAATACTCTAACAAAATAATTGTTCTAAATTGGAAAAGATTCTTACTTCTAATCACCTTTGTTTCTGATGGTTTTTGGTAAAGATCTGCGTGAACTAAAATATTCTGTGTTAAAGTGAAATATGTATTTGATCCAGAAATCTACTGTATCTTTTTTCACTTTGACTCGGAAGACAGACAAGCAAACAGCTATCCAAAAGAAATTGACAAAAAAAGTCTTTAATGTAATCTGCAGTCCCCAGTGTTTTGACATGATGAGTTATTTCTTCTTAGCATTAAAAAGAAATGCTGTGTTGCCATTCAAAAATAGTTACATTCTTATTGCTGAGAATTGATACCCACTCATAGAAAGTGTTCCATACTTCTACACCACACAACTGCTATAGGAAAGCCTTTAAAGGGAGTTGGCCTCCTCCTAGGGGCAGATAGATACTCAGGTTTCTGAAGAAAAGTGGTGCTGCTGCAGTGGACTGCTTGCTTTGGAAAATATATATTGAATGTCATGTACCCTATACATTGAGCAGCTGTTTAATGGGCTGGCAACAGTGGATTATGCTGTGGCATAGCTGCGCTGTATGTCAGAGGAAGACACTCTCTCAGTAAGATCTGTCTCCAAGGGAGCTGAGGATGTGGGCACTATCTTTCAACTCTCATGATGGGAGTAAGAGGAGAACATTGGAGGAGATAACATCTTTGATTCATGTTACAGATTAAGTTCCAACAGTCAAATGCCTTGTAGTCTTTCTAAAGCTTGCTTTAACAACCACTTCCCTCTTCACTGGCTCCTATATATTGTTTCAGCACTAACTAAATAGATAAAGATGCTAATTGCATCCACTACGTCATTTGTAAGTGAGGTAATACGAAGTGAGGCTAAATAATCTTTCATACTTTGACAGCTCCTGGGAAAAATCTCTTCCAATTAATATCAGTTGTATCAAATATCCAGAGCATTATGTTATTAAAAGAGGGATGCTGCAATAACACTGTCCTAACTGTGTGGGTCATTTGTCTTACATAGCTAGGAGTCAGAAGCTGTATTTTCCTTATGCTCTAGGTGGGAAAAATTGAAAAATCCCTATCCTTGTAAGTAAAATCTGTAGCGAACCTATTGCTGGATGGAGATGTGAATGGCATTTAATTAGATATCTAACCAGCTTGGAGGTAATGTTTATCCTACATCAATTTGAAAGATAGCAAGGAGTATGTGTGGTAGGGTGCTCACCATTTCTAAACAAGCATGTTGACAGGGGGAAGCTGATGCCAGAAGCATAGAAGGAAGGAAGGCAGTTAACGTTTCCTCATTAACTGTCAACTAATAACCCCATCTCAAACTCCCCTTGCTCTGTGATCAAGCCCAAAACAGTGGGTATAGATGGTGTACAATCTGTATGTAGAAAGTGAGGATATATGGAGTGTTCCTAACCCCATGGGAGTGATTGACACAGCAGTGCAACAGAGTACACTTTGGCCTTTCCCAGCTTCCCTGGTGCTGTGAGACTCTTCAGCTGAATGCCAGCCATTCACACTTGCTAAGGGCCTGCCCTCTTTCCTCACAAGGGCTATGTCATGTTTTTTGCTTCAAAACTGGGATGCTAATGCATCTTGAATAGCATTGCATACTGCCCACCTTCTTGAAATAGTGTGCCTGACTTCGATTGTACTGTACCAGCTTTGAAGAGCACTCAAGAAATGAATGACAAAGAACTATGGCTAAAGTGTAAGGAAGGGGTGGATAGGGGCAGTTCAGAGGGAGAGCAGCATCAGCTGTAATTCTTATGGTCATTACTGTTCTCATTTAATGGACTCTTTTGCTTGGAGCACAAAACCTGGTTATGGGACTGGACAGAAGGGTCAGATGTCCAAATCTCTTGCCACACTTGGTAGTGAAATAGATGTACCATATGGTTGTTTTCTTCCCTATGGTATTTTCCAAGCAACTCTCAAACTAGGGAATAAATCCTGTGCTATGAATGAGTCAAAATTACTAATAAATACTATCAGAGGGAGAAGGAAGCATGTGAATTTTCAACTTAGTCTGGAAAAACTCTTAATCTCACAGTAAAACATTTTTCTAAAGTACCTTTATTTTTTTTACTTTCCTAGAAGCAAGGAAGAATGACCTGGGAAATTACCGAAAAGGCTGAGTCTACCCTAGAAGAGACTGTATAGTGGCACAGGAATCCTGTTTGAGTGCCAGTACCTAGCATTTTGTATCAGCTTCTAGAACAAAAGAAGGAAGGTCTTTTAATGAAAGAAGGAAGGTATTTTGGCAAAAGAACCTAGCTGAGTATCTGAGGGGCTTTGACAGTATTAAGAACAGCATTAAAAAGTTGTATCATTAAACATTATTTTGATAACACAGGTTTTAAATCTAGGTTTGTCTTATGGGCTTACCTACCCTGGAAAATCTGTTAAGGACACTAAGATTTAGATTTATATTAGCTGCTATATCTTAGCCCCCACTGTGGAAATCCTGGGCTTATAAAATACATGGATTAATTCATTTCACTTAATACATGCTGGTATCCACACCAAAAGTTACACAAAAGTAGATAGTATGCAATAGGCTAGCTCATTTTGGAGCAAATTCTTAGAAAAGGCACATATTCCAAGAAGTCCTTCAGCTTCTGCTAAAGAGGTACATTAGCTCTCTCAAGGAACATTTCTGTGTGTTTAACAATTTTGTCTTGTGATTGAGTTATTAAGTAGCACAAAGTCTCAGCTCATTTCTCCTGAATGACAGTTAGTCATTGAGCTACTTACTGCAAACCAGCACAGAAGTAAATGCGCCGTTAGGCATTAGTGGATTACTGATGAATTTTTGTTATTGTGATTAGGCATTTTCCACCTAATCTCATAGCTGCAAAGATGTATTAGTGGAGATGACTGCAGCCTGTATTTTGCAACACTAAGCTTACTCAGCAGCTCTTCTTAAAGAAATCTGACTTCCTGGGGGGTCGGGGGAATTTAGCTTTACGTTATAGAAATTCGAGCCATTGTAAGCATTAAAAATCTAGTTCCCACAGAAGGATTTCTGCAGATATCTTATTGGTTTCTGGAACCTTTTCTGCTGCAAGTCACCAAATCAAACACTGCAGTAAAACCAAGTCTGGGTTAAGCATTTTTGCCTTTATTCTGGGGAAGTGAGGGTTGAGGTAGAGGAACTGGTATAGCTGAAAGTGCTCTGAGTATTGTTCTTATTCTCCCTCCCTCCAACTCTTTCAGATCTTAGACATGGAAGGCATCTGTCAAGCATAATGCTCACTCCTATGTTGGAGGTTAAATTTTTCTGTCAACTGATCTGTACTGGGTTCTGCTTTGAAGCTGTCGAGGTAGAAGACTATGGGAATCTTTTAAAGTTTTGACAGAGTTTTTCAAGACCCAACAGTATAAAGCCCTGAGCAACTTGGCTTGATGTCATATTTTGACTCTGCTGGGAGCAGGATTTGGACTAGAGAACCCTGAATCTCCCTTCCCACCTGAAGTGTGATCCTATAAGTAATTTGATATCAGTTTGTCTTTCTTGCAGTCTGGTTAATAAACTTAAATAATTGTAAATTGTACTTCTATGGCTCTTTATGTTGTCCTTGCCTCTTGAGGAATTTGGAGTAAGGGGAGAGTATTAATTACTGTGTTTAGGAGGATGCCTTCTGTATCTGGTACCAGCTGGACTTCCTGGAGACTCTGTTGTGCAAATTTTTCTTTATCATGGAGGAATGGGTCCATCTGTGATTTTAAGCTTCAAATGCTCCCAGGAGAAAGAAAAAGAAAAAAAGAAGCTAGCTGAGGCCTGCAAGATTTCTCCCCCAGCAATCTGAAATTATAGGAGAATCATGTCCCAGTGGTATAGACACATCTATGTGAAGCTTTTTCTCATTTCTTTTGATTAAAGCTTCAAATCAATTTCTTGGTTTGTGGGTTGGTTTGTCTCTCAGCAATTGAGTGAAATGTGTTCTTCAGTCTCTCATTAGGCCAGTTCTCACAGAATTGTTGTAAGAGCCAGCTGCTACAGTAACAGCTGTGACTGACCAGGCAGAAATGGTACAGGATGATGTGCAGTAGTGTCGACTGTTCACTGCCTGAAGCCACCAGCTAGGAGTCTCTTGGTGGCTCTTCTTGGGCCCGGCTACTGCAGTGGTTCTACTAAAAAAAAGATTGGTACAAGTGTGGTATTAGACCTTTTCACAACTCAGCATACCAGTTTAGTAACACCACCTTCACAGCTGGATGCCAAGTGCTGCCTGGGAGTCAGGCCATGGCAGGCTGCTTGTGTCTTCCCCTCAAAATAGTGTGAAGCAATTGGTCATAACCCTGGATCCTAACAGCTATAATTTGTCATTAAAAAATCCCCTCAGTAAGGACATTCACCCCCAGGTACATCTTATTATTGGAGGCCATCGAAGGACCCAGTGGTGACTGAGATGGTACTTCCCAGCTTCTCCAAGGTGCTGGTGCTGCTCTTCTTTTCCTTCTGGTGTCACCACACATTGACTTACCTGCACCTCCTTTGCCATTGGCTAGTGCCAGAGAAGTTTGTATGCCTGTGGTTGTGCCATCAGTCAAAGAATTACCATTTTGCCATGTTTTTCACCTGGCTTTATAAGCTTTGTGGTCCACACTGCAGCTCTAGGGATGGTTCTGGGTGTGGTACACAGCTTAGTACCTACCCTTTATTTTACCTCTTGTAGGAAGTGTGACTGCTTTTTCACATCTCAGCCAGCCCATAATGACAGGGTCCTGCTGAGAAACATCTGTCTCTGTGGCAGCCTCACCTGCAATCCCTTTTTTGTTCTAGATAATCCATTGCCCACATACAGATAGCTGGATAGCCTCTCTTAACCCTTTAGTTACTTGGCACAGCATGAGAGTGCCTAATACAAATATCATGACAATCACTAGTTGTGTGTTCCTCGCTTTCTGATTCACCGATTAGAAGCAGAGTAGCAGAGGCACTGAGCGCTCACAGAGGAGATTAGTTCAAGATCTGTTCTTCACAAAGTGCGTATCTTTGCTGTTGTTTTCTAAAGTAGAAAATACGCCACATACCTCAAACAGTGTTGGTCATAATAATTTGGAGCTGCTCTTTCTTCTGTAAAATGGGGATGTTAATACCTCTTTATATCTCGAGGGAACCATGAGGGCAGATTTAAAGTGTGCTACCCCAAGCAACACCCAGCACAAGGAGGTTGTTTGCAGAAAAGGTTTAGGATTATGCAATAAATACAGGTATGAAAGACTGAATAATTAAGCAAATATTTATTATAAAGAACATAAATTCTTAAGTGAAAAGGAAGCATGTGGTCATGGAACTAAAGATCCTATCAGACTGTAAATGCACAAAGGGGCCGAGGAAAAACTGCAGAAGCAATTTTAATTCCTTAATAACTTTTTATGCTTGATTTGGCAAAATTCATATGCATTGGACTTCTGTGCAGGAGTTTGTTAAAATAACTAACTGTAAATTAAGATGCTTACTGGTTAAAATCAGAAAGAAATAGTATCCTTAAAAATAGCACTAGTAAGTAGTACACTTTGCTATTTTGGGGCTTATGAAGCATTAATGAGATTTGTAGGAGCGATTGTTACTTTAAAAAATCACGGCAATTTATTGTTGCTAATTACTCTCTTGGCACCGCATGTATTTAAGATTAATTGGAATGTCTGTACTCAGTAATGAGGTCCCTTGTAGTTTACACTGACTGACAACATCTTCCTTTATCTGGAAAATTACCACACTGGAAAATTTGTAAACAGGGCAGTAGCTCTTGGCAATCAAATTTCAAAAGTCTTACTTGATACGGTAGCTACCGAGTTACGATAAAAAGATCAGACAGTTCGAGTAGATAATAATAACAATAAAAACATCCACAGGAATGCTGTCATGAAGGTGTAACTTACATAGAAATGGATGTTTGACTCCTGCCTAGTCAGACTTAGCATTCAGAGAGAGACCTGATTTCTCAGTGTGATACAACATCATGAATTAAAACCGCATTTCTCAAATATTTATTTTTAGCACTATTTTGCTACTGTAAATTTAGTCATCTAAAGCTGGGATTGCTGGAAAAGCAATCCTTTCATCTCCATCTTGAAAAGCTGTGAATGAGTAATAGCAGGTGTCGATAACAGAGAGGATTACGTTGTAGTGTGATACAAGAATTTTTCTGAAATGCTTTGTTTGTGTATACAGGTTGTGTGCATGTTTTTGCATTTAAATATTTCTTTAGCAGTTTCGTATTTCTGTAGTTCACTTAAAAATGGGAACTTTGTGTCATTCTTTCTTGGATGCATTTATCAGATGGGGCTAATAAAGAATTACGTATAGACTTCTTTATCGAAGAACTAGTGATAGGATTCATTATACTTTGAACTGGAAACCTGGTCTCCCCAGCCACAGGCCTATTTTTGCTGCTGGAAGGAAAAAAAAACGCCAAGCAACAACACAGAAAATAGTAACCCAAACCCTATAACCTCGGTCACTCCTGCCTTGCAACATTGAAGCTACACTTAATAACTTTCTCAAAATATTAGTTATTTTCTGTGAGCTCCTGATCTTATAGAATTGCTCAGTTAATGAGGAGGTCTTTTTGCAGAAGCTGTAGGGGCGCAAATATTCAAGTAGGTTTTGGAAAATCCAGACATTTCTTTTCAGCACTTTCCATTTCCATGTATTATGCAGTCAGTCTGTACAACTTCAGTTGTCCAATCAATCAGAAATGTCATGATCATTTCTTAGATGAGCCCTTGAATAAAAGCAACCAATTTGTACCATTAATGGCCAGCAGATACAGTGGTCTATTATCTGAATATTCTTATTTTTCAGTGTTTAATTTTATAATGTATCATAGGCTCACCTCTCTGCTGAAGCCGTGATTAGATGAACTGTTAGTATGGAGGTTGCAGCAAAATCACCAGATACACTATGAGTTATACTTGCTTGGAGCACTGTGTATCTGAGTATTGTTGTTGATGCTTGAATTAATTTGGAATTGCATTTTAAATGGATATTTATGCTGGTGTTTAATGAGACTCAATTAGTCTCAGAGCACAGTTCCATTGTTTTGATTTTTTTTTTCATAAGGGAATGGGGAAGAGAAGAGGTCCTGACTGTTCTGGTGATTAGTTACGTATCTTCAGAGCATTTCAGAACTAAACTGTGCATAAGGCAACGGTGTTGGTACACATTAATTCTGAGCAATTCTGTCCTAAAGAGATAACAGCATGTTGTCTGCCCCAAAAAGATAACATGCTTCTTTTCAGCTGGCCAAAACTCCATCATGAATCTGGACTGTGGTGGAAACTGGTTCTCATTTCCAGGATGCCTCTGGGGGAAGTTGCACTTCCGAGGTTGCTAGGAGAAGCAGTAATTCCCTAAAGCCCGCCTTAGCCTGGAGGGTGCAAAAAAGAGCGAAACTCATATCCTTGTTTATAGCCCTGCGCATCTGGACAAGGCCAAGGAAAGTTTCTCTCTTGATTACAGCACTGTTTATTATATGCCATATGCTCCTTTTCTCCTTGGTAGCAGCACTCTGACCTTGTAAATGTGTCTCAGAAGAGTGAAACCGGAGGTGTTGTGTTACTGTGGGCAGTGGCTAAGCATGATCAGATGCTTCTTGCTCGCAAGCTCCCCTTGCGGGCACCCAGAGGAGCCAGGAAGAGGAATGGCATCCAGCTAGGTCAGTCTTGTCACCCATTTTGTCACTGTGTGATCTTAAAGGCTGGATGAAGCCACGAGACCTGTGGATGATTAGGACCTGTCTACATTCATGTTTCAATCTTGCATCTGGGTTTTTAAAACAATATTTTAACTTACAGTGGCACATATGGGTAATGGCTAGGTGATAGGTAACTAGATAATAACCTCTGCATTTCCAACAATGTATTAAGTCAAAGATGGCACTACATCCTATCTTAGCTATATGTATCTCCCTCAGGTTTTTGTGGCGGCTATTGAATGCTCCTCAGGGTTGATGTAGAACCTGACAAGTGTTGTTGCAAATGAGTTATTAAAACTCAGAGATCAGAACATAAATGAGAAACTCCAAAATTTCTCAGCCAAATTATGTTCTGAAAGAAAAAATATATTTTAAATGAGTGACAAGGTTCACTGTCTTATTAAAAAAACTCAGACAACTGGAAAAAAATCCTAAACTAACCCAAGAGCACAGCTAGGCATGAGTTTTGCAGATTCCCCATCTGTCCTGGCTCAAAGATAAAGAGACAAGTGTTATTCCCAGGAAGTTTGGCACCTCCTGGAAAGTAGAAAGGAGTCATAGCAATCCACTGGTAACATGCAACACAGAGGCCCTGATAATCTTGGCTTATGATGGGACCCTTAGGACTCCAGTCCTTCTAGGCTCTTGAGAGTCTGGTTTACCTATTCTTAAGTTATTTTAAAGCCACTCTAAAGTTTGAATTGCTGGGGTTTCTTAGACCAGAGACCTTTCAGCATCACGTAGTGGTGCTGCCCAGGAGGCAGACATTTTGAGAGCTCACATAAGGCAGTGACTTGTGATACAGGAGGTCAGAAAACCCTGAAAGTTCCTACCAGAAACCTGTGCGTGTTATGTGAACCAGTGCATTTCTGTAGGGAATACCTTTTATCCAGATAATTTTGCCGGATGATTCCTGAGTAGTTTGACTGCATGGCTGTGCAATGTGAAACTATTGTGTATGCATCTTTGAAATGAAGTCTGGCAATGCTGCTGTCATTCTGTATTGCAAAAGAGACTCTTTTTAAAGACCAATTATTTATTTAGATTATTTTTGCCTACATAGCTTTCAAAATAACTAAGTCCAGTACTATCTCAGAAATATTGGCAAGGTCAAGTGCTCTTAACCCTGACAGTCAAAAGTAATGAATCAGGGCCAGAAAAATAATGAGATTTAAAAATAAAAAAATATTAATTTTTCTTCAGATATCTCAGATCTCTAAGTTATTTTCATTATGTGCTCTGTAATAACAAAGGCTAAACCCTTGCATTTTGAATAAGGCACTTCAAAAATTCTTCTGCTGCAATGGTAGCGTTTTAACATAATAAATATATAATACATAATAATATAATAAATGCTTCAACTAATGCTAAAGTCATAGAAAATGGTTACACAGTGTGTTAAAATAAGCAGACTTGTTGAAAAGAAAACAGAGGAGATTCAAAAAGAGGGTACCTTATGACTACTGAATCACAAGGTGCATGGGAAGCGAGTCAGGCAGTGTCTCTTTTTGCCTTGCAGTAGATTGTCCACATAAATCACTGACAGAAACCGATATCAAGGAAATTACATGGATCAGCTGTCATACACTTATACCCCACAGATCACTTAAAGGCTCCAATGGTCTGTAATGCGGCACTGAAATGAAAGGTTTACAAACATTCCTGTTGTCTGGGACATCTGGATGAAGCCATCCAGGTCCAGAAGCCTTCACTGTAAGTGCCAGAGTCTATTAGGAGAGCTGCCTGCTGAGCTCTTGCAGTACAGGTGTTCCCAGCTGAGTAGATGAGCAATGACAACAGGTCTATTGAAGCTGCAATAAGGGAAGTTTCTGGTTTGTAGTAATGAAATAAAGGGATCATTAACTTGGGTGTGCATGCTTCTAGTGAGAGACATTAGGAGGCTATTGGCAAGCTGCACTTCTTCGTCCTTCAATTTTAGAATTGCTTTTCAGTGCCTTGGTTTGAGTATTACCTCAAAGAAATGGCTGGGTTTTAACTCAGGTGCAAATCAAAGCAAAAATAGCAAAATCTCTAAGGGGAGCAGACAATGTAACACACCCTTTGTCCTACATCCACTGGGATGTATAAAGATTACCTTTTAGGAAAGTTCTACTAATATAATTTGGAAAAAAAAAGAAAAAAAAAAAGAAAAAAGTGGGTTGTGGGTTTTTTTTTCCACACCAGAAATGTCTGATTTTCATGTCCAAACCTGTGTAATTTGTTCATGGTTTATTAATCTTTAATTCTCATTGCTTCTTTCCCAGTCGTCAATCTCTTGATTAGAATTTTGTCTACTTCTTCATTTGCAGATGAATTGGTACATTGTTATTTGGTGCATTCAAAATTATCAAAGCTAGAGAACTGATTTTCTGAGTCATTTTGCAAAGTAGGGAAACCTGTGACTGGTTTAATCTCCCCAATGAACATGATCTTAATCTCTTATTAGCTTCTTTAACAGTTTTCATCTGAAAATTTTCCCTCTCTAGGTTGACAGCTTCATTAGTACCCGTCACCCAAACAAATCAAGCTGAGCCAGCGCACTCCAAAATAATGAGATTGTCTTTCTATTTCTCTGAAGTACTTCTTCTCTTCCTCAGTTATATTAGTCTTCCCGACAATTAGCACCTCTTGTGTGATTTTGAAAAAGAAATGGTGATTTTGAAAGCTGAAAAGTAATGTTATTAGTGTTACTTTAAAAAAATGCAGATTTTGGCATTTTATGTAAAATGATGATGCTTCACCTGTTATTGCCTCCTTGGGGGTTCCCAGTGTATGGAATATAATTTGAAACATGTGGAACTCAATAGCTGAAAGCATTGGAAGAGAAAGAAATGTCACCCTTTCAGGCATTTCTTTTGAGAACTCCTTAAAAGCAAAGAAATGAGTGAAAGATGAGTTCATTACTATTATGATCTTAAAGGAGAAAAATTACTGAGTTTACAGGCCATAAGGGTAGATAAAGCAATTTTTATGTAATATGTAGTACTGTCATATGTACCCCCTCAGATGTTACTTTACCTATCTTTAGATTTGCAGGAGTGTTCTCGGGTAAATCCAAACAGGAAGGAGAATAAGTGGCTATATATCTGCTGTAAATAGGCTACTCCTATAACTGCAAGCTTTTTTGACCAACACAGGATAGCAAATTCCATAGCTGCAACTATGAGAAACACCAAATACCTTAATAATGCAAGGAGGTTTTAGTCCAAGGAAGGGATGGTTTATTGGTTTTCCATAAACATCTTGTGGAAAACAAGAGGATTCTTCTTTCTATGTTTTGACTTAAAATTAAAGAAGGAACAAAGCAAAAATCCCCAAATGACCATTTGCTTCTTAAAGCAATCATCCAAGAAAAAACTCATTGTCTGCTTTGTCTCTTCCAACATTCGAAATAAAATAGGTAGCCTGCCAGAATTTCTGTTATGCTTCTAAACCAGATTTCACACCATCTGCAGGTCAAGTATTTATATTAATAGCTCCTTATTCATTACATATCACTGAACTACTTTAGTTTTTAGTGGGACTGGTAGTTATAAAATGAATCAATTCATCTGATGTAGGTTGGGTGCTCTCTTGGTGAGGCAGCTGGTTGCGTAAGTGAAAGCTGCAGCTTGTTCATATCTCTATGGCTGTGTTCAGTCACCCACTCCCTTATAATTCACTTGGGGATGTGGATTCCGCTGTTATGCTTTTCTTTTCTCAATCTGATACGGTATTTTCACTTTCATTCTCTGGAACCAAATATGGGGCCTCTGAAGTGAGACATTGGTGCTGCTTTGGGGATCTCTTGTTTCAGGAAACACTTTTTTTTTTCCTTAACACCAGTTGCAAATCAAGCTGGAAAGGCAGTTGTAAAAATGGTTTGAAGATCATCTACCTGTGTATTTGCTATGAGGACGAATAGCGGTTTATGTGAACTGAGACAACAGTACACAAGCATTTATGGATAATCTCCAGGATTAAGAGGGAATTTCATCTCTTGTGCACTGTTAATCAGTGAAGCAAATGTATTTGTGCATCTTTTATTTTCTAAAATATCAAATGTAGATAACTTTTGGAGACAGGATACTGTGACTGATCAGTAAGTAACCAAACCTTGTAAATCAGATCTTTTACACCTAACAGTGTTGAAGGTGGCAATTGTCTCAGACAGGTGTTCCATCTGCTAGAGTTTAATGAATTACTCTACATTGTGTAAGCAGGAGTAACAGACAGCATAGCTTCTCTTATCTTGCAGGTTAGGTAAATTTCATCACTTTAAGTCAACTTCATTCCTAGTTTCAAGGGAAAAATTAGAAGGAGAAGCAGCTGGGCTTCTTGTAATGCACAAGCCTCAAAACCCTTGAAGTAAAGCTGCCAGACTTGCTTGTTTGTTCAGTGAACATTAGTATCCATTTAAAGAAATAGAAGGGCATCCAATGCAAAACCAAAATTCCTATGCTGTTTTTACCCCACCTTAAACAGGTTTGATAGTGAGTTTACGTGGGTCACTAGCATTTGTCTGTGCAAATTTCTACTGTATACATCCATTTTTCTGATGAAAAATTCAGAAGAAATCCTGACAGACTATTTTTTTTTCCTGCAGTTTTTAGTGTCACATCTACATTATGAATTGTGTTGTGGTGAATGAAGAACAAAGCTCAGGAAAGTAGGTGTGAATAGTTACTTTGACAACTCTTGTATGGCAAATGTTTATGCCAGAACTGGTGCACAAGTGCATCTCTGGAGAATAGAATGCACTCAGTATTCCAGATATTTAAGGTCTTGGTCATCTCAGCTGAACCACATTGCCTGGTACCCGACTGAATCTGACTGTCATGGTTATGTTAACATGAAGTTTGATATGTTCAAGCTGGAAAATAGGTGTAAGTGCAGATATTTTATTATTTCTGCCAATGTAGACCATCTTTCATCCAAACACTTAAATGTACACCTGACTTCAGAGTTACTGTTAAATTCAGCACATTCTTGGATGCTTTGATGAATGATGACATCAGCAATGAGATGTGCCAAATACACAACAAGCAAATAAGATGACAAAGTATTTCACCTGAGGAGCATAGATGCCAAAGTGGTGGTGTCTAACTTTTGCTGGCCAATAACCAGTAAGACCAGTAATGAACAGCAGCAAGCATTGCCTATTGCTCTCTCTGTAAGATTCAGTTTTCTTTGTTTTAATCTCCTTGCTCATGAAGTACACCAAAGTGCTTCATGGAAAACATGCCTGTGTGGTCCTTGAGCTGAAGACCGACCACAAAATAGCTTATGTGTACTACGAAGATTGTACTTGCCACTGATGCCATGAGTAAATATTTCCACTCTAGATGAGGACAAACAGCATTTACTTACAATCATTTCTCTGAGGATGCCTAATGCTGCTTTTTCCTGTCTACATTGGCAAGTGCCTTCTGAGCTTTGCCAGTTGATCCATACCTCTTGCTGAGTCATTTTGTTGGCAGCAGTCATTTTCTTTTTCAAGATGAGCTCTTCTTCCTCCTGGCATTTACAGTTTTATATATGAAAGCACAGACAGTGTAGCCTCGAGGTAATTGAATTTTATCAAGTATATTGTCTCCCTCCTTCAACTCTGGCAAAAGTGATAATTATCACATGCTATTGTTCCACCATAGTAAGAGGCCTTAGAGTCAGGAAGTACAGCTGAGCACAGCCAGTTTACATTAAAGCTAGGTTTGAGCAATTAAAAATTACCCGATCTTTCCTTCCTAGTTGAAAACACACTGTAGGAGTGCTTCTGAAGTATATCAAACCAGTGCATTGAAATAACTCCTAAGTGTCTCAATTCTAGAATAGCTTTACTATTCACAGACACCAAGTAATTTTAATGTTAACTACTTATAAAAACACAAGCTATTCATCACCATAGAGATGGATGCACTAGCTACATTCCCCGAACAAGACCAGTAAGGCTTCATCTATTTATTATTTATTATACCAGTAGTCCATAAATGATGTAACAAATAAGAAAACAGAGATAGTTGGAAAACATTTAAAGACAAAAAGGAGACACTGAGTTTAATGAGTCTTATGTTTGCATTTTCAGCCTTGGCTTCATCTTTCATATACGCACTTTAGACCTCTGCAAAAAGTTTTGCATGCGACAGCCACTAAAGTATTTATTTTTTCAACAAATATTCAATTTTCTGCAATTCTCCAGCATTTTTTTACACCATTACCATAGCATCTGGCTTATATGCATAACAGCACTGTATTTTGGCTCCCGTAATGTACGTGTGTAAATATATAGAGAAAGGTAGGTATCCATGTGCATCTTACCTGTATATAAAAGCATACATGCATTTACCTGTGTAGAGATGTATAAGACTACATCATAAAGTTCTGTGAACAGAAGAAAATAAAAGGAAATTATCTACCCTAAATCAGATACCTCGCATCACACAGAGAAGCTGTTTTGCAGGTCCTGTTGTCAGAAGCTCAGGTATGGGAGTGGCAGTGATGACACAGAGGAACAGATCAGGCAGGTACTACAGATGACCACTCGAAACCCAGCATTTAAGATATATGGCACTTCCATTTCTGTTCATGGTTTTCTAGGTTGCATAAAGTATGGTTTTATATGTGTAACCTCTATTAATTGTTTTGCTACACTTAGAGATGATAATCAATAGACTTTGGGAAGAGAGAGTGGCAGTCTTGCTAGTGACATGAAAAAAAATTGTAATTGTTTATCCAAGTAACTTTTTTCCAACATTTCTCCAGTTATTTGTACTTTAAATCTACTGCACAACTGAAGATCAGAGGATCTAAATCAGTTGAAAAATATCATAGTCAGATATTACTCAGTAGAAAATAGAATTGCAGCATAACAACTGTGCCTCAGTGGAGACCAGTGGCATTTCATCTGAATAGCACATTGAGCAAATCTTGTAACTGTATAAGCAATCATTAAAACTAATAGAAAAGCAACTTGCTGCAGGAAAAGCATCATAAAAACAAATGTTTTAAAAGCAATAACAAACAAAACATATCAGAGTAATAAATTTTGATGAAAACAATTAAAATTATGAATAGATCATTCTCATAATTCCTGCCTCAGAAAAAGTCAATTTAAGCAGCTTCTAATACAAAAGCTAAGAGGAGAAATATAATTAAAATAAATACAAAATATTTAATACCGGAGGTAAAGCATACAGTCTCTGAAGACCTGACTTTCATTTGCATTACCTTGTCTTGATGTTCTTTCTTCATCAGTGTGGGCAAGACTCAGGGAGTAAATGGATATCTTAGTAGTGTTGTGTTGCTGTAGAGAGACAGTGAAAGGGTACTTAGCCCTGACATGGAGCAGGAGATCACTAAGTGGTGGCTTTAGCTGGGAGAGCTTTGCTGTAAAGGTAGCATACCCTCTGCTATAGGGTGCCAGGCAGAGTGCTGGTGACCACTACCCCTTGGGGTTCCTGTACCATCCAGCTCTACTCTGCTACAGCAAATGAAGAGAGTTCGAAAGTCTGACCTGAGGTTTTCTTCATGATCAAAGAGTTCTGGAAAAGGTAGTCAGTGGCCAGCTGATGTGGGAGGTTCCCAGCATTTCTGGTTTGAGTGGATTGCTTAGGTGGAGATCGTTATTGAAAGTCAGTGGAGAAAGGGCAAGCAGTTGCTGTTGAATGGGCAGAATTGCTCTCATTCCTTGTTTTAACAGAAAAAGTCTTTATTTATCTTTGGGGAGTTTTACATTGGCAGTGGTGTGGCTTTCAGAATTTTGACTGGTCCTTGCTGTCCTCTGCTCTCTTATGGCCATGGCAGTACTGTGAGTCAATCCACTGCCTAGTAAATGTAATAACCCAGACTGTGATAGGATGCTGAGGACACTAGTGTAGGTGCTGTGCTCAGTGACTTGACAGGGGAGGTACTAGAAGACTTTGGGTGCTTTGAGAGAGAGGATGCCCAGATGTGGTCACCAGTACACCCAATTTGTCTCTGGGTTGCTCTTCCAGCTGAGGTTCTGCCAATGCACCAGCAAAGTGCCGCTGTGTGTGAATACTGTGGAAAAACTAAAGAACTTGCACACACACCTGAAAGTCCCAGCGTAGACCCCAGTAAGATGGGGGAGATGCAGGAAATGATCACAGCAAAAATATATCAAGGGGAAAAATGTGCCTTCTTTGTATTGGTTCAAGTGTTCTCAACTTATGTCAGTTGTTTTTTAAATGGAGATATTGGTATCCTGCCTCCTCCTCTCTCCCATTCTCTGAGTACCAGACATTCTCCATGAAGAAAACAAGTAATCCTTTTGGATAGTCACCAATGTTTGTTATTGCTTGGTGCCAGAATGTTAATGAGTGACAGTTTTGCGGAATATATGGATTTAAATATTGGATGTTGAATGTGTATGCGCAGCATGTTGGTGATAATTTCTGTGCGTGTGTGTTTGTTTATTCATCACTTATGGAAGAGTGTTTGAAAATAAAGATTTCTGGGGCTCAGCGACACAGATGGAATTGGCTGTACAAGATCTTCCTTTTAAATTAACAGTTCTTGCTCTCCATGGAAAGAAAAGGCCTCTGTTAGGAGAGCCTCATCTCAGTCTCTTCTTATTGTCTTAATTGAGCCTTTGAATTGCAGTCAGTAAAAGCTCACAGCAAATACAGTATCCAATCAGATGTATATTTTTAAATTAATCTACATTTGAATACCTTTCCTGATTTCCCACCAGCACCTGCAAAAGAAAAAAAAAAGGAAAAAAAAAAAAGGAAAAATGTTTGAAAAGAAAGGGAATACATTTGCAAGTTTAATTTCCCTAGGGAGAAGCGCGCTTTTCAGAGCAACTTTGATTTGTTTCTTTCTTCTTTGTGTAACCTGTAGTTTAATTTTTGTTCACATTTTTGCATTTACATTTGCATGATAAAAGAGGTTCTGCTTTTCTTTTAAAGATTGTTCTAGAAAGTCAAAATTATTCGTAGGAGAAAACCAGCAATAAATTGAAAATTTAAAAATTGTCTCCCTTTTCAGTAATTTATATATAAAACCTACTATGATTTCTAATGCTTTTACTGGTACAAGCAGACAACTGTGTTTTTCACAAGGCTGCATGAAATACTATTGCACTGCTATTTTAATGGTGATTCTGTAAGTTGAATGCATTTTTAATGGAATGAATCATCCCGGAGATGGAATTTTTCACCTTCAATGTTCAAGATCCAATTTTCAACAATTTTTTTTTCCAACTCAAGCAGATGTTTGGGCTGCTAAGCATCCTTTCTAAAAGCTTCTTTCATGCCATCTATCCTGCAGCTGATGTGATTGTGAAACTGGGAGTGAAAGGACATAGAAAATCTTTAGAGCAAAGCAGAAAAATTGTCTGATCTGTGGTTGTTAGAGCTGGAGGACTATGGTTTATTTCCACTCAGGCATGTTTTACACTGGGATTTCTGAATTTGCTCTTGACCCCCGACAAAGCAGAAGCAGCACTATCTAGTAACATGTACATAGCTATACTTATATATGTATATGAGATGAGATGTTTGCTCATCACATAGGATCTGCATTTTGCTTTCCTGTGGTATACCTGTCATGTAGAAGTATGTGGAGCTTAGTCTGGGGACCTGTTTTATCATGGTTTTGTTTTTTCACCTAATGGATGCCCCTCCTGCTGGGTTCCTCAGCTTCATCAAGTGCAGCAAACAGATTATCAGGCAGTATAGCAAGCTGCAGAATTTATATTATACTTCAGTAAGCAGGAGCACAAAGAAATTTCTAGGTATCCAGAGCTAGAAATCCAACATTTACCAAACAAAGCTCCTCTCTACATTGTGTATTCCAGGGCATTACATCCTAACTACAGAACAAGTTTATTATAGACTTCAGCTGCTCAGATACATGCACACATATGTCTTCTGCCACTGATTATAACCTGCACACCCTTGCCACCTTGGAGCAGCTCCTTTTGAAGCAAGTGGCCTTTTGAAGGCAATGGTGTATGTATGGCTTTTCACAAACCCAGTTTCATCTGAACTGATGGCCCCTTGTGTCCTTTGCCTACCAGCATATTCAGGATTACTCAGCCCCATACTGATTCATAGTGCCAGTTCCTATCCTAATTGTCAACTGAAATGTTATAATGATACAAAACCTGTATCATATGCTGACTAACATTCTTAACTACAGAAACAGGAATTTTATAAAGCATAACTCTCTTGTGTATTGCATTTTATGGTAATGCAGGCAGTTGAATCATATCCTCTTAGATTCTGATGTGGTATACACACCACATAGTACCTGAGCCCATCTTGGTACTTCATGAGTAATGAGTGGAGAGACAATTTGCTCTTTTTTGTTCCAGTCTGTCTGGAAGTGACAGACTGGAACAAGTCTGTCTGGGTAATAGAGACAATAGAGACAATTTATTTGCTTATAGCTTTTAGTGAGTAGAGGTAGAAAGACAGGTGAGAGAGAGGGAGGGAGAGAAAAATATACTAAGGGAAAAATGTGAAAGTCCTAGAATCCTAGAATAGTTTGGGTTGGAAGATCACCTAGTTCCAACCCCCCTGCCACGAGCAGGGACACCTTCCACTAGACCAGGTTGCTCAAAGCCCTGTCCAACCTGGCCTTGAACACTCCCAGGGATGGGGCAGCCACAACCTCTCTGGGCAGCTCATTTTTGGAGCCATCTGATTTACTGTTTGGTCAAGCTCGTATTCAAGTATTCAAGTCTTTCACTTTAGAGAGTTTGGTTTTTCTTCTGAGTTCAAACAATGAACAGTTTTGTCTCAGGAAATCCCCTGCTTTAGTGTTTTGCTAAAAAGCAGTAACACCTCAGGAGCTTTATTTGCTCATTAAAAAACCTAAGAGAAAGGTGGGTTGGTTTTATGTAGGGGAATTCACAAGTGTTTTTAATTTCAGAATCAGCCAGTGCTATCTTAGGTAACTGCATGCAACAGCAGGATGAGCCTTTTGCCTCTTGCAGGAAAAGGTTTTATGTTGACAAAATACTGGCTGTAGGGATTCAGCCTAAGAGATATGAGTCATTTCTGAAATGAGCCATTAAAGGTTGTTTCCAAACACCCTTACAGCCTCTTCAAAGGAGGACAAATACACTTGGTGTATGTCAGTACCTAACATCAAGAGATCTCTTGAAGACTCACATGGATATATACCCTACTGGTCTGTAACATCACCTCATGCCATTCGACTGAGCCCTAAACACCACTCAAGGGAGTGCAAGTTTGGCTTACACTCCTGGTTCCAGGTTGGGTCAAGGATAAAAGGGAGAATTCATACACTACAGGAATTATAACATTGCTCAAAGCAAGAGGTTTTTACAGCCCTTGATAGCACTGGCTCCACATACTGATTCTCCTCAAGAAGGTCAGGGTCAGAGCTATGGGTGATGGCCTTGATTGCATCAAATGCTATCGGTGTGCTACTTTGAAAGCAGATGTTCTTTATTCTCTGGCTCTTTTTTGGTGGTGGGGGAGGGTGGTGGTGTTGTTCAAGTGGGTTTTTTTCCTGTCAGGCCATTAAGGATGCTGATTTTGTGTTATTCAGTCCCTCCTTTTGTGCTACTCTACTGTGCAACAGCAGCACACCTTGAGTGAAGAGCCTTGCGTCTTTGTCAGTAGTTTTTACGTCCACAGCATTGATCACAAAAGCATTTTCTACTGTAAATTTCAAGCCTATCCTATGGACACACTAGGTATATGCAAAAATTTTTAATGTTAAAAAGGTATAAAATTTTTGGAGAGCCTGGTGTATCCCTGAAAGAAGTAGGTTGTTGCATTAATTATTTTTCACACTTAAGTCTCTTTTCCTACTTTATCAATGGTTTTATCCTATCTGAAAGCTACACTGAAAGTTTACTGTTTGTTCAGGAAACTGAGCAATAAAATGGTTACTGCTCACACATTTCTTTCTTTAGTTTCTCTTTGCTAGACATTTGCAGGATAGTTTTTCCATTATGTCCTTATTAGTTATAAATAATAAAACATCACGATTTTCTGCATATCTGTGTTATCCCACATTTTAAATTCAGCTTTTACTGCATGAATAACAGTTACAAAATAGACTGACCAGGATGTAGATAAAGGTAACCTTAAATAGAAATCTTAGCACATAATTTGAAATTATAATTTTTCTTGCTGCTTTTTTTTTTAATCTTCTTGTTGATACATGTACATATCCCACAGAACCAAAACCAAGGCTTAATAATAGGAGCAGAAGAAACATTTTGTCTTTAAGGGGAAAACAAAAAAAAGATATTCTGGGGTGATCGTCAATGCTTCTAAATTATTGAGCAACCTAAAGCCTTTCTCTTCATTCTTTACTGCAATAAACAGAATAAATACATACCTTCCACAGGTTTCAATTTTTTTTATCCACCCTTCTTTACCCAACAATGGGTAAATGGAAGTCAGATCAATTGTAGTCATTCCTTATTTCTTTTTATTTTTCCAATTTGTATTTTGAAAGGATTGTCTCCTTTACCTTAATAAACAAGAAGCTTCGTTTATTTGTGTAAATCCAAATATAATTTGATTTCATTTTGTGTAATTTATAATGGTCAAATGGCTTGTCATTTTTCCTATATCAGACAATATATCATGATTTTCCTCCCACCTACTGCCCTTTTTAAGATGTCACTTTTTAAAAATAAAATATTTTTCCACCAGGTTGGAAAACTGCACGCTATTGATACAATAAATTACCAAGGCAATAAAGGTATATATGAATAATAAAACTATCCAGTGTCATAGCCCATTAATAAAGATGCTGTTGCAGGGCTTAGAACTGTGCTGCTTCAATTTGTAAAACTGAAGTAGGACTAAGATTCAGTTTTCATAGGTGTTTCACACAGCTTCCCTGAAGTTCAGTCACTAGCCAGTCTTACAGGGAAAAAAATGCTCTAGGATACTTTTGTTTTCATGATGCTGCGTTAGTAAGGGAGAAAAGCAAATTAATCCCCATTCTAAACCAGCAAAGGTTGGGAATCCCCAGTGCATCATGTCACTAGTTGTGAAAAGGAGATAAATAAAGAAAAATGTAGTTTTGGGTAGAAACCCAAGCCCAGATGGGGTGGGGATATAACACAAGCAAACAAGTACCATTATGACATCTGCAATATGAAACATTTCTGCTTAGGGATATTTATTGATTTATTCATTTATTTTACAAAGAAACACATCCCACTTGCCATGAAAACAGGCAGAAATACTCAAAGAAGGTACAAATTTTCTGTTCTGATTGATTTTGATAAAAAAAATTTATTTGGCCTTGCTAAATGTGCTAAAACATTAAAATCTAACATTGCTTGGCTACAAAATAACTGAAAGTTAGCTAGCTAATGATGTGTGTAAGGAACTGTCGGCATGATACAACCATTCCCTGCTGCTTGTGTTCAAAGGAACTTGTTGAGAATGAGGTTTTCCTTCATTTTCACTAACAGGTGGATGATTGGGTTAATTTGACTTAATGATGCATTACAGCACAGATTTATTTCCTTGCAGTCATGCACAGCTTCCCTATATGAAGGAGATATTGTGGTATGATCTGCTGGACAAAATGAGGAACAGTGCCCTCCCAAAGCCATCACACACAGTTTTCTCGATACTTAGTGCTTTCTGATCAATATTTAACATTATGCTTGATCATGCAGAGGTAGAACCTTTCTGGTCTAATAAGTGAAAATTTCTATGCTTATACGCATTTGAGCAAAAGCCTGTGTGCTTTTACTGGGCAATTACACTGTGTGCAAAAACTCTTGTCTGTCCATAGGGTATGATTGGGAAATGTCAGTTCAAGGCAGCAAGGGCCTAATGCATAAGTTAACATTTGGTAAAGACTTTTTAAATGACTGAAAATACCAGTTATGTGACAGCGTGGAAATGTGTTAATGTTAATTGGTTCCAAGGTGTTGATCACTCTTGTCCAGCCTGAGAAAGCAACTGGTTAGTCCCAGTAAAACTGAATTTATTACATTTGAGCACTTTGTCTGCTGTTCACAGTTACTGTAAACAAAAGTGACCACTTTATTTATCTTTTTACAAAGATATTTATGATGATCTTTTCCAGACCTGATGTTTGAATTCTTTCTGGAAAGTTCCATTTAAATGGTTCAGACACAAAAACTGATAAGTAAATAAGTTGTAAAATAATTTCTTCCAATAAAATGTTATCTCAGGCAAAAAGCCATTAGGGAAATTTTGGCAGTTCTGCAAATCTCTAGTTTTTGTAATTGGGTATTTTTTTTAAGAAAAGAAAAAGATCATGACATTTTAAGCAGTATGGAGAATACTTAAGTACTTGTCAGGAAGAGAATTGTGTTCAGGATGTGTTAATTACTTTATACAGAAATTATTTTCCTCAAGTGCATTTCCAATATCAAGGGGTGACTGAACCGTACTGGTAGTGTTGGGACAGGGGCATGAAAGGGAGAAGAGGGAGGAGAGGACACTGCTGCACAATCTCTCCTGCACAAGGGGCAACCAATGGTTCTCTAATGTCTCTGATCCTTCTCTTCCTTATAGCCATTCTGCCTTTGCTATGACTACTTACTGCCTCTCAGCACTGAAAGCAAAGCTTCCCTTATAAAGCCTGTTTTGCATACATCTGAAGGAGTATCTGAGTTGACCTTGCGAGAACAAGACCATTTTGTCATGTTACTTCTCTCCATTATTATTCCAGCCCAGTGTGGCAATGTATTTCTGCATATCCTCAACTTTCAGAGTAAATAGTCCTGGAATGGATTCATAGTATTTAGATATTGTACACGAACAAGCCTAAGGATTGTCTGCTATAAAAGCAAAAATTCAGCATTGTCTTTCCAAAACTCTCAAGTTGATATAATTGAGCTTTTAACTTTAAAAAATATTCACTGAATGGATAAACAGGTAGTTCTCATTCCACGTGTGTCTGTGTCAAGATCCAAAATTATAATTGCTCTGAATAAGATGTCTGGAAGGAAAAGAGGTGAATAATCCATGGGATTTAAATTGAGCAATCTGCAGATTTAAAAAAGGCTTCAAGCCTGTCCAGCTTGGAGAAAATAGTATTCGTGAAACAGATTGTTCAAGAAACAAAAGAAAAGAAGTGCAAAGTATTTATTGTTACCTATATTTTAGCAAAATTATCCTTTAATATTATTATTATCTGTGTATATATATGCTTGCACACTAAGTCACTGCGTCATTGAATTGGTCATTATAGTCTTAGGAAAAAAGCCAGCAATTTCTGATAGCAGTGAAATACAAGGAGATTGTGATGTGTAGCTTTATAACCTTAAACTGAAACAATATATGGTGTTGACTTTCTGGACATGTTTATAGATTTTGAACTCTCTGTTGTTCTCGTCAGCAGTTAGCTAGTCAGCTTTAACACAGGCAACTTGAGAACAGAAAATACTGCTGTAACAGCAGCATAGTGCTGAAACTGAGTGAATCCCCCTGCAAGCATCCTCCAAGTACTGTATACCACAGGTCAAAGTGCTGTAATGGCTACCTTTATTCTTAGCTCAAGATAGATCCTTCCACTCTGTTAATTTCTTTTACTTTTTTGTGATCTGTGTTTATTAATGAAAGTAGAAGATACATTGACATTACCTGAGCCCCACCTTCAGCCTGATCATTATTTGAATGAACTCCATTTTAATGAACTGTTCTATTAGAGTAAATGTGCATATTATATACATGTTAACATGTATATTTGCTTACTTAGGCTTTTAAATAAAAGTCCTTAAAAGCATGCAGAGCTTGCTTTATTGTTTATCAGTTACCTCTTAGTATAGCGTATGAACTCAAAGGCCACAGGTGACCTCAGGTCATAGCTTTAGAAGTTGCTTTTCTATGCTGCTTGTCCTGGTTTCAGCTGGAACGGAGTTAATTTTCTTCCTAGTAGCTGGTGCAGTGCTGTGTTTTGGATTTAGTCTGAGAACAGTGCCGATAACACACCGATCTTTTTAGTTGTTAGTAAGTAATGCTTACCCTGATCAAGGACTTTTCAGTCTCATGCTCTGCCAGTAAGGAGGAGCATGGGAAGCCAGGAGGAAGCAGAGACATGACCCCTGACCCAAACTAACCAAAGTGGTATTCCATACCACAGCACATCTTGCCCAGCATATAAACTGGGGGGAGTCACCTGGAAGGGACCAATTGCTGCATGGATTGGTCTGCGTATTGATCGGTGGTGGGTGGTGAGCAATTTTATTGTGCATCACTTGTGTTTCCAGAATTTTATTCCTCTTCCTGTCTCTTCTATTATTCATATTAAGAATTATAATATTGATATTATTATTTTTATTATTGTATTTCACTTTATTTGGATTACTAAACTGTTCTTGTCTCAGCCTGTGAATTCTAACTCTTTTCTGATTCTCCTCCCTGTCCCCTCTGGGGCATCAGGGGGAAGTGAGTGAGAGTCTGCATGGTACTGAGTTATTGGCTGGAGTTAAACTATGACACTTCTAAATAAATTTCCAGGTACTTCACAGGGGCTGTGTAACCCATTTGTGATGTTGCTTCTGAACGTTTTCTGGGAAACGGATCCTTCACAGTCAAGGTGAAAATGTTCCACCCTGTTATTTCTGAGCCTTAATAGACTTAATAGAAGTTGATGTTATCTCTTTCTGGCATTAATTTCAGTAACATTTTTAATTTTCCTTTAAGTTATGAAACTGTAGAAAAATGATTTGGGGTTGGCTTGACTTGCTTGAGGTTTTGTTTGTTTTTCTGGTTCATATTCTGAATAAAGAAAAATACTATGCATTAGGCATGCAACCCTCTGTATCCAACTGTTGCACCATGATCTGCCTGCTTGTACTGATTTAGTTTGAAGTCGGTCCTGCTTAACCCTGTTTTCCTGACTGTAATCTCAGCTCAGATGAGAAAGTCTTAGTATGCCCTGCAGCATTGTGTTCACCCTAATGTCTCTACTACAGAAATAAAAATTGCAAGAATAGCAAATAAATTAACTTGAAGCAGAGTGAGAAAGATTTCCACGAAGTGCAGGAGTGTCCAGAGAGCTTGCATTATGCTTTCACTGTCGTCTTTTATTTGACTGCTTAGAACAATCATTATTTTGCATCCATTTGCTTGGTACATTTGTGTGGAAGGAGCTGTGCTATGATGGATGGAGCTGTCTTAAATCCTGCTGAGCTGTGTATTTAACTATTGGGCCAGTGCATTGGGTTTACTAACAGCTGTGCTGTGGGAAGTCACAACTGCCTTTCCCCTCCTTTCAAGGTAATAAAACAGAGTATAAGGGGAAAACCTGTATAGATTCAGAGGTAATTTAAGAGGTATTTTTTGCTCCTGTACAGGCAAAGCATGTCAGACAGATGATTTCACAAAGGTTCTGTCCTCAGAGGTTTTCACTCAGAAATGAACAATGCCCTTCTAACCTAAACACAGATGGAAGATGAATCCATGACAGCATCACATATTACTGGGAGGAACAAGTCTTAAGATTTGGAGTCCTTTAATGGAATGAGAGAAGTAGTATCATGAAAGGACAAAACAATAATGCTTTCTGTTTTATGGATCCTCCCCTAGTTCTTCTTCATAAATCTTATCACTGACATTTCAAATTAAAATGCTAGGTGCTTTACCTTTAGATCACTTGTCTCAGTCTCTCCTTGTTTCTGCATTCAGGGGAAGCTGCAGTTGCAAATTCTGTTAAGTCTTCTGAGTGATATATTTTAACTTTGTTTGAAATGTCACGAGTCTTTCTTCCATAATGAAGAGCATGGAGATTTCTCCGTGTTTGCTTCTGTAGTCCATTGCCTTCATTAGATTCTTTTATCCAGAATGACTTCAAACCCTTTTTTATTAAAAATATGTAAATCATTGTTATCATTATGATTTAATGTAAAATTAAATAATTAGAAATAAATTATGACTGATTTGATTGTCTTTGCAACTTGGGATGTGTATAATTTACAAATCTTCAAAGCTGTGTTAGGTAGCAATAACCTCATTGTATTCATGGAGAGAGTTAAAGTTCTTTTCATATAGTTAACTCTTTGAGGAAGTCACCAAGGAAGTGACTGATTTTCAGAGGCACTAAGCACCCACAGCTGAACTGAACATAAGGGACCTGACCAGTGATTTGTGTCACAGCCTCCCTGCTTCTTTGGGAATTACCTTTGGTGGATTACAGCTGCCTTTTCCTTTTTTGCACTGGAATTTCTACGTCATTCCAAAATATACTAGCATGCCCAGTCTTACTTAACTCAGCCATTTTCAAATGAGCATTTTATAGCATGCCTATTTTGTCATTCATTAAGTGAAAGACTTTGGGACTATTGGATTTCATCTGTTCCTAAAAATTCGGTTGGTTCACAGCATTTATTATTGTGATTCTTTTTGTCACTGATACCTTTCTGAGAGTAAATTTTTACTAGGCCATACCTGCTTCCTATGCCAGAAGCTATATAAACATCTATTAATAATGTGACACTAATTATAAGCTTTGGTATGCTTGCTAAGCTTCTATATTATTATATTTTGTAACAACAGGTTAAAACAGTTCATAGAAAAGGCTGATAGAAAGAGTGTCTTTGTACTTCAGGAAGACTGAAACAGAAATCTGTTACTATAACCTCCTGGGGTCTTACCCATGCCTGATAAGGAGGAAGATGATGGAATTTCTTGGCATCCAGTTTCAATGTTGTGTGCCATACGATTACTCACTCCAGCACCACCAAACCCCTTTTATGAGTGTCACCTTTACCCCCCATCAATAGCAATTTTATACATAACTGGTAGGATTTTGCTAAATCAAGTGTCTTCTCAGGAACCAGCTTCTTGTAAGGGTATTTTTTATGATGACCCTTCCTCTCTGTCTGAAAACAGATCTTGGGAGGGAGGCTTGTGTGGGATACTATTCAAAGTGAATACCTTTCTATCTAAAATTTCAAATTCTTGTGATTTCAGCTAAAAAAAAAGGAATCAAACACTTTAATCTCCAAGTTACCTACATGTGAGGAACCATTTGCTGAATCATGCATATGATCATACAAATGTGTTCTGCATGTTTAAATTTGTCTAGATGTCAATACATGTGCACCTGTAGATGATGGCAGCCTAAAAGCAGAGCTTTAAACCACCTCTGTGTTAAATAAAATGTAACCAGCACAACCTAGGCTGGAAGCATTAGACCTCAAAATATACAATAAAGGTATTACTTCATCTGAAATTGTGGTTTATTAGTTTCGAAACTCTTAGTTTAAGAGAGAATCTTACTTCCCTTGGATTCAATTCATCTCTGTTCTCTGAATAGGAAACAAGAATTGGTTGTCTGAAACAATTGCTCTTGTGGCATCCACAAATTTCACTGTGGTGCTGCTAATTCCTTGAGGAGCACAGTGCATTTGCAGCCTCCTTTTTTTATTGATTCTTCCTGTTAGACTGCAGTGAACCCTAGAATAGAGCTACAAAATTTGCAATATCATTTCAGCAGAATAATAATAATAATAATTATTAGTGTTACTGTTGTTAATTGCTGCTGTTGCTGGTGGTAATGGTGGTGTGCAACCTCTGAATATGCAACATGGCCAGAAGAAACAAATAACTGTGCTTTTCATCTATGGGTAATGATCTGTTTTCTTCAATTATTTTACTGTGGGGTTTAAAGCAGCAATCTGTGGCCAAAGAAGTCCCAGCATTGTTTCTGCCTTTATTCCGAGTGCCTTTGATTTAATACACTTTATTCTGTGATGTGCCTTTCTGCCATCTTAGCTTCTCTGGAAGCAGTATGGTTCTTGGCCATAGAGTTTCAGGAAAAAACAGTTGCATTTCAAAGATTACAATGAAGAAGTCCAAGTCATTTAATTTGTAAGTGATCGTCAGCTTGGCCTTCACATTTAAGCCCTCAGGTCTTCACAAATTCGTATTTACATGACAGAAGCTCCCCTCCACATGTACATATATGTGTGGAGGTGAAATAGGTTCCTTTCTACCCAATTTTAACATGCAAATGACATTTCAATGTGCAAGTGCTTTTGGTTTTTTTCTTTTCTTTCTTAACATGGACTGTGCACTCAAAATTGCAGGACTAGGGAATCATGTAAATTACACAAGGACTGAAGAAGTCCAATAACAAAAGCTAGTTAAGTCCATGGTCCATCTCAGCCTTTGGCAATGTATTCTCTACACAGTGCTTTGTACTGTTTTTCTTTGCTTGTTTTTTTTTTTAGTTAGCTGTCTTAAAAAGCAGAGTTTTCTTGGTTTTCCTTAAGAAGCTGCAGTGCTACAAAAGCATTTTACTACTCTATTTCTGTTTTATTATTTTCTCATCCTATTAGTGTGCAAACCCTTTCAAGGTCTGTAAACTACTGTCATCTTCCCACCTCCACCAACTGGGTAAATGCACAGAGGGAGGGAAGATTACATTTTCTGTAGGACTGACACTTTACTTAGAATTTACATTAAATAATAATTACACATACCTAGGTGGTTTTTTTCTGCTCTTTTATATCTCCTCCTTACTTTCTATACTGTATAACACACGTCTCTTTAAATAACTACTTTCCACATTTCACTCTCTATGGTATGTATGGGAGGTATATATATATATGGTATATTATTCTTTATTTTTTAAAGACTGGTCTGGTATTTTACTCATCTCCTTCCTCTTCAAGGAGGAATTTCTTATTCTTAGGTTTTTTACTCAACAACCTTTTCACCCTCCTGCTTTTGATCCTACCCTGGGAGATTTTCTGTTTCTTTTTGGCAGAGATACTTAGCCTTCGATTTCTTTCCCTTCTCTTTGTGGTACTTCTCCCTCTGTTGTAAGGTCTTTGCACTTTTTCTCTTCTCCCCTCTTTCTTCCTATCTGTTTTTCACTACTATGCTAGCAGACAGAGGATGTAGAGGAAACTTGGAAGTTGTCATGACGCTCCAGAAGATGACAGAGGGATGACATCTCCTTGCTTTCCTTGGTTTTGATGTGGCTTCTGTCCACATTCTGGAGAGTCTCTGTCCTGTATGTAGCTGGGAAGGTGAAGCAGAAGGGCTGCCCTCCACCTCCAACACTCTCTCAACCTGAACCAGTCATGCCACTAACTTGAGACCAGCTCTCAGGCACAAGCAAATATGAGGGAAGGAAACCAAATTATTTGAGGGGTTTTGTGTTTGCTTGGTTCGGGGTGTGTTGTGGATAGTTTGGAGTGGGACACTGGGTGATAATTTAATGCTAAATGTATTTAGGCTTATTTCATTACACTGTGGGCTATACTATGAAAGGTCTCCCATGAGAACTGGAGCTCCTACAGCTATAGAAGACTGGGGGAGCTGGGCAGTCACTTTATTGTCAAGATATCAGGACTGGAAAGAGTTGGAAGCCTCTGTGGTTATATTTGGCTGGCTTTGCCAGCAATCTCTGCACTAGTCATGTACAGCAAAAAATACCCCAACAAAATGAACCTTTCTCTGCTGCGTGCAGCCTGCTCCTGAAACACAAAGGGCTTCTCTGTAGGAACGGCCGCTCTTGCCCCAGTTCCTCCTTGGTCTGGGTCTGGACACACGAGGAGCAGCCTGGCAGTGCATCTCAGCTCTGCAGCTGACTAGCAACTGATTAGAAATTTCTGACAAGAAGAAAACGTTCCACCCACAGAATGGCATTTCAGAAGTGTATGTATGTCGATTGACATCTTACTAATATTCTTCTTAAAACTTTTCATTTTGGTTATGTCCAGAAGTCTCACTTTCTAAATACAGAATATTTAGAATGTGATTCTATTTTTCATATTTGTCTTTTTTACTTGCACAAGAGGAGTGCCAGTTTTTCACCAAACAGAATACAACTTTATTTTTGTTTGATGAGCTTTTTTAATCCTTCTTTAGCACAGTTATGTTTGTCTAAAAATATAAACACATGAATTGACATTTAGATTTGAGCTTTCTGATGCCTGGCATAGAAGTCTGCCACTGTAACTAAGAACAGCAGCTAGAAAAAGTGGTTTGACATCTTGGTGGACCAGAACTGGAGTGGGAGAAAAGATTTGCCCATGGGTTTTGCAGAGGAGTAAGAGTTTCTGGATGTCATTCACAGATAAAGAGGTAAATGTGCTTCAGGAATCACAGAGTTCTAGGAGGTGCTTTCTTCCCTGTCCTCCCCAGCCTGTCTCTACCTCTTCTCCTTTTTGTCCTCTCCCTCTCACTTGTCAGTTCCACTGCACCATGAAGGAGCCTTATCCTCTACTTGATTTCTATTCCCCTGATATCTCTTGTCTTTTCCTGCTTCCTTCAGTGTTGCATTTCTATCAAGACTAAGTCCCGATCTCCTTCTTAGGACCTCTTGTCCCCTTCTCACTTTATACAGTATCCTTCAAAACTACTCCCAGCTCTCCAGCTGCACATAAAACCATTTCCTATGCTGATATTTGAAACATCTTCTATTCTGGCATCTTCCCTGAACTTTATTGCTGATAACAAACTCTCTCTTCCAGCTCATCAGTGAACACATGAAATATTGCAGAGACAGATTACATTACATACACTTGGCAAGAAAGGTACTTTGTGAGGGTTTTACATTTTATTGCATGCTTCTCAGCTGTTGAAGATCTGGGAAAAAAAAGAAAATTAAATACAATTTTACAATGTCACAGCAGTAAGTCAAAGTAGGTAGCATAAAAAGCTTACATTTGGATCAATCTGGCTAACATTTCCACTTGCATCTTGTGTCCCAGTGTCCAGTGTTTAAAAAAGCTTTTGAGCATGGGCAAATAAAGGTTTGCACAGAAGACCACAGAGGAGTCTACAGCACAGTGAGATAATGAAGAGATAGAACAGAGGAGAAGGAAATAAATGTGCTCACAAATGAATTTTCAATGCTTTCTTGCTAATGGCTCGTCTCAGTAATGTAATTTTGTAAAGAGGTGAGTGGGTATCTGAGAACACAGAAAAGTGATTTTGTGTTTGGCAGGACGCATGGTTGTGAAGGTCAGTGTAGCTTCGAGGGGGGTGTTTTTCATCAGCGTGAGCATGGGAAGTAAGGGAGTCTTTTAATAATTGGGCCTGCTTTTGTAGGTCTATTTTTATCTGTAGTGTTCTTCCCCCCTGCTCACCTCTGTCTTTGTATTCCTTTTATCTTTTTCTTTGGCTTTTCTGTGTTCTCCTCCACTACTGCTACCTTCTCATATTTGCTAGTGCCCTTTCCTTCACCTCTAGCCCTCTTTCTACCCAACCCCATAAACCTGCCATAAACACAATCCGTCTTCTTCTGCCACATTATTATTATTTATTTCTCTCCTGTTCTAATTTGATTGTTACTATGCAGAGTTCGAACACAAGTGACAATAGTAGACATTGCTGTTCTTCCTTTTCACTGAT
Organism: Neopsephotus bourkii; assembly: GCF_033783945.1. Classification (NCBI taxonomy): domain Eukaryota; kingdom Metazoa; phylum Chordata; class Aves; order Psittaciformes; family Psittacidae; genus Neopsephotus; species Neopsephotus bourkii. The sequence goes on from NW_026902293.1 coordinate 4,624,386, forward strand.
AATTTTTCCCTTTCCTCCTCTCTTTCCACTTCTTAGCTGTACTTTTATAACAGTTTTAGTTTCCTCATTTGGAGTGATTAAAACTATGGTTTTTGCACACTCAGCACCAAATATTACTGACGTCTGACTGTTGCTCCATTTTTATGGTACACACAGAGAAGACTGTAGGATTTGCAGGAAGGAAGGAAGGCCAGGGAGACAAGCCTCTGTAATACTCCCAAATTTGTTGACTCTGCTGCTATGAAACAGAGCTGAAATGGCTTCATGCTGTTCCCTGGAAGAAAAAGGTGCTGAGATTCACAATTGTCTGAATGAGGTAAGAAACAATTTCGCATCTGGGCTGCTTCATTAGCAAACCTGAGTGGCTACAAAAGGGAAGTTAAAATAAACTCCTCTGTTGCAGCAAGCAAAGGGTGGTATTTTGGGAGGGGTTAGAACCATTCGGACAAGTATGTGAAGATGACATTTGGCAGGTATAAGTATACATAAATTTGATAAGGCTCAGATGTCCCAGATCTTTCCCAGATGAAGTTTACTCTGTCAGCCTGCCAGGAGCCCAGCTGGATGACCATAATATATACAATAAAATAAAATTGATTGGTTTTGGCATTATAATTCTTCATCCCCAAATGGAGTCCTACATACTGGAACTGAGAACTCAGAACTCAGCTCTGTTTCAGAGATAGAAGGCATGACAGGGACATGGCTTTGATTCTTCCTTTGCTGGTATGAACCCAGAGTCATAGAATCATAGAATCATAGAATGGTTAGGGTTGGAAAGGACCTTAAGATCATCTAGTTCCACCCCTGCATCACCCCCCAAAAAAGCATTAGAAAAGGAAAATGAACAAACTGCACTGGAAAAAATGTAGGCTGTGGCAGCTGTTACACCGTGAAAGATGCTCTGATACCAGTTTAAAAAAAAAAGCCAAGTAACAACAACAACAACAAAAAAAAACCCCAAACCCTTCAAGAAACTGCTCTAGAGGAACACTGGATAACTTTTAGTTTTAAGAAATCTTCCATGAAAGCACAAGATGAAGGGACCTGGACACAAGGCAATTTCTTGAGGTAGTTCTATGCATTCAATCACATCAGCACCATGATAAATTCAGAGTAACTAGAGTTGTATTTTTTTTCAGGTTTGAGTCATTTGTACCGCTGTTCTTACATTTTCTACAAGGCTCTGGGAAGGGATTTATGGATAGATACAGCAGGAATAGGTAGAAAGATAAGCATGTGAACCTTTCTGAACTAAAAATATATTGAGTAGTTGCCCGTGGTTGTAAAAGCCGGTCTTTACAGCTCTTGTGACTCCTTCAGAAATTCTTTTTGGTTCTGTTGAAGGTGGGATGCAAGACGAAACAGCTTATGAAGCTCTTCTTTCTGATCTTTCTCATCTGGAAAGCACACATTATCATCATGGCTGTGCTAGGAGTTTCTGTAACTAAAATTGCTGGAGTTAAGTTCACCCACTGAGATGGATTTTCACTGATTTTTTTTTTTTTTTTGGGGGGGGGAACTTGTAGAATCTCTTTGTAATTCAGAAAGCTAGTTGAGAATATTTTAATTTTATTTTTTCTTTCAGTGCATTGGTTATAGCATCATTTTATTTTGGAGGCATCAGAGATACACAGAGGGGCTTTGAACAACTTAACCCCATGACTCCTCCCGCTGTCAACCAAACTTTTCTGCATTTCAGGATGTTTTCAATATTTCAGAATAACTCCTAATAACAAGATATTTTTAGTCATTAAAATAATCATTATTGAGATTCGGGTTGCTAGAAACTAACAATTAGCTTGAGATGCTCAAAAAGAACTTTGTGTTCCCTTCCTATAAAGGGTTCTGTATGGAGCACTTGGCATATTTCTCCCTGCCAATGTTTTTTGGTGCCTGCAATGGCATTAAAAGTCATAGCCCTGGCAATAACACCTGAATATAGTGACCATCACTGCATATAAATGATATTTCATATCAACAACAGCACTGTAGGAGTCCACTCCCTGCATGCTCTCTCTCAGAGTGGAAATGATTTGCTCTTTGGCCTTATGTCTGAATTACCACTGAGGTGGGGTCCTAATTATGCAGCTTCACTGCTTATTGGCTCTTATTTTTCTATACAATAATGCAACATCTTTCTAATTACACTGTATAAACTGATGATACAGAATCCTTAGTTGAACGTAATTGTCCCTTTTTTTTTCTTTTCCGGTATTCTAAAAGTCACTATTTTTATGAAATTTAAAAGCTGCAGGTTGCATGATAATTAGTCACTAAACAACTGGGTTATTTCAAAGGTGTCTGAAGTTCTGCAAAAATATTTAATTGCTTAGGATGTATAAAGCATTTCCCACATAATTATTAAAGATTTTCTTTTCCCATTTTTTTACATGCATTGAAAAAAATTGAATAAGGAAAATTCTCCCAAGTGTTGTAAATTAAAGACATATTTTCTCTGAAATTTAGTTCAGCAGTTACTTATTGCAGTAGCCATTTAGAAAGTTAATTTATATAAATGTCATCTTTGCTAGTGTCAATTATATTAAGATGCTGCTGGTAGCTTCAGAATATACTTGATTACTTGCGGATGACATTCTTCATCATTTTGTATTTGTGGATCTCAGAACACAAGTCTGCTGGCAGAGCTTTACAGAGAGTGTGTTCATGCAGTCCTTTGCCATCTAACTGGAGATACACTGTTATTCATACAGAGATAAAGGACATACCAGTTGGTGTTGATGTCTGAGTTGCTTCTCCTTTATTTAAAAATTCCTGCTGCTACAACACAAGTTATTTATTAAAGACGAGGAGGTTTTTTTTTCAGCTGGTCAAAGATCATTCTTCTGTTTGCACCCACAAGGCAAGAGACAGTGTGTACAAAATGTGATGCCAGTCAACATAAAGCATGTAGCTACAAGGTCAGATGCTCACCCTAAGTATGATCATAGAAAAGCTCCAGTCCATCGTTCTCAGGGAGGAATTCCTATTTTCATTTTCCTTCACTACAGTCAGTCAAGAAAGAGGTAATATATAAGACCACAATGTATTATTTTTATATTTTGTCCATGGACATATTGAAGGACTGTTGTGGTTTAACCCCATCTGGGAGTTACATTTCAGTAAATGTTAGGATTTTCATAGTTTTAAAATCCTAGGAGGAAACCACCATATTTTTTTCTGATTTACTTCTGAGCCTGGATTACAGTATGGAAGAGAAATACACTATTGCTCTGTCCATATGCCATTTGATCTCAGCAATTTCATACTACTGTATTTCAATTTCATACCCATGAGAACTTCTTTTCTGAACTGTTCTTGAAACTTCTATCTTTCAAAGAATAATTCCATTATCTCAGTGTTATTAATTTCTTTTATCATTTATTCTCCCTTGGCAACTATTCCCATGAGGACAAATATTGGTGGTAGCCTCTCTGTCTTAGGAAAATGTGACTTCATACCACAGGAGAGAAGCCGTTCTGCCAGATTCATGTTCATATCTTTCCCTATGCAGATAAGGCTGAATGCTGTTCAGAGAAACAGTGAATTTTGTTTCACTTGGTTTCACAGATGGCTCTGAATACACTAAAGCTGATGTCTGACTATTGCATAACCTAACTTTACTAACCCAATCTGCTGTCAAATTACATCAGGTGAAAAGAATTACATCTCATTAGAAAAATTATGTTCCTTAATCATACTTCAAATTTGACTTCAGAAATTTGAAGCTGTAAGTGATGAAAAGCTAGTGAAATAAAATACTGAATTATTAAATTTATTTTCATGCTATTTTTAGAAGAATATTACAGGGTTTTTTCTATCATGTATCCACCTTCTGTGGCAAATAATTTGAAGTCAAGTTTCTCTTTGGACTTGAGTTGAACCAGCATTGATATTTCTTAGCATTATCCACTGTCTTCTATTCACATTTCTCTATCATTCATAATTTGAGAAAATCGGTGACTCTTAGACACGGAGTATTACTTGGGTTTGGGCTTCCATGTTAAACACAATCCTGTAATTGGCACTAAATGCAGAATTCAGCCAGTCTACTTACAAGAGTAACTGCAGCTATTAAAATAGGCATACTCACAAAATATTGTCTGCTGGAGATTTCCCTTTTTTTTTACTTTTATCGAGATTAATGTTTTGATTCTGTGCCTGGAAGCAGAACTAGAAGGAAATGTAGGAAGTGACTTTCTTAGAGCATTAAGACTGCTTTTCTGGGGAAAATTGGAAAGCTGTATCTTTGATGATTTGGTTTAAAAACTATGTGTAGTAGGTCTGTGTCATGGTTTAAGTCCAGCCAGTCACTCAGAATGGGCTGGTATAGCTGCTGTGCTTGGAGCTGGAGTAGCTGCACTATCTGTTGCTTTGCCACAAGATCCAGGGACATTTTCTTCCTTTTGAAGGTGCTGGATAGTGTTGAACAGGGGTCTGTAAGCATAGTCCAAGCCCCGGCACATGGCCATGATTTGTCCCTCTCTGGTATGACCAGAATGACCACACACCTCATTTAAGTATTTTACTAATTTTTCTGGATTTTGCACTTGTTCAGTGATGAAATTCAAAAGCACTGGAGGGGCCCACTTGCCTAGATACTTGCCCATACTATCCCACACACCCTGCCACTCCTGACTGTCCAGCCTCGGGGAAAACCTCTTTGTCCTCCTATAGCATCATCTAACCCTAGAGAAGGCCCAAACCCAACTCTGCTTAAGTCTTGACATCAGACGAAATGGTTGTGGGTAAAGCATCCTCTGCATGTGTGCTAACATGGTAATCCCCATCACAATCAGCAGGCAGGTCTCAAGGGTACCTAAAGGGCATGCAAACCTTCAGAACTCTCAAATGGTGCTGTAAACATTCTGGTAGGGGGGCTGAGAACATAAGGGAATGTCTCCTTCATGGGTTGACCCCCTGAGGAGGGGAAAAAAGATGTGTAATTGCTAAACAGTTCTATTACATACCTCCCAAAGTATAGAGGTGGTGACCACACTGGGAACACAAGCCAGATTAGTTTCATGATCAATAATTCTATTGTATTACAGGTCATTACCATAAAGTACAATGAAACAAGAACCTTACCCCAAGGCTCCCAGCTGATAAACAATAACACAGCAAATACCAGCTGTAAGTAAGGTACAGCATGCTGAAACTGTGAGATCAAGAGCAACAACTTTGAGAGCCAATAAAACAGCATTGTGACAAGTGACTATGAATCAGAAACAATGAATGCTTATCACTAATACAATTAGACACACTCTAGTCAGATCTGTTGTTATCTCAACCCTTTGTGCCCCATGTTGGGTGCAAAAACAACTGTCATGGTTTAAGCCCAGCCGGTAACTCAGAACCACACAGCTGCTCGCTCACCCCCCACCACATTCTTCTCCCCGGCTCCCGGAGGGATGAGGAGGAGAATCGAAAGACTGCAACTCCCACGGGTTGAGATAAGAGCAGCTCAGTAACTAAGGTATAACACAAACCACTGCTGCTACCACCAATAATAATAATGATAAGGGAAATAAAAAGAGAAGAGAATACAGCTGCTCACCATTTGCTGACTGATACCCAGCCCGACCCTGTCAGTGATCTAGCCCTTCCGGGTAGCTGCCCCAGTTTATATAGTGGGCATGACGTGCTGTGGTATGGAATACCTCTTTGGTCAGTTTGGGTCAGGTGTCCTGTCTCTGCTTCCTCCCAGCTTCCCCTCCTCTCTGGCAGAGCATGAGACTCAGAAAGTCCTTGGACAGAGTAAACTTTACTGAGCAGCAACTAAATACATCGGTCTTATCAGCGTTGTTCCCAGGCTGAAACTCAAAACCACAGCACTGCACCAGCTACTAAGAAGGAAAAAAAATGACTGCTACTGCTGAATGCAGGACAGTCTATGAACTTTTATACAGAAGAGACGGTGAGGGGTAAACCTAGCTCATGATAATGCAAGGAGCAGAAATAATTACGCACCCTTGAGGAAAGCGTCTTTTCAGTTTGATAAATACAGTACAAAATACAATAAGTATTTTTTATTTGTGAATTGTGTATTTGTATATGTGAATAAGTAATTTATTCACAATGAAATGCCAAGTCATTCTAGAAGTACACTGATTTTTGTGCTACTGCCTACTTTAGATCGCACATTACTTTCACATATTGAAGTTTGGAATAGAACCAAATAATTATGAAATGGTTATTTGTTAGATACTGGTAAACTGTGAGTATACAGAAATTATTTTTTTTTCCTGCATGTGGTATAAATATGGGTGGATGTAAGTTGTGAAGAAAGTATTCAGTCCTTTCAGAGACTGCCTGGGGAGAGCAGACCAGACCACTATCTGGTCTGATACACCAGAAGTACAGTATATATGAAGGCAACAGTGATCAGGTGAGATAGAAGAGGAATGGCAGTCTGATGGAACAGACTGAAAGCAACAAGAGTTTTAGTGTTGGACCAGCTCTCAACTGCAAACTGGAGATCTTTTCGCCATCCACAAAAATGGATGACAATGCTACAACACCATGTATTTTAAGGCCTGTAAGCCTTATCTTCCCTTTCTGTGTGAAGATCATAGAATCACAGAATAGTTAGGGTTGGAAAGGACCTTAAGATCATCGAGTTGCAACCCCCCTGCCATGGGCAGGGACACCTAGCTCTAAACCATATTACCCAAGGCCTCGTCCAACCTGGCCTTGAACACTGCCAGGGATGAAGCATTCACAACCTCCCTGGGCAACCCATTCCAGTGCCTCACCACCCTAACAGGAAAGAATTTCCTCCTTATACCCAGTCTAAACTTCCCCTGTTTAAGTTTTAACCCATTACCCTTTGTCCTATCACTACAGTCCCTAATGAAGAGTCCCTCCCCAGCATCCCTATAAGCCCCGTTCAGATACTGGAAGGCTGCTATGAGGTCTCCACGCAGCCTTCTCTTCTCCAGGCTGAACAGCCCTGACTTTCTCAGCCTGTCTTCATATGGGAGGTGCTCCAGTCCCCTGATCATTCTCGTGGCCCTCCTCTGCACTTGTTCCAACAGTTCCATGTCCTTTTTATGTTGAGGACATCAGAACTGCACACAATACTCCAAGTGAGGTCTCACGAGAGCAGAATAGAGGGGCAGGATCACCTCCTTCGACCTGCTGGTCACGCTCTTTTTGATACAGCCCAGGATACGGTTGGCTTTCTGGGCTGCAAGCGCACACTGCTGGCTGGATGGATTACAGAGCTTTTCTAAAGAGAAGTCTTGAAGAACATGACATTTCCATGGGGTTTTTTTCAGCATTTTACTGTCCTAGGAACAAATCGATGCCATCTTCAATGGATACTTTTCAGAACAATGTTGCTGGAGGGCTTGCAGCCTTGTGGGGCTTCCCAGTGTGGTACCCTATGCTATGGTCCTAAACATCCATTGGCTTTCTTCTGAAGACCCCATTACACTCTTGTGAAGAGTCCAAATCCAGTTTACAGACTTGAACATATTGTCCTGCTTTGGGGTACCTGGTACCCAAAGTGCTTATGCCTGTTTAGCAACTCTACTGGGCCCTTACAACAGCCTTTTCAGTTTCTTAATCATTTTATTTCTCTTTTACTCTATCCTCTATTTGTCAACATCTTTCAAATTTCAAAGAGCTCAGAACAATGTTATTTATAGCTGAAAATTGGATTAGGTTTTCACCACTAAAATAAAAAGATGGAAATGTCAATCTAGAATGAAGTGCTTTATTAAAGGAAAAAAAATTATTAATAGTTACAAATATAAATTATTAGCATGATTACTGTATTTAAAGAAAACCAAGCCATCGCCTGCTTTTTAAATTACTATATTTCAGCTTTTCAGTGTGTCATTTAGAAATATGAAGTTGTCACCTTATTATACACCATCTTCCAGAATTTGAAAGTAACTTATACATATAAATGGTTTTAGCCTCATCAGTACCTGTAAATGATTTAAAAAAAGTGCCATTTATTAAGTAAATGCATATAGTGCAGATCCTGTCTGATGGATTTAAAGTCTTGATTTACATTTCAAAACACTTTGGAGGATTTTAATCATCTCAAACTAGTCTCAGTTGATTATGTGGGCTCCTTCCATTCTCAGCCGAAAGAGGACTAGACATCCTCCAGAGGCCCCTCACACTACTTTTAAATACCCATTTGTAGGAACAACTACCCTTCAGAGGTATATCTCTCTTTCCAGAAGGAATAACCAATTTCGTGAAATGAGGTACTTCACTTTTAGTCACTTTAGACCTACTGAAGATAGGTGAGATTGATCTCTTCTCCTGAGAGTCTAATCATTAGTTTCCTTTTGATAACCCTTAAAAGAACTCCTAAGGTGTGCCATTGAAATACTTCAGATAAATGGTGAATGGGCTGCTTGGCTCTACAGATTAGGTCCATCTAATGAGTAGTAAAAATTGGTAAAATTAAGCCTAAACTTTAAGTAATGAACTGATAAAGAGAGAGAAAATTATTTTTCTCTCTCTTGCCTCTAAGATGCCCAGGATTCTCTTTGTCATTCCCCTTGCTATTAACAGTCTCAAATATTGTTACCCTCCATAAAAATCTTCTTCTATTTTATTTATTTAAAGAAAAAGATTATTAGAAAAGGAAAATAATGGAAGCCAACATCAGTTCATCCTTCTATTTCAATATTAATTCCAGTCTTTAAAAATGAATGTTTGTTAGACATACAGTAACTGGGAAGTCTAAGTTTTGGTCAGAGTCGGACGGTGAAAGAGCAACACTAGGTATAACTTGCCTGTTGTTACTAAATTTGCTACTCTGGGGAGATCATCTAATTGGAGAAGGCTGTTATACCAGCTGATCTCTTTTGTGATAAGTTATATTAGAAACAGTGCACACCTTACTCCCAGGTTACTCATTTGGTTAGGTCTTCCTGTTTAGTTTTTCTTCAGCTGAGTTAAGGGATGTTGATTTTTTAACTTTCTTACCCTTTGAAATAATGGTAGGTTTACTCCTTTCTGGTTTTTGTCTTTGATTTTCCTTTTTATGTCTATCTTTTGCATGTCAAGAATGGGTTCCTGTGCATTTAGGGTCACACAGATATTCAAGCCGCTTCTGTAAGAATTTAAGGAAATTATAGTGAAACCTATGAAAAATATGATGCAACAGCTGACTTATGGGCCAGGTAGAGCACAGAACCAGCATATGAGAAAGATCTCAGATTTATTTGAAAGTATGTCTAATACTGTATGTGCATGCTGTAGCTTTACCAGGGACAAAAGGTACATGAATGAAGAGATTGTGATTGGCCTTGGGCTCTCCTGAACAACCTTTTCGGCACATCTGAGCACATGATTGTCTTGCCATGTACCCTGTTCCTTGGGGAACATGCACACGGGTGCCTTAGTGGGATTGCAGAACAAATGAAATTTTGTTGCTGGTACAGACTTTATTTTCTACACAGGATAAATAGCTATGAAACAAAAATGGGCCTTTACAGGGCCCATTGAGGGGGGAGATGGTGTGTGGAACTAGGTACACCATGCAGAGGATTATTTTAGGGAGTCAAGGGTGGAATAGGGACTGGAAAGACTGTTCTATGCAGATGGTGCATAGAACATTTTCTTCTCTAAAGAAAAGAAAGGACACTCTCATGTGGTGTATTACACAGAAATAGTCCTCTGTAAAACAGAAAAATTCCTTATGAAATAAACCAGCACTTTCTTAAAAGAAAATACAAGCTTTTTGTCATTCTTTTTTCCTATCTTACTAGGATTTTCTTTCTTTCCCTCTCCTCACAAGAAGAAGGCATAGTTGTTTTTAGAGGGAATACAAAACTGCAAGAGTATTGGAAACTCTTTTTACACTGTTTTCAAATCAATGTGGTTTAATTTAAGAATATGGTGAAATAATAGCCAGTCAGTCTGTATAGCCCATATCACTTTACTGTTGAACATATTGGAAAAAAACCCTGCAATGCTTGCTATCTTTTTCTTTTGAGGGGACTCCTTCATTTACACTGCGACATCCTCTTCACTGAATGGCAACACTGAATAAGCGCAATGACTTTTATGAAGGCATGCAATGCTCTAATTTAGCGTTTCTATTTTAAGACCAGATGGCTATAAATCCTGAGGCAGAGGAATGGAGATACTCTAAAAATTGAATTCTAGGGGAGATAAAAGATTGTATATGAGAAACTGAATCTGGTATCTGTACTATAGAAATAGTACAGAAAGTCAACTATATACTAAGCTGCATCAAAAAGAGAATGATCAGCAGGTCAAGGGAGGTGGTTCTCCCCCTTTACTCTACACTCGTGAGACCTTACCTGCAGTATTGTGTCCAGCTCTGGGGCCCCCAAAATGAAAAGGACATGGACCTCTTGGAATTAGTCCAGAGGAGGGTCTCAAAGATGATCAGACTGCTGGAGCACCTCTTCTGAAGACAAACTTGAGAGAAAAGAAGCCTCCAGGAAGACCTTAGAGCAGCCTTCCAGTACCTAAAGCAGGCCTACAAGAAATCTGGAGAGGGAATTTTTACAAGGGCATGTAGTGACAGGACAAGGGGGAATGGCTTTAAGCTACCACAGGGTAGGTTTAGATTAAACATTAGGAACACAGTCTTCACCGTGAGAATTTTAAGACACTGGAACAGGTTGCCCAGAGAAGTTGTGGCTGCAGTGTTCAAAGCCAGGTTGGGCGGGGCTTGGAGCAACCTGCTCTAGTGGAAGGTGTCCCTGTATGTGGTGGGAGGGTGGAAGTAATGATCTTTATGGTCGCTTCCAACCCAAACCATGCTATCATTCTATGAAATTGAATCTGATATATGTACTATAGAAAAATTGTCCAAAGCATTAATGCCTAGGACTGTCTTGAAACTGTTGCTTCCATATCACAAATATGGACAAAAATATGGGACACAAGCTAAAAATATCACACTGAGACAACAAAAGAATGCATCTTAACTGTGTTGAAGATCTGTCTGTCACAGGGATCTGTTTCTCTACCTTTTCAGCTCCTGGTGTTGCAACTGACATATTGGGAACCAGAAGGTGACCTTCCTGTGGCTTTCATCAAGTATATTGTTCTTACTGACTAGCTGGGTTTCTTTAAAGTGTAAGTAGCAGGCACAGTATATCAAATGAAGAGAGGGAAAGCAGCCTAACCACTGTGAGTAAATGTAGCTGTTCCCACTGCACTTCCAGTGAGACTTGCTTTCTGAAGTGCCGGTTGCTGTGCCAGGGCAGATGTAGAATCTGGGAAGTTTTCCAGAGAAATCATTAAAAAATGAGGTTCTCAACATTAGCTGCTGTGTTTACCTTTTCTTTCTTTTTGGACTTTCACTAAAAACATTACCAACACTGACAGTGGATGATGGACTGGGAGCATGAACAACTTGCAGAAGAGCATTGAGGCAAATGCTGTGTTTTCCAGTGCAATTGAATCTTTCTTCAGCAATCTGTAGCCATTTTCAGTGAATAAAAGAACTCTCTCACTCCTCCTGCACCATTTGGCTCTGAGCAAACTAGTTACAGTCTGGAAAAGTGAAAGTTTAGGCTTTTCCTGTGACAGCTGAGAAATGATGCAGTGGAAGTAATTATGTGATTGCTTCTGGTACCGATGATATCTCTCAGTCTGGCTGGTACTGCTAATCTATTTTATATTATCATGTGCTTCAGGAAAAAAATCATGCTTAAACTGAGAAGGAAGATGTTAATGATGACATTGCCTTCAGCATTCTGTTTGTGACATCATCTTCCTGATATTCCTGTCGATACAGATGGTGTCTGCCAGGTGCCACTTTTAGATATTTCTGTAGAACTGGAGGGAGAAACAGAGGGTGGGACAGATGCCACTCTTCATTGTAGTTCTTTGGAAAATCCAAATAATATTGCTTTAAATGAGTGGTTGAGTGTTTCCTGCAAGGTCAGGGACTCCTGTGCCATAAACCTCCCTACCCTGTTTGCAACACTGAGAGCTTTTAAAAAAATACTTGAGAAGTGTATTAGGTACAGGAGATTCCATTAAGAGGGGTCATTTTAGCTGGTGGAATAGGGAGCTACCAAAATATTGCTCTGAATTAGCCTGACACCAAGATCTGGCAAAACCATAACATTGATTTGGAGCTTTTTATCCCCTTTGTAAGACAGCCAGTTAAAAATGTGTGTAAAAACTGAACCTAAGCAATTCATAATAAGCAGGACTGCAATGACCTTGGACTAACTAATCAACATTCTGAATGAAGCATGATTGCAGCTTTGGTACTTTATACAGTCTACAAAGTCAAAGGCTGCAATAGGAGAAATATTTGTGATATTTGCAATTTTATGATATCAACTAATTTTGTCTGTAAAATTAGGGAAAATGCATCTCTGAATCCACTTTAATATCCTGATAGAAAAAAAAAAAAAAGTAAAATTAGGAAAACAGGTGTCTGAACATCAGGGATTAAGTATTAATATGGTAATTTCAGCATCACTCTCTGTCTTTCCAGACACCTGAAATTATTCACAGCAATAGAATATGCTGTAAAATATGATGGCGGTAGTTACTTGAGTGTAAGTCTAATGTACAACAGTAAACCACAGTCACAGGAGATTTTTAAACTTGCAATAATTACTCTAAGGCTTTTAATGATAGTGATGTCAATGCCTAGAACATTGCTGCTGCAGAAACTCTTAATTACCCAAGTTGTGCTGTCAGTATTCATAACCACTGTTGTTTTTTTTTTTTGTATTCTTTTACTGTTGGTTTTTCCAACCTAAAATCCAGTGCCTAATTCCTGTTCTTCCCTGGCTACTGCTTTCCCAAGGCCAAATTCTTTAGCAAGGTAAATGTTCTCTGCATTTGCCTCAGTGCGCATGCGTCAATGCATTTCATTGTCGATTTTCTCTAGCAGAATCTAAGCTAGTTGATAAGGAAAACAAATCTTTTAGAGAGTCAAACTTTTGTTCCCCATGTAGCATAGGTTTTGAATTATGTTTTCCTTTGTTGTTTACATTATACAGAAAGGCTCGTAACTATTCATAACTTGTAAAAAGAGACAAGCATTCCAAATGGGTGTGCATATATTATAAAGGAGGTGCTTTCTCCATACTGCCACAGCCTCATGTCATGTTCTGGAGCAGTAATTCCCATAACTGTATATTTTGTTTGCATATTGTACCATGGTAGAAAATAAATTATCTGGTTTATTTACAGAAAAATATTTTTAAAATGCTGTGAGTTGTAGATAAAAGTTGTTTTCATTTACATGTTTACTTCCTTAGGCATTAAAAATGCACAGAAAAAGCGCCTAGTCTTTGCAAAAATTTAGAAGACCAAAGGTTGTAATAAGAATAGCAATTCAGCATGGTGGCTGAGTTGGGGAGAACTACGTTCTGGAAGACAAGGTCAAGTTTCAACATCGGATGGGTAAATTTAAGCAGAGACAGAAGCAAAATAGTGCAGCTGGAGTGAAACTTTAGCTCTAAGAATCAATAGCGAAACATGCTTGTTTCAGTAGACTAGCATTTCACCAGATGTGATTCATGTAATTTTTGCAGCTGTTTTCTGTACAGATCAAAGTACACAAAATGGACTATAGTATAAAAATAGAGCAATAAAAATAAATTATTCCTATCTGCTGAAGTAACAGCTAGAACAAGGCATAAATCTAAAATAATAAAATGATAACATGACCCAGATGTTTTCTTTAGGGTAATATATGTGGCTTTAAGTAGAAGTAATGATGAGGAATTGGAAGAAATTATGCTGAAAGTGAGTATTACAAAATGCTTCTAAGAGTTAAACTGGGAACTGTCTTCTGGTGACTTCCCTGTTTCATAGTGGGAATGTGAGGGTGTTTGCTGTTACGTGAAGCTCAACAAGATCAGTCCTAACCACTTTCATTTTCATGTATGCTTTCTCTCTTTTGTCATTCACTCAACAGTTCCTCCTGGTCATGACAGAGCAGAGATCTGATGGAGTATTTTTCAGATATTTACAACTTTTTCTTGCACCTCCCTAGCCTGCAACTTCTTTTTCTCCTACTATGATTATTTTACTTTTTTTTTTTTTTTTACTTTCTCAAGTTATACACTCTTTAGGATAGCAACCATTGTTTACAGGTTTTGGAGTGAGGTTCCTAGTTTCCCATTCTCTCTTCCTTAGATTGTCAGTTTGTATCTGGTTGTTTATTTACAGACTTTCCTCTTTTTTTTTTTAACCATGTTTCCTCCCACACCCTAGGTTGGTCTTTTGTTGGTTATCCCATATGTGTACAGAAATCAAAAAGGGAAATAGGAACTACCAATCCTGCTTGGTTGGGAATACATACAAAAGAGCTGAGGCATGTTTTTCTTGAGAAGCTCCCTTGTCTCTTTTCAAGACACCTTCTCTAACCTTCCTAGCCTTTCTCAGCCCAGTCTTCAAACATCCTTCTATGCCCATAAAACTCAATTACAGTATCCTGTTTTGCTGCTGCTTCTTATTGCAACAATCAAGGCTGGCCAGGAATGTGGACTTGATCTCATTGTCCTTCATCAACCAGTAGCAGTTACTAGGATTTTAAACCTCTTGCCTCATGCAAGCTGTATGTCGTGTTTCAAATTAGCTTCCTTTTACAGAATCTTCTTGTAAGTCCAGCACTCCTGGAGGACATCCTGCCTGAATGCAGCAGGCAGGAAAAGGTTGGTCTTTGCCTCTCGGTTCCAGTCAGGCAAGTTTGGGGTTATTTTTTTTTTTTCCTTTTAATAGATACATAATATCTTTGAAAATAATTCACAATTTCTGATGGCAAACCTTTAAAAATGTACCAGTTTCACTGCTTGGTGGCATTCAGTCCTAGCACTGTTGAAACCTGGCCTATGTTCAGTTGTAACAGTTATTTTTCTCCCTCTTAGTAGCTGGTGCAGTGCTGTTTTAGCTTTAGTCTGAGAACAATGCTGATAATACACTGGTGTTTTTAGTTGTTAGTAAGTAATGTTTACTCGGATTAAGGACTTTTCAGTTTCATGCTCTGCCAGTGAGGAGGGGCACAAGAAGCCAGGAGGAATCAGAGACAGGACACCTGATCCAAACTAGCCAAAGAGGTATTCCATACCACAGCACGTCATGCCCAGGATGTAAACCGAGGGCAGTTACCCAGAAGGCCCAAATCACTGCTGAGGTCAGGCTGGGTGTTGATCAGCGGGTGGTATTGTGCAGTTGAGTAGTGCATCACTTGTGTTTAGTGGTCTTTTTTCCTCTTCCCTTTTTAGTTTTATATTCTCTTCTCTTTTTATTTCCCTTATCATTATTATTATTATTAGTTGTAGTAGTAATTTTGTATTATACTTTAGTTATTGCACTGTTCTTATCTCAACCCGTAGGATTTACATTCTTTTAATTCTCCCTATGCCACTGGGAGCAGGGGGGGGAAGAAGGGGAGGAGCAAGCGAGTGGCTGCATGGTTCTGAGTTAGGCTTAAGCCACTACAAAACCCTAGTAAATATGCTCAGTTGTATGAGCTGTAGAAGTAATGATGACTTATTTTATATTTGAGCTTTGACACTGATCTCCCTTATGGTTTCTCTGATAACAGGAAAAGGCAAACTTTCCCTAGAGTCTTTCTACTCTTCATGGTTTCTTATTTTAATGAAATCTTTAGGAAAGTTAATATATGTAAGACCTTTCCTCATTTGCAAATGCATTAAAATACCACGAGGGGATTGAGAGACAGACACATGTATATACTGAGATGCTATGAGCTTGCTTTCTTCAGGAAGCCAAACAAAAAACAGATAGGATCAGACTAAAAAGCATATCTGATTTGTTATACACCTGGGAATATTGGCCATTCAAGACTGATGGCTCCAACTTTTCTCAGTAAGAATGTATGGCAACTGCTCAGTTGACCTGCGACACTCAGCAAGGCAGATACTCTGCACAATGCATGTTTGATGTTTTATTGCTCTGCACATGAGCTATGGTCATTTGTTTAGGATTTCTAGAAACTTGATACAACCCTGTCAGAATTTAGTAGATTACCACCCAAAGCAGTACTTCATCCATGCATACTGGTGAAGCTGTTTGGTTCAGATCAAACAGGCTTTCTCATTTCCTTAGACTTAGGATATACAACATATATAGACCTAGACATCGGACTATATGCAAAAGAATTCTTTAGTGGACTTTGAGTCACACCTGCAGGGAATGGCCAATTGTAATTTTGTGAGGACCCTTTATATGACAATTGAAGTGGAATTTACTCTTTGATAGACCATTTAACAGATTACAGGGAATACAGGCTTTGGCTAAACAATACTACTACAAGAGTTAAGGGTGACATTTTAGTTTTAACTAAATTATTGAAATGGTGTATTCCCCACAATGGTCATTATTATGCTTTATATTACAAAGCTTCCTCATACCATTATGGCTTATTCTTAATACTGTAGCACAATAAAAAAGACTGTTAAAATGCCTTTATAATATTTTAATTGTTTCTGTGGTGGTGGAAATCATGCTAATTCAATTACATCGATTTAGCTGAAATAGTACCGCTCTGTGGCCATTCTTTGGCTGTGGCAATCTGTGTGATTTACTTACATATGATTTACTTATGCTATGTTAATAGGAATTTTTTGTTTTGTTTGTATTTGGGTTATTTTTTGCTTTTTGTTCACAGTCTGCATCAGTTAAGTTCTTAGAGACTAAAAGTTGTCCAAAGAATCATTTGTGCCAGCATTTAAAGTGAGCAGGAGTAAACTTCCTCTGCTGAAAGCTGTCTTCTTTTTTTTCCTGTTAGTAAGAGGTCTTCAAAGAATTTATTCTACAGACATAATCCATTTATAAAGTTTGTCAGCTTTTATGATTTTTATTTTGGGAAAAACAGATTGCTTTCTTAGAAATTAGGTGTTTTGTATAAAGCAAACACTCTTTTCTCAGTCCTTTTTGGCCTTTCTGAGATATGTCTTAAGTTATGGGAGGGGTTGCAGTTGAATTGAGTTTAAGTCATATAGTGGAGGTGGTCTCCCCATGTCTAAGAAGGTGCACCTCCCACAGAAGCAATCAGTTAAGCTAATCATAGCTATTGAAACATCGTTTTGCTGACAAGTCCATCTGTATACCTTGTTAAGGTAATCACAATAACTTTATTATTCTACAACAGACTTAGTCTGGCAAATAATACTAACACAACTTTTGAACAACACTGATATTTTCCCCAAACCATAGGAAAGTAACTTTTGAAGCAGCAATGTACTAATATAGAAAGAAAAAGAGAGTTATGCCTCCATGAATCACAATGCTAGCATTAGGCAGTTGCCCCTATTTGTGCTGATATTTCATTCCTCTCATTATACATTACTACCTGAATGTACTCTGTTCTGGAAGTAAATTCCAATAAAGCTCATTTTGGGATGTAAGAGCATATCATTCCATGATAGCTTTGAAGTTTGTTTCCTTTCTGCCAACCACTATTTAAAATCACTTAACATGTGCAAACATGTTGATAGTATAAAATCTGTTTATGACATTTAGACATTGTTTTTTGTTTTCGTCTATCTCTCATATTTAAAAAACCCTAAGAGTAGTCATCTACATTTTTAAGGTAGTTAGCTTAAAATACTGTGGAGCCTCGCTTTTGACTTAGGTGTTTAATGGTAGCTTTACAACCTACTACTAAAAAAGTAGTACCTGCACAATAGGTAGTTTGACAAGTAGTCACTACACAGTGACTTCAGCAGTTGCTTATTCTGCTGCCAAACAGGAGAGGTAGCACTCACATATTCACTTACAAAAGTGGTGTTCATTGGAACCTAAATGAGTGGAATTATTTCATGGAAGAATAGAATTCCAGGATGGTCTGTGTTAGAAGGGACCTTTAAAGATCATCTAGTCCAACCCCATGCAACCTGGCCTTGAACACTTCCAGGGATGGGGCATCCATAGCTTCTCTGGGCAACCTGTTCCAGCGTCAAAATTTCAGGCTACACCAATGGGGTATCCATTCCACTCTGCTGTTTCTGAAAAAAAAGCTGAGCAGTATGATTGATTATAGGATTAGAATTTCTTTTCCACAAATATGGAAATCTTTGTGGCATTCAGCACTCAGCACACCTCAGCCAGTACCTCCAAAAGGGAGAATTTGCTGGAAAGTGAATGGCAGCCGTGTATGTAACAAATCTGAACTGCAGCCTACAACTTTTACCTCTTTAAAATATAGTGCAGTAACGTTAGTACAATTCTACAAGACTTGTGATTTCTAAACTATACCACTAAAAAAAGCAAAACTTCTCATTTTATTTCTTCAATTAAGAGCATTTTAAAGGTGACATCTCCACCATTTATTTTTGTGCTGCAAATATGGACCAATTTGAGTAATGACTTTATAAAAATATGTGCAATAATCGTAGTATTTCTGTATTTCAGTAAGAAACAGCCAAAGTAGCAGAATTGCACAGTAGCATATTCTAGATTATGTTTAAAGCTGTGAAATTAGAGCAGATCTCAGAAATTTTCCTTGTCATGAGTTTCTAACTAGGCTATATTCTTTGCTTAGAGATAAAACTTGAGGCATATTCTCTTTTTATTACTGGCTTTTAGTACTTTGGAAGTGTGCTTTCAGTTGAAAAATTGCTTCCTTCCCAAGTCATTTAAAGTGGCGCAAAATGTGAGCATTCAGGGGGCTTTTTTTTGTTGGGTGCTTTTGTGTGGGTTTGTTTTTTTTTTTTTCCATTAGGGTATTTTAATTTTTCATGTTCAAGTCTTGAGCCTTTACTGTGCAAGACATTTCCGGTTGGCAGAATTAAAAATTGAAAAGAGTAACTTCATTTTTTTTAAGAGGATTGTCTAGTTCAGATTTCTGCAGATGTTTACCTTGTTTTCGGACTTGTGAAACTGAATACTCCCTCCCCACAATGTTCTGCATGCTGTGCAAAAACATACCTGATTAAAGTGTGTTAATGACTTAATGCCTCCCTTGTGTTGGCATGAGTTAATTGTATTTTTAAAAGAAGAAAATATCAAAATCAGTTTTGATTCAATACAGGAAAGGGAAGTTCAGTGAATGGCAGTGAAGTTGTATCTATTTTCTAGGTGGGCGTTTTGAAATGCTTCTATAACTACTCATCTGTAGTTACCCTGTCATCTCTGATCCTTCTGTTCTAGTGGTGTGTGCTTCCCTGTCCCAGAGTTAGGTTGAAAGAGATCTAATTCAAAGCTGTCTGAAGTTCCAGAGGGTTTCTGCTAACAATGGCTACTCAGCCCTATCACTACTGTGCAATTCAAATCTAAAACCAAACCCATGAACATGTATATGTTAAGGCTTGCAATGCTATAGACAGGAAGAGAGTTACCTACAAGTAGCAAGAGGGGATAGCAGTTGAGATTTTTCTCACGTTTCCTGAGCCCTAGCCCTGTCAGACAACATCCAAATGCACCAAGCTGAGGAGGCTTAGGCCTCTATCATCTAAGCTGGCACTGCTTTGATGCCCACAGACATGCAGCCTGTGCCCAGCTGGCAAGCAAGTAAAGCTGACCCATCCATTCTCACACAGGCAGCCCTCAGAGTGCTTTAAGAAGCAAAGTTGTTGTTTAGTGTTTAGTTTCTGGCTCTGAGGAGAGGCAGTTATTGAAAGAGAAGCAGTGGGGAAGTCTGTGAGCAATAAAAGGCAGGAAACTTTCTCCTGTCTTGCTTAATATCACCACATCTTAAAATTTCCATTTTATCTTGTCCACCATCACTTCTCAGACATGCTTATTTATATCTTTGCAGTTTAGCACATTGACATTAGCTGGCTGCAAGCGAGGAATGAGCTAAATGTAGACAACACCTACCCTTTTCTTCTCCCGAAGGCTGAAAGGGAAATCCACCTTTAGAAATACGTTCTCAGGACAGCAGCAGTTGTACCTGAGAGTAACAATAACATCCGCTGCTGTTACCTGTAACTGTTTTCACAGATGTAACTACAGTTTTACAGCAAAATACACCACGTATTTGTTCAAGGAAAACTTCCTGTAGGCATCAGTATGCTACACAACTGTGTATAGGACATATTACACTGAAAAGAAATTCTGTATTATGTCCAAGATGTGTCCAATTAGCCCAGTGAGAACATACACTCTTGGTCTTACTTTTCTCATCCTTTTCCTCTCAGATCTTTCTTACTGCCTTTGTTGGTGGCCCTAATCCAGCAAATATATGTAGATCCATAATGTCAATGGGATGATTGTTGAAACTGAGTAACATGAATGCATGCTTGTGGAGTCAACTCTGTAGCTTTGTAGACTTCTCCAGGCTTTCAGCTGCCTCTTGGAGTCACATCCACATATCGCTGCTTTTAAAACCAGTTTTTAAAAATAGAAACACTTACTGAGTGAAAATGCTATTTATATTTAGTCATTGCTACTATATATTGTAAAGATTAATGATCTCCAAAGTGTATTGGATTTTGTAGACACTCAGCAGCTTGCAGAAAAAGGCCTCACATTTGCAATGTTTTGATTGATTTTCCTTAGGAAAACTGAAAATTCTTTTTTCTATTACATTTGAGGACACTTGATGTAGTAGTCTTGATTTTGTATTCAGTATGTACGCTGATGTTAATATTATTTGTCCTTTTGTATTTGTGTCCTTTTATCATTCAAAACTCTATCAGCCTACCTAAAACTTGATTATTGTTCGTCCCTTTCTCTGTTAATATTATTTCAAGTTTGACAAGTGAAATGAAAATACAATTTCAAATATCATTATGTTCTTACATCTTTGCAATGGTCTCATTTTGTTCTTATTTATTAGAACAGGGTATATTGAAAAATGCATGATAGAATCATAGAATAGTTTAGGTTGTAAAAGACCTCTAAGATCATCGAGTCCAGCTGTTAACCTAGCACTGCCAAGTCCACCACTAAATCAAGTCCCTAGACATCTCCACAAATACCTCCAGCAATGGTGATTCAACGTCTTCCATGGGCAGCCTGTTCCAATACTTGACAACCCTTTTAGTGAGGAATTTTTTCCTAATAGCCAATGTAAAGCTCCCCTGCTACATCCTGAGGCCATTTCCTCTTGTTCTGTTCCTTATTACCTGGGAAAAGAGACCGACCACCACCTCACTATATCCTCTTTTCACATAGTTGTAGTAAAGCGATAAGGTCTCCCCTGAGCTTACTTTTCACCAGGCTAAGCAACCCCACTTCCCTCAGAAGTTCCTCAAAAGATTTGTTACTCCAAACACTTCATCAGCTTCGTTGCCCTTCTGTGGACTCGAGCACTTCAATATCTCTCTTGTAGTGAAGGACCCAGAGCTGAACACAGTATTCAAGGGGCAGCCTCACCAGTGCCAAGTACAGGGGCATGATCACTACCCTGACCCTGCTGGCCACACCATTCCTGTTAGAGGCCAGGATGCTGTTGGCTTTCTTGGCTGCCTGGGCAGAAGCAGCCATCAGTCAGCACAGCCAGGTCCTTTTCCGCCAAGCAGCTTTCCAGTCACTATTCCCCAAGCCTGTAGCATTGCATTGGGTTGTCATGACCCAAGTGCAGGACCCAGCACTGAGCCTTATTGTACCTTGTACCATTGGTCTTGGCCCATCAATCCAGCCTGTGCAGATCCCTCTGTAGAACCTTCCTGCCCTCCAGCAGATCAACACTCTCACTCAACTTGGTGTTGCCTGCAAACTTACTGAAGCTGCAGTCATTCCCCTTGTCCAGATCATGATGGTCCAGATCATGAGAGACCCTGATAGGCTCAAGAGGTGGGGCAGTACGAACCTCATGAAGTTCAATAAGGCCAAGAGCAAGGTCCTGCACCTAGGTAGGGGCAATCCCAAGCACAACTACTGGCTGGATGGAGAATAGACTGAGAGCAGCTGTGAGGAAAATGGCTTGGAGGTGCTGGTTGAGGAGAAGCTCAGCATGACTCAGCAATGTGCACTTGCACCCCAGAAAGCCAGCATTCAGTAGCCAGCAGGTCGAGGGAGGTGATTCTCCCACTCTATTCCACTCTTATGAGACCCTACCTGCAGTACTGCATTCAGTTCTCTGCTCCCCACCATAAAGATGATGTGAAGTCCAGAAGAGGGTCACAAAGATGCTCAGAGGGCTGGGGCACCTCTCCTGTGAAGACAGACTGAGAGAGCTGGGCTTGTTCAGCCTGGAGAAGACTCCAGGGAGACATTATTGCCATCTTCCAGTACTTAAAGGGGGCCTACAAGAAGTCTGGAGAGGAACTCTTTACAAGGGCATGTAGTGACATGAGAGGTGGACATGGCTTTAAGCTACCATAGGGTAGATTTAGATTAGACATTAGGAAAACAGTCTTCACTATGAGGACAGCGAGACACTGGAATAGGTTTCCCAGAGAAGCTGTAGCTGCCCTATTCCTGGAATTGTTCAAAGCCAGGTTGTATCGGTCTTTGAGTAACCTTTTCTAATGGAAGGTGTCCCTGCATGTGGCAGGGGGTTTGGAACTAAATGATCTTTAATGTCCCTTCCAACCCAAACTATGCTATGGTTCTATGATCACTGATAAAGAAATTAAACAGAACTGGCCCCAGTACTGGCTTTTGGGAAACCCCACATGATATAGCTCCATTCATCACTTGGATATAATTCCATTCACCACTGCTCTATGTACTCATATATAGGGCCAGTTTTTTAGCCAGTGAAGAGTATGCCTATCCAAGCCATGAGCAGGCAGTGTCTCTAGCAGATTGCTATGGGAAATAGTGTCAAAGGCTTTACTAAAGTCTGGGTGCGCAACATTCACAGACTTTCCTTCATCCCTCATCATGGAAGAGGCCAATCTGGCCCCATAGATTTGTGTGTGTCTAAGTGGTGCAGCAGGTTGCTGGCTATTTCCCCTGGGATTAAGGCATTCATTCTGCAACCTATCCCTGTCTTCCAGGTCAGGAGCCAGGTACCCAGAGAGCTACTGGTCTTACTATTAAGGACTGAGGCAAAGAAGGCATTAAATATCTCAGCCTGATGAAAGATTACAGACAAGCCTGTGGTGTTAAAGAATGAATGGATCATTAGGCTTCTCTGTGGCTTTATTCATCTCTAAAAGTGACCAGATTTATGTAACATCTGTTAACAGGACCATTAAGTAATTCACCTAGACTTGAAGTTCTTAACAGAGCCTTTTATAGTTCCCCTTGAATTAAAAATACACTCTGGAGAGCATACTCAACCATGTTCATTAAAGGAACTTTCAAGATAAATTTCTGCAAAATGAAAAAAAAATATAAGTAGACTTAGCACCTCACTGATTTCCTTTGGCTTAACAAACATGAAATTATCCAAAAGATACTGGACACCATCAGATTCTTCTGATTGAACTTATCAAAAGAACTTCAGAATTCGTTATGATGAGTGTAGACCTGCTATAGAGTATGTCAAAGAAAAAGGGGTCCTTGCTCCAGAAACAGTCTTCTGAATATCTGAAAATTACTTGAGAGAATAAATCAGAACTCTTTGTTACGTGAATATCTGTGAGAGTTATTGAGGTTCAGAGGTAGATTAGGCTGCAAATTTAATCTGTTTAAGGCCAAGGTGCAATACATTGCTGAAGGAGATCGCAGATGCTGCCTTCTTTGACCACAGTTGACATTTATTCTCAGGAAAGCAATGTTCAGTTATAAATTTGTACAGGTAAATATAAATATGCATATACTTATTGCATATATTTATGTAAATATATAAACATGCATACTGTGGGTTTAATTTATGTATACACAGTACGCATATATTTATATATTTACATAAATACATAAAATGTTTTAAGAAACCTAAAATGTGGATGAATGCCAAGTCAATCTGAAATTAATAACTAAATAATTCATATTAACAATTCTGTTACAGCAGATTATCTTTTCCATAGTCATCAGTGCTTCACTTATTCTGCTAGGAAAGGGAGGATTTCACATTCCATCATTTGACCTTAAAGTTTCTGCAGGGACCATCTCTGCTTTTTTAACAATGTGCATCAAATTCATTTTGGAGACTGTCATTGCTCTAGCAGAATGTAGGTGAGGTCTGTGATTAAAAGATTGCTCTGCTAAAATCCAGGTCATTGTCAAACAGCACCAGAAGGCTGTGGGACTGGCAAAAATATGATGAGCTGATATCACAGACAAGAAATACAGAAACAAAAGTGTCATATAATAAATATTAATAAAATAGGGCATTCCTTCTGACCTCTGTCTTTCAAGCTTTTGGGGTGCACTTGGATTGCTCTCTTTAAATAAACAAAAAATGATCATTTCCTACACCTTAGCATATCCATGATCATCTGAGGGGGGCTATGGTGCATGATGACCTGGATAGGCATGATCTGCGCTGGTAACACAGGTGCTACAAATCTATGTATTACAGGAGCCCAGCTTTAAGAAAAGCAGCAAATAATGCAAATTGATCCTGTCTTTCTACTCTGCTCCCATGAGAACTCACTTGGAGTATTGTGTGCAGTTCTGGTGTCCTCAACATAAAAAGTACATGGAACTGTTGGAACAAGTGCAGAGGAGGGCCACGAGGATGATCAGGGGACTGGAGCACCTCCCATATGAAGATAGGCTGAGTAAGTTGGGACTGTTCAGCCTGAAGAAGAGAAGGCTGCATGGAGACCTCATAGCCTTCCAGTATCTGAAGGAGGCATATAGGGATGCTGGGGATGGACTCTTCATTAGGGACTGTAATGACAGGACAAGGCATAATGGGTTAAAGCTTGAACAGGGGAAGTTTAGATTGGATATAAGGAGGAAATTCTTTCCTGTTAGGGTGGTGAGGCACTGGAATGGGTTGCCCAAGGAGGTTGTAAATACTCCATCCCTGGCAGTGTTCAAGGCCAGGTTGGACAGAGCCTTGGGTGACGTGGCTTAGTATGAGGTGTCCCTGCCCATAGCAGGGGGGTTGCAACTAGATGATGTTAAGGTCCTTTCTAAACCTAACTATTCTATGATTCTATGAGTCGAAGTTACAGCACAGAACTATGTAGTAGTGGGGCTCATGATTTTTTAAGCTTTTACTCTTCAGCTCAGTTTCTTGTAATAAGCCTTACTTCTTATTGTAATCTCATGTCCCTGGGAATGGAGTCTTTAACAAAAATGCTGAACATAACCAGACTTGCCATAAAACAACAAGAGTTGGCAATATTGTGAGCAATTGCATTGCTTCGAGCAAGCAAAACAGAGAACACAATAGCAGTTGCTTAAACTGGCCTATTAATCTTTAAAAGTGTTCCCGGATGCAGGTAGAAACATGCTGGTTAATCTCAAAAGAGGAAATTATTTTTCTTGTCAGAAATCTTAACATTCAAGTGAGTTTTTAAGTCTTTTTATGGTGCTTTTTAATGTCACTGTAGTCTGGTACAGAACCTTAAATTTAGGACCCACTCTCTCTTGCATCTATCTCCAGCATAACATTTATCTCCTTACATAGCAAAAGATGTCATAGTGTCGTTATAGTTGGGACGGTGAAACAGAGCACAGAACCCATCAGAAATTAAGGAAATTATTAAAATTAACTGTGTTGTTATTGTGACATTGTATTCTTAATCAAGCCTTTATTCCCATGGTTTCTTTTTGTTCACAACCACTGTGCCCAAGATACAGTTGTTTGGATAATGATAAAGGTGATCCCTGTGTTGACTAGAAGCTACATTGCATCTATTCCTCATACTGGATTATGTGGGCTTTTGGCACAAACTGTGTCTATTAGTTGCATACAAGCTTAACCACTCTGGACTTCAGAGAGCAGACTCAGGCCTCTTAAGGAATCTGCTTGGTAGAGTATCATAAGGTAAAAGCCCTGGAGGGAAGAGGAGCCCAAGAAAGCTGGTCAGTTATTCAAGCATCAGATCATCCAAGCTCAGGACTGATGCATTCCAACAAAGAGGAAGTCAGGCAAAATTGCCAGGAGGCCTCCTTGACAAACTCAAACACAAAAAGGAACCCTACAGAGACTGGGAGCAATGGCAGGTACCATGGGAGGAATACAGAGAAATAGAGCAGCCAGGGATCAGGTTAGGAAAGCTAAAGCCCTGACAGAATTAAATCTGTCCAGGGATATCACGGGCAATAAGAAAAGCTTCTATAGATATGTTGGTGATAAATGGAAGACTAGGGAAACTGTAGGCCCTTTCTGGATGGAAACAGGAGACTTGGTTACGAGGGATATGGAGAAGGTTAACGTACTTAAGGACTTTTTTGCCTTGGTCTTCTCCAGAAAATGAAAATCTAAACCATTCTATGATTCTATGAAGTTGATTCTCGTATTTGTACTATAGAAAAATTATCCAAAACAGTAACACCTGGTACTGGCAGTACACTTTTTGTGTTTTGAGCGTAACTGTTGCTTCCATATCACAACCAAAGACAGAGATATGGGACACAAGCTAAAAATATCACATCAAGACAACAGAAGAAAGCATCTTAATCTGTCTGTCACAGATTCTCTACCTTTTCAGCTCCTGGTGTTGCAACTGGCATATTGAGAACCAGAAGGTGGTCTACATGTGGCTTTTATCAAGTATATTGTTCTTGTTCTTACTGACTAGCTGGGTTTCTTTAAAGTGTAAGTAGCAGGCACAGTATATCAAATGAAGAGATGGAAAGCAGCCTAACCACTGTGAGTAAATGTAGCTGTTCCCACTGCACCTCCAGTGAGACTTGCTTTCTGAAGTGCCGGCTGCTGTGCCAGGGCAGATGTGGAATCTGGGAAGTTTTCCAGAGAAATCATTAAAAAATGAGGTTCTCAACATTAGCTGCTGTGTTTACCTTTTCTTTCTTTCTTGGACTTTCACTAAAAACATTACCAACACTGACAGTGGATGATGGACTGGGAGCATGAACAACTTGCAGAAGATCATTGAGGCAAATGCTGTGTTTTCCAGTGCACTTGAATCTTTCCTCAGCAATTAGTAGCTATTTCATAGAATCATAGAATGGTTAAGGTTGAAAAGGACCTTAAGATCGTCTAGTTCCAACTCCCCTGCCATGGGCAGGGACACCTCACACTAAACCACGTCACCCAAGGCTCTGTCCAACCTGACCTTGAGCACTGCCAGGGATGGAGCATTCTCAGCTTCCTTTGGCAGCCCATTCCAGTGCCTCACCACCCACACAGTAAAGAACTTCTTCCTTATATCAGAGAATAAAAGAGCTTTCACTGCCCTTGCACCATTTGACCCTGGGCAAACTAGCCACATATGATTTACTAGTAATATTAAAGCTAAATGTTAAACTAAAACCACAAGAAAGCGTTAGTTTGTGATGTTTGTCACATTGGGATGCCTATGGTTCAAAAGACAGAAGACTACAGAAGAACAAACAGTTTTAGCATAATCAACCAGGCCAGACCTATCCATTTTAAGAGTAGAAATCCAGTCCCTATCAACATTGCAAGACTCTTCTCAATAGGTATGTACTTTCTTAGCCAGTGTATTTGTTGAATGCTTAGACACTGAATATAGTGCTGAGGCGCATGAGTCTGATCCTTTCTGCTTTGGATATCAATAAATAAAATATGACAAAATAGTGTGCGAAGAGCTTTCTATAGTGGTTTGAGCCAGTTTATCTTTGAGGTGGTGGTGTGTGTGGTGGTGTCACATTTTAATCTTGTGATATTTCAAATGTATGCTTAACTCCATGGGAATCTCAGCAATATCATTTTAAAACAAACAAAAAAAATAGATAGGTTAAAATGTTCTTGCTGAGATTCAAATTTGCTTTACATTATAAACTTTTTCAAATGTCTTCATAGTTTTATTAGCCTTTTAATCAGAATATTTTCTGGCCCATAATTGGAATGTTTTCAGATTTTTATTTTCTTTTTTTTATATGCCAAGAGTTTTTCAAGCCACCTTTTACATTTCCTGGCTTTCTGCTATGAGAAGTTTTTCCACAGCATTTGTGCTGGTGGCTGTATGTGGCCTGCCAATTATGTTTCTAGTTCTTTACTATTACAATTATATTTCAGTCTTGTCTCGATTCTTCATTTCAGTGAAAATCAGATACAGCTTGAGTAAGGGACACAGCACAAACCCTTGACTTCACACAAACTCTTGTCCTATTCCCAGTCTTTAAAACCTGAGGCACTGAAGCAGTGCTTGCAGTTTGCCATCACTCCAGGCTTGTCTTGTCCCTTCCCTCTGGATCGTCACAGGGAATAGGTGAGAGCAATTTTCAGACTAAATGTTCAGCTTAATCACATGTCAAGGACTCCACTGGAGCACAACAGCTTTTCTGGGCTGTCATGACATCTTTGTGCTCATGTTGAACTTCCTATGACAAGTGATGAGTAAGGCTCACTGATCCAATCACACTTTCTAATGCCATTTTTTCTTTTAGCCTTGGAGCTTTTTTCTGTTGTAGTGTGTTACCTCTCTGGGCTTTTTTTTCAGACAAACTGCCACAAAAAGGAGGTAGACCAAGGAAAAGTCATAAGCCATGAAGCTGGGATTTGAGCATGGACCTAATTATTGTCAAAGAGCTCATTTTTAAGGGCAGCAAGTTTCAAAAAACAGCCCCTTGCTGGCTCTTATGACTTGTTCTTGTGACTAATACTAGCCCTGCATGAGGAGTACAGCAGTATGCTTCTCTTGCTGACTTCTTGCCTTCTGGCTTTCTAACAGGGTGGAAAACTAAGAATATGCTGCTAATGAGGGTCTTCGACTAATAGCTTATGCTTATGCTTCAAAGTACTCCTACAGTTAGAGCAGGTTTCCTCAACACTGGGACACATCATTTGTATCTAATGAGGATTAACGTCTCCTTGAAATTAAATACTAGAGGAATGTGTGTATCCCTTATCTGTGTCAACACCACTACATCTTAACTATGAACCTAATTGGGTGTAGAGAATTACAAAGAAACGTGCTGGGTTTTTCCTAGCATTGTGCATATTATCTTTTTATTACCTGTTGAAAAGTTGTTTGAATAAAAATCTTTTCTTCTCACTGGTAAAAACAGAAACTAGGTAGTCAGAGAAATCTAGAGCATCCTTGATACTCTTGCGATGTGAAGACTCTTTGCCTCAACCTAATTAATGCTTATTTATAATAAGCATTATAGTATGTAGTAATAAAATAATAAGTGCTAGGAAGGGCTAGATACCACACAATCAATAATAATAAAGTCAAGGTATCTAACAGTATCTTTGCCAAGACTTAGTGCTCTTGCACCTTTCTGTAAAATTTCAGGTGTTGACTGCTGTCTCGTGGAGGGAAAAGTGCTTCTCCTCCATCCCCCCCAACATGCTAATGCCTTTTGTTGCAATTTTCCTAAAAGTGTATTTTTCAGATAATAAGAAGGAATGAAAGGAATATAAACTAGCATGTCATAAAGCAGAAACATACAATGAAAAAGATATTTCTACAATGCATAATCATCATGTCACAGTGTAATATTTGTTTGTTATACAAGGCAATCTTGGTGTGTTGAGGGTTTTTTCCTGGCGTTTTAGTGTCCTTTTACTTTACACCTGGTGACTTTAGTTAGTCTTACTTTCTCGTTATTTTTTTTTATTATTAGTATAGGCACTGTATATAAAGTATGCAGAAGTAAACAAAAGGAACACAATCCTTATTATTGCTCTTTAGTTTTACAATAAATCAGTCTATGATATTATCTGTTAAAGTGTATCTAGATTCATAACCTAAAAATAGAATCATAGAATGGTTTGGGTCAGAAAGGACCATCAAAGCTTGTCTACACTAACCTCCCTGTCATGGGCACGGACATCTTTCACTAGATCAGGTTGCTCAAAACCCTGCCTAATAGAAAATGTCAATTTGAAAACAAATGTAAAATTTAACTAGATATAATGAAATTAAACGTTATCTCCAATCACTCAGAATCAGTTATTACTGGGACTTAAAGGGATTACATTGCACCTAAAAGAAAATACCTGCCACAGCAATGATTTTCAATAATGATCAAAATTAATCCTTGGGCTGAAGGCCAACACAAATCCTGTACATAGTTTAAAAGCTTAAAAAACTTAGACAGTTAAGTGGGACTCTCCATCAGGAGAAGGGTGGTTATTGGGCTGATCCTACACTCGGAAGCAAACTTCTTACCACAGACTGGAGTATTGCTTTAGTGCTGACTGAAAAGGGAAAAGAGTAATTTCCGTAAGTCCCACATCTGTGTTCTGCCTCCTCTTAGTTTATGGAATCTGTCTGAGAGGTTAGCAGCTCAGGAAGTATAGTTTACCCATTGATGTACGGAATACAAGGCAAGATAAATGTAATGGTCCTGAAGCTCAGAAGACAGCAGCTTTCCATCCACGATTGAAATTTCAATTCTTCAATGAATCCCAACTGGATTTGTCAAAGAGACTACTTGATGTCTCTTGTACAGAGCTGGAAACTGAGTTTCTTGCCATGAAGCAGCATTCTTTTCACAAGAAATATGCAGTTTACATTACATTATCTGCTGAAGATTAAGCATTTTTTATGCATTTGCTTAATGATTGCTTGTGTTGTACACTGTGATGTGATGTACACTGGAAGATAGTGCATGATCTGTTGAAAAACTTCGAGCATCTGGTTGTACTTTCTGAAAGAATTCTGAATTTTAATTAAACATACAACTACGAATAAGCAGCTTTTCCACCATTCACAGTGTTTCCAAGCTCTGAATTCACAAATACTGAAACACACCAAAAGTTTGCTGATACTTAAAACCTCTACACCCAGGCAAAGAGTTTTTGAATTTTCTATACTTCTGAAAATGACTATAAAGATACAGGTTAATTTTTTAATGCCTGGCACTTTTGGCTCATTTTATGGATTAAGAACCTCCAAGAAGTTAGAGAGGAGTGTGCTTCAGCCACTAACAACAAAAAAGGATTGATTTTTGTCAGGCTTGCTTTTATTGATTGGCAGCTTAACATTTATCAGCTCAAACAGCTTATGGCTGCCGTTTTGTGAAGTAACGTTTTAGAGGTCAAGCTAATGCACCAGATGGTTTTGTTTGCATTTCTGAAACTGATCTTTGCTGGGCCATCATTACCTACTTTTACCTGCGTCCAGGACTCAGAACATAATACACACAGTGAAAAGTAATTATGGAAAGATGTTCTCCCAGCCTTATACATAATTTTTGAATAAGAATATATATTAAAAAAAAAAAGACAGCAAGTGTGGTCATGACATCTCTTTTGGTTTTAATCAGAAAATTTAACTATAATATTGTTGTTTCCTTTTCTGCATAGCTAGCAGCCTTTAAATATGAACAAGACTGTCTACTTAAGCATCTCTAAACATGACCATCAAGTCAAGCAATTTATTTTAATCAGCCCAAGAACCAAACCTAAGTGTATCCCAGGAATGAAATATTTTATTTCTAAGAGATGTTTGTTCTGACCACATGACTAATTCTTACATTATAAATGTGCCAGCAACATTTACCATGCTGTTTCCCTATGCAAATTTACCATTTTTCTGTGCCACTGGTGTGAACTAACCAAGCGCAAACACTGAAACAAGGCATAATAATCAAAACTTAAAGACAAAAAAAAAAAAAGAAATAGGAAAAACCCCTTAAGAACAAAGAAAGATTTGACACTGAAGCCACTAACGTCACAATTCATTCCCACAGTTGCGATAACAGTTATAAAGTGTTACCTTGCCATATTTGCTACACACTAACCCACATGGCAAATCCATATTCCTACTCAACAAAGACTTACTGAAAAAGATGAGAATTAAGTATGTGCATATTGCTTGACAGATGACATTTCTTACAGCTGGCAGTTTTTGAAAACACTTGATAACACTGTGCAATCTTTGGCATTGTTTTATGGAGAAAGCCTTGGCTGTTTCCTGAGACTTTATATTTATAATTATATTTTCATTAAACTGAATTGTGTGTCAGCCCCTGATTTTAAAAGTTATTTTCATATTGCAGATGAAAATGTTCTGAACCAACATGAAGGAATGACATGCAAAGTCAAAAGAGAAATGCCTCATCAACTGTAAATAATGCTTCAGCATATCTTCATTTGAAGGGTAAACAAAAACAGCAAATCAGAGCAAAACAGCAATCTCAGAAGCAGATTTCTTCCTGCTAACTAGTAGTAACAAAGACTGGCAGAATATAATTCAGCTGTTAATTTTCAGGTGAGGCCAGAATAGGCACAGTTAACAGAGGAAAACAAGAGGATTCCTCCTGCAACTGGAATGTGGACCAAATGTCCCTTTGGTCAGGATGAAAATAAACAGCCACAGACAGACTGACAGGACAGATTTTCGGAGGTGCAAAGGGCAACAGGGGTATTTTGTGGGCATGTGGCTGACAATTTTGCACACACTTTTTACAAGTACCTTGGAGTTGAGAGGTTTTCACACTTCTTCCTTCCCTTTCTCCTAGGAAACTGATCTCATGACCTTTAACATCTCAATGCACCGCTCTTGGTGGCGGGAACACGGGCCGGGCTGCATACGAAGGGTGGTGCGTCCTTCTGCCCCTGGCATCGTAGAGGATTATTCCTACGTCTCTGTGACGGGCTGCATCATTGATTTCCAGTACCTAGAGGTCATTCACAGCGCTATCCAAATACTCCTCTCTGTAAGTTCACATTTCTTTTTGCAGTCGGATTCCAGCAGTCCTTTCACATGCAGCCTGCTGCTGTTTGGTGTCTTTCTTCTGACAGGGGGATGTAGTAGGTGATGGATGACAGCACAGATTTTTAGTTGGTTTTGGTTTTTTAAATATCTCTAATTTTGAACTAGAGAATGATATTCACATTGTTAAAATGTACACTGCTCCTATCTCATAAGCTCTGTGCAGCCATAATTTCCATTCTGGCCTTTGATGGGACAGGTGAAAATTAACTGGAGTTCTTTGGGCTCATTCATTGAGACATATACAGCAAAGGAGAGCAGATTAGTTCAAAATTAATTTGGCTAAAGATTTCTCAAGTTCACAGTCAGTGATGATATTTATTCAGCCCTGAATGTACATATATTTTACATGGTACATGGCTGTGTTTCTTCCCAAAGTGAGATACGGTTGTAACCCTTGAAAAAGGTCAGAGAAGTATTAGAAATTAAAGTACCCATTTATATTTAACCACGTTATTTGTTCTTTCCTGAAACTTCTTCATTATCAGAATACTCCACCTCCGTGAATGTAGTTGCAATACGAGTCAAAAATTGCAAATACGAGAACTCACTACAAAATGTCTGCAGTGCAGGAAAGCGCTGGGAGCAACAGCCCAGTCTTGGCCACAGTCTTGTCTTAGTCTGATGGCTGCTTCTGCTTGTGATTAAAAGTTGTTTGGCATGAGCTGCATGTGATCTTCTAGAAGTGGTAGCTCTTTCTGTACATAGCTGCATGTAGTATGGCCTATCCCAAATAGGTACGCAGAGGTCTGATACACCCCAGATGCCCAGACCTATTCTGAGAACATAAATGCTCATAGTTTGTTGTCCTAATGATGGTGATCACTGTTTGTCAGACAATGTGAGAAGAGATCCAGTCTGCAGTCCACACCTACTAGTCAGGTGAGCTACCTGGTTTGAACAACCAAAGGGCTGGGTATTCCTCGTCTATTTAGTAACTTCACGCTGTTTACTGACTGGATGGTAAATACTTCCACTAGCAAAGTAGAAGGGATCTGCATGATAAATTTCACTCATTAGTTTAAATTTACTTTCACATTTTAATGTTTTAATTTTTTCAAGATAAGGACATTTCTCTTTTGAAAGAAAATAATTAGTGTGTGTGGCTGTATCTGTCATCCTGTCCAACTGCCTTGAATGAAGTAGTCTGAAAGTTCAAGGTAACTTTGTTACTAAATGCCTTTTGTAAGATGCCAAGTGCTCTTTCCTTACCAGGGCTTTTTCTCAGAATTTGGTCAATTTGTATCTTACATCAGTGATGAATGAACTTCCACTTGACAATCCAGGTCTGAATTAGTGGACTTGGTTAGTGGACCAGTGACATCACATGCACCTGCACAAGCTATGTGTCTGCTCCTATTAGCTTCTCAGGCACCAGTGGTATCACAAACACCTACACAAGCCTTCTCCTGACTGTTGTTCAGTCAGGCAGCAAAGACAGGATCTTTTCCAGTGAAGTCAAAGTGTAATTTTCTTGAGGCCCAGCCCTGTGTATGTCACCATACATTATAATGTTTCTGTGAAAGCAGACCTTGCAGAAGAATTTTGCACAGTCTATCTGTAAAGCTCAGCTGAAGGCACCTTCCTTACTCTTGTGAGGGCCTGGTATTCAAAGAAGGTTCTTTTTCCTCTCTTGTCACACAGCATCATTCCCTCTGCTTTGAAAGGCTGTCCAAGGGAAACTGGAGTGTGGTTGGCTGAAAAGGAAAAAACCATGAGTATTTCCAGTATTACCTCACTTCTATAAGGAAACATTTTTTGTGTTAGAAATTTTTAGAATTTTCTAGGTTCTTTGTGATTAGAAACAAATATAGAGTTCAGTTGGAATCAGGAACAGTTTTACCTCTGCATTTGTCAGTGCAGTACTATTCTGGTCAAAATTTACCAAATGGAAGGAATACAAATACTAATATTAAAATAATAGAATAAAAACAGTTAATAGATGCAAACTGAAAGAAACATGAAAATGGAAAAGTATAAATACTATGTAATAATTACAAAGCATAAGATGTAACAGGCCTTCCCTTTCTTATGGAGTAAATGATTGCCTGGAACAATCATATAAATTCTGGGTACAATTCATTACAATTCATGAAATGAGTTCAAAATGTGCCAGGAACTTGTAAGGCTTGACTGTGAATTAAATAGTTGCCAGTTTAGATATTGCTTTAGACTGATATACACAATGTTAAAATTAAAATCACATACACAAAGTAAGGTGTTTTTTTCCAGTGTTAGTATCTTGCTATCCCATCTGTGGCATGCTGTGATTAGCCTACCGTGAGTCTGTACTTCAGTTCCCATTCTGAACCGTAATTTAGGCTTATTTAATTTTTTTCTCACACAGTACAAAAGTCACCACCTAGATGATCAAATCTGTTGCAGTTTCCTCCCATTTCCTGAGTGCTGTTGGCCTGAGCAAGTTCCCATTCATTTTGGATGCATAACTGCTTTCCTAATTGGGATACCAATTTCAGTTGCTAGTTAAAAGGTCATTGAGTTTGGCTTTTTACAGTACTGAAGAATTGTAGATCCTTCTTTTTCCTTTTCCTAGTAGGTATTCCTAAAAGTAGCTTATTCCTTTTTGGACCTTACAACCTACTTAATTTTCATAACATTTTTATGTAGCAGTAGTGGCGTAACAAACCATTTTACAGTGTAACAAAAACTTTATAGGCATAACAAATCGTTTTATCATGCTAACCCTTCTCCAAATGACCAGGAAGGTGCGCACTTCCATTTGGAAGGGAGTTAGAGCCTCTGTAAGAAGAAATCCCTCCAGGGGTAAGTACTGGATACCTGTCGAGACACAT
This sequence comes from Neopsephotus bourkii, assembly GCF_033783945.1. NCBI lineage: Eukaryota > Metazoa > Chordata > Aves > Psittaciformes > Psittacidae > Neopsephotus > Neopsephotus bourkii. The sequence goes on from NW_026902293.1 coordinate 4,659,760, forward strand.
AACTGACTAGCAGCAGTTCTCCATTTTTCAAAGGTGACTTTTCTCTCTTTTCTTTTCTTTTTTTAACTGGCATGGAATGTTTTAAATACACAGAATACTGCAGCTGTGACTACATTGGACCCTGCCTCAGGGAGCAGGCTCAACAGCCATTTCTTTAACTCTAACACAGTAAAGCTCTTTTTGTATTTGCTTTATAGCTGTTTCTAAAAAAAAAAAAAAAAAAAAAGTATCTTTCCTTGATGAAACAGTCACTTTGCTTCTCATCCTGATTCTGGGTGGCTCTTGAAGTGACTGGAAGTTGAAGGTGTTAAACATTTCTTTCAACTCAGATGAAATCAAGAGAAATATGAGAGAATGGTATGAAACTTGTAGAAAAGAAGAGGCATACATAAAACCTGGACCTCCAAAAGAAGGGGTGAAAAAACAGTAAGAAAAACCTCTAAACCTAGAAGCATACAAAGCATTTGAGCTGTTCAGCATGTTGATGCTGACCAAATACAGGTCCATCTGTTGCCTCTTGTAAGTGTCAATTACAGAAACCCCTAGGTGACAGCAAGACGTACAGATGAGCAACACTTATCACAAAAAAAATCCCACTCCTGCAGAGTGGCCTGGTTTTCACTACACTGTAAAGCCAGGCAAAGGTGTAATATAGGATGATTAAGAGTATTGAGTCATTTCCATTGTGGAGTGAAAACCAGTGAACATACCTGCCTAAGGTAAAGTTAGGCACAAATCAGTGGAGAATAGCTTATCAGTAACACAAAACATAGTGCAAAACATAGCCAGAAAAAGCTATTATTTTTTACAGAATGTAAGAAATGTAAGAAAAAGCACTCGTGGAAGCCAAATTTGGAGGGTAATGTGGTGACCATGAGTCTGAATGATACTCCTGCAAGACGGATAGTCTACATCTATACACATAAATTAAGCATGCCAGTGGAACTGGGTGCTGAAGCCAACTGGGTCAGAACAGCTCACATCTCTGCTGATGGTCTCAGCCTCCAAAACCAGCCTAGTTGGTTCAAGCTACCCAGTGGGAATAATCCCTGGGAGTATTCTCTTGCGCAAAACTGTGCCTGGGAACTGTGTGGGGAGAATGGTAGCTAGAGCAGGCCAACCTCCCACACACATAGCGGCATGGGCGACGGTGTGCCAGTGCCAGGAACACTCCCAGGCATACAGAGGAATTCCCTCCTATTGATGCAGCTGCATCAGTAGAAGGGTAGTGGGCAAATGTCCAGCCACAATTCATTCCTCAGAGTAGGCTGAAGCAGGAGCTGGCAGGAAGTAGTTAGATAATCTATTTACCTAGAAGGGTGCAGAAGAACATGTTAATTTTTAAATCCCTGCTAGAGAAACTTATCCCCTACATTTTTGACATGGTAGGGAAAGGGATGTTTTCACATGACATCTTGTGGTTACAGTGACATTTATGAGATACCGTTTGGGGTCATTCTGTCCTATTAAGCTCTTCTACCATACTAATAAGGGAATGTGTGAGCATCTCCAGCCCTGCATTAAGCAGCATGTCTGTCTTGCGTCCACTGTTGTGCCACCACAGATGAAGAATGGGGCATAGAGCTGAAACTTTGGCTGGATAAGGATTGAGTTTCTTTGCTGGTTTTGAATGTCCTTTCACTCTTGGATGCATTCCCTCTTGATGTGCAGACAGAAAACAAAGCTGAAAACACCTTGAACTTGGGGTACAGGTCTGCAAGGATTCAGATGTTCTGTATTTATTGTGGGCAATAATTTCATTTATATTTGGCTTCACTCTGGCCTGCAAGAAAGCTTTGTCTTTTACATAAATGGTTGTGCGAAGATGCTATCAAAAGCAGTGGAGCATGGGTTTGTTTTGAAGCTTTCTTTGGTGCTGTAGAAACCATCGGGGCCGAAACTGTTAGGTGTTCCAATGTTATTTTCCCCATAACATACTCCATCACTTGCATAAGGAAATGATAAGCAAAGTGATCTGATTACATTTCTGAATATCTGTCACAGTCAGTACCTCATACTGACCCTGACCCCATGAAACTACCTCACTTTGTGAATTTCTGCCCTGCTGTCTTCAAAGAATCTGCCAAATATTGGTTGTTTAATATGAAAATGAATTATGACATTTGGTAGACTTAAATGCTTTGTTTGTCAGAGAAAAACAGAATTTAATTAAACTCCACATTTAGAAGATCAGACATAAAATTGGAGGGTTTGCATTTCATATACATAATTAATTGGGGGAAACATTATGACTATTGAGCTAGAGAGAGACTAAGATCAGGGACAGTGCTCAAGTGGCTTAATTAATTTCAGATCATTGACAAAGCTTTTACTTCTGAGCTTTTGGGGCTAATTCGGATGGCTCTTCCTCTATCCTGATGTTAAGATTGCTTTCTGTATGCCTTTTGAAAAACTCCACAAGGTGTTCCAAAAGAGGTTGCAAAGCAGCTTTTGCCCCTCCCCTCAGGCAGCCAGAGCTGCGGTTTGGTTTGTATTCATTTAAATGTAGCAAAAGGGCTAATGGTATCAATATATAACGTGATTCCCTCAGGGAGCTGCAGCAGTCATTTTTTTCCCATTAGTTAGGGCCCTGTTATTTTTATAATTGGTCAGAAAAGGATTCTAGGAAGCACAACATGTACATTGTTCTCCAAAGAAAACCCCTGTAGGGGCTGACACCACTGTTCAGGCAGGTTCCTTGCTCTCTTTCCATCTCCTTGAGTGTAGTGTGATTGATTAAGAATATTGGTCAACATCAGCATGTGATCGGAAAACATGAGTCAATTTAGTGTTAAGGACTACAGGAATGGTACATGAGTAAAATACAGTTACCCTGTCAGTCTTTCCTTGAATTTTTGTTTGCAGCTTTTCACCTTTTTGGTTTAGGAAGCAGTTAACATGTCTTCTTTTCCATAATCGACAATTGCACAAGTGACATGGAAAACTAACTTTACATTGTCTGCAGAGCTGAACTTCAGTGTTATTCCAAAAGAAAGGGTATGAAAGATATGCCTATTCTTATTCTTCTTCCACCTCATAATCATCATATCATCATCATCATCATCACAATAATAGACAGAAACACTTGTCTTTTACCCATGTGAATAATGAGTTAGGATAGGCTGTTGACTTCTTACAGATTCATTAGTAAGTTTAGCATGATAACAAGATTATTGAATATCAGAAGAACTTTTTCAGCCTGGGCAATGTTACAGAGGAGTTGTCAGTCCCTGGAAGAGACTGCAGGGAGCCTAGAGGCTTGTGCAAACCTATGGCCTTTGTTATTACTCCCAGTGCTTCGTAATCAATGTTTCATTGTATTTGTATCATAATCTACACCTTGTGCAATTCCTCCAGTGTCTATGGCATTGGATCAGGGATGCATACAGTCCACTTCACCTTTGCAATATCAAGCTTTCCATGTTAAATAAATAAAAACAGAATAAAAATTAGTGAGAGACTGTATCTGCACCTATGTTCTAGAATGGCCTTGTGCTTTCTCATTTAGTCAGACCTTATTATTCATGGTCATGTGTAGGTGGTCAAATACACAAGTATATTTGTCTAATTACCAGTCTGGATCAATAAAGCAGCAGTATGAGACAGAATTAAGAAAAATCTGTGGTTTTTTTCCATCTCAATTGTCCTTTCCAGGGAAGTCTGCTCTTTCAAGCAGCTCATTTAAAGGGAATTGAAACCACTGATACTACAGTTATTTGCATGTTCATTTATTCATTAAGTGTTATGTTGGATTTGTGAAAAAACAGGCAACTTCTGCAGCAGAGCTGGTTAAAGATGAAGAGATAGGGAACAGCAGTTTAAGCACTAGCAATATAGATAGTAGTGCCTTCACCTTGTCAACTAATCAATTTGGGAACTAAATTGTTCTAGACATTTTGCAGTACTTGATATGGATTTCTTTTCCATTTTACATAAAAATTACTGTGGCATTTTTTCAATATTGTACAAAACACAATTAAATTGCATGCAGCTATTAAGAAATATTTTTATTTACACAAAAAATATTTAAAGTAAATACAAAAGTTGATTGTCTATTTCGATTGGGTTTAGTTCATTAATGTTTCAATAAAAATATGCAGAAACATGAGATAAATGGAAGATTTGGAAAATAATCAATATCATGGCCCTTCAACTATTGCTCAAAATTACCTCCCCTCTGGCAGAAGCAGTGTAAAAGACTATATGTCTGCAACTTAGTTACTGTAATGCTCAGTTAAATACTTATAATTCAGATCCATTTCCAGTATTTTCAAGTTAACCTGAACTGACAGTGAACAGGAAACTGTAGCAGCTCAATGCATAGAAAACTTGGTGGTCACAATGTAAGGCAGCATCTCTGCAAATAAGCAGAAGAGGTGGTGGAACAGGTAAATACATGTTAAACTGCCTCAGGAAACTTGTATGCTTACATGCTATGTTTAGAGCTGAGCAGAATGCTGAATGCTGCACTAGGAACTGGGAAATTATAAGAGAAAGTGGAAAGTGTAACAAACACTGGTGATTTCAATATTTTTTTAGAGAACAAGGAAATCCAGTGCTTTTCATTTAGAAAAATCAAAGCAGTATTTCCTTTGTATTTTAGGGACATTTTATTGACTATATTGTCTGTAGCCATAAACTGTTTGATGGGCTACTGAGACACCAAGGAGCCTGAAAACAGGAAGTCAGAGCATGGTGCTCCCACGGGTATTTGTCTTCACACCTCTGGGGACACTCCTGAGCTTTCAGCAACTTCTGTGGCAATCAGTGCATGATAGTTTCCTCTGAAGGTGGAATCAAATTCATGCCTTTCTGCCAACCAACAATCCGGTGCAAACAGATCTGCCCAATCTCCAGCAGCGTGCTGCAGATCAGCTCCAGTTTTGACAGTTGATAAACCAACCAAGGAATTGAATCTTCTCTAGGCTAAGTGTTTGACAGCTCTGGCTGAATAGGCTTGACTTTGGTGGGGATTTTTTATTTTTATTTTTTTTTCAGAAAAAAATTGATTTTTACTTGCAGATCTGCTTTTAAGTAATTAAAAGGTATTTTGCTAAGAGTATATATTTACTAATACTAAGATTCCTTAATCTGTGTCATGATTTAAGCCCAGCTGGTAACTCAGAACCACACAGCTGCTCGCTCACTCCCCCCATTTCTTCCTCCCCCTGCTCCCAGAGGGATGGGGAGGAGAATCGAAATAATGTAACTCCCACAGGTTGAGATAAGAGCAGTCCAGTAACTAAGGTATAACACAAACCACTGCTGCTGCCACCAGTGATAATAATGATAAGGGAAATAACAAGGGGAGAAAATACACCCGCTCACCACCCGCCGGCTGATACCCAGCCCAACCTGAGCTATGATCTAGCCCTTCCAGGCAACTGCCCATAGTTTATATACTGGGCATGACGTGCTGTGGTATGGAATACCTCTTTGGTTAGTTTGGGTCAGGTGTCCTGTCTCTGCTTCCTCCCAACTTCCCCTCCTCCCTGGCAGAGCATGAGGCTCACAAAGTCCTTGGTCAGAGTAAACATTTGAACAGTAACTAAAATCATCAATGTTATCAGAGCTGTTCTCATGCTGAAAGTCAAAAACACAGCACTTCACCAGCTACTAAGAAGGAGAAAAATGACTGCTACAGTTGAACCCAGGACAGTCTACGTCTGCACCTGCAGTGTAAAGGACGCAGACAAATCAGAGGCAAGCATTACTCTACTGTCTCTGATCCTAACAGCAACAGGTCTGTGCTCACTCATACTCATCGTGGTGATTCCTTCTGCATATTGTAGTTGATAACCATGTGACCAGACTTTCTTATGCAGGGGAAAAATGTTCACTGATTAAAACCCTCCTCTGTATGAGCTTCCACCGACAGGACATTTTTCTTTTAATCATGCACTGAATTCACCGCCTTGCTCTTCCATTAAAATTTATTCCCTGAATGTGACCTGACTGCTTAAACAATTCTTCTTTTCTCTTGACTGCAGTCCCCGATGATTTGCAACACTGTCTGTTTTGTCCTAGGGAAATAAGAGAAGCCAGAGCAAGAATTTCACTAAACAAGCAGTGAAGCAGCTCATACTCCTCAAGCTTTGAGGGAATGATTTGGTTTTTACCAAGGAAGAAAGTCAATGTGCATATGTGCTGCTCTCAGAACAACTTCACAGAAAGACAAGGTTTTCTGGGGAAGTGCATTTTGATTTAGGAAGATTGCAATCCAGAGGCTTATGTTCTGCAAATGCTGCCTTTATAGCTTTCCTAGCTAACGCTTCTGGCCCACATTGTGTGATACATTTGCTTATCTTTTTGAGAGTTCTTTGTTCACTATCTAGAATTGTGATAACTGTTGATAAACTTCTTGTACCTGTTTCCTTTATATTTCTTCAAAGCAGGGGAGAGAATCCAACGGAGAGATACGAGTCCCAGCTCAGGGTGTGCTCCCCTGGCACCAGCATAAGTGTTTTGGACAGGGGGCATGGTGGACTTGTTACAGGGCTGATCCACCCCTTGGCTACATATATCCACTGAGCTCCTATCAGCTTTCCCATGGAAGGGACTGGGCATGGAAACATTCTAGTTCATGCAAAATCCTCTTGACAAAGCATGTGGGAAAAGGCACTGAGTTGCAGTAGTAATGCCAGAGTTACTCTTTTGCTACTTCACTGCCTGCCATAGGAGGTGGCTGCCACAACACTCTTCATTCATCGATTAAGTGTTCATAGCTGCATGGGTAGGAAGGAAAGGGGGGTCTAGTAGCCCATGAGACATATTCACAGGTAGCAGAGTTTGGGTGACACTGCAGTACAATACGTGAAACTAATAAAAAGTTTATATATGCGTACAGTCAAGATGCTTGTTAATAAGTACCTAAGAAGTGACAATATTACAGTAGTAATTACATAAAGTTTCCTCATAAATTTTCCTTTTTTTCAGTTTGAATTTGTTTTTTTCACTGGTTATCATGCTTGCCTAAGAGAGAAAGCACTTTTAATACACTTTTATAGAACAAAAGAAATTAGTTTCATGTCATGGAAGAAAGACTGACAAACAGGTGAGAAGGATGAGGGTTGAGATTGTGGCTAGGAATACATATGTATAAGGATTTTTGTGTTCTCTGAAGATTCAGAATAGATAGAGATCGAGTGAAATGGATGCTTGAGGCAATTCTTTGCTGTGGTTTGATTATGATTTGAACAGGTAAGATTGCTAGTGGTCTTGAAAGGGAGACTGATGTGAATTACTTTCAGCTTGTAAGTTTTTGTCTCCTGTCACTAACTATTCTAACAGAACAAAATCACCTTAAGGTAGAAGTCTGAAAAGCAAATTTAATTTCTTCTCACCCTTGTAGAATATGTAGAAATTTTCGGCTGAAACAATTGCCCACACAGAAGGACAAAAATGATGAATAATGGTGTTGCTCTGCAATTCTGATGTTAGCCTGAATGAAAATGATAATTGAATAAATCAGGTGTTGTGAAAAACATCTACTAGATCTCTGATACAGGTAAAGATTTTTCAATAATTCATTCCTAGTGATGTGAAACTTTTCTAGATTAACTTTCCATTTCCTCTTATGTAAATTCCTGCCATGTAGATTAACTGATAATCATTGGAATAACAGTAAAAGGCAGTAGATATTTAAACAGCCTCTTAAAAGAATATGATCATTTCCATTTTGTAGCTAGTTTATTTATACCTTTTCATTAACTTACAATGCACCTGATATACTCACACTTGTAGTTATATACAGATTCAAATAAATAGCTAATATATGAAGATCAACATAGAAAACTAAACCTACATGGGCATCAGCCAAATGCTGCAGACATTTGAAGCTTCTGGATGTCATTTTCTGGATGTCAGTGAGTTTAGTGTCCATGAGAGCACAAAATAAACCATCAAAGTGATTCTTTACCAAAACCAAACTGTAAAAGAAAATTTTCTGTGTTCCATTTGTTATTTTTAGAGAGTGCTGGAAACCATATTTAATTTATTTGTGGACCCAAACCACAGCCTCACTTAAACACATTCCAGTCTTCAATAATGAAAATCTCGTTACCTGTGCCATCATGTTATTTACTGGTAACATGAACCATTTCTGCCGCATAGAATCATAGAATGGTTAGGGTTAGAAAGGACCTGAAAGATTGTCTAGTTCCAACCCCCTTGCCATGCACAGGAACATTTTCCAGCAGACCAGGTTGCTCAAAGCCCCATTCAACCTGGCCTTGAACACTGCCAGTGATGGGGCAGCCACAGCTTCCTTGGGCAGCCTCTTCCAGGGCATCACCACTGTCATACTGAAGAGTTTCTTCATTATACCCAACCCAAAGCCCCTTGGTTTGGAAAGGTGGTTTACTCCAGCTCTTGCTAGGCAATTCATTTTTCCTTCTGCATACAGGATGCACAGTGTGCACAGGGGGGAGCATAGCATGTATAGAGTGAGAGAGAAATGGAGCCTGGGAAGCAGGAAGTCCTGTTGCCTGGTAGCTGGTTGTTTATCAAATATTCACTCTCACAGGGAGTCATGTAACTACAAATAAGGGTGCCAGGTGCCCTGTTAGTGCGTAATTTAACGTACTGCAACAGTACTATAGCCTCTATACCATATATGGGGGCTGTCCAATTTACTCTTGTAATAGAGTGCCTGAAAGACTTTGGCGTTTGCTTTCAGCTTTAAGCCTTTTGGAAATTCTTCTTACTTCACTGATTTGTGGATTTTGTTCATAGACAGTGGAGATGGGATGCCATGGGAGACCTGTAGACAAAAAGCATAAATAACATAGAAATATCTCAGGCACTTGGCTTTTTTTCATGATGTTAGATCGACAGATTCTCCTGCCTACATGCTAAGAATATTTTATAATCACTGGTGGTTTCTCCTTTGGTCTGTTAGCTTCAGTCTCGAGATGCCACTTGAAAGTAGCCAAATAACGATTTTTCTTTTTCATAGGGGAGTCATTTATGTTTATTAAAACGTTGTAAACTAACACCACTAAAACACACCACCATTTTCACCAGAAGTAATTCTGGTGAAATAAATGGAAATATACAGTTGTAAAGCTGATGCAAGGGAAAAATAAGCCCCTAGGTGCTCATTGATAACGAATTTATGTAGGAAACAATGAATAAGGAGAAGATTGCCTAGACTTTGCAGTTTCCAGGGCTTTCACGTATGTTCTAGCAGCGTTATTGAACCTGGGCACTCATTACAATAAATAGTGTCTTTCTAGACACTCATTTCTTTGTAGGGTTTTACAGAGGGAATGGAATGTGTATTCCCTCTGGTGAGAAGGAATGCATCCACATATGCTATACAGGGTGCTTGATTTCAGGAAAGACCATTAAATGAGCATGAAACCATGATATATTTATTTATAACTACCAGCCACCGTGTATCATGTCATCTGAAGGAATAATGTCATCTAGAAAAAGCTTTACTCATTTAAAGCTCACCTAACTTGCATTCATTTTGGTTCGAAATGCTTTGAACAGAAATGACATTAAAGAGTACTTGAGCTATAACCAACTGTTTCACTTTCATATTAATCTTCTTGACCTCTTTCTGGAGGGGAAAGTCTTTCAGCGGTAGATGTCAATGTGGGAACTGTATCTTTTGGGGTCTCCTTTAGAGCCTGAACAGTTTCAGAGACTTCAAAGAGGGAATGGAGAGAGCTAGAAGATGAAAAGGCACCAGACTTCTCTGTTTGTTGTCACCTGGGAAAGTTTTACCAGTGAACAAAGGAATTTTACAGCTAACTGCAGCCATTTCTCTCCTCCTTTGAATAAGCCATGCCAGGCACCACACCAGCTCATGAAGCCTGCAGCTGGGTGATAAGGAAACTGGGGACAGACTGCCTGCTCTCAGCCCCATTTTTCAGGCTCAGGGACCACAACATATAAAAATGTGCTGCGACCGGGAGTCTGACCCTGTATTTGTTGACAACTGCATTGCAGTCTAAGTGACAATGACTTGTCACGTGTGTCAGAAACAATTACATACCTCTGGCTCCTCCTGCGTCAACACCAACACCTGCTCCACAGATTAGGAACCTCCTGATCTACAGGGGAAGAATTTTGAGCATGGTGGAGATTGATGACTTCCATCCAGTGAGAAATTGAAGCACTTTATCATGTAAAATAAGGCAAACACACACAGTAAATAGAAATATTCTGAAATGAGTTAGGAACTTTGTAGCTTGCCCTGATGTGGACAAGCTGAATTTTTGAGGACGGTCATACAGAAGTTTTCCACAGAATAAAGTATGAGCTTTGATTCTGCTTTTACTTGTGCAAAATTAAAAATGCAAACAAAGCAAGTGGGATGTGGGATTATCTGCACAGCTTTGAAGTGGTAGTTAGAGTGCATCCATTCTTATGATCCAACATATTCAAAACAATAAAGATAAAAGTAATGCTTTACATGGAATATCATCTGTGCCTTTAGCATATGCAAAGACTGCCTTGAAAAGTTTTGTACATTTCCATGGTAAATTAAGCCTTTTTTTTTTTTTTTTTTTTTCGGAATTCCTTTCATTTGAGGAAACAGAGGCTCTTGAGAATGAAAGTGCATCTGCACAGCACAGGCTCACTTTCCCACTCCTTTCATCTCTTATTTTGCAGTTTCTAATTTGTCGCTGAAATCAGCATTTCGGTCTCTGGCTCAGATTATGATTTTCTGATAAAAGAGACATTTCAACAGCAAATAACTGAACAGTGAGGAACAAGGAGAATAAAGATGCATTTAGGGCTGAGCCTGACTGTTTACACCTGTCAGAAATAGCAGACTTTGCCAATTACCCTAATAATGAATATGTTAAATTGAAATTCACATCCTACACCTGAGCCATGTTCATTTTTAACACAAACCATAGTAATAAAAAGCAAATGTAGTATTCCCTTCTTGAATACATAGTTTGCTTTAGTGAGCTTGCTCTACTTAGTGATAGAATTCCTTACCAGAAGCGAAAATATAGGATGTATGTCTATAATTAATTGATTTGTCCTTACAGGGTATGTTTGTGTGAATATAAACTGCATGGTATATAGTTTTGTCCTTGAAGAATACATACACTTCTAATCTGTAAGATGCCAGGTCCCTGGACAATTAGAGTTCTGTATTGCCAAGCTCAAATTCTAGGTGCTTCAAGGAGTTCAAGCAGAAATTTAAGAAAGAGAAACGTGTTTTGTAACTGTGTTCTGTCAGATAGACTATATAAACACAGGAGCTGGGCTGGTTGAATTCAGAATGCATTTGGTTATTCACTACACAATGGACTGAATAATCCTATAAATATTTATGAGTATACCACAGAGGACTTACTCTTTCTTCCAGCATGTGGAGATTTTATAATGTGCACCATGTTAGTTCAAAGTAGAACCTAACGGTTTGGTTGCTGCTTGATGTATCTAACAGCATGGCTCTGCATCACATATGCATACTCTCTAGACAGTTACTCACAGACAATATTTTAGGCTGTAATTCAGGAGGAACTAGTCTATGACCACCAATACATGCCAAATATATTTGTCAATACACGCCAAATATATTTGTCAATACACACAGCATATATTGGGGTTGAAGAGGATGTAAGGTAGGAGCTGCTCTGCACTTTGACCTGAGGCAGCATCAGCCAGGCTCTGTGGATTAGTAGTTTCTAACGAGTAGTTCAGTCTGAGCAATAATCCTAGTGGAGAGGAACGGAGAAAAATAAATGAATAATAATAAAAATAATAATAATAATAATAATTTAAAAAAAACATAAACTAAACCAACCAAATAAACAAAACCCCAAGAGAATCAGATTAGATTTTATTGGTTGGATTTTTAAAGATAAAATGGCTTTAAGAATGCCAACTGCCAACTTGAGGAGCCTTATGGTCTGCAAAGCTGCCCTCTTCCTAAAATGGGTAATTCATTTGTTTGGTTTCTGATGTTATCCCATGAGCAAGACTATGCTCAGTTCAAATTCAATATCAATATCTTTCAGTTAAGAGCAATTTCCATGCTTCCCTCATCCACCTCTTCTATGATTCACCTTTAGCCATAAAATAAACTGCAGTCTCCCTTCCTAGAGCAAGAAATTTTCTTCCTTCCCACTTTTCCGTTCCCTATCAACTTTTGAACTTTTTTTTTTTACATTTGTCAGTGATTCTAAACTGAGAGCTGTCATTTATGTTCATGTTCTGACATTTGTCTCTGCTGATGATCAATCACTCTGAAGAGTACACATAGACAAATGCCATTAACTCAGGTTTCTGTTGAACCCCAATTTGGGTTCTGTTAAAATCAGGACTTCTAATTCTGAACACAACAGATGCCCTTGTACAAGCAAAAGGAAGAGTAAGGTGTTATTTATCCAATTCCCATACCCATGGGAACATGGTAACATTTGATGGGTAACTTTGTTACAATTCTTGCAGTATTATCCTTCATACTGATAGTGTGCATTTTTATGAGTGTTTCATTTCTGATGAGAATTGGCTTTTACAGCATCTCTCAGCCATGCCAGCTTGCTGTGCTGTGGTTCACATCACCGAGATATCTCTTAAGTACATGAGCTGGATCCCCTCTGCATGGAACTGTCCTCCTGGAGGACATATCAGGCATGAGAGACCCAAATGGGCATTCAGCTGATAGGATCAGACTAGATCCAGTCCAAAAACTAAAGCCAAACCAAAACAGAACCTGATGTATGCGCAGCATGGCTATGAGGTTCTCTGGTCCAATTGTTTGACTGTACAGTTCTGTGCCTGCTGATCTGTCCTGCTTGCTAGTGTAGACACAGCCCTGGTCATCATTGTCGTTGAGGTTGTCTACCAACATATAATTCTGCTTAAAATTTTCCTTAGTATGCTAACACCTGAAAATAAGTTAGCTGAACTACCAAAACTTTTCTGAGAATGAGACCAAGATAAAATGCTCTAACCTGCCAATTAGAAAAAGTGAGGAGATTCTTGTTGTAGAACAGGAGTCTGACGTCCGCAGGGAGGAAGAGATGAAGGAGAATCCTCTAATGTTCAACATTTCTGCTCCCTGACTACACAGAAATTTGATGAAATCCTGTTTCAGTAACTTCTCTTAAACGTGTCATACTTCTTCTCTGATGATTTTGTTAATGCAGAGCAGGCTCCACAGCTCACAGCTGCCTTGCACTGTCCCCACAGATAAGTTGCAAAGGCCCAGCAAACCTTTCACTTAGAGCAGTTCCTCCAGGAGTTATTGAAAGGCATTGCCTTTTGATCTCATGCTTTTGCTGATGATATGCGAGGAGACAAGATAAGCAAGGAGCAATAGGGAAAACAGAAAAGTGAAAAATGTATGAAGAGGCTACATGATAAAAGGAGAGGGGAAATTCTCTGCTTCTAACGTTAGGTGTGCTCTTCAGAGACAATATCTAAGCAGTACAATCACATCCTATATGAAAGCACAGATACTTTATTTCATGTACACATTTGATCCATCCTTCATAGTTAGTGTTAAGCACCTTCCCATATCAGTACCTGAACTACCGTGCATGCCTAATCTAGCCTGACATTTCTGGGTTAAGTGTTAGCTACCATTAGCGTGCCTGAACTGAAAGAACATTATTAATTAAGTACCAATTTTGAAAAAGCCCAATTCTCTTAACTTTATTCTTCTATGTATTTGTGTAGACGGTAATTGACACTGAGCTATGAAATATCTGATCATATTAGGGCTAATTGCTGTTTACCCTTTTTCAAGAAAAAAAAGGTGCAAAGACTCAGAAGAATTGATAGTTGCTGCTCAGGTGAGGTGTAGTCTAAAATCTAGGGCAAATTACACTGTCTTTATAATTCTTTTTTTCCTTTGTAGTGTCTTTGGTAACTTTTCTCTCATCTGATTCTGAAACAAATGCTGAAGATCTTCAGAAGGAGATAAGCATCTCCCAGATCAAAGTCTTTGATGTAAATGTGCTAGCTGAGTGATTCTGTTTGTACTTGTTCACATAGGTAAGAGCACCAGTACTAACACTGATTTATTTTAGAATTACAATCCTGAATAAGCAGGAACACATTACATCTGAGTCTCATTTGCTAATTGGCATTTTCAGTTTCTCAGAACATTTGTTCCCTCCAGTTTTAGTAGTGTCTTGTCTGTGAATTATGATTTAGAAGCCAAAGCCAGACACACGGGATGAAGCAGACAGAACACTGATGCCTGTCACACAGGCATGTGCTACTGCTTTTTAGCTACCAGGCAAAGATTTAAATGAGCAAGGAGCCTTCAAAGAAAGCATCAATCTCAATAACCAGTGAAATATCTACTGTCATTAAAACAGTTTCAGCTGAGCAGATATGTTCAAATCAATGCTGAAGATTTTGAGGCTGGACAAGTACAAAGCATCAAAGGAATGCATAGACTGTAGAAATTAATGTTTTTTTTTGTTAGGAAGTATATCATGAAGAGAAAGGACAGCAGTACTCAGCTAGAGAAGAGAATTTTCTGTTTCTTTCCAATCATTAATATCTGTAATTGTGCAATCACAGCTTGGGTCTGTTAAATTGGAGAGAATATTTAAAGGTGCCAAATACTAGAAGCAAATAATTACAAATATATTTTTCCCACATTCGTTAATGAATCTTATGTAAATAACCTGATTTTTTGTGATTTTGTTACCGAAAGTTATTCAGGAAATCTTCCATACGGATAAACTTCAAGAAGTCAGTTGCCTGCACAATTTTTTTTATTGTACTAATTATAAATAATTACCAGTTGGAAACAGGTCATTCAGCCATGTGTTTGAAACCCTGTTCTCTGGTTATATGAACATGATTGTAGTAGAGAAGAGGACTAGTAAGTACAGAATGTTTCATCTTTACCACATTTCCTTTGGAAACTGCTGGTTTGCCCTTCTTGTTAGTAAGCCTAGATGCCTCCTACCCAGAAGAAGTGATGTGCAATGACCATGCCTTCTCATGGGTGTACCTGGCTTGCCAGTCTTCCGGTGTCTGCCACTAGTGCTCTGAAACCACCCCAGCCCAATGTCACCTACCTGATGAAACATGGGTGAGCAGCTGGATGTCACCCCTTGCTGCTCTAGCTTGTTGGGTGTGCAGATATTTCTGGGTAGTCTCACATTATGATTGCTGGTACCAGTCCTCTCTGGAGAGAGTGTAAGTACTGGTCCCTCCGAGTGCTTAACAGTCACTTAGCAGGATCAACTAGCAAGTCTGCAAGCAGCATAAAAAAGCTGGGACGGAAAGCAGTAACATAGTAAAGCAGAGGATCTTATGGCAGGTTAGAGGAGTGCTAGCAAAAAACTAGGGCCTCTGGGAGACTTCATACTGACTAAAACTTGCATGAGGAGCTATGACACATCTGTTGGAGGCCCAGAGATGAGAGGATACTATATGCAATCAACACAGTGAGATATTAATACGATCGTAAGAAAGGCTTAAAGTACTGATTTGTGAGCACGATGGCATTACCACAGTTCTAATAATCTTTCTGTTCTGAGCTCTCAATCTCTTTTCTCTCACCCTCCTACCACCTACTGATCAGAATGGAACAGGTATTAAAAAACATACAGATACCTAGATCTCCCCCCTTCCCTAAGCATGCAACACAGACATCAGCGCTTACCTTCTCAGCCCCTACATAGGATTTACTGTTTTGGTCCTTCCTTATCTCTATGCCCAGAGTGAGGACTTCATGGACTTAAAAGGATAACATTCAGGGGGAAAAAAAAGAGCATTTATAGCAACAGATGGAAAATAAAAGTAGCAAAGGAGGGGGTTGTCTGGTGTGCATTTAAGATTGCTCCTTTGAGCTAACATTAAGTATTAAAAAACTACTTGTTCAATTTTTTTGCTATTTTAACATAGTCTAAAGTTCCCTGCGTGTTGGTTCACAGGTATGAAAGTGAACACTGATGGTGCCCTGTATTGTGTCAGCATCCAGCAGAGCCCACACTGCCAGGCACAGCTGCATTGAGGACATCTCTTCCTGCTGCCAATATTTCTTTGTACCTTCCTCTTCTGTACTAGCTCTGGAGTAAACAGCAGCAACCCCCATTGCCTCATTTTCTTGTTGCCTTTCTTCAGAGAGCTTTTCAGTGCTTTGAGACGTACAGGAGGACGTACAGTTTGCTTTGCTGTGAAACTTTCCAAAACTGGTATCAACCCAGACACCAGTTCATGAAGACATACAGGCAATTACTAGCAGCTGCCTGATCTACCCGACAGCCCAAATGGAATTCCTTAGTTCTTTCCTCCCATTATCATAAACTACATACACTTTGCTCTTAGCTTGCTCACACACATTTCATAGAAATACATACGTGTGAAACCATTGCTCAGGCTCCCAGGACTCTGGAAAGCCTTTGGAGTATGTATTTATGCAATAGCTAATAAAAAGCAGTGTTCAGACATTGATTTATTGTCCTCTTTGCATCTTTTTCCTATGAGAAAATAGTCTATGTGGTTAATTTACTGGAGACATAAATACTGGGGATAACAGGTAAACAAACAAGTGACCTGAACATATGGGCATAGAAACAAAAGCCTGCTCTCAGTTTATCCTTTTTCTAGTCTGCAAAAATTATCAATATGGTTCCACACCATATATGTTTGCTTAATAAAAACCAAACAACCTACTACTGCTTGCAATGCTTACTTTGGTGGCCTTCTTCTGCCTTGCCATTCTAACCCGTGATCATTTATCTCTCCTGACTTCTGTAAGGCTCTTCCCCAGGCACCTACAAAGGTTGTACAAAATTCAGGAAACAGAAAACAGACCAATGGTTGTAGATGGTAAGATCAAACAAGGTCTCAGCTACATGATCAGCTTTGTGTCTGCAAGCTGATCTGATACCAGGTATTATCTTGCCTCGTGTGTATTATTTTGCTGCTGAGGGGATCACTAAAAGTCACTTTCTCCATTTAGAGACTCCTTAATATGGAGGGAGTATCATGTAGCAACCCTAGGAAATGCTATTTTCCCATATTCTACATAGCAGCCAAAGGCAAAATGATTTTTCCATTACGTTTGCTGCAAATGAAATATGCAGAAGGTATAGAAGTCTCTCTTAAGGAGGTCAGCGTGGGAATAGAAACAACTGTGGGCTAGTAAAAGATAGTTTAGCACAACTACCTTAGTCATCTCTTAATAAATATTTGTGTGAAATATGTTATGCACCAGTCTAATGTAGCCTCAAACAACACTGCACATTAGAAGCAGGAATATTCCTTCTGCACACAGGCCATGGTTTGCCTGCTACCGCATGCAATTGCTCCATGGGGCCACCACATTTTCCAGTTGAATGGCACCTGACTGCAGAGGGGAGCTCATCAAAATCACTGAACTAACTGTACAATGAACATACCACCAAATGTGTGAGAGGTGAGGCAGCCTCTCCCACAGGCATCTCCTGTGGGATTTTCTTTCCTGGTGAGGCACTGCTGCTGTCGTCACTTCCCCAGTCCACGGCTATGCAGCCATTGCTGCATTATTAACTGATTTAGTCCTATGACCTTTATTAACTGATTTTGTCCTATGTCTCTTTATTCAGTGTTGAAATACACTTGTCACACAGTATGTCACTGTGTTCACAGTATTAGACACAGATCAGTCTCTTCTCTGTCTCGCTGCTGAGTTACAGATAGTTGCAAGACAGGTAGAAATTAGAAGAAAAGCCAAGTAACAGTACAGTTAATAGCAAACAAAGGTGGGATGTGAGACAGAGGTGTGTTTCATGCAAGCCATCAGCCTGAATTGAAGTAATTGATGTTTCCTTTGAACAGAAGTGCTTCAGGAGAGACTTGGAATGAAATAAAAAGCTCAGAGCTGTTTGCAGACTGATAGAAACTTGCAGCAGGCTCTGGCAACCTTGCAAAGCAGCAAGAGTTGTGAGCAAGTTAAGGAAATCAAGCCAGCTTGCTATTTCTGATATGAGAGTCAAACATACTGTCAGGGATGCAGTGCCATTGATCAGTCGAGCACAAAGCTGTTCTGATCTCATTGTTTAGACAACCAGTTATCTTTCTATAGGGGCTCTTAGAGCCAGGGAGCACTCACCTTTCCTTGGTTAACCACAGCCCTGTGCCCCAAGTCCTGTTGATGAAGCTGTTACTGAAAGGAAGATGAAAGTGCGGGCACATCTGATGGAGTCTTTGATACTCTTTGCTATGATGAGACATTGCAATGGCACGGAGTATAAGGTGGCAGGCAATTAAAAGCAGTTTCATTCAGAAAACATGAACGAGCTACTCAGCCTCGGCTTTTGCAATCAAGCTTGCTCACTGTTACAACACTACACTAATAAGTGCTTTACAGGCCTGAGCATAGACCACCTTGTATAATGTAATGGGCATCATAAAAATGTCTAATTGAGCACCCACATGCTTCAAGTGAACCTGTGGGACCAGTGTCTGAGGAAGACCTGCAGGTTGAAATGAGGCTGGGAAATGATCCTAGTTTGAACTAATCTCATTATATTGATGCTATCTGAAAGTGTGATTCACATGCATGCAGGCACTTTTCTTACATTTATTGGCTTTCCTGTCTTGTGACCACATTGTAAAATGCTTTTACAAGCGGAAAAAAAATGAGAGGGGTATTGCACATTGTCAGCCTGTATCTCAGCTTTGTTGTGTTTAAAATACTGACACACTGCATAAATCTGCATGTGAATTGTAATTTTATATATTTATTCAGAGAGAAAGAAACAATGTCAATAAATGTATATTTTCACATAACACTAATTGCTGCAACTTTATATTAATAAATATTATTTTTCCTGGAAATCAAACTTTTCCAGGAATGTCACAAAGCTATTATAAGCCATTTCTCAAGCTTTCTTTCACCAATTAATCCAGTTGTCACCATGGACCATCTCTGGTCTGCTCCCAAAATATCCAAAGAAAAAAATCATATTAACCTGAATGGTTAATGAATGGTCTATTTCATTTCTATTCCATTCCATTCTGCTCCATTCTGTACCATTCCATACCACCTCCTGGCAAGATGGCAGTCACAATGCGCTGGGACGGGATAGAAGGGAGCAGCTATCTGTGTCCCCTGGCAGATTTTGGCTTGGGGCAGCCCAGGACATCCCAAAGGAAGTCCTTGAGGAGCTGGTGGAGTTACAGGTGGCTGAGGTAGGAAGACCAACACCTGTGATCACAGTAATCACAGTTTAACTATCCATTCTGCTAAAGGGCATAATCTAGCTTTGTCAGC
Source organism: Neopsephotus bourkii (assembly GCF_033783945.1). NCBI lineage: Eukaryota > Metazoa > Chordata > Aves > Psittaciformes > Psittacidae > Neopsephotus > Neopsephotus bourkii. Next base: position 4,678,967 of record NW_026902293.1, read on the forward strand.
AAACTCTTGGTCCCTTTTTTGGTTAATCTACAAAGTCTTTTAATAATTATGACCCATAGCTTGCAAGTACAGTTGACTGTAAAATGGGGAAAAATATTAATTTATAACTGTTTGTGTAAACTTACTTTCAAAATTATCTTTACTCATTTGAATTTATTAATAGCTGTTATATAAATGAGAAATAGTTTAAAGGTTACTGGGGCTTTTTTAGCTTAATTTTAGGTGAGATGTTTTTCAAAGATCAGTTTGGAAAATTGTTTTCAGGGTATAAAAACTATATGCTGAAAATGCATTTCCCAATTTGAAGTAAGTTAGCAGTAATTTTGTTCATAATTCTATGTGAATAATCACCAGGTGTATTTGAAAAGACTGATTTTAATTTTTTTTAATTAAATAAAGATACGCTTTGACCTAAATCTCAAGAGATGTTTGACAGTGCATGCACAGCAGGCTTGAACTGCATCCCAGTTCATCTGTGCACCCTCCCCACTGCTTGCACATGGCTTTCCCTGCTTGCTTGGCATCTCCACACCCCAGAGCTCCCCATCCTTTCTCTTGCTTTCACTTCTATTACTACACTCACTTTCCTTACTAGCCATGATTTTTAAAGGGCAGCTACCATTCCCTGCTCAGTTCAGCTCCCCTCTTAAGTTAAAGGACTATTAAGCATGAGGTTGTACAGGAAAAGGACAAGCAAGCACTAAAGTTTTCTCATTACAAAAGTCACTAAAAGCAGCCAGGGGGTGCACAGGTGAGTCCTTGTCGAGTAATTTACAAGCTTGCTGCTGAAAACACACTGCCAAAGGAATTTTCTGCAGGAACTTTTTGTGAAGAGACAGACTAGAACACCGCAGAAGCACAGAGAAAAAGATACCTCTGAGTGTTGAGCACCTCCCCATTCTCAGAAACACTGCTCCATTTCCATAAAATGTCTTTTTCTGTTAAATCGGTCATGTATTTCTCACAAGAATTCTTTTTCCCAGTTAAAGATCTTTGCTGGTGTCAGAGAAATCAAAAGTATCAAACTCAAAATGTGATAGCCTTGAAATCTTCCAAAAACAGATTTAGCAAAACCTTTGAAGGGACCCTTTCTTCAGGGTAGTTTAGGGGTAGCTCTTCCATCAGCTAATTAGTTTGCCTCAAAAGTCTTTATCACTAACTAAAGCTCCAGAAGGGGTCTAGGGTGAAATTAAATACCTGCTATTTCCATCACTAATCCCTTCTTATTTCTTCAAAATACTAAGCAATCTGTTTTGTTATACTTATTCAAGACACAGATATTTATATACAATACCTCCATTTCAGAGCACACACAGGTTTTTGCCATTAAATTCTGTACCTGCTATATCTTAGGCTTTTTTTTTTTCTTCGCTAGCATTTCTAATCAGACAGCTTTGCCAAGTTTGCATTTTATTTAATATGAAAAAGAAACAATAAAGAACTAAGGCACTGTCTGCAAACACCTCCTGTGTTACCCTAACAAACAAAGGCACTGTTCTGCAGTCAAACAGCTGGTAAAACTGTCTGACATTTTGTTCTGGGCATCGCTATAAGTGGTAGCAAGCCTCTCAGCTTTAGCAAAGAAAGATGCTTGGAGAGCCCAGAGAATTCACAGTCTCACTGTCCTTGGGAATGAGATCAGAAGAAAGAGGAACTAACAGGAAATATGAGGCAACCTGGATTTCTGTCACTGATTTTCAGATGGAAAATGGTGAATCTGAGCAATTTGCCTCCCTGAGTGTTGCCCTGAGTGGTGGTGTAGAACCTGGCTTGGCTCTGCCCTCCTGCCCTTTTTCTGTCATTGCCCTGTTTTCTTACAAGCGAAGGTAAAATTAACAATCCATTTAAACCACAGATGCAAAAATAACAATTCCTCTGTTCAACATCAATACAGGGTCAATGTCTGCTTTAAAACACATAATCAAGTTCTAAATGATGATTACAGTATTTTCCATTGTTTAACATATAGCGAAAAATCTGATTCTCGTTCCATCTCAGCATCACAAATACTTTCTGATGCTTTCATCTTTTAAATTTTTCATGTTTATGTACTTATATATGTGTATATAAAATATTCTGATATACCTCTTCAAATTAGTATTTTGGAGCCAGGAAAGATTGCTACACCTGTTAGAAGAGCAAAAGATGAGCGCTTGCTTAGAACACACTGAAGTGCAGAAATTCAATTTACTCACCAGTAATGTCTTTGAACAAATGTTTTATTTTTCCTTCCTCGGTTTTGTACCTCCTGAAATATATATGTTTACATTTCAGCACTTCACCCAACCAATAATGCCATACCATATTCACAACCGTAATGGCCAACAACTGAAAATGAAAATTAAAGGAAAGGAAACTAAAGTAGCTTAATCTGCCACTCAAATTTAAATCTGAGTTAATAAGTTTGTTTTTCCTTAATCAGCAGTTTTGTTTTAAAGGTGTTGTAGAGAAACTCTTGTTGTCATGACAAACTAATACATTTTAAGTAATCGTACGTAAAGGTGTTGAGTAAATTCAGGAGTCCAGTATATTCCCATTTCTAGAGGCTTGGGTGTCTTTTCTTTTTCCTAGTTTCATCGTTCTGCTGTGAAAACCCCATTTCTCACATGCATATATTTATTTATTTCCTCAAAATGTCTCGCTGTTGGCATCTCATACTGAGATGGAAGACTCTAGATGTGGTTTTATCAGAACTGTGTAGACAGAGGCTATCAATGTCCTAGCAATGCTTATGCATGTCCACCTCAAAAGCATACCTGTTTCCTTTGTTTCCCAGCACAGATTCACATCCAATTTACTACCTGTATCTCCCCTTAGTCTCTCCCAGCATTATTGCTTTCCCAGTATTTCCCTCAGAAAAGTTACATTTTAGGTGATTACTTTCACAATGTGCTGACCTGCTTTTTTTTGCTACTTTAATCTCAAGCTCCTGTTCATGCCCACATTGCCCACTTTATTCCTTGTTATCCTATTTATTTTCTGTGTTCATAGCTTTTCCTAGTTTAGCATAATGTAGGCATTTGGGAAACTATGTATCTATTTTTCTACACCACCAACAAATTAATCTGAACTTTCCTCTGAATAAAACATTAACTGCTGCACTGACTGGACCAGCTCGTTGCTGCTCCCAGGAATTCTCCCATCTTCAATTTACTGCCTGTATTTGGACCAGCAAAGTAAAACTGAAATTATGAATTCACTTAAGATTAGTACATTTTATGTATCTATATATATATAAATAGGTCTAGGGTTTGGTGCATGAGTAATTGAATTTCTGAGCATGCAAAAATACTGTCTTTTTTAACCCTCTAAAGCTGTCTAGAGTGGTGAAGCAAGGTCAATTTCCTTATGGTGTGACTAATTTATGGAATTGTGTCATACATATGGATTCTTTATGTTACTAATTGGGAAATACGAATAAAATAATTGCCTAGTGCATATATACATTTATTTTAATAATTAGCATGTTTCTTGCATGCATTCACCTTGTAATATGTAGTTTCAATCACAATATCCAATATATTTTTAATAGAAGTTTTTTTGTTTAGACTATATGTATTAATGATATTGTAATGCAAAAGGAGCTATAAATACTTTTATAGGCAGTTGTAACATATTTTTCAAATATTAATAACATCATATTAATTTAATTCCTAACCTCACTCAATTAATCTTAAATGGCATAATACCAACAGTCTCACAATGATAAAGCCAGTGCAGGTACTGCCAACAGAACAAATGAAGAGGAGCACATGCCATTTGTTTAACAGTCTAACTGAAAGCTCCCTCTGGACTGGAGAGAAATAAAGGTCTAATTTTCTGCTACTAAAAGATCCTTTCTCTTCACAGAGAGCTGAGGGATCTGCTGGTCTCTATTCATCACTCCTGCAAGAATTTGTTAATATCTGTTTTCTGAGAACTCCTAGCTAACAGTAAAAAGGTTTAGAATGTGTTAGAAAGGCCATGAGAAACATTGCTTAAGGAATTAACATGCATTTTTAATGGGCATGGCCTTGCTTCATTCTCATGTACATCCTGTGACACATTACTCATTTCAGCCTTACCAAAGCATGCTTTATCCTTCCAGATACTGCCCTCCAGTTTTGCTGCTGTAAATAGTTGAAAGTTCATTTTTGAAAGAAGTCTAAGAAGACTAAAAAAGAGGATGATTTGTTGTTCTGATAAAACAAAGAAAAAATAAAACCATAGCTGTATCACAGTTTTAGATAACAGTGGAGGAGAACAGAGGAATTTAGAACTGTTATAAGGGGTGAAGTAAGAAGATTAGTTTGTGTGCAAGAATACTGATACGAACATAAAAGGAAGGAAAGGAAGCTAATGAAAACCAACTTTAATATTTCATACCAAAGTAACTGATATAATACAGTAGTTGAAAAAAAAAGGAATATGAAAGTAGCTTCTTCGGAAGAGGTACAATATTTTGCTTTTGGGAATGTTGACATTCTTGAAAACAGAGAAGGAGGTATAACACAAGTGGAGAGTCACACCATGGAAGAAGAGGTGTGTTTGAGACCTGTGACTGTGGACAGCATTCAAGAGACTATAGGAGCTGATGAGGAAGGGTGATGAAATGAAAAGCTATGGGGATAAGGAGAGACCCTGAGAACACCAAGTGGAGGAGCAAGCAGGTAGCAGAATGGGTAACACTGGCGCACAGAAGTAGCCAACACCATGATTGCAGGGTCTGAGACACAAGGAGTGATGTAGGGTGGAGAAGAGAACATGAAGTGCACACATTTTTTTTAGACAAAATCAAACAGATGGCCTTATGAGAGATAAAGGAACTAATATGGGACAAAAAAAAAAAAAGAACAGCTGTCTTGTCTTTGATCCTCAACAGAAGGATCCATTATATCAACAAACTATAAAGATAATAGGATTGTAGCAGTAGGGTATGCAAGGTCTGTTTGACAGAGATAGGGCTTACAGGTGGTGTGAAGCAGTAGCCTGTGATGTTTAGAGTTCCCACTAAGGAGGGGAAATGCAATATTTGTTTTATTGTAGCCAGTAGTGTCTATGCTGTATCTCTTGATAGCCTCTTTTTGTCTTGAACATTAGTTAAGTAATAAGCTGGATGTCTTTGGTTCTCCGCAGTGCATGAAGAAGAGTCACCCCTGCTTTTATCTTCTACTTCTTTGCCTGAAGAATTCTTTGTTCAGGAATACATTTGGATTTAAAGGCTATTTTCAGAGAAAGGACATCTCTTGGCTCTGAATAACATGTTATCTCCTCTTTAGCAATACAGCACTGTGGTGACTGCCTTTCAGACATTTAGACAGAAAGCGTATCCCAGAGCTCCTTCAAGAGTTAGGTAATCCAGAACTGCAGAGAAAGAAATGAAGAAGATGGCTTTTTGTCACGGCTGGGAATATGTTTGTCATGCACAAGCTCAGGCTTTATTGAAATAAGTCTGATGACTGACTAAAAAAAATGGAAGGTATGTGATGGGATTGCAAAGCTGGAGACTCAGACCTAGATACCTTGGCTCATGTAAATAATATGTTTACAGGCTTAACGTTTTGAATCATGTGGCTCTGGTTACCAGTAAAACACGAGAGGAAAAACCAAACTAAGAAACAGAAATCTTAAATTTGTATCTGGGCAACTAAATTCACCAGTGTGCACAGAGAGATTAGACCAGCCTGTAGTACTGAAACTGATTCATGATGGATGTTATTTTTTTACCTTTTTTAACATGATTTCGTTTTTCCCGTGGATTTTTAAATGGAAAGCCCACAATGACTGAGTTCCTTAAGACTATCAAAAGACATACTGAATGCAAAACTACTGAATACAGTTATAATATTCTCATTAGATGTGGCCAATTAAAATTCAGGAATATTGTGTTTAACCAGGCTCAATTGTAATGACAATCTGTATCCACTGATGTAAATTATTAGCATCTTCTAAAAGCCTCTGATAAAAATTGACAAGCTAGACTCTTGCTGAAAGCACAAGATATGGATTCCAGAAGTAGATCTAGGACAGCTGAAAAATGAGTTAAAACTTCATAAATATAGAATGAGGATGCAGAAAAATGGAAATAATTTTGTCTTTTTCAGTAGGTCCTTTTGACACCTGGTGACTGGAAAAAACTGACATATTTTTATTGCATACAAATTTAAAAGATATGTTTTTGAAAGATCAGTCTGTATTTCTGTCTGTGTAGTTTCATGCACATGTTTAATTGGGGATACATTTTTCTCCCTCATACAAAGTGGTATGTTCAGAGTTAAAATACAATTTATTTTGTTTTCAGCGCAGGGTTTGCTGGTTTAACTCAAATGTGGTCAATCAATATAGATATATTTCAGCACAACAAAAGCAAGAAGCAGAGACATGGAGATTCACATAAATGCATACATTAGGAGGGTTAGGAGCTGACTAAAAAAAACTCTAAAATTGGTTGTGTATGAGTGCTATTTTTAGTCCACTTTAGACAAATTATCCTATTAATGCTGGATAGTAACTCTAGCAGAAATATGTTAATAAAGGAAACTTGAAGGAAAAAAATCTGAAACAGATGCCTGAAAATTGCCAAGCCATTATCACATTGAGAGCCATGACTATGAGAAATGGTCCAACAGTCACAGCTGAAGAAATGAGACAGGAGCTGTTTAAACAAGAATTAAATGACACCATGATGGAGTGAAGGATGGTGAAGTCCTCTGCTAGCAGACAAAACAAGAGTCGCAAGTGTTATTTTTTCTGCTGAGCCCTTCTCCTTTCATATATCAAGATAATTACACTGTAAGTTGTCTGATTAGCAAGATGAGAGAATGGTTAAAGTTCAGATTTTGAATGAACACTTGAAAATACTCAATGGGCTCCCTACCATGCTATACTTTCTGCTTACTATAATAATAAATGTAACACGCTATGCCTCTTACTGATTTCAGGAAACTTTTTATCAGCTTTCCAATGTAAGAGGGTACTACAGTCTCACTATTATATGTGTCAGACATCTGTAAAGTAATGACAGGAAATTACAGGGTAAGGGGGTGATGGCTCATAGCACTTCAGTTAATGCATGCTGAAAATATAGCTCTTTCAATTCTTCTGCACACTCAGTCAGACCATCTCTGTCTGGAGCTCCCTCAGAACAATATGGTCCTATCTGCACCACTCTTAATGGTTTTGTTTCAAAGCAATCAATAAATTAATTATTAATAGGAATTAAAAGTCAGAAATGCAAATTTTGTGTGGCATAGCTCACTCATGCAAACCAAGTGCATGTTCACAGCAACCATTTTTGAATGTAAGCAAGATTTAGAAGTAAATCCTAGGCAGATATTTTCCTTGTAAATCACCTATTAAAAGTACTGGGCTGGATTTATCGAAAGAAGAATGAGTATTGTGCAAGGTTTTCATGTTCTTGAAATTGTATGTCAGAAATGAATCTTTTTATGTGATATTCAGGCACAATACCTAATGGACAAATTTTGATCTTTCCAGAAAACAGATGCATGTGAGGATACAGAACAGTCCAAATCAATGTGTATTGAAGTATTAAAAATGGCATTTTTACAATAAAATCCTCTTTGTTCTATTTTTCCCATACACTGCTCTCACCATCTCCTTTTTTACATAAGATCCCCTTGTCATAAAAAGTCAGCCTCTCATTAAATTCTAGTGTCCATCTTTTCTCTCATGAAAAATACATAGCTCTGTGACTCTTTATGCACTCATTTATTTATGGTGTAGGGAAGCTTGTACTCCCCAGGCCATAACAGATAACTCTAATTCTCCACTGGTCATGTTTCTGGAGCATCAGATTCAGGTTTTCCTGATGTTGTTTTGCTTTGTTTTGTGTTTTTAAAGCAATGAACCTCAAGGAGAGAGATTAAAGGGAAACAAAGAGAGTCTGTTTGCATTCTCTTTTGTTTCCTCATTTCATTTTTCTTTGGATGGCTTTCACTGCTGAATACCTGTCCAGTGACTCCTCACCTTTTCTCCAAGAACGTCAGATACTCAAGAATAGAGTACACTATACTCTTACACTCTGCTCTTTTATTGCACTCAAACTTCTGAAACATATTTCTAAATGTCCATAAGATACACTGCTGATAATGGTCACTGACCTGCTTTACTTATGTGGATTAAGGAAAACAAAACTGAATGAAGCTTTAGTGGAATGCAAACTGTAGTAGTCTGTTATGGGGTTTTCTATCTATTTTTCCTCTTCTTTCTAAAACGAATTTCAACTGAGAAGTGCAGATTCGCATGTCATTTTCATAGCCACAGATAACTGGTCCCACTGACTGCAGTGGAATATTTCAATTTCAAAACATATTCCTGTCCAGTCTTCATCTCTGTTCTGTAAACTTCCAACACTTTTGACTGGCTGTATAAAGAAGTGCTAGCATTCAATTAAAAGATACTGCATGTCTATCAGAAAGGAGTGACTATCGCCTCTGGCTATCAGGGTACCAAAGAGACATATCTGTGTTTCCTTGGGAATGGTCCAAGTTCCTGGGTTTCTAAACCACTGCAAGAAACTCTGAAAGTGAGATGATAGTTAATGAAAACAGCAATTACTCTTTACTATGTCTTTTAGGAATATATGGCAAACCAATCCCTACTCTAAAGTGTCATTGTGCATTAATATGAGTTCTTTTACTGTGTGCCAGGAAATACATTTTATGCCCGTGGCAAAGATAGTGTCTTTCCTGTGAGGGAAGAGCACATAATACTACAGCTCAGAAGAAAAAAGCTGTGCCAAAAGGAGAGTATGGGCTTAATTCTCACTTCACACTTATTTTATGTTGCTGTATTTCTACTGCTGTTAGCTGAGCCTTTGATTTGTGCTAGTTTCGGCAAGATTAAAAACAAGTTCTCTATCAAATGTTGGCTTTATGTATCTTTTTATTATTCCTATATACAGGAATGAAAACTCATACAATTGAATTATTTAGATATAAAGCTTGTTTTGGCTAAATTAAGGGTGCATATAAATAGCACCCCAATGTAATTTGTTTTTTTTTTTTTTTTGTAGGCAGACATTTCCTAAAATCTGTTTGCCTTATTCCTCTAAAATTGAAATAAAGATGACATATATTTTAGTGTGCATACATTAAACTGATATTATGTCAATCAAAAAATGAAAGATGCAGATGACTTATTTCATGGTCTATATGACACAATAATCCATGATATGTTAGTGACTTCTAATTTTGTAGTTAACTCCTATCTCCATCCATACAGTGTATCCTATTATATTTGTCTTGGGCAAAAGTGTGATAGATGTATTTTCAAGCTCTAAGACTACCCATACATTTGTGACATTGTGAAGAATAAATCTGATTTTTTTATGGAACTTGGCCAATTTTGAGCTTTCTTTCATTTGCTATTAACAGAAAAATATGTAAATGAGTGAAGGAATAAAGTAGGGTCGATTTGCAAAGATGAGATATAAAGAAGCTGATATAAAAGGTCTTTTATCTAGTGTAATGCAGCGCTTCTGAAACAAATTGAGCCTTTTAGTCACCATATGGCACTTTTAGAGCTCTATTATTGCCCTTATATCCTAGACCTCTGCTCTAACCAACCAAATTTCCCCTCACATTGTACCTTATTTACTTCGTTATGTGCCATTCACATTTTCCATTTGACCAATGATTCTGATTGGCAGGAAGAAAATGATTCATCTTAAGAACAAATGAGTATGTTAGCAGAGACAAGAGTAGTAAAGCTAAGCAGCTGTCTCTGGATTTTTCTAATTGACAAAAAAATTCCAAACTGCTTTTATCTGGTAGATAAAACTAGAAGCAAAGTATGCTGCCTTGCAGAGAGGTACAATATCCATTCTAAGCATACACCATCTGGGATACAAAAGTATAGGTCTAAACATAAGTCTACTAGATTAGTATAGGTATCTTGATATAAGTACATTATAAAATATGATTAGAGAGTTGAAGAAGATGGAGGACAAATAATGCCTGATCTGTGGAACTCTGAAATAAATGTCACTGTTTCCTTCTACTTGAGAATAGACTCTCAATCAAATCTATAGAGACATGACTTATGAAAGCATTTTCATTATCTGAATATCTGTTGGAAAATAAACACAGTCATTTATTTCCAGGGAAAAAATCACACTCATTCAAAGTCATGATGAAAGAGCGTTGGAGGAAAATGTGATTTTGGTCTATATTTTAATAAATTTTTAAAAAGAGAGTGATAAAGGAGGGGAGGGGAACTGAAGGCTGAAGAACATTTGAGATCATAGGTCATTTATTTGAAAGGAAAATTCTGCTATGTTAAAGAGAGTGAAAGAGCAATGTAGTCTTTACATGAAAACTTCCATAGGTTCTGTCTCTCCTGCAAGTTATCAATTCAAAGTAAAGGTACTTAGGTTTCTATATCATAACCCACAGGTTAACCTGTCAACAGAGTAATAGTGAATATGAAAGGAAGTGGGAGAGAAAATGGTTTTATTCCATTGGTACATACATTATGGAATTGACCAAAAAAAAAAAAAAAAAAAAAAAAAAGACAAAAGGAGTCAAGCATCAAAACCCATCCAAAGCTTCAATTCAGTGAATGCTTCCCTTCACAGAAACAGCATGATAGGGTCATGAATAATAAAAACATAAAAGAAGTGAAAATTCAAGACAAGTGCTCTGCATGGTTAATTACTGCTTTCACATTGTGGAGTGGGAGCCTCACCCTTCACAAGCCAGGGCTTTCCAAATGGGAAGAGCCTTTCCAGGTGCAATGAGAGGAAAAGATTTTAGAGCTGAAAGCCAGTTTTGGAAGACAGTGTTCTGGCCCAGCAAGCGGCAGCTCTGTGTCTCTTTACTGATGTAAATACTTGTGCTGTCACACTTTAATTTTTTTCTTTTCTGCTTATTATTTTAAAGTTTTTTTGCTTTACCTATTTCAAAAGCTCAGATGTTTCTACCAGCAGTCTAACCCCGTGTGCACAAAGTGCCAGCAGCATAGCTGAGAGAAGAGCAGCAGATCATGCCACAGGAAAACAGGAAATACCAAGGGCGATTCAGGATGAGGAATCCACCTCCTTAGTGATGGAAGTGCCTGAGTAACTTCAGCCTCTGCTTTTAAAGGCTGGATTCTGAAAAGCAAAATGTTTTGCTTTATTCCCTATAAATGAAAACAACTAAAGTCTTCAAATCACCCCTCTCACTCCCATGTCAGAGAAGAGGTGTAGAAGCAGTTAACAAGGAAAGGGAAGTAGGCTACTTCTTAAGATATAAAATTATTTTTAGACATCACTGTTGTTAGGAAAATGAGAAGCATAAATCCGAGAGAAGTTAAGAGTGTGGATGAAATCCTGACCCTGGAGCAGTGAATCGCAAAACTACCACTGCTTTAAATAAGAAGGGAATTAATTTTTCCTTTATGCGCAGATTTTCAACATATACAAAAAAACATTCTGCGATGCCATTTAAAGATTAAAAATGCTGACAGTGTAAATGATAACTGTAGTTTAGATTAGCTAGTAACTAATGAAAAGGAATAGCACAACAGTCTCAGATAAATTTTCAGGTACCTTATCCTTACAACAGCAATAACAACCATAATAATAATAATGAAGAGAAGCTCTTCACTCAGTACATCTGTCTGCTGCCAGGAGCATGGCAATCATTACAGAATACCTTATTCTACTCACTTTCAAGCTAATTCTACCATCTCACAGAGTTTCTTGTGTTATTTCCATACCCCAAAATGCTCTCTTTCCCTTTTGTGCATGTTCCTTGGCTGTCAGTCCTCCTATCATGGCCAACTTCACTGAGGCCACACAGAGGCTGAAAGCAAGCTTTGGCACCATATCAACTATAGAAGCTTCTCAACAAAGCAGGCAATGACTATTGCAAGGATTTTGGACTCTGTGAAATACACATAAACCCTCTTGAATGTATAAGTAATTATTTACTCAGTTTGACCTCCATGTCTAAGTATTTGAGAGCATCTGCCAAAACACTCTGAACAAAGTTGAGTTTCCAGTCTAAATAGATTTTGAAATACAACAATGCAAAATAATTTGGGAAAGTGCCCTGAGATCCCCTCCGACTGTTTGACCTGTTGTGTACCCAAGCATGAAGCTTGAAGACTTTGTTCTGGATTTCCATGGCTAAGTTTGCATATGAAATGCCATGTTGTTTAGTTTTGTTGCTGTGAAGCTCTGAGGACTGAAAATATGAAAACAGGCTTTATTAAGGGAAAATAGCTCCAGTCTTTAAAGACTGAGACTAATTCCTCAACACAAACACGCTATTTAGTGGCATTATGAAAACCCAATCGCTTATTCTGTAAACATTATATGAGATAATCCTTAGGAAAAAAAAGGATAATGAACAGGAAGAATGTTAAAAAACAGAGTTATTGGGCTTAAAAAAAAAAAAAAAAGGTTAATTGGAAGCCTGGGAATTTCAAAGGGGACTTAAATTTGCCTAGTATTGAGTTTTGAAGATTCAGCAACATTCAACCATTTGCAAGTGCTGTGTAAAATCTGTTTTTACATTCTTCTCTACTATACTGTGAATCATCCTCAAATAATCTTGAATTGAGTAAGGAGGGTGGAAACCAGGGGAAATAATAGAAGTACATAGGGCCTGAAAGGCAGGAGACTTCCTACTGCATGGCTGGCAAAGCAGTCATTGAAAAAGCAGCTTGGGGAGACTTATTCTGGTACTCTGAATTATGACTGGGAATTTCTAAATGCAGAGGCAGTTAACAGTGCATCTGCACATTAGCATTTGTTCAGTTATTTGCTCAACTAATGCAGTGTTGATTTTGTAGAAGAACTTAAGCATACACCTTCAGAAATTGTCCCTGTGTGAGGAGATCTTTGGCTTTTTGGTTTTCTCTCCTTTGCAAAGGAACCCATAACTTGAAAGAGGCTCCCTAGCTACAGAATTTATTACAGTATAGTTCTGCTCTTCTTTTACCCTTTAATTTGACCTTTCTAGTTGCAGTATAATAATTTTCTGTGCTATAATGTTAAGAATTGAACATTTCCACTTGTTAATGCAGTGAAGTAAGGTTGTTTTTTTGCTAGAGCATATTAATAATGTCACTAATTGAGACAATAATTGTCATGACGCAGGATCCCTCATTTTGCTCTGAAAGTTTACCCATGGGAGAAAAAGGCTATGACCTGACATGGGAGACATAAACTCTAGTAATGACAGTTCGTTGTAATTACCCTGTAAGGCTGGGGATACCCACAGCAGAAACAATTAGCTGCAGGCAGGAGAGCTTCTGTGGGGTTGTAGCATCAGTACACTATTAATAGGGACTTTGATATCATCAACCAGTTAATCTGGCCAGTATTGGCTGTGTGGCACATCCTTATTGCCCCCACCTTTCCTATGGAGGAGTACGGAGCTGCAACAGCTCAGCCCCACTCCTTGAGTGTATTGTCCTTAAGGGAGCCTGGGGTAGGTGGGTGGTGTGGAGTGACCTCAGATCAGTCTCTGGAAAGCCAGAGAAATACTGTTTAGAGCTTTTGGGAACAACTGGTCTTTAGCTTTTCAGGTCAGTATGAGCTTCAGGAGAATTGGACTCCTAGGGAGTAGATGAGGGAGACAGATGTTTGCAAAGCAGCAGATGATGGGACAACACATGCCTAAGAAAGAGGCGCACCCTTTCACTTGGTTTTACTGATGTTATAGGTGAGACAGAGGGCAAAGTGGACTCAGTGGGATGATTTAGCAGATCTGGGAGAAGACAGATTTCTTTCATGTCAGATTAGCTTCTTATTCACTGTATCACTGTACCGCTCAGAAACACTTCATGAAGTGTGTTTACTGGTCATGAGAGTAGATAGTGTTCTACTTCACCCAGTACTTCAGTGTGAAGTATTATCAGATGCATTCTGTATGCAAGTAAAAGAGATAAGGATGGGTTAGAGACCTGATTTGCACCTGAGAGTTTTGCCTGTCCTGCTTGTATTAACATGAGATTTGGAGTGTTGGCTAGCATGTCACACAGGATCAGGATTTAGGCTTCTTATTCTTCCAGGCTATTGTTAAACTCCAGTATCTTGATATCTTTTAATACACTGTGTACTTTTAAAAACTGAGACAAAGCCTAAGTGGTGTATTGATGGAAATGCGTAAGCTGGTACGTCTTGGTGTTTATTCTTGTTCTGTGCAACACCTGGGGGAGGGGTTGGGGGAATAGTTCAATAGCTATGTTTCCAAAACTATTAAATGGAAATATCAGTATGTAGCTATGTACCTTGTACAAGGATTAGTTAGAAATGTTTGTACTTACAGAAGTAAGAACAATTTTTGCATTTCTGTGAAATGGAGTGGTATCTCATTCTAGCTTGAACAGCTTCTGACCACAGCAAAACAAGGAACAGTCATTTGTCATATTCTGTCAGTAGCGCAATGTCAGAGGTAATGATTAGTGTGATCATTGTATGTAAGCCTTTGCGAAGTGTTAAAATAAATATTTGCTATTCCTTTATATATGTGCCTTTCTTTTCAAGAGTCAAAGTCTCAGCCAGTTTTCTCCAGCAAAGTAGGAAAAATCAAAAGCACAGCTTCCTATGTTAGAAGTGCATTATTCTTGGCTACAGTTGCTTTGCTTTAGTATGCTGTTACCTTCTGCCTGAATTCAGTGCACTTAGGCATTCTCTTGATGTTCATAACTGCTGCTGCTTTCTATCCAGATATCTTCATCAATCTCTTCATGATTGTTCATAAGGATTTTTTTTTCTTTCCTGAGGATCTAGGCTGTTCAAAGCTCATCCTTGTATTAAAAGTCTGATTAAACTTTCAGTGTAGCTGACAGGCCTATCTGTGGGGATTCCAGATTATGCATCTGGAAGCATTTGATCTTAAACAGTATGAAAATAATGTTTCAATAAACCCATGTTTGAATGCTACCATGTTTATAATACAGTAGATACGATCTCATTATCAGCTTTTATTCACTGAAGAAATGACTTCTCTCACAGCTGCCTCAGCTGCAATTCCCAGTCAGGCTTTTTAGAGGTTTTACAAATTTATCTTAGCTCTGTACACAGTAATGTGCCATATTTTTATTCAGCACTGCTGAAAATACGCTATAAAAGTAACAGTTCAAACAGGTTATTGTAGGGCCTTATAAATCCTCTACAGAGTTTCTTAGGAGGAGAAAGTTTCTCCTGAACCATGTCAAAACAGTTTCTATAGTCACCCATTCTTCTGCTAATGACTCAGTCAGTAGGGCAGTCCAGCTGTATTCATTTGAAATCATTTTTGCTCCCCTAAGTACCCCAGCAGCCTCAGGTGTGCCATACCTCAGGTGTGGCATTCCTAAGGGTTGTCAGCCAGATCTACTGCTAGAGTGAGAGGCCCTTTTAAAATAACAAAATTGCTTTCCATAAGTGCTTTTATTTGAATTTAGCTGACCTTTGACTGCAGGATGCTTTAGATACACAAATCCTAAACCCAAGTTCTCTCTTCTCTTCATCTTGGCTTGCTGTCCTGACTGCAAGTTACTTCCAGGAGATCCGAGGCCGGAAAGTGGCTAATCATCATGATGGAGTGTACCCAGCTCTGCAGCTGGAGACACAAACCATAACGTCCAAAGTATGCAATCTATATAATACCTTTCCAGTAGATCCTCCTTTGAAGGGGAAAATAAGCAAGGCAATAGCATTAAAAAGCATACTTAGTCTGAAATCCTTGCTAAGCTGCCGATTATACACAGCTATTTCCATAGCACTTCGTGGAGTCAGCTGGCCTCCCACAAGCAAGCAATGAGAAAATATTAGGAAGGATTTTGCTCCAGGTTTGCCACAATCTCTAGCTCATTTTTAACAACTTTCTCCTTACCTCTCCTTTCTGTCAGTTTTCATCATGCACATAAAAACCCTTAGGAAGCAAGATAAGATAAGCTAACTGCTAATGCCTATTAGTCATGTTAACCTAGCTAAATTGGGCAGAAGATAAAACTGCAGACACGTAAAAGAAGGTAATGTTTTCATATAGACTGCACCAACCAGA
Organism: Neopsephotus bourkii; assembly: GCF_033783945.1. NCBI lineage: Eukaryota > Metazoa > Chordata > Aves > Psittaciformes > Psittacidae > Neopsephotus > Neopsephotus bourkii. Next base: position 4,694,953 of record NW_026902293.1, read on the forward strand.
ACTCTTTATTGTTGCTAGTCCATCAACTTAAATATGACAAATGTATTAAATAGATGGAACTGGTTCTGCAAAGCACTTTAATGGAACAAAGGACACATTGTGCTAAGATATTATTAAAAATATGGGAAATGTGTGGTAGAAGAATTGTTTACCTAGCTGCCTATACGTCAATATCTTTTTTTCCTCTTTCTGACTGTAACTCATATGCACTAAATCCTTCTTTGAATTGTCTTTCACAAGTAGGAATTGCTCTACAATAGGGATTTTTATATACCATGATATAATAACTGTTTGTCTGCACAAATCATCTAAGGAAGTTTCAGATGAAGTAGACATTTTTAGGAAGAATTTGGGAGATATATAATGCTGTAACTAACAGTAAAGAAACTGGAAATGCCAGTCAAAATATCTCATTTTCCAGGGTCTGTGCAGACAAATAAGCAAAGAAAATTCTTCCAGCCTAATTCCAGAAGGATTATTCACCTTTTGTAATGCAGATAGGACAAGGCATAGGTACAAAACAGAAAAGATTGAAAAGAAAAAAAAAAAAAAAAAGCAAAATTTAGTAGGGAAACTGCACTTATTACTGTTTACTGCAAAAATTACAGCTTCCTTTTCTACAGTATATATAATAGCATATAATAATAATAAAGTATAATAGTTCATGTCCATACACTGCATTTTAGTTTAATAAATCTTAATAAAGCTGCATAAACTTTCTTGATAAAAGTTTTTACAGTAAGAACCACCATTCAGTAGTATTTGGCAGAAATATGCAGATAATAAAAGGATGTTCTGGCAAGAAACTGTCCAATCTAAACTTTAATTTTCACTTCCCCACTTGCTGTAACTCTCATTGCTATTATTGAGCATCTTTCTCTTCTCTCTAAAAGGCAGTTAGACTATATCTTAAAATATTTGAGATTTTACCTCTTTTATGATCTTCAAGCTAATCATGTTTGGGTCAATATAAGTGAAATTTAGACAATGACAGAAAACTTTCTAGAATAGCTTTTTTTTTAATTCTCCCCAGTTTGGAAGATATCTTGTGCCTTCTAAATGAAAGCATTTGGTATCATTTGGTATCACGTTATGCTATCCCACCAAGTTTTCAGCTGACTATTTTGAATGCTTAAGACAACTGCATATGGTGAGTATGAAGAGGGACCTACAAGTTATCAACCTCGTGTAGTGGCAGCTGGAAGGTTGGCAAGAGTACTCTGATTCCTTAAATTATATTAGATGCATATGTTTAGGTATCTATCCACCTTCTGGATAGATGTGGGCATCTAGACATCTGGCTGGCAATAACTCAGATGTGCTTCCTAGAAAGAGTTATTCTCATGTACAGCCCAGGGTATGGCAATAATTTACCTTTTTTTTAATGTTGAAGATGTTTAATATTTCATGGCGATTATTTGTTAAGCATATTAGGAAGGTAATATGCCATCTTGAATAGTATCTCTTCACCATCAGAGAATAATACTCCACTACACCTTGTTTCTCTTTTCAGATTTGGACAGATATCCTGTGTGCCATATTTATTTTGTAATAATTGAATCTTGCCCACATAGTAACCAGCACAAAACCTGAAGTGATCAGATTCTGCTTTGCATCTCATCCACTCACGTTACAGCTGTCAGACAAAGTTATCCCCTGTCTAGGTTCATAACAACTTTAATGATGGTTTTCATATATTGGCCTGGAAAAATACAATTCAACTGTTTAGGATTTTCCCTTGCAATGGGGCCTCAACAAGAAATATGAATCATTATTGACACACTCAAAATAATCTGTCATGCTGCTTTAAAATACTAATGAGAAAATCCTTGAGTCTTTTGATATTAGTAGTTGTTTCATGTTGTAATTGAATTTGAAAAGCTCTGTTAAGATTTTTATCCTCAGACAGTGACTGATTATTACTAGAATAAAATTGTTTGGTAAGTGGTTTAGATGGCAGCATTCTGAAGAAGCCCTTTGCACTTATCTTTCCATGAGCAATGTGAGCTAACAATACACTGCAAATGCAGTCTCCCAGATTCATATTTCTTAAGAAAGTGTGTAATTTAGTATCATAAGCTTTTCCCAGAGGTCATGTTTTCTAGATGTTTGATCATCCTTATAATTCTTATCTGGATATGCTCTTATTGTTTCTCATCTTTGCTGAAGGGAAAGCTCCAAAATATACAAAATCTGTCAGCCTTACTGGTGCTGTGTTCTAGGGCACTTCTGATTCACCTTGAAAATCAGTTTTGCATCCCGGTATGCTGTCTGATTTTTTTTTTTTCCCAACATTTTGATATTATCAAGTCATAATCTGGGGGTGTTTCATTATTCTGTGGAACTGCTGTGTAGCCTGTTGTTCACCCTATCCTGTCTTCAAGTGCTTCATTATTCCTACCTAAGTATAGCAATTTGCACTTGGCCTTACTGAATCACATACCTTTTTTTTTTTTTTCCCAGACCCTTTGTCAGTTTGTCAAGATTATTTTAATTCTAATCTTGTCCTCCATGCGGCTTGCAGCTGCTGCCAGCTTGCTTCCATCTGGAAGTGTAAAAGGCATAATATCTCTTCAGATAACTGAGCAACTTATGAAACTACTGGATAGTACTGGACCCAGGTGGAATTCTACAGAGCCCCATCACTGACCATATCTTAATTTGATGAAGATCAATGAGTACCTATTTCTGAGCACAATTTTCAAGCCAGTTATTCAATCTATATAACAGTACTTTGGTCTAAGTAATATTTTCATAGCTTGCTTTTAAGAATGTCAGTGTCAAAATGCTTACTAAAATCAAGATATATCACACCTGTTGCTCCTTTCCTAACCACAAAGCCAATTATCTCTCATAAAAAGGAGCAGACTTGACCTAACATGATTTAGTTTCCAATAAATGTATATTGGCTATTAATTATCACCTTGCTTTCTTACTAGTATGTTTATTTACCCATTGATAATTTGATTCCTTGTTTCAATATGTTTATAGTAAATGAACTTAAGGATATAGTTCTGTGTATCCTCTTTCCCTTCTCTCTTCCTGTCTTTGTGTAAAGAGACAAGTACAATCTTTGACCTTCTGATCTTCAACCTCTCCTGCTTTAAATCAGATTCTCACAAGTATGTTCTAACATGTTTGAGATTGCTTTAATGAGACTTCTACATGCTTTGGGGTGAATTTCCCAGGGCTAGTACATCTGAATTTCTTCAGATTTCTAATTTATACAAATGATCATATATTAACATATTCTTCCTTATTCTTACCTGACTCCTTCATTAGTGTTAGTGATATGCCTTAGCCAAGAAAAGAGATTGTAATTTTTAGCTATCTCAAGGCCATGGTTCTGCATTCATTCCCTTGAAGGCAGTGCCCTTTAACATAGGCAAACCTTACGTCTAGCTGCTCAAACCTATGCCTCCAGTGGGCTGAAGGAGATGCATATTGTATTCATTATATGCATAGCTGCAGTGGACTGCTCATCTGATGGGTGACCTGCTCATGCTGGAAAATATTTACTGCTGCCACATGCACCTACAGCCTCAGGGTCATACCGCTGAGGATTGTGACAGGTTATTGCTTGGACTTTTCATTAGTAATATGTTACTGAATGTTTTTTATAATGCTTTATTTATTTATTTTATTTTTTAGTTGTATCTTGTGTCTTAACCTGTCTGCATTCGTTCCTATACATTTCTGGTTTTATTTTATATTTGTCTCTGGTAACCTGTGTGCAGATCATCCCAGAGACCATTATTGAGCCAAATCCTTCACTTGGTATGCTTGTAAAAGTTGGTATTTATGCAGTGTGTGTTCTTCCAGTCTGATTGCTTTCTTGAACTTCTCTTGCTGTTATAGACCTGTTTGCTTCTAGAAGCTACCTTCCATCTTGGGTCACTGCAGTCAGGTTCCCGAGTGTTTGCCATCCTCATTCCATTGTTCTCCTAGAATTGTTATCTCCAGTAGCTCATGGTTTCTGTAGTGCAAGCTGTCTTCACATTCAGTTACTTCTTACAAATATTATCAGTTTGTTCATTGTAACATAAAAAAGGAACTCTAATCCCTTTCACAGAACTTTCTGCATGAAAGCGAGTAGTATCGTGAGATTTCAAGGTTTTCTTAATGTCGGTTCTTACCACTAAAGGGATTCTAAGGGAATAAAAGGATTTCTAATTTATTTTTTTTTCCTTCATAGTGATTGGAATTTTTAAGGAAATCATATTGAAGACAAAATTAGTATGTTCTTAAAACAATATTTATCTAAAAATATTAGAAGATTTCACAAAATATTATCAGTTACTAGGATTGAATTGGGTTCCTGAAATTACTAAATTTAATAATATTTTGAAAGATATATAAGAATATCACAAGCTGAAACTTTATGCTTATTTTCCATGTAAAGTATTAATTGTATGTTCCCTGATGACTTTACAATATTTCCAATTGTAAAAGAGATTACTGAAATTTTAGCATTTCATTATGCAATATTTTATAATCTATCAAAAGCTATTTTAAGAAGTTTCTTCTTACCTTACATTAATACATTAAAAATTTCTAAATAAAGTTGTTGGATAACTGTATTTTAATTTTTTACTACTAATGATGCACACACTATTTTTTTATCATAAACAAACTACCTGAAAATTATTTCTTTGTTTAGATTAATTTGGGGAATTGTATTATCCTGATTTCTTTAATTCTGTTTATCAGTTCTGAAATATCTGTGCCACTTTGGACACAGAGTCAAGTTCCTTGTGCATACTGTCTTTAATTGCTTTTTGTTCGTGATCCATGTTGCAGTCTGAGAGGACAACTTATTCTATAAGCTTACAGGTTTTATTAAAACATTTAGCAAACAAATAGGCGACTAAGCAAGCACTTCAGTAAGATAATTTACTTCAGTTCAGCTAATGGAAAGGATTGAATATATGATCAAATCAAGTCTACAATTAAGGTTGAGTCAATGAACCAGTAAATTCAGTTTCTCACATCATCCAGCTAATATGCAACCAGAATGCTACTGGAAATAATTATTTGTTATTTCTTCAGAGTCCATTTTCCTTCCTGCTTAAGGCCCTATCAGTGATCAGTATAATTTTAGCATTTTGTATGCAAAAGACATAAGGAGCTATAGGTCACAGTTTGGGTATGACTTACGGTTGGTAGTATTTCAGAGAACAGAGATGTCCCTTGGCCACATCACCATGAAGCTGTTTTACCATTTCTCTCTTAAACCTCATCCTTTTTTATTGCTCTGTTCTTCTTTTCATATAGTAACATAGAATGTTTTCTGCAACTTTAAATAAAGGTCAAGTTCAGCACAATGCAAGTTTTTAGTTGATAATTATTTTTAAATATTTAATGTACATGTAATTTAGAGATTAAAAATATTTTTTGCTAAATGCTGAGAATTTTTGGAAGTGTCATTTTGTAAGCATACACGTTTTGGCATGCCATGTACAAATGTAAAGAAAGAGCCATTTCCCTAAGAAAATACAAAGAAAAATTAAGGAAGAATGAGTTCTAGTGAAGATTGAGTCATACAGTTGTGAATCTCTATAAACAGGCAGTAGGAGCTTACATGCTGAATATGAGATCTTTAGGTTTTAATAAACCTACCAAACTCCCTTAACTAAATCCTCAGGTCACTTTTTTATCTGAAGAACCTAAATGGAGAAAGAGACATTGAATTTTGTAGGCAAGTCTGTAAGAAAATTATATATATAACAAAAAAACAGGTTTCTTCTAAGTATCCTTCACTTGGGGATGGATTTCTCAGGCCAGTTTTCAGGACCAACTACTTGATATTCTGGATTATGAATACAGTTCAGTCCTCTCCCTAACGGCCTAAAAGTGGACAGACTTTTGGTCCACTGGTCCCAGAAGAAAGTTGCTTCTGTGTATGGTTTTTCATTTCAACATGTCTGTGAAGTGGACCATGGATAAACTAATTTTCCAAAAACCTGAAAAATACAAAATGCTCATAAGTATGCTTGGTACTTGGAAGACCAACGTCGGGTTTTGAGATAAGGTTGTGAATATGAGTGCCACAGTCAGCTGAACAGCATTTTAGAAATGTAACAATTAACACATCCTTCTTTTCATTTAAGAGGGCTTTTTTCCATGCAGTTTTTTCAGTTCTTAACTAAAACAAAAAATTGGTTGACTAATGTGGCTTTCTAAAGACTTCTGGACCAAATCCACAGAGTATTTTGACATTTTACTATAGCCACTTTACTCATAATTAAACAATAAAGTTTTCCTGGTCCAGCTCTGATCATAGCCCCTGTTTCTCAGAATGAATAAAGTTGCAAAGAAATCTTGGATTATGAACTACAGAGAGAAATCCTAGAAATCTGGCATGATAGCTGAGCATCTCATATCTATTCCTAATATTTTATGTGGAAGCATTTAACTGTCTTCCCTTTCATTTGAAACAGACAGCGTAGCTAACTGAATCATTTCATACATATTCCAAGTCCTGAATGAAACCTAATTTCAATTAATGCATTTCAAGTCAACAAATAATGCATACATTAAGCCTAGAGCTAGTATTTTAATTTCCTATTGTGTGTTACTTCTAATTTTACAGCTATGTGATTTACAGATGAATTTAGCAGGCATAAATAGTAGTAAATTGACATGTTTAATGCAGCAAACATGAGTGCTTACATTTCCTGGCAGTATTGTCTGGGAGTTCCTGGGAGAAATCTGTGGTAGCTGAAATCTTGTTTTTCATAGACTTCAAAGAACACTTTTTTCCTGCATGTGCCTAATCAGCTTTTTGACTGCTAGGTCTCATGTCTTCAGCATGCTTTGGTCATTGAGTGCCACAGCTTAAGTCTGATTTGTACTGAAAATGTCCTTCCTTCAGTCTGTGATGAAAGTCAACCTCTTAGTCTGTGATCTGATGATTCAGTTTGATTTTCCATTGTTCTTATATAATGAAAAGTAGGATTAATTATTTTGTATTCATCTTTTCCAAGCCATTCATTATTTTATTTTTTCTATAATTCTGCCATCAATTTTCTCCTTTCCAAGGGTGGATTTTTTTAATTTTTCCTTATTCTAAAGCCACCCATATCTTTGATTATCTTTGACTATCTTTGATTCCTTTCTCTGTACATGTTCTGATTTATCTGTTTCTGAGATGAGGACAAAGAATTGTGCGTAGCACTGAGGATGCAGGATACAAGCAATTTGTACAGTGTTGTTGAAAGGGGTGATCATTCTGCTGTATTCAGCATTGGAGCAGCCACATCTTGAGTGCTGTGTGCAGTTCTGGGCCCCATGGCTTAAGCAAGATGTGAACATCCTTGAATTTGTCCAGAGGAGAGCACAAAATCAGTGAAAAGTCTGGAAGGCATATCTGTGAGGAGCAGCCAAGGATTCTGGGCTTGTCTAGTTTGCAGAAAAGAAGCCTGAGGGAGTAACCCCAGTGTTCCCTACAGCTTCCTGGGGAGGGGAAGTGGAGAGGGAAGCACAGGTCTCTTCTCCCTGGGATCCAGTGATAGGATGCATGTGAATGGTTCAAAGCTGAGCCAGGGGAAGTTAGGCTGAACATTAGGAAGCGTTTCTTTGAAAGGGTGATCAAACTCTGGAACAGGCTTCCTAGAGAGGCAGTCAATGCCCCAAGCCTGTCAGTGTTTAAAAGGCATTTGGAAATGCCCTTAGCAGCATACTTTAATTTGATCAGCCCTGAATTGGTCAGGCAGTTGGACTAGATGGTTACTGTAGGTCTTTTCCAACTGAAATATTCTGTTCTGTTCTCCTCTATTCTCTTATATTACTAATCTATTTAATTTTGGAGAAGCTGTGGTTAGAGACCTGCCAACAAATCAGTTGGATCAACTATCCCCCAAAAAGCTTTAACATGGGACATGGCATTCTCCTTCTGTCATCTTCCATTTTTCAGCTTTGTCATATTTGTCCTTGTGTCCTCATACTGAAAAATTACAGTTGTGCTGATTTGCTAATTACAGGAGCCAGACTGTCTCTCCTTGATTTTCTTTTTGATGAAAATTCTCTTTTGTAAAAGTTAACATTTCAAAGAGCTGTGAGAGTTGTCAATAAAATAGACTACCTGCGTTTCCTTTAAATGAGATAGCTCTACTCCTGCTCACAATATAAGGGAATTGTAGCAGCAGGGCAAAGAATGCCATGAAGTTTAACTTCCCACATATTTATTCAGCAACACCACATGGTTTAGTAGGCTTAAACTTGTTTGTACTTGCAAGGAAACAAAGGAAGAGGGTTCGAACAAACAGCCAGTGCAACAGTAGCAGAAAACCCCTATAAATGTACCCCAGATGTACAAAGCTACCTGTTTTGGTGATGCCTTCAGGCTCCCCCATGTATATTAAGATATTGTCCAGGAATGAAGGACATACTTCTGAGCTCCTGGTGTCCCTGATGTACAAGAGGAATATTTCTAGGCAACGATCTCTCCCAGCTCTGTATGCAAGGAGAAGGAGGAGGAACAGTGGGCTGGCACTTCATTTACCTGACTTCCTCTCCTTCAAACTGTGTAATTCTAAGTCTGTCTTCATATCAGAACAAGACACAAATAAACACCATCAACTATGTCCTACATTTTTTTAAATCTGAGTTTACTTTCTGGAAGGAAGCTCTATACGCTTCAGCCAAAAGCTCTGTCTAAGGGAGCCAGAGTCAAGGATTCCAAAGACATGCTTCCAGTTAATACCTGTCTCTGATCAAGATGGCAGAAGCAAGAACAGGGGGCCTGGGAAGAATACAGGGATGTTGTCTGGGAAGCTAGGGACCAGGTTAGGAAAGCTAAGGCCCAGTTAGAATTAAACTTGGCTAGGGATGTGAAAAAGTAACAGGAATGGATTCTATAGGTACGTTGCAAATAAAAGACAGATGAGGGATAATGTGGGCCCTCTCTGGAAGCTATCAGGAGAACTGGCTACCCTGGATTTGGAGAAGGCTGAGGTTCTTAATGACTTCTTTGCCTCGGTCTTCACTGGCAAAGGCCCTGACCACACCACCCAACTCTTGGAAGGCAGACACAGGGACTGTGATAATGAAGACCTTGGGCCCACTGTAGGAGAGGAACTGGTCTGAGACCATCTTAAAAATCTGAATGTGCAGAAGTCCATGGGACCTGATAAAATCCATCTGCAGGTCCTGAAGGAGCTGGCAAATGAAGTTGCTAAGCCGCTGGCCATCATATTTGAAAAATCATGGCAGTCAGGTGAAGTTCCTGACGACTGGAAAAAAGGGGAATAAAGCCCCCATTTTCAAGAAGGGGAAAATGGATGACCCAGGGAATTACAGACCAGTCAGTCTCACCTCTGTGCCTGGCAAAATCTTGGAGCAGATTGTCCTGGAAGGCATGCTAAGGCACATGAAAAAGAACAAGGTGCTTGGTGACAGCCAGCATGGCTTCAGAAAGGGGAAATCCTGCCTGACCAATTTGGTGGCCTTCTGTGATGGAGCTACAGAACTGATGGACAGCAGTAAAGCAGTTGATGTCATCTACCTGGACTTATGCAAAGTGTTCAACACTGTCCGACACAACATCCTTGTCTCTAAATTGGAGAGACATCAATTTGATGAATGGACCACTCAGTGAATAAAGAACTGGCTGGAGGGCCACACACAAAGAGTTGTGGTCAATGGCTCAATGTCCAGCTGGAGACCAGTAATGAGTGGTGTCCCTCAGGGATCAGTGTTGAGACCAGTCTTGTTCAACATCTTTGTCGGTGACACGGACAGTGGGATTGAGTGCACCCTCAGCAAGTTTGCCGATGACACCAAGCTGTGTGGTTCAATTGGCAGGCTGGAGGGAAGGAATGCCATCCAGAGGGACACTGACACGCTTGTGAGGTGGGCTGATGCCAACCTCATGAAGTTTAACCATGCCAAGTGCAAGGTCCTACACCTGGGTCAGAGCAATCCCAGACACATCTACAGGCTGGCCAAAGAAGAGATTCAGAGCAGCCCTGTGGAGAAGGACTTGAGGGTTCTGGTTGATGAGAAAATGACTATGAGCCGGCTTCAGTGTGAGCTCGCAGTCCAGAAAGCCAACCGTATCCTGGGCTACATCAAAAGGAACGTGACCAGCAGGTCGAAGGAGGTGATCCTGCTCCTCTACTGTGCTCTTCTGAGACCTCACCTGGAGTATTGTGTGCAGTTCTGGTGTCCTCAACATAAAAAGGACATGGAACTGTTGGAACAAGTCCAGAGGAGGGCCACGAGGATGGTCAGGGGACTGGAGCACCTTGCATATGAAGATCAGCTGAGAAAGTTGGGGCTGTTCAGCCTGGAGAAGAGAAGGATGCATGGAGACCTCATAGCAGCCTTCCAGTATCTGAAGAGGGTCTATAAGGACGCTGGTTAGGGACTCTTCATGAGGCACTGTAGTGATAGGACAAGGGGTAATGGGTTAAAACTTAAACAGGGGAAGTTTAGATTGGATATAAGGAGGAAATTCTTTACTGTAAGGGTGGTGAGGCACTGGAATGGGTTTCCCAAGGAAGTTGTGAATGCTCCATCCCTGGCAGTGTTCAAGGCCAGGTTAGACAAAGCCTTGGGTGATACGGTTTAGTGTGAGGTGTCCCTGCCCATGGCAGGGGGGTTGGAACTTGATGATCCTTTCCAAGTTCCTTTCCAAGCCTAACTATTCTATGATTCTATGATTGTATAATCAGTGCAGGAAATTCAAAGCAGAATTGGAACCTTTTGCCATTCATTTTTTCAGGTGTTCTCTCTTGTTACATCTGCATTTCTTTGCAGCTGTAGCCTCAAGGTAGGAGTTAGAGCCAAATCTGCCTCCCATTTGCTAAAACATCCTGAAAGTTGGCTCTGAGGCCAATATACATTTGCTGCCACCCATACACCCAGCATGTCAGGGCATACTCCCCAGCCAGATAGGGATACTTATGCTGGTATTGTACTGACAGTGGGATACCATGTCCTTTGTAGAATGTCTCCGGTGTAGCTGTGTATTTTTACATGCTGCCTGATTGCAGGCTGAGTTTAGGCTCCTTGGAAAAGGAATAATGCTCTTGGGTGCACCCTGGGCTTCAGGCTGCAGAATTAGACCTGTATGAGGGTAAAGGGAGCAGTGGGATGCAGAGACAAGTGACAGGTGTTTGTAAGAAACTGGAGTTAATAGGACACAAAGCCGGAATATACATACTGGGACCATATACTGCAAGCAAATAAACTGTGCTAGGCAGATGTGTTATGAGATCACACTGGGTCAGATATGACTGGAGAGGCAGCTTCTGAAATTCATTAGGCACTGATAGAAAGCAAAGCTTCACTGCAATTCTTGATAGCTTTTTCTGCTCAGTGGGAATCCAGCACAACAGCCTTTTAGCACAGAGTTTAACTAGGAATTCTGAGCAAACTGATAGCATTGCTGCATTTATGGTAGTCTTGTTTCTCACATATCACCACAGACCACTCCACAGAGCATTATAAGTATGTGTGTGTGGGTGTGTATGTGTGTTTATGTACCTCTGTCTGTGCATTCAGGTAGCAGATTGAAGGAATTAAATGATATTATCCACAGTAGGAAGAACTACAGTGTGAAGGATATCCATAATAGAAATTCAACTCTTAAACAAAGGTTTTTCAAAATGACCTGCATTGCTATTGTAGGGCTCTTTGTGCTGCACAGTTTTAGATGTTACAGTTCTGTGAAGAGGCTGCTGTGTTACCTGCCAAACACAAAAATCCAGCCACATTTATGATTATAGTATTGTTTCTTCCAAAGAGCAAAACCAACTCAACCGTGGCTCAAAATCAAGTCATTTGCTGTGTGGTTTAAATACAACAAATTCATACACAAGTGAAAGCACAAATGTGATAGATCATCTGCTAAGTATCCAATTACATGGAAATTGATTAGGAAAAATAAAGTGATGAGCAAGAATTCTTATCTTCACCTCTTCTACTTGTGGTACACTACTCTAGTATTTCAATGAACACACACAAAAAGGCAAAACATTATCAAAGCCTGGTGAACATAGATGTGATTTGTTTCAGCTATCATTTTTGAGAATCAATGCTATCATCTGTTCACCTGTTCTTACCTCATCTTGTCTTTTTATACCTTCTTATAGGTAAAGATACACTTTCTTTGCTAAGAATAGAGAGACATCATCTGTGGTCCTCTTAAGGAAGATAAGATTATAAGAATTTCCAGTGTATCTTTGCACATCCAAGAAAAAAAAATCAAAATTATTATTTTTTGCCTGATTGCTCATGTCTGTATGAAGAAAATATTAGTAGAAAAAGAAAATTTAGCTATCCAGTGTCCAAAAATAATTAGGAACTGAGATCCACAGAGAGGCATACTGTATGCTGCTTTCCCAGCTCCCTCCGCAGACTTGATTATAAGAAAAGGTTTCAGACAATCTGTGCTCATCCATGCTGCATTACATGAATTTTTACACCCTTGTGAATTTTAACTGTTTCTTGGTTATTATTCAAGACTTTTTTTCCCCTGTGATTTAATTGTTGCCAGGTCTAAGCTGGTGCATGTCTTTCAGGCTTTGGAGCTTATCTCTGAGTTGCATTTCTTTGTCTACCACTCCTGAAAATCCTCTCTGAGGGTTCCATTAGTGGAGTTAATATGAGCATCCTGGTATGCGTAGAGACTAAATCTTACTTTGCAGTTTCTTAGATCATAGCACATTTCCTAACGTGAGTTAACATGATGGCTTAAGTTTTATCTGTGGGTAGCTTTTTGTTGTTCTCTTTTTCCCTGAGGTATGCTCTGGCATAATTGTTACTAGTGAAAGCTTTGCATTTTTTTTCATACAATTTTCAAACCATGTTTAGGGATTAACAGAAGCTAGAATAAGAATTTGTTCGGTTTCAGCTATTATTACCTAGGTATTTAAGAAACATTTATAGGGGAGGTTAGAGAATAGTGGAGATCACACTAGTAATTCTATTCTTCCACTCACTGTCACCCCACTGAAATCTTGAAACTGTTATTTGTATTTCCATGTCATGATGACATAATAGTTTCGTGCATGTGCTATTTACAATGTGCATGGAGGGAAAGAAGTAGTTTTGTAGAAAATAAGTAATTCTCACAGATTTCAATGCATTTTTGGAATTAAAATGCATTGTCTATGCCTATTGCCATAAGTAAATGGAAATAATACTCTCATTATGTGCCTTCTGATCTAATAAGGGAAACGGTATCCTTTGTCAAAGGACATTTTTATAATTGCATTCTAAGCAGTGGAAGAATTAAAAGGAGTACTAGCCTAAAAAATGGCCAAGATTTGCAATATTCTGATGTTCTGAAAGTAATTTAATTTGGTACCTCCTGCATACAGAATCGTTTTCACTGGGATTCAGAAACCTTTCCAAGTACCTTGTCACATGCCAAAGAGATTTGTATTGCCTCTAGTCACTGGCAGACATTTCTTTCATTCTGTCTTCTGATTTCCTTGCCAGCTTCCTAAGTGGTACATGCAACTTGGTGGAGGTGAATTCATTATCTGATGTATGCCTTGAAGAAAAACTTTGCATTACAAGACACCATCAACCTGAATTTCTTTGCTATATCAAAAGATGTGAAGTATTGTGTCATCTGCAGGTAGCTCTGAAATCGTCCTTAACGCTGACAAGTTAAGGTAAAAGCAAATAAAAGTAGTTGCTTAGAAAATGTGAAACTAAATAGCACAATATCAACTTTACAGAAATGAAAGCAGGCAATCCTTCTGTCTGGTTATTGTGAAATTATATGTAAAGGATTTTCTCACTCCCTATTATTCAGTTTACAAGTGAATTAGTCATTAAGATAAATAGGAGAACTTTGAGCCCATTTGTAAGACAACTTTTATTTTCTTTATACACTGGAGGAAAACTAGATCTAGAGAAAGTCTTGCTTGCTTACCCATTTTTTTTCTGGAGAGGGGGAGGGATTATGCATGATGTTCTCACTTGTTTTTCTCAACCCTAACAAAGCTGGGACACACCTTGGCAACGTAACATCAGTCTCCCACTTAACTGGTAAAGTCTTTTTGGGCAACTGGGCGATAAGGGGTAATATATGCTTATGCTGCTGGAGAGACAAAATCCCAAACTGAGTGCAGGCAACAATTGTTTTGATCTTTGCCTGGGAAAATAGGATTGTCAAATACAATTTTTAATTTAAAGATGAAGGGACACCAGGGAATCCAGGATTTGAGAACAGCAGATACAGGGTAGGACTTGAAAACGCATAGGTAGCTAACAGGTATAGTCTTTTCCAGCATGCTTTTCTCCCCTCCCAGTGCTACATAGATGGCATTCAAGAGGAATTATCATCTCCTGCAGTATTAGCCAGTAGCAACCTCTATGGATTTTAGGGATAGACATTTATTTTAATATCTCTGCTCACTTGTTTCTCCACAACCAACATAAAGCAAAAGTACCCGTAAGCTCCTGTCACCTGCTTTTGCAGTCCTTAACACATTTTAAGGCCTATCAGAGTCGCGGCCTCTGGGACCTCTCCACTATAGCTGTAAATGGCACAGCTGGATCAGACTGGCTGTAAGTAGTGTTGATGAAATTGGTAAACAGAGCCCTTAAAGCCTGAATTTTATTCAAGTCAAATACAATAGATTTTTGGAAGATGAAGGAAAAACAGACAAAAAGTCTTTACACCACATAATATACTTCATGTGTTGTTGCTACCATGCCCTGCTATGTTTTCCAGACATTTTTTCCAGTTGTTTGTCTGCTTTTATGGTTTTTAGATTTCTAAGTATCTTAAGATTGAGGGTCCTACTGCTAACACTGTAAAATGTTGAGCATTTCATCATATATTTCTAGAAAACAAGAACCTTTGAGACTCTCTAATTCAATTTTTAAATTGCCTATGATTATATAATTTTACAATATATTTTTAATAAAGTCTATATAATCAATCAGTTATAGTGCATAATTCCATACAGTGACATAATTGGATAATTATATACAATAGTATATAGTATATAATCATGCAGTTATAGTGAATGGTTATTATTATGCTACAACTGTATACTATTACTCTTGATCCTGGTTTTTTTGTCATTGTCATGTAATACATGGAGTTATACTTTCTCTGTGCTTGATAGTTTTAGCTGTATTTCTGTCTTCTTGCTGATTCATATATACTCACAGATCCTATTTCTCTTACATATATCCCATTCTGATTTAAATTTTTTCTAGTCTTTAATGGAAACAAAGGGCTTTACAGTCTTCTTTGCAGAGTATTAAGACTGTTAGAGGCAAGTAGATTGCTTAGAAGATGAACTACCCATATTTCACCCATTTGTTAGAGTGTTTGCCAAGTTATACTGAAGTACTGCAGAGATACATGGGAAATAATGTTCTTTATCTGTCATGAGCAAAGTAAAAGTCACGAAAAAAGCTATATTAATTGAAATGACAGTCTGGGTAGACTGGGCATGCACAAGGAAGGACGTGAAGCACAGCTGTATTATCTTTTTGATTGGAGGAATCTTCCAAATCTAGTTTACTTATAGCATCATACATCCTCTGGGCGCCCCCACTGCTGAACATTTATTTAGTTTATTTGGATGGTCCTATGTTTTTGTAATAAGATCTCTACAAAACACTTCCTAGTATCTTAACAGTGATAAGTTCCTATTGTACACCTAATCTTGAAGATTAACCTGATAGCCTAGGGCACTGCTTCATGTAATCTTAAATATCCAGTATACACTCAGGTCTCTGAACCAGTAGAACTGAAAGTAATCACATACTGTGAGAGTATATATAAAAGCCACAGCTGATGATGAAAAAGGCAAGCAGAAAGATTTGAATCAAAGTTATCTGATTCATCAATTTTAATCAAAAATATTTCAGTCTTCAGAAAATACCCTTGATTTAAATAATAACTTCCAATTTTTTTTTGCATTTGTCCTTGTTTTCTTAAAGAAAGGTTAATCCAAATTGACTGGTAACATTAAATTGCAAGTAAATATACATTTTACACTCATTTTGGTCTTATTTTTAATAGGATATATTCTAGCAATATTAATTTATTAAAACAATTATATGTGACAGCATATATGTGCTCAGCTGATTAGATTTTTGATTTCTTACATGTTTTCACAGTTTCTTACAGTTTAATGATGGACAATTATATAACCTAATTTCACTTATATTAAACTAGGAATTTATATGTCCATAGCTTAAGCTTAGAGATTTTAGTTACAATAAAAAATTTAGGTCCTCCAGAGACTATACTGCCTGCACCGGAGAAAAATAACAGAGAGTACTACTTCATTTCTACCTAAGGCTATCAGCAGAGAATAAATTGTGCATCAAAAGCCTTGATAATAGCATCATATAAATGTACTCATGTTTCACTAATAAGAAACCCCTTTGTGCACTTCACATTGACACTTCTGCCAGTTTAGCCTAGGTGACAGTTGTTCCCCACTACCCTAAGCCTGCTCATTGCTATGATTTGGAGAATGAGAGCAACACTTACCAGCTAGTTATTGAAGAAATAATGGGTTTGGTATGAAAATACTGGTGGTTCTGAAAATACTGGAGGGCCATGTCCAAAGAGTTATGTCCAAACAGAAACTAGTGACAAGTGCTGTCCCTCAGTGATCCATACTGGAACCAGTGGCTTTTCATAACTTAGTTAATGACATAGCAGGACTGAGTGCACCCTCAGCAAGTTTGCTGATGACACCAAGCTGAGTAGTGTAGCTGATGTGCTAAAGGGAAGAGATGTCACCCAGAGGGATCTTGGCAGGCTCAAGGAATGAGCCTGTGTGAGCCTTGTAAAGTCCAATAAGGCCAAGTGCAAGATCTTTCATGTGGCTCAGGGCAATTCTTAATATTAGTACAGGCTGGTGGATGAAGGTATTCAGAGCAGTGCTGTGGAGAATGACTTGGGGATCCTGGTGGATGAAAAACCATACATGAGCTGACAAAAGTCGGAAAGCCAGTATCCTGGGCTACATCAGAAGAAGTGTGGCCAGCAGGCTGAGGTGATTTTCCTCCTGTACTCCACTCTTGTGAGACCCCACCTAGAGTACTGCATCCAGCTGTGCAGTCCCCAGCACAAGAAAGGTACAGACCTGCTTGAGCAGGTCTGGAGGAGAGCCTTGACAATGATCTGAAGGCTGAGAGAACTGGGGTTGTTTAGCTGCAGGGAGACTTTATTGTGGCCTTTCAATATATAAAGGGAGCTTTATATAAATACAAGTATATGTATATTTTTATGTATATGTATAAAGAAAGACAGAGAGAGACATTTTACCATGGTCTATAGTGAGAAAACAAGGGGCAATGGTTTTAAACTGAGAGTAGATTGAGACTGTACATAAGGAGGAAGGTGAACATAAGGGTGAGGGTGATGAGGCACTGGAACAGGTTACCCAGGACACTTGTGGATGCTCCATCCTAAAAGTGTTCAAAGTCAGGCTGGATGGGGCTTTGAGCAATCTGATCTAGTGAAAGATGTTCCTGCACATGGCACAGGATGAGGTGCACAGGGCTTGGATGAGGTGATCTTTAAAGGTCTATTTCAACCCAAACTGTTCAGTGATTCTATGAAATATCTGAGTATTTTATGTATTGCTTATTCTCTCAAGAGCAAGATATGTACCATAACAGCTCTGTAGCTGGATGAACGCAGGGGACAACAACCTCTTCCTTCAGTTTCTCACTTGATTTTCTGCAGAATAACGCTGACAAGTGTTTTCTGAGACAGATTACTGGGCTGTGCTTTGCAGGCAAGATGGGGATTCCCCTGTGCAGTGCAGGGATCCCTAAAGGTTTCCATGCTTTGAAACTCAACATTGTCAAGACAAGTCCAGCTTGGCATCTAAATTGCTCTCTGTGTTAAGACAGAGGCTGCCATTTATACTTTCAGGTGCTGTTGACCTTTGATACTTTGGGTATCCTGTTTCAACCACTTTATCATTCCCTTTGAATGATTACTGAAACTCAAGATGAGCAAACTGAGTACCTTCCATCTCATTTGCATCGCATTTTCTTTAGTTATCAGGGAACACACATTTAAGTCTATCACTTGGTGCCAGGCCAAGAGTCAACATTTCCAGTATCAAGAAACTGAGCAGTATGTATCAGTCAGCTCACTACAAATTGGCAATTAATATGATGGCTGGATGGGTTCACATGAGCATAATGTTATTAATTAAACAGTAGCTGGGTTAATCAAGATAGCAAAAGTAATTTGTTGGAATAAATATTTTATTAGTGTGTCTATCAATAAAGCAAAATAAGAGATTTTAATTAATTCATTTATAAAAATATTCACACTGTGGTGGCTGTGACTTGTTTAAGGATCTGGAAATGGGTCTCTTCTGTAGAAGGGTATATTCCCACTTTATCACTGCATGTTAATTGTACTGTAGGTATCAGTTACCCAACTATAATTACTAGTATGTTAGTTACAAACCAAACATTGCTGTCCTTCTCTGAAAAGCAATGCCTGACAATTGGTGGTAAAGGGCTCTTTCCCCTCCTGTTGAATTTACTCTTTCAGAAATGTGCATTCTGCCATTTAATTACAGAAAGATATTCTTGGAGTATTGTGGGTTATGATACCTTCCAGTGTGAATCTGATCTTTCTTCTTACCTGAGAAGACCACAAAGTTGGGAGAGGGTGAATATATATTTTTAATTCCCCTGATATTAATAACTAAACAGATTGGGGAAAATGGTGTATTTTAAGTAAGTATATGCCATAAACATAACAGACAGCAGTGATTTCTATCTGACTGAGGAATATTTATGTAATAACACTGAGAAATATAAAGAAATACTGAGAAGCAGAGAGAGGCTGCTGATTTTGCAAGGTCATAGACTAGATAAAGTGCATTTCAAGCACTGCAGAGTGTGGGGAAGATTTAATCTAAAGACAAGATCTACTGAAAGAGCAAGGTGTAAGCTGTTAGGACTGCTAAAACAATCAGTTTTGCCATGCCCCAGACTTTTTTGGAGGAAAGGTATTTTAGGGTGTTTTCCCCTGTCTTTGTGACACATTAGAGTGAAAGTCTCTTTCTCTGCTTTATCCACCTGTCCAACATCTTATGCATGTGCGAGGTTTTGCTGGAAGCCCTCGCGAACTGATGCTTTATATAATACACATGGATATGGAGTACACACATATCTTCAAAAAAAGAATTGCATTCATAAAAGTAAATTTAATTTAATGCATAAATACTACTAATAAAAAAACCACAAAGAAATTGGAAAATGGTAAATAATTAAAAATATTTGATCTTCCTTCACAATTATTTAACTCACAAGCTGTACTACAGTTCATTTTTATCATGTTCATTATTTTACTCAGCAGTTGTATCTTCATTCAGTCATGTTTAGGGAAAAAATAGATACCCGAGTCACACAGTCCAATTGCACAATGCGAATAGTGAACAGGAAATACTGTAAAGAAACAGGCGACATTCCCTCATAAAAAGTCACCCGTTTTCTGACGTTTGTGTGGCACTAATGCCACGATTTTTTAATCTATATGTAATGTTCAGATTGCACAAGCAATATACCTCAAGTACTATTGCTTTATCATAGAATCATAGGAGCAACTAGGTTGCAAAAGACCTTTAAGCTCATCAAGCCCAACCTTTAGCCCAGGACTGCCAAGTCCACCGCTAAACCATGTCACTGAGGGCCTGATCTATACAGTTTTTGAACACTTCCAGGGATGGTGATTCCACCATTGCCCTGGGAAGCCTGTTCCAATGCCCAACTACCCTTTCAGTGAAAACATTTTTCCTAATATCCAATCTAAATGTCCCCTGGCACAGCTTGAGGCTGTTTCCTCTTCTCCTATCACTTGTTACTTGGGAGAAGAGACTAGCCACCTCCTTGGAAGCCTTTATATCATATTCCTTCAGTTGCAATGCCTGAATGGTGCTCTAAACTATGAATTTTAGGGGAAAAAATATGCTTAATCTGTCAAGAAATCTGTAAGCCAGAGCTGGTTCTGGAGGTGCAGGCCAGGAGAACCACAGGATCCTAATTTCATTAATAGCAAGAAGCTGTACTCCTCTTACCCACCCACAGTCTTCAGCAGGTAAGCATGGGCTCTCACTGAGCACTGTAGCCCCACTGTGGCTCCTGGTCCCATTGTCTGCAGTTACCATGACACTGAATACAGAGGGCCATGGATGCTCAGGCACAGCTAGTTTGCATTTAGCTGGCTCAGAGCATTGCTACAACAAAGTGGTGTCCACCTGACATAGGCTATGGCAATACCATCCCAGTAAATTGGACCCGAAAAACCCCAAGAAATCTGCCAATACTGCAGTCTGCTCAGAGCAACAGGGACACTGGGTCATACTCTCTTTCCTGAAACATCACTGAGGTTTATGTCCTATAAAGGAAGCTCCAGCAGGACTGTGCTGCAGCATTATGACAGCTCTCATTCACAAGTAATTCAGCTTTAGCATACTGTAGCTTAAATCTCCATGGGGAAGATTAATCCCTTAGAGGAGGATTAAGCTGCAGTAACCTAAGGCCACTTTATTTCTGAATGGGAAAGGCCACACAGGGATTTAATGTGCTTTATCTTATGTGCATTGATTTCAGAGCTTTAGTTAATTCATCTTAACTTCCCTGAATTCCCTTGTGTGGACAAGCTTTTTGTCTGCCAAGAGGTGCTTGGAGCTGCTTGTAAAGCTTCTTGTGCAGCCCAACTAGAAAGCAGGTTGGAATTATTTTTGTGCTTCTGAAGGAGCTTATACCTGTCTAGATAGTATTAAATTACCTCTTTCTCAGATGGTTGATCCATGACACCCTTAGAAGAGCTAGTTTAATTAGATTTTTTGAATTGACTAGAGAAAGGGGAGTTTTCTTAAAACTAATCTCTGGGTTATTTTAGAAATCTCTCATGAACAGGCTTTTCAAGGTTTTCAGATAGCACAAATTGTGTACAGCTGCACAAACAATATTTTCTCAGGCATGGACATGTCTGGGCAATGCAGTTTAATCATTTCCTTGCCCAGTGGGATTTTCTTCTTCTTTGTCAGTAGTCATAAGAAAACATTTTGTCTATATGGAAAGCAAAGGAGCAGAGTTGCTATTCCTGATCCTAAAGATCTTAATCCCTTCCTTTCGGTGGCACAAGTGACACAGATCTGGGTGGAGGAGGATGTTTTTGTGAGAGATGCAGTTGAAATAATGGCGTGATTTTATTTGTGTTGTCCTTTAGGGAAATGAGTCTGCTCATTTCTTGCATAGTTAATGTGATTTACTGATGGACCCTTCTGATAAGGTATTTCCTGGCACTGATGAGTTCAAATGTGACACTTCACATATCAAATTAAACTTTTGTTGACCAGTTCTTCACTGGGACACTTTATGCAACACAACACATAAACTAGTTGCTTGGGACCCACATTGATGTGATTGAAGTCATGTGAGAACAGAGGTACTGGAAAACAAAGGAATGTAAACAATAGCTGATCATAAAGGTCCAAGTGGATTCCATCAGTATTATTCAATAGTAGTGTTCATCAATACTGATCTCAGTGAGACTGGGAAAGATTTTAAAATATAAGGCAACATGAGCAAAAGAGAGAAAGTCTTTTTGATTTATCTGTTTGTGACCATTTGCAGTGAAATTTACACATAAATACAGCAAATTAATCTTTTTAAAATTTAGTGTGGTACCTGCATTTATACACCATTGTACTAAAAGCATAAGACATGTTCAATGTAATCTAATGATTACTTTTCCTCTTCTTTCATACAGCTGATTGGATTTGTGTACGCCTGTTACGTGATCAGTATTTTCATGGAGGAGGAAGACAGCTGTAAGTACTGATACATACCTCTCCATCTCTGGGGTGAGACTTAGTCTTGCATTAACTACCAAGGTGAAGAACAGTTTGAAAACTGGCAAAATCTGGCATTCATGTGCACAACTAATTGTGCTCACACACATATTTGTTTACATAGTCTCACCTATCTATCTGTCAGGATTGTACTTCTTAAACTTCCTTGTAGAGATCTGTGAACCACTTGCATGAGCCAGTCACACTGCTGAAAATCCACACTGCATATATATATTTATGTAAGTCTTTATGTAGGTACATTTAAATTTAAATCTAAACTCCTGAAGCCAGTTAGTCTGTTTTTCCAAATGACAGCTTTATCAGCAATAAACCTAATAGAGATGACGGATCAAGCCATTTACAATGTGCAGTATCTGATGAAAAGAGACCTGTTCAAATCTTAATGTAACTAGAACACGCATGTAAGATGGTGAGCCCATGCTCTTAATCTGACTTTATCGATAAAGCCCTTACATAACTAATCATATTTTCTAAAGAGTGTGTGCATACCTTTAAAAAATATATATACCAAAAGTCATTGAATTGGCACTGGAAAAATACAAATATACTGAAAAATTGGAAGGATGCTGTATGTAAAAAAGTTGAAAGAATTACCTGACAGGTTCACCATACCCACATGACTACCATAGCAATTGGTAAAAGCGGTAGTGAAGATGGAAAGATGCTGGATGAGCAGTGAGGAGTGAATACAAAAAAAAATCTATATGAAAAGGACAATATGTGATCATGTCAGATACTTCCTCTCATATATGAGGACAGAAGCAGTAAAATATCTACCAACAGAAAAAAAAAAAAAAGGAACAAATGCCATTACCAGTATATGGCTACAGGATTAATAATAAACAACTAAATATTTATTCATAAACTTTTATTCATAAATCTTAACGTCATTGTTTCACTTTTTCACAGAATGGCACTAGTAGGTGAAATGAATATAGTAGAAACAAATAATTCAGTTTGTAGGAAAGCATTTGATAATATCGCAAAAATTTTCTTGAAAGCATAATTCAAGTGATTCATGACTGTGATGGTAAACCATATTTTCTGATTGAAAACAGTGTGAAGGACCATTAGCAAAATACTTTTCCATTGTTACAAACTGTACAAGGTTTGGTTCTCCATGATAATGCAACAGGCATTCATGTGAAATCTATTTTAACACTTAGGTTTAGATTTCTAATAAGAAGAAAATATATCGGAGAGATTCTCAGGTCAAATGGGAAGGAGTCATAAGCACAGTGCACATACTGTACTGTGAAAAGGTACAAGGAGACTGGACAAAGATTGGTTTTGTAAAGGACAAATGTGAATGCTTGGAAAAGCAACTTGAAATGTAAGTCTTGAGGAGGAGGAAAAGCCAAGCCAATGCTTCCTTGAAAGCTGGGAATTGACAGCTAGTTAGGAACTGGTAACACAGGATAACAGCAGAGGATAGCATGGTAGCAAGACAGCTGTATAATTTTGGATGTATGAACAGAGACTTTGGTCAGTGAAATCCAGAGACAACTGTTCTGTCTGACTATGGTGAGTCGTGGCAGTAGCTAGGGCTTCATACATATCTGAAAACTTCTCTTATGAGACAGTCACAGTTACAGACTAAACTTCTGGAGCAGAGAGACTCTATTAAATTATTTGGAAGGCACAAACTACAGTGTCTTTCAAAGACTAATAGTGTGTGTACATGCATACCCACATATAAACACAGGTATATGTGTACCTGGGAAGACAGACGCTTTACTTTTTACATATAATAATATGCTTGTGTTGGTTTTGGTTAGTCCTGTATAGTGCACTTTACACATCTGTGTTTTATGCATGTGTGAAAGACAAAGTTCCCATCAAAAATGCAACATGTTTATGGAAAATGCAGTGACCTGCTAAGGAGCATAAGTGGTTTATATTCAGGGCCTCACAAGAAGGTCATTGTCAAGTTAAGGGCCTTTTCCACTTAGAAAATGTGTTTACTTAGAAGTGTTGGGGTAAGGTCTGTCTTTGACATGCAAGGCCTGATCCACTTTCCTCTGACTGCAAGCCTACCTTACTGTCTTTTGAGAGTCTTGTGACATATGATCATAGAATCAGCCACATAGATACAGCTAGGAGATTCTGCAGACAGTGAAGGGAAATAATCTCTGATTTGTTACTTTTTCTATTCCCTTCTAAGATCCTGAATCGAACCAAAAGCAACTAAATAGCCCTTTAGTGTCTCACTTTCTGCTAATTTATGTCAAAATGCCCATTTGTTTTTTAGAGTCCTCTATGCTTATAGATACGTATATTGAAGACAAATGTTAACTCATTCATAGCAGTCCCACAAATATGTTTTAAATGAATAAATGTCTGTGTAAGGCGAAGTCAGAAAATGGTTTCATTTGGTAATTAGCTAAGAAAAACAGGACTTATTCTGGAAAAATTCACGTTGCTAACTTGCAGAATAATGAAGAAACCTTTAAGAGAGAAGTACAGTGGTAGTACAGTGGTGCTTCAAAACAGTCAGGTTAAAAGTAGACGGGGATTACATTAGGATAAAAGTCCAAGAAACTGTAATGAAAGAGCAACTTTATGCATTTTAATATGATGCAGCAGATTCTTTTCTTAAGTAGATGCAGCTATTCTATCATATTTTTGCAGTAGTTTGCACAGAATAAATCCTCAGCCATCTGAGAGTCAAAGCCTCCCTAATTAAAAGTCCTCTGCAATATTCAGTGCACCAAGTTAACCCCAGTTCTTGGTCTGAAACCCGTCAGGCAGACTTAAAAATTAATAATAGCTGCCTGTTTAGCCTCTGTGCAGTGCTTAAATGGATTTTGAGCCTGACATTTTGGCTGATGGACACTTTCCTGAACAGTAATAATGCTTGAGGAAACATTTATTTCTATCTATCACTCACCTTACCTACATTTCAGCCTGTAGTTAACTTTTACTTAGAAGGAAGCTGATAGCAGGTCAAAAGGAATGAAAAAGAAGATGTGTAGAAGGCACACTGCCGTAGTGGGGTTAATACCTGCCATCATTCATCCTAATGAAAAAGTCTATTTATATCTCTTCTCTTCATTTTTTCATTTCTTTCTTTGTAGATCTACCAATCTATATAAGCCCTTTTGAAGGAACAGAATATGTGAAATCTGTAATCATTAAAGCCTGTCACTATCCTGTTTGTGAATCATTTTCTTCTAAAAATGAACTCAGAAGCTTGTTGCCACCTAGTCAGAGTTCCTGAATGATTTTATTAAAGCAGAGTCTGGAGCCTAGGCAAAATGCATTGTTAAAATCATTATTAAATTTCTAAATAGTTTCTCAACTTTTTGAGAAATGGTTTATAGCATTATTTCTGTTGTATACTACTTCATAAGTATGACATTGACACATGTCATAGGTGCCAGAAGTGATAATTCTGTACTATATGTGAATTTGTGGAGTGCAAGCTGGGTTGCATACAAATTGAATAAGGAAAAAACGGTGAAATCAGAGGGGAATATTTGCCACAAAACCTCAACTGTGATTTCAACATTTATTATACAAACAAGACTGAAACACCAAAGGTCAATCTGAGGAAGCTCAAATCTCTTTTGTGCATGAGAAAAAATAAAGGAAAGGGCTTCCATTCATGATGAGGGAAAGCTTTATTCCCTAAATGAAACCACAGGACAAACTTAATAAACAAAAAATTATGTATTTTGCTCTCCCTTATGCTAGATGTATTTAGAACTCAGCTGTGTGTTCAAAACTGAGGGGAAGATGAATCTGCTCTTAAAAAGGGTTTCCCCATACTGTGGTATCAATAGGAACCTCCATAGGCCATCATTTTACAAATATTAAGTTGCACAAGGCACATTGTTACCACCACTGGAAAACTACTACATTGCTTTGTCTGACATATGTCATTACATTTATACACACCATTGAGCATCTGTTGGCAGTAATCAAACAAGAGACAAAGAATTTTTTCCTCACATTTAATTTAATATTTGTAGTTACACATAGTAGTAGGTCCAGCAATGGTAAATTTCTGATAAATATGCTATTTTTTGCAAAATGAATGAAGAACTAGCAATAACTAATAACTAGCAACAGACCTATACATGTTTGTGTGTGTGGTTACCTTCATATGTAAATATATAAGTTTGCTTAACTAAGGATTTTTTGAGAACCCACTACTACTATCTTTGCATCCGTTGCAATTGTCCATTTGGTTGAGTGTATTTACTTTCTAGAAAAGAGAATTTTTGTCATAAAATGATTAGTATCAAGGATGACCAAGATGGAGGATACTGCAGTACACTTCTCTTGGGCAATACAAGAATCAAACATCCCCAGACAATGACTACCCTAAATGACCTCACTGAAAATGAGAACTTATGAAACTTGCCACACCACAGCCAGCGGCATAGATCATCACTGGGCTTTAACACTCACACCTCTCACCTCTAGGCCACAATGACTTGAGATATTGAAACAAAATGTGTTTTTACTGACCAAGGGATGAATACACTTGACACAGACTTTTAAAATTGTAAGTTTATCTGCCTGGCACTGAAACAGCACTGTAGCTGCCAGGTTGACAGCATTTTCCGGGCTCTGGCATTTCTGTAAAATGGATATAACTATCAGTATTGTGGAAGGCTTAAAAAGCAGTTTGCATCTTTCTGTTTATCTGGACAAGCAACCCAGAAGCCCAGAATTTTGATATACCAGTTTTTGTAAAACAACAGAATCAGTTATTTTCAAAGGCATAGACTATATGTACTGCTAGGCACAGAACAATGGATCCATAATAAGAATGTGTTCTGTAAGTGTTCATTCATTAAACAATGGAATCACATAATGGTTTGAATTGGAAGGAACCTTAAAGTTCATCTAGTTCTAAGTCCCCTGCCATGGACAGGGGTAGCTTCCACTAGACCAGGTTGCTCAAAGCCCCGTCCAGCCTGGCCTTGAACATTGCCAGGGATGGGGCAGCCATGACTTCCCTGGGCAACCTGTGCCAGTGTCTCACCAACCTCACAGTGAAGAATTTCTTCCGAACAACTAATCTAAATCTCCCCTCTTTCAGCTTAAAGCCATTCCCCCCTTGTCTTATCACTACATGCCCTTGGCAAAAATCCTCTCCAGATTTCTTGTAGGCCCCCTTTAGGTGTTGGAAGGTTGCTCTGAGGTCCCCCTGGAGCCTTCTCTTCTCTAGGCTGAATAATGTGAGCTCTCTCAGCCTGTCTTCATGGAAGTGCTCCAGCCCTCTGATCATCTTTGTGGCCTCTTCTGGATGCACTCAAACAGGTTCACTGTGGGGGTCCCAGAGCCCAACACAGTGCTCCAGGTGAAGACTCAGCTGAATAGTTTTCTAAAAATAAACAAATGTGGACATCTGCAGAGATGAAAAGTCTAACATAGCTGTCCTCAGACATGGTCTGCAACATGAAGCCCAGCTAACACCGTAAAACATCTGGTTGGTGATGGGTAGTTCCTGCTGCTCCTTGCCCTGAGGTGCTGCCCATGTTTCAGGGGGGCTTGTAATGGTGTGATTTGCTCCTTGCTAGCATCTGTTCTCATCACCTTGCAGATGCCCACCATGACCTGAAGGAGGGGTTGAAGTGCAATAAGCAGTAGCACCAGAAGTATCCAGGGTGCTCCCTCATTTCAGCTGTGGCCCAAGCCAATCCCCCTAAACATTTGATGGATGCAAATGTCAAGTTACAGATTCTGTAGATTTTAGAGGTTTGTCCAGCTGGAGTTTGTTGATTCACCTACTTACTATCCTTCGTATACCTGACTCCACTCTCACACATACTCTGGAAATACAAAGGATAAACCTGTTATTCTATCAATATTATACAGTCTTACATTGGTGTCTCCTATTTATCATTAACCTTAATGTGTGAATTAACTGAAAATGCATGCTCACTCCTACACTAATTTCAAAAGTATTTAATGAAGGAAGAAATACAGCAACAATGCTATACTATTTAAATTACCATTACTTACTATTTAAATTGTTCTTTGTTTCCTTTACATTAAGTTATCATGCATTTCCCAAGCAAGCATTTGTTCTAGTTCCTATGGAAACATGTGCACAGATAGAATACACACAACCAAGGGTAAAAGCTCTGAGGTGGTTTAAAATAAAGCAGTTAAAAATAAATAAATACTAGAAAAATAATCTAGACTTTAGGTAAGTCAGTAGTGAAAGAATTGCAGTGGAGGCAAGATTCCTCCTTCTTTTTTTTCTGCTCAAAAAACATAGATGTATAATCAGACACAAGAAACTCAAAAAAATAAATATATACCCATATCACCCTCTGATTTTACATTCCCCTAGCAAAATGTACAAAATTGTCTTCATTTACAGTTGAAATCTCCATGGACTGTTGCAGAACACTTTGTTCAAGCTAAGAGATTGTCATTAAATAATAGATAGTGTACAGTATACTAAAAGGGAAGTCTTGGCTGTGGAATGTTTCTCACAGCAACAAGAAGTTACGTGCCTGAAAATACCATACATTTCATGTGGAATGCAACATGTAAGGTTTATCCAGATATGGTGTAGCCAAAACGTGAGAAAATGGCATCATCTAAATGACATGTGTAAACTAATTGCATTTTTCTATTAATAGAGCTTAGCTTACTAAAGGTGTGAATCAAATAACTTAGAAAAATATCCTCTCGAGTTTCTGTACCACTTGAGTAAAACATTTTAGTCTATCTTCAGAAAATTCTTACTGCAGGTTTGTCTCTAATTTCCTCTTCCTGCACAAGTTTAATTATGACTTTAAACTCAGACTAACTTTCCTGGCAATAAGCATGAAGACAATAGTCAAGATGCCATTTTCACACAAGCAAGTAGCTCATTTATTTTTTATTTAAAAAAAGGTTAAATCACTCAAATTATAAGTACCTCCAGTGTCTTCCCACAATTCATCCCAAAAGCACAAGACAGAATTCTTTTTCCCTGAAATTCAGTGGGCAAGAACCACCTCAATCACTTTAGCACAAAGGATTATTATCAGATATTCTCCAGAATATTAGTAGGTGAGAGCAGTAGCCATCTACACATGGTACAGCTTTGAAATGTTCCTGTGTAGGTAAAATCCTGAGTAGCCAGAACCAGGTCCCTGGCACTACACATAGCTCAGCAGATGATGCGTACTCTGCTCTGTGTCATATATCGAAATGATACTTGATCATTTTGATCAAGTCAGAGTTATCCACTTGCTCATTTTTGTTTTCACAAAGTTGAGGGAGAGTTTAGGAGAGATCTCTTTCATTCCATCAAACTGTGTGAGCTTTCAGATACCAAAAAGTACAGAGCTGTAATCATTACTTTCCATCCATGATTTTGGATTATGGCTGTAGAAATATGTACATATATATAAGTAATGGTTTAAATGGGACTTCAGGAGAATAAGTTAAGCATTTAGAAATAATCTGTATGGAAAGCAAAAGATGTTGTTTGCAGAAAGTACTAGCACCGTTCTTGAACAGAGAAAGGTGTCTGAACAGTATTATGTCATTTATTGGACAATTTCTACCTGTTTGGATAACTACATACATATATATGTATATATGTGTACAGATGGATATGGATATGGATATGTATATTGTCGTGGTTTAAACACAGCCAGACAGCTCGTTCACTCACTCCCTCACCTTCATCCCCCTTTCTTTCCTTCCCCACCCCCCCCGACCTTTCCCCACTCCCAGAGGGATGGGGAGGAGAATCCAAAGAATGTAACTCCCCTGGGTTGAGACAAAAACAGTCCGGTAACTAAGGTATAACACAAATCCCTACTGCTATCACCAATGGTAATAATGATAAGGAAAAACAAATCCCTACTGCTATCACCAATGGTAATAATGATAAGCGAAAATAACAAGGGAAGAGAATACAATACCACCTGCCGAAACGAGCCTGACCCAGAAGAACCCTTCCGGGTAACTCCCAGTTACCTCCTGGGCATGGCATGCTGTGGTATGGAATGCCTCTTTGGTCAGTTTGGGTCAGGTGTCCTGTCTCTGCTTCCTCCCTGCTTCCCCTCCTCCCTGGCAGAGCATGAGGCTCAGAAAGTCCTTGGTCAGACTAAAACATCATTGTTATAAGCTCTGTTCCAAGGCCGAAAGTCAAAACACAGCACTGCACCAGCTACTAAGAAGGAGAAAAATGACTGCTACTGCTGAACCCAGGACACATATATATGGATATGTATTTGTATATATACACATTCTGTTTCAAATGTAGGTACAGACTCCTTTCAATTTTGAGCTGATTTCCAGACTGATAACTAGAAAGGAGTTTTTAAAGGCTAGTTTGCTACTACCTCATGAATTTCTGGTTTGTAAGTATAATCCATGTAAAGCATTTCACCATTGATTCTGAATATTCAGACTAGCTATAAGGAAGAATTTTTGTTCAGTGAGGGTGGGTGAAACACTATCACATGTTGCCTAATGAGGCAGTAGATTCCCAGTCCCTGGAAGCATTCAAGGTCAGGCTCTGAGCAGCCTGGTCTGGTTGAAGACGTCCTTGCTCATTGCAGGGGGTGTTGGACTGGATGACCTTTAAAGGTCCCTTCCAACCCAAACTGGTCTATGATTCTTTGATTTTATGATTCTATTAATATTACATCATATATACATATCATATATATACACACCTGTATATACATAAAAGACAACTACAAATAGGAATATAATTATAATTGTATAATTTTCATTAAACTGCAGATCATACCTTCATTTAAAATTTTACAGTTTACTACTGTAACAAATAATATTCTTATTGAAATTGAATTCTTATTCTGATTATAGGGGATATATTGTTTATTGAGAGTTCCTTAGCATTTCTTAGGTACACGAATTGCATCCCTAATCCCAAATACTCAGTATGCCTTTTTTAACTATCTGATTTGATTCAAGCTTCTACTTATCTAACCTAATATTGATTTTGTTTTAGTCTCCACCTTCCACCTCCTTGGACTTTCTGTTTAAATTAAATCCACTTTTAAATGGATGCCACCTCAACCCTTAGTTGCCAGCACCTTAGCCTTTTCAGTTAAATTTCATCTACTGTTAAATCAATCTTACTCCAGCATCCAGCATCCCTCTCCTGAGCTTTCCACTTGACATCACATACAGGCCTAAGTGATGCCCATTCCTTTCCCTACCTTTCACCAAGCTTCTCCATTAAAATGAAACTGCTTTACAAATCCATTTTCCACTTCCCGTACCAGTCATCTTACTTCTTCATTTCTAAATGGCAACAGCTTCTTGTCTGGTTTTATTGTGCAGCTTGAAAAGAAACTTTCTGAACTCCCACTCTTCTAAGTAAATGCCATCTTCACTGCATCTTAATTTGCATGCAGATGGGTTATTCTAATTTATGGGCCTCAGGTTAAGTAATATCCATTTCATAGTTATTGTTACTTGTGTGATAATTTCCCAATTAGCACATCATGTCTAAGAGCTCTGTCTGAAAATCTCTGTTTGAAAATCTCAGCTCTAAATCTCATAAATCTAAAGGCAACTGGCATGTTCCGACAAGAAAAGTCATCAGTTTTGTTTAGAAAAAAAAGGAATAATAATGTTGATTACTGATAAAATCAAAGCAAGAGAAAGATCCTTGCAAATAAAGTATCCCAAGGATTTCTTAGAACCGCAGTCAAAAAACTAGAGAAAGAAGATATTAAAATATTAAAACTAATTTAAGGAGTATTTTTCTGAAACCTTTTCTTTATCCTGTTGAATTTTAATCTATATGTAGTTCTCTTTACTGTGTCTCTGTTGTCATCACATCTTCAACCCTTCTTAAAGTAACTTTTCTAAATTCCTCTGATTTGTAAACCTGGACTTGTTGTCTGTATGTTGTACTTTTCAGATATTCTAATTGCACTATTTCAATATCCCTAATGATTTTAGGATAGAAGAGAATCAAGATTTATAACAGGAGGTGTTATCTTACTAAATCGGCTGATATAGCTGATATGGGTTTCAAGCCAGCCAAATAGAATATATTGCCTGTTCCTAGAAAACCTATTTTTCAAAAAGGCTATATCGTATGAATTGTCTTTGTTCCTAATGTGCTTTATTAGCTCTAGACCATAACAAGTCTTTCCCTTACCAGTGCTCTGTGGTCGGGGTCAAAGCTGGACTCAGTATGTAATTCGACATTTCTTTGCCTTGAATTGGTAAATACACAGTTGGTTTTGTTAGCTGAAATTTAATACCAGTACATCTGTGCTTTTGTCAATATTACAGGTTAGCTGCAGCAAAACCAAGTAATACTGTATGAGTCTCACCATTTTTATGATGACTCTTATTCCTTGGCATCAATTTCTACCCATTTTCTTTTCCTCCTTAGTCATGACAGTGTGTTATTTTGGAGGACTGAAATTCGAGAGTTATAAGGTTTTCATAAAAGTGTAATTTTTATTTCATCTTTCTTCAGATAGAGGAATTTTTATGGATGAGGTCACTATTGCATTATCTTTCTTTATCATTAGCAGATTGATTCACTGGTGGCTTCAAAGTGAGTATTAATCCTGTTACAGACTCTGTTCCTCTTTTGCACATTCATCTTTCTCTAATATGAAATGATACCAACTTTCTAACAATGAGAAAACCATTTCCCTAGCTATCATGTTTGCTGACAGGCATGATATTTCTTTTCACCCCATCCTCTATAAGAAGACCACTGGCCACTGGAAGTTCCACTTTTATAATACTTTACACTCTTAGCTCTATTCTCAAAGGTGAAAACGTAATCATATTATATTCTGGGGTTTTGAGGAGACGATTTCAGTTGGTGACAGAGAAAGTAATGCCAAAAGAAATGTTAAGAAATCAGCAAGATGACTTGAAGGTGAAGATAGAGCAGCAAAAAAGCAATAACAATATGAGGTGCAGTAGGTTTCCCCATCTGCAGAGATACATCCTTAGAGACAAACGTGTATTCATTGATACACTTAGATGTGATTAAGTAGTAGACTTAACAGAAATACCCACAATGGCTCTGTAATAGTGGATTATCAGATATTCTGGAGCAGACTGAGGGTACTATAGAAGGACTTACTGTAGAAGGGCAGAGAAGAGATCCAGAGCAGCCCTGCAGAGAAGGACTTGGGGGTGTTGGTCAATGAGAAAATGAACATGAGCCTGCTTCAGTGTGCGCTTGCAGCCCAGAAAGCCAACCGTATCCTGGGCTGCATAAAAAGGAGCGTGACCAGCAGGTCAAAGGAGGTGATCCTGCCCCTCTGCTCTCGTGAGACCTCACTTGGAGTATTGTGTGCAGTTCTGGTGTCCTCAGCATGAAAAGGACATGGAACTGTTGGAACAAGTCCAGAGGAGGGCCACGAGGATGATCAGGGGACTGGAGCACCTCCCATATGAAGACAGGCTGAGAAAGTTGGGGCTGTTCAGCCTGGAGAAGAGAAGGCTGCATGGAGACCTCATAGCAGCCTTCCAGTATCTGAAGGGAGCTTATAGGGATGCTGGGGAGCGACTCTTCATTAGGGACTGTAGTGATAGGACAAGGGGTAATGGGTTAAAACTTAAACAGGGGAAGTTTAGATTGGATATAAGGAAGAAGTTCTTTCCCGTAAGGGTGGTGAGGCACTGGAATGGGTTTCCCAAGGAAGTTGTGAATGCTCCATCTCTGGTGGTGTTCAAGGCCAGGCTGGACAGAGCCTTGGATGGCATTGATTAGTGTGAGGTGTCCCTGCCCATAGCAGGAGGGTTGGAACTAGATGATCTTAAAGTCCTTTCCAACCTTAACTATTCTATGATTCTGTGATTCTGTGACTTGATAGTGCATTTACTGGGGCCAAAGATGACTGAAATGACACTGGTCAGCAAAAGGGTTATTTTGCTGGCTTCCCCATCTTGAAAAACTAAAGACAAGAACAAACAGAAGAGCTTGCTGGCTTGTGCTCGTCCACAGAGATGAAAGACTGAAAGGATAAGACTGAGAATCTGTTGATCACAGAAGGAGTTTACCTGTTTCTGTTTCTGATCTGTAGACTTGAATTCAGAGAAGCCTAGTGGGACCACAGACTTCCTTGCTAGGAAGAAGAATGTGGGATTTTCTGCTGTGATGTGGGGAGGAAGGCTCCAGCAGTGCTGGAGGCAACACTGCTTAGCAGAGGAAAAAAGGTATTTTGGAGTTTAAAGAAGGTGAAACCCTGGAAGATGAGTGGTAGAAAGCCTTGAGGTCTGCCTCCACAGGCACCAAGGAAGGCCACTGCAAGGCAGGGTGTATCTGTGAGCCCAGTGTAGTTGCAGAGGAGAGAAGGCATAGTGTCCCACACTGAGGAGCTAATGTCATGTGGTGAAGCAGGATTTCTACACAGGATGTCACTGATGGATATGGGGGCAGGATGATAAATGGGAAGGAGGATGGGGAAATGGAAATGGCCTCATCTGAAATAGAAAACAATGTCACGTAGTCTTAATGTCTTTGATATCACAAAGTGGAAGATATCACCAGATCAGTATTTTTCTGGAAAAGCTGATACCTGACCTCCCAGGCTACTGGAAGTACATGTTTTAGCATGAATATCAACTTCAAGGTGTCAGGTCTGCCAAGGCAAACGTTATTTCTATACCTGGATCCCAGCCAAGTCAGCTACTCATAAAGGAAGGAAGGGTTAGGGAAGAAGCAGGCTCTCCTGTCTGACAGAAAAAGATGATAATGGGCAGAGGTGTTAAGCAGGTTTTAAAGCAAAGATTTGAAAATAAGGCTATAAAGGAAAGACAAGAAAAACTGCAACATGGGCTGAATGTGACAGAGCTTTAATTTCCAGATCTTTGAAGTGGATGTGCACATGCCCCTTTATAGAGAATTCCCGAAGAAAACCCCAACACGGAGTTCAAAAAAGGCAGCATTAATTCGATGATACACTAGCACATTTCTTCAATAGAAAGCTCAAAGTTACTGGATTATACAGAACAGAAATGACAGGTTTATGGCATTTCCTCCATTGTTGTCTGTGTCCATGTGATTGGAGAGCCATGCTTCCCTTTTGAGCCTTAGCAAAGTCTCTGGCTTCTTGAATTGCAGCAGAGTCTGCTTGGCCTCCTAAGTCATTAGCAGTGCCTTTTTTCCAGCATCTCTAAGACCTGCCTGGTATGCTGCTCCCCATTGCAGCCTCTACTTGAGGAGCAGGTTGGCAGCTTATTGCATTGCTGGCTTGTGTCCTGTTCTGCGCCATGAACACAGACACGCTATCCTGAACATCCTTGGCTCAATCCTGTTCGCTCTTCATAAAACAAGTAAAGATATAAACACATGAAGCAAATATCATGTCACAGAGGATCACAGCAGCCAAGTTCAGGAATAGTCTTCCATCCTTAGGAAGATGGGAACAAAAATCCAGAATCACTCGATGATAAGAAGAATCCCTCCAGTCATATAACCTCCTATTTAAAATAAATCTAAAATTCTGCTGTGAATGGATACTATGAACTTTATTCTATGCAGAGAAATCCTTTCCTCCAAACATTACAAGTGTTCTGAAAAGCATGGCTACATGTCATGTCTTTGATCTAGTAAATGCTTTGCTCTAGGAAGTTTATCTTTAATTATTCAAAAGAGTTGAACAGGGTCTGTATTATGTAAATTGAATGTAATTTCACATACTAAGGCCTCTGTGACTTGTAGCATGAATGTTGTCACAAAAATAAATTATTGGATCATACTGACAAATAACTGAAGGAAAAAAATTGGTATGGATACAAAGAGCAATAGGCCAGAAATAGAACCCCATGAAACTCAACTGATGGAAAAAAAAACAACTTGAAGCAACTATACACTGAACTTGCAGCTTAGCAGTGAACTGTAAGTTAAATAGATCAATTTCAATGGGTCCTAGCATTTGCACAAAGCATTTTTAAAAGAACTCTGTAGTTTATGGCATCAAACTCAGCAGAAATATAAAGGCACTCTAATACATAACATGTAATCCCAGAATCAGAATACCAGAAAAGATCAAAGCATAACTTCAAAAAGCAGATTCAGAGTTCTGTCTCTTCTGAAGCCAACTTGGACACATTTATCATGAAGATCATGTGTCTGGAGGTGTGACTGAAGCTGTAACAGCCTTCTGTATAACACTCTTCATTCTTGACTACTTGAGCTGCCATTTTAGTGTATTGACCAGGTACACATTATGAAAACTCGGTGGCATTGTTTGTCTCTTGGGATTGTATGCATGTAATTGATAACTGTAGTTTCTGCACATTTAATACCTTTTTTTCATGGATTATATTTCCTTTGTAACCTGAATTTGTACATAAGCAGTGTAGTAACTTTAATGGTAAGAAAAAAAGGGAATCCCAGAGCATTCTGCACCAAAAGGGGTTAGGTAGGAAAAGTTGCCACAGAGGGGAAAATCAGTAATTAGTGAAAACAACTGAGCTAAGATTTTTCACCTTTCTAATATTCTGACTGTATAAAAGTAATGTAGGACGCTGTAATTGCAATTGTTTGCAATTTACTTTGGTCATATGCAGAAAGAGGGCTACCCTTCACTGTATTTGAAATTTTATTGTAGAACGAGCAGTAGCACCTTTAAATACCAGCCAGAAAAATAGCTTTCTTTGTTTGAAGTATTTTTAAATACAACTTCCATATTATGTGTGGTGACTTTACTCTTCTAGAGGCTTTCACCATGTAGCAGCCAGGAGTCCTTAATGGCTTGAAAGTCATTAAGGGCAATGGAGAAATGCTTACTTTAAGAAAAAAAAACCCAGTCAGGCAGCCTGTCATTTAACTTCAATGATGGGATGGTATGACTGCAGATAGCTTTCAAAGGCATGACAGAGACTATATTTTGAAAAAGTTCTTTCACCTGGCCAGAGCCTTGGGTGATACGGTTTAGTGTGAGGTGTCCATTGCCCACCGCAGGGGGGGGTGGAGCTTGATGATCTTAAGGTCCTTTCCAACCCTAACTATTCTATGATTCTATATTTGGAGCATCTGAAGGGTCTGGGTTGAGAAGGTTTGAGCCATTTTCACTTCCTAACATCATACTTCCTTTGTCTTACTGCACAGCCATATCCTTGGAGAATAAAAATCCCTGTGTATCTGAAATTGGTATCTTGGATGTCATAACACCAATAAAATGAGGAAAGACTTTGGTAGCAAAGATAGCAGTTAAGATTTCCATACTAGTGCCCTTTCTAAGGCAACCTGTAAGATGATGCTTTTTTCAGCACAGTCCTGTAGAGGAGTGTGGTATTTACATGCTGCAAAGTTGGGCAGTTTTATAAGTGATGCTCTGTCTCACTAGGTGAAGGCTAAGAAGAAAATCTGGTGCAAAAACTTAGCAATTACTGTGGAACCCTGAAATATTCCTCTTTTAGCTTCCAGTAATAAAAGTTTATGCAAAAGATTGTCTCAGTAATTTTCTACCACTTTATCCAGTTTTAACCTGATTACGGTATGCTAGTACTTTATAGAGACGGAGCAGCAATCACAGTGCCACATATGATTACTGATGTCTCTTCTCCCTTTCTTAATTGTCTTGCACACATTTTCCCTCCTTTTGTCCTCTGCATAAATGAGAAGCTATTCCTGGAATCCTACAAAGGAAGGTGTGATACTTCAGCCACATGATTCGAGGTTTAGGTGCTCAGACTTAGTATAAAGAGGGCAAAACAGAGAGTATTGGACCCAGAATGGATCAGCCTGACTGATTCAGTGACGGGTGTAAAAACAGTGTGTCTCTTGAGAATGAAAGGTAGCTGGCAAAGTAGACACCTGAAAAAAAACCTAACCATGCTTACCTGGAAAGTTTATATCACCTACAAGTACAAACATTGGAAAATCTGAAATGTAGACTTTATGCATCTAGCACTGACTTGCCATCAATCCTCCATTTTTGATTCCTCTTTCTTATTGACTTTGGCTTCTTTTCCTGTCACTTATGTAACCCAGTTACACTCTCCCCAATTAGATACCTTTTCTTAATTAATGTGACTGCATTAATATAGAATCATAGAATAGGTAGGGTTGGAAAAGACCTTAAGATCATCTAGTTCCAGCATGGCAGGGACACCTCACACTAAACCATATCACCCAAGGCCTCGTCCAACCTGCCTGGCCTTGAACACAGCCAGGGATGGAGCATTCACAATCTCCATGGGCAACCCATTCCAGTCCCTTAGCACCCGAACAGGAAATAATTTCCTCCTTATATCCAATCTAAACTTCCCCTGTTTAAGTTTTAACCCATTACCCCTTGTCCTATCACTACAGTCCCTAATGAAGAGTCCATCCCCAGCATCCCTATAAGCTCCCTTCAGATACTGGAAGGCTGCTATGAGGTCTCCATGCAGCCTTCTCTTCTCCAGGCTGAACAGCCCCAACTTACTCAGCCTATCTTCATATGGGAGGTGCTCCAGTCCCCTGATCACCCTCGTGGCCCTCCTCTGGACTTGTTCCAACAGTTCCATGTCCTTTTTATGTTGAGGACACCAGAACTGTACACAATACTCCAGGTGAGGTCTCACGAGAGCAGAGGGGCAGGATCACCTCCTTCGACCTGCTGGTCACGCTCCTTTTGATTCAGCCCAGGATACATTTTTTTTTTTCTGGGCTGCGAGCTCACACTGAAGCCGGCTCATGTTCATTTTCTCATCGACCAACAGTTCTTCTCCGCAGGGCTGCTCTGAATCTCTTCCCTGCCCAGCCTGTAGCTGTGCCTGGGATTGCTTTGACCCAGGTGTAGGACCTTGCACTTGGCATGGTTAAACTTCATGAGATTGGAATCAGCCCACCTCACAAGCATGTCAAGGTCCCTCTGGATGGCATTCCTTCCCTCCAGCGTATCAACCGAACCACACAGCTTGGTGCCATCGGCAAACTTGCTGAGGGCGCACTCAATCCCACTGTCCATGTCAGCAACAAAGATGTTGAACAAGTCCGGTCCCAACACCGATCCCTGAGGGTCACCACTCATTACAGGTCTCCAGCTGGACATTGAGCCATTGACCACCACTCTTTGTGTGCGGCCATCCAGCCAGTTCTTTGTCCACCGAGTGGTCCATCCATCAAATTGATGTCTCTCCAATTTAGAGACAAGGATGTCATGTGGAACAGTGTCGAATGCTTTACACAAGTCCAGGTAGATGACATCAACTGTTCTACCCCCGTCCATCAGTTCCATAGCCCCATCATAAAAGGCCATCAAATTGGTCAGGAAGTATTTCCCCTTAATGAAGCCATGCTGGCTGTCACCAAGCACCTTGTTCTTTTTCATGTGTCTTAGCATGCCTTCCAGGAGAATCTGCTCCAAGATTTTGCCAGGCACAGAGGTGAGACTGACTGGTCTGTAATTCCCTGGGTCATCCATTTTCCCCTTCTTGAAAATGGGGGTTATATTTCCCTTTTTCCAGTCGTCGGGAACTTCACCTGACTGCCATGATTTTTCAAATATGATGGACAGCGGCTTAGCAACTTCATTTGCCAGCTCCTCTGGGACCTGCAGATGGATTTCTTCAGGTCCCATGAACTTGTGGACGTTCATATTTTTAAGATGGTCTCAAACCAGTTCCTCTCCTAAAGTGGGCCCAATATATCGCCATTCAAAGTAATCTCAGCACAAGAAAAATAATTCAATGCAAAATAGTATTTAGAACTTAAAATCCATGGTACATAAAAACACACATTCAGTCAGCTGCTAGCCTGCCCCTCTCTTGAAAGGGGACATCTGGAGGTGACAGCCATTCAAGCCACCAGTTTGGCGCCTTGCTTACACTTATAAAAAGGGGAGGCATCAAAAGTATTCCAGGCCAAGAGGCTGCAGGATTTACTAAGAATTGTGCTATCTGCATATGGCCACTCTGTTAATACCTGCACCTCCAGACACGGTTAGAATTTGCCAACTTTGAAAAGGAGAAATTAGTAATATACCAAAGTGCTGACAGGCTCTGGCAGCTGTTTGCACAGGGCCTGCCAGCAGGTCAGTGGGATATTGCCAGGGAAGCTGAATTCCAGATGAGAGGATGGGAAAGGAGACAGACAGCGTTTTTTCAGAGCTCCAGTTCTTCTGCGCTAACTTCAAAGGAAAGCAAATTTTAACTGGCATATGGGCAAACGCACTGGATTAATAATAGTAAATCAAACCTGCATGTCATCTGTCAAGAAAAGAATAGCAAAATTGCTGGCGATGGTAGATAACGCTTTCCTCAGCCAGCAGCATATTGCACTTTTCTCACTCAGGCAGATTATGAGAAATGTTCCTCTGATATGGCCCATGAGTGAATGAGCATCATTTTAATGGACTACCCACAGTGGACAGCCAGTGCAGATTTGCACTTCCAAGCCTAGCAGGTAGTGAACTCTAAAGGAACATTTCACACTGGCCATTAAGCATCCAGCATGACCACAAAACTGAGGTGACACAAGCAGAGAGCAATTCCCTGGGAATATAGATCATGTTTTGCAGCCAGCTGCAGATAAAATAACTGGCTTCTGCTGTAACCTGCTGATATCTGGGGGGTGCTAAAAAGTCCTCTCCCTAGGATTTTAAGTTTCTCTCTGCATGACTGTAGTTAATGACTGGACTCTGTGGGGTGTTCCTTGTTTAGTGACTGAATATCCCTACTGCTAACAACTCGTGGGGTTTTTTGGTTTGCAGGGGGAAGGGGAAAGATTGGTTTTGGTTTTGTTTTAATTTAATGCATAGAATTCTAGAACTATACAGATTTTTTGTTGTTGAACTTTCTTCCAGGCAGATGAACTTTCTGAAATTAATTATTATAGTCCCATGAATTTATGGCAGAAATTATCTATAGTCCATTAACCAGGCCAGAAATAAACAAAATCAATCATTTTGTAACATCCTTAAACTGTTTTCCCCTTGGGAAACATATACAAACGTCGTTGTTGTTTACTTTTGGCCATTTAAAGAGGGATGTATGCATCCAAAAAGTTCACTCAGTGTAAAGTTTTTAAGTATTTTATCAAAGTTGAATGTCTGATATCTCTGTTTGAACTGAAACACTGATAGTAATAAAAATTCAAATTTCTGTATCTAAGGGCTATTTGTGGTCTTAGTCCTGAATGTCTACTAGATAAAAGTGGTGAAAATATCGGGTAAAAACAGACTGAATTTTTAAAACTAATAGTGACTTATAATTCTAATAACTGATGACCAATCTTCATATTAAAGAGCTATCAGCCATAGAGTGTATAATGAAAAATGGCACATTCCATTGTCTCGTGTGATAGAGCAGCTTTTTGCCTTGAGAATTAGCTTCACATGAATTTTAATGCAAAATTCAACTTTAATACTATATAACGCATCCTGGATTGTCAAAGAGAAAGCCTCAGCTAAACAGATTTTAGCAGTGCATCTCAAAAGTTTTTGGATGGTGCTATTAAGTATATGTTCTTTATCAGACGAAGATACATCTATGATGTTGTCAATCATTAATATATATTGACTTCGTTTCTTTCTCCAAAAGATTTGTTGTTAGAAGGACTAGTTACTTTAAACTCCCTCCCTGCTTACAGTAGCAGATGATGTTTGTGATTGCTGAGAGGAATGATGTGTGGTTCTGAAGTGGTGAATTAGCTCAAAAACATACCTTCTAACTCCTTCTATCACATGTCCTCAGTAAAAAAAACAAACAAACAATAAACCCCTTCAAAAAGCAGGGAAAACAAAAAAAAAATTCACTATGGACATGATTTTTTCTAAAAAAGTTAATCAGTATCTATGTCTTACATTGGACATAATTTTAATAGATCAATTTTTATCTGCAAATATGCCTCTTTGTAAGGGTTCTATCCCATTAGTGCTTAAGTTAATTTTTATGTGTTATTTTATTTAGTGACAGCATTCTAAAGGAGAGCTGCAACATGGAGGAAATACAGTATAAAGAGGAGGTGCAGATAGGCTTGGGATGGGCTATCTCCTCAGCATTATGTCCCACTCAGTTTTATGTAAACAGTCTTGTGGCTAAGGTGATGCTGTATGATTGCGGTACATCAAGTTCCATTTTCAGCCAAGTTACCCCTTTCTTGGACTCAAGACAAGAGGCAACTAAAATCAACAGGGACAGATTTCAGTGGGTATTTTGTCAGCCCTTCAATATCTAAGCTTTATTTCTCCACCCCCTCATCACAGATGAGTATTCTTTCTTTCTTTGTTTACCTAGTGCATACATTGCCTAGGAGAGGGTTGATTGCTATTAGGTGCTCATATGACAGTCAACACAATGAGGATCTAAGTTCTGCTCAAGACTTTTATATATAAGCCTATATATAAACAAATGAAGGCAGTTGCTTTCCATGTGACCAGAGAATCTTAATGTGTCGTGAATTTCTCAGCTCCGCAGAGGTCTGCAAAAAGCCCTTCTAAATCACCAGAAAAATAGCCTCCTCCATAAGCATGCTTTTAAGATGTCTAGGATAGTTTCAACATGCGGCTTCTTGAAGCTGCTTGAAATCTTACCAAAAATAGTAAGCCACAAGACTCAGACTAAAATGTCTTATTTCAAAATCATTATTACCATACGAAGGAACTAAAATCTTCTCAAGAGCAGATATCTCTGACAGAAATCTTGAGAGAAAGTGGAAGGATTCTGAAACGGCTTCCTGTCCCCACAACTCATCCAGAGATGAAGCAGATGCAGCTTTTTCACATTCAGTTCTCACCACTTTATTTGTAACTCAGTGGATACACCTTTGGTTTTTATTGGCGCATTATATTCCTGAGAGTCTATTGAGTTGAAAGAATTTAGGTGAAATTAGGCTCTTGAGCTAAGCTGTTTCCACTGCCTAAATTTCTTCAAAACCACTTCTGAATTATGAAATATGATATGAGAGTATATGCTGAGATTGCCTTAGAAAGAAGCA
The DNA here is from genome assembly GCF_033783945.1 of Neopsephotus bourkii. Taxonomy (NCBI): domain Eukaryota; kingdom Metazoa; phylum Chordata; class Aves; order Psittaciformes; family Psittacidae; genus Neopsephotus; species Neopsephotus bourkii. The sequence goes on from NW_026902293.1 coordinate 4,737,652, forward strand.
GCTACATTACCCCACCGTGGTTTCTGTTTACACATTCTGCAGATGTGTGAATGCTCCTTTCGTACGCGCACTGGCAAGAGTGTGTGTCTGGTCAGTCACCAGCCAGCCTGTCTTGCAAGACACAGAGCTAAATGGACCTCAAGGGAGGCAGAGCACAGAGCCTCCTGTAAGCAGTTTCCACAGCATCATTACCCACTTGGTTTATTTCTTGTAGGCAAACCTGTGCATGCGCTTACTATCTTTTTTAACTTAATTTGTCCATATTTCTTTTAAGTTGACATATTTTCATTTCCATTTGTTCATTTCTGGAACTGTTGTATTTTCAGTTGATTTCATAGGCGGACTTGACACATACTCCTACCGACAGCCCCCCCAGGAACATGTTGAGTTAAAGCCCGTAAAGCCTGTAGGTAAGGTTCTGGTCCTACAGACCACATTAATCCTTCTAACTGGACTGAAAGCTAACCTTCTCCTGAAATAATTTTTGACATCAAGTTACTAATAATTTAATTACATTTTAATTAGAATTTAATTAACAATTAATCCACATAAAACATGCAAGTAAGGACACTTTTATCATTGATGACATATCCACTAATTCAAGGATTAGTAGATATCACCATGTCTGCCATGTTGTGCCTCGGCTTAACGCAAGGAGAGGCTCTCAGTGAAGGATGGAATTGATTTCCTGCTGACTTTTTAGCAAGAGAAGAGCTGGTTTATGGCTGCTGCTGCTGCATAAACCTTAATGGGATTAACCCATTTATGGAAAAGCAGAAGCTTCTACATCTGTCTAGCTACTGAAAGAAAAATGTTTGCTGAAAAACTGCTAGTCAGCTTAAAGTCTATCTATCTGTAGAGTTCCACTGCAAGTTCATTATCTCTTTGTAATCACGTATTTGCTACCACCATGAAAATCACATGTTTTCATAGGCTCTTCCTACTCTGGTACCTAATGTATAAATTCATATGCATATATATTCTTTTTATTTGTAATAAATTAAGATAATGGGGAAACATTACTAGAACATGTATTTTGCAGAAGCTCGGGTAACTTCAAGTAGATGATATTTCTAAATATCAAAACAGAAGATGTTAATTTGTAAAGTCTTCTTAGATGCTTCTAAGTTGTTGTCCTGATGCTTTCTGTCTTTAAATTTACCTTCAGGCCTTTCAAGTATCTTAAATGCAACATGAAACCCATGTGCAGCTAATTGACTGAAACTGATTTAATGGCTTACTGTATTTTACTTACCAGTTAACGGAATTAAAATGAGTTTGAGGGTTTTTTCCTGGTGTATGCATGTGTACACGTGCTGGGAGATTTAATTTAAAGTGGACAATTGCTAACAAGATATTTTGAGTTGGTGCTTGACACCTGAACATTGCTTGTGACTTTATTCATGTTTTCATGGTTTTAAAATGTATTTTATTCAAGCTGCAGCTTTCAGTGTGTAGAAATAAACATGGACCAAAATGTACTCAAGTTTAGTCAGTTAATATTGTAAGATTGTTTGGACCAAAAAGGAGAAAAGCCCTCTCAGTATGATAATGTATGTTGGAACAGGGAGAAATATCACATTATGACAACAAAACAAAGTAAATGAAGAGTTTGACATGGCATTAAGTACACCCTCTATAGTGGAAGCTGCGTTTTCAGTAATATTTCTTTAAATGCTAGTTTTGCTGCATTTTCTGTGGAACGATGACAGCAAAATGGGGCTTTGACCATTCTGAATAAGCTCCTGGACTGAAAAAAGTAAAATAGGAAGTAGAATGACACAGCTACAACACTTACACATCTCCATAAAAAGATTTTAATGTCTAAACCTGCATTCAGGTTAATTTTATGTATTAAATGAATAAATGTTTAGTATTTTATTACTAAACTTAATATAACTAAAGGAGAGGGGAAAATGAATTTTCACAAAGTACTTAGAAAAATTCCTACAAAATGTGTTCATTTATTTTACAGCAGAAAAATCACAGAATGTGAGAATTTGTTTTTTAATGGCAGATTTTGGTTAAGTAGCTCAAAGGATTTGGAGATGTTGGTGAGCTTTCAATACTGGAGAATAAATGGCATCTTCCCGTTAATCACATATGGGTATTGTACAGATGGGAGGACCCTCTCTGGCCTCTTTATGCACCCTGAAGTATAAAATTGGAAGATAAATTATACTGAGTTTTCTTCTTTACCAATGTTTTGGTTCTATGCACTGAAAGATACAGAGAGGATCTGTACCGAAGCAGGGAAGAAAAATCCTATCAGTGATCAAAGTTTGAATTAAAAACCAAATTGCTGGGAACAATTTGGTCAGTGCATGGAGCCAGAAGTTTACAGATGCTTATGTCTCTGCAGCACATCAGCCTTCTAAGACTTCTTTTGATAAGTTAATCGCTGTCTGTATCAGTTATATACAGTCTGAGAATCCATAGTATCCCTAAGAAATGTGACTTCTGGAATCCAAACTGTGAAAAACTTCATTTCTGCTCTCTTGAAGTTGAATATGAATAATGCTTGTTAAACACAATCAAAGCTTTAATAAAGGTTGCAGATCTTTTGCCATCCTCACCACTTTCCTCATGGTAAAAATTAGCTTGATGTTATTTATAGATGAAAGCTTGGCTATATTTATCCTTCTTTTTCACCACTCTTATTTCCCTTATTTAATTAGTAAATTAACTAAACATAGCCCATCGGAAACACAAGGCTCTGTGGCCTCATCCAAACTATGCAGAAGACAATCTTGTTTTATCAAGTATTCATATTCAACATAATGTCTGCTTAGTACTCCTGTAATTATTAATGATTAGCAAGTCTAAGATTAGCTTTCCTTTTCACCTGAGGAGGTTAAACTTAAACTTGTTCCATGGCAAACATCTTTAATGCAAATATGAAATGATCATAGCTTGTCTGTTTGCTCTTCATTCTGCCTATAACTCCATTAGGCTACTGGACAAGGAGAAGAAGAATCTTTGGCCCCCAAAAATGCAGCTTCAGTTAAGATGTGTGTAAGGCAGGAGACAACAGGGGGAGTAGAAAAATATCATCATATTCTCTCTGAGACTAAAACACATAGGCTATAAAGAGGACTGTTGTGTTTTCACCTCTTTCAAGCACAATATCAACAGTATTTAAAGTTGCCTCACGTATCGCCACATGGAAAAGAGAGGAGTGTGGGGTTTAGAATTAAAAAATAAGAAGTTGCATTTTGTCTTGCATTAGGGTTTTTTATCATTATTATCAATGGTTTACACGTGCATTATTATTCCTGTTTGGATGAGTATGTCTGATCCAGTGCTACTGCAGCTTTGTGCAACCCTGTTTGGACAGACTCTGAATGGCTAATTCCAATTAGGGATGTTCCTAGGATTTCCAGGAATATTGCTAACTTCTGCTCATGGAACTGATTCAGTGTTTGAGAAACTGTCAGTGGAGAGGTCACTGCTCTGTAATGGGTCTGTGTGGCCCTGTTCTGTTTGCATCTTCTCCTGAGACTCTACCCAGTGTAAAATTGCTATGAAAGACCATTATAGATTTTGCAAGATTACACAAGGGAACACAGTTTACAGGGAGTCGAGTGAGAACACATAGATTCAGCAGACGTGTGATTATGGTGAGGTTTATCAATACTGTTAAAATACAGTGTTAAAGTGCATCATCTTAAAAAAAAAATCTGTTATTATGTGAGCTTCAGATGTGTTTCACCACCTGTGGGATTTTTCCCCAGAACTTTTTTGCCTGTAGGGTACGCATGATACAAAGCTACTACTTTGTACCCAGCCATTCTTTCTTGTCCTTATATGTGGGTCTTGTAGCTGAAAAAATTAGTGACCAGAGGTCATTGATCCACTTGTTCATTAGTTACTAACCTTTCAGCTGATGTGAATTTCCAACTCACAAATAGGAAGGCAAAGAGAAGAGACTAATTTTTAAGTAATTCGTATATTCTGGTTTTTTTAGGTCGAAGTAAGTAATGAAGTGGACTCAAGACTTCTGCTGCTACAGCTGAAGAAACAGATTTTAGAAGAGAAGACCAACCTTGTGGCTCATCGTTCTGGAAGAAACCCACCATCCGTTCCTCACGGCATGTGGACTGTTCTTCCCGCAGGCTCCGTGTCATTATCAGCGTTGTTATTTCGTAGATCCTTGTAGATGATCTTGAATTTTTGAATAATTTACTTATATGGACACTTGTAAATTGTAAATTTTTTCTTTTTTAATTTTAATATTTTTACTACATTCAGTGTTAAGGCATGAAAACAAAACCACCTGTGAAAACTAGGAGAAGGGTGCATCTTAGAAAAAGTCAGTATTTTTTGACTGATAGAATCATACTGTGCCTGGTCAAGATTTTGTCGGTAAACAGTAACTTTGACTCCAAAATGCGCAGCAGAAGTCAAACCCTAACAGTGTACAAGAAGTCATTTCAGTGCTGTATTTAGAATTCTCAATGTCCAGTCCTTGCATTGTTTGAACTGCTGTATGCTGTAGGAATTGACCAATGACCCTTCTTACCCAGATGTCCAAGCACTAATGTACTCACCTAATTGTTGCAATTCTTATATGATTCCTTCTCCATTCCTAATCTCTTTTGCCCTGAGCCCACCATCAGTAGCTGTCTCTGATTTGAAGAGATGTAGGACAACCACTGTACGGATGTCGGTCTCTAGGAATCCTTACATCCAGGGCTCTTTAGATGTCTGTGATTTGCACACTTTTAAACTCTTTTCCTCCTTTCTCCCAGGAAGAAGCCAAGCATGAATGTACAGTACGAGGCACCATTTGAAGCCTTAGAAGTCTCTGGGGACTAATTTTGCTCTTAATTTGACAGTAAACAAGCAAACCTGAAAATGTGTGTAAAAATCTGTAAAATTATTTGTAAATACTTCTAGACAAAGAACATGTATGTAACTGTGGTATTTTGTTTTCTATCCTGTCACCACTAGCATAAAGTGATACACAATGCTATTTTCTCTGGGGAACTGGCAGTCTTTTAAACGGAACATTTGGTTTCTTCTTAATTACTGTATGAACTGCTGTGCACAGTTGTATGCCCCAGAGAGCTGCATCTCTCCACAGAGACTACATGCTTCAGCATTCAGCAGAAGCTTCTGGGGTTTGGGGCTGGTTTTGGTTTTGTAGTTTCTCATTTTATGGTTTCTTTGGTGGGACTGTCAAGAAGGACATTCCTTCTGGCATGTGTATCTCTATATCTCTGCCACAAGTTAAACAGAGGTCCACTAAGTTACTTTGTAAATATCCTAAGCAGTCTTCAGCTGGTAATTTCTGGCCCAACAACATTAGATCCTAAATTTGCAGTCTTCTCTTGAATCAACTATTTTCAAGATGAAAGCTAGAAAGCTTGTCTTGATTCTTTCCCTTCTATTTGTGTTATCAATACGAACCTAATGTGGTGCGAATAAATACAATGGAGGTAGAGTCTGTCATTTTTAGGGGGCAAGGCTCTTGTGGTGCATCCACCTGTTTCCCTGCTAGTTAAATCAAAGACCTCGCTGTCTTTGGAGAAACAACAACCTGAACATAGGTTAATGTTCCCTGAAACAGAGTATAAAGTAAGCATTAAGACAAAGTCAACAGAAACAACAACTGAATAAAACCCCTTTTTAGTATTCCTAGAACTGAATATACCTCAAATGGGATGTCTTTGTGTGTGAAGTCAAACTGTGCCAAAAAGACGGATGCTTTGTATGAAGATAGTGCCATCTTCCTTGTGTATTTGTGTATTCCCTTCTACATTCTTTTCCCCTATATTCTAGAATACTGCAATGCTCCAGGTTTGTCCCATCCTGAAAAGCTCATCTTAGCACTAAAACCTTAACACTGAAAACCAAAACTAATATAAATAATACCATTTTTGAGGCATCATAAAGAAGATAGAGTGTGAATTGCTTATTGCTGTAATATTTTAATAAGGTGAACACATTTTTATCTACTTCTGTAATGTTTTACTTCTGCTTATCATAACCGATTATTTCATTTCTTTACATGATGCCTAAAACACTGATGATGTCTACCTAGCCAGTACATGCAACCTTCTTGTTTGTGATGGCTCTGGAACTTCAGAGACAGGGATAACTGAGCACTGTTCAGTGTCTGGCAGTTTCCAGAAGCTGTCTTGCTTCAACTTTCTCAAGTGCAGAGAGAGCCTGGGACACGGGCATCTAACACATTGATTCCCATCATTGATCATACATTGATCAGTATGGTTCCCATTTGGGTTTTACATTTCATCGTAAATTTCCCTGCATTAATTATTATGGGCTAGCAGAGTAAAAGCCTCCAGCTGAGTCCAGTGCTACCCTCAGGACCAGACAGGAGGAAAAGGAAGGAGGAGCTTTCTCCAAGGAGGAGCATCCCTGGCAGAACTTCGTAAGTGTGTACTTAATTTTCTACCAACACAGACACATTTGCTGGACCCTGTTTTACGAATCTAGCTCAAAGTGTCTAAACCCTGACTTTCTGTGCGTACTTCATGTTTTCAAGTTGCTAACCAAAAGCTGTGCACATGCCACAAAAACTCAGCAAAGACAGAATCTGACTTCTGTCTGAACTATTGATTGCTCTGTCTGGGGAACACAAACCAGAATATCCCAAATAACACTTAAAATCTCAGAATCGTTACCAATTCAGCGAGTCTGCCATCTGTCTCACTTAATGAACAGAACGATCCTGATTTGAGAACAATTTGTCTTCATTAGAACAAGCCAAAATGCATACTGCAATGATGAAGGAAATTGTCATTCTTTTCTAAACTGAGATACAAAAAATAGTACCAGTCAATCTGTACATGTTGGGTGCGAAAGTCTAGAGAATAATAAATGGATTTGAATGTTAATTGCTGTGTCTGCCAATATAGTAAAATGTATTGGCAAACAATTTTGTAGGAAACTTAAGCAATAATTCCTTCTTTTTTGTAACACATACTTTCACTAAGGTGTTAGGCGAGTCCCAGACCAGCCAGCTACATAGGAAATAAGTGTTGACTTTCTAAATAAACTTAGATAGTTTTCTTAAGCTTAACTGTAACATGTAATTTCAGGAAATTACTAGGTTTGCACTGCAGAACAGAACTTGCTGACAATCTTAAAACCTCAGAGCAGTTATCAGTTGGTATAAACTGTTCTGGTATTTCTGACATTAATAAGTGATACTTACAACAGCTGAAGGTCTGTCCTTCAAACTTTTAGACTTTTTTCCTTTCCCCAACTCTCTGCTTATCTCAAGTTTTACAGAGAATCAGATTTGAAACACTACTTAACTGACAGCAAGAGTGGGGATGTGCCTGCAGAAATAATGGCACTGCATGGTCAGTAAGGACTGAGCCAGGTAGCACCAGTGTGGTAAAAAGGCATCTCATGTCTTCAGGACCTGAAAACAGAAACTATATCGAGAAATAAACAGATTTTTGCCTGGTACAGTGACATAGAGTGATTGTATATTACAGTTTTGGGTGTTCCTGAAGGAATGATTGGCTGGACTGACATCCTCAAATCTTCCTTATCCATACAGAATTTTTACACAAAAATTTGAAACAAATTTTTTGAAATTCAACTGCGATCTGAAGAATTTTTTTCAAATGGAACAGTTCATGGCCTGGATTTGCTAAAGGGGTTCTTTTAGTGCCAGGATATGACAGTAACTAGTATAGATGGTTTAGTGTGAGATGTCCCTGCCAATGGCAGGGGGGTTGGAACTGGATGATCTTAAGGTCCTTTCCAACCCTAACTATTCTATGATTCTATGATTCTATGAAATAACTTTCAATAGAACTTTACCAGTTAAAACCATAGGAATTATGCCTGGTTTTATTTAACAACTGCTTGCTTTCAGTAGTGCAAAAGATGGCATTAAGAAGCTGTTATTTACCATATATTAATAAGGATATTAGAGCTTGAAGGTAGGGGTATGGTTGCTGGTTATCATGGGACAATACTACCTTGTTCAAATTCTGATAACACATAATTTGGTAACTCAAAAGCCTTGTTGTCCTGTCCCAAAAGTGGTGTATTTTAGGCAAAAGAAACTATGGTGGTTGATCTCTGTCAGATAAACAACATTGAGTGCTGGCTGTCTTTGCTCACAGGTGCTGTGCTGAGCTCTACTCCATGTCTGGATCTTGAGTTTCACCTCTCCATCCGGATGTTCACAGCTCAGGCAGTGTTGTAACACCGTTGTCACCTCCGAGTGCCACATTGGCAGGCGCAGCCTTTTTCCAACACCAACTGCAATGTGCTTCTCTGCAGCTGGCTGCCTGCCTGTCTTTTACATGGGAATTACCTGGTTGAAAAAAAGCCAACGCAGCAATCTATCAAGTTCCTTTAACAGACTTTGACAGAGGCAAACAAAAATTGACATCCCAAACTAATTGGCTTGCCTCCTTCCAGTACCAGCTTCATCTAGTTTAATTATAATGAATTACAACCTGGGAGCACTTTTGTACACTGAAGAAATTTCTTTTCAAGTTGGGAAAATGTTGCTTCCATGGTTTTTTTGCAAACAAACTCAGGTCTTAGCTGCTATGCTCAGTGGTTGGACAGAAACTTGTTCTTTAGTGCCTCACACTGATGGGGCCCTGCCTGCCAGATTGGCACTTTTACAGCTGGGGGGGCTGGGTTGCACCCTGAGGTCATGTCAGAGGTTTGATGGGTTAGAGCTGCATAAGGTGGAGGATGCCCTCATCAATACAGCCCTAAAGAAACAGTCTCTCCTCTCTGTCCCTGCAAGCATAACAGTGGATCAGCCTGAAACAGTCATTAATTTGCAGAGGGTCATAAGCGAACTCATATACACATTATGGACAATCGGGGAATTCAGATCTGTGAAAATAGGCACATAAAGAAGATATTTCATATCAAGATTACTGCTGCAGGGTTTGCCCCTTAGAGTTATGTCTGCATTGCATGCTGATGGTGTGCTCACAGGATGTGAGAGCAGCCCTGATCACCTGGAAATAGCAGCACTCCGCTTCGCTGTAAGGGACACAAGGCTGTTCAGGACCCTCAATAATTATTTAGCAGCCACGGGCACAGATCTAGCCTGTCCGGCTTGCAATTTTCCCCAGGTTGATAAGCAACTGCTGATAAATGATGGTTTCTCATTGCAATTTCCATTTCCTTCACACAAGTCATAGTTCAAATGTTTCTCTTTTAGATGAATTAAACATCTGGGTTTAATTCCTGCCTCCATATGAATACCTGATGGTCAGTCATATAACAAGGTCCTGGATGGGACAGCTTTGGGGAACATCTGCTCTTGCATGGTTTGTTTTCTTACCAGCAAAAGACTGAGTGTAGACTGACTGAATAGTAGCCATGCATAAATCAGACCAGGAAGGCAAAAAAAAAAGATTCTCCTTATTTTCCTTATCCCCTAAGGACCTCATATCATTTTTTTAAGCTTGTCCTGGTTTCCTATTTATTCCACACCAGCCATATGCAACCACATTTTCAAAACACCCTAAGTAAGTGCCAAGCAGACTTGCTGAAGCTGAATTATGAGTTGGCTGAATATGATTCCAAAAGTAATGCAATTTCTCTTTTTCCACAACAACATTTTCTGCCCAACTAGTACAGCATTATATACAAGGATGTGTTATAGCATTCCCTAGGATGTAACATATTTGGAATTACAACTATGTTACATGTGAGCAAACAAATCAGCTCCCCATGTTGGCCCATACTAGTCAATAAAATGTCACGAGTGTGTACTTAACCTGTTTTATCTGTGTATCCAGAACCAGGGTAGCAAGCAGGTAGAAAGTCCCAAGTTCTGGGGCAAACACAAGCCAACAACTTGTTTAAACAGCCACGGTCTGATGTTAGTAATCCACACTACAATGTGTTGTTTTTCTTAGCAAATAAAGCCACCTGGCTTATAGGTGGCAGCCAGATCCTCAGGTGTGTGATAATCGGTAATCTTCTATGCCACTCTTAACATATATATATTCAAAGTCGTGTTTTGTTTTCTAAAGGTCTTACAACTCAAGTAAGTCTGTTTTCCCTGAAGTTTAGAGAAGGCTGGATGTGGACTGCTGTAGGGAGTGTCCCTTGGAGTGTTTGGAGACCAGAATAACACCTATGGAGACCACTCTCTGCCCATGGGAGCACCCAAGAACACATCCTAACGCCTGGCTGGCAGCTCTGGAGGAAACCCAGAGGAGCCCAGAGCTCTGAGGGGAGCAGGAGGGTCTGGCTGCCACAGCCACTGGGCTCTGCAACCTGCAGCAGTCTGCTGGAAAACAGCCCTGGGAGATCTCACTGGGGACCTCTCCTGCTTTGCCTGGGACCTCAGTTTAACTGCCTTTAAAGCCAGGCCTTGGCCCTGGTTCTTGCCTGAGCTGTGCTGTGGCCGTGCCTGTGCCTGGCCAGGGACCAACCATGCCCCAACTCCCCGATGCCACTCTTTTGGAAAACGAAGCCTGAAGAGGCTAACCCTGTGAAGTAAGAAAGACTTGGGGAAATAAATATATCAGACCTACAAAAGGCAGCATGCTGAAAGCAAAACTAGGTGATAGAAAGCAAACAACAATAGAAAGGTAAAAGGAAAAGAACTGCGATTTTAACATCATCATATTTTAGTAGTCTCAAAATGACAGTTTTGATTTCCTAGCATGTAAAGCACCACAACATACACACACACAAATATGTATCTTTGTCACTGCTTTTGTAAAACGGTAGGGTTTCTAAAAACTCAACTAGTTTTACAGCCTGTCTTTCACCATTAAAATCTAATACACCGAGAAACATGCTGTACGTACAAAGGAGTATTAAGTGAAAGGTTTGACTGCTGTTCTGCTGTGCATATTATGCCACCTCATGGCTAGCGGCAGAAATACCACCACACACTAAGTCAAAAATACAGGAGAGGAAAAAGAGTAGTTCATCTCATTTATTGGTACATATTGCTGAAATGTCACAAGTCCCACTGGGATCAATCACCGCAGAGTGCTGAGATCAAGCACAAAGCACTGCAAAACATATCGCCTATTAACAGTTACATTTGATGGTTTACTGCAAATATATTACTAACAAAACATGTAAGCCAAAGCTAACCTGGTACTACCCTATAAACTGTGGAGCTCTATTTCCGTGCTTAACGTTTCAGTAGGTTGCCATTCTCTGGAAGCACACAGTGTTTTCTATTGCAAGAATTAGTCTCTTTGCCTCTTCCACTTCAGTAAGAAGAAATATTATTTCTTTTTATCTGGATAACTAACATGGAATTCCATGGCAGGGGGGTTGGAACTAGATGACCTTAAGGTCCTTTCCAACCCAAACCATTCTATGATTAGTATAAATTATACAATTAATTAGAAACGGTCAGCCCCTGAGTATCTATGGAAATCTAGATAAAACAAAAACATAATTAAAGCAGAAACATTTATTAATTTGGCACACACATGCTATTTCGAGAAGTAGAAATGAGGAATAAAAAAGTTAGGTCTTTGGGATTTTTCCTGTGACCTGGTTAACCCACAGACAAGGTAACCCCTCCAGGAACCATGAGAAATGACCACTCATAGTTTAAAACTCCTCATCTAAAAGGTACTACAGCCTTTCATCATGACAGAGAGGAGGACATTTGTAGATTAACTTTGTAGAAGTGAATGTGAAAGGCACTATTTGCATTTTGAATATTCATATTATTTTCTTAATACAGTTGTTTGAAAAAAGAAGTGTTATACACTGACTTTGATGCAATCTAATTCAGAGATAATAAAATACTTTTGTTTCCTGTATCTAGAAAGGCTATGGGTGGGTTCTCTCCCTCTTACCCAGGGAATGTAGTTGTTGGAGCAGTAATCTGCAGTCCAAAATTACTGATGCATTTAGGGATCATCCTTATTTCTCTGACTTGCCAGAAAGTTCATATTCCCAAAGGATGGCTTACCACACAAATAAATTAAAATGCCTGCCTCATCAGAAAAAATACAAGTTATTTCCTGTTCAGAAGCAATCGTTTGTTGCAGCAAAACAAAATCCATTTGTTGGTAACTGTGCCAGTTTTTAAACTTACAATACAGAAATGTCTAATCACACTGAAACCTCTTTCTGGAGATTGCTTTAACAAGGAGATCATGTGAAGCAAATGTGTTACTGGAGTCAGAATCTTTGGAGAGTAAAAAAGCTATGAATTGCACCTTCTTCCCTTATTTCCAGCTTCTGAGATTAATTTGGCCATCCATGAATAATGCATTACAAGACCAGCTTCCTACCTTTTGAGATTCACTCTGTTCATCCATTGTAACTATTACGACTCTCAGTCTGCTCTGTGTGACATATAATTTTGCATAATATTAACCAGCATATTGGAAGTGGGGCCTCCTTAATAAATAGAGTTTCTGCTTCAAAATTGCATACGGATGACTTCATGGAGCTACCTGGAATACACACTCCAAAAGCTATCTTCTGAAAACACTTTTGTCCGCTAGAATGACATTTGAAATGACTGATGAAAACCTGCCTGAGCGCACACGTTAGTAATTAATGGTGTGTAGATATGTCTTTGTCCTCCTGGAGAAGAATGAAGACTTGCCTTCCTCAGTAGATGTGGCTACTTACTTTACATTAACACATCTGTGACTCTGAGGTCCAAGCCTGTCTGGAAAACTGAGAAGAAAACACAAGCCTTTTCCCTTTGTGCTAGGGAATCGCAAGGCATTCAGCTGCCTGTATCCACCACAGAAACCTTAGAGAAACTTCTTCTCAGTGAGAGTGACGGAACACTGGAACAGGCTGCCCAGGGAGGTTGTGGAATCTCCTTCTTTGGAGACATTCAAAACCCGCCTGGACACGTTCCTGTGTAACCTTATCTAGGTGTTCCTGCTCCGGCAGGGGGATTGGACTAGATGATCTTTTGAGGTCCCTTCCAATCTCTAATCTACTGTGATACTGTGAAACAGAAGACACACTGGGATTTCTCTGAAGAAGCAACACTGCCTGCTTAGTGAGACCTCAACCTAACGACCCAAATTGTATTGTGGCTGTGACATGTGTCCCACACTATAATACTTAATGGACTGTAATATTTAATCTCTTGGTATCACACTCCTCTATGAAGTGGGCACAGTAATAGCTATGTAGCACTTGCTCACAGAAACAACTCAGATTTAACTTATTTTATTTAGTGGAGCTGCTGACTACAAAGTATTCGGATTATATATAAAGGATTGTGTCATTTGCTTTACACACAACATTAATGGGTGTTCTTTACGGACAAATTAAAGGATTTAAGTTATTAGGAGCTACACCTGAACGCGTATTGCTGTAGGGCATGGGCTTTTTCATTTTTCAGCTGGATAAACTAATTAAGCATAGCTGAGCTCAGGAACTAAATATAACATGTTGTCATTTACAGGACTGGGCTTTAACTGTCTCTTTTCCCCACAGGGGAAAAGTGAGAGACTTTAGAAAAGTAATATATAACATCATATCATATCAACATCTCTTAGTTTCCTGTGGGGCTGTGATACTGTGTGCAGTGCACATACTGCACTGTGCATCCAAACACTGGAATTCAAAGTAGAGAGGCTGCGGCGTGGCCAGTAACATACACAGCTTGCTAACTTCACTGCCCCCTTCTGCTATGTCTCTGCAAGGAATGAAGAGCAGGGAGGGCTGCGCAAGCACAGATGGCAAATGGGAAAAGCATGAGGAAAACAGGAGTGCATAAATTGTACCTGGACTCAACAAGGTATTTGGATAGTCTCCCACAGCCGTTCTTTTGCATCCATCAGCTTCGGCAAGTGCTCATCCACCTCTTCAGATGTGTCTAGCTCACTCTGCTCCACGCATCTGCATCACATCCTGGCTACTCTTGCAATGTGAATGGGAAGTGCTGGTGCAGCTCTACGTAAAGAGAAGACCACTTTTTCCTCACAGGTCTTGAAGAGGCCCACAGAATTGGTACTCCATAATGGGGTCCCTGGAGCAGCAGGTTAGGAACTATTTCCCTCATGCATGCCCTTCTGTCATTTTCCTGGTGGTGGCAGATTATCAGCACTGAAGGTCAGATGGTAGCTACTCAATGAACACTGCTATTTCAGCCCTGCCTGGATCCATAAGGCTGAGAAGAAATCCCTAAGTATTTATATCATTCAGACGCTATAGCTGTCAGGCAGGCAGGTGACTGAAAGCCACAGGTACTTATTCAAATCAAGGAAAACAAGAGCCAACTGGGAAGTCCAACTCAAGTAACTCAGTGTTAACCAACTGCAACTGCCACATCTTGCTTCATCTTGCATCCAGGACCTAAGGGCCAGTTTCTTTTACAGCACTGATGTATTCCTTCTCATTTCCATATGCTTGCTCTATTACAGCAGCTGTCCCAGCAAATCCCAGCACGCTTGTTGCTGTACAAACATATAACAGCTTCCAGCACACAGAAGGCCCAGTAAGCAGGGAGGCAAGTGAAGGTAGAGAGTGGAGAGCATCTCACCACCAGCTGCATGGTAGGTCTGCGTGAAGCTGACGCTGGCTGGCCTTCCTCCCATGTCTCCTTGCAACCCTGCTTCTGCCCAGGAAGGGCTGTGGGCTCTCCTGTCCTTGCCGGAGGGGAAGGGGCAGTACTAAACCATGGTTCATCTTACTTCAGTGTGAAGCACTGAAGGCTGTGCAGCAGGGAGCCAAGGTGGTCAGCTGGGATGCTCCCCCAGGCAAGTCCCTCCCCGGGCTGCCTGACAACCACATCAGCAGACATAGTGTCCTCCACCATCTGAAACTACCTGCATGCTGCCATGCTCTCCCAATCACCCTAGCGTTGTCAGACCATGACATTCACCATATCATGGTCTAGGTTCCAGGCTGCTCCACTGCTGAGCAAGGGCCCCATGTCCAGGTGAAGATTTCTGCAGTGCCTTAAAGAAATAATGAGGTCAAGTGTCCCAGGTGAATTGAGAAGGGCTCAGCCTGGCTGCTGCTGCTTGGCCAGTGTTACTTGGTGTGAAAGCAGTCTGCATCCTAGTTGTAATGATCAAAATAGAACTGTTGTGGACCACAGAGGAAAGAAGATTGGTCCATAATCAGAAATGTCTGGAAACCATTGGCTTTTTCAACTGGAAATTTTCATGAGCAGATTTCTGTAGTTAACAGTATCAAATGAAAATGCTTTGCAAATACGTAATATACCAAGGCTCAGTGAATCTGGGAACAGCAGATGGCTTATATACATCTGAGGAGTTTTTTAATATTAAACAAATAAATTAGGATTGGAGAGGAGTGTCAGTCACACATCTTGTCAGATGTTTAATCAGGCAGAGGAGACATCCCAAATTTTAATTGCCTCTGTTTTTTAGTGCTCCAGTCTGATTTCAAACTGCATAAATGAAGCTCTTGAATTTTTCTTGTCTGGTTTGAAGTCCTGGTACCTAGATCATAATTTATCAGTAAGTTCTACAGGACACAGAGAACAAGAAAACTACCAAAAATTCTGCTACTCATAAAAGTATGAGATTGTGTTTCTTTTTAATTATTTCTCATATAATTAATTATTTCTGACATAATTAATCACCTATCTGTCTGGATAATGTTCTTCAACATTATAGTCATGAGCTAAAAAACCTGCAATGAACTCATGGCAAACTTAGCAGGAGATAAGCTATGCTAAAGGAATAAAAGTAATGTGTGGTAATGAGGTAGAGGATGCAGGCAGTTTATCCCTTTATTTACCACATGGGGTTATCTGTCCTGTAATTAGGCACTCATAGGACAGTCAAGCTCTGTTCTAGAGACAGCTTTTTATTTCATAGGTTTTTTTTTTTCTTCCCACAGTAAACCCTAGCCCTAATGGCATTGTATAAACATGCTCCCACTCCTCAACCTGGGGACAACTGACCCAGGAGAGATCTGCTTCGTGTCACTCACCCAGACACTAAATAGGATGCCTGGGAATTCAAAGTGCACACTTATGAAGAATGAAGGAAGGAAGAACATTATTTGGCACCTTATGACCTTTCTGAGTATCATTTTAAATCCTTTTTGTGAACAGCACAAACACATGGCATAGTTGTGCATCCATTCATGCTCACTGATGTAGCAGTGTAGAGTATAAGCCTTGAGCTTGGCTTACTCTGCTTTTGGGAAATCTAAACTTTCCTAAACGTTTAAATGTGAGACATGACAGATTGGATGTGATTCATGAAACCCTGACTTGTCAGACCTCAGCTGCCACGTGACTTGTATTCTTCTCCCACACAGTTCTGTGGCCTCATTGCCACAGACAGCCTAGCCACGGAAGGAGGCATTGCTGTGGTTTAGCACTAAAGCCCTAGTGTGACTATCACCACCTATGCTGAGCCTTTGCAGAAAACAGTTGCCAAAAGGATAGTTTAGTATAAAATCGCCTGGACTCCACTATCAAAATGCTCAAGTGAGGAATTTGGGGGGAATAAAAGATGCTCAGCAAGCGCTGCTGTTCAAACTGGAGTTACTGCCTGGACTGGTATTCCCCATGCTTATGTAACCTGAATCAGCTTCTCTTAAAATAAAATTTATGTATAAGGTTACGTGTACATTTGTACCGTAACTTTTCTCTACTTACAGCACTAAGGTGAGGCTAAAAGCCACTGTATATCTACAGTGTGTTTCACTTGTAGTTTAAACAGTTGGAAATCAGTCCAGATTCATTCATTTCATGTGTCTCAAACCCCTGGTACAGAAAATAGAGAGGAAACCTCTGACTGATTCTGAACAGCTTTCTTAAGGAACTGTTGCAAATGCAGTGGAGGGCAAGAATGTTGATAGTTAAGAACAAAAGGCCATGAAAGACATCTATATTAATGTACTGGCTGCCTAACCATAGCTCAGGCTGGGACAGTCAAAGCTGCAGCTTCAGATGGCAAATCTGCTGCCATGGCCTTTCCAGCATCTCCCTTCAGCACAGTGCAGCTGGCTGGGCACCAGCCAGCATGTCCACTGGTCATTTTACTTCTAGGTTTGCTTAAGCATTTAGTGTGTTCATGAAGCCGGTTCCCTCATTTGCAAGCATCCAAAGTGGCATGGGAGTAAATTCAGAAGACTATGGCAGCTGTGGCTGGAAGAAGTAGTGACTGCTGCCTGGAAGTTATGGCACAGTAACTAAGCTCCATAAGGAGCTGTAAAATAGCGTGGGCTGCAAGAACTAAAGTGGGAACACACAGAGATGTGTTCAAACTCATTCTTGGGAGTTGAGAAACCTGAAGTAAAGCTTACGAGCCTAGGGATGATGGGTGAAGTAGCTTCTGTCTATAGTTAGGCAAAAATCAGGTTTTTTCAGTTTAGTGGCAGAAAGAGCAAACAACTTGTCCAGAGACAGAAGGTTTCCTGGCACTTTTGGTTGAAAGGGTGGATGAGACACTTCTTGAAATATTAATGAGAAACATTCAGTTCAAATCTCTCAAATTAAAGCAAAGCAGGTAATAAAGTTCTTCAGGATTCTCTCTTTTCCTCATAAATACAAGACATGGTTAGAACTGCTTTGAGAAGCTGCAAATAGCCTTCCTCAGACTCCACCAGTGATACAACAGTATGAATGCTACTGACAAATTTGGAAGCCTAGAAGGATTGCAAGAGCTAACTCCATCCGGGGTGACAATGGGTCTGGCTAAAATCTCTGGAGTACTTCCGTTTTGCCAGGGAGTCTTTGGAAAAACCCCACAAATTGTCTATAAACTGTTAATTGCACTTTGCCTCTCCTCTATTAATAACAGTATTAACAATTAGTAATTCATGTAATAATAGTAATTGGGTAATGAGCCACATTCTTACAAGTCTCATTGTCTTTTGAGAAAAGCAGGCTTTAAGAGCTAGCCTAGCATGAGAGCTGCTGAGTAAATCTCAGTGAAGTACAGGTATGTGAAGTTTAAACTTCCTGGTCTGAAGTTGAATTCAGGTGATAATAACCCGATAACAACCTGGTGCCTCGAGAAAGTCACAGAGAGAAACTCATTTCCTAAGAAACCCCTAGCTGGAAAATGTCTGGTTTAGGATTTCTGGTTTTGCTGATGTACTCTTCAGGAAAATTACTGCTTTGAAATATGTGAAATACTTTTTACAAGTGAAACTACACATATAAAACAAGCTCTTGGACTTGTATAACTGCAAAACCACAGCGAAATACCTTCCAGTCCCGATCATCAGAGGAAGGCTGTGAAGTACAGAGTACTCAAACCAATTGCTTTGATGACTGGAAACAACAATTGCTATAATTTACGCCTATCGGCCTTTTACTTTGTTTGCTTTTTGCCTTTCAGTTACAGAAGCTTGGTTCTAAGGGATGTTTGCTCATTCTAAGAATCACAAAGAAAATAATTTGAGGGGTTTTGCTTAAGTTTGGAGCAAATGCCTTGGTCAAGTGCTCTTTCAAATAATGACAGCTATTTTTAGATGGTCTGGGCAAGTTTTGGATGAAAGGGTCTTGAAAATATTTTGCTATATAAGAACTCACAGAGAAAGTTGGCTGTTAAAACACACTGCTTACTTTGTGAAACAGATATTAGCATTATGAGGAAGTGATGAAAGCTGGAATAGTATGCTTATCAACAGGTGGCTCCGGGCAGGATATTCTTTGCTATTTACCCTATAAATAAAGACTGGATTTGAGAAAAGCCCTGCCTTGGGAAAAGACACAAGGCTAACAAGGTTAGGTAATCAATCACCTCCCAGTATCCGTCAATCTGTCTTCCATGTAAGTACTTAAACCAGAGTAATTTGAACAGGCATTTAGAAACTTTAATGGCACTTGAACACCAGCCAACTCCTACAGCTTTTCTGATAACACCACCACCAGATACATGAGTGAACTCCACAGACGGAAACCAACCCCAAATAAAATATTAATTACCATGATAAAAGTGACTGTGAAATCTTCTGTGTACACTCTCCCCCTTCAAAATCAAACATTCTTGAGTGTGCATTGGTAGGCAGTCTTCAGATGCCTGTTCACACACACAGAGAGCTATTTCTCTCCCCTCAGGACTCCTGCCTCACAAAGGCAATGCAGGGACAAAACACAATCGTGAAACCATTCATTATTGTTCTTCCTGGTTGTTCAAACGGTCCCCATACTTTCTTCCCTGTTCCAGGAAAAGAACCACCATGTCCCTAACAGGCCACTAATTTCTATGGAAATCTGCCCAGAACTGGTACAAGAACAGCCTAGCTTTCAATATTGCCTTGCTGAATGGCACCTACAGCAATGAATAAAGTGACAGAAATATCAAAGGGAAAGAAGTTAAAAATTAGCCTAAAAATAAGCCAGCATTAAAGTGGGAATAGGGTCATGGCTTGCTCAGACATGAATCTCTGCTTTGGATTCACCACCTTGCTCGGGAATTTTGCATAGCTTTTTGGCCCAGAAGCGGTGGGTTTTGGGTGCATTGTTTCAGGTTTTCACCCTAACCCTAATCCAATGCAGCCTGTGGATTAGACTCTTTAACTCAGTACCTAGAGTACTAAAGATGTTTCTTCCTTGTAGTTTCTTCTTTACTTGAAGGAATTCAAACTGGTCTTTCTTACCTCCTAGTCAAAAGTTTTCTAAACTCAGGTTCTCAGTTTCTCCCAAATAAGTTGTGCTGTTTTGCATGAGCTAGCTTCACATGTATAGAAAAGGGAACCAAGACAGGTTCTGTAGCTATAGGGAACAACACCTGAAAATAGGGATGACTCCAGTCACCTCCAGCTAATGTTTAAACCTGTTAAATATTCAGTGGAAACAAGATGTAATCCCAGATGAAATAATTCTGTGCTCGTATACTCTTGTTTTTCCACTGCAATGCTGCCAATATGTCCAGTTATAGCAAAACATTCTAATATTATTCTGCCTCCTCCCTTCTTCTTCCTCATTTCCCAGCTACCCTGGTACATAATTAAATAGCACAGTACAGTAAATATTCTACTCAACAAGTCACTTTAAACTTCTGAGACACCACACCACCAGATCACAAAATTACACAAAACACTGGTTCTTGTAGGCCATCTAGTGATAAAAGCAGTACAGTACAAGGAGAAAACCATTTAAAGCTTTTCCTTCTTAAAGATCACTTCCTATAACCCGCAAGACACACAGGGTTTCCTTGCTGATGGATGTTTTTCCCACACAGCAGCAAGCAAGATTACTGCGCCTATAGCCATACTCTGAGTAAGATGAGAGCATGGCCACAGGCTCCTTTCCTTCTCTCTCCAACATTAATCCTAAAAACCATGCTTACTTGACTCTATACCAAGTAGACACAGGTTACAGAAGCATCCTGATTTCTGACTGTCACAGACAGAAATAAAAGACCATAAAACGACCATTAATACTTTATCCATGGTATCTAAAATGAGAGCAAAAATACACATATGCTTGAATAAAAGTTTAATCCATGTATCATAGAAAAATCTTACAAGGCTTTACATGATAAAAGATATTAAGAAAAGACACAGACAAATTCATAGTAAATACAATGCTTTCTCATCACATTACACACAATACTGTTATAGTTACAGACTTAGGAACTAATTACTACCACAGCAGTTAGTAGACATTTCACTTACAAGTTTGATCCCTGCTTTTAATGCTAAACCCTGCCCTCCTTACTTAGGCAAATTCTTACAGATATTCCTAAGAATTCAGCCTGAACAAGAAGTAGAAGACTGGACTGGGTTTGTAAGTAGCTTAGCTGCCACATTTGTATGCAACTGTAGAGTGTAATCCTCTTTTTACACTTGGTTCTACTCAGGAGTCAGCTAATAAAATTAATAAAGTCACCTATATTAAAACAAGTTCCATTTACTGAACTTGACTGATCTGACAAATGCAGAAATAACCTGCAATATCATGTTTAAGCTAGTAATTACCTGGCAAGCATCCTTCTGGTATGTCACAGTTAACGTCTCCTTAGTTTTTTAATAAATGCATTTCACATTCTCTTACACAGTTGTTTCATGATAAAGAGCAAGAGGAAAGTCTTTCACTTGAAAAACCTGAGAAATGTACCAGCTTTATTCAGATATGGTACTTGAGAGTATAACATACTACAAACAGAGCTGTGGTATAAACCTGAATTTCATAAAACTCCAAATCCCTGCAGATGTTAACAGAGTTTGGAAGCTGTGCAACAGAGGAAAAGTTAGATTTGATTGTCTCATCTTAATTCCTTTTTGGACACCACACAAAATCACTGAACACAATTTTCACTAAGTGTGCAACAAAGCAAAGGTATAAAAAGAAAAAACGTATCACAGGATATCAAATGTAACTGCTATTGTCACATGTCAACATTAACAGGTTTCTCATACACATTCATCTGCTGTTTGAATTCTAGCTGCATTAAACTACCCAACACTGCAGAAAGAAACCACTCTCTTTAAGTTAAAGCCAAACTACTACAAAGACAGAATTCTATCCAGTAGCTACAGGAAAAGTCAGATTACATAAAGAAAAAAATAGGTTTACATTCTTTCAAATAATACTAATAAAAAAAGACATCTACATCTTTCATCTGGCTCCAGTTATGTAAAACTGAATTTGAAACGAACAGAAACTGGAAATCAGCACTTAACTATGCCCTCTAAATGTACCCATTTTACCTGAGACTTGCAATGCCTAGTTTACACTGCATCCTATTTATATAGGCCTCACAAGGTATAAGCACTCAAAACAAAGCTGAATGTACAAGAGAAACAGTTTCACAAATGGATATAGTGTGCATATTAGGGGCAGGGGGGGGTGTGGGAAAAGTCTCTTTGCTGTCATGCTCCTTACTACTTTTGTCAATTTTTCAAATGACAAAATAGCCCCTGTCAAGAACTTGTTTACGTACACATATTTATGACAAACCCAAGAGTCTCGTTTGTTAAATCACGTGAAAAGGATAGGATTTTCCTAAGCAATGTATCTAAGCCTTTCATGCTATCATAGCCCACAACATTTACAAAGATAACTCTCATGTTTTAAAACACATGAATACAGTGTTTTTCCTTGTACTAAATATGATTACTTCCAAGTTCATAAGCATAATCAAAACCTTTTCCCTTGAAGAAAAAGCTATTTTTCATCAGCTTCCCTAAAAGTGTGATCCAAGACAATTATTATGTTATTAAATATAGACTTTATATTAATGGTCCACAAATGCAGAAGAAACAGAATAAATCATTACAAAGAAAAAGAACTGTGCTGGCTTTCTGTCATGTGCAGTGCACTACATCAGCTTAATTACTCAATGCTGGCAAATAATTCCATTTATAAATAGCAACACCACACCTTTGACACAATATTCAATCAAAAAAATAGATTTGCTGAAATGAAGAAAATGTTCCTGTATATACTGGAGTATAATTATAAATCAATTCTTTTGTTTCCTCAGCTTCACTGGGAAAATGGTGCAAGCTCTTCCGGGCTGTAAAACATTGTAAAAATACAGATCACTTTACTGTTATCCTACTTGACAGTATCTTTCCTGGCAAAGCAAGTTGTTCTGTGTGGTATAACAGCAAATGAAATTACAGTAACTTGTATGTGAAGAACTGTGAAGATGCATCTTCATAAAGCTGGTTATACCATATTTTATTACTGGGGAGGGAGAAATTTAATTATTAATTTAAAAGCCAAGCCTGTACAAACATATTTATCCATGAGATAATTAACAAAACAAAACCTGAATTCTTTCCTGATTTATCCCATTGTCAATTTTACACAAGTTAAAATTAAGGACGTATGGATATGAAAATGGTATTTCAATAGAATGGTTTAGTTATTAAGTGATCATAGATGAGTGTATTTTTGTCAGCTGAAAACAGTTTTTCACCCATAATTTATTTTCCAAGTTAAGAAGATGCTCTGCCTTATGTCAGCTAAAACCATCAATTACTCATTGCAGCGTTAAGATATGAAGTACTCAGTAGGAGCAGCTGTACACCTACTGGAGAGGTGATGAAGGATAATAGCTCATCATATGGTACGTGAGATGGCAGCAGACACAGAGCTGGCTGACACAAGTTTACTCTACTAGAATTGAAGGTCAACAGCTCCAAAAGCTAGTGACACATCTGTGTGGTACCATGCATGAGCTCATTACTTGTGTGTACATATATAAAAGAACCCACAGGCACTGTACCTCAGCAGGATTTACAAGCAGAGCTGGCCCTTTTATTTTTTTTGACACATTTACTTGGACAATGGCCTGAGCAAGCTTACTTGTGCCTGTAATACAGAGTGCAGATACTAGTGAACATAGCAAACAAAACCAGGAAACATGCTGCGTTCTAGCAGTAGAGTACAAAAGAAAAGGCAGACTCACACTACACTTTCTCCTGGTTTTCCCTTTATTTTTGTCTTAGTATCCTGTAAGTACCTTATCAAAATTCTTAAAATAGAGGAAGCTTCTGGATACTTCTTGGATACTGCCAAGGCATTTTGTGCGATTTTGCTACCTTTTCACAAAGGGGAGTAGAACGACATTTTGCAGAAAAAGAGCCCTGAACTTGTACAAAGCACAACTTTTATTTCCACACCACTCTCGCTGACTAGGTCAGCACAAGCTGCTTTTCTTTAAATCACTGTTGCTTTTTAGGTGACTCTTCCGATTAGAGAACAAATTTAGAGACCAAATTCAATTAGGTTATTGATTATGTTCTTCATACTGCCAGTCAATCAGGTAAGACAACTGCATAAATAGTCAATTTAAAACAAGAAAATCGTATTTTGGCAGAATGGTTCAGTAAGTATAAACAAAGGAATAAAGTAAGCTTTATCACTTTGAATATTCCTGTATTTATATCCTGCTTATTTAAATAGAACAGAAGTGTCATAAATTATCAATATTTTATACATTAGTTACTTCCACCTTCTTAGTGTATAAACAAATTAAAAGCTCTATAAAATTAAAAAAACTTCTTGTGCTGTCTAGAGTACATAACTGTTGGGCAACACACTGCTCCCCTTTGATACATCTGTATACTGCCCAAGCAGTATTTATAATATTGGTGATTATATTTTGCAAGCAAAACTAAGAATACAATGAATGACTATAACTCAGTCTGGAACTCAAGAAACTTCTGTAAGTATGAACAGAGTATTTTTTTAATTTCATTGTCTCTGTTCAAGGAAGGCTAAAATGTACACTTATCATTTGACATGGTAGAGAGTCAAGCACAAACAATGCTTTTCAGCCAGTCCACTGAAGAATTTGTGGAATACTTGGCCTTTTAATGTCACTTTTACTAAGCCATTCTATTTGTAGTATCCCATGTTTTTTATAAGCCTATAAAGCTTGCAGAGTAATCTTCTCAGAAAGCAGCGAGAGGTACTGAACTCTGAAAGTTGAAAAAGAGGTCTGTCATCTTCAAAGACTTTCAATAATGCTTCACTCTAAAAAATGACATTTATAGATGATAAACTTTTTACCTTCATTAATGAAGAAGTCAGCTACATAATATGATGCTCTTACAGCTGACGGGGAATGTGGAATGCCTGGTGAACTCTTCCACTCAAAAGGATTTTTCTCTGGATGCCACTGGACACCATAAATTGGATATTTGTATGCTGTAAGAAACACAAAGTACGTAAGTAAGGTCTATACCTAAAGAATTATGTGCTTAGTCTTACTGCAAAAGAACTCAAAGAATAAGCTATGAATAACTCACATCAACAGTTTAACAAAAGCTTAAGCAGCAAGGTGAAACTGCTTAAGTCACAGTACAACTGAAAGAAAAAAAATGGATATTCTAAAAGAAAGGTCTCATTCCATGCAAGATTTTTGTACACCACTTTTTTGATTATTCATTTCAGAATTAAACATATACATACATTGCTTCAGCAAAAATAGTGTTACAAGTGTATCAGTCTCAAAACTTCCCATCTACTGCCAGCATCACTCAACATACAATATTCACTGTCACACAGGATATCACTGGCAGTTCCATGTGACAGACCCAAGTCTTAGGATCTCTGTGAAGGCCCAGTCAATCCAGGGGCAGCCTCCATCTGCTCTGTGCCAGGGCTGATATACTGGGGAAGCCAGTCCTTAACACTTACAGAGAAGAGCAGCACAGCAGATGATGACTGCTCTGTGATAAACTGCTTGCAGGCACAGGAGATGCCTGTCATTAGCCTAATCAGGTTTTCTGATCAAATTGCTATTCTTTACTTCTGGGAAACAGCCAGTAGGCCATACAGAAGAATCCCACAGGTGGACAGCTGAGCCTTACTGTAGAGCTGCTAGCAGTGCACTGATCAAGATAAACCCCTCCCTAAAGAGCTAACTTGTCTCTTGATCTCAGAAAACCCTGTGCAAAATGTAGGCACCACAAGCTAAGTAACAAAAAAGGCTTTTAGTGGAGGCAATTATCAGCATCGCTGCTAAAGCAGTGAGGAAGGTTGCTATTACCTCAGTACTCTGAACTGTTCTTGCAGTACAACAAACAGATACAGAGCATCTCAAGAATGCAAGCATAAGCAGACAGACAGAAAGCGAGGTTCAACAGAGGCATGTTGCACTGCAGAGGGATTAAACTACTTCAGGATGAGTGCTGTACACTTCACGTCACAGGACTCATATTCTAGTGCTAAAGTGTACCTGTGCATTTGAAAGGTGAACAGCAGGCAAGAGAAGTAATTAGTCTCACAGACATGAACTCAAAGGATAAAATATCCCTGCACACAGAGTATGCTGCTCATAGCTACAGCACTGACAGGCCTGATACTCACCCTGCTGTTCTAACAGCAAGCTTGCAGTACAAGCTAACATCAATGCCACAACACCTCTAAAGAACTAGTCTGTTACAGTCACAGTTTACAAAGGAAATTTGTTTCCCTACCTTCCATGGTAGATATAAACTCCACTTGATCATTCATGTTAGTGGTCAAAACATTATAGAAATTACGAAGCTCTTCATTCTTTGTGAAATTCTGTGATAAGGAATCAGGAGAAAGATGTGTTATTCCCTCATTTAATTCTAGTTTTAACAAAGCAAAAGCATTTGTGTTCAGGAAATAAAATGACCAAATACCTCCAGGGAAAGGCTCCACATGTGAAAGTTTGATGTCAATGGCTCAGTAGCAAGTGCATGTAATACATCATTAGGGAAATTCTTGAATAATCTACTGGTTTTTGCAGCTGTTAGAAAGAAAAATGAAAAAAAGGGTATTATCCATTACCCAAGCTGCCAGCAGTCTGTTGCATAGATTAATACTGAGCAGGAGACAAATTAAATGAAATACTGCATTAAAGTAAACTTTTATTTGTAGTATAACTTTATGATTTTAGAATATGCTACAAGGAAAATCAGTTAAATAACTACAACAGATTTCCAATATGCTGTTACCACTGTCCTCCAGTCCTGACCCAGAGAGGACCCAACATTAACGCTACCTAAAGTTCCCATTAAAACAAGTATCGTTCTTTGCCACTCATTTTTGTGACCTTTCCATTCACAGTGAGCACAAATGACAGAATTTGTGAATCCTACGTGGTTCACACATGTATTACTCACAAATTAAAGGATAAAGTAGCAACAGAGACCCCGATTTTACCAGTGTTGCTGAGTGGCACATCTCTGTCTTATGGGTTTTCTCCAATTTCAAAACTGTAGAAGTGGAACAACAATGCTAATATTCATCATTACGAAAGATGCAATTTGAAAAATTTATAATCACCCGCTCTCAGAGTTTGATAGGTTTTGGACCAATGAACTCTGTAACAAAAAAGGAACCTAAACCCACATTATTTTTGTAGGTCCACATTATCAAATGACTCAAAGAGCTATAAGTGTGTTTTTTGTTGACTGCTGTTGGTTTCAAATGGCTTGTGCTCACACCTCTGCTTTACAAGTGATAGATTTGCACTGACATTATGAAAATAGTTATGGCAATTTATTAAGAAACAAATTTAACAAGATAATCATCAGAAAATTCCCAAACATGCACCCCTGCATATTTATCACAAACAAAACACAAGACCTCTTAGCAAAACTCAAATAGGAGATGTAATAGATTTTTCACCTGAGGTAAAGTTCAGAGGGAGTGCAAAACCATTTGTCTTGGTATTAACAAGCAAAACTTTGCCACTTGTGAGATACGTAAGCTCTTCGTGTCCAAGACATGTTCCCCATACTGGGAAATAATCTCCTTTATCGTTAGCCTTCAAAATAAAAAACAACAACGTAAGGAAAAAGCACTGAAGATTTACAGAAAGAAGACTGAAGAGAACTTCCTACTCTTTTTGCTTTCTCTTGTGTAGGTGACAGATAAAACTACTGCAGTAGTACAACTGCTACTAAATTAATTTTAACAGTTCAATTAGAACTGAAATGAACAGACTCTCCTAGCTTTTCTCCTTAAAGATAAGGCTACGGGATATACATGTCTGTTGAAGCAGTAAACTGAGCCTAATGATAGTAGTTTCACTGTTCTTTCTACCAATAAGTAATACTGAGAGCAGCAAAGAAGGCAATCAGAAGAGACACAAACCAGCCTGTCACCATCTTGAGGGAAAGCCCACTCATCACAATTCATACTTTTATATGAAACATGTTATGATCACATTCAAGGGCCATTTGCAATGTCTGAATGCCTGTGCCCACCCATTTGAATTAAGAAAACATAAATCCTATTACTAGCATGGCTACAGTCTAAGTAACATACTTGTATGCTTGCTTAACTAGCAGGTTTGGAGCTGTGCTCCAAAAAGATAAATTGTGAATTTAAACAGCTTAAAAAAGTGATAATCACTTTCAAAAGAATACGAATTGACAGGCAAGTGCAAAAACAAGAGAAGAAAGTAAACAGAAGAAAAGGAAAGCAAAAAGAGAACACAACTAGCTTCCTGTCACTTCACTAGGAACAGTGCATATACACAATGAAAATCTCCATTATTGTATGGTTTATTCCTGGTAGTAATCGCATGTTAGAGACTGAGATGTTTCAGAACTCCTGTTTCTAAACATTTTTAGGTTATGCATAACGCATCACACCGCATATCCCTATAAGCTGCAGCTCAAAAGCCGTTTTTGAAACAGCTGAAACTATAGGCTTAGAATAAAAAAATGTTACCCTATTGCATTACTAGCAGCAGAGTAATAAAAGCCCATATAACTACTTCTTCTCAGAGCAAAACATGGAACATTTACAGAAAGAAGGCCAAGAGTACTGCAGTCTTCATGACTACCCATCATGCATAGCTAGACACAGGACTTGCGACACTGCCTGTCTTTCATGTAAGTGAGGAATAAAGCCACTAAAGGCAAAAAATACACTATGGTTTAGTAACTACTACAACTGAACCATACCACTTTGTGCTCCCACACCCCTCCCTTTTGTTTTTTTTTTTTCTTTATTTTTTTCAATAAACATTAGCCTGTAGGCTAAGCATGTATTAAACAACACCCAAGACATCACATTTTAAGAACTAATTTAAAAGCTGGAAAGCAGTATTTCATTTGGGGTTTTGCCCAGCTAGTAAAATTCTATTGACTTGGATGGGGATTAGCATTTCACATCCTCTGTTCATATTAAAGCAAAGCCAGACCACATCATTTCTCATTGTGAACATTTGCAAACAAACAGAAAATGAACCCTCATACATTTTTAAAACCCATAAAATTCAATCAATTCCATACCTGACAATATACTTTTGCCTAATGTAGCTTACTTTATATTAATAAAACTACCAGTATTTTATAACCCCGATGAAGTCTCAAAAGATGAAAATCAAAACACACAATTAGCAGAAATACCACAGGAAAAAAAAACAACCCTGACTGATGATGAACTGAAAATTACTTTCTGCCTTTCACTCACCTGAAGCACTCCTACCATCTAACAAACCTGCCACTCTGATCATAAAATTACAACATATACAACTGAGTTAATCATTGTGCAATGTCAATAAAATTTCATAATAGGACTGCAAACCACAAGAACCCCTTGCCCCAGTACTGCATACCAAGACAGAGGCCGCACTTCACACAATGAGCAGTTTCAAAAAGACAAGTGAGACTGTCCCACATAGAAGTGAGACAGACTTTGCAAGACTCAGGTTTAAGGCAACAGACAAACAATCACCACAAATGAAGACAAATAAAAGAACAACATTCGGGTCACAGGAAGTGAACAGCAGGAAACTTAATCACTGAACTGCAGCAGCTTACTGGTCCTGAAATACCACTGCCTGTGCTTTCCTTGTCTGCTGTTGGGAAGTCAGCAGCAAGGGTAGAAGAGAAATTCCTCCCTCTGATGAACGCTTCTATCACAGTAACTGCTTCAGCACTACTCATAATTGCCCTTAGAATTGAGCGAAGTTTTCCAAAACATGACTTCTGTGACTATTTTAATCAATGTTAACTGAAAATAAAATAAAGCCAGTACAGAGGAAAAAAAGGAAGAAAAATTACATTTTTATGCTATTCCAGTACAGAAGATCCTTAACAAATCATAGGGATTGTATATAAAGCTCAGCAAATCTCCATGCCTTTCCACAATGCAAATTTTACTTCAAAATGTCTTGATGAGTTAACTGAAAAAAACTTCACCCTTTATGCTCTAAGAGAATTAAATGTCCAGTAAGGATTCAAAACCTTCCTGACATTCTTTGAAAGAAACAGCTTTTCTAGATATTCAATCTTTTTCTTAATGAAGCTAAAGATCATATAAGTATTAACAATTAAGATAACCTTTCAAGTGTTCTTCCTACCTTTCTTCATGCTGTAAATTAAGCTAGTGTTTACTTTAAAAATGTGCTATATTTACAGTTATCAATGCAAAGAAATAGCTAAAATGGTAGACTCCATATCTGCACCTCTGAAGATATATTTAAATCTACTTATAGGTAAGTAAGAATAAAGGTGTTTCACAGCTGCAACATACTGGTGAAGGGAGGGCTTAATGTTCTATTATTGTAAATTGGTTTATTTGAGAGCCTGTCTAGAATTCCTTCTGAGTTCAAACTTTAGTCATGGGACTTATACAAATTATTACATTTATGTATATCTTTGTTCAACATTTAATGTCAAAGGATACTTTTCACTTTTTGAAGGCATAACTGCTACTCTATTGCAAGTTCCACACAGCCATAAGCCTTGGGTATAACGAATAAACAATACTGTTTTCACCTGAAGAAATTGGAAGTTTAAGACCATGACACAAGATAACAGGAGAGGGTTCCAGAAGTCTGAATTTTAAGCTATTAAATGATTTATTTTTTTTAATGCAGAAGCCAGCTACAAGCTCCTTATTATTGGGCTTACAGTTAACACACTGATGCCAATGCAGAGTTATGAAAATATGAGCCTCACTGTCACTTTGATCTCTGAACAGTGACAATAACAAGAACAGACTGTTCCTCAGTAATTACCTCTAATGCCTTGTGGTAAAATATCTTAGCAACCCTGGAATATTCTGAAGTCTTAAGATCCACACCGCCTCCTGGAAAAAGTACCCTGAAAGGCAACATCCAAGAGTCTGATTAGCAATGGTGATTAAACTAAAAGCTGGACAATGTACACAGAGAAAGGTCTGATAGTGGTTTTAAGGGTAGGATTCAGGTCTAGATTCAGACACCTACATTTCAGAAACCTACAGATAGTCATCTAAGCTTCCAGGGATCTAGTCAGAAAAGTCAAATAGCTTTTCTACAGCAGAAACGTAAGCCAGTAGGCTGGTCAGCCGGTTAGGCTCCATTGGCTCTACAGACTAGCATGACATTAATTACAGTTTAGACAGCTATCACACACACAGATGGCAAAGTTTAGGTGTCTTAGTCTTTAACTAATTCATATCCTAAATCTTAAGTGTTCTTCTACTGAAGAATACTAACTGTTACAAAGCAGTGACCAAGCTTAGTGCAATGTAAGGAAGAGGAGAGTAAATAGAAAATACACAAAGCATAGAGATTTCAGATGGCATGTAAAAGGGTTGCACCCCATGACTCCATCAAATCCTGTCCTGACTCTTAGCTGGCTCTGCCTACCACTTTAAAATCCTGACCCTGATCTTAATTCATCCTGTTTGATTTTAGTGACGAAGAACTGAAGAACTGTGGCCCTGACAGAGTAACCTTCCTATTGCAGACAACACAGCTCAAAAGTTCCTATTAAAAAGGAAAAAAAAAAAGTATGTTTGGCTACACAGAATCCGATGTAGCTGAAGACAATAAAACAATCTCAGGGACAATTTCAAACAAACAGTGCACAAGCTTTTTCCACTACAGTAAATAATCAGCAACAGCTATTCTTTGTGTCACTCCCCAAACCCAAACACCACAAAATAAAAAGACACAGTGCAGTCTTTTTCACAGGTATGCATGATGGCATGGAAAACAGAGTTTTCACATGTATGCATGATGGCATGGAAAGTAATCAAGTACTATCAGAGGCAGTAATAGGTAATAAGGGATGTCTCTTCCAGGTATAACTGAAACAGCAGCCACAGAACCAACAGAACTGAACGTATGAGCATTCCCTAACTCACTAGGGCAGAACTTCAAGTAGATTTACTCAAGCCACATCCACCAGCTGCTGATTTTTCACCAAAATGACTGAAGGATTTTCTCTACACTTCTGTGCTCTGGAAATGGCAACCTTTATCAGTGAGACACATGCACCTAGAAACAACTAACACATCAAACCATCCTCAGCATTTGAGTGCACATTTATACCATTGTGACTCAGTTTATTTTAAGGTGAATGATGAACAAAATCACACAAAAGCCACAAAATACTTGATGAAAAAGTAGAGCAGTATTCATAGAATCACAGAATAGTTAGAGTTGGAAAGGACTTTAAGATCATCTAGCTCCAAGCACCCTGCCATCAGATTACTCTCCAGTGCCAATATACAAAATTAATACAGCTGAAGATATTTTCAGAACAGATCATAGATTTCCACAGAGATCTATAATCTCTATAAATTAGACAAATAAGGTGATTCTTACCTGGACGTAGTGGAAAACTTACTTAACCTGTTCCTTTTGTTCAAACCAAAAACTGGCCAGTACTAATTAGGAAAAACAACTGTCATTTCTGCTAATGCTAAAAGGAAGTAACCCATTAAATAGCAATGATAATGGCTTGACATTGCCATAAGCAGATTGAAATGCAACTACCTGTATTCCTGTATCTCTAACTGGCTAAAGCTGATGACATACACTGCCTTTCAAATGCTATCCCAGGAGTACCTTGCTATATTCACAATATTCTGTCTCTAAGACAGTAAACTTCACGATTTTAAGAAAGTGGTGATACAAAGTAAATCATTTTCAACTGCAAAGAACCTGGAGCTCAGCTCCTGCAACATGAAATATCAAGGTATCACTTATATTAAGTTTCCACAGAACGGAAAGGCCTTCCCTCAAAGGATCTTTTTTGTTATTTGCACACAGCTGTGCTGTGGAAGCCACTAGCTGACAGAGGAGGGCAATAAGAGGAAATCTAGAGTGGCCTTACCCACCTACACAGCACAAATCAAAACGTCAGCCACTGCAAAGACAGAAGTATAGGGGAACTGGATCTAACTGCCTAACACCCTCTTCTGCATCAAGGTAGATGGTGAGGTAGAAAGAATGGAAGACCCCATTGGTACAAGTTCTTGTAGCAACCAAAGAGAGGCTGGCAGCCATAAGAAAGGGATGAAATTATTAATTCTGTCTCCAACATGAAAGGCCACATGGGGAGAAAATGTCACTGTCTTACATCTGCTTATGTCACAAGACCCATGTCTTAGTATACAGGGCATGATGTGGAGCATAAGAGGACAATACTCGCCTCAGACAGCCATGGGGCTAAATCTAATAGTTCTATACATGTTGATTAATATTGTAGTATATGCATAAACTTAACAGAAACATTCATGGTTTAAGATGCTGATCTCATGACTACAAGTAGCACAACCACATGCTACAGGCTTACATATAATCAAGCCTGTGAATGTAGCATCAGCTGATTTAACTCTCCTGAAGTGAGAGGGCAGCTGGAAAGTTAGAATATTTGTACAACAAAGACCTAAGCCACAGACCCATGACAGGCAAAGACAGGCCATTCAAGCAACAAGAGAAAGGACCCATACAGAAAAGGGTAGAAAAGACTGCAAAACAGAAACTTCTGTGATAGAGAAGATAAGAAGAAGAAGCAAGAAAGGGTAAGAACAGGGATAAAACACCTAGCAAGTGCTATTAAGTATTAACATTAACAGGACCACTCAAATGAGGAAGAAGAAAAAATTAACAAAGAAGTGGGGTTTTCACCTGTAAACTTGTTAATCACTATAATGCCACTTCTCTCTGCCTGCAGATAAGCACAGGCAAATGTCAGGATGAGCCTTGGCACTGTTGCAGATTATCTGACATGTGCTCGTCAAGGAAGGAAAGTCAGCAGATCGGCATTGAACGAAATAGTGCTCTGTCTTTGAATGTATTTACGTGTCTGAAGCACTCAGCCCAACCTCTCAAGAGAGCAGTAAGTGTCCTTGGGAATACAGCAAAGCTCAATACCAGAACTATCACATCTTTCAACAGAAAAAACAGTGCTCAAAACTTACCCATTAATAGAGTGGAATATTTTATCATATTCTTCATCTGAAAGATTTAATCTGAAACACCAAGAATATAGTTACAGAATACATATGAAAAATGCATATTTAACCATAAAAATGTCATCATTATTTAACAGAAACGTGAGACACAGAAAACATGTAGAAAGCATGCTTTCAACAGAATAAAACAGACCCAAATCAAACAAAACATTCCACTTGAAAGAGCTCAACCCACAGAATTGACAATAGGGCCCTGTCAGGTACAGTTCAAGATTAGATACTAAGAGACCCCTTTGAAGGCACT
Organism: Neopsephotus bourkii; assembly: GCF_033783945.1. Classification (NCBI taxonomy): domain Eukaryota; kingdom Metazoa; phylum Chordata; class Aves; order Psittaciformes; family Psittacidae; genus Neopsephotus; species Neopsephotus bourkii. Next base: position 4,771,461 of record NW_026902293.1, read on the forward strand.
TGTATTTGACATTTATATGAGTGGTATGGTTATTATTTCCTGCAGACTGGCAACTCCGGTTTCCAATTGATTCCCAGAAGGGCAGAGCTGCAAACAGTGGGTCACACCCATTCTTCAGCAAAGATGTAGTTAAGAGGTGCAAAGATGAGAAAGTTCTCAGCATCAGCAAAATGTCAGCAAACCAGCAAGGTGGCAACACTCCTTGCAGAACTGATACACTGGGCATATTCAAAGAGTTCAGCTTTGCTACATCTAACTTTTTTGCCAGATTTAGAAGCCTCCATTCATGCATGAAGCTTCTGGTCTGCAAACATTCTGAAAGCTCTGCCAGCTGCGTGAGGAACATTGCTTCTAATTCATGCACTTAACTGGTGCTCTTATTTGACTGTGTATATACATCCTATCTATGCCAGTTCTGCTACTTTGCTACTTTTTAACCAACAACCAACATAAAACACCACATGGACTTAGCAACCCCCTGTCTGAGAACTGGACTTTGGTTTCTTCAAGGAGTACTGATAGCCTTTCTCCATTACTTGAATTCTAGGACTACACAATGGGACAAAGACAGTATGTATGTATCTAGATATCTATGATGTGTGTTTGTGGGGTGCTACACATCAGACTGAATATACCTAACTTCAAGAAACTAGGGATGCAAACTCTGGCGGGCAATTTTACAGGTAAAAACCTAGTAATTTCAAATAAATGTAATTCTTAATATTTCTTCTAACATACAATAACATGCTTCAATAGCAGCATGTTTCAGCCTGCTTTTATTCTGTTTGCTTCTAAAACTCCCTGCAGATTGTGGTATCTTCAAATAGTCATCGAGGAGCTTTAAAACACTCTCAAAAGCAGCACAACCGCTTTCTGAGCTCTAAGATAATACCGTTAAGTTAAACAATTATTACCCACTTGTAAGGATATAAAAATCTACCTTATTGGCACAACTCGGGCACCAGCAGATTCCAAAAACTTCACGTATGAAGCTGCAATATAGGAACTTCCAAATCTGTGGAATTTATCAAAGTGACACTCCTGTGCCAATATCCCTGAGGGATCCAAGACAGAAAATTAGGGCTATACAAACAGCAAATGCTACACACTTAAAACAGAATTAAACTCCAGTTTTCTACGTGCATAACATTTACCACCTGAAGGAATTCCAAACACTGAGACACTGGGGTATCAATTACGATGCCTAGTCACAAGGCACCAAACACGCATTACCTAAGTCTCAGCTTCTCTGCTTTAATTATTCAGTACTACAGTTCCTTTTAGATAAGCTACAGTTAAGATTTTTTAAAAAGGTATATACAGTGTAACATTACTGATAAAAGCTTTAATCAAACCCATGCTCACTCCACACAGGAACTGACAGGGTTTCATAGAATGGTTTGGGTAGAAAGCAACCTTAAAGCTCATCCAGTTCCAATCTCCTACCATAAGCAGGGACACCTTCTACTACACCAGGTTGCTCAAAGTCCTGTCTAACATGGCCTTGAGCACTGCCAGGGATGGGGCAGCCACAGCTTCTCTGGGCAACCTGTGCCAGGGCCTCACCACCCTCACAGTAAACGCCGGTTTGGGTTCCCTCGCCCAGGACAGCGAAGGCAGGGTTCGAGGCAACCCTCGGTCCGACCGGTAGCCCCCCCCACCCGCCCCTTACCAATGATGGGTCTCTCATTGCCCCCCGCCAGGCGGCCGCACAGCACGACGGAGGCTGCGGCGGCGCAGAGGAGCAGGAGCAGGGTGGCTGCCGGGCCGTCAGGAAGCCCTACGAGGCGTCCCATAGCCACGCCGCCCGCCGCCTGCCAGCACCAACCGTTCCACCACCGCCTCAGTCCGGCGCCACACAGCACCCTGCCCGCCTGCGCCGCGGGGCACGCCGGGACATGTAGTTCCGGCGGCGGGGCGCTGAGGGCCGTCCCTGGAGAGAGGCGGCGGGCTTGGCGATGCTGAGGCCCCTCCTCAGTGTTGCGACGTAGTTGCTGCATCATTAACCAGTGACAGACCAGTATGGTTCAACTAGAAGAGGTTTATTAATATAATGCTGTTAATACGTAAAAAATTATAAAAACATTGAGCTTTACATTGTGTTTATGGTCAGTAGTGAATTATTTGCATCATCTAACAGTAAATGTCTGTTTTTAGAGGCACCCCTTATATTCTTAAATAATAATGCACCTAGAGATTTTTCTTTCTTTTGTTGACTCTGCAGCTCTAAAGCTGCCAGACACCTCTTCCAGTCATCACGCAAATGTTCTCATTGTGTCCTTATTATTAACAGCAACCGCAATTGAGAGTTCCTACAGCCCATGTAACATGTAAACATTAAAAAATAATTAACAGTGCATGAAAAAGTAACTGCACTCCATGCTCTAACTGTTGTGTTATGCAAAAGTGCTACCATTTAGTAACAGATTCAAGGTGTTATCTGAAGATATTTAGGACTTTATATTCACAGAACTGGTGCAGTCCAAAGGAAGATTTAAAAAACCCAGCTACATTTTGTACATGTGCATATACATATGCAATCAAATGAAATCTCTGCCACATAAACCAGCAAAATGATTAGAGACTGGTTGCATAGGGAAAGTTTAAATCCTCCTGTTCACTGAAACACAGTTTGTTCCTTTATGTGGTTTCCATTCACGGATTAAAATTGCAGGAACATAAAATTAAGACAATAGCTTCAGTTCCCTAGTTTGTAAATGCCTTCAGACTTAACACTTGAAGAACTGCCAGATGCCTGACTACTTAGCTTATTTTCTTATAAAGAAGAATTAGCACTTCACTGAACTCCTCTATTTAAGGAGCTTTTATATCACAAAATAGTTCAATCTGAGAAAAAGATAGATATATGAAGTATATGGTCATATAAAAACATATTTGAAAAATGTTTCTTTAAATGCTCCATACCAAATATTTCCTGAAAGAGAATGAAAAATGCATTTGAGTAAATGAGGGAACTGGAAGAAAAAAAGTTATTAAAAAGTTTTCCTCAGTTTTGGAATAGTTTTGCATCTGGCATTGACCCTACCACAGCAGAAGAAAACAGAACCAACAGGTACTCTGTGGGCCTTTCACAGATGTTCCTCTTGCTAAGAAGGAACAGCTTCCAACAGCTTTTCAATAATGCAGTATTAATAATAATCTAATAGACAACATTTCGGATTTAATACAATTTCCCCTCATTTCTTTCCCCAAGTATATTTTAATACAACATCCCAATGTATCATGAAGATTCTAAAATAACTGAAGTTAGCGCTTCTAGCTACCTGCAAACCAGAGATTTGTTCTATATTTGTTTACATGAAGATTCGTATGGAATGTTTAAATACACAGTGCTTCTGCAAAGAAACCCTAGCTTGTTTCAAAACAGAGTTAAAAACTGTAAACAAACTCTAGGTGTACTTACAGAGATTTTAACAAAAAGCTGAATGAAAATTAAAATAATTTTTTATATTATTAAATACTGGGGGTTTCAGGATGATATTGCTATGTAATGTGAGCAATAGCTTTTACTCAGATATAGTTCATATCTGAATAACAGCCCTTTAAAAAATGTTTTCAGTAAGTATAGACAGATTTTTTTCTTTACCCCTACAGAAATAAAGAAATTAAAATTAAAAATAATTTATTCCAGTGCCTAACAGAAGACATAAAATGTTGAGTTGCCAATAACTTTTCTGAAAACAAAATTAAGGTACCCAGCATCTCCGGTGCTGAGGTCCAAAGTGACCTAACACTACCCTTAAACCATAAAACAGATACTTCTAAAGTTCAGATCCACAAAGGATAACCTACTTCACCCTGCAGAAGAAACAGCTACTGCAAACAGCTAAAATCCCTTGACCTCTGCTGTGCTTTACAGTAGGAATTAAAGGTGATCATAATCTGAGTTCTTTATAGTTTTTCCACAGACATTATCTCTTTGAAGAAAGAAAATCAGAATTTTCAAGGTTGTTTTGACTCTTACCAGTTCCTCCTCCTGATTCATACTGTTCTTTGAAGAATAGGTACATGGTGTTTTCCCTTTCTTCCTCTATAAAACTGGAAGATTACTGTGTTAATTAAGGGAAGCTGCACAAGCAGCAAAGATTAACACAAATGTCTCACTACTGCTGAGTAATTGTTAATTTGACAATAACAAAATAGTCCTTTTCCCTGAGAATCAATCAAAAAAGCAGCCTCGTTTCACTTACTGTAAATTAGCCCCACAGTCATACTTTCCCAACAAGCTTATCTACCCCATTCACATTCTGTTCTTTCTTGTAACCTGTTGTCTTGACAAGGCAAGACAGAAGAGCTAAGCATAAGGTTCCTGACTGCATTATTACAGATGAGTTGTCTCCAAAGACTTAACAGGAGCAGTTATCAATTTCTGATATCCAACACACTACTGAGCTTTTTGGCATACAAGTTAATAATCACAAACAGTACTGTAAATATGTAGAATTCATTAATCTCTTCAGATGTACATATTGACAGACTCCAGTTAGTACAAAAAGTGCAGTCAGTATACTATTCAGTGCCCTGCAAAGACATGCTGGTTTCATTTACATTAATTTCAAGTTTACATGAGAGATTTTGTACTAAAGTTATTTCCAGTGTTCAATAATTGAAATAATACTGTAGTAAGGTTATTCGTGGGCAAACAGAGAAATGCTCTGAAGATAATCTGCAGATGCCACTATAAAGTCAGTCCATTCCTTGGCCAGCTCTTCAAAGGAGACTTCCTCCCCACCATACTCCTGTGGGAGAATGCTGATGGGGAAGTGTTCGGTCAGACTCTGCATGTAGTTATTTCCATGCATATACACCTACAAAAAAAATATGAAAAGCATTTACTTGGATATGAATGCTAGATTACAGAGTGAAAACAGGCAGCAAAGAAGCTCAGTGCAAGAGCTGAAACCACCAGCTCAGTTTGACTAGACAACTCGACTTCTTCATAATGAGCGCCTTGAATGAAGGAGGAAGTACCATGTAAGTGAGTTTCCCATGGGTGCTCAAACTGTGTGCTCACTATCTGCAGCTTGGTGAAGCATGGACTACAACCCAAGAACTGCATTTTATGCAGCTGCAAGCACAGGAGCTGAAACAAACTACACACTTGTTCCAGGCTGGTTTAGCGACATTGAACAGCTAAAGTGAGCTAAACCATGGGAAGACCAGTACTTGGTCTTATCGTTATAGCTATCATGCATTTGGTTTTCTGTCATTTCCAAGAAAAAAACAGCTTGGCTCCTGGCCATTACTATCTGTTTCTGCCACATGTATTTAAAAACAGCATTATGCAGTATGTATGTAGGTTCACACAGCCAAAGAGGAGATTCAAAAGAATGGGTATCTTGGTTCTTACATTTCAGGTCCAACTGCAATTAGATACTGGATTACGCCTCTTTTTTAACACTTCTAATACCGTAGTTTTGGTTCTTCTTGCTTTATTGCAGCTACTTTGAAGCCTTATTTATTACTTTCAGTCAGACACTTTTATAGGCCTCTTATTAATACATGACAAGAATTCTCTGCAATTATTATTACATGAAAACTGCAAAATACTCAAAAGGTAGCTGTCTTTTATCTAACACTTGCCCATCAGGAATGAGTGAATAGTAATTACTCCTATTAAGGTATGGGGAACTGGCCCTTAGAGGTTTGTTTTGAGATCCTACCTGTAACTCAGCCTGGAGACAAGCCAATCTGCTTCTGTTCCATTCCATGAACTAGGATATCTGGTTTGTTTTCTTTTAGGCCTTTACTGTTCATCTGCCCTCCCTTCTGCTTTTTTAGTTCTATCCTAACATATTCTGAGCTGGATCAAATGACATGGGCTTTTATTCACAGCTAGTAATGTAAGAGATGAAGGGCCATGGCTTCAGGCTACTGCAACATACTTCATTTTCTTATCCTCGTTTGCGAGTGAGGGACTGCACAAGGCTCATGTAACAAAACACATGTGCTAGGAAAAGGGTGCTGGCAAACAAATGCTAACAGTGACCAGAAAAAACATGGATCTACTGTCCCTGAGTGTCATAGCTACTGCAAACGCACAAAATCCTTTTGCTGAGATAAGGAGGCTTCAGAGTGGGAACAGCAATAGGCATGGCTGCTTACTTTGTACCTTAGTCTGCTGTTAACATTTCACAGTACTTTTGTGTCAGCTGAAGTCTCCAACATTCTTCCTATGCTACAATAAACCAGAATTCTTGACATGCTTTTGCATCCACATACAAACAGGTTTTCAGATTTAAAATTGAAAAACCACTTAAAACAACTAAGGAGCTATTTGGAAAAAACCCTGAACTTAAGCCTGACTGATTTTTGATGCATAAATGCCTTTGCAGGTCTTTCAGAACTCAAAAATTTGTCTTCTACAAATCCTGCACTACTTGGAGCATAACATCACTTTTTAATGACAGTTTCTCACTGTCATTTATAGGCACAGTGCTGGGAGATCCAGGACCTATTTCTTCCTAGTTCTGCAGAAGAATTGCTGTGTGGCCTTAAGCAAATTATTTAACCTCTCTGTGCCACAGCGGTTTTTCTCTTCAGAGTGGTGATAACATCAACTGCTTGCAACTCTCACATCACTGATAACTGCAGATGCTTGAACAATTAAATTCTGGAGTCCTGCATGGCACTAACACACAAAAATAATTTATGCTTTTCAATGCTCAGGAGTACCAGACCCTAAGGGAAGTGCTACAGATCGTCACGTAAGGGTTTTGTCGCAGAAAGAAATATTTATGTGCACTCACCCGTTCCTTTATTTTTTCAGTGAGAAAAGGCTTAATTAGGGCGAAGACCGGGTGGAAGAATAAAGGCTCATTTATCAAGTGGATACCCCGAACTTTTAGTGGAAAGGAATCCTGTCAACATACATGAAAAATGGCATAAGAAAAAAGAAAATTTTGAAAAGATTCTATTGTTAAGGACAGTCTTTGAAAACTATGTAGTCCACAAGTCAGAACATTCCTCCTGATCTTACCAATTCCTGCACTTGTTCTTAATTTACACTGCCTCAATAACACTTAGAAAAATCACATCAATCACATCAATGTTCTTCCCATTGAAGAGTTTCCCTCCTTGGGGAAGGAAACCCAAACAAAATAGAGAGACTGACTACTGAAAAAAAAAAAACAACAAACCAACCAGAAAAATAAACAAAAAAACCATCACCAAATTATACATCAGTAATGTACATAAAGCTTGTGCTCAGCCTTTCCTCAGATGGACGATTCTTCACAAGAGATTCTGTGCTAATTTACACAAAACAAAAATCTATCACACCATGTGCTTTCATTGGCAGTTTACAGCCTGAAGGATACTATGTAAATATGTATAAACCATTAAAGCTACTAACTTAAGTTAAATAAATTATAATTTAGAGACAAGCCTTGAAATTACTGGGTATTTGTGCAAGCCAGTAGTTCAGCCTTCTACTTGCATTCACAATTCATTTAGAAGTTCCATACCTTTGAAAGTTAAAAGAAAATACAGCAGTGCTGAAAGACAGAATTATGCAACAGGGAATGTATAGCTTCCATTCATACCTCACTTGATACTACCTCTGCAACCAGAAGTTTTCTGCTTTTAAAAATGGTACTTCTCACAAGCATTTTCTCCCCATTAGTACAGCTGCTCTTCTAGAATTACTTCATTCACTCTTTTATGGATGAAAAAACCCAAAACCAAACCCCACACCTTTCTTAAGTGCAAATCCTTTTACCATTTAATGTATGATAAAGACCTTAAAACTATCAGATTATAGGTTTGCTGCATGTGATTATGTGCTATCATATACTTAAAGTCTACTGTCATGTTTTTCACAAAACAACTTGATTTTGCCTGGGGTAACAGATTTTTCAAGATGATGTCACTTACTAATCTGACTACACTTCTCATTTCTTAGTATGTATTTCCTTTCTATTAACTTCTGTTTCTTCCTACAGGGTAGTAATTTGTAAAAAAATGGGTTGAAACTAAGATTACTTAATTTTTACTTGTATATTGAACAATACTATGACAATCTCTGGGTGAAATATATGAACCCAGTTAAAGTGATGAACCTGAAAACAAGTAAGTTAAACTTGTTTCTCTTCTTAGAAAAGAACACTGGAAACACATAAATGTTTTCCACCTGCTTTTTCAATGCCTATAATAAAAATTTAGAAGCTTGAAAAACATGCAACAGATCTGAAATAGGTCATGATGGAAACATGACATTCAAAGAATTTCCTTCTTTGAGGTAATGGATTGAAGCCTTTAGATGTAATTGCAAATCCTGTTCTACCTCCTTTTTGCTATATTGCAAGGTTAAAAAAGTTACTAGCAATTTTTTTACTACCTCAGAAATCAACTGAAACACTTTTACTAGTCCAGTTCTCAGGAGATCTGGCCCAGGACAGTATGAGCATCAAGAGTTCTTATTCTAGATGTGGAAAGTTAGGAATATATGCTGGTTTCACAGAAGTTTCACAGAGGGTACCTAAGGATGAACAGCTGAAGTTACAATGGTATTAGTTCAATGACTAAGCTTTGACTGAACCTCAGATATGAACCTTTCCAAATCAGAGCAAGAGATTATTTCCCTGGCTCATTTCCACACTGAAGCTAACAGATTTTTTATCACTGACTTTCAGCCTAACTTCAGAAGGAAAATAGGACTACATTGTAGCTTGTCTGTCACTTCTCTGTCCCCTTCTTTTTTCCCTGCATTCCTTTTTTATTTCCTCTCATATCTATTGGCAAAGTTCTAACAAATTTGTCAGAAAAGAACAAGTCTTAAAGGCAGTAAAGTCCCTGCAAGTTTTGTGAGAAACAGGAGATGAATTAGCAGTGAGTTGGACAAAAAAATTGCTTGGGGGCGGGGGGGAGGCAAAAAGCAAACAGAACATAAACATTCTGTTGGTAGCAGACGAAGATCACATAGCATCATCCATAGTGGTAACAGGTTAGTAGTATCTTTTTAACTCAGCATATGCTCTGAGTCTCAGGGGAAAAAAAATGAAAAACACAGATCCTTCCAAAACTGGGCTTCACCTGCTCTTACACTCATTAAGTTCTTGTCTTCTAACAGGTAGGACCTGGAGTTCTTAAAAAACATCAGAAGTTAAAGGGCATTTACTGCTATGCAAGAACATACTTTATGTCAAATCAAGCACAACCTATGACTTTTAATGGATTTGATTTTGTTCTTTTAAGCTGCACAGACTCTAAAAAGGTCTACAGAAGGAAAATTTACTGTAGCTTAAAACCGATGAAAAATTGGGAGTTACAGCAATGAAGCAGTGTAAAGCAGTATGTTATACTTACTGTGAGAACAGCAGCAATTTTCTTGGCCACTGCTGGACTGATCTGAAATGCATGAGCAAATTTCCACCCTTGAAGATCAAATATAGCCTTGACTCCATTCCGCTGAGTCTCAGTCTCCTTTACAATGAGTTCAGATGTGATGAGACTTACACGAAACACATCGTATGCTGTAAATAACTTGGGATCCCATTGTCCTGAAGAGTAGACAGGTTACTCTGCATTACCACAAGAATACCGCATACACCTGTACTTTCCCTTGCTACTACTTCTAATGTGCTTCTCAGTAACAAAAAGCAACTAGTAATATCAAAGCTCCTGAAATAAAACAATTTGCCAGTACAGAAGTTATTTTCTGTGCCTGCTCTGTCATTCATCTTCTACACACTTTTTGTAGATGGTACTACCTAATGGAAGATGCTTGTAGATGCCACCTAATGCAGTATGTTCTACGGTTGTAGCCTCCAGTACAAGGTTTTGACAGGAACAGCTTAATTCAGTAACAGTTATGCTAGCAGAAACAACAGATCATCAATCCAATCAATTCAGGCAATTTTTCTTCAGTACAGTAATTCTACCAAGATTGTACTGCTGAAATTGTGACAACTAAAAAACCCAAAAAAAAAAAAAAAAAAAAAAAAACCACCAAAAAAATCAACCCCCAAATCCCCAAACCATGAAATAAACCAAAAATATCAGTGCCAGAGCCAGGTGTGAAACAGGTTCAAACAATTTTGTCACTCACCAATTCTGTATATTAGAACTTTGCTTCCATGAGGGTCCCTTGATCTCAGGACTCCGTGATAGCCAGCAAGTAAGAGACCAAGAACAGAAGATGGTCGTAAATCTGCACTTATTTCTGGGCATTCAATTCTCCACTTCTGGTAATTCTTCAGTAACTAGGAAAAATAAATGTGGATGTCAAATAAGCATCAGGTGTTATATGAACAGCACAGTTAAAAACCACTTTTTACACATGGTCACATTCAGGTTTAATTCATTAAATTAGCTGTAATTTCATTGTATATTTTAAGCAAATCACTAAGGTTGCTGTACTGGATCAAATGAGTAAGTCCTTATGATGAATATAGAACCCTGTCAAATTGCTAATGGACAGCAGTTGTCATTTTGTGTCAGAAAACTGGAAAATATAGAAAAAGCCTGGAGTTTCCATGCAAAATACACATGAAAACCAGTTTTCTTACTCAGGTTACCTTTAGAGTTATACAGTTTGATACTGCATCAGATTCATTCGCCAGTTTTGAATTTAGATATGTAAAATTTTACACAGGAATATTCTCCTTCACCCACCCATTCCTCCCCTCCCATAAAGTATGGGCCCATTTTGTACACACACACAGAGTCATAAATAATTTGAGTTTACTATTAAAACAGGTATGATCATCAGCATATCCAAAGAATCTTTTCAAGGTCCCTCTTAGCCCCCTGAAATGGCAGAATATAACAATGTAGTAGGTCCATTACCCATTAAGAAATTTGCCTCCCGCAGAGTAGAAATACAAGAATCTGTTTTGTTAAAGCAGAGATCCTGCCCTTTATAGAGGACATGATCACCCTGGCTCCTAAGACTGGAAGGCAGCAACAGTACACCTAAGGCACAGGAAGAGCTGTGTGTTGAAGGACAATGGCCTAACTCTAAGGAAGAGTCCACCAGAGGCGTTACTTTCTGAGGTAACATCTGTACAGAAGAATTACAGGTGATACTGTGAAAAGTCATCTTAAAGATGGATCATAAAAAATTAAGTCGGTGATGCAGTAGTTTTAATTCCCAAGTCTAATTATTGTTTCTTATTATTAAGTGGTGGTGAAGAAAAGTAACTGATATGCCCTGCAACTAAAATTTCTTTCAGATTTTTTACATAGGTAAGTGGGAAGCTATACAAGATTATTTTCTGAAAGGCTTCCTCTCGATTCACCAACCAAATTCTGCCTCTGCTCTATCAGCCATGCTAAGATTTCTATAATGGAATTTGGAGGGTAAAGGGGCAGTTATTGCAAGTAATTTAGATTTTATATTACAATTTCCTAAATAGTGACAGTTTAGACTTTTAACCAAGGCCGTCAAAGAAGCCAAGGGAATCAGAATTTTTCAGTACCTTGTTTCACAACAAACTGAAACATAGGTTTAAATCTTAAAGGTAGCATGCACAGGTTAGCCTTTGTAATTGTTTCTCTATTTCATCGAACAGCAAAACATAATCTGATCCTCATCACAGTTTCACAAATTAAATGTCTTCACAATAAAAGCATCAGCCAACAGTATAAAAACATCAGCCAACAGTCTTTTATTTCTGTTAATTTATATTAACAGAAATTATTTTTTATTTATTTTTCAGTATTTCACAAAAGAAACCTTGAAAGAACTATCAGCTTCAACTAATAGAACACAACCTTAAATTAAACATTTCTTGTATCTATGCAAGTATCATTTTCTTCATCATTTTGATAGAAAGAAAGGTCAGCAGGAACTTCAGTGAATACTAAATCCATCCTTGGAACATCACTGCATCATCTAAACTTACGCGTAGCTACAGTCTCTTAGAGGGAGACCTAAGACTCACCATCCTGTACCACATAGCGTGCTTATATGAGACAATTAGTTGTATTCCTTAACCTTCCCTCTACTTTTGTAGTTTCTCAGATAATTTTACATAAAACATACACTTTTTCTTCATTGTAAGCCTCTTCAGCTCAGCTGAGGGTTTTTTCTTCTAAAGGTGCCTCGAATTATCATGAGAAAATTATTTATAAGGCATTACTGTTGTCAGTAGAATTTACTTACAAATAAATGGTGTACTGATCAGAAATTATATTTTCATGGCATAGTGCCTATAAATGCATATTTAGGTACGAAAATTAGAAAGTTCATCCCCCATGCTACAATTCCACCTGATTTGGCAATGAGAAAGTTGATAAAAGCCTCATCCTAAACCATACTGCAGAAAGCAACATTTAACCTTTAAGAAAATTTTACAAGAAGCCTTTTGAATGCATTAAACCAGTTCTAGTCTAGGCTAACTTCAGACAAATGAACAAAAAAGGTTGGGGTGGGATGGGGGGGGAGGAGGGTGGAAGTAGGGAAAGTAAATTAATTTGTGGAATAGAAACTGACTATGATTGCAAGATAGCCCTGAAGAGGTACTCGGATTACCTCACTCTCTTAGTGCTTTATTCTCTACAAAGGGCACTGTTTGAGCAATTACAACTACTTTGTGCCAACCAGACAGCAGTGTCAACATATTTTTTTCCTTGGTCTTCCCAATACAAACAACTTTAACCACAGCAAAATACAAAATCACACTCAAAAACTACACAAACATCTGTAGCTTTGTAATTTCTCACTTTTCCTCCAAAATCTCTTGTACCACAACTTAAGAAACCTAACTTACAATCACATAAATATTGTAAACATCTCTTTGAAGTGCTGCCTGCCAATACTAAGATGAGAATAAATATAATACATTCATTTAATACCCTAAATAATCCTTTCTTGCCAATGCAGTTATTTTCATTAGTATTTACATTTTCCAAGTTGGAAAGAACAAGGACTTAAGTTCTGGACCTTGGCAGACAGTGATCGCAGCTTCTGACACGCAATCCTTACAGGACACATATTTTATCTCACTGGCAAATCCATTAAGAAGTAAATGTATCGTTGGAATACTACTGATGCCTTCCATAAGGTGGGCAAGTGGCACATCTTTTAGGTACATGACATGACTAAGCTCCAAACACACTTCCCTTGGACAGAAAGCCACAAAGTGCTAACGAGTTATCTGATTTTGAAAACCAATTCTAATTACCTGAAACAATTAGAGCTGAAGCAGAGGTTGGCATTAGATAATCTTCCACAGCATCCACAGCTAATTTGGGGACATACTCTATAAACTTTTACTTATGTAAACAATCCCTTTCTCGGCAGCTGGACATACTCATGTCACACAGCTACTTACATGATTAATCCTTAAACATATAATGGAATTAAAAAATTAGCAGTGGGTACTTACAGTTTTACTTTATTTTGAAATCTTCTAATTTAGCATTGTTTAAACACTAAAATTCATGTGAAATGTTTAAAAAGATATGGGTTTGTTTTTTTCTTAGTAAAGATGGCAAGGAAAAAAATATTATTTATAACAATCAGTCTGGATATAGAGATCAGCAAACTAATATCAGAAAAAACAGGAGCATTCATTACATAGTATAAAAAGTGGCTTAGTACTTAGAACACAGGGAAAACATCTCAATGTATAATTATCTGTGTTTACAGACTGAATAACCTACTTAGCATCTGCTCAGCATCTGAAAATAGATGTACGGTAACTCGATTAATGGGGCAAGATGGATGAAAAACTCCAGTGTCTGGAGTTAAGCATTAATTAGGATTTTTTTCCTGAGGTTTGCAAGAGACAGTTCCAGACTTCTGAACATCACAGATGATACGTTACTAATTAACCCAAGATTCATGTACTACAAAACAAAGTGAACTTAGTACTTTACTTAAAAGAAAACAATGTGCTTGTTACAGAACCAATGTATTTTTTATATGTAAATTAACTACTTTTTTATTGATTAATAACTATTTATTCATATTAACAAGGACGCTAGACAGAATTAGGCCTCTACTCTTGTCAGCAGTTGTACCAATGCACACAACATTTAGGACAAGTATGTTTTATACTGGTAATCTTTGGAGGAGAAACCAACAGCTCCAAGTTTAGAATATAAACATATATATACACACACACATAAACACAAACCTTTGTGCATATGCTGTATATATGTGTATATAGCTACACACAGAATTTAACTATCTGGTATACACAGACAAAGAATTTAATATATTTGTACTGAGACACAGAACTTTACCAACTCCACACACATCACCTCTTTGTCAGCTGGGAGAAGATGTGTAAAGTGAGACATTTGGTTTAGCACAAAGGGAAGACTTGTTGACTGATTTGTTTCCTCAACACTCAGCCCAGAGATGTCCTTTTTGAGAAATCCCTCTGCATTGATGGACAAAGACCAGCGAAATAACTGATTCAAACCTCGTATTTATATTTGAATGACGTGAAGATCCTCAGAGGTAATGCCCGAGACTCAGCAGTAAGTTTGGCACTATGGAAAACAATCCTTGTACAGCATAGTTATTCTAAGCAATTTATTTGCCATACAACACACTAGAAAGTCTTGATTCCTACAAAAGTCAAATGCAGAGCAAAGACAAAGTACCTTCATATCAACCAGAACTCTTAAAAGGATCCTAGATATTGAGATAGTTTTTAGTGCATAAAAATGATGCTTACAAAAGTCTTAACTGGTATATGAAAACACCTCCTGGCACAGAGTTTCAAAGTTGCATTTTTACTGAATTTAAAGAGTTTCATTCTTTTCCCCAGAGTGTAATCTATTTCAAGTACAAAAATACAGTATCCCCAAGTCACTGAGAATCACACTCTTATACAAAAGTTGCATGTGAGACATAATGAGAGGACGTAATAAGATACACTGGGCAAAAAAATTTATGGAGGAAAGAAGACGCTAGTCCTTCGGATTTCACATAACTACTGAATCCAAGTGACTGGTTTTGATCATAACAGTGAAGTCAAACATGCACACAGCTCATACATTAAAAAAGGGATGTATAAAGCCATTGCTTTAGTGCAATTAATGGAGACTCGTGGCCCTGCTTCCCCGTTTACAGCATATAGAGTACTTAGGTATATCTGCACAAATTAATGAGCAAACAACATGCTTCAGCTCAGATATGTATTTATATTCAGACTGAAGACTTCTTCAGCATTAGCATCTCATCCATACCTCTAACAGAGATTACAAAGGCACAGAAGATGCTGCAATGATATGACTCATTTCTTCAGAGTGTTAATTTTGGTAGGTAGGTAAGTATTGCCCAGAAAACTCACAGAACAAAAAAAAAATTCATTTTTACCTACTGGAGGTTTGTTGTTTGACAGTTAGTGTTAGCCTGTCAAAGGACTTTCTACAGATCAATCTCTCTGCCAGTATTTCATGTAGACTGACCTAATACTTTTTTAACAATAACATTCATACGCTTGAAATCCCTTCATAGAAGCTATCTGCTTAACTTCACCTCTTCTTCTGGAGCCTGTACTTAAGTGGTTTGGGTCGATGAATGTTGTTTCCAGACACTTTCTAAGATAAGGCAGTGGGCACAAGTTTAATCTTCCCTGTGATTCAAACTGAATAAAAATAATTATCTTCTAACTTGAGAACAGTCTGTTACTGAATTCAATTTAATAATCATTGGCTTTAAAAAATACAGACAGTTCCAGCTCAAGTTCTTCAGTTCCAGCTACCTGTTTCAGTAGTGGATTTTCTTCTAGCATGACATGTATAAGTACATCAGTACTTGGAAGCAAGTCTGGAATTGCCACTGGAAAAATGTAGAAGATTGCTGTTCAAACAACTAATCATAAAAGATTCAAAAATTGACTGTTTTGCCACAGTCTACCCATCATTCTTTTCTGAAGCATTTCCAAATGTCAGTAAACTAAAACCAGATAAATCTATATCAAATATTAACCAGGGATGCATGTATAGTCTGGTCAGTTGGCAGACTCTAGATTCCTACTTACAGCTATGTCTCAACCCGTATTAAGAAAGATGCTTGACAACCTTTGGTTATAAGCACTGAGAGAGCCAGAAACTCGTTTATCCCCTTAGCCTGCTCTACAAGCACTATGCAGCAGTACACAGGAGCCCAGTGGCCAAAAAGAGACTATCCCTCTGAGCTCCAAACTGAGAGGCAACATCAAACCAAGATGGGAGGGAGCAGCCACTGTCTGGACTGATGGCAGGAGGGCCCTGTCTGGGATGGAGTATTAACACAACCTTTGCATGCGGTCAGACTTGGGTTAGATTAACATACATCTTAGGACCACCACAGATTTCTGCACAATAATTCCCTTGGGCCTTAATATACCAATTGCAGATAAACGCATTCCTTTAACTCCTCCACTCTCCAAAAAAACCCAAATCAAAGCAAAACAAAATGGGCTTCTTTTCTTCTTCCCATACTATAAGAGAAGAACCCTTTAAGTCAGTTTCAGCTGGTATGAGGAAGATTATGTGCAGGTAGCTACAGCATTTAGAGATCTGAAATTCTAGATGGGAAGATGTGAACATGGATGGGTTTTGAACATCAGAATCTCTTAATTCATAGAAAGGTCAAAACAAGAAATGTAGAAACTTAGCAGCCTGTGAAGACCCAGAAATTCTGAAGAGATTCTAAAAAGACTTCATTTTTTCTGACCAGGTCCCCAGTCCTAGAAGGCTGATTCTCCAGAAGTGTATAGGAAATTCGCTGTATCATAGACTTCGTCTCTAAACTTATCCTGGATTCCATGCTCTTGAAAATTAGTCCTGCCTACAACACACCTCGGAATTAATCACAAGAAAGTGCAGAAAAGTATGGGCCAAATTCTAAAGTGCTACTGTCCTGTGTACAGCATTATCAGTAACAACCAACTGCAATGCAATTAGGAGTGGGATTTAGGAGTGCATGTTGTCTTCCTTAAGAGCTATTTTTTGGAATCCAGGAATACAGGAAAACAATACATCTTTTGTTGGGAAAGAGAAAAAGACACGGTCCTACAAGTATTAATGCACAGCCCTGACAGAAACAATGTTATGAACTTCAAGCAAAAAATCCATAAATATCCAAAGGAATCTCAATTGACTTGCTAGTGCTTCTACTGAGGAGAGGTTTAAAGCTATGATGCAAATTGCATCAGCCAAGCGAAAAGAACACAAAATATAGTTTTTAAAGCTATTTACAATTAAGAGCTTAATTCTGTTTCTCACATTCTTTTTTTTTTCTTTTAGCTACCCTGATTCTGCAATATATCCTTATGCAAACAACCTTCTTTCATGGTGACTAAACTCAAAAAATCTACAATACAGAGAAGTCATAAACTGAAAGGTGAGGTCTGTTGAGCAATGCTATGCCATCAACATCACTGAATATCAGTGAAACACAGCTTCCAGGTGGCGTAAGTGCTTTTGCCCTAGGGAAGATTTGGAAATACTTTCTGTTCAAAAGGGTTAGTGGTTGTCAATCTTCCTGTAAAAAAAAAGAAGTAGTAACGATTTGTACCTTTGGATATTAAAAATAGGCACGCACTGTCTGTACAGCAGAAAGCTGTACAAGCAGCCAGGGAAGTATGAAAACTTACTAAAGCCTGAAAGAAGTTCTGCAAATGACTAAACTCCAGGAGAAAAGTGTGGGTTTTACTCATAGCTCTACATTGGATCAATTATAAATAAGCAGTGAAACTAATATCATTACTAGTAACAAGTAACTGGAGCCTGGTAAGCACAGTAAGGATGTCCTCTAAGGGTTATAGTTTCCTGGTGGGAGTCATGACCTTACCACACTTACTGTAACCTCTGCCTTATATAACTGTACACCACTTACCGTAACCTTTATGCTACCTCATCGAGGCTGCACAATGCCAGCCACGGCACCACACATTTATATGGTGGTGCCATGCTGAATGTGACAAGCAACTAGTTACACCCTGAAACTCCCGGCTTGGCCTTGGCCAACCCGAGCAGCGCAGCTCACCCACCCCACTCTCCCCTTTGCAGCAATAACACACTCCTACTTCTCGATCTCTCGGCCCCCCACCACCGCCCTGCTGCATCGCCGTACCCCCGGGACAAAGGCGAGGCCCCCGGAGGCAGCGGGCTTCGAGGCCCGGTGGGCCTGCAGGTCCCAGCCCCGCCAGTGGGCTGGCGGACAGAATGCCTCCGGGCTGGGTCCGAGTCCGAGTCCGCGTCCGTCTCCGTGCCTGGCTGGCTGGCTGGCTGACAGCCGCCGCGGGGACTCCGCAAGAGAAGAGAGATGCGGCCGCCCCCTCCACACCCTCAGATGCTGGCGGGACTCCCCCACAGACCCTCAGGCGGCCACAGGTCCGTTCCTCGCTCCCCTCCTTACCCTCCAGGCCTGGTCCAAGTGGAAGTCCCGGGCGCGCAGGAACCGCACCAGGAAAGAGTCGCTGAGGGGCTGCGGCCAGCGCTGGCCGGACTCTGCCTCCGCCCGCCGGCGCAGCTCGGAGACAGCGCTGCACACCCGCGGCGAGTGGTCGGGCAAGTCGTTGAGGCGCCCCGCGCCCGGCGGCCCCTGCGACATCCCGCCGCTGGCCGGCTCCGAGGCGACCGCGCTCAGCCCCGCTGGTCCCATCGGCAACCGAGTCGCGGCGGAGCCGGCCGGGGGCGGAGGCAGCCCGTTTGGGCTTAACCCTGTGCACCCTCCCCGGTGGGAGCGGGAAGGGGCGGAGGCAGGTGTATGTGTGTGTCCCCATCCGGCCCCGCTGCGGCGGTCACCTTTTGGGGTGATACTTTGATCTTTGGTTTGGGTTTTGTTTTTTTCACGCTTTTACGGACTTGACCAGTTCTTAGCATTTTATGCCTTAAGAACATCTCTTTTGTTTTTAGCTTGCAGCTCCAAAAAGAAGCTGTGCCTGCAGTAAGAGGGATATATCTTCTCTGCATGGAGAAAAGATGCTGAAACTGAAGTCAGCTTCAGTACAACTTTGCTACCCAGCAGTGAGTTCAGCTATCGAAGGTGAAGAGTGCATTGCTGCTATTGGTATTTTTATAATAAGCATTTCCGTTGATCGGGTTTCCTTTGTGATCTCTCTGGCCTACTGAAGGCTTAAAAGCCTTACCTCATTTAACATACAATGTATAAAGCATACGTAGGCCTAATAAAAGGTTGACAAAACTTTGTTCGAGATTATCTTGCCCTTCTCTGGCTTTCTACGTATACGCTTAATATTTTCTTACTTTTATCTTTCTTACTACTTTTCAGTTGGTATTTTGGTTGTATCTAGTCATGTCCTGGACTCTTACAAACTGCTGAAATGTCTACAGGTATCCCATTCAGTATTACAGATGTCAAAAAAGATCTGCCTAAGTCAATGCAGATAAATAAAGAGTGGGAGGAGTAATCTTACCAAAGAAAGAGATTAAAGCAGGAACTCAAGGGACTGACTGAACAGGAAATATAAGCTTAGAGGGACAAAGTGTTGCAGCAAAGGACAAGAAATGGGAAACCACTGGGTGTAGCTGTCAGGGGTATGTAGAGGTGGATATTAGGGAGGTGTGAGGAAGTATAGACCTGCCCTAGATCAAGAAGAAAAAGCAAGCTGGAAATGTAAGAAGTCACAAAAGAGAACAGAATGTGGAGAGGGCAGCAAACAGCAAGTTGTGCTAAACCTTTCTGGACAGAGCTTCAGTGGGAAAAATGGCATGCAAATGTAACCCATCCACAGGTGGCAGGACAAACACAAAGGGATATCACAGCAGGGTCAGACAGTGCTTTTAAACACCACTTCCTAACTGTTGAGCGCTTAGTTTTGCCATCTCAGTATTGTAACAACTTACTGTGAAAACAAAAAGGGTGAGAAAATACAGATACTTTTTATTTCACCTTTCAGCTGAGCAACTCACAGCTTTTAAATAGCTTTTCTACAAAATTCAGATTGTGATTTTGGCTTCATATTTGACCAAAATTAGTTTTACTGGTGGTTTCAGTGATTTTTCTCAAGACTGGGTTACAAAAACATCTGTAAAGTTTCTATTAAAAATTCTGCAAGTGATACTATAGTTGTAACACTAAGGAGAGCTCCTATCTCTGACAGTGAAGATGTGATATCACTGAGGCTTCATACAGAGGAGCCAGCATGTTGAATACTTGAGCCTTTACCAGAGCAGTTAAGACCTGTTGCAAGATGAGGCTTGTAGGTAAAGTTTTTATTTTAATTACAGCTCGAAAAGAACTCAAGTGCCTGAAAGCTCTGTCTAAATAAAACATTCCTGTATGCAAACTTTGCTCTGTGTCCTTGGACCATGATGATTATTGCTGCAACAAAGACTAGAAATTGTGGCAGTATCTCTTAGATGTTCCTTTTTGGTGTATTCTGGCAACAAACAAACTTTTTCCAGATAGCTGGAATTTGCCTTCCTTCAGCAGATGCTTTACATCTGTGTAAAACCCACATCATACTTCAACAGGTCTTCCGTGCCAAGTGTTCAAGAGTTGTGTAAGCAACTATCTTTGCCTACACTAGATTCTACAGTCTAGATTGACTGTAAAATATGTATGTACCTGTGCTCCTTTCTTTTACAGGATACTATCAAAATCAGGAAAGTTTTTTGAGTTTCAACCCTACAGTAGTAGTTGTATGTTCTTTCCCTGAAGGATACAGATAAATAGAAGGACCTTGTATTTCACACACACACATTTAAGCTGTTAGGATCAAGATTAAGAGTTAAACTTTCACAGGTATTGAGCTTAATTTCAGTCACTGAGGGCAGTGGATAGTTAGCATGTCTATAAATTAAGTTCTAGTTAACTTGCTTAAGGTTGTGCAAAAAGGCCATCAAGGAATGTTTAATGTTCAGGTCTTTAATTGTTTCTAAGAATTCACATATTTAAAAGTGTAAATGCAGAGGTGTTGGGAAATAAAGGCAATAATGGGGAGAGTTGTTTTAGAGGTTGCCAGATGGCTTGCTCTACCCTCTTGCCTTTCTCCTCAAAATATACACCAGCTAAACCAAAATAACACTACCCTACCAAAAAAAAAAAAAAAAAAAACCAAAAAACCACAACGAAAAGCACCAAAACCAACCCAAAATGTTCAAGTATTTAATTCTTCAAGATTATGACGTACTCCTGGGTGGGCAGGCATTTGGGAAGAATTATGTCACCATTTATTAAACAGAGAGAAATGCAATTAAAAAAATATTATTTATCACTGTATTATTTATGTTCATGTAACCTCCCCCCTCAAAGCCCCAACAAACAGTCCTGTACAAGGAAACTCCTGTACAAATGCAAGGTTCCAGTGAAGTCCAGAGCAGACATTCAAATCAGTAGGACTCCCAGTTTGTCGTGGAAGTCTGCTCTCGTAAAGTACTTTGGAATGTTACTCTGGAAAAGAGAAATCTTTCAAGCTAAACAGAACTGAATTGAGAACCTATTACTGTATTTGTCAGCCGATCATTTTGTACAGAAAAAAAAAAAAGGTGTATAATAGAATCATAGAATAGTTAGGGTTGGAAAGGACCTTAAGATCATCCAGTTCCAACCCCACTGCCATGGGCAGGGACACCTCACACTAAACCATGTCACCCAAGGATCTGTCCAACCTGGCCTTGAACACCGCCAGGGATGGAGCATTCACAGCTTCCTTGGACAACCCATTCCAGTGCCTCACCATCCTTACAGTAAAGAACTTCTTTATAACCAATCTAAACTTCCCCTGTTTAAGTTTTAACCCATTACCCCTTGTCCTATCACTACAGTCCCTAATGAAGAGTCCCTCTCCAGCAACCTTGTGGCCCCCTTCAGATACTGGAAGGCTGCTATGAGGTCTCCACGCAGCCTTCTCTTCTCCAGGCTGAACAGCCCCAACTTTCTCAGCCGATCTTCATATGGGAGGTGCTCCAGTCCCCTGATCATCCTCGTGGCCCTCCTCTGGACTTGTTCCGACACTTCCATGTCCTTTTCAAGTTGAGGACACCAGAACTGCACACAATACTCCAAGTGAGGTCTCACGAGAGCAGAGGGGCAGGATCACCTCCTTTGACCTGCTGGTCATGCTCCTTTTGATGCAGCCCAGGATACAGTTGGCTTTCTGGGCTGTGAGCGCACACTTAAGCAGGCTCATGTTAAGTTTCTCATCAACTAGCACCCCCAAGTCCTTCTCTGCAGGGCTGCTCTGAATCTCTTCTCTGCCCAACCTGCAGCTGTGCCTGGGATTGCTCCAACCCAGGTGTAGGACCTTGCACTTGACATGGTTAAACTTCATGAGGTTGGCATCAGCCCACCTCACAAGCATGTCAAGATCCCTCTGGATGGCATTCCTTCCCTCCGTGTATCAACCGAACCATATGGCTTGGTGTCATCCGCAAACTTGCTGAGAGTGCACTCAATCCCACTGTCCATGTCAGCGACGAAGATGTTAAACAAAACCGGTCCCAACACCGT
This sequence comes from Neopsephotus bourkii, assembly GCF_033783945.1. NCBI lineage: Eukaryota > Metazoa > Chordata > Aves > Psittaciformes > Psittacidae > Neopsephotus > Neopsephotus bourkii. The sequence continues at coordinate 4,793,848 of NW_026902293.1, forward strand.
TCCCTGAGAGACACCACTTGTTACTAGAGTAATAGTTGCCATCCTTCTCTGAATCATAATGTAGGCATGTCTTAGAATAGTAGTGCTGAAGAGGTCAACTTTTCAATGCAACTGAAACCCCAAGGTGTAACAGGACTGGTTTTTGCAGTAAATTCTTTCTGATTTTTGTCTGAATTTCTCATGATCCGTCTTTCTTGTCTGTCTTCTTACTGGTGCTGAAAGCATTGATCAAATCTTTGGCAAACCTCTTTCTATTGTACTAGACCTAGAAGTTTGTAATATACTCTCTGGCAGGGTTGGCTGGTGACTCAGCATCTTAGTGATAGCCTTTAAATGTCTTCCTCTATAGTAAAATTCAGCAGACAGCTGATGCTAGGCACATGGCAGGGAGCTTGTCTTTCATTTTACGGCACAATAGATGATTTGCAAAACCATCTTAGTGTAAAAAAACTAAATTTCAGTTAAGTGTAATTTAAGCACAGCCCAAGCTTCTACTTAAAATAAGCTTATTCTGCTCTGTAAAACACTGTAGTCCTTGGTGTGTGAAGAGATGATGAAAAACATTCATGGTCAGGAACTGGAAGGGTAACTCAAGGACTGAGTGATCAAAGGGAAATATTTTTATCCTGCTGTCTTGCTGTAGTAAGAGTATGAATCATCTGCAACAAACCATCTGCAGAAGTGATGGTTTATTTACTGCCAGATTTATGGGCATCCCCTCAATGTCTGGGCATGTTATAGAAGCAATATAAGGGCTAGCAAGACCCAGCCCTGTCACATGTGTGGGAGAACAAGCATCACACTGTATGTGTTTAAAGAGAGGAAGGACTTCTGTAGTAAGTTTCTTAACCCTCTCTCCCTCTTTTCCTCCTTCAAATAAATCTATGCCCATACACAGGGAGCAGAATTTATGCACTGGCTATATGTTTAATTAAGTACTTCAGGCTTTAATTTCACCTTTAACTGTTTTCCACCTATCACCTATAACTTTTAGTTGAAATTTATCTAACTAATTTCACTGGGTTTTCACTGAAAAGCTTCTGTAAACTGGTGATGAGAAGGAGCAAAAAAACCCTCAAAACAACCAGCAAATACAACAGCTCTAGAATAAATTTCTCAGTATTCCTTGCCTCTGTGTGTTTCACAACATCTGTCTGCGATTGTGTGTTTGGTCTGGTTGGCTGCAGTGTCCCTCCCTGGGACCTCTGCTCACAATTTTATTTGCTGCTTTTGCAGCTTGTCAACATTTCCACTGTATAAGCACAGAAGTGATAAAAGATATTAACTCAGGTTGCTTGGGCTGACAGCCACTGAAAAGCTGTGAGCAAAATCAACAAGCAAAATCAATAGGGTGAATATTTGTGCATTCACATGCCTTCTCTCTCATGCAGGCGTGCGTTCCAGCATATGGTTACTGCTTGCAGGGTAGCTGCAGCAGCAGTGATCTATGGGTTACAATTTGCTGTAGCAAATTCCCCTTTCCTTTATCTTTAATGCCAAGTATTCCATCAAAGCTGTGTTGTTTCAAGGTGTGGTTCTCTGCTGGTTTGCACTGAACTTGATTGCACTCTGAGTCTACTTCATCCTGTTTCCTTTTTTTTAGTCCTGTTTATGGTACGCAGGGTAATAAACGCAAGCCCTGGCACAGAAGCAGTATCTAATGCCCTGACTTAAATTTTACCCTGGGAAGATGACCTTAAATGAAGCTGCATTAGCCAGAGAGTTAAGTGATGACTTTGTGATCTCAGGATGTGACCATCTCAAGGCCCTAGACTGGAATTCTGCACTAAAATACGTCAAAAAGAAAAAAAGCACCAAAAATAAACAACATATTTGGCAAATAAGATGGCACTGCAGAGACTACTAAAAGCAATTTCCAGGGAATTAATTAGTACATGGTAAACTTTGTTCAATGGAGGTTGTGAAGCTTTAAAGACACTCACCTCCCTCAGAAATCTGTGAAGTTTAAAGGTTCTGAGTAAAGCAGAGTCAGACCTAGTGCATACAGGAAAAGGGATAGCATAGATTCCCTGAGACACAGGTAAAAACATTTGCAAGCTGAAGCCTGTAAATAAAAACTTCACATTGAAAAGGGAAACTGCAAATACTGTAAAAAATTACCCAGGTGCACCATGAACACATTTGAGCATGCAGAAATACACAAACTAAGCATACATGGTTACCTTTCAATTCCATGCCAGATAATCTGACACATTTTCCTGTCCTTCTAATATACATGTAATAGTCACAGAACTAAAAGAAGGACAGGAAAATACCTCAGCAAGCTAAATGCAAACTTTTTCTTGGGTCTTGTATTTTATTATGGTTTAGGTTTTTATTTGGTTTATGCTTTATGTAAATCATCTCTCCTGATGGATTTATGCAGCTGTCATTCTGCTTCTAAATAGGAGAGAACCCAATATATTATATTGTAAAACAATAAGAGATACACAACACAGTCACAATGTACTTCTATTGAGCATTTAGTAATGTTGTTCATTGCCTTGATGACATAAAGCTTCATGGGCCTGGTCATCAGTATTTTATTTACAAAGGAGCCTGAGTGTGAGAAGTCAAGTTAGAGCCACAGCCTTTGGAAAGATTGCCATTCCTTCCTCCTGACATGGTACCTGTCCTGCTGGATCAAGATGAGATAAACCTTGGGGATGACAAATAATATCCAGTATGACCAAGACTAGATAACAGTGCATCTACTGCTGGTGGCATGTCACAGAGCCAGTCTAGACTGAAGAACCTTCTACAGGGTAAGCACCAACGTTCAGTACAGCTGCTGCCACTGGGACACATCAAAATTTTTTGCCCTTTGCAAGGTAGCAAAATTGCAGAGATCCGGAGAACTAGTTTTAAATAAACTCTGTTAATGCCATTTCAGAGGGAACGTGTTTTTCATGAGCATTTTTGAAGCTACTATTTCGCTGTTGGCTACTGGAAGTTAGCAAGTGACTGTTTTTAGATTATGAGACCAATGCAGCCTAGATTCCAGTGGACCTGTGTTTCCAGCTCCATCCTCACCATCCTGTGGTTTGTTCCTGAAGAAGAGGGGAGTCCCTCTGTCTGGCAGACAGTGGTGCTGTGCTGGCTGTGGCCAACACACATGCCAACCCATGAACCTGACTGGACAAGAGAGAAGTGAGGACAGCTGGGCTCATGCTGTAGTTCTCAAGGGGAGACAGAAGGTCAGCTCTGCCCTTTCTCCAATCATTATACTTTGTAATGACTTAATACCTTTGGGCCTTTTACTTTCTGTCAAATGTAGCCAACATTAGCTGTCAGGTTGAAAGTTATGAGGAGGAAAGACATTATGAGGTCAGAGACTGACTGATGGACAGACAGATGGGCAGGCAATGTGATCTGTAAGTCTGACTTCTGAAACACTTTCTGCAAGTTTCTGCAGAGCTGTATATCATATGTTGGTGAGTAGGATTCTCTAAAGCTCCTAAGACCCAGAGTGGCAAATTTATTTATGCACCTCATCTTAAGTTGCATAAAAGGAGAATTAAGTACCTAAGTAACATTAGAAGTCTAACCTAAATGACTTTAATAGGATTTTCTGTATCGTTTGAGTAGCCTTAATCCCATTTGCTGTACTTAAAGTGATAGACGGTAGGAGTTTTGGCACTGATTTAGTCAATAATTTTATAAAACAATTGTAATGCTTTATTTAAAGCAATGATAATGCCTGAGAACCTTGAAAATTTAAAATTACAACATCAGATGCCTTATTCACATGCATTGCCTTAATGGTAAAATATCATCAGGAAAACAAAACCTTAGACTGATACCAAACAGTCAACATTGAAGCAATATTCTTACAGGTTTTTACATTGATCCAGGAAAAAAAATAGAAACGATATCTCCCACTTCCTATGGCCAGTTCAAACCTATACATGTTAGAGAAGAAGACCAGTGAAATATTGAAAAAACACAATCAAGGCGAGTCTTCATTTGGCTTACATTACTTCTACATGTGGGGCATGTAGCAAAAAGCCATATGCCATGGTAGATGAGGTATACTGATGCTGTGAAGACCTGTGAGCAAATTCTTGCTAATAATTATTTGCAAGGAGTATTGTAGAGGCAAGTGGGCAGGGTGACTGCAGGTACAGATGTGTGTCCTAGTCAAACAGAAAGCAGATTCCATCAGTGGGTCCAACAGCTCATCCAGTATTTTTTTTACTGGGTAAAGTTGCTTTTTAAGAAGACAACTAATTAGTTTAAACTTTTATTAACACCCCCCCCAAAACAAACAAACAAAAAAACAAACCAAAACTGAGAACAAGAGCTTTTTTATATGTTTGTCGAATAACTAATTTAAGCGAGGGATGTAAATAAATCTGTCCAGAGACAACCATCCATTTACTGCATTTCAAGATTACAAATTTGCTTTCATTTTATACTGTAAAAAACAAAACCTGTGAGAACATACCATGTCAAAATATTTGGATTTGGATTTAAAATGTCAGGTGTATATTTAGATAATGCTCTTGCAGTGATTAGACAGTCAACATGGGATATTCAGGAAAAAAATCAATCCAAATTGGTAGGTTTCTGTGAAAGCTTTGAGTTTAAATGAGGACTATCTTCCACAAAGAAGTGGTTCTGAGTAGTTTTACTGCAAAACCTAAATGAATGGCTTGATTTTCAGAAGTGCTTAAGCTGGCACAATACTAAAGGAGGATAAAGGACTTCTGAAAATTATGTTTATTGAGAAGCTTATCACTAGGAACTTACAAAGTTAGGCAAAGACTAAGCAGTGCAAATAGTTTGACCTATTTAAATTCTAAGCATTATGGCATTATTTGACCATCTCCCTGACAGTAAAACCAAAGCTAATAAATAACCACATTGCATCATCATTCCTTGCTACCTTCAGGGAAATCCTGTTTACTTAGACCACTGCTTTCCAAGTGAAACAATATTTGAGTTCTTGAATGACATATAAACTTTAATCCATGTTGGCAATCACTGGATACTCACTGACTCAGCTGAGTTAATAAATGAATTAGGTATTTTTATTCTGGATTTTCTTGACTACTTTTTAAAGTGAATTCAACTAAAAGAATGATGATGGTGTCAATATCGCCTATACTAATCTTATACTACTCACATTTGGAGTCTCTGTAACAGCACCTTGGAAGGAAGGATACTAGAGCCATTTCTGTCTTCTGTCAAAATGTTCATTTGATTTAGTACATGAAGGTGAAGCAGGGGACAGAGCCACCCTTAGACAATTAAATAGTCCTTCACAGTATCACAGTATCACAGTATGTTAGAGATTGGAAGGGACCTCAAAAGATCATCTAGTCCAATCCCCCTGCCGGAGCAGGAACACCTAGATAAGGTTACACAGGAACGTGTCCAGGCGGGTTTTGAATGTCTCCAAAGAAGGAGATTCCACAACCTCCCTGGGCAGCCTGTTCCAGTGTTCCGTCACCCTCACTGAGAAGAAGTTTCTTCTCAGGTTTAAGTGGAACCTCTTGTGTTCCAATTTGTACCCATTACCCCTTGTCCTTTCATTGTTTGCCACTGAGAAGAGCCTGGCTCCATCCTCGTGACACTCCCCCTTTATATATTTATATACACTAATAAGGTCACCCCTCAATCTCCTCTTCTCCAAACTATAGAGACCCAGCTCCCTCAGTCTTTCCTCATAAGGGAGATGCTCCACTCCCTTAATCATCTTAGTTGCCCTGCGCTGGACTCTCTCCAGCAGGTCCCTGTCCTTTTTAAACTGAGGGGCCCAGAACTGGACACAATATTCCAGATGAGGTCTCACCAGGGCAGAGTAGAGGGGAAGGAGGACCTCTCTCGACCTACTAACCACCCCCCTTCTAATACACCCCAGGATGCCATTGGCCTTCTTGGCCACAAGGGCACAGTGTCGGCTCATGGTCACCCTGTCGTCCACCAGGACCCCCAGGTCCCTCTCCCCTACACTGCTCTCTAACAGGTCGTTCCCCAGCCTATACTGGAACCTGGGGTTGTTCCTGCCCAGATGCAGGACTCTACACTTTCCCTTGTTATATTTCATCAAGTTATTCCCCGCCCAGCTCTCCAGCCTGTCCAGGTCCCTCTGGATGGCAGCACAGCCTTCTGGCGTGTCGGCCACCCCTCCCAGCTTAGTGTCATCAGCAAACTTGCTGATAGTACACTCAATTCCCTCATCTAAATCATTGATGAATATATTAAATAATACTGGTCCCAGTACCGACCCTTGAGGCACTCCACTAGATACAGGCCTCCAACTAGACTCCGCCCCATAGACTACAACTCTCTGGCTTCTCTCCTTCAGCCAGTTCACAGTCCACCTCACTACCCGATCATCCAGACCACACTTCCTCAATTTAGCCGCAAGGATGCTGTGGGAGACCGTGTCAAACGCTTTGCTGAAGTCGAGGTAGACCACATCCACCGCTCTGCCATCATCCATCCACCGTGTTATTTCCTCATAAAAGGCTACGAGATTGGTCAAGCATGACTTCCCCTTGGTGAAGCCATGTTGACTGCCCCTCATAACCCTCTTATCCTTGATATGCCTTAAGATGGCACCAAGGATAAGGTGTTCCATCACTTTCCCAGGAATGGAGGTGAGGCTAACCGGTCTATAGTTACCCGGGTCCTCCTTCTTGCCCTTTTTGAAGACAGGAGTGACATTTGCTTTCCTCCAGTCCTCAGGCACCTCTCCCGTTTCCCAAGACTTGGTAAAGATGATGGAGAGCGGTCTAGCAATGACCTCAGCCAGTTCCCTCAGCACCCGCGGGTGCATCCCATCTGGACCCATGGATTTATGGATGTCCAGATTGCTCAACTGGTCTTTAACCCATTCCTCATCGACTAAGGCAGACCGCTCCGTTGACCTATCTTCATCCGAGGTCTCAGCGGTACAGGGCTCTTCAGGACTGCCTCCGGCAGAGTAGACAGAGACAAAGAAGGCATTCAGTAACTCTGCCATCTCTGTATCTTCTGTCACCAGGGCACCCGTCCCGTTCATCAGCGGGCCTACATTGCCTCTGGTGTTAGTTTTACCTGCCATGTATTTGAAAAAGCTCTTTCTGCTGTCCTTGACCCCTCTCGCCAGCTTTAATTCCAAGGAGGCCTTAGTCATCCTAGCAGCTTTCCTACATCCTCTAGCAGCAGCCTTATATTCTTCCCAAGTGGCCAGCCCTTCCTTCCATGACCTGTAAACTCTCCTCTTCCACTTGAGCATACCGAGCAATTCCCTATTTAGCCACGCAGGTCTCCTGACCCTCTTCCTTGACTTCCTACGTGTCGGGATGCTCCGATCTTGAGCTCGGAAAAAGCAGTCCTTGAACGTCAACCAACTATCTTGGGCCCCTTTACCTTCAAGCAGCCTAGCCCACGGGATTTCCCCTAGCAATCGCTTGAAGAGGCCAAAGTTTGCCCTGCTAAAGTCCAGGGTTGCGATTCTACTTGCTATTCTACTGACCCTACCACACAAGATCCTGAATTCTACCATCTCGTGGTCGCTGCAACCAAGGCAGCCCTCAACCTTCACTCCTTCAACCAGACCCTCCTTGTTAGTGAGGATGAGATCCAGCAGCACACCTCTCCTGGTTGGCTCATCCACCATTTGCATGAGGAAGTTATCATCTATACACTGGAGGAACCTCCTGGACTGCGGCTGGGTTGCCGAGTAGTCCTTCCAGCAAACATCAGGGAAGTTAAAATCCCCCACGACGACCACGGCCTGTGACTGTGAGGCCGCTCTCAGCTGCCTGTAGAAGGCCTCGTCAACTTCCTCACCCTGATCCGGTGGCCTGTAACAGACCCCCACAACAGTATCGCCCCTGCCAGCCTGCCCCTTAATTCTCACCCACAGACTCTCGACTCGCTCATCATCTGTCCCCGGACAGAACTCAACGCACTGTAGCTGCTCTCGCACATAAAGAGCAACCCCACCACCCCGCCTGGCTGGCCTGTCTTTCCTGAAAAGGACATAGCCCTCCATGACTATATTCCAGTCATGTGAGCTGTCCCACCACGTCTCTGTAATTGCCACCAGATCATAATCTCCTGACTTAACACAGGTTTCTAGCTCCTCCTGCTTATTTCCCATGCTGCGCGCATTGGCGTACAGACATTTCAGGGAGCGAGCCGAGCACACCGATTTCACCCTAGGATTACAGGAGGCCTCCCAGTCATCATCAATTCCGGAGCGCTGTCCCACTGAGGCAAGCCCAGCTACAGCCCCATCCCCCTTCGAATCTAGTTTAAAGCTCTCCAAATGAGCCCTGCTAATTTGTGCCCCACCATCCTTTTACCTCTGTGCGATAAACCTTTCCCACATGCCAATGTCCAGGCCGAACACTGCCGTTCCCTGCAACGTCCTTGCAGCTCTCCAGGCAAGGGAACTTGTTATTGTATCCGTGAAATTAAATGAAAGTCATGAGCACAGAAGGACTGAGAAAGTAGTTTTCACGTGTGGTTAACCCCAAAAGACGTCCGTGATTCCTTAAAAAACATGTAAAATAAATAGCATAATGTATGCATTTATGGTATTAGTACTATGGTTGATGTTACTACATTACCCTATTCTCTTAGAGTCTCTGCAGACACAGATCAAGTTGGTCCCTGGCCTCAAGCAGCCTTCATCTACATATAAAAAAAGACACAAAAAGGCAAGAGTTAGACAGATGATGAAAGAACAGTGACACCATACTGGCCAAAACAGTAAGCCTAAATTATTGCATGTCTGCAACCTGGGTCTTGTGAAGCCTGTAAATGTCCCACACAAGAGCTTCAATGAGGGATTGGAAGGAGAAGACTCCTTTTGTGGAGCTTTTCCTACCAGCGAGGGCAAAATGGGGCTGCACCTAACTCAGCTCACTGCTAAAGAAAAGCTGGTGCCATAGGTTAGATGGCAACAGTAAAAAGGGCTTTGATTTCAAGATAAGCATTGAAGTTTTGATGTGACAAGAGAAATGGGAGTATAAGGATACACACAGAGAGCTAATATTTTCAGGTGTACATGAAAAGCCATATTTATAGCAGCCTCATGGGTAGGTGTGAGCAAGGCAAGACTGAATTTGACAAGACCAGAGAAAGGGCTCAGTGAGAGAACCATAACAGGAATGAGAACTTCAGTTTTGTGAGCAGACAAAGAGAATCCTATCCTTGACACATTATGCAGAGGGAATTAAGTAAAAAAGAGGTATGAACTTGGGATGAAGATAGAGAGGAGCCTGGGAGATGGCCAGGTATAGCCGAAATGACAGGCAGAGAGATTGACACCTGCCACAGCACAAAAGAGGAGGCAAAAAGAGGTTGGGCTGCACGGGGCAGACCTTTGGCTAATCATCAATGAAAGGAAGCCAAAAAGACATACTCATATTTTAGTTGCCAGTGATAAATGTTTTGGAGGTGAGAAGTGGATGTGACAATCCTGAAAAAGTATGACCGATTGCGTAGAAATAAATGGTATTTGATATGTATCTGAGAAGAAAATATAACCACAAAACAGACCACATACTGTATCTCAGAACAGTTGTTAGTCAACTCCATCTTACCGCAAAGGGCCAAGGTATCTCATCTTTGATTTCTAAGAATTATTTCTATCTCATATTATCCTATTTTCAGACTAAGTGGGGAAAAGGTTTTGCTTCCAAACAAAAATAATGTGTTCTTAAAACAGATCCCTGGGATGGCCTGTTACTAACCTCCTCCTATTTGGAGAAATAGACATTCTCTCCAGCTTTTTGTTTCCTTGTTTGTTTTCTTACATCTTCAATGTTTAACTCATAGCCAACTCTGTCATTATTCGTCCTCTTAAATCATCTTCATTCTGTGAGAAGACCTGTTGAGAAACTACAGAAAATAAACTTCTAGCACATCTTCACCTTTTTAAAAGCTATTTCACTAGCTTTCAAAAAGCCTGCAAAGCACAGCGCTTTTCTTGCCTTTTGCAAAGGTTGTGTCAACCTGGCTTTCAGTCAAGGTATATTTCTGCAGTTCTGTCCTCAGACTAACTTCTCTCTAAACCTTCCTTTTTCTTTTTTACATATCGACCCAGAAAATGTTTCTAAAACACTGACATCGCTCAGTTGTGTGGGGTTACACCAAGAATTAATTTGCCCTGAATAAAACCAACAGCAATTTCAGAATATGGCAAGGAAAAAAATTCCTTACTTAACCTAAGCATTTTTCTAGTTAGCTTGCACTGGAAAATTTACAAATTAACTGAAGAAAGCATCACTTGTCCTACCTTAGCATTAAATAGTTAAAAAGATGTATTTTCTTCTTTTGAGCCTGAAACTTAATTATTGCTTTTAGTTCTTTTTACAAGCAATTATGACTAACTAAACCACTTGTCTAAACAAGTGAAAATTTACATAACCTTAAGCTGGTGAAATAGAAATTAACTCTTTACTTTTCCTATCTTGGGTCCTACCAAGGAAAGTAAGATTGATTTGGTGCTTTTTTAGCTCTTGAACCTGAATCTCTCTCTTCAAATTACATTACAGCTGATAACACTGTGATGTTAAAGCACAGAGATCAGAGTATGTTCATTCTGCATCTGAATCTGCTCTAACCTGAGCCTGTACAAGGAACAGCTCTCTGCCTTACTCTGAGGACTCAGGATGCCAAGGGATTTTTTCTTGGCTCTCTTCTGAGATGACTGCCTACAGTTCTGGCCCTGCCTATGCAGCAGACTCACGTTGCCACGAACAAAGATTTCATCAGTCTCCTCTCAGGAAAATGAAACAGAAGTGATAAGAATTAGGCTGTTAATAAACTCTGCAAACTTAATAAATAATGTGCCAATTAAACGATAAAATCAAGTAACCTGATCAATCCAAACGTAACTATGGTTTAGAAGAATTTAATTTTTGGCAGGATACATATTGAAAAATTAAGAAACTTAGATACAGAACCAGAACTGGTGTTAAACTTTACCAGCAATAACAAACTGAAGAAAGAAAATATTATATATATAAATCTTGTGAATCCATTTCAGAACTACAATAACAAAGAAAAAGCAAAGGAGGAAGCCTCTGGACTATTCATATTATATAAAGGTTGGACTAACATTTTCTAATCTGCATATTTCAGATTACTGGTGACTGCATTATTCCAAGATGCATTGCAGATAATTAAGCTTATTTTTTCCATGTCCTATAAATCCTCTTTGTACAAAATGCTGAGTTTTATGATTTATTTCTTCTCTATAGCTTTCCAGTGACCCAAATCCTTCTTTTATTCTGTGAGATCAATATCCATAAGCTGTTTCTTCATAGACTACATTTTAAACATGAAAAATACCTGACGTGTTGTATGCATACTAAGGGTGAAGGATTAGCTTCTCATGTACATCACCTTAGTTTATATACTTTCTTCTGCTTCCTACTCTTCTGGTGAAAAGAGAATTTGTGCTTTGGCCATGATCAAAACAGATTTTTCATTTACACCTAAATGACATATTGATGGGAGTGAATTTATCAATAACTAGGTCTGAATTCTCTGGGTTCACATACCCACCTTTTAGAGACTTCTATAACAGACTAATTATCTAGAGTTTCTTCCACTGGCAATTCACATATGCTTTTCCTACATATCCTGCCTCAACAGTAATTTTGAACACTTTTTCTATGAATAACAGAAGCCTATCTTTAAATTTGTCTTGTGGCTCTTAAGCTGTTCAAGCTGTGGTTACTTTCAATTTCCTAATCCTCAACAGCTGCTAGTGCAGCACCTCTGATACCTGCCCAGGCCTGAGTATTACCTCTTATTACCCAGTATTACCCTTCTTCTCAGGCAAGACTTGCACAGGCTGTGTGTTAGCATTGCGCCACCACAGCCCAGGCAGCTGTCCTCAGCCACCTCCCTGCTGTTGTAAGCAAGCAAACAGGATAGGAACAACTTCGTTATATTTTCTCCTTCCCTTCCATCTATCCTCTGCTTGCCATATGTGTTGGAGGATTTTGTCCTCCTCAGGTCTGCAAAGAACAGAGAAATGCCTTTTGAGGGGCACTTCCCTTAAAGCTACATGCTGAGTAAAGCCAGGATGAGCAGAATTTCACCTTCAAGACAAGAAGACAGAGAGGAAATTGGAGTGGCTCAAGGGCTGAAAGGGTCACAGCTTCTCCTGGCACCAGGATGGCTCTGGAGCTCCTAACCAGGGCACTAGGCAGGTGTTTGGCAGGACTCATGTAATCTTTGACAGAGAAGCAATGTTAGGAACAAGTAATTATGCCAGAAGCTTTTACCATCAGACTGAAAGGCAGGGCAATTACCAGGCAACTGACTGGTGCATAGCTGATCAAGAAGTCTTACACCGGCTGTACTTTTTAAAGCTCTGAAGAAGTTAGTTTACATTAGGAAGAGAGATAGCACAGCAAATGGCTAAAGAATAACATGAGAAAACAAGCTGCCATGAGGAATACGGCACAGTGTCCATAATTTATAGGTGCATAACTGGTCACATGTTCCTTCCTGCCCATTACCCCAGCCATGTGCAGTAACATCTCAAGTCCTTCTTCATTTCTTATTGGGAGTTTAACTTCTCTCAGGACCATAGAAGCATCCAGGTAATGCCAACCTTCATATTTAATATATTTAAAGAACTACGTATCCAAAATACTGTGAGTCTGGACATAACCTTTTGGTTCAAATGCCAAAAATGCTAATGGAAAATGATCTATTTTGTCAGTATCAGAGATCAGAAACACTGAAATTTATAATGGAGAGCAATATATCTCCACAATGGTGAACACCTACTTTTGCTTCTGAAACAGAAATCTTGATTTTGGAAAAGGAGGAACCCAAGCACTTGGATAGCAATCTTACTCCTGTTGCCAAGAATATTTCTGCTGGAGGTTTGACTATGAATTATGGCTTAATATTTCACAGCCACGATAATTTCTAGTTGTCCCTAGATTTCTGAGATGGGCCTGGCAGTCCAGAGCGAGTCATACCGGGGTAGCTTATTTCAAGCACCACCTAGTGGATCTATTTAAAAGAGCCACACAAACAAATAAATAAATAAGTAATTAGCAAAATATTTTAGCTTTTGAAAGGTAGGAAAAGCAGCTGTCAGTGTCTCCTCTTTAGATGTTGCTATTTAATTGCTTGTTAAGGGCAAGTCACAACAGCTCTGAAAAATGCTTAATTAATAAAGGTGAAAAAACACTAGTCTGCCAAGCTGTTCCATTTACAAAATTTGGCTCTTACTGTACCTCAGCATAGAACATTCTCTTCCCAACTGATAAAGCCCAAAACATTAGGAGAGATATGTCCTTTAATGATCAGAATTCCCCAAAGTAAAGAAACGTTCATTTCTGCTTTTAAAGGAAAACCAGTGAAAGAATGAGATGTCACATATTTAGTAATCATAGGTTAGGGTTGGAAAGGACCTTAAGATCATCCAGTTCCAACCCCACTGCCATGGGCAGGGACACCTCACACTAAACCATTCTTCATTCTCACAGTCCCTGTGTCTGCCTTCCTAGACTTGGGTGGTGTGGTCAGATCATTTGCCAGTGAAGATTGAGGCAAAGAAGTCATTAAGAACCTCAGCCTTCTCCAAATCCAGGGTAGCCAGTTCTCCTGATAGCTTCCAGAGAGAGCCCATGTTATCCCTAGTCTGTCTTTTATTTGCAACGTACCCATAGAATCCATTCCTGTTATTTTTTCACATCCCTAGCCAAGTTTAATTCTAACTGGGCCTTAGCTTTCCTAACCTGGTCCCTAGCTTCCCAGGCAACATCTCTGTATTCTTCCCAGGCTGCCTGTCCTTGCCTCCACCTTTTATAAGCCTCTTTATTCCCTTGAAGTTCCCTCAGCAACTCTTTATCCATCCAAGGAGGTCTCCTGTCCTTCCTGCTGCACTTCCTTCTAGTTGGGATGCAACACTCCTGAGCTTGTAGCAGGTGATCCCTGAATATCAACCAAGAGTCTTGGGCCCCCCCTGCCCTCTAGGGCTATATCCCATGGAACCTTACTAAGCAGGTTCCTGAAGAGGCCAAAGTCTGCTCTCTTGAAGTCCAGGGCAGTGAGCTTGCTGCGCGCTCTTCTCACTGTCCTGAGGATCTCAAATTTGACCATCTCGTGATCACTGCATCCAAGGCTGCCCTGGAGCATCACATTTCCAACGAGCCCTTCCCTGTTGGTGAGCATGAGGTCAAGCATGGCACCTCTCCTTGTCAGCTCCTCTATTACTTGCAGAAGGAGGTTGTCTTCCACACAATCGAGGAACCTCCTGGATTGCTTGTGCCAGGCTGTACCGCCATTCCAACAGATGTCAGGATGGTTGAAGTAACCCATGAGAACAAGGGCCTGTGAGTGTGAGGCTTTTTCTATCTGCCTATGGAGTACTTCATCCGCAGGTTCTTCTTGATCAGGTGGTCTGTAACAGATCCCCACAGTAATGTCTCCCATCGCTGTTTTCCCTTTAACCCTGACCCACAAACTCTCTGTTAAGTGATCACCTGTCCTCAGACACAGTTCCATACTCTCCAGCCTATCACTGACATAAGTAACAACTCCCCCTCCCCATTAGCCAGGCCTGTCTTTTCTAAAGAGCCTGTAACCTTCCATTCCAACGCTCCAGTCATAGGAGCCATCCCACCATGTTTCTGTGATAACAGCAAGAGAAAATAACCAAAGAAAGGAGGTACTTTTAACCTTGTTCACTGGTCAGTAAAACATGGCTATGTAATTATCATTTTAAAAATGTAGTATATTACACTTAGAGATACTTTATAAGCCTACTTTCTGGATTATGGGTTCCATCATAGTTAGATAATACTTTTATAGTTAGATATGTTAGATAATACTTTTATCTAGTTAGATAATACTTTTATCCTGGGGATATTGAGTGGCTGTACTGACAGAGTAGGTGTAGGGCGTATGTTATTTCAAAGAAAACAAAACAATTTCCTTCTTTGGATTTGCACTGAATATTTTAAAGAGATGCAAATACAAAATATCAGATGTTCTGGTTTATAGGTCTCCTTCTCCCACATACAGTCGTCAGGGGAATAGTCAAACAGAGAAATTAACTAAATTCTATCAGTCTTTGGTGATTATTATCATAAAAGGCTGGATTTTGTGCCTGGAAAGGTAAGTTATAATAATGGTTTAGCAATGCAGAATTAATATATAAGACAAATCATTAAGCTGCCTTCTGCATCTTTGCTATTTTTGAGGGTCAAATTCAGCCTTGTGTCAGTGGACATGATTCCCTGACACTACACCAATAGTAGGGTTGAATTTATCCTGCTGCATTGCAGAATGGATATAAATATTTTCTTTTTGGTCAGTGAGAGACCATAGCACTTTCTCTGAAAGCACACAGAAAAGCAGCAGGTCAGTCAGAATTATGCTTCCAAGGACTCAGAAACTCTGGCTTGTATCCAGATCAGGATTTATTAACAAGGCTTCAGCATCCCAGCAGGTAGATGATTTTAAGGAAATATGTGCAGTATGGGACTCTTCACCAAGGACTGTAGCGAGAGGACAAGGGATAATGGGTTCAAAGTTAAACAGGGGAAGTTCAGGTTAGATGTAAGGAAATTCCTTCCTGTAAGGGTGGTGAGGCACTGGAACAGGTTGCCCAAAGATGTGGCAAATGCTCCGTTTCTAGCAGTGTTCCAAGGCCAGGTTGGACAGAGCCTTGGGTGACATGGCAGGCTGTTGGACCTAGATGATCTTAAGGTCCTTTCCAACCCTATAACCATTCTATGATTCTACTATGATTCATCCAAAGACTAAGTAAATTACTATAGTTAATTGTAAAAATGTTACCTAAAAAGGTAATTCTGAACATTAAAATATTTCTTAAACAAAGATGACAATATAATCATACATAATGTGATGATATAAAGTGATATATATAAAATTACCATGTACCTTTGATAGCAGAGGAACATGATACAGATTAAAAAAAGAAAGGAAGATAATTATTGTAGATATTTTTAAGGCAAACGTCCTTCAAGAATACAGTTCTTCACTTACTGCATTATTGCACCCTTACTTGGTGTGGGTTTATTTGACTTCTTGGGAGAAAACGAACTGTAGAGAAATAACCCAAAATATGAAAGTATGGCCTGAAAAATACTGCTTTTGAGAGGAAGCATTAGCATACTGTCTTAAATTTCTGTAACTTTTATGGAGCACAACAGAGATTTATGTGGGTCTTGTAGACATTAAACACTCCCATAAATGATTAATTCTAACAACATCTATAATCATATAAATGGTTTAGGACCCCTAATAGAGGACTTACCTTGCATAGATGTATCTATAGATAGCAGGGTCTAGACATAGGTACGTGGTTTAGGGAGAGGGATTACTTTAACTTTCTCAGGGTCTGTTAGAGCAAGGTAGCTTGGAACTAGCACTGGAGATCTCCTCCCAGGTTCTTCTTCTGGTGAGCAGCTAACATCTCCTACAGCTTTATGCTATATGACTTCTGAATCTAACCACTAACAAAATACATAGCAGAAGTATATAAGAAAAAAAGGCAGCATCGCTAACACTAGTATTTTAGAAAGTTTAGTAAGGTTATAAAAATGATAAAAAATTTAGAAATCAGATTAATGGAATGGGATGTAGAATGGATGCTGGGAGCAGAGCCCAAACCCTCATTCCACCAAAGAGGAAACTTGCAGGTCTTCTTGAACAAGAATGGAAAACACAGAATCTTGTGAAAAAGATATGAGCTTCTCCCATTAAAAAAAAAAAAAAAACAGTAAAAGTTTTAAAGGGAAAAACAAAAATAAGACACTCCTGTGACATGACAAGAGGCATTAAAAATATTTATCTAATGAAATAATCAATAAGCATAGGAGTCAAATGCTGCAGTCACAAGCAGAACATGAATTCAGAAAGATTTACATGTATTCTCCAGCAGGCTGAACAGAAAATATTAATAAGGTGGTAGAATCGTGTATCCTTTCCATAATCTATTTAATCCTTTTTTTCCAGAATAAGTGTCAAAGGAAATTTATGGAATAGGTGACTTTCTCAGCAAATGGACATCACGTCTCTTTGATACACTGTGTAGAGGAGGCCCTCAGTGACATGGGTTAGTGGTGGCCTCAGGGCTGGAGCAACAGTTGGACTTGATGATCTTAAAGGTCTTCTCCAACGTTGTTGATTCTATACAGTAAACTTCATTTTAACTACAAAGATACTCTTGAATCTGATGTCAAGTGGGAATCACATAATTGGTCTTCAAAATAATTACAGAATCCAGTTCATGATAATTTTTCTTAAACATCAGCAAAATTATAAAGAATAGCATTTAGTGCATATTTTCAGGCAAGCAGATTACCATGTGAGGCTTAGCACCCTAAATGCCAGCTTTCTGTGTATTTACCTACAGTTTATCAAAGCCGTATCTTGAAACAGAAATGAAACACGTAAGTAGGTCTGCTAGAGTACAAGTCTCATAAGCTACACCTAAGAATATTTGGACAAACAGTATGGTATCAGCACTGTCTGTACAAAAGTTCCATGCTTTGTCTGGTCTGGCATACAAAGTAGCTTGAAATGGAGTGGGAATAGGCCACTGTTTTCTACAACGTACTATAAGAGGGTTGCACCTGAAGGAATGTGTGTGTTCTAAAGCTGCATGCAGAAATTGCTATTTTAAAATTAGAAACTTGTTAGTTTTCCTGTATGTTATATAGTTTGCTGATGAACTGTGAAAAATATGGTCTTAAAAGTACTATGATGTGGGCATGAAGTACCCCAGCTATATAAACTATGGCCAGTGGGAGTCTTGTCTAGCACAGCATTTGGGTGTTACCCTAACCTCCAGGCTGCAGCCAAGATGATGGCAGAGCCGAGTTTCAAACACGCAGGTATGACAAGCAATGCTGCTCAATGTGATTAGGAGGAAAGACAGCAGACATTCATTTTACACAAAATACGAGTAAAATTCAGATTTAAAAAACAGGCTCATGGACAAAGATGGTTTCACACAGCTAGTGTAAGAAATAAAGGTGGGGTTTGTTTTTTTTAAGACTGTCTTTCACAAGAACTAATGAGAGATCTATCAACAGCTAATCATTGTTGTGGACCCAGCCTACTGTGATATGTGACTACATGCTCCTTTAAGCCAAATACTTAATGCACACTGTTATCAAATAGACTAATACTTCACATTAGTATATATCTGGAGAAGAGCTTGCCAGTGTGAAAAGCTTCTGTCTTACCTCATTCTCCCAGATAATGAAGCCCACCAAAAATAACACACTGGATAACAAAGGAAATAAAATCAAAGTATCTGGGAGATGAAATCATGATCCGCAATCTTTTTTTTTTAAAGACAGCATACACTAATTTAGCTGCTTAACTGTCACAGTGTTAGCTTTGAGCTAGTACATTCTATTTAACTGTTCACCAATTACAGTTTTATTCTATGATTATTTACAGTTTTTCACACAAGTCTGCAGTCCTTTCATACAATGTTTTCCTCCAAGCTCTTTCATAAGTGCAGGCCGGTGTTTCTTCATTCCCAAGAACTGCATCAACAACATTAACATATCATACAACTTTATCACTCTTTTATGGTCAGTGTATTTTTCCAGAATGCTTGTTGTATAATTTTGATTTCCTTGTACCACAACTGTTCAAACCTTGGAAAACAATGCTTGCTGGAATCTGGAACCTGCCCTGGCTTTCTGCATAGAACTGAATTTCACACAGGGTAAAGAGCATATAGGTGTTCTGTTACTGCTGAGGGCAAGTTTTTATTTATCTGCAGTTGAGCTCTGGTTTTCACTTGTTTATAGCCATGTTATGAGGACTTTGGTGATCCTTCATGCCAGATTAAATTAGGTGTCCCAATCACTTGACTCCTGAGCCAGGGAGTACGGCACAATGCCAAGGTGTAGTGGGAAGCATGCTCTGGAATCATAAAATGGACTCTGTTGGAAGGGACCTTAAAGACCATCTAGTTCCAACTCCCCTGCCATAGGCAGGGAAACCTTCCACTAGGTAGGCTGCTCAAAGCCTCATCCAACCTAGCCTTGAAGACTTACAGGAATGGGGCAGCCACAACTTCTTGAGGCAACCTGTTTCAGTGCCTCACCACCCTTACACATTCCTCAGCAATGACCTACACCCGAGTTTTGAATTTGTCTCATGAACCATTTACAGACTTCCTCAATCACAGATTATCACAAAAGTGGTTGTTAATGGGGATGTCTGAAAGCCACCTAGTTCACCTTACTGCGTGGAGAAGGTCTACCACCAATCCCACCACGGTCATATATGTGGGTTTTCAGAGGTAGTAGAAACATAAAAACACTCGTAAAGTGTATTTTCTACTCCTTTAACAAGTATGGTCGTAATCTTTTTAAGCTGTTAGGCTACACTGAGAAACACAGGCATCATGCTATTTACAGTTAGTCTGTTGCCTAGTATTAGTTTTAATGTCTAAGAAAAGAATCTTCACATTTTCTGAGCACGTAAGAATTTGTGTCTCAAAAATGCAATGATTTTCAAAGATTTCCAAAGACATTTTTACCCTAAAGCTTTCCTAATTTTAAAAACACATACGTACTTCTGGTTTTGTCCAGAAAAGCTGAAAGGAAAAATGTATCTCCAAAGAGTAAATGCAGAAATCCTTTTTCCCTTTAAGTCTGCAGTTAAGTTGGCATAATCACTATTCTGAAACTAGTACGAGAAAAACCCAAGAAGTTTTGTTGAATTTAACAAGCAAGACTTTGATAAGGACCTACTGATTCCATGGTTAAATGAAGAGAATTGTCTCCCTCCTGAGGTCTGTTGAGTCTAGAAGGGCCCTAAGACTTTTTCAGGGTTATGAGCACACATCGCGTTGGTACGCATTTCAAATGACCACGAGGAATTGGAGTCCTGAAGAGAATATTACTGTTGGTTGGCACTCCCTGATCAGTTAAGTCCATTCAGAAAACTGCTGGCACAGTAGCTTAGACGTAGCTCCACCTGTACCAGCTTTGCAAGTCATTCATGTAGATAATGAAAATCTTCAATATGATAATCTGACAGCAATGGGTGGTGGAATCTATCATAGTTCAAAACACAAATGACATTCTGTCGTAACTATTATATGATGGAAAACTTGCGGGGGGGGGGGGGGGAAGGAGGCACAAAAGCATTTTGAAAAATGAGCCGTACATATTTCCAAAGTCTCTAGAGCCACATAAGGCCAGAACTTGAACTATAATATTACAGAACTAATTGCCACAGAGCATTCCAGCAAGTCCTCAGAGGCATGCATTATTCCCCATCAAAAAGGTTCATTTGAGCCTAAGCTTGCAATGCAGACTGGAATCCTGCTGAACTTGCACTTCTTTTAAAGATAATTTTCACTCTACCACATTCCTACTGATATAGATGAGGAAAAATGTAAATCACTTCCCAGCACAGACAGCAACATTATAAAAAACTGGAAATACTTGTAGCACATTGGATTTTTGTCATACAAATGACTGCAATCACTATAAACTGAATTCAAAATTCCTATTGCTTTTCTTTACTCCCCTATTACATTGCATATTTAATGAATAGAGGCTATTATGTCACAAGGGCCAGCACTTTCTCAAAGTAGTTGTATAAAAGGAGCAATGTCTAAACCCCCAACATTCAAAACCAGTTGTCAGCCTCAAACAACTATGGGCATTGGGGCAAAACCAATTTCCTAGGTTTCAGGATAGAATACTAAGAACCGGCAAGGTGCTATGAACTAGATGGGTTAAAGCCTATTGGTTCATTGGCCCAAATTCCCCAATGGACATGTTTGGCAGATTCTTGTCACGGGTTCCTGATATCAATTTTAGGGCTCCAAGATCCAACTGGAATTTGCAATGCCATATTCGATATGTAACTTTGTGGGACTTACCCATGGCCAGTAGTTTCTGTGATCAAAGATCTGAATTCTCTTCTTAGGGAGAAGAGATTAAAACCCACATTTCTCACTGCAGTATTCTTATCACCACACCAAATGTATTCCAGGGTTGAAGTTATTTCACTGTGGTTTACAAGCAAAACAAAGGTAAAAATGAATGTCTACCTTACTTGTAAGGAAGCTACTGTGGGCACTCTACCGAAGTGCCCGTGCTCTGTTTGACTCGCTTTTACTTTTCTTCTGCCTACTCAAACTTTATTGTTTGTATGTAAACTAGAATCATTTCCTCAAGTATGAATCCCCTCATGCTACAGCTGCCTGTGGAGTAGGAAAATAGAAAAAAAAGGAAAAGCTGTATGATATTAAAGGCTGAATCTAAGGGTCCCACCTCCTTTATAACTGTGGTCCTACAAAGGTGAGGATGCAGTCTTGCTTCCTTTGATAATGTTTTAAAGGAGTTGTATCCAAAGTTAGGTTTGCAAATTTACTAAGGGTCAACTAGTTCATCCTGGTTTCATAAGGGAAGATTAATTTTAACCTTGCCACCTGCAGTTTAAAACCATAAAATTTTGTCCTGTTTGCATAAAAATATTTTAGGACTTTCTTCATATTAGCCCTTATACTTCTCCTTCCAGTCTAACCAAGCACATTTTTTTAAACCTTTTCCTTTAGAATCTTTTTCCCAGATCTTCCATTGCTTGTTCCCTCTGGACTCTAGCATGCTTCTTGATGGGCGGCTATCAAAATTAAGACTACGCTACAACAGGATAAATGAGCAGCCTGCAAGTCCTACCTACAACAATTTTGGGTACCTTCCAGTACAATGTTCACTTTTTGATGATAGTAAGAAATTATTTTCTGCTATAAACTGACTCTCCACCTAGAACTGTTACTTACCCAGTTCTTTCCCATGATAACTTTGTGCAATTGCCAACCCCTTCCCAAACAAAACCCAAGAAAAACACCCCCTAAAAACCAAAACAAACACAAAACAAACAAAAAAAACAACAAAAACACCCCCCCCACCCACCCCCCCCAAAACTCAATTCCAAACCACCTTTTACTCTGTGAAGAAAAACAAGCACAGGAAGTTTCAAAAGGGAGTTCGACTTTATGTTTTGAGGGATGTACCTTCTCATTACACTGACAGGTGTTTACACAAGCAGTATTGGATTTACAGCATTCTGTCCTCAAAACTCTTAGCAGCATATTCACTGCAATGCTGATTTTTCAGATTCAAGTTTATAAATGCTTAACTCTCCCTGTGGTATTGCAGAAGCGGTGTTGTCTTTTATTGATGGCTGCTACAGGAAGCCCCTATCTAATTGCTTAACTTCTGTTTTGTAGAATCATACAATCAGCTAGGCTGGGGAAGATCTTCAAGCTCATCAAGTCCAATCTTTTTCCCAGGTCTGCGAAGTCCACTGCTAAACCATGTCTATAAGGGCCTCAGCTATACATTGTTTGAACACTTCCAGGGGTGGTGATTCCACCACTTCCCTAGGAAGCCTGTCTTTTAGTGAAGAAATTTTTCCTAATGTCCAATCTAAACCTCCCCTGGCACAACGCGTGACTGCTACCTCTTGTCCTATCATTTGCCACCTGGGAAAATAGACCAGCCACATCCCCTATCCTCCCTTCAGGTAGATGTAGAGAACGATAAAGGTCCCCCCTGAGCCTTTTCTTCTCCAGACTGACCAATCCCAGTTCCCTCAGTTGTTTCTTGTAAGAGTTGTGCTCCAGACCCTTCCTCAGTTTTGTTGCCCTTCTCTGACCTTTTCACCCAAGCAGCTTTCCACGCACTCTTCCCCAAGCCTGCAGCATTGCATGGAGTTGCTGTGGGTCAGGTGCAAGACCCAGCCTTGTTGTACCTCATACCACTGGCCTTTGCCCATCAATCTAGCCTGTCCAAATCCCGCTGCAAAACCTTCCTACCCTCCCGCAGCTCAACACTCCCACCCAGCTTGGTGTTGCCTGCAAGTTTACCGAGTTTGCACTGATTAAGGCCTATATCCTTTGTTAATGATGGAGATGAAAGCAGTCACATAAAAAAAAAAAATAGTGAAGCATATGATAACCGTTTGCTCCCCACTAAACCTGTATCAAAGCACACACACCCCACGACAAAGAGCAGAACTCAGTGGACGAGGGCTGCACGATAAGCGTTACAGCAAGTAATCCCACCATCCAGGCGCTCTCCTGGCCAGACGCACCACACCGCCGCGTACAACCGGAGCACAGGGCGCGGCGGCGGAAGCCACGCAGAGGACGCCCAGAAAAGGCAGCGACAGAAGGACAACCCGGGCTCACCACAGACTTTAACGGCTGCTAACAGGAGCCGGGCTGGAACCCCTCACAGCACCGCTAGCCTGACCGCCCTTCTCCCCGACTGCTCCCGCGGTTCAAGCGCAGCGGAGTGGCTGAAAGTAACACTGCTTGCCGCCTCACCGAGCGCTCCTCAGCGGTGCCACACAACGCACATAACCCCGCGGCCCCACGCACACACCCCCCCCGGCGGCGGGGAGGGACTGAAGGGAGCGGCAACACCTCTTTCCGCCCGCGCCCCGCCCGGCGCACGCGCGCTCCCACCGGCGGCAGCCCGCGGGGCTATGCTCCCGTCCCACGTGACATGGAGGCGGAGACGGGAAGGGAAAGGTCAGTGTCGACGCCGGCGGAGGGGGAGCGGAAGGTCAGGGTGCCGCGGAGCGGAAGTGGGAGCCTGAGCTCGTCCGCCATTGTGGGGAAGCGGAGCCCAAAGCAGGGGGGGAAGCGGCGCTGCGTCCGGCCGGTCGGCTCCTTCCAGCGGGAACCCGATCGGCGGCGGCAGCGAGCCTAGGAGGCGGCGACGACAATCAAGCGGCGGCGGGGAGGAGGAGGAGGAAGAGGAGGAGGCTGCGGCGGCTGCGGTGAGCGGAGCGGCGGGCGAGCGAGCGAGCGGCTCCGGCGTGCGGAATCATTCGAGGCCCAGGCGGAGCGCAGCGAGGGGATCGCGGCTCCCCGTGAAGAATGTCAGCCACCAGCGTCGACCAGGTACTGGCCGCGGAGCGGGGAGCGGTCGTCCGCTCCCTGCCCTTTTCTCATCTCTGGCCCATCGTTAGCCCCGGCGGGGGGGGGCGGGCGGCAGCTAGGCGGCCACCTGCACCTTCCTTCTTCGTTGGGGCGGTGCGGTTCGCGGCCTTCTCCTTCCCGCCCTCCCTCTTTCCCTCGCCGCCGCCACAGGGAGCAGTGATCAATCGGAGCCGGCGGCGCCCGGGATGGCAGACCCCTTTTCCAGCCCAGCAGGCCCTATTTATAACCGCTGATCCGCGCCAGAGCTGCTCCGCCTCCCCGCCCGCAGGGCTCGCCGGCGCTTACCCCCGCGCCTCCCGGCCCGCCGCCCGTTCGGCTCTCCCCGCCTGGCCGGCCCTTCGGTGTGTTCCGATACTCTCCCGGCCCAGCCCCTCCGAGCTCCCTTTTCCTCTCGGCTCTGGGAGTGCCTGGGTGCCGGGCTCCCCGCGGCTCTCAGCTCCGTCTCCTCCCTCCCCGGGCACCCCTAATTTCTCAGGCTCCTCCTTACCGCATCATTCCTCTTCCCTCACCCATCTCTTCTCCCTTCGGGCTCCTGGTTTTTCGTCCTTCCCCGCGGCCTCCGCTTTTCCCAGCTGTTCTCTCTGCGTGCGCCGTGCTGCGCTTTTTTAGACGCTTCTTCATGGAGCTTAGAGTTTGTTATTTTGTATGTTTGCTAGGCCTCCACTGACGTTTCTTTCCGGATGGAATCTGTTCTGTCTTGGTCTTTGCTTCTTTATGGGCTTCTGCCACTCCCTGAAAGTTTTGGCTCTGCAGTCTGCTGCTCCCTTTTATTTTGTCTCTCTGCCTTTAATGTTTTATTTCTTAAGCCCCTGTGCATGCTCCCAAATTTCCTTTTAAGCACTTCTTTCTAGCTGAATGATCTTAGTTTTTCATTGCTCAATCTTCACGGAGTCTTCTTCCCAACTTTTCTAGTTCCATGTCTCTTGTTCATCTCTGCATGCCTCGGTGTCTGGATCAGAATCATGCCCAATGATGAGGTGTTTCGGGATTTTAAGTTTACAGAGATTTTTCTCTGGTTTTGGGAGGTAGAAGTGACTAATCAGTTTGGCCTTAGATAGAACAGTGTTAAGCACTGTTACGATAACTGTGAGGCAGATGCACATGAAAGCAAGATGGAGGTGGTTGCTTTCTAAACTTTCAAACCTCTGAATACTAAATTTTTCAGGACTAAAAATCGTTAGAGAGTAACAGAGCCTTGGAAGGCCTCCCATGTTTAGTTGTATGTAGGAGCAAAGATGAACTAGATTTTCATGGGCTGACATTTGTTTTTTTCTAAGCTGTTTTATTTTGCTATAGAGGAATTAAGGATACTGCAACTTGCACTGTTACAGTGATTCTTAGTGCATGACAGAGTGTTTTGTAGTAAGTAATCCTGAAAAAAAAAAGTCCTCCTTAAGTTAGTTCCGTATGTGAAAGCTTCATACAGACTGCATCATTTTCTCTGTAATTGCATAGATGAGGAATGCACAACTTGTAGTTAAGCTTACAATATCACTCTATATTCCTTTGTGTATCTAAACAACAAGGCACTGTACGTTACTGCCTGATAAGAACCCATCAGTCAAAAGATGACATATAATAAGTTCTCATGAAGTTCTAGTACTGGTAGTTACCTTAAGCTACTAACTTTCATTGTTTTACTCTATGCTTTGTTTATTGTTTATATTTTGGGGACCACATGACGCAATTAAAATCCATTTGTTCAGGTTTTCAACAATATTTATGCTTTACAAGCTGTAAAAGACTAGGTTATTTCAGTGTTTTTTGATGAAATTACTTCAGTTTTTAAGTTTTGCTGACGGTAATATTTTACATGATATTATTTTATCTAACAATAGTTTTTACAATAGCATGTTTTTAATAATATTTTAAACTGATATGTAAGTTGAAAGAGCAGGTTGGCAAATAAATGGAATTATCCTGAAATAAACGTTAAAGAATTCTAACTGTATTTGTTTTGCCTTCCCCCTCCCCCCCACCTTTCTACGTACAGAGACCTAAAGGACAGGGAAATAAAGGTGAGTCCTTGTATTTCATCACTAATATTGCTGCTTATGGAGGTTAATGTGTCTTCAGAAAATCGTGGGAGGAGAACATAGCTATTGAATGTCTTTTATTTCAGAGCAAGATGACAGGAAATTCTGTGCCAAAATGTTGTTTCCCAGCATTTTTACTGCAGCATGGCAGTACATCAATTTAAAATGGTTTATTTTGCAAATGAAGATTAATGTCAGAAGTCAGATGATAACCTAACAATTTCTTTTTAGTTGATAGTGATATGCTTGTGTAATCTCTTTAACAGTACACCTTGGGCCTTTCTGTGCAAAGAATAGAATCAGTCTACTAGAATCATCAGGAAGAATCTTTTGAACAGCTTCCTTAGCTTGTGAGACAACAGCCATGTGACTATTTAGTTACTCATATCTGTGAGCAGAGCACATCACCTTCCTTATTCTCAGAATCTTTGTGGGCTTTTCATTTTAGTGTCAGTATAGAATATTCCTGTAGTGTTAGTAGGCCTTCTGCTGTTCTACTTTTTTTTCATATTTCTGCTAACACCTTAATTTTTAGATGCTATATTCAGTGGGGTTTCTTCTCTCCTACAAAAATAAGGAATGAGCTACTTTATATTCTTCTCTCTAAAATTCTTGGCAAGTCTGTTGTAAACAGCATCTCAGATTGTGTCTTGCAGTTTCTTTCTGGTTGGCAATTTCTTTTCTTTGACATAAAGACTAATATTCTGGGAATTCTTTTTGCCTAATCTGTACACTTGTGCCCATTTAATTTTTAGGTATAGAATAACATGTGCACCGTTACCTTCTTGTGTTAATATCCTTATTGTTTGTTTATGCAGATAAACTTTTTTTGAGCTCATGTCATCTTTTGCCTCTCACTGTTCATTATCTGAACTAGTCTAATTGTTCTCTTCGAATCGTCAGTGTTAACTGCAGCATAGTTTTTCTGTATACATATTACCTGCTGCTTATTACAGATATCACTTATGATGATGTTTGGTGAGTGGCGCGTGATTCTTGAATCTTGCAGAATTTTGCTTGTTCCTTTTCATTTCTCTGCATTCAGAGTAAAATGAACTTGTGTTTACATCCTCAGACCTCCTCAGTTTCATTGCTCTTGAGTACTTGTTGTCTTGTATTCTAATACTTCTATCTTTCCTCCCCCCCTAAAAAAAAAATGAAATGGAGTTTTTAACTATTTCTTTGTGTCTTTGAAATAGTTTTTATTTATGTATTCCATATTGCCCTAAAATGAGAAGTGAGAATCATTTTAGCAAGTAGTTTGGGGTGTTGTGTTCTTTGAATTAACCGTATCTCACTTTTAGTAAGGTTATTGAGATGCATCTTTTAGAGTCATAGAAGTAGTTTTTGAACTGTACTCCATTTATATGGATAGGAGCAAAAATATTAGGCATTTCTAATTGTGTGTTATGTTGCAGTTTAACAGCGAAAAAGTAAAAGTCAGCTTTTAACTTATTTATGTTAGCATATTTTTGTGTGCTGTTGTTTGTAAATACCACAGAATGTTTGCATCAAAGCACATCTCTTAGTTTGCTATGTGTGGAAGAAATTCTCGTAGTTCTGTACTTGTTTTTTTATGGAATGCATCCTTTTAAATATTGTATACTTACTGTATATTTTCTTGGTAAGAATATAACCTAAATGAAAACTGTAATGAAACAAAGCAAATTCTCCTCCATTCTATTAAATTATTTCGTTTAATGTATTTAATGACACTAAGTTATGATTCAGCTTTAGATTAAAGGGCTAGGAGGTTGGAGATGGTAGCACAGCGGAGCATGAGTAGTTGCTTTGGTTGAGAGACTTTTTTGAGAGGATTAGTTAAGTCAGTATCAGCAATCCTTACTAACAACATATTAGCAGACAGTAATTTTTTTTCAGGTGCCATGTTAGGCCCCAGGTTAAGGGAGCCTCAAGGGAAGATGTGATACTGAGTTTATAGACTAACCAGGGGTTGGTTCTGTGCATAAGAATTACAACGTTAGAGGATGCTAAAAAAGGTTACTGTCTGAGTTTCTGGCAGAGCATATGAGAGAATGTGAGTGAGCAGTGTAAGGGGTGTATGCATGGAAATAAGAGTTTTTCATATTGAAACAAAAAATCCTAGACCTGCAAATGATAGGGGGAGGTAGCTGATTTGTATTGTTTAGTAAATGTTTAGTGTGCTTTATTTTAGGTAATTATAAATTGGTGTACTGTGCTGTTTCCCTTGACCAGAATTTGTGGGATTGAAATTCTAGTAGAACTGTACTATCCATCTGTTGTGTTGGATATCAATGGTAGCATTTCAGAGACTTGAGTGAGTAAATTATCCTGTCTTCAAAGTTTTCTTTTGTCAGCTACTGTACATTTGACAAAACAGCAGAGCTGACATCAGTCAAATGATGTTTTTTTTCCTTTTGCTTGTTGTGCCAGGGTATCACACCTGTTGTAGGGAAGTGCTGACTTGTGTTTACTTATGTGTGTGTATAATCTTTGGTTTTGTAGAAGGTTTAAATGTAAGCATTAGGTTTAAAACAAGAATGAAATGTTCTTTCTTTTTTGTATTTATTGTTCACTTTAACCAGGGTGTAATAATGTCTAATGAAAAATTTATTCTTACGCCTTTGGCCATCATTTGTACGTTTTGCAAGTGGTTATTCAAAGGACAGTAGCGGTTAAAAGAATATAAGCTTTAAGTTCCTTTACTTGATGAGTTGTTTCTTCCCAATATCCAATTACATTGTATGTTTTCACAGTGTTTGCAAAAGTGTCTGGTATTTTCAGAATTCGATTGATACAGATATTTTTAGTAACTGTAGATTAGTTTCAATTAGTATTTTTTCATTACTGCCCTGTTCAGTTGGAATTTAATGTGAGATTTTGGGAATAAGGCATGCATCTTAATCTGTTTGCTCTTGTTAAATGTGTGTGGGGGCAACATTCTTCATTATTAACACATTATGTAAAGTTAGAATAAAAAACCAGAGGAACATGCTTCCAGTGATTTTCACTGAAAAATGTGTATGATTACTAGGAAGGATGTCAGTGTAGAACTGTTTTGTGTCACTGACTTAAGATCTCAGTACAGAATGAATAAAAAATAATATTCTTGTAAATGTATTTTCTATGTTACTTGTAATGGCAGACCAAAAATAATTCTAAGTGACCTTTAGATACCTCTGAAATAATAAGCACAGCAGATGCATGTTTTGTGAAGATTAGCTGTCAGTATGAGGAGATTAATTTTGATAGGATTCTGGTCTTGACATACAGCTGTTTATTCTTTTGTTGTGGTTGCATGCCTTTAAGAAACTTGTATGCTGCCACCTATGTTTTTCATTGTAACAGAGTTCTGTGTGAGAATTGTGCTCTCCTACTATTAGGTTAAGTCTAAGCAATGGACATAGCATCGACAAAAGATTTTGAGGCTCATCCCTCATGTGACTGGGCCAAATATAAAGAGAAGTATAGTCTTCCAGCTCATTGATATGTTATCATTGTGTGTAAATTTAGGATGATTAATGACCTTAACTGAAACTCTTTATGGGAAAGAAAAAACCTCAACACCAGCAATAAATTTTTAAATCTTCAAGAAGATATTTAAAACACGAGTTGTTTTCTTCCTTTCCAGATACTTGCTTTGAAAAAAAATCTTATGTTATTCTGTGTTAAACTATGCATTTTTAGCTCTTCACTACTGTCTGAAGTGAAATTTTCTCAGAATTTTGGTCACTCCTGGTGATTTTGTCTATTTTTCTGTATTTTTTTTTTCTTTCCAGTTAGTTTCATTTCTTGAAAGTAGTTTGTTTCAGAGATGTTAAAGGCAAATGTGGGGAAAGAAAAATAATAATAAAATGAAGTATCCTGGTCCAGGCACCCCTTAGTTCTCAACATGAACTTTGGGTGGCAAAGCCTCCTTCTAATAAATTAGAAAAAATACCGCTCTTAAACACTAATTCCAACAAAGTTGAAGGTTTTGTTATACGGTTATGTATACTTTTCAGAAGCTAAAACAGGGAAACCACTGAGTCAGCTCCTGGTTTGTCATCTCAGGTTGTCAGAAAATCAGCTGTTGTAACTCCTGCTGTCACAGTTTCTGAGTGCACCTTACTGATCACTATAAAACCTTGAGAAATAACAAAAAAATGCATTCAGAAAAGCAGTTATTTATTTTTGAGAAGGGGTCTTAATCTTCACACTGTATAATTGCAAACTGCTGGTTTAAATCCCTGTTCTGTTTTGCACCACGGGAAGCAGTGGAACATAGTAGAAATTTGTGCAATTTCACTTTGTTTGAATAGTAGCCTAGGGGAGGGTAGAGAGGCACTTCAAGTAATTTGGGCAGCTGGAAAATTCCAGGTAGGTGTAATGCCTTAGATGAAATTAAAGGTAATAGGAGGCCAAGTAGAGCTGGTAGGAAAAGATTCCAATGTATAGGGGCATATATGCTAGGAAAGGATTTGTAATTGCCTCTGGGGACTTTAGCTCTTGTTTCTCTCTTGCTTTGTCCCCTCAGAGCTTCAGAGATGGCCACTAATGCAGAACACTATAATAGTTACGTAGGAAAATACAGAATAAACAGCTGAATAATGGTGTCCTTCATGGTTGTCTGGTGGGTAACTGCCTCTCCTCCTGGCAGGAGAATGTTGTATGTTGCAACTTTCCCTGAACCTATTGAGTATGTCTGATCTGGTTGGTCGGTCTTCGCATTTGCACTTGGTCTGGTACTTCTGGAAACGCTGGATTTACTGCCTGTGCAAATAAGGTGTGCCTATAGTTTTTTCTTTGTCTTTGGAGCTCAGGAAGGGGTAGTTGGGAATAGTCTTTGGTTTCCGTCTTTCCAGACCTCTCTTGAGATCTGATCAGGATCATCTGTAGAATGAGCTATTTTCTTTGACTTTAGAAAGCAGTGCTTAGAATAATATGCCCAGTCTTAACAAAGCACAAGTAGAAGCATTTCAGTGTACAAGTGATTAAGAAGTATTATCTAGATTAAAAGTACAACATTGATCTTCCAGAGAGCATACCTAATACAGATTTACTTTTAGTTTCAGTACAAAACGGTTCGATTCATCAAAAGGATGCAGTAAATGATGATGATTTTGAGCCATATCTAAGTAGTCAGACAAATCAGGTAAGTGAGCATTGTTTACTATATTGAAGTTAATTTTGGAGCTCAACTGACTTCTAGACTTAATTTTTGGATGATATTTCTTAGCATTACTTGCTTGAATATTCATTGAAATTTATTTTTTTTTTATCCTTGTCTTATCATACAGTATCTGAAACAGGTAAAATCTTCTTAATCATTCTGGAAAAGATTCAGTTTAAAAGCATGCTCTGATGTGTTCTGCTTTTGTGCTTGTGCTGTGACTTCAGAAAAAATAAAGTTACAAGAAGCTTGAGGAAAAAAAAAACAAACCCAAAGACCAAAACGTAAACCCTAAATCAAAACCCCACGCCTTAAACTTGAACTGAGATCATCATTTATTGGATACAGTTCAAAACAACAATTTAATTGGCTCTGAGAAAATATTGGATATGATTTCCTTTGAAGTTGGTAGAGGTAGCTCACAGTTGATGGCAAAATAGATTGAAGCTTAATATTACTACAGCTTAGTTACAACTCTTCTGCCAGGAAGTTAATGAGCAGTGAATTGTCTCTGTAGTCAAAAGTTAATACTCGTTAAGTTTGTAAACTGTAGCAGTCTTGAAAGAGGGAGAAAGTGCAAATTATTGAAAGGTTTTGAGAATTTTGCTTGCATTCTCCTTTTGTTTTTTGTTGTGTTTTTTTTAATGCAACATGAAGGAAGCATCAGCTAGAAGATGATAATTTTCCATTTCTTTCCCCAAAACAACATCAGAAACGATATGAGGGTAGTCTTTCAAGTGTCTTTGAACTTTATCTTCTCAAGAAGTAAATGCTGTGGTTTTCCATGAGTCTTGGGAGTATGATTTGAATTTAGCTAGAGAACTTTGTTCTGCTATATAGTGCTTAATGCCCATTCTCAGTAGCGTAGAAATGTTATGGCTTGATTGTTGTTCTTCCTGAAAGAGAGACATTCTTGTATCCTTTTCACTACAGTATTCTGGCAGGAAGCAAGAAACAGCTAGAAGTGAGAAATTCGACAAATAACTAAGAATACCAAAACTTTAGATCGTAGTTGCAGCTATTTTTCTGTGTTTATGAAATTACAGTTATTAAGACTTTATTTTCCTTTTTTTTCTTTTAGTAGCTTGTTATTTTCTTCATACTGTTGACATGGAGGCATTTTAAGCTTAGCTTAGTTACTAAAAATAATCTATTACAAAAATGAAGCTCCTTAGTGCTTTGAAAAGGTCTCTTGAGGAAAAAATGGCCATATTTAATGGATACCTTGTGCATCTTTTACACTAGGAGGAATGGTGGAAATTAACAAATGCATTCGTGTAATCTTTAAAAATGTTTTGGACTGCAGTACAGTGTATTTGGGTCTTTTTCCTTGAACGTAATGTCTATGTTGCTGATTTTTGGTCTTATTTTCTTTTTCAGAGTAACAGCTATCCACCAATGTCAGACCCATATATGCCTAGTTATTATGCTCCATCCATTGGATTTCCATACTCTTTAGGCGAAGCAGCATGGTCAACTGCAGGTGACCCTCCAATGCCATACTTGACAACTTATGGACAGATGAGTAATGGTGAACACCATTACATACCTGATGGTGTATTTAGTCAACCTGGGGCATTAGGAAATACCCCTCCATTTCTCGGGCAGCATGGATTTAATTTTTTTCCTGGGAATGCAGACTTCTCTACATGGGGGACAAGTGGATCTCAGGGACAATCAACGCAAAGCTCTGCTTACAGCAGCAGCTATGGCTATCCACCTAGTTCTCTTGGGAGAGCCATAGCAGATGGACAGGCTGGATTTGGCAGTGATACTCTGAGCAAGGTGCCTGGGATTAGCAGCATTGAGCAAGGCATGACTGGACTGAAAATTGGTGGAGATATGACAGCCGCTGTGACAAAAACTGTAGGCTCAGCTCTTAGCAGTACAGGTATGACAAGCATTGCAGCCAACAGCGTGCCCCCAGTTAGCAGTTCAGCACCTAAACCAACCTCGTGGGCTGCCATTGCAAGGAAGCCTGCTAAACCTCAGCCGAAGCTCAAGCCTAAAGGTAATGTGGGCATTGGGGGCCCTGCTGTACCGCCACCACCTATAAAACACAACATGAATATTGGAACTTGGGATGACAAAGGGTCAGTAGTAAAAGCACCCCCAGCCCAACCAGTACTGCCTCCTCAGACTATAATCCAGCAGCCTCAGCCATTAATTCAACCACCACCACTGGTGCAAAGCCAACTGCCTCAACAGCAGCCTCAGCCTCAGCAACCACAACAGCAACAAGGACCTCAGCAGCAGGCCCAGCCTCACCAGTTGCAGCAGCAACAGCTGCAAAACCGCTGGGTAGCTCCTCGTAATAGGGGTGTTGGCTTCAGCCAGAATAATGGAGCTGGTAGTGAGAACTTTGGTTTAGGTGTTGTATCTGTCAGTTCCTCACCTTCTGGTGTGGAAGTGCACCCAGTGCTGGAGAAACTAAAGGCCATAAACAACTATAATCCCAAAGACTTCGATTGGAATCTGAAGAATGGACGTGTGTTTATAATCAAAAGTTATTCAGAGGACGATATTCATCGCTCCATTAAGTACTCTATCTGGTGTAGTACTGAGCATGGTAATAAGCGCTTGGATGCTGCTTACCGTTCCCTGAATGGAAAAGGCCCACTCTATTTACTCTTCAGTGTGAATGGCAGTGGACACTTTTGTGGAGTGGCCGAGATGAAGTCTGTTGTGGACTACAATGCTTATGCTGGTGTCTGGTCTCAGGATAAGTGGAAGGGGAAGTTTGATGTCAAATGGATCTTTGTCAAGGACGTTCCCAATAACCAACTGCGGCATATTCGCTTGGAAAACAATGACAACAAACCAGTTACCAATTCGAGGGACACTCAAGAGGTACCCCTAGAAAAAGCCAAGCAAGTGCTTAAAATAATTGCTACTTTCAAGCATACCACCTCAATCTTTGATGACTTTGCACATTATGAGAAGCGTCAAGAGGAGGAGGAAGCCATGCGTAGGGTAAGAAATCAGTGCCATTATAGTAGCTCCTCTGTTTTTTCTAGTTTTGGAAACCTTGTTTTTCATACAACTGGAACTTAAGTGTGCGAGTGTTGAATCAGGAAGTGGTGCTTTTTTACCCGGGGTGTCTGTACTTGATATAACTGGCTTTTAATGAAAAGATTGCAGTTCCTGTAACTCGTTTTGTTAACACAGGTATGTGTTTAACTGCAGTACTAACATAGGCCTGCACAAGTGGACTTCTAACATATTTCACACTTCAAAGTAAACAAAACCTGAATTGAGTGTATTATCCATAACTCAGGTATTTTAGTTTAGATGGATGTTTCTGATAGTTAATTTCCTAAAAAAAAAAATTAAAGAGTAATATATAGTTAATGTCTGCAAAGAAGAGTGTACATACGATAGATCTATACAGAAACTTTTTTGTATTGGAGAAACTTCAGGTAACCAGACAAGCAAAAAAGGCATTTAATTTAGGCTGCTCTGTAGTACTTTGTCTTGTGTGTGCTCCCCCTACTTGTGTTCACCATTGTCCACATTATTTACTTTTACTATATTTATCCCCCCCCCCCCCCCCCGGCTTGCTAGTAACTAAATGATACAATTTGTGTTATGGTTAGAAACATTTCAGGAACTATTGTAACTGTTAGATGATGTGCAGGTATGCAGAAATGGGAGTTTGCATCAGTGCAGTTGGGTGGTAGTGCTCTTTGTTCATCCTGTCACATCACCTACATAACCATGCGCCAACTCCAAAAATCTAGGGTTTATACTAGTTAGGGGCCTTGTGGGATGTGATGTCTTGAAGTTCACTTCTTGAAGCTGCCACAATTTTGGCTGCACAAGAAGGTCACCTGCTTCACAGTCTCCTTAACTTCTGTTAGGTTTCTAGTACTGCAGTGGTTCCACTCTTGTATGTTCCTAATCCTTCAACACAAGTGTTGCATCTTACAAGCAAGTTGTGCATGCACAGCATCAATTTTGTAGTTTTATTGCATAGTTCTGCAATAAATTGTCACATGGAAAGTTTCTGTTGTTTGGAGACAAGATGAATATCCCAGTTGGGCGTGTAATGACTTTTGAATATTTTTTTTCTAGAAAGAAAACTCAATATGCCCTAAATCAGTATTGTTACTTCCATGCTATCTTGATGGTGGAAGAATGGGCAACATTTTAAACTATGTATTCGATGTAAGGGAAAATTTTGAGGTTTTAGTACAACTTCGTTGTGATTTTGGTAATGTTTCAGGACTAAGACTATCATTTTTCTTCTATTTCATTCAT
Organism: Neopsephotus bourkii; assembly: GCF_033783945.1. Taxonomy (NCBI): domain Eukaryota; kingdom Metazoa; phylum Chordata; class Aves; order Psittaciformes; family Psittacidae; genus Neopsephotus; species Neopsephotus bourkii. Next base: position 4,829,225 of record NW_026902293.1, read on the forward strand.
GTTTCAGTATTTTGCTAATTTTTGATGGTGTAAGGCATTCCACAAATGACTGGTTTGATTCAAACGTTAGTATTTTTGTGAAAAAACTCATCAAAGGAGTTACATTTCCGACATGCCCTAGCAACTAAGGAAGATACATTCCATTTGTGGTTTTGTTTCCTCAGTAGTAGATGAAGCCACAAAGTGTAATGGAGAGGGGGAACATAGTGTTTCTGTATACGTTTAATTTAAAATGCAGAGTACAAAATTCAGCATTTAGTAGGTCTCTAACTAGATGACTGATTATGCATATTTGTGTAATAAATAACATTGCTGTTTCTTTTAATACCCTCTGGGAACCATACAGTGCCTGTATGACTCAAGTACTGAACTCTGCATTTGTCTTTAAGTTACCTTTGCCAATACTGTTGAGAGAAAATATACTGGTCAGAGATACTAGGCACTGATTCTTCTACAGCATCATACAAACTGGTTTTGTGACAAATGCTAAAAAAATCACTTCTGAGCTGGGTATCTGGTTGTAAGGTTTTGTCTTTGTAGATGGATTTGAGATTTATCTTAAGGAAATGAATATGTATTTAAAATATAGGAAGTCCAAATTAATCTATAGTTACTAGGAGTTCATCTTTATCATTCTCTTATGATTATTGATGTTAAACCTCTAGGTTTCTTCTGTATCACACAGTGTACAAGCAACCCATCTTTAAATTGTAAACATACAATTGTTAACTCTTCAAGTATAGTTCGGAAATGCAACAATTAGTATTGTAAACCCTGGTTTACAATTAATTGAGTGATCCTTTATTACCTAGTGCCAGCTAGGCTTTTATGGAGCTGTATTTAAATTTGTGTACTTTCTACTGCCAGTAGAACTCTGTAAATTAAGTTCGTGCCCGTTTTCTGTGGCAGCTGGGGCAGTCAGTTTCCAGTGTTTTGGTCATGAAAAATATGTTTACTGCTTTTCATAAAATATTAAATACATCAGGCAGTAGTAGTCATTTACATGGTCGTTGAAGGTTCAGTTAATGCTTTGTTGTTGCATAGGTGGTAGCAAACTTTCCTACAACCAGTGATCTAAACATAGTAAACAGCATGTGATTTATGGATTTAATTTAATTTACTTTATGACTGTTCATCATTCTAGCTAACTTACTTTAAAATAATTGGTTGTAAAAGTTTAATCTTAACAACTCAGAGGGATCAATAATTAATTTCCAATATGACCCAGCAGTATGTTTTATTAAAATATGGCAGCATAGTTATAAAAGTGCAATGAATAATATGTGGCTAACATGAAACTTCAGTCACTTTGCCATTTGATAAAGGTTACATGCAAATGAATGGGAATAGTCTCTTTACATGTAAATATTAGAACTCTGGTGTCTGCCACTATTTGATGTGATCCTGGTGTCTGGAAGGTACCTACAGTTGGAGTTGGAACCAAATTGTGCAGTAGCTATTCACACTTTTCGTATGGCTCAGGTTTCAGTTTCTATTTTAAACATACAAGTGCTGTGATCTCTCACCAGAGGAGCTAAGAAATCTGTGAAGTTCTTCATGAGTTCTCTCAGTAGGATATTGAGGTAATCTGAAATTGCATTAGTCCTTAGTTTGACCTGTTGCTTTGTGGTGTAAATGTGCATATTTGTTTGGGGAAAAAAATAATTCTGTATTAGTAGTTATGCACCTGATCTTCAGTAAATATATGGATCAAAAATAAATGTCTCTTATTAAAAATGCAGCTGTTGGAAGATTATACCTTACTTACCTTCAGATGGTGGCTTGTTAACCTGCAGTTACCTCTTGTCCAGGGACAACTTTTGTTGCTTTTTGCTGCACAGTTCTACTTTCGTAGCATATCACAGAAAAAAAGATTATGGCTCCATGTAACTGTAAAACACTTTAGATGTTTTTCTTAGTGAGATAGTCCAGAAAAACAATATAATTTTCATCCATGGGGAAGACAGAGGAATTCAATATGTATTTGTTTATCTAATTTGCATTTAGAATTTTTACTTTTCAGGAAGCCTTTGAGTGGCAGATAAATAGCATTTAAAATACTAGCTTTCTCCTCTGTACTACATACCTTGTAATACGAATGCAGATATAGCTGAAACTTTGACTGTCAAAATGAGTATTTCCTCCGCCCCACTTCTGACAATCTTGTAATTCATTGTTAATCTGGCTGCAGTTTTAAGCAGTGTAACTCCTTTCCACTCCAGGTTATTGCTGACTTTATGCTTGATTTGATATTTATTAAAATTATATTGAAGGAAGGAAGGGAAAGAACATCCATCAGCTGTAGACGCTTCTTCCTCCCCCAACCACCAACTATTAGGTTATAATGTCAAAGTCAGTACATTCACAGTCCTTGTACAGGCCAAGAAAAACATGTAGTTGAACAACATTTTTAATGTAGTTAAATGGTAGTTGTACCAGACAACTTTATAAAGATGTTGTATTTTCATCTGAGAGATTCAAAATGGTAAATGAAACAGGTTATGTAATACCTGCTGAGAAACTTGTGCATTTCCTGTGTGCTTCTGATGATATTTCAAGGACTATTATTTTTCAGTTTCCTTGAACTTGATCCTTATCTACAGTTTCATTTTCATAAATGAAAGTGGTATTGCAGGTCTCATGTCTGTTTTAAGAAGAAAGTAGAAAGAGAAGATACGTTTTTGTTCTGTTGATGATGATGAGTATGTACTCCTTGTCTTGGGAGAAGAGGATTATTTGGCTAGTGTAATTTTAGACATACTGTTCCAGAATTTTCATCCCATGGTGATATGCTTATTTACCATATCGTCATTTGCTTTTGTATCTTTAGTCTTTTGGAAATGAATAAAAATGACCTGCAAATTCTTAGTTACAGACACAGGGATTTCAAATGTGCCTGGTTTTGGTGCATTTGGTGGAGTCAGGTGTTTCTGTTCAGAGGTAGAGTTTAGAATTTGTTACAGGATGGGGATAATATGGAGAGGTCTCCATGTTAAAATATGGTGTTAGAGTGACTATGTAAGAGTTTGAGCAGTGATGTGTCCTGCTCTTCTCTAGTACGGGAAAAGATAATGCAAAGGGAAAAGTGCAGTATTGGACTGTTGAATGAAGGAGATGGAATGTAATTCAGCTTGCAGGCAGACTTAGTTTATAGTGACGCTTGCATTGATCTTGTCTATGGTTTAAAATTCCTACCTACAAAGTTGAGCCTGCGGAGTCCTTTTGCAGGGTGGATTTAAATTCTCTGACCCTGGGACTTGGAAGACTGGTTTCTCCTGTAAAATAGGGACCCCTATTGGAAAAGCTAGGAATATCAACCAAATGGTTTAATGCTCAAGAGACCAGTCGTTTTTGGAATCTAATTCTTTAGTGTCCTTAAATATGAAGGTAGCTGCCGAAGGCGGGACTACAAACTTGAGTTCAGCTAGAACTGTGACAATTTACCTTTTCTAAATGCTGTGTCCTTAAGTTGATTTTAAAGCAGAGAAATAACTTTAATCTCTACTTCTAGAGCAAAAGCAGAACCTTGAGTATATGTGAATAGCTGTTAAAATTCATGCAGCAGCCTTCTGCTTCCTGCTGTTACTCCTCAGATTGCAGTGCTTTGATAAGAACAAACTGACTAGAACACTGGTGATTTTTCTGCAGTTTGCAGGGAAGAAATACGCCTGCATATTGCAAGGAAGTCGCAACCTGTGTGACTCTCCACATAGTACTTCAGCCTTGCTTCATTGACTCATATCACAGATGGGCTGGTTAGCAAAAACTCAAGTGAAGATTACTGGTGGTGCTTTGTTAGAAAAAATAGAACTGTAAAAGCATACAGATCTTGCATTGCTAGTAAAACTGTTTCTGTAGATTCAGTTGAATTAGGATTGTTTCATATCAAAGTTGATTGGCTTTAACCTTCAAATTCACCTAGTTCAAATGATACGTTACAAGAGTTTGTATCAGAGAATAAGTAGTTTGAGCCCAGTTCTTTGTGAGTACCTTTTCAGAGGTTTGGTAGTGTACTTAACTATTGACAGGTAATTATAATTCTTGTTCTGTTTCTGTACCTAGTGATTGTAGTCGGTTATGAAAAAGTAAGCACAACATTGCATTTTCATTGAACTTTCAAATAGAATATAATGAGAAACCAAGATAAAATAAGTTAATATTTGCTTATAGCAGACCGGAATTTCCGTTACATGTATGCAAAGATCATGACTGTGAGGCTTAAAGAAAAATTGTCTGAGAAATCCACCACAGTGTGTTTTGTAGGCCCCGCAGTGGATATCATTACCCTTCCAAGGCTACTATAAAATCCTTAGCAGAGTAATTAAATAAGATCATCATGTTGCCCTTGGGCGTCTGAGAGAAATTAATGAAGGTGTTAGTCATTCTTTTGCTTCTTTTGCTGGGACAGTGTTCATCACTGAATGCAGTTTCCATAGATGTAGGTAGAAACTACCTGTTGTCAGACTTCAGAAGCTGATGCTATGCTCTGAGTATTGGTAGCAATAATGAGGATCTAGAAGCTTGATTTTTAACTTTTAAATGAACTTGCTGAAATAGCTGTCTTATAGCTAATTAGTCTGATATTTCAAAGTGAAGTACAACACTGGAAAGGACTCTACTTATAGTTAGAATTGACTAATCCATCACTGAAAGTATCTACTGGGGAAAACAAGAGTGGAAGGGCTTTTCTGGTGCATGGAGTTCAAGCTTGGTTTCTGTAGAGCCTTTCCTTGTAGTGTTGTCATATGATATCTTTAAAGTAGATAGATTTCTTTCCTCACCTCTGGCTTCTGAATGTTTGTATCCTGTTATTTATGTACTGTGGAATTTCAGATGTGGATTAAGTTCTTATTACCTTTATCATTTACCATAATAAAATATGTTCTGTCCATGTTCCATTAACAATGCATGTGTCTGCTCAAATGTAAACTCGCATTTTACTGTAATTTGTTCGTACTGTTATCACAAAGTATATTTCAGAGAGTGAAAAAAGTAAAATGTCATCAAAACTGATAGGAAGATAAATAAATTAGAAGTCTAGGTCTTGCAGCTTTTTAGACTTTCTTAATATTTATATGCTTTAAAGCCTTGTTTACTGTCTGGAGTCAAATGATCTGCAGCAGCAGGGTCCTGGATGAGTATTAATTCATAAGGCTTACTGGGAGAAGGAACTGCTCTGGAGTTGTAAAACCTCATTTGACTTGCTATGTTGAAGTTGATTTTTAATTTGTGGATAGTAGTTTTCACATTGGGGTAAGGAATAGAAGCCATCTCTACAGGAGATAATTTCTGGGTCCATGTAAGGCTTCTATAAATCCTTCCTATCTGATTCTCCCTTCCCATCTTCCCAGAATTCCCAAAAGTGCTTCTCACAAAAATTTATTTAAATATTTTTACCTAGTTTTGAGGTAATACTTGTGTTTAGATTTGCCCTCTCTAGTTTGGAATTCAGGAGTGAGAAGTTTAAAACTATGTAAAATAAAGGTTCTTTTTTAAATTTCAGTAATGTAGTTTGTTAACAGCTAATGAGATACTTGTCCTAAATGGAGTATAAACTCTTTCCAGCATTTTTCAGTTTTCTCAGTGATCTGTTTATCGTTGTGGTTCTCAAGCACTAAGGTCAACATTTATGCTGTCATAGCTGTAATGGTACACTGGGGTACAATAAACTGCAGATTATGGCTGATGCCATTAGTAAATGAGATTTCATGAACTCTGCTGCGGCTTCTCACCACCTCTGCAGCTGTCTGTTCTGCCTCTGCCAGGTGTTTGTGCCCACGCAGCAGAGCTGGCAATGGAGATGTGTGCCTGCGCCTCGCTTCACAGAATGCAGTCTGACATGTTAGCTTACAGCGCAGATGAACAGGGCTTTTAAATTGAAGATTAGATCGCAGTTTGCAGTGGAGCAACTAAGATGTGCTATGTGTTCCCTCCTGCAGCTGCTGTGAGAAGGCTGCCTCTTGGCAGAGGGGCAAGGCAGACAGCTTCAGGCATGAAGGTTTTAAACACTGCAGTAAGATGCAAAAGTAAGATGCAAAAGTATGGCAAAATACAAGGGTATTTTTGCAAGTAGAGCTGATGGTGCAGGAGGTGACTCTGTGTGTGAGCTCTGCACTGTGAGTTTGCAGTCCTGGATAGCTTTCAAAATGCACACTGTGAAATACTTGCACTTGCAACTGCTATAAAAGAAGCAAAGATCCTTTAGGTCTGCTTTCCCTCACCTTGAGCTTCAGTTTGTGGGATCTTGGTGAAAAAAAAACCAAACAAAAATACAGGTGAGGACTCTAGTAGGCCATTGTTGTTGTTAGGGTATTTACATTTTTGCTACTTAGAGTGAGGCTTTTTTATTTACCTTCTTTGTGACAAAAGTTCTAGGGATCAATGTTATATGTATCTTGGTAGTTTTTTTTTTTTTTTTTTTTTTTTTTTTTTTTTTTGGTTTTTCTTTTGTTTGTTTTTTTTCAAATTGTGTCAGGAAACATTTTTGTTGCTTTGAATTTTGAAATTCTCTTAGCATAGAGATTTTGTTAAGCTTGAGGATAAATTACATTGCATCTACTTTACAGCATGGCATCATTTGATTAATGCCCTGAATTCAGAGGACTGAAATTTGGAAGTAAGTCGCCCAACCTTGCAGTTCAGACAGAACGAATTCCAGATTTTTGTTTGCACTAGGTCAGTGCCTGTTTCCCAGGTCCAAGCATTTTTAGGTTCACTTTCACTTGGTTAGTTTGTTCAGAAAGTTATATGCATGTGTGAAATCTGCTCACTGTTTGGTATGCAGCTGGCAGGTACCTTTAACCAGCCGATACATTCCCACATTGTTCTTACTCAAATGGTATTTAAATTACAGGTCCCACTCGGAAACTCCCCCTAAAGATGGGTAACCTCACCCTGGAAAGTTCTGAAGTGAAGTTGGCCTTTGACAGGGAACTTAAATTGATTGGAGAAGCTTTTTATCTGAGAGCATCGGAAGAGATGTGGCTCATCTGAATTTGAGAAATTAGATGTTGTGTGAAAGGAAAATGCAGTCATTTATGCTGGAAACTTTCTCTGCTCCTTTGGTGGAAACCTGCTGGGGATAAAGTCTTCTGCTAGTTTGCCCATAATCACTGTTTATATAAAACCAATCAAACAAAAGCCATCCCCCAAACCCAGAAGAATACTACTTTTTGAGACAGGAAAAGGCAGTGGTAGCAAGTGTCATCAGACTTGGAAGCAGGGGATGTGTGTGTGTTAGTTCACTTTTGAGTGTAATACCACTACCTGTGTTTTAAATAAATCAAATCAAGTTTTCTCTGTCTGTTTTGCTGTCCAGAGTACCCAGATTATCATTGATACCAGTATCTGAAGAAAGTAATGTTGACTTGCACTGAAAAGTGTCAAGTTTGTATGTCTGTGTTAAGTATTTAAATGTAAACATAGTAAAATGGAACTTTTGAGACTACAGGAAAGGTGGGTTGGGGGTGTTTTGAAGCCTTTTTTCTTCATAGAAATCAGAATGGACTAGAAATTTGTAACAGCAGGTAGTCAGGATATCGTTCCCTTTCTACTTTGAAATTTTATGAGCTTAAAAGCATTTTGATTTCAGGGGCTATGGAAAGCACAAGCTTGGTCAGTTTACTGTGCAGTGCAGAGAGAGGCTTTCTAGACAGCTTGGCTTAGTGGTTACATATGTATTACCTGCACATGAGCTGGAACTGATGCTTAATTTATATATAGGTAGTATTGAAAATTGTTAAAATATTAATAACTCATTCATTAAGACTGCAGTTTCACAGGCTCCTACTTAATACCACAGTAGTGTTTTTCAGCATGGTGCAGTTCTTCCAGTTGAACTCTGCTAATAGTAGGAGAATAATCCGAGATGTGCACAAGCAGGCTATTTTTGCATGACTTACATGCATAGTGAGGCATGAGGCCAGTGATCATCTGTTTTCAGCCTAGATATGCCCTGTTAGCATATCAGTTTGATAGTATCAGTCATTAATACCGTCTCACATTTTAAAAATAGTATCTTGCTATGAAAATATTAGTCATGTCTCTTTGAACTAGGAATAAAATGATACCTAGCAGAAGAGTGCAGTTATTGCTCTCACTCTAAAAACCACTGAAGTTATGCCCTAGAGAATGTCCAATCTTCGATATATATCTCTTGGAACCATGAGCTGCTTATTGTGACCAAGACCTCTGTGCGAGTTCTACTTCTTTGGTGTTCATCTTGAGATAACTTGGAGGTCTGCCTTGGAGAGGACTAGATCATCATCTGGACTCTAATAACCAGTATAAATGTTATGTATCCTCTTATTTCATAATAGTGTCTTTTTGGCACCATGTGCTTGGGTTCATACACTAATTTGCACTTTTCCTAAACAGTTTCTAACATAATAAAATTTCAGTATGGTATCAAAGTGGCTTTGAAATGCCTTCTGGTTTATTTTTGTTTTCCCTGCTACATTTATGTTCCATTTATAACATGCTGTGTAATGCAATAATACTAAAAATACTGGAAATGAGGTTTCTGTTTTCTTTTAAGTGGAGGAGGGAACTTACCTCTCTTCCACAAAGGTATTTTAAAACATTTATGTGACATGCTCAATTGTACATGTTAAGAAAGGCAATGCAGTTGGAGATAAATTTTTAGCTTCTTAAGAGTCAAACTACAGTGTTTTTACAGTCTAGATGTAAGGAAGGCAGTGAGATACAGTTTATTGATCTGTGTGGTTTTTTTTTTTGTTTGTTTGTTTGTTTGTTTTTTCTTCCCCCTAGGGGTAGTCATAAGTGTTTGTCTCAAAGTAAAGGAAATGGAGGGTGATGAGAAAGCACTCAATGTTACTTACTCTGTTTAGTAACTTGTAGACTTGTAAGAAAGCGTAAGAATTTGTTAGTCCCTGATAAAGTGCAATTAGTATTTTAACCCTTAATCATAGAAAGTTATTACATCATTGTTTGTATTGCACAGATAACATTGCACGCTTTGTTCCTTTACACCAAACGCAGCATCTTGCAACGCTGTGAAGGTGTTGTACGTGAATATGGCCTTGACTGCAACTCAGGTTTGCATTCAAGTGGGTTTTTTTTCCAGTCATTCCGACCTCTCTGGTTTTGCATTTTGTTATTAAAAAAAAGTGTGGATGGCTTATTTTTATTGTTTTTCTTGCTACTTGAGAAATATGTTTGTATGGAGGAGGAGGTAACGGACCAACTTGTTCCTTTACCTTTTGACCACACACATTTTATTGTAGGGGGCTTTGAATGAGATAGTTGGGAATGGGATCTTTACTTTTCCAGTGATATAATGGATGGAGAGTAGAATGTTTAAATATTCATGCAGAGCATTTCTTGACAAGTGAAGCTTTTTCCTTGAAAGCTTGTTGCCTGAATTAGAAATGGCAAGCAGTGCAACTGTTCTAATGAGACGAAAGCAAGCAGATAATGTTCAACTGTATGTATTAACATGATTGTTTTTGTTTCTGTTTTTTTCAGGAGAGAAATAGAAACAAACAATAACTATATGGAGATGTCCTGCTAGAATTACAACACTAATGATGTAGACTCTGGAAATGCCTAATATGTCTAAGAAGACGTTATTAAAGCTTTTTTCTGCTTAAGGTGACATCTTTGAACACTTTAACACAAAATTGACTCTTCTTGTAATGGTTCTCATCAGTGCATCTGCCCTTATACTCTCTCACCAAACACACTTGAGAACTGTACCTTCGTCAAGCACTTTCTGTCCTGAAGCTTTTACCAGTATCTGCTGTCTTTTGTATTTATGCATCCTAGCTAAGGCACAGGAGACGGAACGAATGCAAGGATTCATTAATTCTTTGAATTTGTTAAATACTAACATTTAACCATTAGAAGTGGTTCAATGATGTGAGATTCACATTGCTTCAAATTAATTTTTTCTTTGTTGTAGTTTTTTTAATTGTCAGTTTTTAGCTATTCAGCAGAATAAAAGCAAATCATGCCATATTTAGTCCTGGAGTAAAACTCAAGTCTAAATGTTCATGTGAAAATTATTGTAGTAATCTTTTAATATGGCAGAGCAACTTTAAGCTGCAGTTTAGCCAAATGAAACGTAACATGAAATTATACTAGAATGACATTTCCCTTGTTTCAAACTGTTTGGTGTAAGAGAATATTAATATGCAGCTTGGTGGACACCACCAGTTAATGCACATTTCTTTATTTTTTTTTTCTGTAACATGTATACTGAAAAAAGTGCATTTGTCTGAGGAACTGTTTGTTTGCTACCACTCAATGAATCTCAGTTTTGAGTAAATGTACCTCAGTCTAAATCAGACTTTTTATGACCTTTATAACTACATTTAAAATAATCTTTAATTCCTATTTCTGGGTGTTTGCAAGCCTTGACAGATTGCTATCATGAAAGTGAAAATTTACTCCTCTAGGTGATTCACTAGCTAAATAAACATAATTCTTGTTTAGCAAGCATATACTGTTTCTCAAATTTTTTTTTCTTTCATTGTCCCAGTATCCAGGTGTTTTTTTTTCCCTATTAAAAAATAGTTTGAGGAAAATACTTCAATCCTTGGAGATGACATATTCATAGCCATGTTAACATGATTTTTTGTGTTAGAACCATGCATCAAGAATTTTAGGATACGTAAATCCGCATAAGTTTCTAACTTCTAAAAGCGCTATCTTTTCTTTCAGTTTGTGTAGCAACACATTCTATCTGCTGGAAGAGAATATTAAAAAAATGTTAAGCGGGTGTATTGACTGTACAAAATACTGAACAGCCTGTACCAAACTCCAGGGATAGCTTTCTCTTTTTAGAATGGCAGTGTAGAAGTCAGATATGTTATAGCTTAAAATAGCAATACCACATATTATTTGAACATGTTTCACATCTTACTGCCCAACACAGATGTTTATATTGTGTTTCAAGTCCTTCAGTTACAGATTCTGGCAAACAAAGTTCTGGAGTTTAAGTGGGAAAGGTTCATTTTGAATACAGACTATTTTGCTATATTTTATTTCCTCTCTTCCAAAGCCCCTTGCACTCTTCTGACTTTGCAAATACAAAGTTCAATATACACTTATTTCTTGCTCATTATTTAAAACGTTGTTTGAGACTGTGGAGTAGCAGATGGGAATCTTAATTCTTAGTGCCAGTTCTCTGGAAGCTCAAAAGAGCTGTATTTTGGAGAAAAGAAGCAACCTCACTTAAACACATATGTGTAACAAATAGCAAGTGGGTAAGGGAGGGATAAGCAAAGTGTGTATTGTAAGAGGAGACTAGGAGATAAAGGTTTCAAGCCCAAACCGTATGAAATTTGGCTTAAGCCCCGAAATTGCCACTTCCATGTGTGTCTGTTTCTTGCTAACAAGTTTTAAAGCTATTTATTTCCCTCTGTTGGCTGATTTATGGATTACTGCCTATTACTGCAACTGTCATTGATCAGTTGAAGTGGCAAAGGTCAGTGTTGTGAGTCCAAAGAATGTAGTCCTTCTGATGGTCCCTCAGAGGATCAGCATGCTTCTGTTTCTTTGTTACAAAAATATCTAATGAAAATGCACAGAAGTTTCCAGTTAAAAGAAAGCTACTGTTAGAGTCAGGCATTCAGGAATTGATTGCATGTGCAACCTTAATTTGCTTCCACTGCAGTATACATATTTTTGCAGGCTTTGTTAGTATTTCCTGCTTTGTCCCTTGCCTTTTTTATTCTAATAGCATGAGCACTGCTCTTGGGTTGAATCAGGTTTAGTATAAAATGGGTTCATCATGCCATTGCAGCCTTTGAAAGCTTGGAGAATTAGACGGGATTGTGAGAGAAGGAGGTGATCACATTTAGAGAGCTGTGACAGTTCTTACACTGTTCCAGGACTGATAGCAAATCTACAAATAGAAGAGTTTTATTGCTGATGGTCTTAGTCATGTTGCGACGGATTTGCTGACTGCTGAGGGTTTAGTATGTGCAGCTGAAATTAAAAGGAATTTTATGTGCATATAAAGTACTGTAAAAATAGTATATAACATTGTAAAATCAGCTATGGAGTGCTGTACTAATTAATGGACATGTGAAACTTTTAGCATTCAGCTTCCTTATGCACAAGTTCTTTTCCTCCATAAAGAAAAGGAATGGTGCTTAATATCTCAAATAAATGTAGAAATACCTTTTTTTTTATTTTTGGTCTGATTTTTCAATACAGTGAAATTGTTGTAATGGCTGCTTGCTAAGGGAGGACTCAGTGGAACCCCTTTTCTGTTCCTGATGGATGCCTTTCTGTCATAATTTGTTTTCCTGTGGTCCGTACTGAGCCAGTTGAAGATGTTTTCTGCTGATTAAATGGTCTGGGCAGTCCTCTGTGAGGTTGTATGTTTGGAAGGGAGATGGCGGGAGGGGAAGGAAGGACGTGTCCTTTCAGAAGCAGGTACCCACGGTTGAATAGGCTTAGCTGCACTATAGCTACACACATGTGGATTGGTCAGCCAGAAGTGCAGCAGGATGTTTAAAACTGGGAACGGCTCCCCAAGAAAAAAGATAATTCTGGTTTCAGTGTAAGATTTCAGTAGTTATACAGTGAAACATGGTATCACACACATTTAGTGATAGCAAGAGGAGGGGAGTAATGCTGGGTATTTTCCATTTTGACCACTTTTTTTACTTCGGAAGAGACTTGTGAATTCATTACAGAAAAGTTAAAGCTGGGTGGCTTGTCCTAAAAACGCAAGTGGGACACATTAAAGTTGTATGAGTGTTGCTAACGTTTGAGTCTCTCTTGACTTTGTAACATCAGCATCTTCAACATACTTTTTTGGTATTTGACTTTGACAAGAAATAATTCCTGTCAGTTGAATGCTGAAGTTGCAGCCTTAAGAAGGATGTGGACACTAACCTGAGGGACTTGGATTGGGAAAAACTTGATATTTACAAGCAGACAAATTTCATTACTTCATATATTTTGTACTTCTGGGTTTAATTTATGAAATACTTGCTTCTCTACATCCTCTTGCTCTGTTTTCTTTTTTGAAGACTCTGGCAGTTTCATGATGCACTGTCTACAAAATTTAGATGCAAAAAAACCCCAAACCCTGCCAAAATTATTCTTGTCCCAAACAAATCTGTGGCACAAAAAAAAAAAATAACGTTGAGCTCTTGGTCAAGTGTAAATATTCAAATATGTAGGAAGAAGCATCTTGTAACTTGTCACTGTTCACTCAAAGTTGTATTTTGAAGGTGCTTCTATTTCATAGGAGAATTTACATACTTGCAACAATATTCCTTACAAAGGAAGTTTCAAATAAAAAAGTTTAAAATAAACTGGTTTGATAGACAAGCATCAGTGCATCTTTCGTAGCTGAAACTGAGTTGAAGCAACAGTAACAGTGTTTTTAATTCTGTGCATAACAGTTACCTTAATTTTTCAACATGGTTGGTGACTCTTTCACCTGAAGGATATTTACATACTTCAGCTGATTCTAGTGCAGTGAAAATCCAGCGTGGACAGTCTTTGAATTTTCTGCAGCACTGATTTTTTAATGAATAATTCTAGGCATTCAAAACCAAATCACCCTTTAGGAATGGATTTTATGTGCTTTTCAAAACCATTTGAACTCATCTTCCCCTACCATTTTGTTAACGAAATACAGATTTTTCAATGTTATGTTTATTCTTTTGCCAAGTGAAGATCTGTGTAATTTATTGATAAACTAAGATTGAGAGCAGTTCATTTTCTATCCAGTTGCAGCAAACCCTTGGTTTAAATTTCATGGGTTTTTTTTTTTTTTTGTGTGTGTGCATTTGAGTATGGTAACTTAGATTAGAATTCATTGGCATGAGAATTGACCATTTGATCTTACTTAATCAGCTTGAAAGTTTCCCCAAAACGCATCCTTGTTTATTTTTCAGCCTGACCCATTCATGATAGTTTAGCATGGGGGAGGAAAGAATCTCCCTATGTATTATAGGAATTTTAAGTAAATGAGTTTGGCCTCATATAAAATAAAAATATTAGTGTACAGCTGGCATGTTTCCTCAAAAAATCTGCTCTATACTGTTTTACTTTATATATTTTAATAGAGTGCATTTTAATGTAAATATGAACCTTTCCATTCACAAAGCTGAAAGCCTGGCCTGGATACAAATTTGACAGCATTTCTCTTCTAATAGTAATCCTGACGCATTCTTGGTGATGATACTTTCAGTATCCAAGGATCTCTAAGCCAAATGTCAATTAAAAAAATTGCTGTTTTTTAATATAAAGGGATGCATAATGTTTGTGTTATCTGTTCTTTTCTGATGTCCTTCCTCCACAAGTGGAAGTCTGGCAAACAGGAGTCAGTGATCAGTTGGACCTCTCCTTCAATCAACTTCCTTGCATGTTTTGCAAGAAATTGTCTTGTCACACTGCAAGCAGAGCGCAAATGAGCGGGTCTTCAGCTCTTCCTCTAGAAGTCTTTTCTTAGTCAGATATTCAAGAGGCAGTGAATTTCTTACTCCCATCTGAGTAAGAATTCCTTCCCCCTTTTTTATCCTTTCTGGGAAGACTCTGTTGTCGTGTTTGTCTTCTGCTTCGTTTGGGTGCCCGTGAGGGAAGCCTGGCACTGGATGCTGTTTTCACAATCTACCAAAAAACTTCTGACTTGACTTATTTCCCTCTCTTGAAAGAGGAAATCTCCTGACTGAGTTTGACTTAACTCAGTCTGTTTGGCACAATGTAAATAGAGAAATATTGCTTTAATAACTGGGTGAATTCAGTCTCCCATGTGGATTATGGCATTTTATTTTTTTTTTTAAACTTCAGCATTTGCATTCAGAAAGTGGAAAGAAACATGATTTCATTGGGATTTTAAAGTTATTCAAATACAAGGCTCCACTCTGAGCGTGCTTCTGAATTTTAGTGGTGGCAATAACCTGTGTTAACAGTGAGAGTTTATAAGCTCTTTGCATACCCTGTGTGCATTTGCACTTGCCGTCTTAATACTGAATTAACTTCCTTTGCTTTGTAACACTTGAGAAACTTCGTTGTTTTTTTCTTGTTTTGAATTTCTCATGCGCTTACAGATACTACAACATTTCATCTGCCTGCACAAGTTTATGTGCGTCTTGAGAATGAAGTGGATGTTTGTGTAAAATGAAACAAGGTACTCTAAATTGATGACTGTATTTTAAGTTGAGCTCTTGGGCTTTCAGATGAACAAGCTGTCTTGATTTGTGCCCTCATATGTGAAGCATTACACTTTAATCTTGAACTCTGAATTTATGCATCCTTTCTTTCCTGTTCTGTAAACATCTGAAAGAACCTCAGATGTTAAAAAGTCCTTGCTTTATGCTTAGTCCAGGAATAAAAATTTCCAAATTTAGCATTTGAGCAAGCTAGATGGAGGTTTAGCTTTAATTGCAGCTAAGCTATTATATTTCAGCAAAAGGATGATATAAAAGGTTGCGGGTCTTTCATTGCGTACTGTAATTGTATATCTACTAAAAAAAAAAGCTGAAATTTTATTTTGTAAGCATTAATATATGCAGCTGGTGTTCAGTATTACCCAAGAATCTTACAAGTATTTGCATCAGTTCAGATTAGAATCATAGAATACTTAGGGTTGGAAAGGACCTTAAGATCATCAAGTTCCAACCCCCCTGCCATGGGCAGGGACACCTCGCTCTAAACCGTATCACCCAAGGCTCTGTCCAACCTGGCCTTGAACACTGCCAGGGATGGAGCATTCACAACCTCCCTGGGCAACCCATTCCAGTGCCTCACCCCCCTGACTGGAAAGAATTTCCTCCTTATATCCAATCTAAACTTCCCTTGTTTTAAGTTTTAACCCATTACCCCTTGTCCTATCACTACAGTCCCTAATGAAGAGTCCCTTCCCAGCATCCCTGTAGGCCCCCTTCAAATACTGGAAGGCTGCTATGAGGTCTCCATGCAGCCTTCTCTTCTCCAGGTTATGTAAAACAAAAGGATGAAATGATTGAGAGCCCTCTGTTTCAGGACCACAGAACTTTTAATCTGGTTGAAATTCAGATGTTTGTGCTACGTGACCGCAATACGTTGGATAAATCTGTCCGTCTTCTGCTGGTTCTCTGGAAAACATTGCTACTAAATTCTTACCGTAATTTTTTATTTATTTTTTTACCCACATTGACTTCCAGTCTGTTTTCAAGTGCTTAACTCATTTGCAGCTTAGTTCTCATGAGATGCTT
Organism: Neopsephotus bourkii; assembly: GCF_033783945.1. Taxonomy (NCBI): domain Eukaryota; kingdom Metazoa; phylum Chordata; class Aves; order Psittaciformes; family Psittacidae; genus Neopsephotus; species Neopsephotus bourkii. The sequence continues at coordinate 4,845,409 of NW_026902293.1, forward strand.
CACTGGGTCTTGTGAGTGTGGTGCTTCATCAAAAAATGCATGAAACTATTTTTTCTTTAGGTTAATGTAACTTAATTGCTATTGAGCTGTATATCGTTCAACTTCATATTTCATGATAATGCGTGGTCTTTCAGTTGTATTGATCTTTAATTTCAAGAATACCACATGCAGAATAATTCAGAGGAGTTTTTAGTTCCTGAAATTTATGCTTATTTTGTTTTAAATGTTAATAAATAGCTACTGTATCTGCTTTTTGGGTTGCTAGTGAGTATTGACGATCTTTTGGAAAGCTGAAAGTAAAAGGTGGGAACAGGAATACTTGTCCTGGGAAGTAGATGAAAATGCTGGAACACCAGATGGAGTGAGCAGGTGCATGAGACAATGGATATTAAACAGCAAAGAAGGGTTGATTTCTTCCCTTACACTTCAATGTAGCTTTTCAGATGCCAGAAGAATCTTTTGAGCAAAGAATTAAAATTAAGTATATTTACATAGTCCAGTTGAATTCCTAATTTGGTGCGCTTGTTTTGTGGGGCTTTTTTTTGTTTTGTTTTGGGGTCATTTCTTTCTTCTTTCCCCCACTTATCTCATATATTTCTTCCTCTTTTAACATGATTCTGCTTTTGGCCTTACATCAGTTTACAGTCTGAACTTGTGCTCCAGTATAAAGTTCCCTATTTCACATTTTCTTTAAATAAGCCATACATTTTCCAAAGCTCTGAAGGTTAGTTGTGTTCAGTGTACAGGCCATTCCCCTGCTGCAGGTCCTCCTTGCTCTTTACTAGACTTCCCCAGCTGATTTCATGGTTGGTGATTTTTCTAGTCTTGCTTTATTTTAAGTTCCTTATCTGAAGAAGTTACTCAGTTAGTAGTTTTATTTTTTTGAATAATTGTTAATCTTTGGAGCTGGCTATACTGATAAGTTGCATCTTTTTTTTTTTTTATCCTCATACTGAGTAAATGACAAGATAATGAAATATGATTAAGTAAGTTCTATATTCGATTAAAAAAATACTGAAGGTTTCCCACACAAGCTGTGTTCTGAATACTTTCACTGCTTAACTCTGTTACAAGTTCTAGTTAGTTTTCTCTGTGCCAAATGTGTCTTAATGGTGTTAAAGGCTTTTTAGGTAGACTGAAAGAGTCTGCTTAAGCACAGGTTTTCTGCAGGAGTACACCATGATGGAGTTTCTCGTTTAGTGTCTCTTTTAGATTTGAGAGTTAAGATTGTGACTGTTGAGTAACTGAGCCTACCTGCTTGCTGCAACAGAAAATTCACTTGAAAGGACACTTTGACTTTCTACCTTCTTTTTCTTTTGATGTTTTCCTCCTGTTCCTTGCAATTCAATTAATCATACCTATTACACGTAAAAGAACAATGAGCTGTTGGTTTATTCAGTTGGAACAAGTGGGGAGGGATAATGGGAAATCTTTCAAGAAAATGAGAAACAGATGGGATTGTGAGATATTCCCACCTGCAGGGGGCAAACCAACAAAGTCTAAGGTAAAAGGAAATTGAGGAAATGCTGTCCACATGTATGCTGTTTCTCCATGCATTTATATGTTGGTTCAGAAGTTTATGTTGTTGTAGGGTTTTTTGTTTTCTTTTTGTTTTTTTAATTGAAGGAGTTTGCTGTTCTTAAACCTACAGTTCTAATGACTGCAAAGAATAAAACTTCTGTTGGGACAAACTGTAATTTTCCATTTTTTTTTTTAATTTGTTGATTTTAAATTTGGAAGGTACTTCTCAGGCCTTTACTCCTTCTCTTCCATCTTCAAATTCCCCAGAAAGCTCTACAAGCAAGGCAGGAAAAAAGTTTCTATAACACTGACTTTTCAACAGGTAAGTCTTGGAAGTTTGGGAGCTTGGAGGCAAGCTGCCATCCCATGGAGGAGTGTGCACAGAGAAGTGTCAGCCTGGGGTAATGCTACCTGGGTGATCCTGGATGATCATGCAGGTGACTTTTCAAGATGAGAGTGTAAAAAGAGACCCGAAATAGGGTGTGCCTAGAAGTTAAGGTATCACTAAGGCAGAAGCTTACCTGAGACCCCAAATGAGACCATCCCTGCTGCAGTGTTTTTCAAATGATGCATGAGCAACATGGAAGAAAAGCACCCTGGGTACAGATTGTGAATTAATGATTTAATAAAGCACTGGGATAATAGTGTGATGAAGTGTACCAGAGCAGAGTAACTACTTACTGTGCTTATCACTCAATGTGATAAGATTTATTTAAATAAGCCAGCTAGCTTTCCTGAAATCCTGGTATCAAAATACTTCTGGGAAAAAGAAATTGTTACTCATTTGGCAGTCAAAGGTAATTTGAGTGTGATACTCAAAATGCTTACTTCTGCAAACATCAGTGTGCTCAAATCTCTCAGAGAAACATCTTCAACTAAAATGCGCAAGAGTAATACAGTAATTTTTCCATTTATACCTAGTCAACCATCAGTGGGCATCGACTCATCTATATTTAACTGATAATGTAATAATCCTATTGTAATAAATCACATTTTCTGCAGGAGAGTTGAAGGACACCAAAGGGTAAGACTGCACAAATAGATGTCTCTGGACTTGTAATTAAGACAGACTGAGGAAATGGGGATAGTTGAGGAAAGAATGTACTGGCAGCTTTTTTTTTTTTTTTTTTTTTTTTTTTGATTGTTTCATGTTGGTTATCTTTTATGTGGAGTGGGAAAAAATAGTGGGATACATGGAAAGTATGGAAAAGATGTTGAAGGTAGAAAAGTAATACGTAGGGGCTGAGAACATTTTAGTGATGAAGGTACAGGATGAACTGTGGATAGAGAACGTGTGGAAATGGATGCAAAGGGATCTTGAAATAAATTTGTTGATAGTAATTGGGGATTTTTCAGTCTTAAGACTGGTTGAATTGAGAAAAAAGAACTGTAGCACAGGTATTTCATGACACAGGTAGGAGGAAAGAGTTGAAAGTATGGGTGCCTACTGGCAGGATGGCTGCAGTTTTCTGGTGGTTGCAGCTTCCAGCACAGAGGTAAGAGCTTGACCTTGAGTCACATCTGCCTGAGGAGGGAAGTCAAGAGGAAAACATTCAGGTTGGTAAGTACTTTACCCACTAATCTGGCAGCAAAATTTAGAGGGATGAGCCCTCTGCAGGTTTTCAAAGACAAGAACAGCTCAGAATCTTAAAGGAGACTACACCTCTGACTATGAAAGCTTTCAGGAGAGACTTAAGGCAATCTAGCCTTCCCCTGTCATCCAGCTTTCATCACTAATAGGTTCACTGCTGCTTGATTTGGATCAGGTTTTGTAGTTCTTTCCATCTTCATGGGATGCTGTGTACTGCAGAAAATTTTGGAGCCATGTTCTTTTTAAGCACAAAGTTTCACAGACTTAAGGCTAACGCAAAGTCCTTGGTCAGTAATGTCACCAAGGATAACACCCACTACAGATCAAATCTGTAATATAAACAAACAAAAGACCTAGGAGTTTTCTACCCCACTAACTCTAGAGAAACAAACTGAAATGGGGGATGTAAAAAAAAATAATAATTTGAATTTCATTTTATTGCCTGAACTGAGATCCATAAAATACGGAAAGAATAAACAGAAGTCTAAAGTTTTAACAAGTTCAAGAAGTTTGTTGCAAAACAAATATATTGAAATTTCAACCCTTTCTGCAGATGTTTGACATCAAAATCTCTCCACAGGTGGCATTGTGTAAGAATGGATATGCCAGTTAGGCCAAAGATCTGGCTAATCTGATTTTCTCCCTATGATCACAGCTAACTGAAAGAAGAGCGTACGAGAAAGGAAAGCAGAAGCTGTCTAGTTTGCTTCCCTAGTCCCAAATTAGCCATGACTTTGTAAATCAGGAGCCTTTCTGGATTTTTGCTTCAGTGAATAAAATAATATTAACATATCTGCAGCAGAAACATGACTCATTTGACAGCCAAGAACAAGAAAATCCATTGAGAACTTTCTGAAAAGGACTAAGTTACGTGTTGATGTTATCTGTTAAAGAGAAACTTTAACCAAATAAGAAAAATGATCAAGATACTGCATGGAGTGCCATTTTACAGGCAAAATGGCATTTACTTTGCAAAATTAAATCTGTACTGCACATCACAAATGCGGCTGGAAAGTTTCAGTTACTAGGTGTAGCTGAAGGACTATCCACAGACTTTCCACATTATGTTTTACCCTAGAAAAATACCTTGGAGCTCCAGTAATTAGTTACCTTTGGAGAGCATTTGGTCGAAGTTTCCGTCTTTAAATGTGTTTGGTATTCCAGAGGAAGCATACTAAAACAACCTACAGAAGAACTAAATATAGGAGCTGGATGGGGGCAGGTGCTGCACTCCCACTAACTCAAGTGTTCTGTCCCTGCACAAAGACAAAATGTGCTTGATGTTGGGTTAGTTATGGCTTGGGTTCCCTCTTTCCTATTGATTTCTTCCCTCATGCTCATGTCAGGGCCTTCAGGAATTAGCATAGAAAAACATGTTCCCTGGTGAAAACTGGGTCCTTTGCTTCTAGCTGAAGTGTAATTGCTGGAGGAAATATCTTTCTGAAATAAAGAGATGTTGCTTAGGAATCCAGGTTTTCCTTCCAGGAACTTCTATTCCCAGAACAGGGGTGAGATGCTGTTGGGTATTACCTCTTATATTCTACATATTTTAACCTGAGTATTCAGCTTTCTTAGACGTAGAACCCTTTTGTAAAAGATTAAATTTCAAGCATACTCTAATTCGCACAGAGCTCAGATTATTCTAAAGTTGGTACAAAGATGTCGTTACCCAAGTTAGTTGTGTTATTTTGAGAGAGTAAGAGCTAGGATGAGAAAAGTCCTTTTTATAAGTTTGTGATCACAGTTGTCATCTGTGCAAGTGCTGATCTATTTGTCAACTTTGTTATGTACCTCTGTTGCCTACGTGCCCACTTCTGCAGTGCAGTGTTGGCAGCATGGTTCTGGGCCAGAGCAATGAGTTTTCCTGCTTGGGTTGCTCTCAATTTACCAGACTTAAGAGCTCAGCAGCACCCTTGGCCTGCTGCAGGCTTCTGTCTCATAGCTGGATCATTTGTGGGGAGTTAGAGCAGGATCAGTTCAAATGTGCTAGAGTCTATCTGCACTGGGTGAGCAAACAACACATCTGACAGTGTAGTGAAATGAAAAGATTTGGTATCCACAACTTTCTGCCTTAATTCACTGATTAACAGCACTGATTAACAGTTCTGGTGTCCTCAACATAAGGACATGGAGCTGTTGGAGCAAGTACTGAGAAGGCCATGAAGATGATCAGAGGCTGGAGCACCTCCCGTATGAAGATAGGCTGAGAAAGTTGGGGCTGTCCAGCCTGGAGAAGAGAAGGCTGCGTGGAGACCTCATAGCAGCCTTCCAGTATCTGAAGGGGGCCTACAAGGATGCTGGGCAGGGACTCTTAGGGACTGCAGTGATAGGACAAGGGGTAAGGGGTTAAAACTTAAACAGGGGAAGATATCGGGTAGATATAAGGAAAAGTTATTTTCTGTAAGGGTGGCGAGGCACTGGAATGGGTTGCCCAGGGAAGCTGTGAATGCTTCATCCCTGGCGGTGTTCAAGGCCAGGTTGGACAGAGCCTTGGGTGACATGTTTTAGTGTGAGGTGTCCCTGCCCATGGCAGGGGGGTTGGAACTAGATGTTCTTAAGGTCCTTTCCAACTCTTAACTATTCTATGATTATAGAAAAGGAGGGACAGGGTTGGAATGTTTTCATTTTTCTGTTCTGTTGCCTCAAACTTTCTGTGGAACAGGAAACATCCTTTACTCTTCGTGCCTTGGTTTCATGTCAGTAACATGACACCTCTTCTCCTACCAGGCATTAGGAAAACAATGAGCATGCAAATACAGTAAAGGTAAGTTTCAGGAACTTCTTTTGTTTCAGACTTTGACACTCAGTTGATCCCAAGTCAGGCTAATTATTCCAGATCTGTAGGCAGAGTTTGGAATAGGTGCAAGAGGAGCCTTGGGAGACTGTGTTCTCTCTCCTGTCTAAAAAAGCACAGTGGATGGGCTTGCTAGCTACTTGCATTAACTGTTTGCATTCCTCTTCTATCCCTTGCTTTCCAGCTTAAGATACCTTGACGGGGCAGGTGTAGGTGCGCCTAAAGTTTTTCTGGCTTTCCAGTATAAGCAGTTACTGTATGAAAATTGCTCTTTCCAAGCCTGCCAGTCAGGAAAATAATACCAGTGAACCATACACCAGTTGGACTGAACTCTAGGAAATAAAGATGCAACTTCTTACTAATATGTCAAAAGATTTAATCTGTGCAGTAAGTGAATGTGCAGACCACTCTATTGTATCTGCGTGCTTGATAGCACTGCAAAGTTCCTTATGAAGAAACATGCTTTAACTTTTTTGGACATTCTAGTTAGCTTTTTCAACTGATTCTTGCATAATAGTATCTATCTCCAACAAGTTGATCAATTGATTTGTATTTGCAATTAACGTAAATAAGATCAGACTTCAGTTCATTTGGTATGGGCTTTTATAGCTAAGGACCACGACTGTAAGCTGAAGGCATTTGAGAGATTTTAAATAATCAGCTATCTTAATCGCTTAATAATTTGGGTGTGCTTCACTAGAAATATTTCAAAAGCTCTTTCAGATTTTTCTTATCAGATTTGGATGGTCCACCTTCAGGTTAAATCTGGAATGTTAAAGAATGTCAGGATGTTAGCACAGGTAGAATTCAGTGCATGAGCCTAGCTGAGTAAAATGAGAGAGCAAGGCCATTTCATGCTAAGAGGTTGCTAGTAATAAATTAGTGTTTGTATTGCTTTACAAAGAATAAACTAGACTTGCTTCCTGTAGAAGGATCAGCCTATCATAACAATAAAAATTTATGGGGGAAAAAGTAAAAAGAAAACAAAAGTTGAAATCTAGAGGGTTGTTTTGTTCTGCCAAGGATGTGGGAAGAGTGGAAACATTCTGTCTTTTAGCATGTTTTCTGAAGAAAGGTATTTGGATAGATGCAGCTGGGTCTAATCTTAAGGCAAAATTAAGCTGTTAGTGCTGCCTCAGCAATTTGAGGAGAGACAGACTGTTTTCCACCAGTTTAAGTGCATACAAAATGAAAAGTGGAGTAAGTGGAAAAGCCTGGAATATCAGCAATCTAAGTTTCGCTGCCAGATGAGTGAGATGACTGCTGGCTGTTTAAGTGTGCACATCTGAGCATAGTTTAGACAGGGTTCCACAAACACACCAAGAAGTCTGAAGTGGAGACCTGGTAGGGAAGGGTTAAGGTTGGTCCTGGGCATGACAGAAGCTGCTTAATTTAGAACCATGAGAGCATCAAACATTGCAGTGTGCAAGGGGTAAATATAGCTTCTGGTTTGGGAGGTATCGGGTTCGGAGTGGAAAGAGGATGGAAACAATTGAGGCAAATTCTGTGACGGGTATGGAAATATTCACTGCAGCCATTCCATTAACCTCAGGCACCAAATATACTTTAGGGAAGCATTAGGGGAATGTGTTGCTTGGCCAAGGTGGCGGGAGCCCTGCTGTGGGGAAGTCCCTCCCTGCTTGTCCCTCCTTGTCTGCCTCCCCCTGAATGGGAAGGTGGGTTTCACACTCAGGAAAGTGAAGTGCTCAGATATTTTGTTTTCTTCTTAAACTCACACTTCTGTGTTTTGACCCAGTGCTGCAGAAAACTGTTGATATTTATTGCCCTCCCTGTTTGTACATTGCTGGGAATAAATGACGCCCTTCAGAGTTCTTTGTTCTTAACTGTGGGAGGGCAGATTTTGTGGTCTGGGTCTGGCTGGTTTGAGGGACCTGTTGCCTCTATGGTTTGGAGCTAGGTCCCCAGTGGAGTATTTATTCCTAAGCTTCATACCATGATGCTGAGTGGCAGACAAGTCCTTGTCAGCTGTGTGGCAAGACACCCTGATATCGCCGCTTTGCTGCTCACTGGTAACTTCAATCATCTGTCTCCTGGGGCTGGCAAGGAATGAGGCAGAATGGTTGCCAGAGGCACTATAGCTATCCAGGTTGATTGGTTGTGGACTATTTTTTGTTTTAGGAGGAATGTGTTCCATCTTTAGGATAGTTCCCATAGCTCTGAAATTCTTGTTACTCTTCAATACAGTTGCTTCATATGAAGTGATCTATCCTTGTTAGAGACAAAATCTGTGTCTCTGTCTGCAGTTAAATACAGCTCAACCCCAAAGCTGATGGTGAAGACGGTGACCTATTCATAAACATTTCCTGTTACTATGTGTAGCTGCCACACAAACATAAAGGGATGCTACTGCTCCAGCCTGGATAAGCAGGTATTGAATTGCCCTTTGAGGAATATACTTTCAGATAAAGGTCTCTTTGAATCTCCAAATCTGGAACATCTTATGAAGTGTGAAAATACCAGATAAAATCCCCCAACAAACCAAAAGAAAACCCAAAGCAAATATAATGAAACTTCTAAAACATGACAGCAGAGGGAGCCATTGAGTTGTGGTTTGTTTGCTGCTTTAAAAGAAAAAAAAACCCCTTTGATTTCAAGTTGTAGAGCACTTTTTCCTTTCACATTTAACTGACTCGACAGATGAGAATTTGGGGAAAAAAAATAAAATCCATGTTAGGCCAATACATTTTACACTAGTGTCACTTGTGGTATTGAGATGCTCCAGATACTTGATTATATTAGCATTCTGGACAGCCTCCTAAATAAATTCTGAGAACATAGCTTTGTGCAGCGAGCAATGACATTAGTTTGTCACATGCACGCAGTTTCTACTAGAATGTACAATATTGTTTATTAAAATCTGTACTATAAACTGTGTTATTTTAAACCTGTATTTGTTACTGGCCTCATTTTTCTATCTAGTGATATTTGTGATATTTCTTTCTACTCTTTGTATTTACTTCAGTCTATATATTCCCATATGTTTGCACAGTGCCTGGAGCTGTGTGGGCTTTGCGAGAATGTTAACAGAAGTTTCCAAAAGTGAGCTATGAGTGCACAAAATGAGTTTCTATGTTTTCAAAAAAGTACTAACAGTTAGACTGTGGCAAATGGGTGAGAAAAGCATTTAAATTCCTGAGTCTTCTTATTACCTGCTAGAAACCACAAGAAAAAAATGCCATCTCATAGTACTATGTGTCATCTTCACAAACACATTGAGGGATGTGGTCCCTGAGTCCAACAGTGCGACATAAACTGTGGTGTGGGAGGAGAAAGCAGAGGTGGCAAGATGTAGTTAGCTGACAAGAGCAGATCAATGCCAGATGAGATCTGACTCCAGGCATCTGAGTTCCTGTAACCTAGAGCTAAATGATAGTGTTTGCGTTAGAAGCAGTGTCTAGTATGCTTACTGTGTTTTGTTTCCACCAGGGCTCTGCTACTATGCAGTACCTGTTCTCTAGTTTTGAATAGCAGGAGCAAGAGTATCACGTATATTCTTCATGATGATTCCTGTTTAGTTACATCCTGAATGCACATCAATCTCAAAAAGCAGATATTCTTCAGTTCACGGGTATTTTTTCTTGTGGAAACATCTAAGATACAATGCTGATTCAATGTTTGAACACTTCTTGTGTCTTTGTGAGGGGAGGTTTTAATTTCATGCATTTCTTGCCATTCTATCTCCACGATTGTTCTTGTGCACCTTCACAGCTCACCTAGTCTAACCATTCCTGCAATGAGCAGGGTTGTCTTCAACTAGATAAGGTTTCCCAGAACCCCATCCAGCCTGGCCTTGAATGTCTTCAGGAATGGCGCATCCACCACCTCTCTGGGCAACCTGTGCCAGTGTTTTATCACCCTCATTGTAAAAATTTTCTTTGTCACGTCCAGCCTGAATCTCTGTTTTAATTTAAAACCATCACCCCTTGTCCTATTGCAGCAGACCCTGCTAAAAAGTCTCTCCCCACCTTACTTATAGGCCCCTTTTAAGTACTAAAAGGTCTTTCTGAAGTCTTCTGTTCCCCAGCTTTCTCAGCTGTTCCTCAGAGCAGAGGTCCTCTAGTCCTCTGAATATATGTGTGGCTCTAATGAAATCAGTCCAGAGTTCAGTGCAAATTATTAAATATTTCTTTAATGATCAAAGATATAACTGAAGAACGTCAGGTGTCAGTGGAAAAAGATTTAACTGAAGATAAAAACATGCTCGGGACCAAAGCCCATGTTCTAGAAAACCTAGGCTCAAATACATGTACACAAAAATGAGAGTCCAGAGTTTAAATGAATACAGAAATGAGACAGGGGGACAGATTTACTAATCCTATCACTTCTTTGCAGTGGTTGCCTCTCTTTATGTCAGCTCTGGCAGTCTTTTTAAAACGTAGAAAGTTAGTGGGAAACTAAGCTGTCAAACAGTTTATGCATAATATAAGCTTCAGGTAGAGAATTGCGATGAGGGCAAGCTGAGGTCTTGGCTCAATGCTGACATCCGGGATCTCAGCTGAGAAGTCCAAATGTGGTATTATATCTTGTAGTATCTGTTGTATTTAGCGTACCTAAATTAACTTTGCAAACTCTCAAAGAGAGAGATTCTGATGTGGACATTAGTGCAGCCAAAATAATCCAGAAATCCAGCTCTGACATCTCTGTTAACAAGTCATTGAGGAAATCCGTACTTCCCAAAAAGATTTCAGTACAATTCATGAGGTGTGTGCTGTTGGGTATGATCCTGCAATATTTCTCTACCCATAAATGGCAAACACTTTCTTAAAACAGAAATGATAGAAATTCTTCTTATTTTGAAGGATCTATTAGTCTTGGTTCTGAACAAGGAAATTATGCTTCCAGAGGGAAATCTGTACACGTAGAGCTCTGTAAAGAAAGCACAGACAATTAAAATCATGATTCTGGGCATTTGCAGAATCTTAGGTTACTATATGTACTCTCAACTGACTTAAAACTAAAAATACAATCTTATGTTTTGCCCCTTTTGGATATTTGCTGTGAAATTAGACCATCAAAACATGGTATTGTTCTTGCTTTTGAATTCTTTGAAAGATTAAATTAATATCTAAACTCTTGAGATTTAGGCTTATCAAAATTTAGAGCTGAGCAGAATGAGTGTTGTCTTCATGTTTTTAATTTCAATAGCTGCCACAACTGTAATTCAATGGAATTTTGTATTGGACAGCAAGGAAGGAGCATTAAGCTTCTGTCCTTTTAAAGACTGCTGCTTCTGAAATCTAATGGCAACAGTTTATCTACCTTAACAGATTTTCCACAGCTGTTCATTCAAGTAGATGTGCAGAGGTCTGAGGACATTAGTTTTTAGATTAAAGAAATATATATTATTTTTAGTTGCAGAGTAAGACCCAGTTTTAATCAAAATTGAAATGTATATTCTGTATAGTAATTATACTTCAAATTCTGTTATACCAGCTAATTCTTCTACTGAGATTGTTGATGTTTTACTTTGATGTTTTACTTTAATGTATGATGCCTGAACTTAACAATTTATTTAAGAAGTGTATTTTATATTTCAGAAGGTCACCAAAACCTTTTCTGAGTCAGGTTACAGATATTCCGAATATCCTTGGTGTTTTTATGGCATCATAGAATCATAGAATAATTAGGTTTGGAAAGGACCCTAAGATCATATAGTTCCAACCCCCTGCCATGGGCAGGGACACCTCACACTAAACCATGTCACCCAAGGCTCTGTCTAACCTGTTCTTGGACACTGCTAGGGATGGAGCATTTACAGCTTCCTTGGGCAACCTATTCTGGTGCCTCACCACCCTTACCGTAAAGAACTTCTTCCTTACATCCAATCTAAACTTCCCCTGTTTAAGTTTTAACCCATTACCCCTTGTCCTATCACTATAGTCCCTAATGAACAGTCCCTCCCCAGCATCTCTATAGGCCCCCTTCAGATACTGGAAGGCTGCTATGAGGTCTCCACGCAGCCTTCTCTTCTCCAGGCTGAACAGCCCCAACTTTCTCAGCCTGCCTTCATACAGGAGGTGCTCCAGCCCCTGATTATCCTCATGGCCCTCCTCTGGACTTGTTCCAACAGTTCCATGTCCTTTTTATGTTGAGGACACCAGAACTGCAGACAATACTACAAGTGAGGTCTCATGAGAGCAGAGTAGAGGGACAGGATCACCTCCTTTGACCTGCTGGTCACACTCCTTTTGATGCAGCCCAGTGTTATTAAAGTAAGGCCTCCAAATGGAGAGAGAACTGCTTTTCTTTAACCTTCTTATTTTAATGTATGTTTATGGCATGAGAGGGTGCCTTTAAGTAAAACTACCTTCACGCTATTTCTATGTTTTTTTTCACTCTTTCTCCCACTCATTCAAGTTACCCATTTGCTGGTGGATGGTTGGCCACGTTAGCATCTTCCTCTTAGAGTAATTGTGACCGTCATTCAGTTCTTACGATTGACTTGAAACAGCTTCTGAGTTGAAAATGCAAAACTCTAATAACCTGAAGTTCCAAGAACTTGTGTTTAATTTAAAGCATATAAATAAATAAAAATTCATTAATAAACTACAAATGAGGAGAAAAGAAGTCAGAAGTATTTTGATTACTGTTTCAGACAATATTTGTGCTAAGACATAAATTTCCAGTACACAACAGAAGAATTAACCTTTCTTTTTACTTCAGTAGTTTTGTTGATATCTTCTTCCTGCAAAGTAATCATGCCATTTTTAATTCCTAGACAGAGCATCAAATAAAAGCTGGGGCACTCTGGCATGTCTGTCCATTGTAATTACTTGAAGATTATTTTTTTTGGTGACAAGTTGACCTTGTTAGGTTCCAGCTGTCATGTACTAATATACACGACAACGTAGTATTATACACTACAGCGACCTTCATCTTCCCATATGTACTTGTCCTTCCTTGTTCCCATTCACATGTCTAGATAGTTTCCAGTTATAGCTGCTAAAATTATGAAGTTGATGCTGAAACTCTGTCACTTCTTGCAAATGTAATGTTTGACCTTCATAGCTGTAGTCTGCCATTGGGGCCCAGATATAAACAACTCATCTTGTTGGCACTTTTATTCCTGTGAGCAAATGTACACTCATGAGATCATCAGGTTGGAAGTCATTCTATGACCTTTGACAACTTAGCTGCTTATTAGCAGAGCATTAAAAAGAAAAGCAAACCCCCCAAACTGAACAAACCAACTTGCATCTATATTCTGAATAATATCGATTGGTGTTATGCATGAAAAGTGTCAGTCCACTCTGGAGTCTGGTCCCTCATGGAAATAGTCTGTGGTCCATAAACTGTGGTCCATTATTGCAGATACTGAGCTGTAGTTTGCTGTTAGCTCTTCGAGCCACATCTTCATGTCTGAAATAGAATGTTGCTCTGATGCCTGGAGACCTGTGTTGTTCCTCAGAAAGGCTGTGATCTCACCTATGTCAATGGCATCAAAAGGTGCTGATGCCTAGTACTAGATTTCTCAGAGGTTATGGCTCAGGCCATGTAATCTTTCATACTCATCATAAAGAAGGCTGAATGCTACCTGAATTGCAGATATGGTTGCATGAAGTTTAGATTTGTTTACTTCTTCCAGAGGCTGCCATTAGTTTGGTATTGAAACATTCGTATGCAGTCAAGGTTGGTTTAGTTTGATTCAAAGAATTCTGAGCTTTTTTGAAACAGGGTAATTTTATGACCAATTGTAGATGTAAAACAGTGAGTAGGAATGAAGTTGTCTAAGTTAGACTTTCCATTGGCTAAGCACAGTATGATACTTCTTGCCTTCATAAATTTGTTTTCTGTCTCTGATTTACTACAAATAATAGGTCTAAACCAGTTGCTATTTGGGAGTTATCATGCATCTGATGTTACTTACTGCTCTTATACTTGTTGCAATAGATAACTCATGTAACTTGAAAAAGGATACAGTCAGGATGGTTGCTTTCTAAATATTTGATCTGGGGAACATTTATAGAACAATAGAGCATGCCTTTCTGAAAAGTGGAATGGAAGATCTGCAATGAATTGAATTGCATCAAATGTCAGGTTACGTAGTCCAGTGGACAGAGTAGAAGCTGAAGTGTCATGAGATGCAGTTTCTATGTTAGATTTATTGTCACATTATTAACTTAACTGTTTAGGGCTTAGGTGAGCTGCTTTCTGAATGGGAATGTCAATTGCCTCATAGTTAGTAGTGAGCTAATCCCTCTGAATGAGCAATATTAGAAATAAGTAATCAAGCAAAAATCCATACTTGCTCTGACACTGATAAAGGAATTGGAAAATTATAGACTTAACCAAGAGAAGCATTTGTAGCATTTATTATGCTTTCAAAGTACAGTGTATAATTTTGTACTTGTTTTACTGTTTGGTATAGACCTTAGAGGCATGAGTGGTCAGTAAGAGAGATACAATACACAAAAGAGTCTCCCAAGTTATAAGAAGAAAGTAAAACTGCACAAAGGAGGGAAAAAAAGAAGTGTTCCAATGTTTTAAGCTTACAATGTTTGGAAGGTGGAAGATTATTTCTGAGTTCCAAAGCATGTTATTTACCACACTGAAATTGAAGCTCATGGGAACTTCAGAGGATGCACTGCTTAAAATATTATTCAAAAGAAAGTGTAGTAAAAAAAAAAGTAAAGATTAAAAGTTATTCACAAATTATCAAAAAACCCAAGGCTTTCCCCCAAAGCATCATATCTTTAAATAATTAACTACATTCACATTTGATCTTGACACTTAATTCAAATTCAGGAAAGGCTCCAGACCCAAACTGAAAGAAAATGCTGGTATTTTTCCTCCCTCATTTGCAAGACATCTGCTCAATGTCATATTGCTTGTTTACTTCTCTATAATGCTCCACTTATCTAGTTATGTTCCATAACACACATGCTTTAATATTTGATCATGGAAGCTGAGCTCCTGGGCAAAAAGAAATCTAGATCTCTTGAGACTGTCTAGATCATAGGCCAAATATCTAAGGCATAGTTAACACTTTCCTCTGACTTGAATGGGAATTAATACTTCAGGTTTAATTTGGCATCAAGTACCCACTCTCTGTTAGCTGCATACTTTCTTTCTCTTACGTTTTAATTTGATCTACAGTCATTTCAAACTTTTGCCAAGAGATCATTCACCTAGCTTACTCTTTAGCAGACTGTGTCCTCTGTTTCTGCTGCTTCATTCCGTCTTTCCAGCCATCGCGACATATCCTCTAGCGCTGCTTATCAGATACATCTCCTTTGCTTGCTCTCTGACTGTTGATTTATCAGTGTTGGCTTCAGTTCTCGTTTTTTTTTCTCTCACTTTTGCTTCTCCAAGATCAGTAGAAGTCCTCCTGCTATCATTTTTGTTTTTCTTTTCCAGTCTAGAAAATTGTGTTGCGCCATTTCCTATTCTGCTTCTTTCCCTTGTATTCCTAATAAGCTAGAATCCCAAGCTCCTGATGATTTCTTTCTAGTTCTAAGTGGTGGTAATGCTTTGACTGCATCTGGTTTTAGCTTTTATTCCTCTGTTCCCTCTCTTTCTTTTTAAAAAGAATAGTGTCTTATTTGAGCTGTATTTGTCAGAAATTGCATTTATTTTTGCACTTGCAGAGTTACTCTCTGTTGTCAAATTACCTTCTACTCCCCACTCAACCCCCTTCCAACTTTGTGGTATCATGAATGTCCAGTCATTAGTTGCGTCGCTAAAGGGCCTATATATATGTTTATAGCCTTCATATTAGAATGAATGCAAGTATGTTTTATATATGCACACATGCATATATATAAAGCATGCATATATAAAAAAAAGACAAATTTTCCTTTCTGCTATATAGTCACACATCCACATCCCATATTTATCTCTGAAGGCAACTTTGCTGTCTTCCTTCATTCAAGCCTATAAAGGAAGGCATATTTTTGGGTACCACCTTTGCTTCTGTGGTATGTTAAGCCAATTTTTGCAGATTTTTCAGGGGTTTCCAATAGAGACAGTCTTTTCAATCCCATTACACAGGTAAAGTTTTCCTAACTTTTTGTGTCAGTTGTCATAATACCTATTTTGGCATGGGAATTGCAGCCACTCTATGCAAATGTGCAGGACACAGCTGAAAAGATTTTTTTTTAGGCCATTTCTTAGACTTTATCACTTCTTTGGCATATCACACACAAGCTTCATTTCACAGCTCCTTCCCAGCCTACCCACTTTCTTTCTTCCACTGTGAATATGCCAACTTCTTACTCTGAAATAGCCTAACATGCCAATTTCTTTCTATCTTATAATTTTTCATATACATACCATCAATCTTTTCCATCCTACCAACTTATCACTGTATCATCCTTCAAAACCTTCATCTTCTCTGCTTTTTAGAAAGGATTGTTAGGTGAGTTGGTCAGAAAGGCCGATGCTGACCAGCAGCATCTCACCTCCTTGTACTTCCCCTGACATGAGGTGAGCTTTAGATGGCTTTTATACAGCTGCCTAGATTCAGTTAATCATCTGTAAGTAGTGTCTACTGTCCATGGCAAGACATGAGGTTGACTCTCTTGTGTTCTGTGATGTGAACCCAAGGCACCTCAGAGAAACTTTTTTACATTGCAACAATGATTCACTGGCCAGCTGATGGACGGAATCTGCCATTTGTGACTTCACTGTTTTTCTTCGGTCACCTTACAAACCCTGCATGGTAAGGCAAGGATATCTGGGTTTTGTTTTTTTTGTTTTGTCTGTGTTGCCTGTCCCCATGTGTCCCGCCCCCTCTCCTGAACCTATAGGTCTCTGTTGTCATGCTGCTAGAAGCAGTCCTGATCCATGACCAAATTTCTTTGATCCTGTCATAATAAAAATAATGCAGATATGTCAAATGATAGGTGAAACTTTTGGGGCTGTTATTTGTATCCTAACAAACTTGTTCTATTGAAAAATCCTGATGAGTCATTAAATCACAAAATCTACATTTTTATTGTTTGCTAATAGTAATAATTATTATTATTCTATCCTAGCTAAAAGATTTTTTGTTTGTTTGTTTGCTTTTTATCAGAAACATTTGAGCCAGTTCCAGAGCTGCAAAGGTTGCATTGTTTTTGGGGGCTGATAACTGGGTTTTGAGAATTGAATGCTTTTTCTTCTCATCAAAGAAGTACATAGTAAAGTTCGTTGCTGGTGTTTCAATCTGTATTGATCAGCTGGCCCAACCTTTGGCCAGGGCAAATTGTAAAGCACTTGCACTGTAAGTGTTTTGTGTAAATTATGTAGCACTTTGGCACTCAAAAAGCTACCAGGAAAGTCTTTGGAGGTCTCTGTCATGTATTGCTTTGCCTGTCACCAGAAGCTCTTTGGATTTCATGGAAAACCTAAAGTGACTAGCAAGTGGGAGAAAATATTGTGACAGATTGACTTTTCATTGTCATATTTCTCAGTGCTGCTGATGCATCTGGTGGAAGATGCTTTCCAAGCTTGGAGTATCTCCAGTGGTGTGGTGAAGGCAGTGTGTTGCCACCCTGCACCTTGCAAGTGCCTTACTTTCAGCTATGCTTCTTTTTCGAGCCTTACGACTTCATAGTTAAACGTTACTAATTTTCTTCTTTTTAAGTGAAACTTGTATTTTCTGTTTGCCAGCAGATGGCAGTGGTGTAGGGGTGTTGAATATAACCATCAACAAAAAAGGGCTTTGCTACTGCAGCTCTTTGCAGGCTGCTGTGTACTCGGTCTCTTCCAGCTGCAATGGGATTATGAACGTATTCCTCCTTGGTCTGCACAAGTTGGTTCACCCCATCAAAACTTTCTGATCAACTGCCATGTTTTTGAAAGCATAGCTTTGGCAATTACTTTTCAGTATGTGAAATGATACCATCTTGGGTATTAATGAACATGAATGCTAGTGTAATAAACAGAACTACTTTTTACACAGCCTTTCCCTAGTGACATAGGAGTATTAAACATCTTCAAGTGTTATTCCTTTTTGAAATGTCCAGGTGAACAATTTTTCTGATTTTTACATGTAAAAACCTTTTTAAAAACCTGTTTGTACCATGATGCAGTATTTGAAATTTACTTTTTTGGTAGCTTTTTATTTCTAAGGATTCATCACTCTGTGTTTATCTTGAGTGGCTTTATTGGAGCGCAATATAATGAGCTGTTAAGCCCTTGTTTGTTCGAGTGGATATGGGTCTTGCTTCCATCTCCTGTGGCATGGTCCTGACTCCCCAGCTTCTTCCTACTCAGGTCAGAGCTGGAACCAGTTACCTGCTTCCACAATGTGCTCTGCTTATGAGTCATGCCCATCAATATACAAACACCAGAAAGCACGTATTTTGGCCTCACAGTGAACCTACCTACTCAACTGCTCTCGAAATCCAAGTACACCTGCATGAATGTATCTCTAAAAGTTTACTAATTTTGGGGTGTTAATTAACAATTATAAAATTATATTAAATGCAAGGCCAGATTTGTTTGAATTTTGCAAGTGCCAGGCATCCCAGTATCTTATCTGTGCTTGAGCCTTTTCAGGATTCAGAGAATTGAGTGATTCTCCACTTACATCCCTGACACAGTAGATGAGATGTGAGACTGACTAGCATAGCCTCACGGACTATGGTGCCTCATAACTTCAGTTGTTGCTTCTGCTCTTCTTTTTAGTGCACCTGAAGCCTGATATTGTGATGATTCTTTTTTGTATAACACCTCTTTTCTGAAGTGCACCAAGCATTTCTCAAAAGCTCTTGAAGTCCTCAGCTCAGCTTCATCACACCTGTGTCAGGAGCTTGCTTCCTAATAGAGGGAAAGAGGCAGGTTGTCTCCAGTTGTGATTCAGGTCTGAAGAGCATGGAAACAACTCCCAGAAGCTCTTTCATTTGTGTTGTATGAAGAAGTTTAAAACTGCTAGTCTCTGCTGCATCTAGACTTTCCATGTCAGCTTTTTGGTCAGCTGGCTCGCTATCACAGCTAACATTTTGAGTGAAGAAAACCAGCGCACATAGTTATTCTTCAGAGTCCTGGAGCTTATTTGGGAAAAATTCCATTTGAGAAGGAATTCAAGAGACAGGCAGTTGTATAAGTAAATGACTCAAGCGGAAGATCTTGCACAGGATTATCAGTAAGGATGAAAACATGAAAAAAGTAGATGAACTGCTAACTGTAGATCAACTTTTGAATTTATCATCCTGAGTGCAGAAGAAGGCATAAGAAAATCAAAGAATGAAGCAGAAGGAGAGGGGGAAGTAGGGAAGATGCTTAAATGAGGGGACAAGAAGTTCATCAGAAGGTTGGTGAGGGAAGGACTGAATGAGGGTCATCAAAATATTTGCAAGAAGATTTTAGGAACTGGAAAACTGATGTGCTGAATAGGGAAGGAAGCAGTGAGTGATGTTATCAAGGAAGTCAAGTAAGAGGGGGCTGAAATGACTACTGTTCTTTTTCCCTTCTGTAGAAGGTGACATAGGTGATATGCTCTCCCTTCACATGCCAAAAAAGGTACCTTGACTCTATCTGCAAGGAAAAGGTGCTTGAAAATTTTGTGCCACATATTGTAAGTGCACATTTCTCTGTAATAAATGCTAGTCTAACCCCATTTTCTGACTGTATTGTAGTAAGTACAGAAATATAATTTACTTTTAAGTGTAATTAAATATGAGACAAAATACTTCTGAGAGACTCCACAGTAGACATGAGTGCCTTCATTTTACTTAATTTTACTGTCTTTTGTTTGGGTTTCCTGGGTTTGCTTCTTATTGCAATACAAATTATGGTCCTGCTGTGTGGTGAAATGTTTTAAGGTGAGGGCACCCACAGAAGGATTATATTGGATCACTGGTCTTACTACTTACTGGCATCTGAAAGCTCTGGTTAATTCTATTGTTGCCTTTGAACTTCTACCATGTTTGGAGAGGCAGTGATAAGTATCACCTGCTACAGAAAAATGCTTTGGTCTTAAATTCAGGATCCTTTGGAAGAAAAGATTTTTCCACTATATTTTCACTCCTTTTCCTGGGGAGCAAGAGGTACAAACAGTCCTGTTGCCAAGTATCTCTGTCCAAAGCCAAGCATGTAATTGCTTATGTATTGTGAAAGCTATATACGTTACTGGCCTTTCTGAAATATGCAGTAGATAGACTCTTCAACTTACCTCAGTGATTTACGCAGGAGCTTTGTAGAGGAATGCTGACTTCCTCTTTGTAGCCTGCAGGTCATTTTATGCTTTGAAATAATTGAAAATATATAGAAAAATAAGGAGCTGTCAAAGATGAAATCAGTTTTTAAAGGAAAAAAAAAGAAAGTCATGCTCAAATGCAGATCATGATTTGGTAGTTGTAAGCACTGAGCACACCAGGGTTCTGGGCTTGGGATACAGAATATTATTGCAATACAAATAAAGACTGCTCATGCTTTAATGATTGAACATAGTGCTCATGGGGCCAGTGAACTGTACCAGTCAGTGCTTTCTGTAAATACTGAAAACTGCTCACGTGAACTATCAGCATGCTTGTGTAGCTCCAATATTGTTTGCTTTGTACTACATCTTTTAATTTTTGATGGCACTGCCATTTTGAGAGAGAATTTATGTAGTTTATTACAGAGAAGGCGGTATGTTGTACTTAAGGTGAAAACAGGTTCACTGCACCTAAGGTGAAATAAGAATTTTGGCATCATTTCTCTATTCACCCCTAAAACCTATATGTGAATGAAAAAGGAGGTACATGTTTGGCCGTAGAAGCAGATGTGTGTCTCACAAATATGCAGGTGCACCTAGCCCCCACTCCAATTAACAGAACAATAAGGGAGGTGGTGGGGAATGTACTTTGTAATCCTTGTTAGATGAAAATGACATGCAAACTTAAAATCTAAAGGAAAGCGGGATAATGGGCAGATGAGGAAGGTAGGATTGAGAGGAGTAACAGTCCGGTTTTGTGGTTACTTCATCTCCTGCCTGTGAGGATCAGTGAGGTCTCACACTGTCCAACCGGGTGAAGGGACTTTCAGGGCTGGAGAGGGCTAGTGCTGTGAGTAGTGGGGCTGAGACAGGGAAGCGGGGGAGGGGGGAAAGATCTTTGCAGCTGATGGAAGCATTAGCAGCCAGCCTGTCAAAAGCACTGTGAAAAGAAATGAGTGACATTGCAAATGAAGACAGATGTGTTGCAACGGCAGGCAACCACACTTCAGTGACGAGAAATGCTCTTACACCGGCAGGTTAGGGGTAACACTGTCTGTGATCCACACAGGGACAGGGCAATGTTCAGTGATCATTAGAAAGACATGACAATTTCCCTTTCAGGTGCTGTGGAAATATACAGTATTTGTAGGTACCTGTTGATATTGTGTGCTTGCAATTCTGTTACAGTTGCCATCAGTCACCTACCATTTAGATCATGATTTGTGAAGGAGAGGGAAATTAAGCAGACAAGTAATGTTGTTGTACTTTGTCTCCTGTTGATGGAAACCAGATTTTTATGAATCCAGCGATGTTTTGGAATGCAGTAAACTCTACTTGAATATGCTTTTTATGATTATCAGAAATGCCATAACATTTCAAGGTACTAGCTTCTGAGGATAGATTTATATGATTGAAAAATCTTTGAGGAGAACAGATGTGAGCACTGGAACCAAATGAGAGCATGTATTTCTCACATCTGTCCCTTTAATTTTCTGCATCACTCTGTCTGGAATCACGGAATGCTATATCTGTCATATGCCAACAGATGGCAACATTATAAGTCCATTTTTAAAGTTGGTTGGAAATAACCAACCTCTCATCTGCTCCAAATTTAGTCAGAAGGAAAAATGAGGAAAATTAATTGCATTTTTCCTCAGATGTAAAATGATTTTGTGTGCCAGTTAAAAAACACCAACAAACAACACCCAAAAAATCTCACCTAAAAACCCACAATCACAGGTACAGTTATTTGTTCCTTCTCTTCTAATAATTCTTACACCAACTCCTGTATTTCTTTCTTTTACATTCTTCACATTAAATTTAGTATTCAGTGTTGTTTGACCTGGTTTTATTATGTTACCCTTTCATGAGCATGTATGAAACAACATTCACTGATGTTTCCTAAGCCTTTTGAGGTCCCAGAAGTAATAAAACTTTAACGTAGATAGACATCTCAGGTGTTTTCTATTGGTTTCCTTAATATGTTTGCATAATATTTTATCTGAAGCAGCAACACAGAAGTCACAGGGTGAATTCCCATTGTTTCGCATTTTACAGAAATCAGATGAGATGAACCATTGATCCAGCTGGCTTAAACTACAATGCTTTATAATACTGAATGAAATTCAGACCGAGCCTTTACAATTTGTGAATAAAGCGATTTGCTTGGCTTGCTGCAGCCAGCTCACTTGTACCACTGGGCCATGCGTGGCACACTGATGGGTTATGAGGCTTGTGACAGCTTCTCCAGCCTGCTCAGCAATTCAGCAACTGACTCCAGGGGGTAGCACAGCAGTGCAAAATCTTTAGGGGATCATTGTCTTGCTTGAAATTGTGTCTCTGCTTCAGAATTCATTGACTTTTTTTCCCCTGCATGCAGATAGTTTTAAAATGTATATGGTACCGCAAACGGATCTGCCTTTTTAATGTTAATAACATTCTAATTTAGATACAATGTAAGTATCCTTACTGAAAAAAAATATTTGTCATGTATACAGCCTTCACCTGTTTTCTGAACACTGTTCTCTGAAATTAAATTTGTAAGCAATCAGTCTTTAGGGCTAATCTGCACAAAATCCAGTGCGAGGGAATTCAGAGATGGGGTAGATACTGGGACCCCAGATAAGCGGTTGTGAAGGTAGGGGGATTGCTGGTGGATAGGAAACCTCCAGGCTAAACTTTATATATTGGCCTAGGTGATATCTGTGTTCAAGTGGGTATCTGCACAGGAGAGGCTTCTTTGTTTGAAGT
Organism: Neopsephotus bourkii; assembly: GCF_033783945.1. Classification (NCBI taxonomy): domain Eukaryota; kingdom Metazoa; phylum Chordata; class Aves; order Psittaciformes; family Psittacidae; genus Neopsephotus; species Neopsephotus bourkii. Next base: position 4,868,209 of record NW_026902293.1, read on the forward strand.
CACTGGTTTTTTTTTATAAAGAGATTTTGAACATTTCAAGGTGAAAAATCCTTTACAAGTATGGGATGATTATTGCTATCATTGTACCTGCTGTTACAATGTGTGTGTGTCAGCACCTACTTGGAGTCCTACAGCACAGTATCATTGAACTGAAATGTTCAGAGAATAGAATCCAGGCAGGACTCCTGATTTCGTTACAAAGCAGAGACTAATGACACCACTGTAGTTTGGCTTTAGGCCAAAACCTGTTGCTTTTCATAATTAATTGGCTTGTTAGCTTGCAAATAAGAATGTGCTTAGGTTGTACTAAATGGTGTCAAGTCAATCTTAGAAGCAGGCAGCACAGTGTACCTCAAGGGTCTGCTCTTGAACTTTTTCTTCATCACTAGCAGGCAAGTTAGTGAAAAAAACACTGGGTATTTTTGATGGTTAGGGCATCTGTGACAGCAGCTGCTTTTCTTCCTGCTGAATCTTAAATCTAGTTTGCTTCAAATATGAACTGCTGACAGAGATACTGTCCAAGCTGTGTAGCTGGCTTTGTGAATTTATTGCACTTAGCAATTAGCTCTTTCACCTCCAATACTTGAGTATGAGCTAGCGGAAGAAGCTCTCTGTGGTGTGCACCACACTACTTCTGGGTCTACATTTCTGCATGCCTCAGCTATGAAGCCTAAGGTGGTCCTTCCCTGTCCCCTTCCTGAAGTCCAGGTCCCTCCCACTGCAGACCAGCTGGGTCACACTGTACTCCAGACAAATTACAGATTAATGCATGGAAGTGAGAAGGGATGGTGCTGCTTCTGGTCTGCTCTGACTCAATGCTTGAGGACCGAGAAGAGGAGAGTACCCAGGTTCCCCAACGTTATAAAAATTGTCCTGCAAGTGCCCATTTCTGGGCACTGGTTTATGTTTCTAGCAGCTGGGGAAAAGTTGCTGTGTCCCACTACAGAACTTTCTCCTTCCATTGTGTATCTGATGAACTGTGTCCTGGTTTTTGTTTGGAAGTGCCAAATCAGAAGCCAAGGCTTAATGCTTCTGTGCTCCACGTGGGATCTGTTTATGGCTACTGAGCATCAACATGGCAATTCCTGCTGGGCAGCCTGAGAGATGTGAGGCTGCAGCCTGAGGAAACCTTTGTAAAACCCTTAGAAGCTAGAGCTTCTCATACACATATTAACCTCAACCATGTGGAAGCAGTCATTCAGCTTCATAAAAAGCCTGCTTCTGAATTATTTCAGGAGTAATGCATGATTATTTTGGGCTATGAAACCCCCATACAGTGTGGGATTTGGTGTTTTTAGAAATTATCTGGAGATACTGCTTTCATATGGGACCAGACCTGAGAAAGCTTGCAGTCTGTGAAATGTACTCTAAATGTACTCTTGATCAAGGACTGTAGTGATAGGACAAGGGGTAGTGGCTTCAAACTTCAACAGGGGAGATTTAGGTTAGATATAAGGAAGAAATTCTTTGCTGTGAGAGTGGTGAGGCACTGGAATGGGTTGCCCAAGGAAGTTGTGAATGTTCCATCCCTCGAAGTGTTCAAGGCCAGGTTGGACAGAGCCTTAAGCAACCTTGTCTAGCTGAAGGTGTCCCTGCCCATGGCAGCAGGCTTGGAACTAGACAATCCTAAGGCCCTTTTCAACCCAAGCCATTCTATGAGTTCTTTTGTCTGTGGCACCCTTCAAAAGACAGACTTGCTGGGAGACTGGAGAAAGGATGCCAGGGAGGGAGCGAACTGGGGTGAGAGCTGAGCCTTGTGGCATTTAGTTTAGAAATCCCAGTGCCTAATAATCCACTCTGCTCTGTGTGTTACAAGGTGTTTTACTAATGTTTTGTCCAGTAGTTTGCGTGCCTTTCTGGGACCAAATACAGTGTGAATTGGAAGGCAGAAGAGTGAAGCCATCTATCTGCTGCTGTGACATGGTACTTTTATGGGGGCCATGCTATGGAGGAGATACTGGTAAATCTGTGTTAAAACTGCACCTGCATGTCTAAGTGGTACCAAAGAAACTTTCAGAGTCTGCATCTGGAACAGCATAAGTCAATTAAGTTATGTTTGATCAAGGTCCCTCTTCTTGTGAGCTTTCTCAGTTGCTGCTTCCTAGCATGTCACCATTGACAGAAGGAGCATGTCTTATTTCATCAAGGTATCCTAATAAAATATATAAATAACACTGAAGTGCACCACTAGTCACGTGAAAAGACCTGTAAACCATGATAGCAATGTCACCTCAACTTGCAGGATACAGACTGTAGATTTATGCAAGTATTTAATAGTGGCTTGCCAAGAGAATCGGTACTCTTTTCAAAAGGAATCTTTCTCTGTGTCTTTTGATATTTAAAGAGCTGTAATTACAATGGCAAAGCTTTGAATTCTTTTTTTTTTTCTGTCCTCTTTTACACATTAATTTATGGACCAATCCAACATTACAGACAAGCTAATGAAAGAACCACACACTCCCTTTATAATTTTTTCTTCTTTTTACAGTTTCACTTGTGTGGATGAATGCAAAGTAGCTAATGCTATAAATAAGTTTAATGATGTATCTCTTCTCTCAATTGCTGGTTGTTGATGCTGTGGTCCTGCATAATAGGAAAAGAAAAGAATTGAATTTAAATCTTTGTCTCTTTCTCATGCTCCGAAAGGTTCCTCCAAATACTAAATACAAGTATTGCTCTCTTAGTTCTATTCTATATATTTAAAGCTCTCAACACGATTCCCTTACCACCTCCCTTCCAATCCCTTTTTTGTATTTTTAGCTTTGTGAAAATATCAGAATTGCATAAGCCAAATTGTTTAGCAAAATTTGGCAACCTCCTATGAAATGATGTATTTTCAGACGGTCAGGGTTGGTGGTAAACAGCAGCAGGTATAAAGAGGAAGGAAATTCCCCCTGTGAGATTTTTACTACTGCCTCATGCAGCATCCACATGTTGTCAGATATATCGTGGGGAAACCTGGGACTTGCACTCTTCAGGTCTGAAAATGACATTCAGTCCTGAACAGTAAAGACTGTGCTATATCCAGGTCAAGACGCTTAGTAACAATCTTCTTGTAACCCAGACTGGGGGGGGGAATGCCTGGGTTGTCTTTTGGAGTTTTTTCACAGAGATTATAAACTTGGGTGCAATCCCCTGCTAACAGGACTATACAGCTTCAAGGATTTTTTTATTTGGTTAGACTGGGACAGAGACAGAACAAGCCTAAAATTTGCCTTGAAACAAGACAAGGAGGGTTTCTACAGTTCCCAAGAGGTAATGTGAAAAGCTATAAATAACTTCCATAAAACTTAAGTTATCAACACTATCTGTAATGATGATGGGACATGTGATCTCTACAAAGGAAAGAAGTACCTTGATCAGAAATCAGAAGGCTAACAAAGCAGCTGACCTCATCCATCTCACATTTTTGCAACAGGTTTAGACACAATTGCCTCTGATGGCCATAGCTACCTTTAGACCTGGTAGGTCATTTCTTCTTAAGGGACAACTGGCAAGTGAAAAGCCTAATCATGCCTTTTCATTTAAGAAGGCAAAAATAATGTAAAATATATTCCAGGATATCTTTGAAAACAATGAGCCCTTTTCACAAAGGATTGTAAAAGATACAGATTACCCTGGGATTCAGCTGTCTGTCTGTAAAGCTGACGCAGTGGTGTGACAATCTCTATTTTGAAGGGTTCAGAAAGAATATGAGCTTTGGGATTAGGGTTGCAAGGTGCTATGGGACCAGAGCTGTTGGCAAGCGTATCATATCATGGTCCTTCACCATTGTATTGAGCTGGGCCTGACAGAAATGATCTGTGTTCCTTCAGACAGGGATCACATCCAGTTTCTTTGAGATGCAAGAATATAGTTTCTGCTAATCTCAGAAGAGACTGCAAAGTCCTAGGGTGTTTTGATGTAGTTTTCCTTCAGAAGACTGAATAAAATATTTTAAAGGGACCAGTGAATGAAACTTGAAACTCCCTTACAGAGGTCTAGGTGTGTCCTGGACACTATTCACAGAATCACAGTATCACAGTGATTCTACATTAGGGTTGGAAGGGACCTTTGGAGATCATGTAGTCCAAACCCATTCCATGCTGTTATCCCCACTCTCTCTTCCCTTGGTGCCATTGTTAATTAATTCTTCATTCTTCATAGAAGCAAAAGAAGAATAGCAAAGGTGGAGGGTGCCTCAACCCCTGTTAGCTTGGAAGGTAATGTTCTGAATTTAACACCCCCTAAACCTGAGGAATGAATACAACTAAGCATCATTGAGCTGTGAAAAGGATATTTATTCACTGAGCTGTTCCACAAAAGATCAGATGTCTTTCCTGCTTTTTCACACTACATTGCTTTAGAAATGGAGTAGAAGTCTCCCCTGTAATGAAAGAGAGCAGATGCCTGCTCCCTGAAGTGGATCATGGAGTGGGTGAAGTATGGTACTAAAGATCAAGCAATGGGTGGAGTTAATGAAGACCTAGTTAGATGTCTTTTGGGGCCCTTGTGTGTATGTGTAAAGAAATTTAATTCAGGGCTCATAAACAAGACAGATAAATATTGGTTGCCTTTTGTGAGTTTGCCTTGAAAGGACAAGGAATGAAACAGAAAAATGAGAAGCCTGCCAAAGAAAGTTGGTTTGACTTTGAGGCAAGGCCAGAAGAAATCCCAAAGTTCTTGATTTTCTTTGTGTTTTGTTCAAGCCCAAGGTAAATGTCCTTGGCCAAAAACATCCAACTGTATTGTCTGAGTCTTTCTAACATTGATGAAACTCTAATAGAAAAGACTTAGAAAGACTTCAACAAGGAACTGCAGTCCAGAGAGCTTCACCTTGATCCCTGGGAAGGTGATGGAGCAGCTAATCCTGGAGACCATTTCCAGGCACATTAAGGATGAGACAATCATCAGGAGTAGTCAGCATGGCTCACTTTTAACTTGACCAACTCAATAAACTTTTACGTTGAAGTGACTGGCCTGGTAGATACAAGGCAGGCAGTGGATGTCATCTGCGTGGACTTCAGTAAGGCCTTTGACACTGTGTCCCATGAGATCCTCATAGAGAAGCTGTTATGTGTGGGCTGGATGAGCAGACAACGGGATGAATTAAAAACTAGCTGAATGGCTGGTCCCAGAGGGTGGTGATCAGTGGTGCAAAGTCTAGTTGGAATCCAGTGACTAGAGGTCAGGATAATTAAGGGACTGGAATGTCTCTCCTGTGAGGAAAGGCTGAGAGAGCTGTGGCTGCTAAGCCTGGAGAAGAGAAGGCCCAGGGGGATCTAAACTGAAGGAAGGTGCACAGAGGAATGAGCCAGGCTGTTTTCAGTGATGCCCAGTGCCAGGACCAGAGGTGATGGACAGAAACAGAAGCACAGGAGGTTTCCTTTGAATATCAGGAAACGCTTCTTTACTGTGAGGGTGACTGAGCACTGGCACAGGTTGGCCAAGGGGGCTGTGGAGTCTCCATCCCTGAAGGTATTCAAAAGCCACCTGCGCATGGTCCTGGGTAACTAGCTCTGGGTGGCCCTGCTTAGGCAAGGGGGCTAGACCAGATGCCCTTTAGAGGTCGCTTCCAACTTCATGCTTTGATTCCATGAAAATTTGAGTGATTTCCTGAAAGAAGACTTTATTGAACAGCCTCCTTTTGGGGAAGAAGAGCATGTGTTTAAACTGTTCTCATGAGATGTAATTTTCCTCGTAGTATTTTTTCAGATATTTTATGGCTTATGTTGACTATTGCAATAGTGATACTTAACTCCTTTTATAAGTCAGAAATGTTTTGTAATGAATGGAAATATTTAAGCAACTCTTTCTGGTGAAAAGCAACCTGTGGTTTATTTGTGTGAGGCTTTTCATACAAAATAGAAACTAGGGAAAGTTTTCATTTCATCTGCATAACTGTTATGTTAAATTGTACATTAATTTTTACATGGTGGCGTTCAAACTACTCCTGCTGCAGCCAGGGAACAATGGGAGAGTAAGTAATTAAACACCTGCAGATTTTCATAGATTTTAATGGAAAAGTGTGTAGTCTGGCAGATAATGTCTCTCTTAAGTTCCGTAAGTAGAATATTTGAAGTACTGTTAAAGCAGCACTTTTATTGACATTTTGAACACTTTTTCCATCAATGCCATTACAGATTAATTATTTTCAATTTTCTTAAGTGCCAAAAACCCTGTGTTAATCTGCATCAGCTCACATGGTACAAAAAGAAAGCTCTGAAACACCTACAATCCTAGAAAGGCATATTATGTTAATCACTAAATATTTAATCTTACCTTTAAATTCATTTTAATCACACGTATCTGTTTCTTTTTTTGTTAGTGGGTCAGATTTCTAAATCAAAAATGTAAAACTTGCTGGCCTATATATACTCTGCTAAACAAATATTTCACAAATCATACTCAATAAAAACTTGCCCTGCTTCCTTAGAATTTTCTCTTTTGAATGTCATCTTTCTATGTGATGAAAAGCGACGTAAATTGGAGAGAACTTTCTGAAATGAACTGAAGGTAGTTTGGAATTTTCTTGTAGCAATCTTTTCTTTTTTTCCAAGCAACTTTAATATTTAGTCTTCAAGTCTAGAATCTACATATTGAAAGGAACTAAGTGCCACAATTCCATCGAAATTCAATTACATTTGGGAGCCTGGTCTCTATATAATCACTTTAACATATGAGTCAAAATTAAATTGATCAGTTGTGTTGGCTTGTATGATAATTCACGAGAATTTACTACCAGTATATGCTATTTCAGGAACTGGCATTAAGTTTAAAAGAAAAGAATGTTCAGTAATGGAAGAAAGCCTAGATGTATGTGAAAATAAGACCGTTTAGCCCAGATCTTGTCTTACAGCTATATATCTTATATATAGACCTGAATTTGATGAATTTGATTAGCACATTTTGCCTTGAATGGCATTTGATTTCTGATATTTAAGAGCTCTTATTAAAAGAAACTTTTCTTTGTTTTCTTTCTCTGTAGTAGTGAAAACCAAGTGGTTTATGAGGCAAAGCTCCCTGGGCTGGAGAGTGCAATGATGCTATTAAACTTTGTGTATTTAGTGGCCAAGCTGAAATTAGCTGGGTGTGTAGTAAAACTTGAAATACCCACCCGTATTTAAAAGCCAAGCCAAGACTAAAGGAATGCTCTGAAAACAGAACTGCTTATTGTGAAGCAACAGGGCTTCCTGCTCTCCCTTGCTTATCCTTCTGCACCTCTGTGCTTGTGTTGGTGATATCAGCTAGGAGGTTTAACCAGTCCTGCAAAAAGTTTTGAATGTTGCCAGGCTGATGCAAGTGTGGAAGCACTGGAAATCGCAGGGGGTGATGGATGGAATTTCTTCCATACAGCTGAATGGAATTGCTGCCTGTGGACGATGTCCTTAGAATAGGCAGATCTTGGACCTATTACTGACTTGAGACAGTCTCATGAGTGTCCATGTCTCCTGAGTCTTATGAGTGTCCATGTCCCAAGCTGCCCCCCTATCATCAACAGCCATCTTTGCACTCATCAAAATTTTAAGGAAAGTTGAGCTTGGCTGTGGCTTTGAATAGTAGCCTTGTACCTTCATGGCCACCTCCAATTCTGTCACCACCAGCTTGTGGCAAGCTGTAGGATCGCTACAAAAAAGCTATCAGCCTTTGGCAGCACAGAGCTGTCAGCTTTGTAAGCCTGGAGTAAAAGTGCTCTGGGTTAAGGTTATGCAAAAACTACATGCTGCTGCTCAAGCTCTGCAGGATCTGCAGAGAAGCAGGCAAGCTTTCCAGCTCTGGGCTTCAGGAGGGCACATTGCACTAGAAATCAACCTGAGGTAGTCTGTGCCTGCTCGAGGACTTAGAAACGCAAGCAAGGAGATCTGTACAGAACAAAATTTTTTTTTTTTTTTTTTTTTTTAATCTCTCTCTCTTTTGTGTGAGAGAAACACCAGAAATTGGGAAGAGAGTCAACAAATGCTGCTGTAGTGCTGGTTTTCTTCTCTCTCTTTCAGTTGTGATATGCCACTGGAGCCTGAACCTGGCAGCCCAGAATTGTCTGGATAGCGACTCACAGACTGATTCCAGCTCTTGGCTTCAACAGGCCCTGGGGATCCAGCAGCCTCTCCTGCATCTATAACTGCTTGCTCTGTGTGGTGGGCATATGGCACTGCCACCTTCCCAGTCCCCTCTCCATCCTGCTGGCACTTGGCAATGTCTGGACCAGTGAGAACTCATCTCTGCTGTTCAGCTCTCTTTACATTTCCTCTTGAGCTCTATGCATTTGGGGGTTTTGTGCTTGTTTCATTAGCAAAGTGCTGAGAAAGAGTTAAAGAAACCGGGCAGCATGCGCGTGTGACAGAGGAATTACGAAAAGCCCTGGCTCCTCCAACTCGGCAGCAGCTGACAGGGGATTCAGGGGGTGTGGGGCTGCAGATGGCAGCGCGTTATTACAGCCGCAGGATTGACGAACGTTTGCTGCGGAAATCTCTTGCCCTTGCCACAGAGACTGACCTTGAAATGCTGCAGAATTCCTGGGGTGGATTTCTGTGTGCCTGTACCAAAAGCCTGTGTTAGCTGGAGGTGTTTGCTTGCTCTGCCCAGTAGCTCTATAGATGACACTGTGAAAGGGACTGTTGCAGGCTACCTGAGAGCTGCCTGTATTCCTGAGTTGTCTAAGGGAATATATTTGATTGCACAAATCCATTTTTAGCTTCAGCTGCTCATGCAATATGTTTTCCTTGCTGTGGTTTAAGCCGCTTTTATGCCTCTCAGTAGCTGTTCCTTAACCTTATAAAAATGCATGATGTCTGTGAAGGTGGGCAAAGAAAGAGGGAGAGTGATGGTACTTGTTTCTACCCACCCAAATGATCCCTTATTATGCTGTTTCCCTGCTCATAATCATTTCTGTAACACAATGGTTAAAAACATTAAACTTAGTTTTTATATAGAGAGTAAAAAGTAGACTTTAAAAAACCCCAAACCCAGAAAGCACTTATTATTTTTTTTGCCCACTGGCAATCTGCCAAGCAAAAAAAAAAGCCACATTTGTCACCCAGGACAACATTATAACAAAGTCTTAAAAAATCTTAAGTCAATATTTCTTGGTGATTTATGAGGCACTCCTGTACAAACAACCTGAAGCAACTTACAGAGGCAAAGCAAGGAAAACATTGTCACCTCAGAAAACTAACTGATAAGATTTTGTAGAAAATAAGTCTCAGGAAAATGTTGCTTAAGAGAGACAGCAGAACTTCAAAGAAGGTACTCTGAGGCTACAAGTGAAAGCTGGGGAGGATGGACTTAGAGTCAAAAAGCAAGTGTGGCCAATTCCTGAGTATGTTTATGACCTTGAGCAAAACAAGGACTTGTGCATAGATGGAAAACAGATCAAGTTGCTGAAGATAAATATAAAACAATAAAATTTGCTTATAAGGAAAAAGGCAAAAAAGCAAGATCAATAAATCAAGATGCATACTACATGGGCTGACAAAGATGACAAGAATTTCTCCTGTTGTCAGTAAGAAGACAGTCAAAGAAAAGCGTTTCCAGTGCTCAAAACAGAGGGAAAGCTATCAAATGTGAGGGAGTCTGAAATTCTGGAGTCCCTTGTTTTAGTTCTCACGAGAAAAGGACTGTGCTCAGGTTATTATTACAATTAACAAAAAAGGATAAACCACAAGCTTTTCTCAGTCATAAAGAAAATACAGGTTAGAGAGTATTCAGAAGACTTAGATCCATCCTATTTGAAGATACCTAACATTTATCCAAAGCTCCTTAAAAAGCAAGATAAAGCAATTTCCAGAAAGTGAAAGGTTACCTTTGAAATCTCATGAATAGTAGTTGAGGTTTTAGAAGTCTGGAAAAAGACAAGTAAGATTTCTGTTTTCAAAAGGGGTGGAGGAGGAGCTTGTGAATTAAAACCGAATGCAATTTCAATTCCTAATAAAACAATAAAACAAACAAACGGAAAATTATTATAATAGTTATTTGCAAGTACCTAGAAATTTATGAGATGCAATGCAGTCATCATGGAGGGTTGTTGGGAACAAAGTGCATCAAATCAGTTTAATATCTTTCTATTGAAGTGACAAGCATTCTGGGAGAGAGAAAACAATAGCTTCTGATGTTGGCTTGCATGATATTTACAATTAAGCTATAGATTCACATTCTGGAAAAACCTACTATAATACAGGTGTAACAATGAAAAACCTTGCTTAGGGTAGCTTGTTTGCAAGTTACAACGTTACATTTGTGTTGGGTAGGAAAGTTGTTCTGTTCCTGTCCTGAGTTTCAACTTGCTGAATGTTTTGATTTGTTATGTGGCTAATGGAATGAAAACTATGTTTATTAAATCTATTGAAGACATTGAGGTGGAAAGACCTGGAAATATCCTGAAGGAAAGAATTAGAATTTGAATTAAGCTGGAGGGAAAAGTAAGATACAGTTCTATTCTTCAGATTCTCATTTTAAGCATGTATAATCAGCCACATAAATGTAAGGGAAAGAACAAGCTAATCCACAGGATATAGTGGATGCAAACTGCATGAATCAACAAACTACCTGTTGTTGCAAAAAAATTGCAGATGTTCTGGGAAGTATAAATCTTGTTTGCTAGGTGTGGTCTTGCAAGATGAGCAGTGTGTTTTTTGTTTGGATCACTGTGTTTGCAAAAGATGCTGACTGGCAAGACAGAGTTTAAAGGAGAGCGGGGAAAATGTTCTCTAGAAAGTGCCTATGATAATGCCAAGAAAATATGCTCTCCACAGAATAATTTGGGTTTCATTTGTGTCTTCAACTACAAAAAGAAGAGAAAAGCTTCTTGAGAGGGATTAGATTTCCAGTTGCTTTTTCCTGTATGAGTAAAGCAAGTAGTAATGATTTTCAGTTACAGCAAGGGAGGCTTCAATCAGGACTCTAAAAAAAATAAGAGTAGCTGGGCTTGGGAAGCAGCTTTCCTGAAAACCCCTAAGAACTTGTTGTAAGAGGTCTGTAAAAGACTGGGAAGCCATCTGTCAGAAGCAGTGCAGGAGTAGTAGGCTAAGGGATGAATCAGGCGAAGCCTGGAGGCCTCTTCCAGGCTTTCCTTTCTAAGTTTTCACATTTGCCATTTAGAGGATGAAGTATTTAGAGACAAATGAGACTCTCAGGGGCAGGTCTTGCCTCCTGCAATGTACTGCTACACCCAGGCTTTTTCCAGGAACTGTGTTATAGTCATCTTATTTGGTCAGACTCCAAGGAATTAGCTCAGTTTCTTCCTGTTAATGAAAATTAACAGTTTCAATAAACCTCCGATAACCTTGGATTTTTATAGAGCACAAGATGTTAGAATGGGCCTAAACTTAGGTTAATATGAGTGACAAAAACCTTTACCATTGCATCTTAGCTAAAATTTATGGATTTCTACTTTTTCTTCTTCCTATAATACAGGACTGAAGTTCCTCTCTCCTCACTGTGAGGCAGGTATTGATTGTTGCCTCTTATATATGTAGCATGTTATAAAAGGAGTCAATAAATATCAGACCTTCTCCTCTGTCATGCTACAGTAAGAATTTGAAGCAGGGTGTCAATGAAGTATACTTTAATCCCACATCAGAAATCTTGGTAATGCTTACAAGTGGGGAAAATTTCACTTGCATGTGTAACATTTTCTCATGAATGGTTTGAATTCATGATTTTATTAAAACACTTTAACATCTACCATTGTAGTTTCTGTGCTATCTTTAAGTAATTTATTATAGGATTAGCCCATTAACATGGCTCCGTTTACAGCCTAGCAGTTCAGCTGTTAGATTTTGTAAAAACATTGTTGGTTAGACGTTTCTTTGCCTTTTAGTTATAAATAATAGATGATTCCTTTGAGAAGTACATTGCTTCCAATTTAATAGAAAATACTTCTGTAATTGAACTGGCTCTTTGATTGGTATATTGGCAGTCTTGGGAAAACCATAGTAGACTATTCAGATGAAATAAATAAAAGTACACATACCCTGTATGATGATTACCATTATTATTCTTATTAATAATACCACTTCTCTGGAAATTCGAGAAAGACATTTTTTCCCCAGTCTTATACAACTTCTTTCTACAGTCTTTTTCATATATGGAAGAAATGTCATACAGAACAGCAGCCACACATCTTAGAGCCCAGTGAAAATGGTTATGTTGAGGAGTTCTGAGAGAGAGAGGTACTTATTTGTAGAACGATAAGTAAGGATGGCCTGCATGGGGCATGTCATCTCATGTGTTTGGCTTTTGTGGTAAGGCCATGTGGATGCATATGGGAGCCTAGTCTCTTTCTTCTCTTCCATGCTGCTGATTTTGTGACAGATGGTTCCTAATTTGGCATTTTATACACTGTAAAATAGGTGTCTCACCTAGGTGAGATATAGTATCTTCCCTAAGAACAGGGAAAGATTGTGCCAATTGATATTTTTAGGGATGATCGTACTGAAAGTCAGTATCTTCCCGTCATGGTTTAAGCCCAGCCGACTTCGATCCATTCTTATATAGATAGGCATTTTTTCAGTAGACAAAAAAGTTTGGTGTTAAATGTGCTCTGCTTTCACCTTTGTCAATATTTAGTAATCATTTGGCTTTTGCATTTGCTCCTTCTTGTCCTCGTCTGCATCTGATCACCTCAGAGACTGGGAAGGGAAGGTGGAATGAGAATGATTCCTTGTTTCTGATTTTGCAAAATGACAAGCTTGCTGCAGCAGTACTGAGATGGTCACTAGAAGTGTCCCCCATAGTGCTCAGCAAATCAAGTTATCATTAGTTTCTCAGCACCAGTAGGAAGTATTAATATATATTTAAACTGTGCATTGCTTGCCATCACATTCATCTACTACTGTGATATAGGTCTTGTACTTAACTTCTACGGTAAGCAATTTGGAGAAAATAGGAAGAGGCATATGCATCCTGAATGGTTATTGCCTTTCCTGTTTAATAATATGGCCAGGAAATGTGGTAGAGAAGTACTTTCTCTCCAATACTCATTTTTAAAATCATGGTCAGAAAGCAAGTTACTGAGAGGTCAGATACTGCATGGTGTCCCTGTAGGTCAGTTCCTGTGCAGTCAATGCCTGTCTGTGAGTTGTCAGTGCCTCTTTCACTGTGGGTAAGTCACCTCACATGGACCACATGGTAAAAAGATTCACATTTTCAGTCAGTGACTGAGAAATAATTGGCCAAGAGTGAATCTACATAGTACTACAAACTTGTGCATACTGTAGTGATATTCACAAGGTAGGCATTTTTATCAACAGAGCAACCACTGCATATTAGAGGCTCGATGAAGTCAGAAATAAATTCTGTGTGCCATAGAAACACTTAGGGATGTTCTTTGTCTTCCCTTTCATTTTATTTGCAGGACTAATAAGATATTAGAACCGGAGATGGTTTTGCTGTATTTCTCTTTCCATTGGCACCAAAATGGCAAACATTAATTTCTTAGTTGAACCTAGTCCAACGCTGTTGACCTCCACCATTTAAGCAGGACAGATACAAAATGCAAGGCCATAGGCTTCTCATATTTAGTGCTTGAACAAGAGCCAGGCTATGTCACTTAATTTCTCTAAGTGGTTGGATCCTTTATGGCCTTTTAAGAATAATGGCACCCACTGCATGTGCTGTGTTAACACAGCTGAAATGGCAGAACCTACTTCTTCAAGAGCATCTTTGTAGCCTTATACTTCAGTCAACAATTTAGATAACTCAAGGAAAAGCATATACGAAGTTATCATGAGACTTTTCTAATAACCCATTGATTACTAAAATCAGGATTGCCTTAGCTGCATGTGATAATGGTGATAAAGTGTACACAAATATCATCTTGGTTAAGGCAGAAGGCACATGTGCAAGTTTCTTCATGGCTTATGAGATACTCTTTCTAAGCAAATGTCTTAAACTGAGATATTTTCTAGTCTAGGTTGGGATTTTTATCCACTCTTTATTGACAGCAGGCCACTCTACAGTCTAGGAACACAAAACTGTAGGACTGACAAATGAAGGTATCTCCACACGTGAACAAGAGAGGCAGCCTGGCTTATCAGCCTGGGGTCTCATGTGCCAGTCATGTTTCCAGGGGTGGTTTCTCAGGGCACGTTAATATTAGAGAGCCTCTTCCACATGATGCAAGACCTGCAGACAGGAGCTGTGTGTGGGAACCCGAATCTCACACACATGCACATATCAGGGCTGTAGGAGAGCACTCAGGTGGGAAGGAAGCAGGACGTACCCCTTCCCTGCCCAGCGTCATTTTCTATTGACTGTTCAGATGCCCTGTGAGCTGACTTTCATCAATCCCAATCTTAGACTTGTGGCCATAATTTCTAAGCAATACAGAAGTTAACCATGGTGCTGTTTACATCTGTGCATGACTATGAATGTTGTACACAGGAGTATGTATATAGGCTTCTTGAAAAGGATGAAAATTTTTCGTTACTGTGTGGTAATAACATGTTTTAGAGCATTAGTTTTAAAGCCCTATAAAATTCTGAAAAAGGAAAAATAATGTCCCCATGATGGTTTTAATTTCACTCCCATTGTCGCAAACTCCTTGTTTAAAAATGAGTTATCAAGTAAGAAATATTAAAAAAAAAATCAAAATGAAGCAGAAGGCAATCCTTTCTCTCCTCCTTCCTTAGAATCTGAAACAAAAAAAAAGTATTTTCAGAAAAGCTGTCAAAGCAAAAAAGCACTTCATTTGCATTCTTTTGGGAAGACGGGAATTTTTATACTAAACTGCAGGGATCAGAGAAAATAATTTATTTTTCTTCTTTTCTTTCAAGGTTTTTAGTTGTATGCGTCTGTCTTCATTATGTATATAGTATGATTTCATGTTTCATATCCATATAGGCAGTTTGGCCCTGGTCCTGCAAAGTTGTATCTTTTATATCATTCATGCCTTTCTTGAAACAATAGGAGCTCATCAATACTGACGCAAGGGCATTTATTTAAGAGCAGAACATTGCATATCTCCTGGAAACCTTAGTACTGATTCAAAGTGGAAAAGGAACGTGTTTGCATTAAGCAGATTTAGTGGGCTGGGACTGAGTTCTGTGATCTGTTTTCCTACACAGAAGTTGACTAGCATATATTAATTTAGTGTTTTAAAGCAACTTATTTTTGGCTTTAGTTAAGGTAACTGAATACTACAGAGTGAGAACTGAAATGTCAGAGAGACTGAAAATAAGCACTGTTTATCATTCTTTCTTCCCATATGGATTTTAATAATAAAGTATTATTTTATTTACATTTGGATTTTTTCCTAATTTTTTTCATTACACTGTTGTCAGGACATGAATGATAATACAGCTTTTGAAATTTAATATAAAGTATAATATCCTAGTAAGACAATGGCCAAATCTAGTAATTTTCCATTTGGCTTTGAACAAACCTTACGTGCTGTTTGTTTTTTCGGTTTGCTGTTGGCTTTCGTTTTTTTTTTTTTCTTCAATTTTCCTCAGGCTTTCTGATGTTTTTTGATCAATTGAACATTATGCTTCTCTTTCGGGATCCAGTTATTGAAGGTCCTTTCTTGCTGGGCTATCAGCTATATGGTGGGACTGTCCAAAGGCAGCACCTTAGGATGTAAATCTGTAGTGACACTTTAGTGACTCAAAGGAGAGAGAGGATTAATCTGGCTGCAGTCTAGCCTGAGCTTTTGCAATTACTGCAAACCTGCCTTAGGTAAAACATACAGGCTATGCCACTGCAATGCTTAAAACATTTCAGTCCTTTCTACAGAAAGTAGATTTAGTTTGTATTTTTAGGTGTTGGGCTTGGGTTGGTTTGTTTTTTTTCCAAATGAATTATTGTTCTTTTACATCTTTTATAATTATTGTCAATGTTTTTACTGCATCACAAATTAACAAGACTTGACTCTGTTTTAATACTGCTTTATTGCCATTAAGGAAGTATAGTAAACAGCCAGACTCTCTCTCATACTGGCATGGTTCATGTTTATTAGAAAACAACTCTTTGTGGTAAATCCGCCTCCTGTTAAGCACAGATTAACTTGAATGGAATTAGTCTTTGTCCATTTACTACTTTTTATATTAATTGGTACCTTGAGGCCCTGTATGAGATGGCATCATTTGAACTAATCAATCTATAAACAGATTGTGAGAGAGGGCCCTTGTCTCTGTGAAATCCCAGGCTGGCCAGACCAGACAAACAGTGGAAGAGGCAGCAGAGGAGTGACCTGAAATACCCACAGCACCTCCCTGCTTTCAACAGGGGCAGTCCCCTTCTCCTCCTCTTTAACCCAAACTCCCCTTTGTTTGCTGCTGTTTTAGTGCAGTAGTTTTCCAAACTGTAGCAGGGCCATAAGAAATAAACTGGATGTCTTCACAACTTGAGAGTTCTAATGTTCTCACAATGCATTCACTTTTGCCAAAATCTCAAGTTAAAATGAATTCTGCAGAGGATTTCTAAAGATCTGTGATTACAGTCAACATTTTTAATATTAAGTCAACTCTCCTTTATGCCTTTAAGATGCTACCCACAGTCCTGGAACCCTCTACTTCCAATCTTAACTTTTCCCCTTGAAAAATTCATTCACTTGTGCTATTCTTTACTGGGTCTTTAATCTGGGGGTTTAAATACTCCTGAAAATTGGAGCAGAGTGAAAGTTATTGATACCTACATCCAAACATGAGAACTGTAGCGTGCTACTTTTGTTACTTTTTGTCATTATTTTGCCTGTTAATGATTACAGAATTTCAAGGGCAAAGAGGTAAAATTAGGCCATGCAATATAGAGGAGAGATTGTGCTGCATGGAAGGGAAAAAGAGGAAAAAAAAAAAGGAAAAATGGCAAAGCCCTGGGTTTGTGAAAAGTGCTCTCAATATACATGAAAACAGTAACAAAATCTGTGATAAAATAGAGCTGACAGAAATGTGATTTTCTTTTCCCAGGTGGCCACGTGAATTTTTCTATACAGCTTTGTCATGTATTTTATCTGGTACCACCAGACTTCTTAACACTCTCAGTTCACTTGTGAGACTAAACAGTTCCTTCACTAGACAATGCTGTACTTTTTGTAAGAATCACATCATTCTCATTAATTTTAATGAGCATTTAATGCATCCCAAGTGTGTTATTTTTACCTCCTGAAATTTGTGACTGTTGAAGGAGTAGAAGTGTGAATTTTTATTATTATTTGGCCTGTGCTGCACTGTAGAACTAGCTGCTCCTGGCTAAGTGATGGAGCAGCTCTGTGTAAGGTATGCCTTCATTCCTTCTCAGTGAAGAATTAAAGGTCTGGCACATCTGTGCCCTAACACAGATTAATGAAACATACAATTTTAAAGCAGTCTCAAGGCTTTTACAGTGGTCTCTTTAGTTTAACTGAATGTTAGGAATTTACCAGGAGACAAAGAAACTCAGGTTGTCAGAATATTATCATTGTCCTGTCAAAGCATCCAGTTCCATTGATGTTGTCTTTCTATTATGCAATATTTGCCTGTGTTTAGTTGTTATTTATTTGCATTTCAGAAAGGTGGGTGTCTTTAGCTTATCTCATGTCAGAGTTTTACTGAAAATATCAGTATTTTTCCAGGTAGTTGACCACTTCATCAGAGAAAGCTGTTGCCTTAAATTATACAACTGGACTTGATACCTCTATATTAGGTTATTAGGTTATATTGATTTGATTAAATTTTGCTGTTATGCATTTTCATTGGCAGAACTTTCTGCAAATAGAATAAAGACCTTCTGAATTTGCCTCTTGCTTGATCAGAACATGTTGTTCTCCCCTTGTATTCCCCATTGTTCCTATTCTTGATCAAACTCTAATAGACCAAATTAGGAGTCAAAGCCAGCCAAAACCTAAGTCCAATCAACAGTGCTGCAGATATTAAAAGTATGGACTAATATGCGGTAGAGGGAATCTTCCCTTAGTGCCATTTACAGCTTAGGTCTGAGGTTGAGTAATTACTACTGCAGGGTAATTTAATACTGTTTTATTAACACCAACATACATCTCAGAGAGGAGTTCAGGGGTCCAGGAGGACAACTATTTTCTGTGAAATGCTGTCCCATTTAAGGAAATTAAAGAGTAATCTGCAGCTTAATTGCAAGAACATAAAAGGATAAAGTAGCATTTGAGCATGGAATAATTATTAAGTTTGTAGTTTTTTCAGTCTTGTGACCATGCTAATCAAGCTGTCCATCGCTTTGTTTGCACATGTCCTTGCTTTTCTGGCATTCTTCACTAGCCTATGGACTTTGCAGGTTGGAGGCTGGGAAGACAGGTGAAGACAGGTTTGTTACCACTGGGTCCTTCTCTCTCAGTGGAGCTGAGTATGGAAGGTTTCTGTAATAAAAGCTCAGCACTGCAGCTAATGACCAGTATCCAGCAAGGTCAGAGTCCACTAATGCATGTGTTGAGTCTAGTATCCGGGCAGTTATGCTTCTGGCAAAACAGAGCATATTAAATACTTCCAAAGCAGTGAAATGTAATTTTTTTTTGTACATGAATTTTCATTTTCCACTAATGATAACGCATCACTGGCACTATGGTTATCCTAAGGTGGTAATGTTTCCCAGCTACTCCACCCTGCATATCTCTGCAGTTGTCAGGGTTCAAGGCTGGTTCTAGAGAGTTGTTTGGGTAAAATCAGTGATCACAGGTGATTTTAAGTGTATGTTTCTCAGGTAATTGGGAAGTATGGATTTATCCCTCTTACATTTTCCTGTGAATGTTCTGACAACTAATATGCGCATGTTTGCAGGGCTGACAGATGCAAATGAGTACTGGGAAGGAGAATTCCCCCTGTACTGAAATCAGCAGTCAAAAGCAAACATTGCAAACAATCAATTGGATGAATTACAGTTGCAGAAAACATTTGTTGAATAGTTTCAACTAAGGAGCACCCTTGTGAGAATAAAAATTTCTCAGCATTTGAGCAGTGGCTATATTAATTCAGATAGGTCCAAGCTGCTACCCCCAAATCCAGAGTATTTCTCTGTACATCTGAAACTTGATGTCTCCCCTGACCCTAACTGTGATGTAGTTTGTGGATCTGAAGGAAGCTTCCAGGGCTCATATGAGCTCTGTTACCTCAAGGAAAGAACAGCATCATCTCCATGGCACAGCAAGAAGCTCTAGGCTCCATGCTGCGGCTGCAGAAAACAGGGGTTTCAGCTTTGCAAAGGAGTGATCTGCACTTAATGGGGCAGGACTGCTACCAGGAGTGGGGTTCATGTGTGTCCCCACCAGCATGCCCTACCCAAATGCTGGCGGTATAAGTGTAGGGCCAAAGGTTGGAAGGGTCTGTTGGACAAGAGGGTGACTTGCAATACCTTCTCTTCCCTGCATGGGCCAGAATAAATTAGCTGCAAATTCTGGTATTTAAACTGTACTGTGAATTTAAACAGTGATTATAAACACAAGATGGAGGTTGAGCTATGGGTCTTTCTTGCTTAATATTCTGCCTCTAGCAGTGGGTGAGAGCAGATGCTTAAGGAAGCATACAGGAACATAAAAAGTGATCCTTCCCCTGCTAAACCTGCTCAGCAGTCAGTAATTTAAGGATTACACAGTTCAGCACTCTATGCAGCAAAAGAATAAAATATCTAGGTAGATCCCATCTTCTGGACATCTGTACATCTTTGTGGAAAGAGTGATTAATTTTGTTCCATCAGAGGTCAGTTCAGGCGATGCAATAGAGTTTGTCATGCTCAGGAGTGAGAGGACTTGACTGGGCCATAAATAACTCACTGCTTTTTAATATTTGCAGTACAGTAATGTGTAGGTACTTCAAGGGAAAAGGGCCTGCTATCTGGGGCTCTGTACACAGCTAACAGAGAAATCTATCCCCATTTCTGTCATGACGTAGTTTAACATTCAGTGAGTGCGTATCAACAACTGATCGGTCTTCAGTCAATTGCAACAGAAGATGCAGAAAATCAGAGGATGATCATTCAAATAAGGACCTATCATAAAACTGCCTTTTCTAGTGAAATGGCAGGAGAAAGATGAAGGGGAGTGATGCTTCTATAATTTGTGATAGTCATAGCTGTCTGCAATTGCTTTAATGCTGCGTACTATAGCTTCAAAGGTTCAGAGAAATCTTGGTGCAAAGCATGCTTGCAGCATCATTTTGTAAGGTGCAATTGATGTAAGATGTTAGAAGAGACGTGAATATGTAGTTTTGGCTCTTTTGTTCTGTTTTCTGTGTTCGTGCACATGTGTGGGAAGCTAAGTATTTTTTAGGCTTGGGGAGAAATGGCTGCATCGCAGTCAATGAAAGTTAAATCCTGGCTTTATTGAAACCAGCAGTTAAATCCAGCATGTAGGAAGTTGTTTTTTAAAAACAGAGCAGAAATCCAATTTGAGATTTCTTATTACTAACCTTGTGCAAATATAATTCTGTATGAATTATCTTCATATCATGTCAAAAGCAAGAGAGTATTGGGATAGCTTTCCCCTAGAGCTCTGTCAGAGTTTTTCATCAGCTGAATTTTATCACTGTCACTGGTACATTTTTCATCCTGGATTATTCTTTACCGGTGTCTGATAATTATGCTGACTGGTTTGGTGACTATTTCCATGGGGAACTAATCTAAGAGCACGGTTATTCTCCTCACTTGCAACCACAGTATGTTTTGAACCTGTAATGGAAATGTCGGTGCATTAAACTAATACCGCTATGGAGGGGCTGGGAGGAGAGAAGCTGGACCAATAGCTTAACTTTTTCCAGGTTATTTGGAGTTGGTGTAAATTGAAACAGTGCTTTGGGGCTTGGGATGCAGGATAGCATATTGGAAATGACCTCATAACACCCTGTCTTGCTGAGCTTAGATAATGTTAAAGCAGTATGGACTTGAAGGAGAAAAGGCAGTTACTTCACTGTTTGGGATGGGAGTCATCAAATGTTTGCCAGCTTTGACTTTTGGAGGAAAGACACTGCCATCCCAAGTGACCTTCTAATGACATTGTAGTTTGGGAAGCAGACAAACTGTGACCATTATTAGGAAATAACACTGCTGTGCTTAAAGAACAGTTTATTTCAATATGGATTTTTCCTTAAAGTTACACCCTCTTCCTCTTTTGAGGTTACTGGCCTTATCACTCCTACTTAGCATTTTGTTCTCCAATATTTTGACTCTGCTTTTTCACCCAGGCATCTTAGATCTAGCTGAGTATTAAGGACTACTGATAGTTAAGTATTAAGGGCCACTAATTATTAGAGGCAGGCAGTACCATAAACAATGGGAAAATGAATTGTAAGAGAACATGAAGTAATTCAGTTAAGCATAATAGCCTTAGAGTGGGTGAGCACTAAAGTGCTAGTGCAGTGATTCATCTGCCTATATTTAACAGCTACCATTCAAATTGAATTTAAATACTGTAAACAAAAGTCTTTTCGTGATGTGCTTGGAACTGTAATACAGCTGCAAAGTTCCAAAGGAAAATGCTGCATTGCAGCTCTCCTTCTATTTCTCAGCAAATCTCTGCTGGCATGTAACATGCAGAGGAGGAGCTTCAACACAAGCAGGCTGTTTTCAGCTTCGTTATGCAGATCAGCCGTCTCTATCAGCCACATTATAAAAACATCTTTAACTTCCTTTGGGGATGGAGGAGAGAAAGAGTAAGGGAGGAATTGGAGAGGGGCGGGGGGAAGAGGTCAGACAGCTTACACGCTTATTTCCCCTGGTATTACTGTTTCAGTGTTTCTCAAAGTGCACTGGTTTTGCCTTTGTAGAGATCCAACAGATTTTGACATCCACGTTGTTCAAGTTCAACTATTGCTTATCACTGGGATTTAGTATTAGACTTTGTGGTGGTGTTCTGGGTGAGTCTGAAAAGAGTATTCTGTAATTTTTTAGCCAACAGGCAGCCTTTACTGACTGATGTGATTCATAACTGGTTCCTGACACTAGGGAAATGGAAGACCTTCCAAATAACCTTGAAACAGAGCTGACCAGCAGCATCTCACATGCTTTTAAATATGGAGGAAAGGAGGGGTAAAGAAAGAAGGAGGGATTTAGGAGTCCCATATTTGCAGCATTCATGTTTAGTAACTTGCCTCCCAAAGAAAACTCCCTGGTTGTCTGTAGTTTCTTACAGTCATTTAAGAAAAGAAGGAGCGGCAAATGCTGCAGCTAGTGCCAGACCGAGAAGAGGGTAGTCCTTGAATGGTCCTGGAGAACAGATTTGTGTAAATGGGATGATTTAGTGGTGTGTCATACCAGGTGAAAAATGGGATTTAGGGGAAGGTTCTGATATCCTCTCAGCAGGACCTGGCAAATGTCAGGGAGGAGAACATGAGGAACCTGCAGGACAAGAAGTAATATGGGAACTCCCAGGCTCCCTTCCTAACCAGCAGAGCCTAAGCAGATTATCACTTCCAGAAAGAGCAGATTGAAAATGAAAGCAGGAGAGCTACAGTAACGCATTTTGCCATTGACACACTATAGGTTAGTAGGGAATGGTCTGATGCCTTCCAGAAAGCTCAGATATCCTAAAAAGATACAGAGGTCTTCCACACTGGATTACAGCAAAGCAGGATGTGCAAAATGGGAACGTTTTATGGTAAAAAATGGAAATGGGAATAGAAAGCTTTAAAACATCCTGAAGCACAACAAACCTACCAAACAAACAACCCAAACCAAAACAGAAAAGGAGTAATGTGTTACCACTGTTTCACAGCTATATTTCCAACCTTGTCATATGTCTTTCCCTCCCCCAGAATAATTTCTCACATTTAAATAGAATTGGGAAGCCAATGTATCCTGGAAAAGGTGGTTTTCTTGCAAAAGACAAAAAGAAATCATCAGAAAATGGATTCTAAATGTAGGGAAAGGAGTTTGCACACAGAGCTTTTATTCTTGTCTGTTTTGCAACCCAGGCCTTTTGCAGGCCCATGATAGTTCAACTCTTGCATTTGAAGCCTAATGCTGAATCCATTACAGGGCTCTGGTGAGCCTGCAATGAATTCTAGTCATTCCTAGGAGGATGCTCATGGCTCAGTTAACAAGGTTGAAGTTGCCTGGCCCCAGGCTACATCTCCTATTTTGGGAAGGAAATAGTACAGAAGTTGAAATCACCTTTTCTTTTCCTTTGCCTGTCTCTTAATTTTTCATCAGGGATGCATCATTTTTGCTGCGCAATTAAAATATTTACAGAATTGTTGTGAAACAGAGAAACCATTGAGACAAAATGTTCATAATTTCCCCCCATAGATTCTGCATCCAAAACGGCTTCTAACAGTGCATTAATTAATTAAGTACCTTTCCTATTGTTTTTTAAAGTATCTGTCATTGCTGGAGTGCATCTGCTGCTGAAACGTAGCTCTGAAGAAGAATACAATTATACAATATGGGTATTGTTTTAAAATTAAAATAAAGGAAGAAAATGCACTTCAGCACTCTTGAGAATTGGGCTGAGTGCTATAATTTGGATACCCAGACTAGACAATGCCTTTTCCCATCTAAGGTAAATGAAGATCATATTTCTTTCAAGCTTTTTGCATTTAGCATGTAGAAACAGTGTTTCTCCTGCTTGATCATGGATCCCACTCCTTGTTCAGGTAAAAGCAAAACTAGTTGTTGGAACAGGGTAAGAATTGTAAAAAAAATATGTATGTTATATACTTTCATGTGGAAAATCTGGTCTGGCAAGCACACTGTGGTATTTGAAGGCAGGAAGCAGCAAATATGGTTAATGGCTTACTAGTGTTCAGGAAAGCTGCATGGAGAAAAAGGTGTGCATTGTTCTCAGAGGTGATGCATGTCTTTTGCTTGAGTTATTTGTTTGCTGCAAATGTAAGGGCAGGTCAGCTGAAACTATTTGTAAGTTTGTGATAAGCCTGTTGAAAAACTTTGACCAAAAACATAAAAAAAAATATTTTTTTCACCTTTTTCAATAGTTTTCCATCTCCCAAGAAAAACCTGACCATTTTGGCATCATCCAAAATAACAAATTTATCCAGAAAGCCAAATTATCAGCTTTTTTCCCATTGTTTTATTTGATGTCCATCTGGTAGCATCTGGTCTTTGCCAGGGAAGATGACTGAGAAGATTGCAAATTCTCCAATCTTCATTTTGCAGCAGGGGTCACTTGTTATGTGAGACTCAATTGTTTTCACACTCTAAAGCATTGGATTCCTGAATTGTCAATGGTAAGAACAAAGTCATTCTCATTAATTTTAATGGGAATTTTGGACATGCTGAGGTTTCAAAATAGATCCCTTTAAGACATCTTTAACTGTTAAGAAAGGCTACCTCTTGCTGAGCAAATATGTCTTCAGTATTTTTCAGAGGGTCTGGTAAATCCAGTTCATGATATTTTGTTTCCTAATGTTTTATGAAGACTCTCTATTGTCTACCAGTGAAGGTTCAGCAGGAAGGACAGCAGGGTGGTACAACTGAGAATAACATCAGAGCTTGGAACAGAACTGATCTTCAAGAAGTGTTTTGCACCTTGAAGCCTTATTTTCTGAGGAAGTGTGGCTCTTAAAGTGTCACAACTTAAAGCCGTGGAAATGACAGAAGTAAAAGTTAAAAGAGAAGAAACAGATATGATGACTAGACTGAATGTTTTTGTAAGCTGCTATAGAAAAATTGCCAAGATCTCACCTGGCAAGTAGATGTGATAGACAAATAATGCCAGTTTGTTATGCTCGTTAGAAGATCTAGAGTTGGGAAATCTTAACTCACTAAGTCTTGTTCTGATGATAAAACTTTCAGCTGGCTGTTCTCAGTTGCTGTGAAAAGGTTAAGAAAAACAGATATCGTTTTCTACGGAATTGACAGGTTGTCTCAGAATGTTTTTTCACATTCACATTTGTATTTGAAAATACCAAAACTGTTTTTTCCTACTTCCTACAGTTCACTCTCTATTGCAGTTTTTGTTGTCAGTTGTGCAGTTGCTACCAAAGCTGGAGTCTTGGACCAAGCGAAGAGCTGTAACAGGTCTTGAACCCACATCCTGGCTCCTTCTGGGCACAGATACCACTTGAAAGGTATCTGAGATGAATGAGGAGTTTCAAATATACTCAGCCTTCACAAGAAGTTGCTTGTGCAGAAGTCAGTCATGGAATTCCAGGAAAAGTTAATATCTTTAAGACCAACCCAAATTAAGTGCTCGTCAAAAATCTGCCTTCCTGAAGTCCAATCCCATAATAATAAACCTTGAAAACAAAAACACAGGGGAGACCTAAGGAATATATAGGGAAGACCTGAAGAATATACAGGAAGCAATACACAACAGTCCTTTCCTTACAAACCAGAAACACCCACAGCTAAAGAGTCAAGTGCTGTAGAAGTCTACTGGTTATATATCTTTGAGAAAAGAAAAGAATTATCTTAGTAGAAATATATTCATGAAGTGAGCAAAAGAAAAAGGAAAGAATTGCTAACCTATCATACTTCTGTTGTGGAAAGGCAACCACAACAGCATTGTCTCAGCATGGCACAACCACAAAATGAGACTGACCAGTCTGCAAGCTGGTAGTCCAAAACCCCTAAGTATATAACAGAGCTGCAAAATAATTAAAACATATTTTAAAAGTAATGTTTGAATGAAGTAGACAGGTAATGTTAAAAAAAAGATTACTTCTTGAATCATATATCTGCAAAGTATTTTGTTCTTGAAAGTAACTTCTCAGGTTTATTAGGGATAGAACTTTTCTTTGATATGAGGTAAATAAAAATAAATTTATGTTAGCTAAGGAACTAAGAATAATATACTTGTATTTTCATTAGTATAGCTAGCTCTATGCTGGTCACTATGGAATATTAAGTATTGGAAATCAATAGAGTAGCTGTATATGTAGAGAACGCTTTAAGAATAATTACTAATACCTAACTCCTTTGCGTGTCTACATTCACTTCAGCAAATAATGCTGGTTTTAATGTTGGTAAATGTATGGTATCAGCTGGCTGACTTAATTAAAACTGTTGGGTTAGAAAAGCTTAATGCTGTGTCATGTTAGTGAGGTTCCATGAAAGTTTGTGCCTAGTCATTGTAAAGCCCTGAAACATACAGTCAAGGGGTATGTCAATGTTTCAAGGACCCACACAACTCACTGTGAGATCAAAACCTCCCACAGCCATAGTAAAACAGGGACTACAGAAGGCTGTGGGGATCAGGCCGGGGCAGGGGCTCCTCTTTACCAAGTATCTACAGAGGTGGCAGGCCACCCCTCCACCTGCCACTGTCTCCAGAGAGACTGCCTGGTCATTCCCTGCCCTATCATGTGCTCATGGTCATTTGGGGATGATGCTACATGGAGAAGTTGTGTTGCTATTGCATATGAGAATGATCTAGGCTAAAGAATGAAAAATTAAGTGTCCAAAGCTCCTGCTGGGGAGCTGTGGGACAGTCCTGAGTTGCCCTCGTTGTCCTCGTGTCTGTTGTCTATTGTCACAGCATGAGGGTGGTTCACAGGAGCTAACAAATTTTCCCTTACAGGCAGATATTTTTAGGGAGTGGAGGATCTACTGAAATGGAGGACAGTGGACTTTCACTGGTTTCAAACTTAGACACATGCAAGCAGATTCAGAGTCACTGTTACAAGTCCTTGCCTTGACCTAAAGCACTCACAGAAACTGTGACAGAACCAGGAACCAAATCTTGAGCTCCCGAAATATACAGAGACACAGGAAAAAACATACTACTGATGTATCAATTATCAAAAAATTCATGGCCAGTGTTCATGCTGCAACTTTTTTGTTGTGTATGACAGTTTTGTCTGGGGAAAAAGAATGTTATTTACGTGCTTTACTGTTGCATTTCCAAAATGAAATATTTCAATGTTTCTCTGAAAAGACATGATAATTTTTCATGTGAAAATGTATTTCAGTCTAGTGTTTAGAAACCTGTGTAGCACAAACTCAGTGAGTTATTTCCCTTATGCATTTTATGAAATATATTCAACTTAATAATGGTCAGCATTTTGGACACCTTATTGGGGGGGGGGGGGTGTGTCAAGAAAAACACAACCAAATGTTGGTTTTTTTTCTTTTCTGTTGACAAAGTAGTGTTTTTTCCAGATTATATCTTTAAATTATTCCCTACTTAGGGTATTCCAGCCAAATGTAAGTCTTTATTAAGTTATTCAGCTCAATCACTTTCTTTGGCATTAGATCAGACACAGTTCCTGTAAGTTTTGGTATGAAGCACTTCTGTAGTTGAAATATGTAGTCTTTCAGTGTGCCACAATATGACATACCAGGTTCCCTCAGGCTACTGTTTTAGAAGCTGTATGGCCACTGACTCTCAACATCATTGTAAATAAACAAAAAAACAACAACAAAAAAAACCTAAACAAAAAACCCCCCAAACCCCAACCTCAAAACAACAACAACAAAGGACCAGAAACTAGTAGCTATAGTTCACTTAAATTAAATTAAAAAGTAATTGAAAATAATTCCATTAAATAATAGTGGAAGAAAGAGGAAATACACAGGATTTGGGAAGAAGGGAATGCTGGCAAAATATGGTTTCACAGACCTGGATGGTGTCCAAAGGCTTTTGTGCTGAAGTCCTACAGAGGATGCCTGTGCTGATCATGTTCTGAGTAAGTTCCAAATCAAATGATCCAGTCTGATGGCTTTTACTCTTCTTCTGGCACTGTCCTTTTGACAGAGACTTGATGTGTGGTACTATTTCTGCAAATGGGTCCTCGACATCCAATTTCCTGAAACCAAGGTGCTGATTTCCTTTGACAGGAATGTAGCACCAGAGATATATAACACTGGCCAAAGCTTTTGCCATAATTTGAATCACTATTTTTAAATCACTTTGGAATTAAGTGGTGATTTTCACAGTATGACGCAATCACCTCTCCTTATCCTGGTCTCCCCTTACAATGGGACGTATGTTACAATGTCAGCTCATTATTTCAGCCACATTCAAACTTTACCAGGGGATTGCTTATTTGGTTTCTACTTAGGAAAATAAGGAGTTTTACCTTATAGGCAGCTTTTGCCCAAAGCTGGCTGTATTTAAATAGCTCCTTATCAGCATCTGTGAAAGCTTCTTTGCTAACTGTCTGCTAAGGTGTTCTCTGGACGCTTTCGTTTTGTTTCAGCTTTACCTGAAGGTTATGAAGCTTTAAAATGGCTTTCAGAAAACAAAGCAAAGGTTGAACTTAGATACAAGACATATACAGCGTGACCATTAAATAGTCACAGCTGACATAAAATAGTCAGTGGATCCATCACTACAGAACCTTTCTGGCAACTGCTTTGTCCTGGATCTCTGCAGATGCATCCAACTCAAACCCCATGCACTATTTCTTAAGAACTTCAGAAAAAAACCCAAACTCATTTGCCAGAGATTTTCAAGGAAGAATATGAAGCATCAGGATGTACTCCACTGCAAAATAAGGGCTCCCATATCTCCTTCTTTCCTGAGCAGTCACTGCAGTCTTTAAACAAAAGATTACAGTAAAATGCGGCATTTTATGGCGTTATTCCCCACGGCCACAAGAGGGGGTTTGAGGAACATGATCTGCTTCCCACTTTCAGCCTAAACCTTTCCTTTTGCACACGATATGTTACCTGTATCATGAAACCAGTCATTTCCTGAAATGACTGAAATTTTCAGTCATTTTGCAAAATGACTCCTTCGCTCACTCATTTGGTAAAATTACTAAAAGTTTCACGCATTCTGCGAAATGACTGACGCGCTGGATATTCTGCTAGAGTATTTGACTGTTTCACTCAGTAACAGGCATACTGTGAAAAGGGGTGTTATTGGATAAGGATCCTTTGCTTGTTCTGCAGTGATGGCTGGAGATGGATCTGGATTTTGAAAGTAGCTTCAGAGAAGAACTTGCAGAAAGTATGAGAAGTGCCCAAAGTGTATGGTACCAAGGGAAGAATACTGTGCAACTATTGCTGAGATTAAAAAAGCAAGGCAAGATCCCAAATCAAAGTCAAGACTTGAGTACTACCTGCTTGCAGAGTAAGTTTTAAAGAACAGTCTATTTATTTATTTCTTTTCTATCTTTTTTTTTTTTTTTCCCTTTCCTTTCTGCTCTCATCATCATCATTTATCTCATTTTGGTTACAGAATTGCCTCAACTGCTCATAAATATGAAATTCTATGGTGGTGACATGAAAAGTTAATCAAGAAACATTGGACTAAAGAAGCATTTCCTGTATACCTTTTGAGCACTGAAGAGAGGTATATTTTCAGAAAAGCACATGTTGCTACATGTTTATGCTATAAAGCATTCATCACCTAAATATGTAAACGTCACAAGATAGGCTGTTGAGCTCTTAAAATCTTTTTGGTTTGGGTTCCAGATGAAGAGAAAGAAGGCCTTGATGAATGGCATTGATGTAGAACTGACCATAAGCAAGGAATACTCATCACAAAGGCAAGCTGGCCTTATAGTCATGCAAGTTTGATCTCAAGGCAATTTCAAGGGGGTAATGGTGTACCAAGACCAATCTTGTCTCTGAGTCTTTACCAAAGAAGGAGCACCAGAACTGGCCTTTCAGATTTTTGGTATTTTTCTCCTACTTTGTACCTTTGTTGTGTTGCAGTGACAAAGGAACTGAATTTGCTGCAGAACTCACCCTGAAGCTTCTGCAGAACTGAAGCTTCTGTGGCCTCCACTTAGCTTGGTTTATGGAAAAGCAAGATACACACAAAGCCAAGGCTCTCCCAAATGGGGTATTAAATAAATGCTTTCAGGATGGATGGTGGACAATAAGTCATTTGACTGGACTGTGGGGACTCACTTTGTTCTGTTCTCAAAAGCACCACCTGTAAAACTAGATTAAACTGCACACCATATGCAGCTTGATTTGCTACTGATCCCAGATGTAGGTTTAGCTCAACCTCTCTACCATCAAGGATCGTCAAACACCTCCACAATGAGCGCAATCTGCTTTCAGTGTTCAGCACTCTTTCTAATGACTGTTCCATCGATGCATTAGGAAGATACACTGCCTCCCATGTCTGACACAGTAGTAGGCAGTGAAACTGGAGCTACACTAAACTAAAGGTTAGAGCTATTCCTGTATCTCAAGCTCTGTCTGAAGGGTTTCACCCAGAGCCACCAAATTCACCACCCAGCAATACTGTGGAGTTAAGTGGCCATTTACTTCTAAGGCACCATTCCAACAACCCCCAGCAACATCCTGCCCCACATGCCTCCCTCTGCTCTCATGAGCAGTGACTCCCTGGCCAGCAGGAAGGAGCCTGGGCAGTGCAGGCTTTACAGGCAGGAATCTTGGTAAAGCAGTCTTCAGGTAGATGAGAACACACAGATACTGATGTTGCAGTCATCTCAATTACAAAGATAAGTTTGGCTCTGGGAGATAGTGTATATGCCTGAATAACTTCAGAAGGAAATGAAGTCATCCATATGGCTTTAGAAGTAAATACATTATAAAAATAATCTCATGTGTTGTCTTTTTAAGTTAATTCAGGTAACAAGATATGAGGCACTGAACATGGTTCTTCCTTACTAACTTACACTAGCTTCCTTACCCTGACTTCATTGAAGGTGTGAAGCTTTCTCTGATTTCACACAATAATGGAGACAGCCATTTTGTGAAATGGCTGAAAAATTTAATCATTTCCTGAAATGACTGGTTTCAAAATATGACTGCAACATATACAACTGTGGAGTCACCCATTACTTTTTCAGTAACGTGCACTTCCCAGGAAGGCACATAGAACAGAAATATTACCCATAGCTTCATTTTATGCCATGCTGAGAGAGGAGAAGAGAAGGGGAAAAGAGGGATGTGTTTTAAACCCATTAAGACATTTTGTGCTGTACCAAGTGAAAATTGTTCTCTAATGATACAATATAACATAACCTAAATTGGATTATAATATACAGCCTCTTTTGCAGTATACAGTTAACTATAAGTTGCCTTTCTGGAAGGCACTGCATGATTTCACTGCAGTGACATAGTTTAGAATAAAATAAATCTTCCAAGTTGGGGACAGTTTTCTTATGCAGACCTGTGTCTTCTGAAATAATAGCTTTGATGCATGTTTTTTCCTGTTCACTCCATCATAGGAGTGTAAATAACAGTTCCTTCATCTCTTATCTTTTTCCCTCACACTCCCACCTTGTTGTTTCCTTGAAGTGTCTTGTGGGTCAGATGTGAATCTCATAGTTGCAGCCTATTCAACTTTTTCATTAATGTTCCTGTTCCATGCCATTTACCTTTCTTCTGCACATTTTGTTTAGTTCTTTTGCTTTTGTAAGAAATAACAATTCTGTAATTAAGAATACTGGCAGCTCACAGCCCCATTTTTTTCTGCTCCTTTTTAGAAAACTTAATTGCTGCCTTTTTAACTTCCAGGTTAGAGCAGCAGGGCACAGGAGTGCAGTTCATCAAAGCCATTGTATTGATGCTGACACCCAAGTTGCCTGGCACAGGATACCACAGAGTAACAAAGGTTCATTATTTCATTTGTATTTGACACATGACCTTGAAAAATGTAAATGTTATATCTATGGCAATTTGAGAGTTTGCCCTGTCATTTAGTATGCACGGTCCCCTTTCTTCGCCTCTTTTTCTTCTTTTTACTGTAGAGTTTCTATCCCCAACAGATAAAAGTTACGTGAATTTAATTACAACTGAAAGATGATACCCCAAAATCTTATGTTACAAAAATCTTAAAAGCCAAGAGAGAGAACAGGTCTGAGGGAGAAGAACTCAAGTCCTGTTAGAAACACACACACCGCACCCCCTTCCCCAGTGAACTAAAATTTTCAAAGATGCCTAAGGATGTTGAACACCTTAATGCTTGGCTTTCCACCTGGAGATGTTCTCAAAGGTCCTGATCCAGAGTTATTGTGGATTTCCTTCACTCTGTACGTAAATCCCTTGCAGATGTGTGTCTGGGCAACACTGAAATTGTGGTTCCCAAAAGAATAGTAATATCTGAAATTTTTTGGCCTTAGGCAAGTGGTTCAAAACCAACTTTTCTGTCCTCACCAATATTTGCTGAATGGATCTCTGTTCAGAAGGGTGTTAGTGGGAGGTGAACGTGGTATTTGGCTTTGCCTGGGTATTTGAATTAAAGAGCTCGGTGGCCTTTGAAGCTCTTTAGGAGTCATTCTATGAGAAAGCAGTCATAGTGATAACAGCTACCAGGCAATAGGAGCAATAAACAGATTGTGAGCCGCCCATTGGCTGCAGGATGCTTCCATGAACCGTTTGCAGATTAATGTTTATTGACAAGTAAATCTGCAAAGCTTTGAGTCTTTCAGTGAATTATTTTCAAACAAAAGAAGCAGCTAAATATGTCCATCTATTTGAAAGAAATTTAACACTGTTAGTTGCTTAGTTGAGCACAAATTTCAAGTGTGAGAATCTATGACTGGCTTTCACTGTTTTTGTTCTGAATTTCCCATCTTGCTGGAGATCTGTCAAGAAAGCATACTGTTTTTGCTAGGTGCATCTGGAAGATAGGTAAGTCAGCTTATTCAAAAAAACTGTGGGAAGGAGAGTTGTAGCTGAAAAATCAGTTTGTATATTCAACATGGTGAGTCGTAAAATACCTTTAAATGTCATAAAATACAAAATATTTTCAAAAAAGCATGCAGAGTGCTAAACCAGAGTTTCTTTTTCCAGCAAGAAGACTGAGCAATGAGAAATGAAAAAGATAAATAATTGACAGATTGTTTTAACTGAAGCTTATCTGTGTTGTAAAGTGGGCACAGGAGGAAAAAACAGCAACATCTTGTCACCCGTTCCTTCTAGTACATGAACTCCGACACAGAAGGGCTGTAGCCCTGGCTATGTACCTTACTGATTTCCTGTCACTGCACTCCCCAGTCACCTGTGAATCTCCTTTTCCAGACTGAATCTGACCTGCTGTCACACCAGTTAATGCACACATTCCTGGGCCTTTTTTCTTTTACAGATGTTTAACACCATAACACTCTAGCTGTTACTTCTGTATTATATCCATCCCTGGAAAATACTTCTATTCACTTCAACAGACGGCCATAAAGGACTTGATGAAGAGAACATGCCAGATAAGAGATAAATTTGAAAGGATGGTAGCCAAGAGTAAAGTAATTATTGTTGACTGAGTCCAAGCAATCTCAACATCTTGTGTATGACCTTGTCATAAAGAGCTGAATGGAAAAGGGCTAAGGAATTGTGTGTGTTTGACTGATTGGTTTAATCCTGCTGAATTCTTAATTTTTGAATGGAGTATAAGAGGTTAGCAAGCAAGCCTTTAATTTCATTAGCCAGGCAACTTGAACACTGCATAAAGTCAGTTTATTTATTGCTCAAATCTAAACCACTTTTATCTTCAGACACCTGGATATTTTCCTCTGTGATAGCAATGCATTTTTCATTATGACTTGCTATTTCATGCTGGTCATTACTTCTCTGCCTAAGCTTGGGTTGCAATACAATTTACATCTACAACAACCCATAGACTGGTTTCATTTGAAACCTGACATTGTGGCATTTTCACTGGTGGTGAGGGAATTTGCAAACTAAGGTTGTTTATATCTGAAGGGGATAGTTAATTTCATTCGTTACTGAGGTTTTGTTGTTCTGTTGTTTTGGTGGCTTGTTGGTTTTTTTTTTTTGTCCAAAAGCCCTAAACATTTGCAATAGTGTGGAATTAAATGTATCTCACTTGCACTTATTATTTGTAACACAAGAATGATTAGAAGTCATATGTTGCATTTTGTTGTTGTTGCTGTTTGATGTAGATGTAGAAACATCTACACGAGCGTGGGAAATACCCTGAAGACATTATTAAGACCCAGTCAAAAAATGGTGTTTTGTTCTCTGTGAAATTCTGTTTCATTAGGAAAAAATATTTGATCAGCAGGCTTCCATTTGTATCTCACGTGGAAGATAGGGATTTTTTCACACATATGAATAGTCAGAACTAAACAATTTGACATATCCCACCAAAGTTTTAGTCAGTGGTTCTGAGGTTTGTAAGGATTCTTTACAAACTGTGATCTCCCTATAAAATTATATGTATGTCTTCTCTTTTCTTTTTCTAACTCCTGCAAGCATTATTACAGCAACTGGCTCTATGTCAGTGACTCACAGATCTATGTCTGTTCTCCATGCTCCAGTTATCCCTGTCTTGTTAGTGTCTTCCCAAAGTTATTGCTCCTGCTTACCCTTGCGCAGGTACTTTCCCTCCTACTTTTGTCACTGTGGAAAGTCTCAAAGTTCTTCCCATTTTGTAGGTCTGGTTTTGAGCTGGGCCTGTCTACAGATAAATCTAATCCAAGTTTATAGGTGCATTGTAGATTTCTTCTGCAGAATACCTTCAAGCTACATCCTTTCTTGTCCATCTCAAATGGGCACAGACCCTTATGCAGTAACTACACAAAACCTTTTCACTTCAGTACAGGCAGATGTCAGCTTTGCCCTCCCATGTCCTTTTTCTCCTGCTGAAGCAGTAATTTTCCTGTCACACCAATCTTCCCTTGCTATTCTTCTCCCTCCACTCTTCATGGATGATCTGTTTTTCCTATCAAGTTATTAGCTTTCTCTTTCACTTTCAGAGTCTTTCATGCACTACCACCATGCTTAAGGAAGACTGACACCCATGAAGCTGTGTCTGGATGACACCGATGTGTTTGGTCTTGAGGTCCTTTTTAGCCTTTTTCCATGATTTCATGATATTGAGATGTAAAAATTCACTTCTAATCTCTCCATGGTGCATCCATCATCTACACAGTTCATGTTCATGCATCATTTTTGTTTTTACCACGTTGTGCCTTACCTTCCTCTTCCACTTAACTGTCTTTGAGCTGTTAGGCATAAACACCAGCTACTACCCACAATGACCAAAGCTATTGAGACCATGCTTCCGCTGCTCAGCAGCCTGCCCACAGCCTTTGCTGTTGCACATATGCTAGGAAGCTTCCAAGGACAAATATTTTGCCCTTTGTTCTTCAAGCCCCATGGGGATCTTTGTGGTTCAGAGTCCCAGACATTGCCATAAAACAAGCAATGATGAACACCAAAGACCTGCCCCCACTCTGGTAATGTGTAAAAGATGGATTGTCACCCTTAACATGATACCCTTAAGCAAAGTCTGTGAATTTCTGATCATGTGGCTTTAATCGGCCAGCTATTAGTGTCTGTGTGTTTGGAGTTCCCCGGCTGAAGATAGTTAATTTTCACTCTTTACATATGAAGTTAGCACAAACCCTGGGCAACTTGTGCAGACTTAAAAAAAGGGCAAAGAAGAAAATCTCAAGGCCCTTTTGCAGTAAGGGCAAAAATACTTTTAAGATAAGTGGTATGTTTTTCTTAA
Source organism: Neopsephotus bourkii (assembly GCF_033783945.1). Taxonomy (NCBI): domain Eukaryota; kingdom Metazoa; phylum Chordata; class Aves; order Psittaciformes; family Psittacidae; genus Neopsephotus; species Neopsephotus bourkii. Next base: position 4,903,418 of record NW_026902293.1, read on the forward strand.
AATTCAGTTAAAGAAAAAAAAGCCCTGGATCAAAATGGAGACATTTCTGAATGTAATGCTGTGCTGTGGTTAAACATGTCAAGTACAGTCAGTTGGTAAGCTGATTTCCATAGAGCATGTGGAGACAACACATGACATATTCATTCTTACCCAACAACAATCCTGAGCTGAAATGTGCTATAAAGAAAGAGCTTGGGTCAGTCTTCCTGCCCAAGTACCTTTCTATTGCAGAAGGAACACTTCAGTTCTCTTTCTTGGAAGAATTTGTGCTTTTCTATCAGAGAGCAGAGTGAAAAAAGTATTATGTGACAATAAAGTTATTGATTGTGCTTGTCTGGAGTGGGAATGAAGCCCTGAAACTCCCCTGTATGGTCTGTGGGAAACTGCACATAGGTACTGGAGATCACAGTCCTCTTACAGTGCCTCCAGGGCATGAACAATAACCGTACATTTTAAATGCCTTTTAGGCATTTACGTTCTCATAGACTTGAGTTATGATTTATTATATTTACATGAGAGACGAAGTAAAGGACAATGCAGAAAAGCTAAAGAGCGGAGGTGGGATGTTGTCTGCTAAGAGTGTTTTCGTAAAAGCTACCCCCATTCTGGCTTATAGACTGAAATAATCCTCATAGGCATTGCATTATGAATGGTTTTAGGCTCAGGTCATAGAGAGCATGTGTAATAGCCTACGGCCTGAATCTGCCTGTGTGCTCCTAAGTACTGAGGTTTGTAATCTTGCCTCATACGTACAGCTGATATTAAAACAAGAATTATTGTTAAAACCAAGCATCCCTCCCCCAACCCGCTACAGTGCTAGGTTAGGCTGCAGTTATACAAACACCTGAGCCAGCACAACAAAGGCTGGAAACCACTGGTGGAAATGGGGTCAGCAATGACTAAGTGGGGACAGAAATTAGAAGTGTCCTACAGCAGAGCTGTCACAACAGAGAAGTCTAGTCTGCCTGGTCTCCAGACTCACAGGCTCTCCCCTCTTCAGATGTTTGTTTCTCCCCCCAGTCCCTTGCTGGGCACTGAAAGAGGACTGTGCACATTCAGCTGCCTGCTCCCTTTGAACTCTAGTGGCTGTTGCCTCCTGCAGAAACACTGTGCATAATTACTCCTGGGAACCCACTTCCTAGGAATTGCATTCCACCCTTGGAGTAATCTAAGTTATTTTAGAGGTGCCTAGTGTAGTTCTGAATTATAAAGCCATGGCAGCAGTTTGAGAGATGGATAATTTTCTTTCTCCTTGGAGTACACATTCAGTTCTGTACCTTTTAACATGTATCTGTATTGCTAAACTGACCTCCAGCCTGACTTCTCAGACCAGGCTAGTTTAATTCCCCTATTACTTACATTCAAGTTAAATGTTTAGGATAAGCTGCAGAGCTCTCCACAGTGGGATACTCCAGCATTATCAGCACCTCACTGTGTGTCTTAATTCTCATTTGTGCAATCTGGAGTGATAACACCAGGTGCATTACTGCATAAAACACCAGCTGATATATATCTGGCGCTTAGACCTCCCCACGATGAGTGTAAATACCTTGAGCATGATCTGACTGCACTCTTAACAGGGCCTGGAATAGGAGAAACTACAAAGGTCGTGAATGTCAGCACTCAAATACTCTGAGAGACCTGCTCTGAGCTTAGATTATGGGTGCATCTTTAGAGCATGAGACAAGAATTAAGCTCATTTAACAGCTTTGAATTCCATCATGATCCTTCATTGTGGAAAAGACACAACATACCTGTTTCAGTACATGAGTTGAATTTGTTATTTGTAATCCTACATCTTTTTCTGCTTTTCTTGAATAGTAGAAGCATATAATGCAGTGATTTCAAATTACAGTTCTAATAAATGTACAGTTTGTTAGAATCATATCTATTTCTTTATTTAGGCAGTTTAGACTAACTTAAATTAGTGTTTACTTCCTTTCTCCTCACTTGACAGGTAGGAGGATGATAAGAGCTTGTGTTCAGGCTATTCACTCTGGAACACTTTTGTATCTGTCATGTTTTTGTTCTCCATCTCATGGCAAAATGGGTAACATGAAGAAATGCCAGTGATCCATTATTTGTTTTTTAATAGTAAACTCAGTCCAGTGCTTGTAGATGGAAATTTTACATGAGTAAGTGTCCAGTCAAGAAGTGATTTGTCACTGAGCTGAAATTATGCAGAGCTTTCTTGGACACTGTGGTCAGTTTTTGATCTGGAAAGATCGTGGGTATGCTTTCATGATAATAGAGCAAATCTTTTCATGTCATTTTTACATATATTTACAATTTTATAAATTATTTTGATACTAGTATTATGTTCTTGCCTTTCGCTACCATTTATAATCATTTATAGAAATGACTGATGGTAGTAAGTATATTCTCCTGGCTCTTGCTGGCTTTACAGAACCAGCAGGATTTTTATGGCAAATCTTCAGACTCCTGCCTGAGAAAACTCTGTATAACCAGAGTCCTCTGTCTGTGTTCCTTGTTTCCCCCCACTCTATGAAAAAACAATGTTTAAAGCCAGTGCAGCTATCTGTGATTCATAAACTTGCTAAAACTTTTACTTCATCTTCAAGTATCCTAAGGTGTGACATAGGAAAGAATATCTCAGTCTAAAGCCCTGGCATGAGATGTGTCTGCTTACTCTGGCTGTTCCATGCACTGGGGCTTTTCTGGATGAAGCTGCCTCTGTTAAGGCAAAATGTCAGGCAGAATCCCCCACCTCCTCCCTTCTGAATTTGGTAAGTGTCTTTTTTTCCTCTTTTGTTTGTGTGTTTAGGTGATAATCATAGGAAACCATGTGATAGCCTATGACACTACAGCTGTTTGCAATTCCACTTTTTGTATTTATACAAGTCCCCTGAGGTTCTGTTGAGGGAGTATTTTGCAGCCAAAAAGAATTTTGCCATGTGCATTTGGTTTGCAAACCAGTTTTTGTATATCTTTTCACAAGCTCTTTATTCTTGGAAGAGCGAGGAGCAGAGTGGGGAAATTACCTATTTTTTGGTTAATTTACAGGGGGCTTTGACAAATATTCCATGAAAAACACAAAAGTCCTCACATGCTTGGAGTAAAGCCAAAGTCTCAATTTCTGTTTGAAAGTAAGCGACAAGCTCTTTCATTAGCACCTATGGTGTCTAAGGCACTGGTCTTCAGCTGGTTTACCTCTCTGCTAAAATGTATTTACATATCACAGACTTGAATCATGTAATTTCTCAGATCGGTTTCTTTTAGGAAAAGAGTAGCTGAAAAGGAGAAAACAACCGATGGGAGGGAGAAAGTGTTACAAGAAGTGAAATGCAAATTCCAGATACCTGGGAGATAGATGCTGATCCAGTCTATGTCCCCCTTGTAAGTTGCCATTGGGTTTTGTTTTGTTCGGTTGCTTAGTTGCTGGGTTTTTTGTTGTTGGTTTGGTTTTTTTTAAGGATGATTTGTATTGGGAATTTGTGTTCTTCCATTCTGCCCCTACTTGAATCTTTCCTGTCTAGGTTAAATAATAATTCCTGGAGTTTAGAATCACAAAATGCCTTTTCCTCCCAAACCCATCAGAAGCAGAAAAAACACCGGCCTTCAGTTCACAGTGACTGTTTTCTGGACCCAGTGACTTTGATAGCACATGTAGAGCTGTAGCTAGCTTATAAAATGACTCTATCTAGCTGAAAACAAAAAGTAATTTGTCCTCATGGTTTGATTTATTTTTTTTTTACAAACAATAGTATTTCTATTGTAATTTACCCTGACCACTACATTCATTTTTACTGGGGAATGGAGATATGCAACCATTTTTAATATTCTGCGGTAATGGCCAGTTACCGTGCATGAAAGCATCAGCTGAGTAGTTGCAACGTGTCTATAGGTCTTTTGTGACAATGTGGGCTCGTAGTGCTGAAGAGCAGAAACAGAGGACATTAGGATGAAGAAAATAACTCAATTTACTTGTTAGGAGTGAAATTAGGGTGACAGGTTAGGAGTTGAAAGATGAATGGGTGTCTTGTACTTTTGTAGGAGAAGAATCAGTTAAACTAATTAGACAAAATATATGATAACTAGACTGGGAAGGCAGTACCTGATAGACTTTTCTGTCCAACTTCTTACACCTTATGCTTCCTAAAGCACTGATTTTTTTCCATTTAAATAAAAAAAAAATGGTGTAAGAATTCCAACTTAAAAATAGGATAACTTTTTTAGACATGTGCGTAGTGTAATTAAATTTCTGGCTGTGCTTCTGCTGTGACCTGGTGGGAGTTTTATGGGTTTTTTGCTCTGGAAAGAAAGTGAGCTTGAATGGAAAACTGTATGTTGATTGTGCTCATATGCAATAATAAATGCAAGGCAAGATTTGTGGGAGCAGTAAGATCTTTTATTACAGAAAATGATATAGTTGGAAAAAAATAAACAAGCTTTCAGGCCTATAAGCCCTTTTCCACGTCTGAAACAGAAGTAGCTATCTTCAAAGCTAAATACACGTGAAGAACAGTTATTCTGAGTTTGATTAGATTGCTAATCAGTTGGAAAAAAAGGATAGCTGGAGCTGCAGTTCTTCATGTGAATTTCTGAGCATTATTTCTCACTAAATTATCAAATCTCACACTGGAAAAACATGAAGTGTGATGAATTTATGTATTTTTGTTATGAAAGACACTCCTGACTTCACCTATTTTTTTATTTTGATTAAGATTAGGGGACCTTGGACATCTTGTCTTAATTCCTTCTCTTTCTATTGTTTCTGCTCCTGTGGGACTGATTGCGTCCCCAACAAGGCAATAGCTTTGCTGTACATTCTGAAACCTGTGCTGAATTTTGCTTGAATGCTAGAACATGTTCCTACCCTGCAGTGAGTGCGCTTTGCTTTTTTTCACCCATGGCCTCCTGGCTCTGAGCAATGCTTAGGAAAAGGAACATGACTGTCTTCCCATTCTGCAAACTCAGCATGTGTGATATGTACCAAAGAAATTATGCTGGTATTCCAATGGCTTTTTTTTTTTTTTTAATAATGCTAATATAGCAAGTCATTATTGGCATTATTAAATATCTCAAATCCTGTAAATTAAAAATCTGCAAAATTCTTAAAAAGGTAAGCACCTTCTGAGTTAAAGGGAGTACACTGTTGCATGAGCACCATTTCTGTATTCTGTATTTGAAGTATTTTTTTTCCTTTTGAGACAGACACATAATTCAGCATTCCTACAGTCTGAAGATTTAATTTTAGGAGGCAACAAACAGATATTTTGTGACTTATTATCAAAGGTTTATAAATACTTGGAGGTATCTAAAATTCTGTATCCTCAGGTTTCAAAAACAACCAAACCCAAAACAAGAAACCACACAAATGCCCCCAAAACCAAACTTATATTTTCCAACCAGATCTGTGACCTCAATAGCATGTATAGGTAGTTGTCCCATAAATCTGACAGGGGAAATGGGCATATCATAGAAGCAGCAATTTTTGCATTAGAAATTTTGTTATCATCCAGTGAGTCTTCTTGGCTGTAATATATCTTCCCTTTGTTTTAAGATCATGCACCCTCACAACCCACAAAGCAAATAGACATCTGAAAGCGTCTTTAGAACAGCTCCATTTATCTGAAAAGAATGATCGACAAGAAATGTTTGTGTATGGCACAGCAAACAAGCAGACTTACCTCTCTCTGGCAACATAACCTACAGTCAGTTAACTGGACATAACCATAAAGCACTAATAAACTTTCATGCTGAGTTTGTTATTGTGTATATGAATTTCAGAGAGGAATAGTGACCCATGTTTAGAGTCATATCTTATTTGTCAAATTTCTGATCAGAAATAATAGTGGACAAGCATCTGTAAATATTTTAAATATGGAAAAATAAAACCAATATTTTAATTGGGTTTAACACTTTGAACAATGGAGTCACAGAAGAAAATTGGTAGCCTTTGATAAGATTGAGGAGGCTTATTGTAATTCCGTTGGACCAATGATTTTACAAGCAGGCTCTGTGCATCATGGCAAGAAAAAAATACTCTGTGAGGAACTTGTTTTGATTTGAGACATTTTCAGAGGGCTATTTTAATTTAATTAATGAAAAATCATAGGTTAATTGCCTTCTGCTTTAATGTGAGGGTATTATGCATGCAGGCATATTTTATTTATATCTTGACTGTTTGATGTACACAATCAATTCAAAAAGGGATAATGAAGAAGTGTTCTGCCCTGTGTAGAATAGTAATTAGGGACTCTAGTGCAGGTTTTTTTTTTATTAATTGTGCAGTTCTGTAAACATGTTTGACATAATGCTGATAAGAGTATTTGTCAAATTTTGCTATTCTCCTCTCTTCTTCTTCCCATCCCTTCTACTCCCACTCTTTCTCCCATTTAGTCAAAATACATGCTATGGCATTATGTCTCACTGCCTCAGCAGCAGTCTGACTTCATGTGACTGATATATAGTGGTCAACAAGATATTGAGGAAAAGCTGCCCCTTGAAGAGCCTACATTATGAGAAGTACATATGTTGATAATAGAAATGTTAAGGTTTGTGAGCTTTGGAAAAGCCTATGAAAGATGCTGAGCTATAATAAGGTGGTGTTATCTTATAACAGCAACTGGGATATATTGGGCAGAGCAGTCTCTGTGGCAACAGGAATACCAATTCTTCTGAGCTGAGTCCATGCTGAGTATAAGCCGCAAGGGTGAGAGAGATCATGCAAATGAAAGCTCTTTGCTTCCGTTTTATCAGTTTCCAGTGAAGTCTGAAAGAGCAGAGGATGACACCACATTGTAGACAGGAGCGTCTTCTGATGTATGACATTTCCTTGATCCAATTACTGACTTTTTTTAGAAACACAGGAAGATAGCTACATTTTATTCAAGCAGTTGTGCTATTGTGTCTCCTTTTCTGTTCTTCTGCTTCTCTTTTTGACTGTATGTCATTTTGTATGTTCACAATACTTCATTTTTTAGATAATTCCAAATTAGGATGTAATAGAAAAACTTTTCTGTGTATGCAACTTGCTTCTTGTAATGGATCAGCACCTCATAGAGAGGATATTAGCTTTCAAGAACCTCCTTTTGAAGTACATCCTGAATTATTTTACCCTGGGTCACCTTATGGCACAGGTTTTGTTGCTTTCAGCTGAGACAAAGGTTGTAATCATATATCCTAACAACCAGTAGTAGTCAAAGATTGTCTTTTTTTGAGGTTCATTGTCACAGAATTAGTTTGGAAAGGGTATTCAGAGGCTAAACCTATCTTATCTTCTCCCTAAACTACACCTAGAGCAATTTTTCACTCTAAGAGTTCAAGGTAACACTACTAATGTGCTTTCTTGGCTGAAATTCCTCATTCCTGCTGTGATGAAACTCACACTACCAGTCATTATTTGTGCAGTCTGTAAACACTACTCAGTTCTGTCTGTGCACATGGTGGGAACAACTCTAAGTGGCAGAAATAATTCCTTAGAAAAAAATTGGCAGTAGACACGATGATGCAAAGAAGCCTGACTGAGCCTGTACAGCCTACTAGAACTCATCTATGCCCAGAGTACTACAAACCTAAGACTGTTTTTCAAGTTAAATAACAGCCAATATTTGGTCCACAAGAAACTACCCCACTTGCTCATGGCAAACCATCTGTAGGGTACTACTGAAGGTGTGTTTGTCTTGCTTAGGGCAAAATTAGTGTTGACTAGATAACACTGATTACCTAACCTTGAGATGTACGAGCCCTCACTAAGGGTTTTCTTTTTTCTGACATATTTTTGAAAGATGGAATGAGACAAAATGAATAAATGAGGACCTGAAAAACACTTTCCAGTTCTCTTACATCATGTGGGGAAAAGGGATGCTGCTGAATTCATTGCTTCCATTGCATGCTGGAGCATGGGAGGTAGCAGGGCAAACCAGTACTTAAGCTCACATGCACACACACGTGTACATACTCACCCTTCTCTTTCTATCTGGGAGTTGTGAGACCAGGAAATAGTGCCTGATCTATAAGTTTTTTGGTAACTGTGTTGTGTAATAACATGACAGCAAAGAGATGCTCATAATTCTGATTCTATAGTTGTTTTTATACAAATTCATGTAGACACGGTTTCCCTTCTTTTATCTGGTAAGCAAGGAACATAAAACATAACATAAATAATCTTTGGTTGTATCAGTTGTACTGCTCAATAAGCTCTCACTGGTGGGAGCAGTCAAAGTATCTTACATGGAGAGGACATGGATGCTGAGATCACAGGTGACTTACAAAATGCTGCTTTTTTTTTTTTTTTTCCCAACAGAAAATATTTGCATAGTTTGATTCTTTGATTTTTATTTCAATACAGTGTAATCAGTTCCACAAAAATGATGAACTTCTTTTAAATACCCAGATTCCAGAGGAAGATCCTCTAGTTTCATTTGGCTTTTCTTAGAAAAATCTTAGTCCTTACAATAAGATAATAAAATCTTGTTAATTCATACTTATTAGGCTATTATATTTGAAAGATTTCAGAGGCCATAAGTATAGGCTTACCTTGTATTTCTAGCTTACATTTATAGGGAAATATATAAAGCTTTTTACAAACAGGGCTGAAGCTTGAAAAATCACTTGAAATAGTGTCATTCAAGGGCAAGTCCACTATTTTGACCCATGGATAAACAAAATAATACCTGTTAAACTTTAATGGTGAGAAAACCTTAAAATTTATCAATGTCAAATTGGCACCAATGATTATTTGAGAGGATGATCATCTGCTATTTTCCAATTATATTTCAATGATATCTCCTAGAGAAAACAACAAACAATAACTATACAACTAAATAAATACATTAATCTGAAAGAGTTCATGAAGACTAGCGCTCATGCCTTCCTTTAGATTAAAAGAGCCAGAAATTTATTTCAATATGTGGATAACAAAGTCACTGTACAGAATTTTTCTGCATTTATAGCTTTGTAATTAGAATCATGGGTTTCCTTAAAACTGCTATCAGGTAAATTAAAGGAAGCATATTTAATGAACAATTATTTCAATAATCTACATTTGAGTTTCTTGAATTCCTGACTCTGTGTGGTTTACATAATCCTTGCAACTGATACCTAATGACCTGTATTCTAGTGATGTGAATATGAATTTCTAAGCCATCTCTTCCCAGGCCTAATAATTTCCTTTAATAGCTTAGGCAAGCCCCTAAAATTTTAATTATCCATTTTGCCATCAGTAAAATTTTCAGAGTTCAAGTGAGGCCCATTAGTGGACATGAAGACAGATCACTGTTCAGTATGAAAAGGCTACCCCCAAAGGACCTAAGTTATTACCTTCTTGGATATAAAATAATCTAATCTAAAATTGTACCAAATGATTTCTCTATTGAATAAAATAACCTTTGGCTGAAACAATGACATCTATTTTTGGAGGATTTGCTATCTTGGTTTAAATAAGTGACAGAGAAATGAATGCAAATCTAGTTATCTTGTCTCAATTGTTGTTTACCTTTAGTTTAAAAATTATCTTAGATCCAACACTGCATTTATTCAGCATAAGTGACCAAGCTCAGGCTTTTGCTATATTTTCATCTCCTTAGCTAAATAACTTTACTAACATCTGAAATTTACATCCCCTTTGAGTAATTACTTGATCATATTTTCTCCTGAATAGTGTACACTAAACTGAATAGCTTCTCACTGTAATCAGGCTTTCTAGTTACTGAAATAATTCTTGGAGCTCTCTCTTTTTAAATTCTCACATATGATAAACCATTAGCGGTTAGAGATTTGTTAATTATTTCACTGTTGTGTAAACAGCTCCCACTTTCTATCTGATGTTCCCTTGATCACTCAGTCAAGAGCCATATTTACTTCATTCACTGTCATGAGACACTGTGTTGATTGTCCTGACCCCAAAGTCCTTCTCTTAACTGTTTTTCTCAACTGCTTTTCTCTCATAAATGCTATCTATAATCCTGATTCTTAGATTCAGTTTTACTAAAATGCATATTGCTAAAATAAGCCACTTTTCTCCTTGGAATCGATCTGTCCCTTTTAAGTACTCCATAGATTTTTATATCATCGTCAAAACCTACCTCCAAGATTTTCCTCTTTACTGTTGAAAATAGCACTAGACTAAGAAAAAATTACTGCTTGGAAATATCCCCAGAAGATGATGCTTCCCTATTTTAAGATTTGTGGATTTACCATTTTTTAATCCATTTAATGTGTTCTAGTTGGAGCTGATAAAAATCTCAGAAAATACAGTATTTAACAAGGCTCAGAAGGAGAACTACTAATTTTATCAGAATGAAGCAAGACTGAGTCAGAGGCTTTTTAGAAGCTGAAGTATATCTATCCATAGAGCTTATCTTGGGCAGCCAAATTTATAAACTCATCAAGATGTTACAGACTTTTTCTGACAGCACCTTTTTTTCCATCGTAGATGTGTGTACATCAGCCAACTGCTTTTCACATGAAGTTTACCAAACATTTTTTCTGTTTATGCAGCATCACTGAAAATATTACCAAACTGATGTAGTATTATGCTTTACCTGGTATTATAATGCAAACTTACACAATTGCAAGTGTGATAGAATTCAACCCCAATAACATGAAGGGTGATTGATTTTGGTGATCAGTGGAAAATGGGTGGGGGAAATATTAAGAAGGCAGGCAGACACAGATATGCATGGAAACAGATTATATTGGAAATAAATGGAATAAGAAAGGGGAAAACAGAGTCAGAATTAAAAAAAAAAAATATATGCTTCCAAGTGGATTTTTTGTTGTTGTTGTTTTTTTTTTTTTTTTTTAATATATGGTTATCAAGCACAAGTCCAGGAATACTTTAAAATGCTCCTTTCTGGGGACAGTCTAGCAAGAGCAAATCTGAAAAAGTCTCTGAGTTTCCTGGCTTCCGTTTGAAGGCCCATGGATTGATGGGGTTGTGAACCCCTCTGAGGGGTAAGTGTTGTGAGCTGTCCCAGCCCTGGTAATTAGATAGGTTCAGCAGTCTTTATGAGTGGCTTACGTTTCCTGATTAATGTTTCACTTGTGCACAGATGTGATTTAGCTTTCTGCTGAATAAACACAACATGGGGATGGAAAGGTGATAACTGCCATACTCAGCAAAAAAGAAGGAGCCTATAAATATGCCAGTGGGTCAATAGAAGTGATTTCATTCTGCCTTCACAAGACTGCTGATGAAGTCTGACAGGGAGCTCTACTTCATTAATGCATCACAATGGTGAAGAAAGCCTGAAGGGCAAAAAGAGCCACCTGCAGCAGATTGGAGCCTGGGCTGCAGCTGTCAGAGAACAGCCAGGGAGAAATGAAAAGGGCTGCAACAAGGAAATAAAGAGGATATCATAGGCGGATAGGGTGTGTTTTTGCTCCTGCCTGAAATGGCTGAAAGGGGAGGCTCAGTGCTCAGGGCACTGACTGCAGATGAAGCTGTACTGATGATCAGGAACAATTTGGGGAGGAAGAATATTTTAGAAAGTTATTTCAGTGAAGTCACTGAACAGAAAGTGCTAAGTCTAAGGGAAGGATATATGCAGAGAAGTTTAATGATTCATTAAAAAGTACAAATACCTATGAAAGAAAAATAGCTCACACCACAATTGGAAAAAAATAATGCACTTGGGAGGAAGCACTGGGAGAAATATCAGGTAGCTAATATACAATTGGGAAGTGTCATTACACTTTCTCTGTTTCTAAAGGTCTTTCTGTAAACATCTGCTAATGGCTGCTGTTTCTACTGGCTTCCCAGCATCCTGATACTAAAGTCCCTGCCTGGTCTGAGAAGGATATGGTGCTGAATAACCAAACTAGTGCAGAGGTGAAAAAGAATAAAAGACAAGGATGCAGTGGCCATATACTAAAAATAAGCTCCCTGAAAGCCAGCCATGGAGGTGGTTGAAATCGCACAGTGGTCGTCTGTCCTAGTGCACAACAAAGTAGGAAACAGAAAACTGCCCCCACAGACATCAGGAGCCATTGGGGTTTCTCAGCCTAGCACTGTAGGTCAACAGCCACAGGGAAGCTGATGAAAAGGTTCCATTGTTTTGTGGTACACTGGGTGGGAAGAACATAAATGAATAGATAAGGACAGAAGTTCAGTCAGGACCTAAGCAGAAGCACATGATCCATATCTCTGAACCTTTGGTCTGATTCATTCCCATCAACTCATGTTTTCACGTGGACACAAAATCTAGAGAAGTATAACCCTAGAGAAGTGCTGAAATAGCATGGTCCTTCTGAGGCCAGAATTAAGCCCACATTGGCTCTGTCTCCTTTCCAATATCTCATTCTTCACAGCTGGATCCTGTCTTTAACTTCTGGCCTTATCTGGATCACAAGATAGTCATCCATGTGCTGCTTGTTAGGTGCCTGCTTTATTTTGTTGAAGTTTTTTATTTATTTCCTTATTGTGTTCCTATCCTGCATGCACAGGGCAGGAAGGATATACAGACCGATTTCTTACTGATCCTTTTGAATGTTTTCAGAAAATCCCAGGATTTCTCATTCTCCTTTTACCCTGCTGGGCTGTCTTTCTCATCACTACAGTTTCTATACACATAATTACTACTTAAAGGTAAAAGTAAATTACTTACTTTCACTAACTGAAAAGATCTCAACTTTCAGCAATATGTTTCAAAATTATTTTTTTCTGTCTCTAACACTTGTAACCAGGCAGAGGCAAAAGCTGAATCTATCACCTGTGGTACTTCCCATTTTTCACAGAAAAATGCCACTGTTGTTATACTAGGTTTTAAATGAGATGGTCGGCCACAAAGCTGACTTCCTGAGGTGAAAGAGAAAATCCTTAATATAAAGATATTACACTAGAGAGGAGGCCATTGAATATATTTTTGTACAAGCCACAGCTTGGGAGATTAAAATTAGAGGCACTTAGAAAAATGTTCATAATCCACAGAGGGCAGAGATCAGTATTATATAGTCCTGAATCCTCTCCAGCTGACTGTTCCTCTCTCGGCTATTCAGTGACTAATGACATATTCAGATGACACAGCTTGAGCTGCAAACACTTATGAAGATGGTAAAGTCAAGAAAAGAAACTTAGAAAAGCTAAAAACAGACCAAGAGCAGTCACTAGACAATAAAATCTGCCATTTCCTCTGTGGGAAGGAGACATTAACTCTCTTTATAGGATCATCACTCCCTGCTGTGCTGCTGGGTTGGGACCTTGTAAGGGAGAAGGCTTATGTCTCCACCTGAGCATGGAACTTTAGGTATCACCTGTAAATGAGACTAATGGGCCACCCAAGGTTACTGTGGGAGGAAATTTCCAATGGTCTCCTGCCCATCAGAGCAATTCACAGCAACTTTGGCCTTGCCACCACACTTCCTTAAAGCCCTTGGATTCAGGAGCAGGACAGGGGTTGTCCTCTCAGTACTTCTTATCTGTGACCTCTCTTTTCTTTGTATCTCACAAGGGCACACTCACCCACGCTTGTTACAGGACTTGCAAATGTAGAAGGTATATGAAAGGGCAAATCAGTGATACGATGGGTGTGGCAAACTACCTGTGAGTGGTGCTATTTTGGGCTCTCTGGGTTCCTCCATATCAGTCAGCAGTTGAACATGTCTTCCTTAAAGTCCCTTTTGAGGAATGTTTCTCCTGAAGGAGTGTCCTGGGACTAGGGTGAGCACAGCAGTCCTTGGCAGGGCAGATCAGCATAGTTAAAATTCATATACACATTAATGGGCTTCAGTGTCTGGCTGGCAGCATCAGTCATCTTTATCAGTCTCCAAAATAGGTAATTTGGATTGCACAAGAACTAGATTGAAAAGCAATAAACTCAGTTAAGTTACAATGGCCAAGTAACATCATGAGTCTGATGTCTGTCTCAAGCACATGCTCTACAAGAGCTGTTGTCATGGAGCTGCAGTCAATCAGTCATTCTGTTCTCAGCTTATACCTAGACACAGTAACCCAAACCCACCAGCTGCCAAAACAAGTAGGCTTTCCACTAGGAAAGTACATTGCGTGCAGTGCAAGAAGCAGCATTCTTGTTACTGCACCTCTGAAGATGATGCATTACTCCAGCTCATAACTTTCTGATAGTTATGCATGCCTGTTTTTATAGAGTTGCATATTGCTGACCTTGAGATGATGCATCTTCTCAGGTCTCTCTCCCATCAAAGCAAGAGGATGCTACAGCCTTGCCTGGAATAGGTATAACACAGGTCGCATGCAGAAACTAACACCTCAAAATACAGACTGCACCCACTGACCAAAATTGGCCCCATATGAGAAGAGAAAGACCTCAAGACACTGTTCAGGAGATTCAGTTCTGTATACCTGGAATCTACCCTGGATTTGGAGAAGGCTGAGGTTCTGAATGAGTTCCTTGCCTCAGTCTTCACTGGCAAATGTTCTGACCACACCACCCAAGTCTTGGAAGGCAGATGCAGGGACTGTGAGAATGAAGACCTTGGGCCCACTGTAGGAGAGGATTTGGTTCGAAACCGTCTTAAGAACCTGAACGTACACAAGTCCATGGGACCTGATGAAATCCACCTTCAGGTCCTGAAGGAACTGGCGAATGAAGTTGCTAAGTCATTGGCCATCATATTTGAAAAATCATGGCAGTCAGGTGAAGTTCCTGATGACTGGAAAAAGGGAAATATAACCCCCATTTTCAAGACGGGGAAAATGGATGACCCAGGAAATTACAGACCAGTCAGTCTCACCTCTGTGCCTGGCAATATCTTGGAGCAGATTGTCCTGGAAGGCATGCTAAGGCACATGAAAAACAACAAGGTGCTTGGTGACAGCCAGCATGGCTTGACTAAGGGGAAATCCTTCCTGACCAACTTGGTGGCCTTCTGAGATGGGGCTATGGAACTGAAGGACAGAGGTAAAGCAGTTGATGTCATCTACCTGGACTTGTGCAAAGTGTTCGACACTGTCCGACACAACATCCTTTTCTCTAAGTTGGAGAGACATCAATCTGATGGATGGACCATTTGGTGGATAAAGAACTGTTTGGACAGCAGCACGCAAAGAGTTGTGGCCAATGGCTCAGTGTTTGGCTGGAGACCAGTAACGAGTGGTGTCCCTCAGGGGTTGGTCTTGGGACTGGTCTTGTTCAACATTTTTGTTGGTGACGTGGACAGTGGGATTGAGTGTGCCCTCAGCAAGTTTGCTGATGACACCAAGCTGTGTGGTTCAGTTGATACGCTGGAGGGAAGGTATGCCATCCAGAAGGACATTGACATGCTTGTGAGGTGGGCTGATGCCAAGCTTATGAAGTTTAACCATGCCAAGTGGAAGGTCCTACACCTGGGTTGGATCAATCCCTGGCACAGCAACAGGTTGGGCAGAGAAGAGATTCAGAACAGGCCTGCAGAGAAGGACTTGGTGGTGTTGGTCGATGAGAAACTTAACATGAGCTGGCTTCAGTGTGTGCTCGCAGCCCAGAAAGCCAACCGTATCCTGGGCTGCATCAAAAGGAGCGTGACCAGCAGGTCAAAGGAGGTGATCCTGCCCCTCTGCTCTTATGATACCTCACTTGGAATATTGTGTGAAGTTCTGGTGTCCTCAACACAAAAAGGACATGGAACTGTTGGGACAAGTCCAGAGGAGGGCCATGAGGATGATCAGGGGACTGGAGCACCTCCCTTATGAAGACAGGGTGAGAAAGTTGGGGCTGTTCAGCCTGGAGAAGAGAAGCCTTCCAGTATCTGAAGGGGGCTTATGAGGATGCTGGGGAGGGCCTCTTCATTAGGGACTGTACAAGTAGAAGAAAGGGTAACAAGTTCAAACTGAAACAGGGGAAGTTTAGATTGGATATAAGGAGGAAATTCCTGTAAGGATGGTGAGGCACAGGAATGGGTTGCTCAGGGAAGCTGTGAATGCTCCACCCCTGACAGTGTTCAAGGCCAGGTTGGACAGAGCGTCGGGTGATGTGGTTTAGTGTGAGGTGTCCTTGCCCATGGCAGGGGGGTTGGTACTAGATGATCTTAAGGTCCTTTCTAATCCTAACTACTTTATGATGCTATGATCCTATGATTCTGTTGCTGCATTCGCAGGTGTGATTTGAGCTCATGGGTACCAGGAGCACCATCTGTACTCTAAACTAGGTGCATTAGAACTAAGTGCTATGTTGGCTGCTGCTGTGAAACCTCATACAAGTATTACACCTCACTCTGCAAGGCACAAAATGTTTGGTTTCTGAGTTTATTAATATATAATGAGGATATGGTATAATTAATATAGTTTTGATTTTCCTATAAATCCACATTACTAATAAGAACACAAAGTAATTGCTCAAAAAACCTTTCCAACAAATGTCAGTTTTCAGTGATTAAAAATGGAGTTTGTGTTTTAAGTGTTATTTATGGATATGCTGAAGTGAACAATTATTAGGTTATTTAGCTACATGATATTCAAGAAAATTGTTTTTACTTAAACACATCAGAAGCTACAACAGGGAGTTTGGATGCATGCAGTGTCCTTTGATTTTTTAAAATATCTTCTAGAAATCCTGTATGCAGTTGGAGACTGGAAAATTAAAGATTTTGTCATATCAATTAAAAAATCGAACATTCCAGGTGATTATTCTGTGGGTTCAGGTCATGAAGTGATAACCTCTGTATTGTAAATTCTTTTCTAACCTGGTACATTACTCCAAAAGTATTTTCCTTCACTCACTCAAGAATTAAAAATTGAAGTATCCATAGAAAATGAAGCTAAATATCTCGGCTGAATTTTGCATATGAATATTGATGCTAACCCACTCTGTGTTGATTTAGAGCTTCCAAAAAATTTTTAATTTTAGCCTTTGCAAATGCATACGTAAATTAGTACACGACAAAGCTGCATAGCTGCATGCAATTTTAATGCATTCTCTGTATTGCTGTATTTGTAGAGAACTCAATTC
Organism: Neopsephotus bourkii; assembly: GCF_033783945.1. Lineage (NCBI taxonomy): Eukaryota > Metazoa > Chordata > Aves > Psittaciformes > Psittacidae > Neopsephotus > Neopsephotus bourkii. Next base: position 4,920,286 of record NW_026902293.1, read on the forward strand.
AGTTGCTCATACCTGATTATTTTTATTATTTTTTTTTAATTGCTTAGTTAAAGGTATTTTTGTCTTAAATCTGAAGGGGAAACTCTTCTTAAGATTTTATCTTACACAAATTTTTTCAAACTCCAGAGCAGCAGGAGAAGCTGTCTCAGAGTGATCAAGCAACAATTTTGACCATTAAGCCCTTGAAGTGTATACTATTCATTTAGGATATGTGTCCTTTATTATGCTACCCCAGCTTATGATAGCTTTGAGTCCAGAGCTATGTGTATTAAGAGCTGTTCTGGTTTTGTGTCCCATGTACAACTGCTATGCAATATCTAAAACTTACAGAATCTTCTTTGTACGGAAATGTCATCACGTTGTTTAGACGAGATTTTCTGCCATAAAAATCTGCTAGGTGACAAAATCTTGGTCATGCATTCCTTAAAAACTTGGGGTCTTTCAATGGCATGCCTCAGCTGGAGTGGATTAATATAGTGCCATGAAAGTAATTTGGTTTTCCAGTATATTCCAATGGAACGGAAGAGTGTTCTAGCAAAGAACACTAGAAGTGCATGAAGAAGTCTTATGGAAGCATGCCTTAACAGGAATGCTTGTCTTTCTCTTATGTCAGTCGTGTAACATTTAAAATACAGCTAGCAAGCTTACAGGTAAGGTAAGAGCTTCTCCTCTATAACCCTGACCTCATCAAATGCTTGGTGGTGATACTGGTAGGCTCATAGCCATGGTTAGTCTCTTGAATCTCCCTCTTTACTTGATATTGGGGCAATAAACCGTCTTGCTTTGAATAAAGTTAATAAATGTGTCAGTGAGAAGTTAAGGACATCTCAAGTCAAACTCTTATTTTTATCTCTTATCTCAGAATGTAGTCAATAGACATGATCATGTTTTCCTCATTAAGTGCTTCCTTATTTACAGTGTATTGGTTTCCTATTCAGTCTTACAACCAACCAGTATCAAATACCAAATGATCTTGAAGTTTACAATTAGGTAGAGTGAAAATGCTGGAAATGGGAAGACCCTCAATAATTCCATGGCATCACAAAATTAAATTCCTGCAATAACAAATTACAATATAATGAGGTCACATTAGAGGAATAAGAGGCCCAGATGCATCATGGGCCCAGATGATTTAATCTGTCTCTTCCTGTGGGCCTGCACCTAATTTTAATGAATATTTTGATAGATAACATATTTGGTTCAAAGTAGGTCTTTAAAGAGAGTTGTGAGAGTATTATATTTTAAAGATGCTATGATAGAAATTCATTTCATTAACTGCCTGATAAGAAAAAATGACTCCAGAAATGCACTGGTATCAGCCATACTATTATGACCCATCTGCTCTTATTGAGTAAAGTGACAGTAATATATCCTTTATTGGTCTGTTCCTTGAATGCTGTAGACTCTCATTTTCCTTGTCTAATGAAAAGCCAAGTGACACTAATGAAACAGGTACTGTATATGCCTGAACTTCAGGAAAAGAAACAGAACATGACGTAAAAACCTCTGTAAAGAGGATAGTCAGGTGTAAATATATATGTGAGTCCACAAAAGAGAAAAATAACCCCAATTCAAGAATGTAGTTTTATTATTTTTTAAAATTCTATTAATCAAATACTGGTTTTGGTCTAATGGCAAAGACCATGAGAAACTCTGAAGCAGATTTTTGTCACCCTTTTGTGGTTAGTTGTACTTCAGTTGGAGAAAAAAACCCTTGTTCATGGTTTATTTATTTATATCACAGCTCTGAAACCTTTTCCTAACTACTGTGATGTCACCTGAGGAACAAATATATAGAGATCTGTTATGAGTGGTCTTAGATGTGGTCTCTGGCCCCTCTCATTCTTGTCTGATCTCTTCAACCATGGTGTATTGAGACAGTGCCAATGACTGATATTCAGCCTGTTGCTGTACAATTATCAGGCCATTTCTAAAGTCTACAATTTTTCTCATGGTGCAGTTTAGCTACAAACTTCAAATACACTTGCTTTTAACAAAACTGATAATGAAGCAGCAGTTTTGCACACACACCAGGTCCAGGTAGTTGTATGAAAAAGGAGTAGTTTTCATGCCTTCTGAAGGCGTGTACTTCAGACGCATGTGCTGAGACACCTGCTGGGTCTCTCGTCTTATTCATATGAATATACCATTCCTTGTAAGAAAATTCAGAAGTGAACAAGGGCTCCCCAAAACAAAGGCTTCTTTTCAGAATTAATTTTAATGCAGTCTATTGAAGGCTTTGAAAATAAGCACTGAGACTTTACTTGACTTCAGGGAGAAACAATTAGAGCAGAGAAAATGGATGCTATATTATTTGGACACCTTACATTCTTGGGAACATCCTGAGCTACACAGTGTAATTTAGACCTTCAAGCCCTTGTATCATGACTAACATTTCTTCAGCCTTTAGTATATGGAAGACCAGATAAGGGTACCATGAAGAAAGAAGATCATAATCTCCTAGAAAACTGTGAGTGCACAGGGCACATTTTCTGTAGCTGACATTTGAGAATCTGAAAGAATTTAGTTTATGAATATCCCCTTAATGAATAATCTGGGAATTAGATTTACTGCAAAAGAAATACAGAATTTTCCAAATTCTTTAGAACTTTTTTTCTCTAACTAGATTCATGCAGCTTAATTTAATCCCTTATCTATGTAATGAGGATTGCTGGCTCCCAGCTGTCCATGTAGGAACTTAAGAAATTTTCTGGTATATACGTATCTCTAGAAACCCCAGAAAATCTTACCTGAAAATGCTAGCAAAACTCAACAGCCAGGAAATACTAGAATTTTAATGCCTTAACTTCTTCTAACTACAAACTGTGTACGTATGTTATGATAAAGTCTTTAAACAATGTGATCCACAGCAGTTTTTCTTCATCTTCTTCTGGAGAGTGTTCCCATATGTGATATAATGCTTAATATCCAAAAGCTGCAATGAGCATAAATTATTCATTTGGGTCTTTTCTCAGATTCTGATCTCTGTGTCTTCTTTGTAGATATTAATGAATTTATTTATCTGTCATACTAGCAACATAACAGGATGGTGTCTCAGTTTTACATATTGGGAACTGAGGCACTGAGACTAAAGCCAAAATCGCCCTATACCAACTCATTCTTGGAGGCTAATTTTCAAGACTAGGGCTTAGCTTTTCTGTGCATTCTGCTGCCTTCATGTGTTCAGAGCACAGCTGATATCAAACTTCTTCAATATGAGAGTTCAATACTCCAGCTGTTTCAGACTGGGCACTCAGAAAATGAAACAGGAGCTATCACAGAGAAAGAGCTTGCACAAATGCTGTGATGAGTATCACACAGAAACTGTATGATCTAGACACAAAAAATTCAGAGCTCAAGATGATAGTCAAGGGACTCAATCAGGAAGACAGCCTCTCTTCTGGAAATTTTCATCCTGTTTCATCCCATATGTCCCTTTCTTAGCAACCAGACATGGGAGTCCTATATGTACACTGTCCACTTCATTTTGATTCATCTTTAGGACATGGTCTGTTCAGTAAATTGCATGAGACAGTACTACAGCAGATGAACATGATATACCATATTTATTGTATAACTGTTGTACAGTTAAATATACTCTGAAATGTATATATGCCTGTGCAGGTTGTAGGTTATCCTTAGACATTGCTTGACGCATTTCATGATTTTGAGTTTTACTCCTTGTAAACTTAACATCCCAGTAGCTGGGTGGTGAAATAAAGGAGACAGTAGGAGGAACATCCTCAAGGAGCTGATTTTAAAGGCACTTTTGACGAAGCTGTACCCACTTTGATCCTTTCAACACCTTGAATAGGCACATGATTCTGCAATTTGTTTTGGCAGCAGAAGCACGCAGCTTATGTTAAAGTTGCAAGGCTAATTCTATTATAATTAGTTTACAAAAGCTAATAAAAAATGCAATACCTGAACACTAATGGTAACACTGAAAACAAGTTTATGATCATGCACTTGTCTCCCTTTACTCTCTTTTGTCTCTCCTTGCCTCAAATAACTTCCGTATTCATTAAGATGGAGGCCTCAACTGAGGAAGTGCCTGCAGCATGGTGGGCATTTCCACTCAGCAGGTGAGATTCTTGGGCCCTAAAGCTGAAGGAAAAAGAGAAGTTACTTTCCTTAATTTGCTATTGTGATATTTTTCTACCTCTTTGATACCAATTCCAGGGTGTACATATAGGATGTCTTAGATACCCTTCTCATCAGCATTGTTTCTGATAGCAATTTTTCCTTCATATTTCATTGTATTCCCTATTAGGAACTTGATTTATTTTAAACAGATCATATTTGATGCTTGTGAGACTTGTCATTCATATGTTAATGCTGTAAAATGAAGTTGACAGAACAATTATATACATGCTTGGGTATCTGCCTGAGCGTGCTGTTTATTTGTCCTGATAACATGCTCATGTTTAGTTAGTGAATTTGCCTTATCCAGTTGCTGTTCTTCAATTCTTGCTTTTGAATTGTCTTGAAGGAAGAATCTTTCTGCCTATACACTCTCTCAATGACATATAATCAATTCCCAATATAATATATATACGTGTAATATTATAATCCCAACACACGTGGTCCTTTACTCCTCTGCTTTTCACCTCCTAGGTTGAGTACATAGGAGGGATGTATCTGATCGATTCAACAGCGCGTCTGCATTTTGATGCGTGTATGACTTCATCTTCAGACTTTTTTTTACATACAGTGTGAGTACATCCCACTACCTTGAACCTCAGGCAGAATATAGCCATCCCTTTAAACATGGTCTGGAACGGCACTCTTTGAGGTAGAAGAGCCATCCTTTAATTTGATCTTTGAGCATTAGCTTTTTAACTGTATTGTTCAGAAGAAGAAGAGACAGCAGTGGTATGAACAGCCAAAATAATCAGTACCAGTCCAGTAATGTGTGACAGCTCCTCTCTGTGATCTCTCACTGCATTATGGGAATAGAAGCACACATTCATCCAGTGCACATATTGTATATTAACTGAGGAGATACTTTTTGAACAAAAACAGCATTCCCAGTGTGTGTGTGCAACTCATTATATCTAGGAATGAAGCCACATACCCTGTTAGAGCTGCATCTGCTACAAAATGCAACAGCTTGTTAGCTTTCTGGTTGCTGTATGTACTTAAGTCTGGTGCTTTAGACTTTCAGCCTTGTCAATTCCTCTGCAGGATGAATCAGAGCTGCATGGGAATTTTCTCTTTCTGCCCCTGAGCTGGAACTTTCTAGGAAATTCCATTGGACTGGGGAAAATAAACCAAAGTCCCCTAAGAAAGCTTCTTGGTTCAGAAGGTGAATGAGATCATTAATGCACAAGGGCGAACTTTCTTCACAGAGCCCGGCTGTGCTGCAGAAATCAAGGCACAAGGTGCAGGAGGATTCCTTAGCCAAGCCATTGCCAGGGTGTGAACCCAGAACTGTGGTCCTGGAAATGCTCCTGGGTCTGTCAGTTTAGGCAGAACAGCTCCAGTTGCTGTGAAAGCTCGTCCCAGAAGACAAAAAGTGGTTACTGACCCCTTCACTAATGAATCTACTACTAAGAACCTGGCTTCATCTTCTTTACTCCTCCCATGAGTCATTTAAATATTGCTTCTGATTCCTTCTGATCCTGCTTCTTTAAGCTCTCCTTGTATGCCAAATGCTGCAGTCCCTTATTAATTTTTGTGGCTCTTCTCAGAAGTCTTCTCAGAATATCAGTCTCTTTTGTACTGGGAAGCCCAGAACTGAACTCAGCAAGCCAGATGTGTCTCACCAGTGCTGAGCAGAAAGGAACTGTTCAGCAGTTCCTCACCCTGCTGACAACGCGCTGCCTATGGCAGCCTAGGATGCTGTTGACTGCTTTTGCTGTGTGGATGCCTTGCTGACTCATGGTCAGCTTGTTGTCCATGAGATTCCCAAGGCCTTTGAAGACCTCCTTTCCAGATGATTGGCCCCCAGTGCATTCTGATAGCTGTCCTGGGTTCAGCAGTAGCAGTCATTTTTCTCCTTCTTAGTAGCTGGTGCAGTGCTGTGTTTTTTACTTTCAGCCTGGGAACAGTGCTGATAACACTGATGTTTTTAGTTGCTGCTCAGTAATGTTTACTCTGACTAAGGACTTTCTAAGTCTCATGCTCTGCAAGGGAGGAGGGGAAGCTGGAAGGAAACAGAGGTAGGACACCTGACACAAACTAACCAAAGAGGTATTCCATACCACAGCATGTCATGCTCACTATATAAAGTGGGAGCAGTAACTCAGAAGGACTGGATCACTGCTCGGGTCAGGTTGGGTATGTGTCAACAGGTGGTGAGCGGTTGTATTCTCGTCCCTTGTTATTTCCCTTATCATTATTATTATTGGTGGCAGCAGCAGTGGTTTGTGTTATACCTTAGTTACTGGACTGCTCTTATCTCAACCCGTGGAAGTTACATTCTTTCAATTCTCCTCCCCATCCCTCCAGGAGCAGGGGGAGGAAGAGGGGAGAGTGAGCGAGTGGCTGTATGGTTCTAGGTTGCCGGCTGGGCTTAAACCAACAACAGTAGCTCAGGTTTTTCTCTAGGTATCCTGAAGTCCACCATCCCATGGTCACTACAACCTGTCCTGTGTCCCTGACCTTCACATCCCTAGCCAGTTCTTCCTTGTTTGTAACTGTGAGATCCAAGCAGAGCACACCCAACCGCTGGATTCCTGATTACCTGTGATTATCATCACTGCACTCCAGAAACCGCCTGGATTGTCCTGATGGGTTGTCCCTCTACCAGATACTGAGTTGGGTTAGTCTCCCATGAGAACCAGGGTCTGCAAATGTGAAGTTTCTTTCACTTTTCTGAAGAATGCCCCATCTACTACCTCTTCTTGATCATGACTGTAACAAACAGCCAAGAAAACATTTCCTGTGCTGTTTTCCCACTAATCCAGATCCATGAACTCTCAGCTGGCTCCTCATCCATCCCAAGGCAGAGTTTCATGCTATGTCGTTCCTCTCTCATGTACAGGGCATGTGTACTGTGTGCACATACTTGCACATACTTCCCAGTTTTGATGATGAACAGTCTCTCTTTTCCACATCACTCTGCAACCTTTGCTTATGAAACCGGCCTACCACTTCTGGCGAATGCTGTCATTATGATCGCCACCAATCCCAGTTTAGGGCTCTCTTCCATGTTGGTCAGCCTGTTGGCAAAGATGCCCTACTTGGTCAGGTGGATCCTATCTTTTTCTGTCAGTCCTCAATCTTCAAAGAAGATCACAAGGTCCTAAAAGCCAAATCCTATTTTCAACACCAGCTGTGCAAACGTTTGCTGATGCACAGAATTGCAGAATTCATCCATTACTCCCTGAGCCCTTCATCTTCACCGATGGGACCAAGGAGACAACAAGGGACTCCCATATCTTTGGCCCTCACCCAGAGCCAGATAATCATTCTTGACATGATCCAGACCTCTCCTGACTGTGCCATATGTACCCATGTAGAAAAGTGCTTTTAACATGGGGGGGGCAGATAAGCCTCATCAGTACCTCCACAGTATCCCAGGTCAAATCCCCCATTAAGTGGTAAAACTCCCTGGGCAGCAGATCAGGCCAGCGAAGGGGTCTCTCTGTCCCTTTGCTGCCCCTGGTGCTTCCCCTTGCTCTGCCATATGGTGCTGTGGACCACCAGCTCTGGCCACATGACAGTGGTAGGGTTAGGTCTTTGAATCCATGGGGACTTACTTAAGATCCGGGGACCTCTTTTCTCATCTTTGATGCCACACAGATCCTCATGATTGCCCACTATCTATAAGAAGGTAGACCATCTCCCATCTCTGTCTCTGCAAGAGCCCCATGCACCCCTGCAGCCCAGCTTGGACAGACATATCCAGGAGCTCAAGATGTGCCCAGAAGACTGAAGTTCATGTTTTCATACATCTTTACACTATTACAGACTGCAGTCATCTCATCTATGCACACACTCATACCAGAGGATGTCATTTAAACAAATAAAGCCTTTTCTTCCACAGACAAAGAGGGAGGAAACGTAGGTGTTTCTTTGTCCCTTACATGTAAGTACCAGAGGAGCTTGAATATGGGAATATGCCATTTATCTAAAAAGACAGATTTGCTTTATCTTCAAAGAATTACTCCATCAGCCATCTTCAACTCCTGGTATGTAAAACCACAGATAATGCTGTGGATCACTGGTGTTTCCTGGCAGATGTGTGGTTTCATTCAGTCACAGTTATTAAGATGCTTAACTGTTTTGATTAGCCTAATAGATATACAACATGGAAACAAATTTTTCAGTTTCAGCAGGATGTTACATAAAACTGCTGGAATGTGATTCAGCATTGTACTGACTTTTGTAGGAAGGCAAGCAAAAGTATTTATTTTTGAGAGGATAGAATATAAAAGGATCAGAGATATGATTTCATTCTTTTCTTCAAGCCTCTTTCCAGATTTCTAAGTCTCTCACAAAGCAGATGTCATTTTTAAGATTTAAAACAGGAAAACACTAAAAATCAGCATTCTTTAAGAATTCTGCTATGTTTTATTCCCATTTGCCAGTAGAAAGCATGTATTTTGAATACTAATTACATAGCATTTTAAGAAGGGGAAAGACTTCATGAGGCAGCTACAAAGCAAACTCCAAAACAGCACCATGGGATAACCTCATTGGTTCCAGTGACTGGTGCTTTTCTGTAATCTCTTCATATTACTGCAACTGTTATTTAACCCTCAGAAGATTAAATAACATGCAAAAGCCTCAGGAATAATGTTCCAATCAACAAAATTCTATATTTAGTCTTGCTGGTAAAATTGCCAGTGCAATGGGCACTGAGATCCTCAGTTTTTGAACCTCTGATTTTACAGGATGATGGCAAAGAGACCCAGTCTACTCATTAAAAGAGGTGCCTGTCATTTGAGTTATAGCCAGTGTCCACTGAAAAGTATTCAACTGGATGGCTTCCCACAAATTGCTCTAGAACTATGGGTCTCCCGAGTCCCCCTTTTTTTAAAAAGTAACTGCTTTGTGTGATTGCAGAAAACAGTGATATGATGCCCAAATTTCACCAAGAGACCATACTAATCCTTGATTTTAAAGACTGAATTAACATCTATGTGCCTGCAAGTAAGCGAAGAACTGCTTATTCTTTCTGGTTTTAGGCTCTTTTCTATAAGCTACTTAAGAAACAAAAAGTACAGATTCCTTAAAAATCTTCTCAAAGGTGACACTTATTTGCTTATATCACTGAGTAGGTTGGAACTGTGAAGGGGAAATATCCTTCCAGCTGCAAAATCAATTCACAAGAAACTGGTTGGCCTTTTGAGGCTAGATGACAGTTAAGGTAAGTTGGCGGGCTGTGTTTTCCTGCCTGTAGTGCCAGCTGAGTTGTGTTGATACAGAGCTGCCTCTTTGTTTCCTGCACTCTTCTAGACACTGATGATGAGCAAACTGCAGACCTCTGAGAACCAGGAAGTTGGCTGCTATTTCAATACTGCCATTTTAAAGCAATATCCAACACACCTGCAGCACAGGTGCCATCTTACAAAAGACATAATTTACACTAGGCTTCCCCCCATCCATCAAAAGACTCACAGATATTCCCAGAGCCTGCTTGCTGCTAAAAATTCTCTTGATAAGGAGAAACAGCAGTTATGGCAGCTCTAGATCTCATCAGTGAAATAGGCTTTGCTGAGTTCCTTCAATAGATACCCAGCATGCACACAGGGAAGAGAGGTACAGACCCCCGGCCTGTGAAGCAGTGTTTCTTTGACCTTATATCTTAATCTCAGCCCTGCCAAGATTATCTAGCTTTCCCCACTTTCCATAATGAATGCAATTGGAATAAAAACTGATCATTCTCAGGGGCTATTGCTCACAGCACACTGTTAAGGTTAAACAGCTTGCATCTTAATTTGGTTTTCAAAGGCTTTATGTTCCTCAAAGTCAGCACTGTGCAAAAGCAAGATACATCACCAGGTAGACGTAATACTGTATTAATTAAGAATTCATGTTGAGTCCTAGTATCTATGGACTAGGTGGTACAGATTTTAGGTCCTTATTGCTGATTTTCATCTTTTCCCAAAATGTGTAGGCTGAAAACATGTGTACGTAGAATTGTTTCAGCCCAGAGGAGTGATGCGTGAGACACTGATACATGTTCTCAAACCACCTACAGGTGTACTGTAAAGCTTGGGGTGGATTTTTTATTTGGCTTAGTGAAGAAGCACACCAAGAATATGTTGAACCTTTTGTCATTATGTGGCTGCACTGAAACATGTCAGGAAAATGAATAGTGTTTTCTTGGAAGATGCTCCTAAAGACAGTATGGTGGCATACATTACTGAAACTGGCTTTTTCTTCTTTTATAAGTCATGTCAAATACATTCCAAAACATGTTTAATTATAAGTGGCAGAAAAACTTCACATGGTCCTTGATTTGCTGGTTGACCCAACATAGGATCTTGTTAAAAAATTATGTGCCTTGGAGTCAATTCCCTGGAGCATTCCCAAAGCATTTCCTGGAAAATAATGATGCAATAGTTTCCTATCCTATTGATGGTTGTCCCAGAGCACCTCAGAACAAATGCTCCCATTCCCTGAAAGCTGCTCAAGTACCAGGATGCTGCTATAAATGGTTGAAATGTGATGCAGTTTCCCCTTCAACTTCCTCCAGCTCAGCCTAATGGGAATTAAGAGCCATTAAAGGCTCTTTGCAGCATATGCAGTTGCTATTGATCAGTTGTTTTAGCCAATGATCTGATTACAACCATATTGTCTTTCCAGTGTCTTACTGGCAGAAAGAAACATGCAAACATACAATAAAAGGTGAGGAATGAAGATACCAGACCTTTCTGTGCATGCTAAGAATTTGTTTAGTTGCTAAAATTAAACGCACCCCATGTCTTTTTTCATGAGTGAAAGTTTCTACCTGCAATCCAAGAAGCCAGTTTAGAGCAAACCCAGATATATTAATAGAGCTCAGGGAGTCTGTCTTGCCAGAGCATGGAGCAGTGAGTTTTGCATTCTTCGCTGAATGGTGGCAGAGCTTAAAGAAGATGAGTTTGGGAAATGCTTTCCCCTCCTTCATTGCTGAAAAGTTTAGGGAAATTTCTGAGAAGTGGAAGTGCCAGTTCCTGCTCCCTTGGACTAATAAAGTGGTTGAACTCTGCTTTTGACTGTGCTGAGTCAGCGTTCTAACCCCTGGGCTTTTCATACAGGCAGGTGTTACCCTCTTCTACTCAGAGGTAACTCTTCATCATATGGAACCCAGCTGTGTTCAAATCAGGTGAACTATGAAAGCAGGTACTGGATTGATTCCCAGTTAGAGGGTAGTCTGGGCAGTAGTATGTTGACTTTCTGACTCTTCCACAGCTGAACCTTCCTGGCCTGTGGACTGTGGAGGATGCACAGAGGCAGACATGAAGTAAACAGTATCAAAGGCAAATGTACCAGGCCTCCCATGAGGGAAGGTGAAGTTGAGCAGAGCCTTTCTGTAGATCAATTACTCAGTGTCAGAACTCAGTCTTATACAGATGTGGTTTTGGTGCTTATGTTGTTATAGTACCTTGAACATTCATCCTCCAAATGGCTTCTCCAGCAAGATGAGGAGGGAAGGAAGAGCACTGTATTGAGAATATTATTATAGGAAGCCTGAAATGAAAGAAATCCCCCAAAACTCTGACAGTCCTTTGTGGTCCCAGCAATTTTTTTCTGTATTAGGTGGCTCCTGGGGAAGAGATCAAACTTCATTTCCCTGATTGCGACAGTCTTTTATTCAATGATGGCAGGCCACGGATACCACTCTGGATCTCTTGTTCAAAGCAACAAAACTGCTTTGAGCAGTTAGTTCAACTGTTGAATTGGAACTGGGTTTAGGAGAATAGATATAGCAGCTCACATCTATGACCTAAGATGTGAAGGGTTAGTTTGCTCTTTATGACTGGACAGGATATACAACACAGATATTCAAACCTTCCTTAGAATATGAATTATTTTGGACAGTACTTCAGTAGCAAAGCCACAAATTTGCTCAACTAGCAGGATGTGTCACTACTTAGATTGAGCTCTAGGAATCTCTCAGGAGATGGTCCAGAGTGGGTTGATGTGTAAACACCATCAATAAATTACTGGCACTTTACATTTAAAAGTGCATATAAGTGGGTGACTGGGGTAGAAATGAGATCTCTGCCTGACAGTGAAAGGAAACGTTAGCAACTGCATAAGAGCTAAGGAAAGAAGTGGGAGAGAGGTGTCTTCTCTTGCCACTGCAATAAATTGATCATGATTCCTAGAGATGGCAGGATGTGTTTTGGATTTCTCCTAATTTCTTGATGAACTATACCCATCTCAGAGCAGCCTGGCACTCCAAAAAGGGCTACACAGCCCTCCATGGTGCAGAGGACCATGACCTGCTTCAGAAGTATAAGTATGAACAGAAAATTACACTTGCCTGCCTTTGGAAACCCCAGCATTTATTGGCAGCTGAATGACTCACTATAGCACTTTGGTGTTCTTAAGAAAGACAAAAACTCAGAGAGGGTACAAATAAGCCATCTAGTTCAGTGGTACCTGGCCGATGAGGCTATGGCCCTGTTCTGAGCCCTGATGACTCAAACACATTTGTTTCCTATATGTACAATGGAGAAACTCATAGAGCATTTTATTAAGCCTTTATCTGATTCTTGAGTGTTTTTCTTTTGTGCTAGTTTCCAGCTCAATACTTCAGTTATAAAAGAGACAACTGGTTTTGATAGCTAAAAGATCACAATACCCTAAAACCTCGATTCCAGCAGGCAACTCCAGAGAGTCTGTTTCCTAAGAAATGTCCTCATTAGAGCTCAGCGGATCAGTTTGTTGATTCTCTTCCTAGTGTAGGAGAATTTCATGTAGGCTTGTGCTGCTGCTGGTATCCCTGCAACACACATTGCTCCCAACACAAACAGCAGGTAGCATCAGGGCCCTTGTGGGCTGCTGCCTGGCTAGAGGCACAGCTCCTTAAGAGAAGTAATTTGTGACTCCTGACTTCAGCACAGCAAGGAGCTGAGAACCATCCCTGCTGACTGAGATGCCACTGGCATGAAACTCCTCCAGCTGATGCATAGTGAGAAGGTGCAGCTGGAGGGAGCTGGCCTGAGAATCAGAAGGGTCAGATCAGACATGACCATGCTGAGAGGAACTGTGAAGAGCTGTTACAGCAGGTGTTTGGAAATGGAGCATACTGCTGTAGACTTCTGTGTGAGAAAGGAAACAAGTCACTGTGGGCTAACAAGTGGACAAATGATGAGAGATGGGGAGAGTTAAGGAGGGGATGTGATGCTTTCCACTGGAGTTTTCAGCATGGCTTGTGGGAACCAGGACAGCTGCAGTGACATGATAAATAAAAGAAGTCTCCAGTAAGTTTCCCCTCTAGAGCAAATATGCACCACTAGCATAAAGAATTCATGAAGTGTAAGGCACAGCTCCTCTCCAGTTAATTTTTTTTTTTTTTGTTTCTGCTTCCTTTTCCATCTTCACAGCCTTGAATTCAGGCACTCCTGCAGTGTCGGGATACTAGGTACTTGCATCCCTGAATCTTGTGTATAGGACAAGCAATTCTGCCAAACTGACTTGCCTTACATTGTCTACTTAGGTCTTATGAAGGGCTGTCTTCCCTTCATCAATGTAGACTGAGAAACTGGGTGCAGCGGAAATGCTGCCAGAAGCTACTTGCTATAAAAAGCTAATAGTCCTTTGTGGACCATGAGAGGAATGACAGAAATACAGCTTAAATTCTGGACCTCTTACATTACTCTTTGATGAAACAGTGCCCTGACACCAGGACGGTGAGGTCAGTTTCTCCACATTGCAGTCAATGTTCCCGACAGCAGTAGGTCAGAATTTTTCCATGTCATTCAGTCATTTTATGCTGACTTTGAAAATTCACAATGCTGCCAACTCTTCTGATCACAAAAATCATAGGTTTTAGTGTCAGAGTTATTTTACTAATCTTTTAATAGTGCCCGGCAAGATCCTTTTCGTGTTTTACTGTCTTGTCTTAAAATCCCTGGCTCAGAATCAATAGCATTTTCCATGATTTTGTATGCAAATAAGGTCTAAGTCGAAGCTCTTCATCATTTCCTCAGAGAGGTAGCTTCTAGCTCAGGTGGCTATCTGCTCCTCTTATTTCATTGGAAGTCACTTATTCAGATTATCTTACATTATTTCTGTTAAATAAGATGAAAAAGGTGTATTTTTTAATAGATGGCTTTTCTACATGTTACAAGCCTGAAATTGCTGTCTTAACACAAGCAAATTCTCAGTCCTCGAGTCACTTGAGCTCTCAATAGATTTAGGTTATTAAGTCTTCTAACTTTCAGGAAGTTGGAATACAAATACTTGAGTTTACCCTAGATGAAGCATCTGGGGCAGTTATGTCTCATCTAATGCTTAATGGTCCAATTGCTTGGTAGACCCATTCATAATTCATCAGGCATCTGATTAAATGTAGTTTAGCCTGACTCATGTGATAGTGTTTGAGGCTAATTTAAAGGCAGAACATTATACTTGCACAACTTGCCAATATATGCTAAGCATATAGAATGAACTCTCTCCTGATTAAAATATATGAACCATTTTATATGATTCCATGTTCCAAAGAATACTAATGCATTTTTCTAGGATAGCAGAAATTTCTGTTTACACTGATAATTGTTTCCTCTTTTCCCTTCTTTTACCCTTTTTCTTTCATTGAAAACAGCAAGACAGGGTTATACTGTAAATCTTTTGTTCATATCTATTTTACATGCAGTGACCTACACAACAGAATCTGAGTCCAAGCCTACACATGTAAAGATGACTTAGGCATTTGATAAAATAATACTCTATTCTTGAACATTATGCAAAATACAACAGAAATGCATTGTATTAGTAGTCCTCAGTTATTTTCCAGTCAGAGTTCAGTATTAGATATTATTTTCCTGACTTTATGTCAAGTTGATAGTAGATTTTGGAAAATGTTAAGTGACTGCTGTGCAGTACAGTTTTTATGTACTGATGATCTTTATTTAATATCACAACACACAAAGAATCTTGTCCAGTATATGTATTTCTTGAAAAGTCATACAGAATAGCAGCACTGACAAAATATTGGAGCGAATCAGCAACTAGTCTTAGCTTTAGAAAAAGAAAATGAAGAGCAATTCTGGCAATTAATAGTATGTCCATTTAATTGTTAAGTATCATATTAAATGAAAATACAACAGATTTATATAACCCCACAAGGACAGTAGAACCATAGATAACCAAAATCATAAATTTGTAAGGAAATATGTATAATAGCTAAAAGTGATGTCCTGTTCATAAAAGGTTAAAGATTGATGAGGAAAAAGATGCTGAGGAAACTCAGTGTATGTTCATATGAAGCCATCAGATTTAGTTCTCTAGTAAAATCGGAATTTTGCACTTAAAACAGGAAATCAACTGTGTTTTGTTGGAAAATTATTAGGTAGTCTTCTTTTTTGAGTACAGAAAACTGTTTCTGAGAATTCCCAAGTAAATTCACTAATTAGAGTTAAAGAACCCTTTTAAAATTCCCTTTAAGGAAAGGCATATCAAATCTTTTTTGTTGTCCTGAGGGATCTTGATAACACAGACTCTTCAATTCTCCACAGGATTAAAAGTCACTGGAATATTATGGATATGCTATATTTGAAGATTTCCTTAGGAGTGATGAACTTTCTATATCCATAAATCATTTTATCCTACTGTAAGGTTAGCATATAAAATATTCAGAAAAAGTAGCAAGAAATTACTGTCTTTCAAACCACTGCCATCTCCCATTATTCATAGGCATATGGTCAGAGTCTGAAGTAAAACAGAAGTGAGCATGTCTGCCAGTCTTAGCCTAACAAGTCCTAACCAGGAGTACTTTGGCTTTATTCTCATTGTATGTGCTAGAGAGCAGTCATACTGAAGGCTGCCATCAGTGGGTCCTAAAACATACAATTTTACAACCATTATTAGAGATCATACCAGTCTATTAAGACTCAGATGATGAAGGTAGCCTTCCTTATAGCTCTGTCTTGAACTAAAGCCAAGAATATTTTAGGCTAAGGATTGAGAAAACAACAAGAGAGAGTAGATGAAGGTGGGTAAGGGCTGGAAGCAGAGAAGGAGAGAGATGGAAAGACAGAGAGCAGTGTACAATCCATATATTGATGGTACTGCAGCACAAATGCTTCAGTTATCCTTGGCTTGACATGCACATTTACTGGGGAAATTAATGAATGGAGTCTTGTGCTGAGAAGAAAGTTCTCTTGGGGAGGAGCACTCGTGGGTTAGCCTTATCCCATGACAAAGAGATCAAGCAGGTGGGCTGTGTATTTTTACTACTCATTGAATGACGGTAGCTGTAGCTCTGCAGCAGGCTAGGTAAAGGAGGAAAAATGCTTCCCTGGCATTTTTGTAATTTCAAAGCGGAACTCAGTTTTGCATGTGTTTTACCTCCCTTTAAGTAGCTCTTTGAGAGTAGTTGTAAAATAATGGCTTGATCATGCAGCTGTTAATGGAAAATGAATTCTGGATGTCTAGATAACATAAGAGGTTTGATTCAATGGCAACATGACTTATTTAACTGTAAATCAGATTCCTCTGTGGGTGGCTCAGAAAGAGAATGCTCTTCAGTCAGAGAACAGAAAAGATGCACATGACTTTGGCATCCAACTCTACAAAGGATCACCACAATAAATTTAGAAAAGCAATTAATAACCTGAAATGCTCTTGTACCCTGCATTCTACCTTTTTTAGTAGTGAGCGGGTTTGTAAACATTTGATGATTGTTAATTCCCCACCAGAATAAAAAAAATAGCCTTGCTTGGACTCACTTCTTGGGTAGTTTTTTCTTGTAATTACAGTTTTTGTATTCCATGTTTTTAACGGGATTATTATTCTTTTGACCAGCTTCTTTTCCAGTCTCCTGGCCAGTGTCTCTGGAAGACTAGCTTTGTGCTGCTGCATTCACTTCTTTGTGTGGAAAGAAAGTGATCTGCTTTTTGTATGCTATTTATAGAGAGCTCCTCCACAGTGATGGCGTCCCCTCCCCCCCCGACAGCTCTGAGCATCATCGTAATGCAGCTACCCGCCACCTGATGTCCTATTTTCTCATTGGCTCTAGCTGTTCCCAAACTTTGTGACTCCTGTGAGCTCACACCCAGCTGTACTGGCTCTGAGTCTCCTGCAGTGAGACATAATCTTCACTTTCACTTCTATCATTTGTCCTTAATATGCCAAAGCATCTGAACAAGTGCTTGCATTCATTCCCAGAGCCCCCCGTCCTAGGTTCAGCCTGGAGGTCACTATGGAAATAGATGTATTCCTCGGCTCTGTTATGAGACCTCTGCTACTTGCTGAAGGACTGTAACACATATCATCGCATCTGAGACAGGGATTTTATATTCAGATGACCTTTTATTTCCTGAAATTGTCAATACTGTTTCACCCTACATCTGCTGTTCAGCTAGAAGTCAGGTGACCGATTAACTTGAGCAATGGGATTTCCCTGTGATTATAAAGCCAGGTGACTGTGACAAGGTCACCAGGAAAAACACTCTTGTGATTTTAAGCTTGACAGAAGTCTGGCAGGAAATGCAGATGAGAGAAATGTCACAGTTAGGCAATGATAACCTTAAGTATCAGAGCCTGAGCTCAGAAATGTTTTTCTTTTCAGACCATCAGAAGGGTTCATGAAATATGTCTGTTTGTTCATTCCTCCAGGATACCCTCTCTGTTCTTACATCTCAGTGTGTTATGATAAATAATGCATTGCCTTCCCAATAGCCTTGATAAAACTGCTTCCTTAACCATATGAGGAGTACATTTCAAAAAGAGAACAAGCAGAGCACAGAGATGGAAATTAACCCCAGGACCGCCAGCCTCCATTAGCAATAATGGTGTCTGACAATTCCGGGGTTAAATGAGAAGTAGGTGCCTTTTTACTGAGTTCTGCTCTTTGTTCTTGCTTTAGTGTGTGTCATTGTGGAGACTGTCATGTAAGGTTAATGACAGCCTCTCATTACCCTTGTCAAATATGTAATAATGTGGCCCAACAACAGGGCTGAATGGCTCCTGCTTGTCAGACCCCTATGTTTTGCCTAGCAGATGGTCACTGTGTTTGGAGAGGCCCTCAGATCCATCAGTGCTATCCTGAACACGTGTGTGAGGGAGGCATTTTTCCCTGATGGGACAGTTCATGGATGGAATACTAATTGGGCACAGCAAGACAACTGAGGATTTATTTATTTTTGCTCCTGGTAGGAATATGTTGTGTTCAAGGGAGGGAAGGGGGAGGGAGAGAGAGGCAAAACCCTGTTTCTGCCTCTGCCAGCACTTTTTTATTGTCTGACCCCTTACACTGGCAAAATTGCTGCGTGTTAGGCCTCATGCTGAAAATCTGGGCTTTTTTGGCTACAGTGTCAACCAGCATGAAAAGTCAGGCTTTGGACAACTCTGGATTCTATATTTTGAAAGTCTGACTTCTATTCTGCTGCCTCCTAAAAAAAGTAAACAAAGTTGTTGCTTATTCGCTATGAGCTTTGGAGAGCATCATGTTAACATATCCCCTTGATATTACCTCCCTAGTTATTAGGATTAAATATTGATACTGTGGTAGCTGACCCTCCTGTGTTAGGCAGTATGCAAACAGAAAATATCTGTTCTTTCTCAAGGGAACATAAGCCCCTTTCGCATTAGGTTGGTGATATGGAAGGCAGCGGTTTGCACTGTCTGATGTATCAGTAGCCTGCTCTGAAAGCTGGCATACTCAGCCTTTGACCACACACCCGTGTCTATCAAACAGAAAGCCCTTTGCAACAGGAACTTACACTCCTCAGAGGCTTGTGCTAGGGCTGCCCTAGTTAGGTACAGATTTATTTACTTATTTTTTAATTATTATTTTCCTTTCTTTAAAAAACATTCTATCGCTTTACTGTTCAAAAGATTCTTTAAGATGCAAAGGTAGTGCAAAGTAATGTAATACCACATTTCCTTGTTTGGGAAACTTTGCACTAATGGAACTCCATTGTTCTTTGTTGAAAATGCCCAATAAGAGCAGCCTGCACAGCAATAAAATAATGCTTTGTCTGATGTGGTTAGGTACAATTCGTCTACCTCAAGGAGTGGGATAGAAATGACTAAAATTAGGGTAGTTACAATGGTGCAAATATTCTTAATGTAGACAATACCTCAGTCTGGAGAACAAGAAAAAATTGTTCTAAAAAGAATAATCAGCCTATTTGTTTCAGAGGGACATTAACTCTGAAACTTAACTATATCAGTGTAGAAATCAACATGGTTTAATACTTCACTGCTAAGCCTTATAATGCAGATAATCCCTATCACAAAGAGCTAATTTTCCTAAGAAGTAGATACAAATAATGTAGTGAAAAAATAAAGTGGGAAAGTGCACTGGTTGCTTTATTCCATTTTGTATTACAATTATTAAAACTCTCTATTGTTGATTCTAATGAAGTGGCCCTGGACTTCCTGTTGCCACCATTGAAGTGGTGTGCATTGCATCCCAGTGGAAAGATTTAAAAAACTCACATGGAAAATCCTAATCACTTCAGGAGTGTAAGGAAAAGAACGTACAAAAGCTATCTCTAAGAATGCCCATGGGTCTTTTCAGGAGATTTAGTCTCTGCACTCTCCCATCCCTTTCAAATCTCATTGAAACTCTTTGTTTTTAGCAGTAAAATGACTAATTTTCCATCTGTAAATGATTCTGGTAAAGGCCAGATCCAAAAGTGGAGGCCTAGAATGGCATACACAGCTTAGTCACCTCATCTTTTGGGGCTGTGAGTGTGCATCTGAGTGAGAAGGACATTTTCAGGCTGACAGCAGGCTCTTAAAAAAAAACCTTCTGCAGTCAGCAGACTCTAGTGCTTCTTTTTTAAAGACATTTACTGTGAACATTACTCAAGTTGGCATAGTTCCCTTTTCTCTCTACCACTTCTCTCGTACTGAAACAGCAAAGAAGTGGGACATCTGTGAACAGATACTTCAGGAGATACCTGCTCCTTCATATTGGTGGTTTTCCTCACGGAAAGGATCCTAAGAATAGAAGACAAGAAATCATGGGAAGTTACTGAGGGTTCCTGGGGGAAAACAAAAGAGAAACAGAAAGGATGCAGTTTGTGAGTCAGCTTTCTACTGTGCCTACACACTTGACGATGCACTGTGTCCTACAGAAAGAGGGCATCAGAAAATATAATTGTTACTATGTAATATGTCCACCTCAGAAGACTGGTGGAATACAAAAGTGTAGGCTAAGGCTGCTTCTTAGTATATGTAAAGATGGTAAAGGAGTAAAATTATGTAAATCACAATGGGAATTGAAACTAGGGGTATTCTCAGCAATTAGCTCTAAAAAGAGCAGATGTAATAAAGCCAAGAGTCATCTCTGCTGGTTTTCTCAGACAGTACTTTCTGAGGCAACACAAAGCAACATGAGTGTGGAATCTAAAACTTCCCTTTTTATTTTTTATAAACCCCTTTCTAATGCACATCGCAGATTAAGCTTGTAATTTTTTTATCTCTAAAGACACTTTGCTAATGCAGTGTAGCTCATGACTTTAGAAAATGCTGAGAGATACACAGCACTCCCATGTGACTAATATTTTAGAATGAAAGCCCCTGAATTACAGATAAGAACACAAGTCTGGTAACACACACATTTTTTGTTTGACCAGGAGAGGTGGTGAATCCAGCAGTACATTAAGAAAAGTTTGGGAAAGTAGCCTAATTTTCCTGCTGTTAAATATTAGTAAGAACTGAAGTGCAAAGATATTCCTATCTATGTATGGGATTATGGGAGAACAAGGTAAGATGGCAGAAGTGATACATAGGTGGTAAAAGAAGTGTTAAGAAAAGAAAGGTAGCTCCTAAACTACAGACTGAGATAAAGGATTGGGGTCAATGTCTGTTAATGGTCATTTCCTCACAGAATAAGAGTGGGTCAAAAATGTAGCTCCAGAGATAAAGAAAAGCCTAGCTTCAGTGTTGAGATGCACAGCTGATCACTCCAAGGCAATTAAAATGAATTGACTGAATTTGTTTATTTGAAGGTAGCATGAGTGAAAGCTTTCCTTTTTAGGAATTCAGATCAGGCTTGCCTCTGCCTGGGAAAGGTGGGGGGATTGATTAGACTGATAGAATACATTATAGCTTACTGTTTCAAAAGTATTGATATGCTGGAGTGGAGTACATAACGTGGAGCCACAAATTTTTTTTTTCTTAAGCTGTCTTCTGAATATGATGTGAGAAAGGCATTAGGTTACTGGAGTGTCAATAAGCCAGACCACATGTTTATGGGTAGCAAGCAAAATACGTTTTGAAGTGTTAGCTCTCTGAACCCTTATTATTCCCAATTCTTTTAGTATTTTCTATATTTAACAATTCTCCTATTGCAGATTGTGAAATAAAATAAGAATGCCACACAGGGGGGAGTGAAGACCTGCATCTGCAAGGGAGACATAAGGTCTTGGGATAGCCATGTGGCTGCCTAGTCAAAGTTGAATATAGGGTGGGAACAATGATATTTGTGTCAACTGCTTAATTGTTGTTTGGGGCAGGAGACACTACTTGGCAACATTTGATATATATGGATTTTTGGGTCTTCTCAGAGAGTTCTAGTGATGAGATCATGGAATGCTTCTATTTTGTAGATGTCAGAATCTGTACAACAGTGTCATGGTTACACGCTTGCAGCCACAACGGAGGATTGCAGGAAAAAGTGAAAAAATAAATCCAAACATGAATAAACCCATAGAACTTTCTTTAAAAAATAAACGTAATTACAATCTGGAGTCCAGTTTCTTACTAAGCTTGAATTCTTGAAATGAGTAAATAAGAATAAAGGCAGAGGTCCATAGAGATATGTAAAATAGACTTTTCTCAAACTGAGCTGTAGTCATCTTAGACTACCTCTTCCCCAGAGCTGCCTATCCCTAGCTTTTATACAGTCAAGGAGAGAGATAGCTATGACACTGTATCTACCTAAGTAAGGTGTAATAACTTGCTTTCTGCATTCACACATGGAACTGGAGACAGTTAGGTAACTTTGGATATTGGGCAGCGTGAATAGGTGAATTTAGATGTCACAGCAGGCAAGCAAGTTTATCTTGGACATTGGTCTGAAAATGGAGCCTGGTAAGTCCATGCTTTAGATACAAGCCACATTGGGGGGCTATTACTATAATTAGTACAAATTTCCACAAACAAGTATTTTGTATTTCTTACTGCTTGGTTTCTCTTAGCTAGTGTTTTCATTTGAGTGTCACAGACTCCAACCATCATATATTTGCTGTAAATGTTTTGAATTCAGTAGAGTAGTGCAGCCATTGCATTAAATGTCAGCTTCTTGTTAAAGTCTTTTATTTCCCACAAAGTTTGAAATTTTCTCCCCTAATGATTTGCCTCCATGTGAAAGCACTCAATACCACAGAGAACCGGATCTGAATATATTTAACTTCTCTGTAAAGCAAAGAGGAATGTACCTTATTTTCATGTGGACAGCCAGAATGTATCTGTCAGTTCCTAGTTATTTTGATATGGCCCTCTAGTTTTTCAAAACTACTGATGAAAACTTTTCCTGGATAACTAAAGCTTAAACTTTAAAATATGAAAAGTTTTCTTTGCTTCTTAACTGGCACTTTATTATGACTGTGAAAAACAAAATAATTTGAAAAGGTGCAGAGCACTTTTTTTTTTTTTAGAGGAACTGGAAAATTCAAGACTTTGCTGTGTAGCAGCACAGGAAAAAGAGCAAAGCAATTTTCTCTATTTGGAATAGGCATGATTTAATTATCTCCTTCTGATCCCTTATTAATTAAGAAATATTGTAGGCTCTTTGAAGCCTGCTTTTGCTTCCTATCTAAAAACACGCCTGTCAGTCTTTCCCCCTCTCTACATTGCCACACCGTGAGTGTATGGAGGCAATGAAAAGTCTACATGTTTCTTCCCTCCTGTGTTTATGCCAGGACTGAAAGAGCAGCCAGGAGTTGAGAAGCAATAGTGATCCCCAGCTTGCACATGACTTTTCTAACAGCACGGGAGATGAAAACTTCCCCTGTGCCTGTTCTTGAGTATCAAACCCAAATTTTGTGTATGTAGCTTCAGTTGGGATGATTTCACTAGCCAGAACTTTAAAGACAACTCCCTCTGAGGTTCCTAATGAGACCCAATGAAACACAAAATTCAAATGCATGGTTTTATTTCCTTGTGTGATCCTCATGTCAGGACACTGCAAATGGTCACAGTCCCCAGGAAAAATGACAGCCTGAGGAAAATGACTGAGCAAAAGAGCCGCATTTCTTTACTGTTGGTAGGAAGAAGGCATGCAGCCTCTCCCCTGCTGATGGGCTTCATGGTGCACCGCGGTTTCTCTCAGAGGAAGACAGGAGAAACCTAAACAAGCCTGATTTTCCCCGAATTGCTTCCTCAGGCAGGATGCCCTCTCCTCTGGGAGGAGCTCTGACATGCCTATGTGCCAACAAAACCACTTGGCTCACACAGTGATGCTGGTACCTCAGTACCCGGATGATGATGGTACGGTCTTTTTCATTTTGGTGTTTCTAATGTTCTTTTAAGTTTTTACAAAATCTGAAGTTTGCTTGTAATGTCCTTTTCTCATGAAAATATGGATAAGCAAGATGATATATATCTGTACAGCTTTTACTTTAATTCCTCTGATACTGGTAGATTTGATTAGAGAAAAGTGCTGAACAAATATTTCAAAAATCTACCAGTCGATTAAATCACACTTTCTCCCTATCTTCCTGGCATATGAGGTCAACTTGGGCATAATTTTAAATCTTCTAGTTTAGATTATGATCTTTAAAATTACATTAATCTAGTTTTAATGTTCAATGTGAGGACAGGACAAAAGCCCAGGAATTAAGCTATTGCTCACATTGCAGCATCATAATAATATAGCTTCAGACTCCAACCAAGATGTAGCAAACCAATGTGTCCCAGAAACATACATGCTTCTATACTGAATTATGTCACTAGTTCTACTAGAGAGAAAGTAAAAGTGCTCAAAGCCTCAAACTAGACCTTTTTTAACAGGACTGGGAGGGGTATCTGGGCTATACATTTCTTAACAGGTTCTGGCACTAGTTCAAGTGTCTTCTTTTATATACATGGGTAAGCTTTGTTTTCAGAAGTTAGAATTGTACCTTGGTTGTGTAAAGTTGTGGAGCTCTGGAGTCCTGCAGAAACAAACTGGAAGTGAGTAAACCATTAGTGGTCCAGCTTTTCTTACGAAACTTTTTTCCACTGCAGAGATATCCTCAGTCTAGTGGAAGGTAGCTGCTGTAAGTCACGATATTCATTGGGCCAGATAGAGTTGAGAACAAAATGAAATTACCAGAGTTTACTAAGTTGTTTCCCATCTGCCGAGCCACAGTAATTTTCCATTCTTGGCCTGTTCCAGTTGTGAGATAATATGGCTTAGCATTAACCTCTCTCAATTAACTTTAAATCCAAAGGCTTCAATTAAGTCACATTGCTTTACACCTGGGATAGGCTAACAGCATGCACACAGTCATCTACCAGAGATTACAGTAGCTCAGCCAACAAACAATGGGCTAGTAAACTGTAATGTGGTCATGTATCCAAGTCTCCAGGTACCCTAGGTAACTCTCATAAATTACCTTGAAGGTGCTGCTTCTTGTATGAAGTAGGCACAACATCTTATCTGGAGCCAGGGACAGGACAAAGCACAAGGGTGAAGTGCTGTCAGCTGTTGCTGCTGCTGAGCTGCTAGGGAGCAGCTTTCTGAACTGGTGGTAGGGTTACCAAGGCTTGAATTTCCTGATCCCTGACCATTTTGGTAGCAGCTCTGGAGATCACTAGGGCCTGGCTAAATTAATGAGAGGAGAGGCACAAAGGTCATCTCCACGAGCAAGTCTAAGCTTTTCATGGCCCCTTATGGAGACCTCCAGAGAATCCATACTCTCTAGACATTGTAAAAGTGTTACAGTTCAGGTCTCTAGTTTTATCCACATTAAGATAAACTTAAGTGCAAAGTCTCATACTTGTGAATCATTGATTGGAATTTGATGGAACTGGCTGAATATAATCTGTAAATTACATCAGTTCCTTTAAATACATTTTTCTATCATTTTGGAAAGCTCTAGTTATTGATTCATATCTTGACTGGAAGAAATTGCAGTGGATAAGATGAAGAATAGAATGAAACTGAAGGAATACAAGAAAATCAGAGAAGCAAAGAGAGAGATACACTTTAGGGAATCGTGATGCTTAAAGGAAGAATTTTAAGAGAAAAGTAAATAACATGTCTTCGCTAGCTACAAAATATGAATTTAATCCAGAAAAAAAAATTGAGTTAGTAACAGAGAAATCTTTATTTTAAGTGTTTTTCCTGTTGACCACCACAGTATGCTTTGAATATGACTGTAGTCCTCACTAACATGAAGAATATTGTGATAAAATCTCTTGGAAGTGATTAAAATCCTTGAGAATACAATAAAAAATGTGGAAGTTTGGTACCTTAAAGTAACAGAAATACAAAGAAATTTAACCCTTGTGAAGTCAGCTTATAGCTCCTATAATGTTGTCCAGAGAAAGAGATTTCATTTTGATTCACATGTTAAAGCTGTGCTGTACATAAACATAGGCTTGTGTTTCAGCTGGTGAAGATACAGTCAACTTTGTTAATTGGTGTTGGTCTCTGTAGTACCTAGAGACAGGGACACCGCAGAAATGCCTTAACAAGTGCCATCCCAGGGAGGGCGGTGGGGCACAGAATCTCTGGTGTGCGCTTTGCTGTGTGGTGTGCTGCAGTTTGCTGGCTGCCTGCTTGATAATTGGCAGGGAATCCAATCCAAAATTGACAAGATTCATGTCTTCTGCAATGCTTGGACAGCAGGGTCCTGTCCGCTCCTTTTCCCTGCCAAGCAGCCTGGCACGGAGAGCACAGTGCAGATGGAGCAGCACAGCTCACCTGGGCGCTCAAGACACTCATATCTGCAGTCTCACTGAACTCTATTTGTCTTTTTGCTCATATTTTCCCAAATTAAAGCTGGAATTTAATGCACTGCAGCCTTTACTTAAGTCTCTTTGACAGCATAAAATAAAAGAGGATAAATATTACTTTGCAAGTGACAATTGAATTTTATAGGAATGTGATATAAGTAGTTACATAGTAATAGCTTTAATTTATCACAACACTGTCTTAAGAAGAAGAATATAATTGATTTACCAGAAACTCGTCTAAGCAACTTGAAACATCATAGCTTTATAAATATTCTTTATATTCTTTGGATCTACTTTTTTGTTGTTTCTTGCTTCTTCCAGACCTGGCTCTGTCATAAAATTATCAACTAGTACCAAAGAGAGAAACAAAGTTAGAGACAGAAAAAAGTTGGCACTGGATAATTTAGGGAATTGGCAAAGGGGTTTAGAGCATTTCAGTCTGTTCGAAACTTACTGATGGGAACTGTAGAAAGAGCTAATGGGGATAAATGGTTTGTGCTCCTCATTAAGAAGCAGGAAAACTGCAGAATGCTGAAATATGTGGTGTTTTCTGAGTGAAAGCTGAAAGCAGGGAAAAAGGACAGGTTTTGGAAATAAAGGAAAGAAAGATGTGGGTTAGAAGGAGATCATCAAAGACAATACAAAGAAACTACTCATGCCTCTGCTGGGTTGTCTTTAGTTGTCAGTGTACAAAAGAATATTTAAGTAAAAAATGCTGCTATAAACGCCCATTTGCTAGGGTTAATGCAATTATTCTCAACTTTGGGTGCATTAATGGTTAAACATGAATAGTTTCTATGCACAATTAGAAGGTGAATGAGTCTAGAGTTATTTGGCCAAATTCTTTTGTGAACCACAAAGTCACATGCAATAGCTTTTTCTTAAACAGGGAATACAGACTACTACACTTCCCAACCTTCAAGGTAATGTCAGGTTGTATCTGCTGCAAGCTCTGATTCAGGACTATCCTTTGTGATCATATTTCATGTCCTTTTTCTACATATTTCAGCTTGTTGATAATTTGTATTTTAAGCTTCACGGCATTCATATTGTAGCTGTATCAGGTAAAGAATTTAGAACCTGTAATTATCAATATTGTGACTTATTTTAGTGTTTTGGAGACCTAAACCTTCCAGAGGTTAAAGCAGAAAAAAATTACATTGCTTTGTAACATGTATTGATCACAAGTATATAATAACATCTCTGGCTCTGAGGACACCACTGCTTACAGTCAAAACCACGGTTTGCTTTTAGCCTTATCCAAATAGATTATTAAGCTGCAAGGTGAATTGGTCATTGCCCTTCTCTTTTCTCCTCAGCTCAGTGCAGTATATTAACTGCAGAAGCATGTTAAAGCAGTGTTGATTTCAATCTAAATCAGTAAAAGCAGCAGGTAAAAATTGCCAGCTTGGTACCCGCTCACCTTATCTGAACAGAAGGTTCCCCAAAGCTTGGGAAGACTGGAAATGAAAATTAACCGGTCTGAGAAAAAGAAAATAATTAAGCATTCCTTTCATAGGCAATGCTCCTAGAGCCTAAAATGAGCTCTACTTCCCCTGTACAGTTTCTGAGGGAAATAAAAAGCATGCAGTAGAGCACAAATATGCCCTGAAATTTTAAGGAGAATGTGCACTGACCTTTAAGCAACATGCACACCGTTGAAGAACCTACCTACCAACAGGCAATTATAAACTGCCTGAGATCCATGGGGAATTCAGCTGTGGTTTCCTGCCTGCCCCTCTCCTTTCTTGGACGCAGCCATGTTTTGCAGTATGACCCTGACAGGGAAAGCTGTAGGGAGGTGCAGAGGGGCTGAGCCGAATTGCTGCTGCTGTGGTGTCACAAGTAAGGGCTCTGCAGCTTGCTTGCTGCCTCTGCCCAGTGCTTTGTCACTGTGCTTAGTAAAAAGAATTTCCCTTTACTCTCCAGTAAACTGTGCTCACCGAAGCTTTGTCTCTTGCTGGATTGTGTTGACACTGATGTGACTAATCCTTCTGAGGGTGGTTATACTCCCAGCCTGGAAGAAGAAAAGGTACCAGCATGCCCATGACAGCAGGTTGTGTGTGGAAGAGGAAGGCAGCAGAGCAGCACTATAACCCCTTGTGAACAAATGAAGCGGTGGCAGGGGTCAGGGCTCTCTTAGAAGGAGGTGTCAGCAGGCTCTGCTTTGAGGACCTTTCTGCTCATATCTGGTGAGGATTAGCAATGCATCTTCCCAGCCAGTCCATATCCTTGTCCCAGTTCTCGGCACCCTGCTGGTAATGTCTGAGTGAAAGGGTCATGGCTGCTGAAGTGTGTGAGCCTTCCTTCATTCAGAGAGAGGTGAGATCTGAGCACACATCTCATCCAGGTGACTCTATTTAATCCTTTGTTCCACATCACCTTCCTGGGCAACATGGCAACATCTTCTTTTTTACTTTACCTCAGGATGGGTGCAACCTTGCAACATGGGCTTCACATTTCCTTTCTTTTCCACAGTCTAAAATAAATTTATAAACTACACACACAGTCAAAAAAATTCCCAATAATTTTAGTATATTCCTGTGTAAGGTTGTGTCACACAATTATTTTTGAGAATTATTTTTCTTGTGTATTACAAACCTCAGTTATATGCAGTGTTTGCCTTGATATATTTTTATTCCTGCTATTTTCTCCCTGTAAGGCTGGAGATAAGAAACTGCCTTCCCTTTAATGTCATTGTTACTGAATTTTTTCGGCAGTCACACCCACACTGTATGTATCCAAACTTGTTACCTGTGCCACTCTGGGCAAGAAAGAAGGGAAAGAGATCTAACAAGGACAGCTGTAATTTTCCTAACAGGGTAAAAAGCAGCCAATTGAGAAGCCCTTTCTCAGTAGACACTGACGAGACACCAGAATACTCTCTCCTCAGGTGAACGCAGCAATCGCATCCCTCGCTAGCACTATGGCACAGTGGAAGATGGCGAGCTGCAGGCTGCCAGCTTCCGTTATTTATAGCATCAAGAGCTTCAGGGTGTGAGGCAAGCTGTTTTTAACACAGTGGAATTTTCTTCTGTTTAATTGTGGAGTAACATCATTTTTAGAAAGTCATCACTTCTGCTCAAGAGAGTTAAAAAATTACGCTGCTGTACCTAGTTAAAAAAGAAAGATTTGTGAAATAAAAAAACAAACCAAAACAAAACACTTTTCCAAGGCTTTAGATAGTTTAAAGGCCATTGTGTTGTCTGGAAAATGTAGAAAGGAAAATCAATAAACAGCATGTAAAAGAAAGAGGAAAAATGAAATGAGACACATCAGTTAGGCTCCTGTTCTCTCCCATTTTGGTCCTATCCATTGTGCTCCTAAGCCGAACATGGAGATACTATGCCCAGAGAAATGCACAGAAACCTGCTTATACAGAAACAGTGCTTGCAAGACTTGATAAGCAAATTAGTAGAGTAATTTGTTACAGCAGGTTCACTTAGAGTTCACAAGGACTCTTCTCAGTTCTACCTTTCCCCTCAGCACTTTCTTAGGTAGTGCTTACAGAGATATCCAAGAACTCAGACAGGAGCATGCCAGGGCCTTGTCTTTCTGCAATAGGATTTAAATAATTCCCATTGAGTTACACTACTTCACAGAGATGTCTGGTATGCAGAACACACCAGGATGTTCCTAAATTGTTAGGGAATGAGAGCAGAAAATCTCCAGTGAAGGACTTCCTGTGTTTTGACAGTGTCACATTTTCAGGTAGACCCCAGAGCCTCCCAAACACCTTCCAGAACTAGTTTATCATTGTGTCACACAAAAGGGTGATTAGAAGTCACTGGAAATGCAACAACCCTAATTTAACTTGAAAGGAAGCTTTATTTGTGAACCTAGTGTATTGAGCACTCACAGCTTATTTTAGTTTTTGCAGTTCAATTGAGTTTAGAAATTAAAAACAGAACAACAACTCAAACACAAACCCAACTAAACAAAAAGCCCAACAAATTTCTGCACCTTTGCAATAAAGAAATATTTGGACACATTTTTTTACATTTAGAAGCATGCAATATTTTTAGCTTTTTCCTTTCTTGCCCATAGAAAGAAGAGTAAAAGCAACAGGCATGGAGAAAACAGGTGAGAGACCATAGTTTGGCCATAAAGGTAAGGTTGATGCATGAGTGTTATGAAAGAAGGAAAGAGACATGAAGATGGATGAGTTTGCTGATGGTTTAATATTTCCTGTGCAGCCCCAAGTTGGGATCAGTACCTACCTCCATATACCAGATGAACTTCAAGACAGCTGGAAGAAATGATGTTGACTTTCAGAAGGATCCTGGAGTCAGTCAGAACAAGAACATGTGGGACTGACAGAAGGAGCCAGAGGCCATGTGGGTTCCAAACAGTTGGAAGCACCAGACTTCTTTATCTGTTTTCAGGAGCCGCATCAGCTACAGACTTCCCTTGTGACCTTGATGTTAGGCTGCATCTCAGCTGTGAGACTGAAGAAGGCTTTGAGCTTTTCAGCTTGTGTTCTGGATCTCATCATGCCCCATCTCGATATCTGGGTTAGTCATTTGTGTGCACCACCCTCCTTTCACTCGACTCTCTAGGTAAAAAGATTTGGTCCCATTTGCAATGACTGGGGACATGTCCTGCCATGCTGTGGACTCACAGATCACTTCAGTGGCAGCATAAATCTGCTTTTTCACTTTGGTTCTTCATATGCAAAATAGAAAAGATAAATTTTCTACCTCAGATAGGCCAGTGCCTTCCTTAATAATAAACCAATAAATACATCCACTTAATAATAACAAAGTGGTAATGTCAATGAATCTATGGAAGTACCTAAATAGCGAAGGGGTCATGAATTCCCACTACGTTGAAGCCAAAATATGGACAATTAACTCATCAAAGAAACAGATATTTATAACAGTCTGAGTTCCTGCAAAATCTCTTCCTGCCTCCTGCTTGCCCCACAAAGGGCTCCATGAAGTCAATAACACCTTAGGTATTTGGATCCATGTGGCTATAAGCAGCTGTTTTGTCAGGAATTCAGCTGAGAGAGATTAATTCTCAGCCAAATCATAAGGACTAATCAATGTTTTTTAACTTTGGCTGTTTGACCTGAGAAAAATCTTTCTGAAGTTTCTAAGATTCCTCCCTCTCTAAAGAGTCTCTGGTTTTAGCTCCTTGTATTTCTTTGAAGAAATAACTTCCACCCCTCATATACTCTCTCCTACATTAGTGAATAAGGTAATGCATTTTTAGGTTGCTGAGTTAAGCTGACCTTAGGCCCCTTAATTATAATGTACCCAAGGTTTTAATTAATTTGTAGGACTGAACAGGGAATGATGTACCAAATAGCTTCTGAAAGTTGAGTCAAAATCCTGTACTTGTCAAAGCAGAAATATTGAATCAGGGCCAGGTGTAATATTTTTGCATCCTTTCCAGATGTCGAAATGTTTTTGAAGGGAACAAAGTGCTATTAGACATGTTATGGGTTTGTGTGTTTGATGTGCTCAAGTTTCACAATAGCCACTTTGTGTAGTGCTGTTGCATTAAGAAAAAAATAATAATAAATTAATACCTGAGGAATAAGGCAGACCATTTCTCTCAGGGTCCTTCGCTAATGCTAAGTCCAAAAACAATCGGCCATTAACTTCAGCTGGAGTATGATGGCACAGGTTATGACAAGTATCGCCTCCTTATTCCACAGAAGAAACATCTGTAGCTATCTGAAATTTTACCGATAGAGGGCTCTATTTGTTTGATTTAAGTCACAAAGAAGGGAGAAGTGCGCTTTCTTTTGGGGGGGGGGGGGGGGGAGGAGAGGGTTGTTAGGTTGCTATAGTAAATCCTATAACCTGTATAAAAGTGGAGTCAGCCGAAGTGAATTGAAATAAATGCTTAAAGGGACATCGTTTAAGTGTTTCTCTATCTTCTTGTTGCTTTGTTTTGGTATTTCTGGAATACTAATGCTGGCTGACTTGCTTATCTGCTTTTGGAAAGGCACAGTCCAGAATGCTGTGAGGTATTTTAGGAATAGGAAGATATTAGTAATGTGATAATTTTAAATGACTTTCAATGCTTAAAGCCTACAAAAATAAAATGATACCTCTATATGTGCTTTACCAAATATATTTTTTAGTAATGTTTGCTCTTATGATGTGTGTTTTAAGCATAATACACAAAGATAGATATGCATGTTAACGGAAAAATGAAAATTCATGTTAATAAAAATGAAAGAGACTTCAAGGAAAATATTTGCTTTCCTAACTAGCTAGTGTTTTTATTATATCCCTGTTAAGATGGAACATATTATTGGCTCAGCTGTAGGAAGCCATAAAATAAACTGAAAAATAACCTAGAGTCTTTCTGGGGTGTTTAGCTGCTATCCAGTGCCTGATATCTCTCACTAAACACTGTCCCAATGCCTTGACTCACCTCTTCGCTGCCACAATAGGCCTTCCTATTCTACTATTTAGTTTTTTATCCATTTCTCAGTGACTGGAAAGATGCTAGTCATATAGCATATTCAAGCTTTCATAGGTTAGCCGGACTGAAATGTATATGTTCTATAATGCACAGCAAGTGAAATTCACAGTTATTTTAATGTGGACAGCACTGAATCGAAAAAAGGAAAACAGTACTAACAAACGTGCTTATACATGCGTGATGGCTAACATACACATTTGCATATAAATATTATATGTGTATCTACTCAGTGGAAAGCTGTGATTTTTAGGTGTGCTTGCCTTCTTAAGACACAAACTATAGAGCTAACCAAGCAAAAAACTGTATATACAAATGTGTGTTTACATACATGCATACATACACAAGAAAAATATATATCCAGTGTACAATTTCAGTGTGTATGAATAGAGTGCATTGAAGTTCATTTTATTGTGCAATCATAGTTCAAATTCCATTTTCATGCAATGGTGCAGTGACAACCTTCCTGTAAAATAAATATGGGCCACAAATGAGAATACTTTAGCTTGCTGTTCTTACATTTTTTCCTAGTAATGAATACAGACTTCAACTTGGAAAAATATAAAATGATCCTGCTTTCAGTATAAATGTCCCTCCAAAAATCAATTCCAATTTCATCTTTGTTTTAGTAAAAAAAAAATAAAAGAACAAAAAGATCAGGACTATAAATAATGACTACCTGTGGTTTTCATAAATAAGTATCTCCAAAGCAGTGGAAAGCTGTAGAAATACATGGATATTTTATTTTCTCTTCCCTCATGTATTTGTTGTGTCACAGGAATGTGTATAAATAGATAGCTAGATATGGCGTGGATTCAGATTCAGCCATTTTCTCCAAATAAAAACGTATGTTTCCCTCTAGATGTTGCTTTTTGTCCTTTGGAATGCATTAACACCTTAATAATGGAAAGACTGCTGTAACGTATGGTCTACCTATGATGTTAAAGTATCTCATAAATATGAATCTATAGGTCTAAGAAAGCTGTATATGCTTATTGCCATGTCATAAATCATCCATCCTTTGTTTAAAAAAAAGAGGTGGGGGAGGAGGGAGTGAGGATATTCTTACTGAAACCTTTTCATCTTGTCTGGGGAGGGCTAAGAAATACAGCCATTGATACTCACCTAGTTATTTTTACAGTCATGGCTCATTCATTGTTCCTCTATAGGAAGTATGTTTTCCTTTTCTTTAATTTTCAGGGAGAATCTTGTTCTGCTTTCTAGCCTTGTAAGAGAGAAATGACTGCCTTTCCCCACACCCAGGTTGCAACTTTAACTCATAAGTCCCCCCTCCTACGGAAATAAGTAGATAGCATGATGTTATATGCAATTTGAACTGATTTGGGAGACTTTCAGTTTAGGCTTTGCAGTCAGGAGAAATGGATACGGCTTGATTATTTCACTAACTGCTCATGCGTTTTTATTCTGGGGTCCATGATATGTTTGTCTAGAGAAAGACAAATACGCTAACCAACCTTGCATGTGCACCTCTGAACAGAGTAGAAGCTATATTATTGCATTCATTTCATTCCATGAAGGTATCATTAACTAGAGGGAAAAAAAAAGAACAACATCTTAGAAACCAATAACTCAGCTCATGTGGCTTATCTTGAGTATCTGGCTTCCAGTAACACCACACTGAAAATACTGGTGCGCTACAGCGTTTTATCCTTCTCTTTCTTCAGGGCAGATTCGTTCAGCCAGCACTATATTCCTGAAACAATATTCATACAGAATGGATTGCTAGATTTAAATGCACTACCCAGCACTGCTGACTAATATAATGTTATTCTGTCCCTCCTTCACCCCTCTGTAATCAACAAAGCATGCATAACGGTGGAGTGTTTCACAGTAATTTTGGTGATGTTTTGCCTTGCTTGATTGGAAAGTATTTCTGAGGCGGATAAATAGGCTCGCCCCCAAACTCTCCCTTCTATTTCCCTTGCTGGTGTTGCAGAGAGTAGTTCACTGCAAGATGTGAAACGAGATACAGTGAGTTGATTGGGGTGCTTCACAGGGAACAAAATTTGTGGCTCACTGGCTTCTCCCATCTGTATTATTAGCACCATATAGATTTAATAATTAGGTGATTGAAGACATTTTGATGATGGAGCGGTTTCTATGATCTGCAAAAGAAAGCATCTGTTTTCCTCTTGTACCAATTAATCATTTATGAAGCAGAAAATACAGTAGACTACCTTGAGGATAAGCAGGTTGGGTGTTTGTGTAAAAACAGCAAGGCCTGGCCTGGAAATTATGTCATTCTGACCTTCAAAGTCTCTAAAACAATTATTTTTCAGCCAAGCAGTAAACAAACAGTACTCACTGCTGTCTTCACTTTCACCTCACTTTTTGCCCTTCTGTCCTCATAGAGGGCCTGCCAGCTTAAACATCACCTTTCTTTATATTTTCAATTTCCTGTCTATGTATTTTATTAGCACATTTTTCTATTTTACAGTTCTACACACTGGTTCGACACCAGCTTCATCCCTTGCAAGCTCTACTGTTCAGACTAGGCAATGTTCTGCATTGTGGGAAATATGCAAAAGCACCCAAACATTTCTTTTCTGCTTTTTTTTTTTTTTTTTTGTTTCCCTTGATTGTCAGGCATGGTTTCATTTTGGGAAATTTATATTTCCAGAGGCTAGGACTTACTAAAGTTTGCAAATGAAAGAAAAGCAGATCCTTGGATCTCACAAAATGTGTTGCTTTGTATTATGACAATGGTGTTCATATGCCTGACATCCTCATAATAATATTAAGCTCTTTTTTTCTAGCATTATGTACTTTATACATTTGTATAAATGTCACAGCTTGTAATCACTTCCTTTGTCATCGACGATTAATCTAAAAAAATCGAATAATTCACTGCCCCTTGCCATTTACATATCGCCTGCTACCATCTGTTCTTCTCAGCAGCAGTAAATGATGGGTAATTAACTCAGTGCCTTTGTCTTTCCCTTGCTGAATGTCTGACACATATAGATTTTCCTCTGTGTGTGTATGCGTGAGCGCGTGTGTCTGTGTGCGCGCGCGCATGTGCATGTGTTCAGGGAGAGGAGGGGGGTTAGGAACAACAGAGAGAAAAAAAATAAAGGAAGATTCTGTAAGCCTGACCTGAGAAAAAAAAAAAAAAAGTCTGTACAAAAATATTTGCCAAAGAGAAAGCAGGAGGGAAACGTCGGGGATGAGAAGGGACTCTATCAGGTGGCCTTTTACTCCTTTAATGTCAAAAGAAAGCAGGACTTGGCTGCGGACAATAGCTGCCCTGTGCATGCAAGTAGCCTTTGCTAAAGCTGTAAAGTCAAGGTCAAGATGCAGCAGCGAGAGAAAGCTTCATATGCTCCTCTTGCCAGCCTGAGTGCAAAGGGGGAACATGAAAATGAGGCCAAATGGAGGGAATACACAATGCCATTTGGCTCCTGGACTAGCAGCCAGAAGGTTCACAACGTGTCATATTGAAACTATGATATAGTGGCTCTGCATATTGCATCCCTAGACAAGTGAGCATGAGACAATATGCAGTGCAAAATTAAAAAAGAGGAAAACAATACCCAAAAAGCATTTTGCCCTTCCTGCTAAGCACCCCACCACAGGTTGCAGAAGGGCAGGAAGAGG
Organism: Neopsephotus bourkii; assembly: GCF_033783945.1. NCBI lineage: Eukaryota > Metazoa > Chordata > Aves > Psittaciformes > Psittacidae > Neopsephotus > Neopsephotus bourkii. The sequence goes on from NW_026902293.1 coordinate 4,956,355, forward strand.
AGGCTTACCCCTAACATCGTAGAAAATGTGACATGATAGCCTAAACAGTGTTTCCTCTTTGATATTGTTTATAAGTAAAGGAAGAAATAAAAACCTGAAAACGGTTCAAAGTACTTTTTAGTAAAGGTTTTTAAGATGGAGAAAGCATAACAATGTGTCTTGACTACCATTAAATGTCTGTTTATTTACATGTATTTATTATAATTTATTTGTCCTTAGGTAATATGTAGAAGCCTCCTTCAGGGTTGAGGGCCACATTGTATTAGGCACTGTAAAAGCTTGTAATATGACACAGTGTTGTCACTCATGGCATCCTCAGGGGTTGGCCAATACTGCATGTGATGTGCACTGTGTCTTTCATTAAAAGAAAAAAAAAAAGAAAAGAAGTTAGGTCTTTTTTAATGTGATCCTGTTAATCTCAAGGGAGTTACATTGCCCAGATAGATCTTTAAGCTAACTCAGTTATTCTACTTATGTTATCTCCATGCCACATGGTACAGCGTATGAAGCTTTGGGTTTTTAAACATGGAAGAAATAACAATTGGAGATAATTTCCCTGATTCAAGGCCCATTACTCTGCCTCAAAACACTCTTTTCCAGGGTTTTTTTCAAGCCTTTCTAAACAAGGCCATGCTATGGGTAACGTCCCTTGCTCATTCTACACAAACTGTCTTAGTGGTTGGTACATATCTCCATTTATGTCTCTTTCATATACTCATGTAACCTTCCTCAAATTTAACTCCCATGGTACTCTGTATATCTTGAATGCAATTCCCTGCATGCGTAATGAGCTTGGGAAGTGTTTTGCTCTAGTTCAGATGTCTTTGTTCATAGAGTAAGTTTAATTTATTTAACCTGAATAAAAGATGATTATTTGATCCATCACCTTCAAAGCTGAGTGGTGTAAACTGATGCGATGGGGCCTGCAGTATTTGTGGGAAGTTCAAGCAGCACTTACACTACTAATCCAACTAGAGTTTTTATCATGAAAATTTTCCTGGCCTAATAAAAATGTCCTCTTACATCTGTCACAACATGGTCACTTTCAGCTTCTCTGAGGGAAGCAATGGTACTACTGTTAATGCCTCTAATTAGATTTCCTTTTAGACTGTGATGAGAGAAGGTTTTGTGTTGAAAGAAACTATTGATAATTTCTTTATAATATTGTATCTCCCAGTTTTTGTCTAGCTAAGAAAAGGGATGCTCAGATTAGGAGATTGGGCACATGCTAATATGGAACCACAAGGAATTGGCAAATTCCTCAAAGGGTCTAGAGGAACTGATAGAAGGGCAACAAAAGTAAGAGAAGGTAGCAAATGAGGTTTTTAACTCATTATATTAGTATGAAAGTTATACTTTAGGATTATTAGAATTACCTTACTGATGTCAATAGGATGGACATTTTGACTTGTACGTAGTGCATGGTAAGCATGAACTCATGAATAAGTGTCCAAGCATATGAGGGCAATAATTAGTATTTCTATTTTGCATTGTCATAGAGCCTAGGAGTCATGATTGGAGACCTTGCCCCAGAAATCTTAATGGCTAACAGATAACAGGGGCCATAGACTGCCAAAAAGGAGTGTGGGAGGGGAGAGGGACATGGGGACAGAGGATAATAAAGGCAGTAATGGCACACTAGGCAATGATATCACTCACCTAGAACACATTTCCCAGCTACAGTTTTTCCAGTGTGGTAGTAACAGAGTGCTTAAAGGAGAGAAATCATGAGGATTTTCTGTTATTTGCGGGAAGCATGTTCCAAGAGAGTTAGAAAGAGGAAGAATCAGAGAAGAGAGAAAGCATGAAAACCTTTGAAAGATCTAGTAATTTTGTGCTGAAGACCATTGCAGGCTTGAAAGTGAGTCCAAAAGAGTCATGAATGATGCCATAGAGAAAGGGGAGCTGGTGCAGGGATGAGGGGAAAAAATAAAGAAAATAAAAAAGAACACAGCTTCTCTGTCATTAAAGATACAAGAAGTCTGAGTAGCACAAAGGAGGTGAGGATGACTTAAAGAAAGGGAAACGTCTGGCTGTAATGGAAAAACTTAAGTGGCACACATTAGGGAGTGTAATAATCTGTAGCATGTGGTGGAAGGATAGTTAGTGAGACTTAAAAAAACAAGAGAAAATGTGATACAGGCAATAATCTTGTATCATTTGGCAGATGGACTGGATGGCTGAGATCTTTCCTCCTCTTAATATCCCTGATAGGTGTACAGTTTGTGTACTTTTTGGCATTTGAAAATTACATTTTCAAGTAAAAGGACATTTGAAAATATGGAAGTACACGCTGGCTTGTCAAAAAACTACCAAACAGTGTATCAGAGAGAAGCACTTCAAAAATCTTTGGATATGACTAGAATCTCCAGAATGCTTCTGTGCATGTACACACATGTGCATATTTTTACATATATATACATATATATGTATTACAAAATCCCTCTCTGTTAGAAGCAAATGTTTCCAGTGTATTCAAACAGGCTTCATTTGCAATATTGATGAGCAACCTGAGATAAATCTAAAATCTAATTGTTTGTGTGTTTTTTTTTTAATGGAGTGTGCCAGTAAAAGGTAATGATGGTAACAAAATCTTACTGGAAAGCCATTTTTACTAGTACACATATTTATAACTGCGTACTTGTCAGACTGAAATCTCAGTTCCAAAGCCTTTATCAGGCTAAAGTGTATAATGTGTTTATGCTTTTAAGTAAATGATATGTAGAACTAATGAGGAGATCATTTCTTCTTCCACCTAAACTGCAGATTCTTTATCTGCAGTGCAGATTTCTAATGCATATGCTTGTTCCACTAGCAACATGTGCTAGTGGAACATGCATGTGCTTGTTCCACTAGCAACAGAGATCTGCTTTTAAACTCAGAGACAGGAATTTTGACTTCAGTTTGGTGATTTGTTCAAATTTCAGGAGAGATTACTTCCTGAGGTTATACGACCACCCTTGATGTAAATGCACGGTGTACATATAGAAGAATGAACGGACAGCTGATCATGGAGACATGGACGCATCCTTGGTATCTCCTGAGTTAGGCAGAGTGTGGCTTCATTGAGTTGATGTCTTATTTTTGTTGAGTACTAAAATAGAAACTTTTTTACTTGCGTCTCTCATGCTGTACTACATCACCACACTAGGAACTCCTTTTATAATAACTTTCTAAATTGGGTATGTTCGTAGTGATGTAACACTACGAATTGCTATTCAAGTTTATTTGTGAACACTATATTTTTTGATGCAGGATGGGGAAAATATATTGCATTAAAGCAGATAACTGTTAAAGCTTCCCATGATGGAAAATGAACTGAAGAAAGAGAACAATAATTCCTTGCAGGCAAACAATACGCTACACTGTGCAGCAGGTCACTACAGAGGATTTTTGATGACCTGGAGCTTTTTATCAAAAGAAAGGGCTAGTAACCCAGACCAGTGGGCTTTAGCAAGACTGACTAGTACAGATATCCCCGAGCTTCTCTGTATGTCAGTAGGTAACATAGTGTGCATAGCTTGAGCTTGGGTTATTATACAAGAGTTTGCGATGGTCTTTACTCAAACATTTAACTCTCCCCAGTGAAAATAAATTTCCTGGTTAACGGACTTGTGAGAGGGTCTTCATAGAGTACTGTGCCTGCATTCTCTGGAGCACAGAGAGATGTTTTCACGCTACTTGGCTTTCATGAGTGTTTTTTGAAATCTCTCATTAAAAGACAAATACAATGTACACCTAGTAAGAAGATAACACAAACCAAGCATGAACAGTGAAATAACGAAAAGAGTACTGATATCTTGCCACCACTTGATAAAACCAAAGCATTTTAATTGATGCATTCACTGTATCATTCACTCTTGTGGTGCTCCTTGATATTTCAAACATAGATATTTGAACCTCAAGCATTTAATGGACCTGGCCTACTCTTCCGTATTGATCCACCTCACTCCATATGAATGGTGATATTCTTTACTCCCTTCCTGTAAAATGAAAAATATATCTAATCAAGGTATCCTAAACTTGTTTATTAAAAGCTGTCTTACCTATCAGTATAGAAAAATATTAATAATCTCTTTTACAGTTTTTCTTCTGTAAACTAAACTGAGGAAACCTGGCTTGAAGTAACCTGGATCTCAGTCATACAAGCAATATGCTGCCACAGTGGCAAATCCAGAATTTATGACTCATGTTTATCCCATCTGCACTTGGCTTTATTATTCCTCACTGTTTATAAGAACCTATGACACTGCTAGGATCTCTGAGAACTGCTTGGACTAAATTTGTGACAAGGCAAATTCAGGACTTAGGAGCCTAATTTCCAGCAACCTTGAATGTTCAAGTGTGGCTTTTGAAGGAAAGAAATCTTATCATTTTTGTGTCCAGTTTTTCTTTTTGCTGCTTAGTTTTGAGCTTTATCTTTATCCTTTCCTCTTTGATTCCTGATGAAAATAGAGAAAAAGTATTTTTTCAGTCTGAAGGAGGATCTTTAGAAACTCTGAAGTGCTTCAGGTCTTTGTCAACAGCTAGAACATCAGTGTGTTATCAACATTATTCTCACACTTAAATCCAAAAGACAGCACTGTACCAGCTATTAAGAAGAAAATTAACTCTATCCTAGCCCAAACCAGGACAGTTTTTTACACCTATGGGGAGATACTGAGGTATGATGGTGAAGCCTGTATATGCTCTGAACCCCTATGAGAGATTGTTTGCCTGATGTTTTCTGCTGCCTAGGCCAGTGAGTTAAATAGTCTCCATATTTATCTAATTCATGATTGTCTATTCTCATTTAACTTTATAACCCTAGTATTCTGTTTGAAACGTTTAAACTTTTATTTCAGTAGGAAAAGAAAGAACAGTAACATCCCACCATTATTTTTGAAAGTTCTATAGGTTGCTACAAAATCAAGGTGAAACATCTTGAAATATTTGAGGAGAAATTATCCACAAATAATTCAAATGCAAGTAAAACACTGAACCTAGTTAAACACACTAAGTATGACAATATCACCGATCCTTGTAAGAGAAAGGAAGCTAAGACAGAAGAGTTTAACTTTGTCAAAGATTACTTCTTTTTACCTATTGTTTTCTTGTGACAGTAATATTTTAAAAATATGTTTGAATTGTGTATGCAGTTTATTTGTTATACAAGGAAGTGTAAGTCTGGTGTTGGAGTAGTACATTAGCAAACGACAAAGCTCTTCTAAGAAGTCAAAATAAGCTGAAAGAGTAAAGAAAGAAATCAGAACACACTGCAGTAAAAGTTGGACCCCAGTCAGTGCCAGACCGCCAACTGTTAACAAATTATGTCTTTGGTCTGTTGTATTTGAGCTGTAGAACTAAAATGTCAGTAAGTGTTCGTATGCTGCTATTTGATGCTGAAAACTCATCTTTTAAAGACAGGTTGTCTATTAGAAAATTTCCTTTCTTGTCTTTTTTTTCATGTTTAATCAAATGGACACATGTGTCCATCAGAATTGTCCTGGACATTTAGCATGAACAAGCCAGGATCTCTATAAACTTGTGGAGTGTCTGTGGATACTTGCTGAATGTTATTTGCGATGAACACATCTAAGAAGTTTGGGAAGTAACTGGAAAAAATAGTCAGATGTTTTTCAACTAAAAGAATATTTTGACCTTTAGAACCCACATGTAGCTGCATTATTAAAATCTTTTATATTCTTATGAGAATTCAAAGATACATCTACTGATGTAATCAAAGGGTAGCAAATATATAGAGGATAACCCCTAAAACATTTATCCACTTGTTGACGCAGAGAAAATCTTTGCTTTCATAATCTCAACTGAACACATTGTTAAGAATTTTCTGCCAGGCAGACAGTATGACAACAGAGAAGACAGAGATCATTATCAGTATGGTCTTCAGCACTATTGTCCTGGGTTTAGCAGTAGCAGTCATTTTTTCTCTTTCTCGGTAGCTGGTGCAGCACTGTGTTTTGACTTTCAGGCTGGGGACAGAGCTGGTAACAATGATGTTTTGGTTTGGCCGAGGACTTTGTGAGCCTCATGCTCTGCCAGGGAGGAGGGGAAGCCAGGAGGAAGCAGAGACGGGACACCTGACTCAAACTGACCAAAGAGGTATTCCAGATCACAGCACGTCATGCCCAGGATGTAACTGAGAGTTAACCGGAAGGACAGGGGGTCTTCGGGGTCAGACTCGTTGGTCGGGGGGTGGTATTGTACTGTTTTCTCTTGTTATTATCTCTTATCGTTGTTGTTTGTGGTAGCGGTGGTGATTTGTGTTGTACACTGGTTGCTGGACTGTTCTTATCTCAACCCATGAGAGTTGCATTCTTTCTATTCTCCTCCCCATCCCTCCAGGAGCGGGGAAGGAGGGGAGCCCCTGGGGGGGGGACGTGGGCCTCGACTGCTTCCAGCCCAGCACCACTCACTGGGAGTTGAGTGCACAGGCTGTCTGGCTGGGTTTAAACCACGACAACTATAAAGCACTATATATATTTTTTCCTATAAGTAGGAAAATAGTCAAGAATTAAATCAGTGTTGGATTAGATGATCTTTTGAGGTCCCTTCCAGCCCTTGGGATCCTGTGACCTCAGGTAGTTTTTCTGTATAGCTGACAGAGGAAAACAATTAGTCAGAAAAGACTGAACCATAAAGTCAACTTGAGGGTTGAATAGAAACTGAGCTAGAAGGTGTACTTCCTGGAAATTTCCAGATGTAATCCTCATTAGTGCATATGGTGGTGTTTCTAATGCTGCTTCTGCTTCAAGTAACAAATTGCAAGCTCTCATTTTTCTGCTCCTCCATGTAACACTATGCTTGCATATATGCCCTGGGAAAATTAAGGAAATTAATGTGTGTATTTTAGGTTGTTTCCTGCCTACAGTCTGGTACTAAGTCTCCTGGAGGCTTGACCTGGCATCTGTTGTATACTGATGACTTTTTCCTACACACCAGAGTTGTTCCCTTTGCCTCTGTGCCTTTCAGCAGCAGTTTGGTCTACCAGGATTCAGTTTTAGGCATCAGCCTCTTCCTGGTGAGCCTTATGTGCTACTTAACATAACCCACTAATGGTTATTCATCACTTCTAGTGGGTGAAACCTCCATGTGTCGTGTCATGTCATGTGGTTCTGGATAAGGAAGCAAACATAAGACTATCTAAAGTGAGCAGTCTATCTGCAAGAGCCAAGGTTAGATTCTAAAGAAATAAAGGAGCATTTACCAGCAAAAAAAAAAAAAAAAATTAAAAAAATCCAGTTTTATAAAGCAGGAAGACAAGAATCATGTCACTACTGTATGCCTGCAATAATAGCTGGCTTAAGAAAAAGATGCATTGGGCTCAAAGGTGTGGTTTGAAAGTTGCAGTAGGACTGCCTCATGATTCAGAAAAACATTCTAGAAGAAAATTAAATTTAATAAACATTATTATAGTGTCAATGTAAGAAACTGCCTTATGGCTAACCCAAGGTGGGGGGAAGTGTTATGTCCTCTGACATACAGGAGCTGAATTGTCTCTGTTGCCATGGGACTTTTTCAGCAAAATCTGTGGTATAACATGCTTCTTCCAGCACTGTCTGAATATAGGGTATTGACTATCCTTGACTATCCTTTGTGTTTGTATATACTGATCCATTTTACTTGAATAGGTTGATCAACTCATTTCCCAATTTAAAAAGGCCTTGACAATAGGGTTTTTTATTGGTGAGTGTGCTTTACCAAAGTGTCTTTTGATAAAATTGCTTTCAAGACTGTGAGAAGTTGTTACTTGTGGAACCTAGACCACCCCTGGTGATTTTGTAGCTCCCAAGGAGATAGAGGCAGGGTGCCTGGGCCTTGGAACCAACACTTTCTGGAAGAAAAATTGACTTTTCAGGTGAGTCTTTATCCTTTGTGTTTTCAATACTATTCTTAGAGAATAAGTTAGCACCTGAAATACCAGTTAAACAGTGCACACATGTTAATCCATAGTTTTTTGATTGTTTTCAGATATGGAAAGGCTTTTAGCTGTGGATAACAGATTTTTAAAACGTACTCAGAATTTTAAAAGAAATCCAGGATTTTAGGGCAAGCACACTCAAATAAATAAACTCCAGCGATATTCAGGATACCTTTACAGTTGTCTTAGTGAAAGTAGGTTATTTGTAGCCCTTTCAATTTATAGTTCATATTATCCAAAAAACATAGTGTTACATTGTAAGGTATACCTTGGATCTCCAATAATTCTGACATAGTGTCCACTTTTTAGTCTTCCAACAATACTTTCATCTTAAAAATTATGAAAAAGAAACACATCTGTGTGTGGCAATGTCTGATGTAAAATACACTAAATTTTATGCTGCAGCTATGTCCTTAAAAAATTATCATGTATTGTCCCACTAAAAGATGCTTGCTTACTGGGACGATAGCTTCATTTATAAGCATCCCCTTTGGCAACCCAGGAACGGATAGCCAAATAACTGACAGCAGTATAGCATTTATACCATGGTTCTTCAGGAAAGACTAGCTATTGAACTGCAGTGAGGAAATGATTTGTGCAGCCTGCTGGTATATAAAGTATATTATGCACAATAAAAGCTGTTTAGCTCCCCTGGCTTTTAGGTTTACAACTCTCTACAATGTTGGCGGAACATAATGCACTGGGCAAGTTTATTCTTACTTATGGCTTGGGCAATTATTTGGCATTGATTTTCTCAAAGTTTTGTCTTGCATGTCAGCTTTTTGTTGGCAAACTTTGCAGAGAGTTTGATCAAATCAGTAAAGATGTAAGAATACTGATGAGATCAGTATTTGGCTCATGCTTTCCTTTTACAAGACAGAAATATCAAATACAGAGTTTTCAAGCCTTCCTCCAGACACACACCCACTAATGGAAGGATGGACCTGTACTTGATTTGTTTAATTTGACTTCTTCCCTGATAGATCTCACACTTCTTAACATTTCTATCTACTCTGCCTATAATAATCAAAATACTCTGAATTGGCTTCACTCAATGGGACTTCTTTCTCATCTGCATTTTTTAAGAAGTGATTCTGAATTGATTAAAAAACAATTGACCAGTTATGCTGAAGTGATATAACAGCACTGGTTATGCTGAATTATAACAACACTGAACTGAGTATTTATAAGGCCTTTTCAGCTGTACAAAAAAAAGTGTAAAGTACCAATGTTCTGATTTGCTAGCAGTTTCCATTCTCTTTGTACAGGTGAGGGTGAACACATAATGTGTAAAGCTGTGATGAATCTTAAACTACTGCCTTCACACTTTTATTTTGTCATGGCTCTAATTGAAGCCATTTGCTGGTTTTCCTGTTCTCTGATGTGAACAACTCAGGAAATCCTTTTTGTGATATTATATAAATCAAGAAGCTACTTTTGCTAAATTGGCCTAAGAAGAAAATAAAGATCAGCCCTGTAAATTCTGATTATGATATTCTTACCATACTCTTACTCATAAACAGGTAGGAAGAGTACTTCCATGGCTCTCATAATGCTTTAAAAAGTATTTTTAAGAAGTCAGAAGTATTTTTATCTTCTCTTAGATATGTATTGTCCTCTTTATAAGTTAATCTTTAAAACTAGGGTGTCTAAATTTAGACACATGACAAATAAAGCTATGTTTAATGTAGTATTTAAAGTTGGCAGAGATATAGACACCTGAATTTTAGGCACTACATTTGAAGATTCCTCCTTCTATCTATAGATACAATAGTTCCTGAGAACATTAACAGAGCTGTACCTGAGCCTATCAAGAGAACTGTACTGCCCTTCTTTATTATGCTCCAATCTTATCTTCTCAGGTAAATTCAGAAAGCTGTGGGCTTCAGCTTGCTTTCTGTAATGAGCCTAGTGAGCAAAGTAATATGAATTGAACTCACAGGGGGCATTCCTGACAGAGTTCAAACCTCTTACATTGTCTTTAATAAGACCTCACTTTTAAGTCAGTTGGAAAACTGAATAGACCACATGAAAAGTGAGCTTTACAGTTCAGTATGTATGTGTGTTACACCAGAGGCCCTGGGAGAAGAAGAGAGAAGGTGAAGTGATGCACCTACTGCCTGGGCAGAGAGTTTCAAACACTTGTGAATACAGTCCATTCCTGTAATGACACTACCTCAGTGTGTAACAACTGCTCACATGAATATGACTGAAGCAATGACCCAGTTTCTTATTTTAAGGCAATTGTCATAGGACATCTGGAGCTGTGTCACAGAAGAGCTCCTTTCAGCTGGGTCAGCCTCTGAGCTGACATGTGGTGTAGGTGAGTGCCCTGTAGACAGACCCATTTGCAAATCAGCTCCTTCCTCCTCCATCCCAGTAGGATGACCAGGTGGGATGGTACCAATAGCTCACAAAACAACTTGCAGTAAGGGATCATGTAAGTGGCTACAGCTTTCAAGTCACCCCAGTTTGGTCACAACCTCCATGTGAATCAACTGATACAGATATGTCTGCTCCTTTCTGTGGTTCTGGCATGTCTTTGGAGGCTTTCTTGGTGAACTGTCTTGTGGTCATATATGATTAACCCAGTAAGAAACTGGAGAAAACCTGAATGACCAGGGTGAGACATCTTGGTCTATTAGGAATTGGACTCAGGGCCTGTTTTAAGCATGAAGACAGACCAAGAGACACCCATTTTAAGTTAATGAGTTAGGGCCAAACCTCAAAGCTCAGGCAACTTGATCTCCCTCTGTGGCTTATGCCAAAGTCAGGCACAAGAGGCTTATGACCTATTTACATGACATAGAAAGAGTGAAGAGGATAGCAAGTTCTTTCAGAATTCAAACACAGGACCAGAAGACAGTAACAGGTAACTTGCACATCTTTCCCAAAGCATTTTCCCTTGTGGAAACTTCTGTGGATTTTTCCTTATCTCTCCATTCTCTATGTATATGAGATTCCTCAGAGACTTGGTGAAGTGAAGGTGCATCCTTAGAGGGATGTAGCAAATTTTCAGAGTTTTCAGAGCATTAAAAAAAAGTGTTTAAATCCCACAGCTTCTTGGTAGAAAACAGTTGTGTAATTCTCCTGGTAGGCTTGGAAAGCCTGTCTATTAGCTGTTAGCAATAGAGTCAGAGCTTTCCAGTGTAGATTTTCTTTTTAACAAGCCTAATTTATAGTCTTATCTCAGTGTTTCTAAAAAGACCAATTTCTGGTTGAAAATCATGATTCAAAGGTTGGACTGAACGTTCATTTATCATTAATAAATTTAGATTAGGAGGGAAAGAAAAGATTCTAGTGGTCTTCCAAACAGCATACTCCAGACAAGAAATATAAATTGTTTTAAGATAGATTTTAGAAAGCCTATAAAAGAAATTATATAGTCATGCAGATGAATCCTTTACAACAGCAAAGAAACTTTGTGGTATGAGTAACTGGCTTTCCTATAATTTGGATTATCAAAGGTGAAAGATGACAAGCTCGCTTTCACTATACTTGGGTTGTAGTAATCCCAGGCTTCAGGATGTACGTCCACACAATCCCAGATGTGTGCGGGACCTAGAAAGAGACTGTTCTATGCAAAAGCATAATTAAGCTTCTGGGTTTCTCTGTCTTTTTCTGGTGTGTTAGATGTTGGCCAGTTGAGCTCAAGATACAACAGGTTGCAGTGATGCTTTTAGAGATCCTAATTTCTTTTAGGAGGCTCACTGGTATATCTTGATCATGTTGAGCCAAACAGGTGATTGGTTTAAAAGGGATCATTTTCTAATTTACATCTGTAGATATGACTGTGGTATGTTTTATTAATGAAATAAAATGAGTGAGGATTTACTCCCTAGAATCATGGAATAGTTAGGGTTAGGAAGGGCCCTGAGATTATCTAGTTCCAACCCACCTGACATGGGCAGTGACACCCTCACACTAAACCATCTCACCCAAGGCTCTGTCCAGCCTGGATCTGAACACCACCAGGGATGGAGCATTCACAACCTCCCTGGGCAATCCATTTCAGTGCCTCACCTCCCTAATAGGAAAGAGCCTCTTCCTTATATACAATCTAAACTTCCCCTGTTTGAACCTGTTACCCCTTGTCCTATCACTACAGTCCCTAATTAAGAGTCCCTCCCCAGCATCCTTATAACCCCCCTTCAGATACTGGAAGGCTGCTATGAATTCTCCATGCAGCCTTCTCTTCTCCAGGCTGAACAGCCCCAACTTTCTCAGCCTGTTTTCATAAGGGAGGTGCTCCAGTCCCCTGATCATCCTCATGGCCCTCCTCTGGACTTGTTCCAACAGTTCCATGTGCTTTTTATGTTGAGGACACCAGAACTGTACCCAATACTCCACGTGAGGTCTCTCAAGAGCGGGCAAGATCACCTCCTTCGACCTACTGGTCAAGCTCCTTTTGGTGCAATCTCTTGAGAACTTTATCCAACAATATAGTTTATTCTGCAGGGATCTGGGGCACTGGTAAAATTCTCAGTGTCTTTTGTAGCATATTATAATTGCAATTCTTGTCTAATTCTACAGACCAAAAGTAGATGGCTTGAGGCCATGCTGTGGTCCATGATTCCTTCCAAATCTGCATGATAGTTGATATCCTAATAATATAACTTAGATTTATGATCCATGAGGCCATTTCCAGTTCTTCCTTCCTGTATGATCTCCTTCTACAGACATTAATTTGTTCCTCTGTTTGTAAGAATACAAAGCTAAATGCAAAGCAGGAAAACATAAAAAACCAAGGGCATGACTTACTGGGTCCCAGATGGCTCTTCACTGATATTGGTGAATTACTAGAAAAATACCAAGAGCAATAGCATTTGCTTTCATTGCCATATTAACCAGAGATCTTGTATATTGTTTTGCGTTGAAGATCTTTCTATACAGAGCCAGAATTTTTACTATTCTGCTTTGTCTACTAAAAACATATGGCTAAAATCAATCCCTAGTATGGAACGGAGAGATTTAAAATTTTAATCCCAGTGATTTTCTTCAGTCCTACCTTTTACTTGCCAGCAATTTGGCCTGTTGTTTCTTCAGGACATTGTAGATCTTCTGGACATCACAGATCTGCTGATCCTATTTCTATTGCCAGTCACATTGCCATAGATTCTTTGCTCACCTCTCTGTGTATAATCCCATTGAACTAAGCTATATTTGTCTTTTATTTTGTCTTTTTACAGGTCACTATAGGGTAAATCAAAGTTATGAAGAAACCACTGTTCTCTTCACACTGCCAAGACATGATCTTGCTGTTTGTAGCTGATCCAGTTTTGGAGCAGCCACTTCATACTGCAAATAAGGCAGCTGCTGTTACTTAAAAAATGTGTTTTAATTGGATGGATACCACCATTAACACAATAATAGGATTGTTTTCAAGTTTTTAGTTATGAATTAGTAAAGTAGGCATGCCATAAAAATACCCCAATAATGATCTTCTAATCTATATGCCTCAACATCACTCCTTGATTGAACACGAAGTGATTGTGGTGATCAGTTGGGCCAGTGATGGCAGCTCAATTGCTTTGAATATGTTTCAGGCACTCCCCTGTTTCACTGCTTCTAGTTTAAAGGGCATGTCTACCACTGGCTCTCCTTTGAGAGACAACCCAAACAAGCAATTAAACAATTTTTAGCCACTTATCCTCTGTTTAATTAGCAGTATCTCTCTTCTATGCCAGACATAAATAAATGTATATTTGTGTTCACTGTGCCTGAAAACACTGTGTGCCAGTTGCCTAACCCTTTGGTCCTTTTTCCTTGTGCAATGTGTAATGTCATGTCTCCTGTTTCCATTAAACTCTCAACTTCTGGGCTTTTGGTGAAAAATAAGAGGAGAAAGCAGTAGAGAAAGGAACATAGGTGTATTTCATCAGCTCATGGGTTTCTACAAGGCAGTAAATTCTTGTCGCTGACAGTCACTTTTTTTTTTTCACAGGAATACATAATATGAGCACAGTGTCTTATTTAAATAAAGACAGAAAACTAACAGCATTGGTATTTTGCTATGCCGTCTTGCTGCAGGTGTTCTTCCAGAAACAGTGCAGCCAGGGGCATGGGACAGCCCCAGCCCAGGGCATCAGGCACCTCTCTGGGGGTGGGTTGAGGCTGGGGTGGGATGTCAGACCATGCATGTTGCTCAGGATCAGGCCCAGCGAGGCTAAATAGAGTCAGACAAGCTCAGGATATGCCAGCAGGGCTATGGGGAAAAGAAAGGTGCACACGTGCCAAGGCATCTGTGGCCATGCCCCTGTGACACAGGTCAGGAATATGTGTGGGAAATCAGGCTCAGCAAAGCCCTTCACAAAACTCCCTTGGGGTGAAGGGCTGGGATTTCTTTGAGGAGTTGAAAGATGTGGTTCTGATGTTGGACTTGGTTGCAGAGGGCTGGCTGGCTGTCAAGAGCCCTGGCAGCAGCTACATCCCGCTTCAGCAGCCAGAAGTGGCACTTGAAACTCTCAGACCTCCCAGATATCCCTTGCCTTCATATTGGGTGTGAAACAAATGTAACATGGAGAATAAAGACCCACCCACTGTAGTTACTGTGTCCCTCCTGCCAGTACCTTAATTCTTGTGTTTCTGTTTAAACTGTTCTTGTGGATGAGGATGAATAGATGAAATAATTTCTTTTTGTTTGTAATGACATCCTGGTGATGAATGTCATTGTAATGTAAGGAAAGAGAGTGTAACAGCTGCAGGTATATCAGATAAATGCAAGAGTAAACGCATTTTTTAAGAAAAAAGGTCATTATAGATTTTTTTCCAAAATAAAGGAATTCAAGTTATTTCTTATTTCCTTCAAGCCACTGTGTCCTCTTTATTGCTGCCACTGAATTTTAGCCAATTATGATTTTCTCTGATTGTTCTTTGTAGCTATACTGTATCCATCCAAGCTATTAATTTTATTCTTTGTCAAGGAAGATGGAAACAGAGCTTTCATGTCCTTCTGGTGTTCTCATATCATATTTAAGATTCATAATTATGTTGTTTTAGGAACTTGGTGTTCAATCATTCTCCACATTCTGAGCTACCTTTGCCAAAATCTGTGTACAAGTACATAAGAAATCTTTAAAAAGTTGCTAATGTTCTAGAACAGAAGCATAAATGAGAAATGTGGAATTTCACAGCAAAAAAAAAAAAAATAAAATCCAAGAACAACAAGGGTATATTCATGCATATATTCAAAGACCTGAGTCCTTACGTATAAACATTTTGTCATCACTTTAGTTTAAGTGCTTTTATTGCAATGAAGTTGTGGCATTACCAGGAGGAAAATAAAAATGAATAATGTCATGGTAAGGCACAACCACGGTAAGAATTTCATTTCATTAGGGTCAAAAAAGCTATTTATGTTTTTTCCTTATTCATGTTCTTTTTTCTTTAATTTTTTGTTGTTTTTCTTTTTTATTTTCTTTTTCTATATTGAAACAAACAATCTCTTATCTCTGCTCTCATCTAGGCTAATAATCTGAAAGGAATAATTTACTGAAAGAGTTAGATAGCAGTCTTTACAAGCAGTTTTCTGTTTCCTTACACTAACCATTTGCATCAATTTATTAGACTGAAGTAATTCTGAACTGTCTGGTCTCTGATGTCATGGTGAACGCTTGATGTCTGCTGTGCTTAACTGTTGGTCTTCAGC
Organism: Neopsephotus bourkii; assembly: GCF_033783945.1. NCBI lineage: Eukaryota > Metazoa > Chordata > Aves > Psittaciformes > Psittacidae > Neopsephotus > Neopsephotus bourkii. Next base: position 4,971,924 of record NW_026902293.1, read on the forward strand.
TCCATTTCAAGATAACCTTTCTTTGCCTTGGCTGAGTGTAGAAAACCATTCCAACCTAAATGCTTGCCTGAGCAAATTTAAAATCTAAGAGAGTATATGTACTTCTCCATGCAGTGCTGAAATTAAGTTTCTGTGAGCAGATGTACCAGCAAAGATTTTAATTGCTTCATCAAGCAGTGCCAGTGAAGCCCACTGTAAAGAAGTAAACCTGCAGGTATGAAGGATGGACTGAATAAACCCAGCCAGCCTTCCAATAAATATCCCTGTATAATGTCTGCACATTTCATTCATTTCTGCTTTCTCACTCATGCTCAGTGGAGAAGCTGGGCATCAGCTCTCATCCTTACTGGAATCAAAAAGGAAATCCTGACAGTGTGGGTTGGTTGGTGGGTTCTCCAGAGCTTGTCTAGTTGAAGCCCTAAATGTTCTATTTCGCAGTGACTTGTGTATTTATGATTAAAATTAGAGAGAAGTCACAGCTCTTTCAAAATTTCAGCTCCAGCTCCTTTCATCTGACATAAATCATCTGCTGAAGGCAGTGAGGACAGGGAGTCCTGAACTGGAAGCACAGTCCCCAACAGGCTGCTCTGGCTCCTGAGCAAGTCAGAGGGCAGGCAAGGTCCTATTGACTTTGATGTGTTTTGGATGTTGCTGGTCATGTTTACATCTATTGAACCAAGTCTTTTCTTGTGGCACAGCTAATCAAATTATTGGTGATCAGCGATCAGGCTGCATGAGGTGAACTAAGGACACAGTTTGGCCTGACCTATATAAAGGAGTGCCAGCGTTGTCATACAAGATCAATTTATTAAAGCAGAGGAAAAAAATACAGCCTCTTTAAAATTAAAATTGGCATGCCTGTTTCTAAATTCTTATTAGCAAAGCTGCAAAGAGATAGCAGGGTGGTTACTGTAAGGTATGTAAGCCTCAATAAAAAGAACACATCAGTAATTTCACAAAGTAGCTGAGACCATCCAGCGTACAAACTGCATTTTTTAAAGCCAATTTAAACTGTGTGTAAATAAAAGAAACAAGCAGCCACTACTATCTCCTTAGAAAAATATATGTTTGAGCAAATAGTGAATGTGCATTTAAATATGGGGTGTTTTTTTTTGCATAAGCGCTAATTATGAGATATTTGTCCTTTTCCATGAAGGTGGTAGAATGCATTGTTTTTCACACACATACATTCTTGCCTGTTCATGCTTTCACTTATTTTTCTTAGCTAATGAAAATCCTTCAATGTAAAGACAGTAAAGATGATATTGAGGTTTTCTTGATGACATAGATGTTAATGTCATAAATTCAGCAGCTTGCCTCGCCTATTTAAAGTCATATGTGGAGGCTAAGATACTAGTCATTCCGTCTTCCTCTAAATAATCAATACAGAAAATTAATTATTTTACATCTTTTAAAATAATTTCTCTTATTCCCACATGCTTACCTTGATTCTTTTCTCTCTGTATCAGCATTTCATTATTTATTTCTGTCCTGGGGGTATGGTAAAACTAGTTCATAAAGCAAATTAAGAACAAATGTTGTGATTTGCTAAACTGCCAAATAAAAGAGCTGCAGTACACAACAACCAAGAAAGAATTTTGAGAAACGTACTGGAACTCCTTTAGAAACAATACAGTGCTTTGTTTTATACTCAGGAACTGGTATAACAGTTTACTTTGCAGTTGTGGTTCTTTGAACAATGTCTAAGAAGCCTAAAGAGGAGCTTGCTGAAAGAGAAATAACTAGACCGAAACAATTTCATACCCATCGCTAGCAATAGCTCTAAATAAATACCCATATATGCAGATCCTTGTCCTGGATTTTCCTGTACATTCTTTGAAAGAATGCTCGCTATGTTGGGAGCTGAGTTTTGAAATGCCTTTCAAACTAAATTTGGGGATTTGAATTGTACAAATTTATCTTTCTCTTTACGAAATAAAATGATCCTCACACCCCCCCAAGTGCTCCCAACTAAATCTAGACACTTTCTGACAGTTCAACGGTGTTACAGTGCTGTGGGTCCTTTTGGGAACATGGAGTTCTCCACATTTCAGTTGAAGCAGGAATACTTCCAATTTATTTTATGTGAAGCTCATTGTAGGAATTCTGCATTAACATTCCCTCCCAGGATCTAACATCAGCTTTATAGCTCACTGCAGATCCTGTTCATTCAGTGGGGTTTGTCACTGAATCAGCTGAAGCAAAAAGGAGACAGTTAGTTATATTCTGAACCTTCTTGCCTGTTTTCTTGTTCTCAGTCTTCTCTTCTTCACACAAGAAGCAGCAAACGTTGTCCTTGTCAAGTGATAAACAAGGCACAATTGGTGACTCGCATGTTTGTCAACATAAGCAAGATCAAATGATTGCTCAGCAGGAAGAAGCCACAGGAAATCCAATGATTTTTTACTAATTAGCAAAATAATAATAATGTCTGCTTAATGAATACCTTGTACTGGGTTGTGGCCTTTTATCAGGCAGCTGCAGACTACTGCTTTGAAGGGAACCAATAGTTTTCTTTGAAACTGGTGTCATGGACTTGGAGGATTTGCGACAAATCTTCTGAGACTCCTTGCTCCTTTGTGTAGTTGCTATAATTGGGAAGAAAAATTAGCCTGTTTCTAAATGTTTAAAGAGGAAAGTATTTGGAAAGATTTCTAAAGTGGTTGGCATGTGTGTGTGCATGCATGAGTATGTGAAATAATTTTCAAAGGCACGAATGAATCGAAAGGTCGGTTAAAGTCTACAAAGTGATTTATCTATGCTGTTTTCACATTGTAAGTACAACAAGAAAAAACTACAGAGGCTTACCTGCATTACAGTTTAACCACAGAAGTAAAGATCAGGGAAACACTTGGGAGTGAAGCCAGGAAGAGGGACAACAGTTTAAATACTCTGGGTTTTATACTGCATCTCCTCACATGGATTTTCAGAGTTCTCCTGCAGAAGCTGGCTGCTCATGGCTCTGATGGGCATACTCTTTGCTTGGTAAAAAACTGCACCTTGAATACTGTGTTAAGTTTTGGGCCACTCCCTACAGGAAAGAAATGTCTGGAAGAAGTGCTGGAGAGGGTCCAGAGAAGGGCAATGAAGCTGGTGAAGGGTCTAGATAACAATTTCTATGAGGAGCTGCCGAGGGAACTAGGATTATTTAGTCTGGAGAGGAGAAGGCTGAGGGGAGACCTTATCACTCTCTACAGCTACCTGAAAGGAGGTTGTAGCGAGGTGAGTGTAGGTTCTCCTTTCCCAAGTTAACCAGTGATAGGACAAGAGGAATTGATTTTATCATTAATTGGCCAAATTCAGGTCTTCCACTAAAGAAGGGGACAAATCATGTTTTCAAAGCTCTGAAAGTTGTTGCCCATCCCTGATACTCAACCCTATGGCACTGGCTAACATAGTATTGCTTTTTGGATGCCATTCACTGCTTTCTCTGCCAAAGGAGAATTGGGTATGCACAGCGACAAGCTGCACATATGTGTTTCAATGTTCAACTCATGCCATTAGTGTTGCAATGCTGGCAAAAAGATCTGCTCCAGATGAGGGGCTCAGATTAATCTGGGTCAGGCAAAAATCACAATATTGTTTCTCACCTAATTATCTGCTCTGTCTTTGCAGAGCAAAAGTACATCGCTGACTTTGGTGGGTGCCACAGTGCAAGGAGTCACTCACATCCATTTCCATTCTGCTAGGGCATTCTCTCTTCAGGTTGAGAGCAGGACACGGCTATTTAGGTGCCACCAGTGGAAGCAATGGGCAACACGCTGTCCTTAGCACCATGGATACCTGGTCTTTTCAGGTGGCTGAAAGGTAACAGAAGATGGGAAGAAGCTACCTCAAAGCATAAAATCCAGTTGCCAGTTCCATACAGACCTCTGATCATGTGACAGAAATAGTTGAAATGAGAAATAATTCCCCTCTAACCCTCACAAACCTGTCCCACTATTCCTGCAATGGGAATACTGCATAATATGGTGCCATGGGCCTCTCTTTCCTCCCTGACAGCTTCTTTTCCTGGCTCTGTTTTGCTGGGTAGGGGCCATTAAAGCTCAAAGAGAAAGGCAGTGTCTAATATCACTGCTCTGGTACCCATAGCAGCTTCTGAAATATCCAGGTGGCTCTAGAGGTCTTTTCCATGAGAGCAAGATTTGGTTCATTAGCCATTGTTCATAACTTGTGAAAACTTCAGTGACAAAAAGTCTCCTTCCCAACTAGTCATAAAAGGAGCTTACAGGTAGAGGAAAGGCAGATAGGGCAATATTCCCAAGTGCTCTCTCTTTCAACACAGCTGATGAAATTTGTCACCTACAGAGAGTAGGGAGGACCTATAGAGCATGTAGGGATGACTCAGGGAGTGCCTGGTGAGCTGGAAATTTGTGCAAGTTTCTCAATGGTATCAGATGAGTTGAATCTTCCCAAACTACTGAGCACATCTCTGTAGAGAGGTACCTGAGGAAGCAAAGCATCTCAGAGAGAGAACAACTGAATAAAAGAGACTGCAGAAATGTATTGTGTTCATGTAAGAAATTAACAGAACAAAAATAAAATGTTGAATTCTGCTGGATGTTGAGTTGTTTCTTTTTTTTCTTCTTTGCATTTCTTTAATCTTATTCCACAAGTTACAAATGTATGATTGATGTCCTGCAAATGAGCTATGACTAGGCATTACTTATTTATTTTATTTAAAATTTTTATTAAGTTCAATAACCCTCCTGAGGTCACAGTCTTGTTTCAGAGGAGACCTGGATCAAACAGGAGTGAAAATTTCAGACAAATTTCCATAAATTCCAATACATATCAACAGCAACATTAAATTTTAACAATTGTGTATCCACCGGCTTTTAAAATGCTGCTAGCATTTCTTTTAAAATAATTAGGTCATGTTGCATGAATTACAGTTCTGCATCGTTGTTCCATATTTTAATTCTGTCAAAGATAATTTAAATCCTGCCTAGTATATGATTTCCTCTTTAAGCTGCACCCTCTTCTTTCTGATGCAGATGTGCAACCAGGTGTTCAGGTATAACATGTAAAATCACAGACTGCAGCAATAAGCATGTGTTGATTTTTTAAGGCTCTATGTCCCATGTGTTTGATGGGTTCAGGATTTTATAAAACAATCAATATGCACCTACTGTGGCTTCAACATCTTCCTGTTGCAGCTTTGGTCTGGTTTTAAAACCTACCTTTATTGCTTAAGCATTCACCTTTTAATTATCCATAAAATTGTGCCCTTATCTGTCAAAGACAGAGGCAGGTATGTCTTTTTCCAGTGGGACTATTCAAATCCATAAAATTAAGTACAAAAATTGGATTGAAGCTGTAAATCATCAGCTTTCAAGGCAGAGAATTGTTATGCATTGTATTTGCACAGTAAACAGCCTATCTGTTCTTTGTTGTTGAATATAATGCAGTAATATGCACATATGGAGTCAGAATTACAGCCTGAATTATTAACTGAAAGTCTGGTTAAAGAAAAGAATGTTAGTGTTTTCAGATCTGAATGACAAGTGTGAAAGTTCTAAATCAATATTTAACATCACCTGATTTTTTACAGTCTTTGACTTCAGCACACTAAAAATTTGGCTTTTTTTCTTTTTTCTTTCCAAGCAACAACACAGAAAACATTCAGTCAGTATCTTTCACTGGGTTTCCATCCAATAGTTTTTGCAATTGTGACTTCTCTATTGCTCTGCAACTTTGGCAGCTAGTGGGAACTTGGTTCACAATGTTTTTAGAAAGGCCTGCTTTGCTTTAGAAATTACCTTTCATTTTTTCCCCAGGTGCTCATGGCAGATAGTATAGGGTTAAGGAAAGCTAGAAAACTGCACACCCTTCAAGAAAAAATAGGCTCTGAGCTAGCTTTCTGCTCTCCAGTTCACTGCCTGTATTTGGAGGTGCTGCATTGGTTTTGACAGCATTCACACTAGTCTGTCTGAGACAAGACTCTGGTTCATTGCCTTGCATATTCACAGACAAAAAAAGACATGGGTTCTTATATTCAATAAAATATTGATAGCCTTTTCTATTCTTTCACAAGGCAATAACAAAATGGTGGCACAAAAGAATTCCTCAGCCCAATATATTCTGTGCTTAAAATGCATTATTCAAAACCCCAGAAACTGAATGACCACAGGATGTTTTAGTTCAAGAGATGCCCACAAGTGTTTAACAAAAAGGCAAGATTACGGAATTTAGCTTATAATCAAGAGAAAAAACATCCAAAATCAATACTGCATGAACTAATACAAACCAGTCTCTATCATTAAGAAAAACAGACTTCTTCAAGCAAGTAAAAATAGTTTCTGGAACGCTAGACAAGGCAAAAAGCCACTACACATTGTGAATAGCAGCTTTTTGGATTACAGATTTTGTCTGTTGCCTGGAAAGCTAATCTTTTAATGGAAGATTTAGTTTCACTTTACAACAAAAAAAACTTGTTAAAGAAATTAAGGTTTTATTGGCATTCCAAATGAAGGTTATATTATATTTTATGAGCTTGAACATTTATAACATTCTTTCTCATGTATTCTGATGTATTATTTCATTATTGTTTATGTACTTTGATTAGCATAAGTAAAGCTTTACAGTCTTGCAGTGTGGGTCTGTCTCTTCAGTCTGGTAGGCCAAGCATTGACACAAATTTAGCTTTACCTTTCCATCTTTACAAAATTATAGTCTGATCTGAATGGAGTTATTTGGGATGGATGTCACAACAGCCTTTATGTTTCTGGTTTACAAGATAAAAAGATCTTGTACATTTTCTGGCCCCTAAATACCTTTGAAATCTCCTGATACTTCAAATATTGCTTTCTCACTAAGACATGTTCTTGTGCCCTGTTTTTGGAAAAGTTCCTCCTAGTAGGATCCAAATAGGGCCCTCGTTGCCGTGCCCATCTCTTCCCCTCCAAAAGAAGTCTTTGGCTTGCTGATGCTATCAGTCTTCTAGAACTGGCTATAGCCTGTGATTTATAACCTAGAGCTGCTTGATTGAAATTTGTGCCAGTGTTTAAAAATAAAGCCATATGTTCCTTGCCATTATTTAGATGGATGCAAGCAGTGTAAGGAAAAAGAGATCGCAAGTTTATGGAAAGACACATCACACTGCTAAGAATCAATGAGAGTATGGCAGACGCCCCAAAACTCTTCCTTCCTGTTACCTTCTCTGTAATAATTTGTTTTCTTTAATATTGGTTATATGGATACTAGGGACTTGTGATTGATTCAGAACACCAAACGTATGCAATGGACAAATTCCAGCTAGCAATAAAATTCATGTGGTGCTTTAGGACACCATTAATTAAACTTCACAGCATCCCAGGGAAGTAGGAGGCAATATCTTCATTTAGCACATGGGAAACAGCCAGAAAAAGGTTAGTGGCTCTCCACTGCACATGAGTCAACAAATAGCATTGGTATTTGAGGTTTTCTACTAGTTGCTAGACTTGCCACGCTTTTAAAAGGACAGCCTCTGCTTGCCTACCTCTACATCTGCTTTTGTGAACATTCTCCAAAACCTCTGATTACAGGTTGCACAGTACCAGCTATATGTCTCCACATGGAGCCAAATTCAGTTTTGTAGATGTAAATCTGGAGCAACTTTACTGATATTAATACAATTGCATCAACTAACCATGGTATAAAGAAGAGCTGTGTGCACGCCAGTTTATTAACATAAAACAAGTCAGGAGTGGATACTGATCGTTGATATACATTTCTTTCAAATGCCTCCTTCTTCCTAGTTTGCTAAGGACACAAATACCAATTCACACTCAGACAGTTTTGTACCAAAAGAAAAGGCAGTCTTTTCAAAGACAACTGCTTTTATTCTCTTCTCAGTATATAAAGGCATAACCAGACATTTTCTATTAAGAGTAAAAGTAATTATGCAGACTGAATATCCTATGCACTAACATTAAAATTCTAACTGATGAGAAGAGCGATGGGTGTGCTGCTATTTGTAACACAAAATGATCAGAACAAAAGTCAAAGCTGTAATGCATTCACTTACTTAAAAATGTGTATCGTTATACAAGGCAATTAAAGAGTTTCAGACTATTCTCAATGTGATCTGCCTTTCAGATGAGACCTAAAATTGAAGCATTTGATTATAAAAGCTCAAGTGGCAGTTTTCATTAGAGGTGTTAACCCTAATATGCTTCCCAAATTCTAAATCAGTTCACTGTGTTCTCCCTTCCTAAATTCTCCATGGATTTTATGTGATATTATCCTCTTCCATTCCCAAAAACTGTTCTAAAAGTACTACTTACAGCATATGGTTACCTTACATATGCATTTCCATAGCAAACAAAGTAAGTAACCTTTTTATACAGACTATAAATTATTTTTAGAAAATTGACCATTTGATACCTATAATATGTTCTTCTCATTTACCTTGACAGAGAAGCTGTCAAAGAAAGAAGTATCTTTTGTCTATCTGTATACTGATAGGTACATAGCTCGAACTTTTGACTGGGAGAGGTTCTCACCATTTCTATTAGTAATAGTATTAATAATAATAATAATTAATAGAGTTATAAGAACCAGCTCAAATATCAAAGTTCAGTTAATGGTGTGTGAAGATAGATACCTAAAAACTTCATCACAATTTTTTCTTAACAGTTTTTCCAGGCAATGTCTGGAAACCAGAGGTTTCCCTTGCATGCACTAGAATTTCACCACACTCAGGCCTCACAAAACTAAGCCTTATTGACTCTGTGAAATAAGAAAAATGATGCAGTCTCTTGGTACTCTTGGCAATTTAAAAATGTTTAGTGTAATAATCATGGACCAATATTCTTTTCTAGTTTTCCATGAAATATTATTTACACTCTGAAACTGCACAGCAGCTGAGATAGGACCCATTTTCGCACATTTGTACTTTATCTAGAATACCCAAGCAAAATCAGTATTTGGTAAAATAGGTAAAAAGGTTAATATAATAACAGAAACAGTGTGTTTTAAGCCTCATTATCTGATATTAGCTTCAAGGAGTTCAAGAAGTAACAGATAATTAATGCATCTTCAGAGTATAAGTCTTAATTTGCTTGTGATTTAAAAATAAATATATTTGGAATTTCTGTATATTCTGTGCTGCACACAAACACGGTCATTGATTTGGTTCTCCCTAGTGGCAGAGAGAAAGGTGCCTATTTCATGTTACAAATGTACAGATTTTAGTGGTGACTACTGGCATTTACAAAGCTGCTGTTTTGCCTAATTCCATGTTTTCTATCAATCACATCAAGTAATTCAGTAGCAATTGCACTTATATATAAGGAGCATTTGAATAGTTTCACTACTGAAAACCTGACTGGGGGGAAAAATCACGCAGTAAAACAAAAAAGAAGAGAGAAGTAGAATTTTAATAAACATTTATTCTCAGGAGGACATGGGTGTACTGTAAACATACCACAGTGGTATCAAAGCAACATTTCTTTTGAACTGAAGAATGCAAATTAGCTTTATTTTACTTCCACATCATTTTCTGGGTTTAATCCTAATAACATATAATTTTCAAAGGAAAGTTAGATGTGCTCTGCCCTTGTTTTCTACCTGAAAACTGGGTCTTGCTAACGAACCCAAACTTCCTAGCTGTCAACATTTTTACAAGGTCTGAAATGTATTTTCAAGATTATTAATAAGTTAGGTAGGAAAAATAATCTTCTGTGAATAGGGTAAACACTTGATTATTTGTGACTGATTATATTGTTCAACAGATAGTGCCATGTTCTGCCCTCCAATAATACTTATAAGTAGTCCTTGTAAGCATGTGGAGATGTATTCAAGTGCTGAACTTGGTTAAGATTTCAACATGCTTAAATGTTCTTAACATGCAACTTCAGTAATATTCAGGTGCTATGGTGGAAGGAGTATTTAGAATCTCATTCAGAATCCAGATCTACTCCTGATGTCAGTCAGATCATTTTAATTACTGCCGGCTGGAGCAGGGTCAAGCCCATTTTACATAGAGAATCATGTTCCTCCCCAGGAGTCAACTTGTCTGCCTAGATTATATTTATTGTCACCTTGGTACTCTCCCTTAGAGGTACTTAACTGTTCCTTGTATCTCTTGATCTTGCCTTCCATAGATCCATTGATTTTCAGTTTCATCATTTTGCAGTACAATAGATAATGAGTACTTCTGGGTCTCTGAATTATTTTACTGTCTTTATATTTTTGTTAGTTTTCTTCTTTCTGATGGTTGTGTAAGATGTTTATACTGTAGAAAAATTGTGTTTAAAGTTGGTACTTTTTCAGCTTTTCATATTAGAAAATATGTTAGATTTACTTATGCCTTTGCTCTGTGAATTTCTGCAAAATGCAGTCCATGAAGGTAGATCTTTTGAAAGGTAAATTTATGTGTGGTTTCAGAGAGAAAGAGCTAAGGCACATCTTTGCTGTCAGTGCAAGATGTGAAGCCTATGGAAGAGTTGACTAGTAGTTTGTAAAAGACCCTTGAATTTGAGGATTCAAGGGAAATTACTCTGGGCATTCATATGTATCTACTAAATCATAAGACCAGCTTTTGGCTCACATCTTCAGGATGAAAAGAATTACTCATTTTCAGGGTAGTTGTAAGTTCCCATGCCTTGGCTTTGCTGATGGAATAGGTCCCTTGCGGTTTTGAATTTTGTCAGGGGATACGCCTTGTGTAAACCTCAACACCTTATCTTTTGTACCCACGCACTATTTGTGTGTAGTGTGATTCATACACCTTTGCAGCAGATAAAATGACAGTGACTATGAAGATATACCCACTCAAGCTGTTAACTATTATTTACTCCATTCACTTTAACACACATAAGGTTAAAAAGCAAGTCTGGGATTTATCTCACCTCATTTTAGCATTCTGAAAGTTAACTTAGCTAATTGCCCAGGCTCCCTCTACTCAGTGGAGAAGGGAAAAGAAAAAAGAAAAAGCTATCTCCTGCTAACAGTTCATCAGCTGTCTCTAACTGCTATTTTGGAATGGGGTCATTCATCCTCTTGAAGTGCTTCTTACTTTACACTGACTGTAGAATAAGAGTTGGTGTCTAACTCTTAGATGGCTAAGATGTCTAATGGCAGAAGAGACAAATGGCACTTTTGGAGGTTTTTTATATTTGTCTCATGCAAAGAAGGCATGTGGTCAAGAGTACAGCTACCACCTCCCAAGCCTGCCTGTAACTCAGGAAAAAGAACTTTTGCTCTTATTTGAATGACCCCATCACTTGGCCATGTGCCTTATTTGCTCTCAACTTCATTTTTCCTTTCTGGAAAATGGATGAAGACTTAACTTCATGATCTTACAATGCTAAGTTTAAATTGTTAAAGGTCTTAAACAGTCCTAAAACAAAGGCTGCATGTAAAGGGAACATACGAATTTTAATGGATGGGAAGGTCTCTTCCGTGAATTACAGTGTATTTGTAGGACATCTTTCGATTGTAGTTAAAGCTGCTTAAGGGATCCAGGTACCTCTTTTGTTATTTTACATGCCTATGGTCCAGAAGAAATATCCTTTAAGTCAAGCTTAGCCTCCACTCTTTATCTCAGGTAAATTTCTGAGACATTTATAAGCCAGCTAAGCAGGCAGTAAGAATCAAGAACTTTGGATTTTTTATAGAAGTTGTAAGTGGATAAAACTTTACAGACACTACTTGTAGATTAACCCCTAGGCAATCTCTCCTACCATTGTCAACAGGGAAAACAAGTTAAAAGCTTGAGTTAAATGGTTTGTATATAATACATTGTCTTCTTGAATAACTGATCTTGAATCCATTTGAATCAACAATATTACCTGTCATAAGGAACAACAGTTTTCAGTATCAGAGCATCTCGAATAAAAGCCATTAGTCTTTTTTAAATAAAATGTGATTTCATTTGTGCTCTTAGGAGCAGAAGTCCTACTGTTAACTTTACATTTTCTTAATGTGCCTTTTCTGTGCGTACTTCTTTGCAAGACTACTGCAGTAGCTGCGGCTAAGCAGCATCCCTTGTTAGACAATTCAGAAAGACTGGAGGGGAGAGAGCCCCAGTCAATGCATGCATTTCCTATTTCTCCCCATGTGAAGACTTCCATTAGGTGCCAGTTCAGGACATGACACCTTGTTTTTCTGTTGTTGGGATATCTTCCTTTCATTTGGCTTATTTTCTATGCATGAATTCAACAGGGAAGAGTCTGGGAAAACAGTCTACAGAAAAAAAAAAAAAGAGAAAAAAATAGAGTTCCTGTCAATTACAGTAAATGCACAAGAAGTATTACTGTTAAATCAGAAGTAACTGCTGCTACCGTGCACCTGTGACTATTTGCCTTTGTCTCCCTATGTGTTTTGGTCTGCAGCCATTAATAGCTTGGACTCCACGAAGCAGTAGCAAAGGGGAGTGTGTCAGAGCAGCAGGCCAAAATTAAATTACAGCAACCTCGTGCTTTGCATTAAAATCTCCACTAAGCAATGGAGGTTTGTAATAGTCCAGATTTTCCTTAAAGACAATGGACCTCCATGCAACTGCCTACACTCAGTTAATTCATGCTGTCAGCTTCCTTTATTGGCTGTGGGGAATGCAGTATTGATTCTTGAACTCAACAGCAATACAAAGAGCCACTAGTGCATGGTCAAAATGCAGCAATAAAGGGCTGGCAGCTTGAGAAAAGCAGCCATTCCATTGCACAAACAAGGTCAATTAGAGGACAGTGCAGCATAATATAAATAGCATTAGCAGCCCTCTTCAACCACGATGAGACCATGCTGGGAAGATGACAATAAATAAAATAGGGTTTAATGCAGAGTAAATACAAAAGCATTTAATGTAATTTAATTTAAAACCTTGCATCCTTTTGAAAGTACCATCAATTAAAAAATACTCATCTTTATTTTGTTTTTGGTTTTGGTGTTGTTTTTTTTTAAGACATTCTTTTCAGGTAAATATCTGTATAAATTAATTATGTATATACATGGAACTGGATGGGAATTCATTGTTTCAGAACTGGTTAATTCTTAAATTACAGCTGTGGGATATTATGTCTGTCTGTATAATATCTTACTTTTTTTAATACAAATCTTTCAGTGTCATTTGAGCATAATAATAGGACAAAAGCATATCTGCATTTTTAGTTCAGAAGTTAAAAAAACTTGCAAAGGATCTTTACGTCCTTTAAGGTCTTGCAATTATTATCTTTTTTATATGAGAAACTTATTATTATGCCAGCTCAGAATTAATTACTGATGTAATATACATCATTCTGCTAACACATACGGTACCCTAAGCGAATTAGGCTCTTAAAATAGATAATGGGCCTCAGATAGCCAGCTGATAAACGTAGGCTGTATAAGGAAGCTGAAAAGATTTCAAAGTTATTTGTTTAGACAGCAAAAGAAACATTTGTTTCAAAGCCCTGTTAAATAACAAATGTGCTGAAAGCCAACAAAAAAATTGGGTATAGAGCTCTTTTTAGGTGTGCAGTCTTACAATTTTTTTGGCAGTATAAGCCTACTACTTGGCCCTTCCTCACTTTCTTGAGCCTCTTGAAGTGTTCACATCAGCTTTGAGTGTACTTAACATTTATTAAAATTGGAAGTAGTTGGACTGAGACTTGTGATGAAGGTTGAGCATGAAGTCATCACTGTGTCAAATTTTATCATGTAGAATTATGCCTTGTACCTGTCAGACTGTTGAATCTGCCACATCATTCTAAATATGGTACGTGTATTCCTATTTGAGGAATAGCAAGGTTTTCTTTGTAAAACAAATGGGTTTCCAAATTGTTCTACAAGAAATCCCTTCCTACATTGTCAATGGAATCAGTGGGACCTCCTTGCCTCAGAGAACAAAAAAAAAAAAAAAAGCCATCTGGACTGGATGAAAGTACAGGAACTTTATTCAGCTATTAAGTAGTATAATGAGTAGAATGTTGCTTCTATTTCTAAGAGCATGAAATATCAATACAGCTTGAAGGTAGTGAGGAAAGGAGGAATAAATTAGCTTAATATGATTCCTGCCAGCAAGGAAGCACAAGGTAAAGGATTGCAGGTCTTAGTATGCATGTCCTAGGCTGGGATTTCAGTTTTGTGGGAAGTGTAGCTGTTCTTAGCTTTTTGGAGTTGCTGACTTTTGTCAAATAAGGTAAAAACAGATGATAAATACAAAAGAAACAAGACATAGAGCAATAAAATAAAGGCAATATGTATAAGAAGTTCTGATTTTTTTTGTCACAAGGAAAACTTTACTTTTTGGACCTTTTTTCTGACCTTTGCTCTGGACCCAAGGCAGATTATAGGGTAAAGTCCTTGATAGGCAAATAAATGCATCCAGTGACTTGTGACCAATTAGCTCTTGTGCATATTTTTGCTTCATGCTAGCCCCTCTTCCTCTTCAAGTAATTGGACTTGTCTGCCTCTAAGCAGTTGGACTTCTTTGGGATTTGTTCCTTCTCTGCAAGACAAGACTGACTAATAGTGTAATTAAAATAATAGTTTTCAATAGTAGTTTTTTGAATGGAATACCAATGAAACTAATGACTTTGAGTGGCTGGCTAGCCATCTTTTAGATGACAGCTTTAAGTAGAATCAGTTTGTTCCAAAGGAAAATCAGGTAACCTATGTGTATATCTCCTAAGCCAAAGCAGAATGATAGCTGTAGCAAGATTTGTAGGAAGAGGTAGAATTTGTAGTTTAGTTTTCATGATACATACTTTTATTGATTTTTTTTTTCTATTACTCAAGAATTATGGAGACCAAATAAATTTTACTTGGGGCAATTCAATAATTTTATATAGAAATTCCTTCTCTGTTTCTTAACTTTGGAACTGTAGAATATTTTATCCCAAGGGTTGAGAGAAGCAGAGCATTTCTTGAGCTCTTTTGTATTTAGGGGAAACATTTAGTGGAACAATGTGTCTTGCGTCCTTGTACATGGCCATCATCTCAATGGTAGCAAAGTATTTCTTCCTTCCTTCATCTCCTTTTTGCTCACACTTTTTATCCCAATGTCCCGTAAAGGTCTATAAATCTATCATGGACTATAATTACTTCTGGAACATGTCCTAGGTGGTGACTTTTTGAGACATGTAGGGAGATGCTGCTGGAGGTTTACTTTTAACTCATTATAAGGGTTTATATTACTAGGAAGTAGAGAAGTGTGGTTCTATGCCCAGGTCATTCTCCAGCGTCAGTGTGAGGAGATCAAGAAGCAAAAATACAAATGGTTCACATTCTTCTGCACCATGGAAAAGAAGTAGAAGTCCACATAGGGCCTTTTATTCTCAAGCTATAAAGGAAATAAACATGGGAAGTAGAACTTCCAAAACATTGGTTCTATATCCTACTGAAAGAGACCAGCCTTTGCAATATGCACAAATGCAACATGTGGAACAACTTGGAATGGATTGATTGTTTATATTTCTTACGAAACATAGGAATGTCATGGCTGAAACTGTGAGGGGTTCAAATGCTGGGAATTCAGAAGACAGCAAACCCAATCCCCATTGTATCCATAAATAGATTCTGTATTTAGGAATGCAAAGGATATCACAACTCTAAAGGAAAAACATCATAGTTTAAAAGTGCTTACAAGCACATTGGGGGATTTACAGAAAATATTTTATCATGAGCCAACAAACTGTACAAGATGGAAGAATGGGAGAGCCTTATATGTTTGCCTCAAAGGTTTTGAGTTAAAAACAATCTCATCAGAGGAATAGTGAAAGATTTTGCGCCAGTTTTCTAGTATCTCTTAAAACCATTCCCGTCCCCCTTCCCCCACCATTACATGATCCACCTTCCAGAGTAATACAAACAGCAGCAACCTGTGGATTCTGTTTCTTTGCATCTTTGAAGTGCCTCATCAGAGTCACCCAAGTCTTTATCATGCTTGTATTCATGAGAGTGAAGGAAGAGTACAATATGGCCAACACTGTTAGGTTAGTCAGCCTCATGCTCAGATTACATTATGGGAACAGAGCTTCAGATGGTGTCTTTGGAAGAACTGTTTTTGGATTCCCTTTGGAAGGTGATTGTCATGCCCCAAAGTGGCTTTAGGAAAGGGCTGTTCAGGAGAAGGTCTTCACCTTGATTTTGTTCTCATCCTGGCTGTACACATAGCCAGAAGTGTGAGTTGTATGGTGGTAAAGGTTGAGAAACAAGAGCCTGCTTTTTTCATAAGGGACCAAACAGTTTCAAAAACTGAACTCGTAAGTCTTAATGAGTAATGATGCTTATAGGACAGCTGTGTTGCTAGCATGCTTGTAGCTGTTATTCAGAGGAGAGGGTGACCCCCAAAACCAGTTCCCATTTAAAAGGAACATGGGATTTCACAAATGGATTTTGTGCTTACAAAGAGAGGGAAAGACTTCACACTTTACCAAAAAAAGTCCTTTCTGCTTTGGTAACCTCTCTACCCTTATAAGGCAGAAGAATAGAGGATTCTGAAATGAGTTGTACAGAATCCTTTCGCTATATGATGTGAACCATAGACAGAGAATATTTGTCTCTTACAAATGGGTCTAAAGAAGCTACTCTCTTCATTGTTTAAGTGCATTTTGCATCTATGTTTTGCTCATGAATCCTGGTTTTGTTCCCAATAGTACTCTTGTAAAATATCCCTTAATGACTCTTTTCTTTCTATGGGCTCTTCCTCAAGAAAAGCTTTTTATTTTTTGTTTTAGATGCAAGCCTATAAACATTCAGACATCAAAACCTCTGCAGTAGGTTAAACCATTTCATTAATGATAGAAATAAATCTAGTGATAAAGTACACCTATAAGATGATGAGCAAAGACATATCTTTTTAATTTACATGCTATTTTGTTGGGAAAGCTATAATACTGTTAGCTCAAAAATACACACAAAAAAACTCCTTAAATGCATTGATACCTCTTCAAAAATGGATGAAAAGAGGAAAAGGTTTACACTTTTTTTAGAATATTTGCTCTGAACTGGTGGTACAAAGGAAATAAGAATGGCAGTTCATTCCAAGTGACCAGTCTCGGTACTCTCTTGTGCTTGAATGATGTGTTCTGAAAATGTAAGTGCTGGAAGCCTTAGCAATTCCCAGTGCCCCCTGAATGTCCTCTAAATAGTTTATCTTTTCCTCTTTTCCCTGCTGAGAGCAATGGCTTGGTTCCATTTCTAACTCTTTCTGGAAATATTACAGTAAGAAAAGTGGTTTATGAAAGAAAAAGAAAAAAAAACACTACAATCTTCTATTTTACCCAAATACCTCACATAGTATCAGTATTTTAGATATCATGCTAGGAGGTACGAAGATATCTTTAGATCCATGGCATTCTCCCACCTCTTCAGAAAAAATATGAAGACCAATTTACCTGACTTCTTTACAGATGGCGAAGATCTCAGAATTCTTTTCAAATTGCATTGTTGTTGTTTAGAAGAAAACCTAAGTATTTAAAATCACAACATCTTGAAATCAGGAAATAGTCAAGTCAATAATTTTTCATGGCTTATATTTCCTAGCAACTAATGCTCTCTACTCTGAGACAGTATAGGCTTCATGAGATTATCCTTGAATGTACAGGCAATCAGATAATGTATACAGTTTATCTAAAGCTGGTCAAACAACATAGTATTAAAGGGGAGTATATGTTATAGTTAAATATAATGACATGCCCCAGTAGTTGTTGGACAGGAAATGAAAGGAACAGTGCTGTTAAACACCAAAGCATGCCATTATTGGACAATAATATGTAAGTGAAATGCATTATTATGATTATAAATAGGTCATTTCTAAAGGAAATATACTAGATGCAGATGGAAAAAACAAATTGTGTAAGAAGAAATGACCTTTAACAGAACAAAGAACAGTAAACAGAAAAGACTGCATAAGACTTCTCTTGGCTAAAAGGAGGAACAGTCCTTGTTTGTCAGGGCCGTGCAGGGGAAATTGCACCTCTCCTGCCTGTTGGTTTGACTGCATCCAGTTGGCTGCAATTTACAGTGTGTGTCCATGGTTTGTGCAGGCTAGAAAGGGCATAGAAAAGGACTGAATATCCATTATTGCCTTTGGCTGTTTATCACTGCTGAGTCGAAACAGAGAATGGATGGGATTTAAAACAATGTAAGAGAATCCAAGACACCCTCAACCCCATTAGCAGAGATAATAAAGATGATTAATAAATGTACTTGTGTACATCATCCTTCAAAGAGATGTTTAAGCAGTTGTTTGGTGGATTTTCAGCCTCAGGAATTAAAAGAAAGATGATTTTGCTTCACCTAAAGAGCTAGGATTATAAACTAGGGGTGTATGTTAGGATGTAGACTGAATTTAATTTTATTTTTCTCTGACATTCACAATAAGCAGTCATTTCTCACTTGGTGATACAAGGATGGATGGTAGCTACCAATATCACCAAGAATGAAGACCTAAAGACCTTTTTCATTCAACAGAAAAAATAAAAATTCTGTATAGAAATATTTTAAAACCAAGAGCAAGCCATAAAGCCCCAGGAAGGATTTTGTAGGAAACATATGGTGGGAATATAGCATAAAAATCCGAGTAAGTTTATGAAAATTTATCATTTTCTTTCAAATTAGTCTTTAATTTAACATACAGTGCTGCATGGAACACTGAATTTAAACAAGATTTCGGTTTTAATACAGAAATTAGTACCATAACCAGCCACAAAAAAATCACTCCATCACTGAATACATCTTCCAGAAGGACATATCTTCATATGTTTTGTCTCGAAAGTTGCACAAAAGACATCCTTCTAGAAATACATCCATTGTGAAACAAGTATATCAGCAATTCAGTGCCAAGTAGCCGCTCTGAATTCTAGGCTTGGAGTTGCCATTACAGTACTAGTAAAGAGACAACAAAGCTTTTGGCAAGAGCTTTCCAGTTTTGGCTCATATGCAAAAACTGCATAACATTCTTTGAGTGTCAATGTTTAAAAAAAATGTTACATTTTTCTACAGTGGAAATTATTTAATTCATTTTTTCAATATTCCTTTCATATGAAACCACATGTATAATAATCGATTTATTCACCCATATATATTTTCATTTGAAGGGATCCAAAGGGCTCATCTTTCATATTTTCTAATACTCCTCCCCTTGAAAAATAATGTGTTGTAACTATGGTATTAATTCAGTACATTCCATTTTAATTTGCAGTTTCAAACCATTATTTTAAAAAATCATTAAGGAATATCAAACTCATGAAAGCCTGGGTTTACTGTCCTGGAAACTGATGTTCTCTAGAGCACAAGTCGCCTTCAGTCAGTAACGGTAGACCAAGGTTTCACCACACGCGGGAACACCTTTTAGCCACATTGTGAGCATCTGTGGTTTATACCCACCCTAATTTGTCAGGTTGTGACCAAGAAAAAGTATGCCAACGCTATTAATTGTTTCTGAACTGCCAATGTTATTGCAGTAAAGAGGCCTGCTTACATGAACCACTAAGTAGCATGTGAAACAGGGTATGACTTATCTTCAACTTTGGGACTTTCAGATCGGTTTTCCATATCTGCATAAATTCAGTCCACAGTTAAATGCTCTGGTAGTTTTATTTTCATTTCTGCTTCTATTTTATAGCTTTGCTGTCTGCTTCTAGCACTGAAAACAGCAGCAGTTTGAGCCTTCCTTATGGTAAGAAACTCTTGATACTTTCTGTGGAAATGAATTACAAATGGTTCTTAAACTATAAAGATGGAATGAAGACACATATATATATATGTTCACGGACTATACTGCTCAGTGTAAAAGCTCTCTTATACATTCATATCAATACTGACATAGTAAAAGGTGTTGCCATTTTAGACCTGCAGTTTCCCACGACATTGATCACACAACGACAATGCCTGCAAGACATGAGAAAAGTATATAAAATATAAAAAAAAAATAAATAAAATATCAGTTAGAGGAGGTGGAACTGTATTCAGATGTAAACAGGGGAGATTTAGGCTAGATATAAGGAAGAAATTATTTACTGTGAGAGTAGTGAGGCACTGGAACTGGCTGCCCAAGGAAGCTGTGAATGCTCCATCGCTGGCAGCACTCAAGGCCAGGTTGGATGGGGCTTTGAGCAACCTGGTCTAGTGGAAGATGTCCCTTCCCATAGTAGGAGGATTGGAACTGGATGATCTTAAGGTCCTTCCCAACCCAAACCATTCTATTATTCTATTCAAATACACAAGAGAATGTTCAGCGACATTTCATAAAGTGAAAGAAAGTTACAATAGTTTTTCACAGTGTGAACTATAGTGTGAAACTCACTGCCACTGCAAGTTACCAAGATCAAAAAATTCAGCAAAATCAAGAAAGGAGTCAAACTTTATAAGTAGAACAGTCCAGTCCAGTGTCAGCTTCATTAGCTATAAGCATGTGATGTAATGAGTGTTAAACTTAGCACTTCGGGATAAAGCAGTCTTGATTCTGTTATTAATTAGGAAGAGACTTAGGGTGTGAGTTAGATAACTTTTATGAGCCAGCTGCAGGATTTTTAAATCTCCCTCTGGAGAGCTTAGTGTTTCCAAATAGTATATGATAACAGGTGGACCTTATTCTGACCCAGGATGGAAATTCACATATTTATATCTACCTAAGTAATACTTTTTATTAGAACAAAAAAAAAAAAAAAAACAAAAAAAAACCCCAAAACTCTGACCATTATATTAACACACTTGACCTTTAAGTCTACATTCAATTAATGAATTCTTCTGAAGAAGAATTCCCAGTTGTAGAAAACAGAGCAATTTGATTTTTAAGAAGTTCCAATCTTATCAGCTAAAGAAAAACAGCATTTATCTGCAGGTATATTCATTAATTTCTCAGTGCATACAAACAGAAATCCCATTTATTCATTAAATAACACTAAAAAAACACCAAACGTGCAATTGATGACTTTTTTATTATTTCTTTGATTTTAACTTTGTGTATCTTTAAGCAGGTCGTTAAGATAATGGCACTGCTAATACTCATCTGAATACAGGTTGTCTTCTTTGATGTGCCTAGTAATATGCTGGTCTGTATGAAATTAAATAGTAACACCAACACCCATATTAAGAAGAAAAAAGTGAGGGTATGAGAAACATTTCCTTAATAGCTGTGACTGTTTGTGAAGGCTAAAATTACCCCAGTAAGTTATAAAAAGGTCACAAATTCCTTCATTTATTTAGTACCATGAAAACATCCTTTTATTGAGGAGTGTGCCTGCAGTCAAAGCTAATTATTACCACCATATTACATAGTTTTTTCTCTATGGTATATAGATGAGTAAAAGTGTTGTAAACAACCATCAAGCTCCAGGATGATCATAGCAAGGGTGAGGAAATGAGCAGCTATCTTTCAAATCTCATTTGCAGGAGCTGCTGTAAATGAAGATTAGGAGAAATAATGCTTCTGTATCTTTAAACCCAGCTATTAGACTTTATTGTATTCACTAATTTCAAAGGTAAACCTGACTCATGTTTTTTATTAGAGATGTATAATTACATGATAAATGGTCAATGACTTCACATGTATATTTCTGGGACTCAGGACTCAGCCAAGATGTCGCTAGTGACAGGATTTAAAATTTCTGTCCATGGGCCCACCAGACAGCACTTCCAACAGAGAGCAGAAACCTCTGGCAACTGATTTGCAAGCCCAAAGAAGAGATGAATGCCCCATCCCTGGCGATGTTCAAGGCCAGGTTGGACAGAGTCTTGGTCAACATGGTCTAGGCTGAAGCATCCCTTCTCATGGCAGGGGGGTTGGAACTAGATGGTCTTAAGAGTCATTTGTTTTGATCCCAGAAGCCACTATTTTTCTAACTTCAGGATAATGCTTTAGAAAGACTCACAGTTGCAGCATAAAAACTTTATTCTTTAGGGATCTGAGCACTATGGCTCTACGCAGCTATTCACATTAATAGTTGCTTACCTTCAAGTACTTAAACACTGATTTCTTATTGATTTCAGTAGTATTTCTCACATGTTTCAAGTTAAGTTCCAGCTTAAGTGCCTTTACAGATAAGAAAAAAATTGCTTAGTGTCTTGCATGACTGAACAGTAAATTTCAGACAAGGAAAGAACCTGGTGATCTTTTTTCTCTCTAGACCTCAAAATATGACTTTTTAGGGAACCATTGTGATTTTTTTTTTTTTGTAGGGTTTCAAATGATGCAGTTTTATTTCCTATTTTTGTGGAAATGTTACCGCCTTATTTATTTTACCATATTATTTCACTAATGTTTTATTAAAAATGACTCTGTGTACAGCTGAAACCTTTTTGGCTGCATGGTCTCGCTACATTCCTTCATGGTTCAAGCAGATATTTGCATTATATCCCTCATCCTTGATAAATACTATTTTGTAACTTAACAAGTAAATCTGATAATTATTTTACACATGAAAATGGGCTATTCTAAAAAAATTGACATTTTGGTCATCTTTTCATTGGTTTTGTCCCATGTGAAAATAAGGTAATGCAAAATCTCCAGAGTTTCTGTATAAATCAAAATATCTTTTTTCATGGGCTTGATTTAGGAACAGAAGTTGCAATTAAGAGAATTAATGACTGTTCTATCAAGCTGTCATGCTCATATAGGCTACTGGCATCCTTAGGTAACCTCTAAATTGGAAAGGGGTAATTCAGGACAGCTTTTCTTCACGATTCGAGTACAGTGACTTTATTAATTGCTATAACTGTGGTTTGAAGGAAACAGAAATAGCATGTTAAGATTTCTCTCTGCTAGGTAAACTGTCATAGCAGAGGGACACGGGACTAGAACATTGTTCTCGGGCTGGCGGAATAAGCCCCATGGGTATCCAATGTACCAAAAGGAGTAGAGGATCTCCAAAGAGGTACCTTATGCAGAAAACAGCTGGTGGTCCAAACTAATGAATAATGTTCTCTTCTTCCATAATTGTTCTAATTTCTGAAACATACTACTTAAAATAAGATTGGCCATCCCTGGAAATATTCAAGGTCAGGTTGGACAAGGCTCTGAGCAACTGGATCTGGTTGAACATATCCCTGCACATGGCACCTTTAAAGATCCATTCCAACCTCAACTATTCTAACATTCTGCGATATAGGCTGATTGCATACTGTGTTTGTCAATGCACTGTGGCTCCTTTAGTCTGCCTCGTGCCTGGTCTGCTCAGAGTAGCTGGGAAATGCATTCTTGCTGTCCTGCTGTCCTGCTGTCCTTTATGGTAAGTCTGTGACTGTCCAAAATCTCTCCTCTCTTCTTTTATAGCTTTATAGTACAGCAGAACTAGAAAACTGGTGGAGGAAAATTTAAACAAATATGAAAGTTATTGCTTGGGAGGGTATGTGCTTTTTGATTAAGGATTAAATGAGTAATATTAACATTATACTTCAGTCCTTTGAAACACATTCTAAAACGACTGGATATTTCTGTCAATGTTATTGTGCTTCAGAAACACAAAATCAGATTATTCACAAGTCCTTATACAATTCCTTTTCCTGTTGTAAGTACATTTCCGTGAATGTCCAAAGAATGCTTTTCATTTAAAACAAGACTTTCTTCTATATCTACATTTTAATTACATTTAAGCACATTAATTCTGTGCTTGCATATTGTTACTACCTCTTCTGAATTATTATATGGCAATAATATTGAATGGGTTTATTTTTTTTCTAATTTTAGCTGTAGATTAGAAATATTTCAGTCAATAGCTTGTGAGGTTACTAAATGATACATTATCTGTTTTCTATTCTTAAATTAATTTAAATAATCAAGTAATGTACATATTCTAATTTAATCCTAAACTGCTTTTTTTTGTGAAAGATGTCCCCCCAGTTTCTCAGAATTTTATAGAATCATAGAATAGTTAGGGTTGGAAAGGACCTTAAGATCATCAAGTTCCAACCCCCCTGCCATGGGCAGGGACACCTCGCTCTAAACCGTATCACCCAAGCTCTTGTCCAACCTGGCCTTGAATACTGCCAGGGATGGAGCATTCACAACCTCTCTGAGCAACCCATTCCAGTGCCTCACCACCCTAACAGGAAAGAATTTCCTCCTTATATCCAATCTAAACTTCCCCTGTTTAAGTTTTAGCCCATTACCCCTTGTCCTATCACTACAGTCCCTAATGAAGAGTCCCTCCCCAGCATCCCTATAGGCCCCCTTCAGATACTGGAAGGCTGCTATGAGGTCTCCATGCAGCCTTCTCTTCTCCAGGCTGAACAGCCCCAACTTTCTCAGCCTGTCTTCATATGGGAGGTGCTCCAGTCCCCTGATCATCCTCATGGCCCTCCTCTGGACTTGTTCCAACAGATCCATGTCCTTTTTATGTTGAGGACACCAGAACTGCACACAATACTCCAAGTGAGGTCTCACGAGAGCAGAGTGAAGGGGCAGGATCACCTCCTTCGACCCGCTGGTCACACTCCTTTTGATGGTGCCCAGGATGCGGTTGGCTTTCTGGGCTGCGAGCACACACTGAAGGCGGCTCATGTTCATTTTCTCATCGACCAGCACCCCCAAGTCCTTCTCCGCAGGGCTGCTCTGAATCTCTTCTCTGCCAAGCCTGTAGCTGTGCCTGGCATTGCTCCAACCCAGGTGTAGGATCTTGCACTTGGCATGGTTAAACTTCATGAGGTTGGCATCAGCCCACCTCACAAGCGTGTCAAGGTCCCTCTGGATGGCATTCCTTCACTCCAGCATATCAACTGAACCACACAGCTTGGTGTCATTGACAAACTTGCTGAGGGAGCACTCAATCCCACTGTCCATGTCAGCGATGAAGATGTT
This sequence comes from Neopsephotus bourkii, assembly GCF_033783945.1. Taxonomy (NCBI): domain Eukaryota; kingdom Metazoa; phylum Chordata; class Aves; order Psittaciformes; family Psittacidae; genus Neopsephotus; species Neopsephotus bourkii. Next base: position 4,996,627 of record NW_026902293.1, read on the forward strand.
AAACAAGACCGGTCCCAACACCGATCCCTGAGGGACACCACTCGTTACTGTTCTCCAGCTGGACATTGAGCCATTGACCACAACTCCCTGGGAGAGGCCATCCAGCCAGTTCTTTATCCACCAAGTGGTCCATTCATCAAACTGATGTCTCTCCAATTTAGAGACAAGGATGTCATATGGGACAGTTGAATGCTTTACACAAATCCAGGTAGATGACATCAACTGCTCTACTGCTGTCCATCAGTTCTGTAGCCCTATCATAAAAGGCCACCAAATTTGTCAGGCAGGATTTCCCCTCATATCAGTTGATCTGCTGTTAATGCTAATTTAACTGTAGTAAATTTATTATTGCTTGTACAAATCACTGGAAATATGATGCTTTTATATTTTACAGGAGGTTTTGTGTTTATAATTATATGAAATATTTAATAAGTTTTGAAAAAAAATTGAGTTCCTGGTGAAAACATTGTATTACCATGGAGGCAAGACTGAGAGCATTTATGTGTGTTTTAAAGATAAATAGATATACTAGATTTATCTCTGAATTTGGCATTATCCTTTTAAGGAATTAAAGGCCAAAGTTATTCTTCAATGAAAATTGGATTTTGTGAAGTAACGAACAAGTAAGTTGCAGAACAAGAGAGGACTTTCAGTAGCTCCTGGTGGAGCCACTGGTGTAGAGTTTATTCTGTTCAGTTTGATAGTGGAATGTCTCCTGCACATTTCACCTTTCCTCCTACCTCTGCCCCAGTCACTACCACAGATGTGGAAATAATTCTCTAAGCATCACCCTTTTTATTATAAAAACCACCTTTACTCCACACTGTGGTAGTTCTGGGAGAGTAAAAAGCATCAGAAAACTATTTTAGAGAGACGAAAAAGTTTCTGTATGTGTCAGATCATTTAAAGTAAGATGACAAATACTAAAAGGTTTAAATATATTTTAATGTTTGTGATATTATTAGGACACAGCGTCACTAGAATAGAGGGGAAAAGATTTCTGACAGAGTATACCTGAAAGTCATAGCAGTACCGAAGGCATTGACCTAAGTGTGGGAAATGTAATGGTCTTTTTTGCCTTTTTTTTTGTCAATTTAAGTACACTCTCTAGTTCCTATACTGTCCTGGGTTCAGCAGCAGCAGTCATTTTTTCTCCTTCTTAGTAGCTGGTGAAGAGCTCTGTTTTTGACTTTCAGCCTGGAAACAGTGCTGATAAAACCAATGTTTTTAGTTTCTGCTCAGTAACGTTTACTCTGACCAAGGACTTTCTGAGTCTCATGCTCTGCCAGGGTGGAGGGGAAGCCAGGAGGAAGCAGAGACAGGACCCAAACTGACCGAAGGGGTATTCCATACCACAGCACGTCATGCCCAGGATGTAAACAGAGTTACCTGGAAGGGCTAGATCACTGTTCAGTTTGGCTGGCTATCGGCAGCTGGTATTGTTTTCTCTTCCCTTGCTATTTCCCTTATCATTATTATTATTGGTGGTAGCAGTAGTGGTTTGTGTTGTAACTTAGTTACCGGGCTGTTCTTATCTCAGCCCGGGGGAAGGAAGGGGGGGAGTGAGCAAGTGGGCTGCATGGGTCTGAGTTACTGATTGCACTTAAACCACAACACCTACTCACTGTATTTAGTATTTTTATCAAGTTAATAGAAAAATTCCATTTACCAATAGATTTATAGCTTAACTGGTGGATGAGAACGGATCAGAAATGGCAGCCATTAGTAAGTGTTCAATGTCCCAAGCTTCTTCGAAAATGCTTCCTCTGTCATGTTCAGAAGATTATCGTCTTATACTTTTTTATGTGGCACTTCTATGTGCTGTGCCCGTACATGTGTTCCTAACACCTGTATGTCTGAACACCAAGTAGAAAAATACTTACAGAAGTATGAAATTCTTGCACTTTGTCTACATCAGTGTAAGTTTGACAAAGACTGGTGTTCCTGTGCAAATTCCACTTTTAAAAGACTTTATACGTAAATACATACTGGATTAATGAAATAATACTTAGTATTTGAGCCTGATAAATTATTTCATTGTATCTTGTAGAAACAAAACCTAAAAGCAACCAATGTCTACAATGCAGCTATGAAGGGTGAAAAAATGCTTCACTGTTATTTGCTTGTAATTGGCTTTGAGCATCACAATGTACGTGTAATTGGGTCTGTACTTCTATTCTTCAAGGGTTCTGTGCTATTTCTACTTGAACCCATTTTTGACACGGTTCAGCTCAGCAGTGCCAGCTACTTCTTGTTATGCAGTTGAAAAACTGTAACCATTAAAAATAGGATACGGTATGATTTTGTTTTGCAGCACTGCATGGAAAATCAGTTGCTGTGCATAACAGCTCTGTGGTTGGTTGATTTAAAGCAGGAGGGTGACTTCGAATTGACAAGCAGACAGTTCATGAAAAAGGATATTGTATCTTTAAGGCTTTCCGACTGATTGTGTTTAACTGCGCTACTCAGCAGGCTGTAATTAGACAGTAGCTTTGCTGAGAAACTTAAAGCAGAGGCTGTGTTGCTGTGTGTTCTTGAATAAAAAGTAAACAAACAAACAAAGAAATAAATAATAACAAAAAAAATCTGGATTTGAACAAATGGGATTTTTACTGTTTTTTAGCCAGTATGGGAGCAAACGGAAAGCAGACCCCTAGAGGCTCCTAAAGTTATCTTCCCATGCAGATCATCTCTAGGGAGCTGTGGTGCTTGAGAAAAGAGGCAATGAGAACCATTATAGAAGCACATGACACTATTGCTGAAGGTCAGAGTGGTGTTGGAATAAAAGAGAAGCTGCTGATACAAAATGACATGGATGCCGCATCTTCTGGGCCAGTTCACAATTTTGATTGGAATGTAGCTCAAATGCATTGTGAATGTGATTAATAAATAAAAGTACATAATAATGATGATGGCTGAACTGGTGCTTCCCCAGACTGCTGCAGAGCAGGAAAGAATGAGAATCTCAGATAAAAGGCAGCAAACAAAATATGCAGTTAATGCTACCGACTGAGAAACAGTTTGATTTTAAAATACTATGGCAGATTTGTGAAGTGGACATTGTAGTGCACTGTTGCAAACACATGCAGAAATGAGTTGTTAACCTTCTCCTTCTGAGCATTACAATAATGTAACAAATTGTGGAGGAGAGTACCACAAAGTTAAGATATGGTTTTGTCGCAAATAGCAAAGGAGCTTCAGAGAAACACTCTTCCCCATCACACCTCTACTTTCTATTACTGCTATTTTGATGTTTGTGCTTGGACATGTCACCAGTTAATGGCAAAATGTTTTTTGAAAAGACTCGAGATTCTATTGCCTTTTATTCATACTCTTGCCTCTTAGCCATGTTGTTTTTTTATATATATTTTTTAAGATAGTTCATTAGTTTATCTGATGTCATTATATTGCTTGGAAATGAAGTAATCCATCAACAGCATAAATTAAACCTATGTTTTGATTTGACATCAGGTAGTACATATTGCCAAAGGATCACATTGTAAGTGATGAGCATTAACTTTACTACATAGCCTAAACTTCTTTGTGAGGTCCAGTAAAACTCTTTTGATGACTATGACTCTGATCCTGAATAGAACGGCTCTCTATAGTTCAGGCACCAGTTCTGATAACTTTGAGGTCAAGCCATTAAAGTCAGCCTCCTTCAGCAAACCCTGTGGTTTGATAAATCTTTTTTATTTTATCTCCTTCATTCAGATGTTAACAAGAAAGCAAATTGGTGTGTAACTTGGCAAGAACAGTGCACTGAGCAACATGCTTTTTCATGGGACCATTGTCCTGAGGTTTGCAGTTTTTAAAAAGATTTGATCTGAGTAAATTATGAAAGCTTATCAGAATTCTCTGACTGAATGTAAGAGCCAGAACTGCTTTCCAATTACAATTAGGCTTGCAGCAGAAAGATGGATTCAATGCTACTGCCTAAACCACCCATCTTTATTTCCTGTTTTCAAGGTCGATCTATTTTGTGTACTTCATAGATGCTCTTTGAAACTGGCATATACAGAACATCAGGGATTAAATTGCCAAAGCATTTTTTTTCTAAGTGACAATGAGCCTAATTCACTGTCAGTTAATGCCAGGTGGTTTTCCCCCCTAATATTAAGTTCTTCAAAACTGTAGCTGTATAGGACACTATTCACAGGGGCTTAACGTAGGGAAGAAAATGCTCACATTAAGTCAAATAAAATGAATAATTCATTACATTGCATTTTGTAATCCTGGTGTTAAGCATAAAACCAGTGGTTTGTTTTTCAGTAAAATGTTTTTGTATCATTTCAGATAGCATATAATACAAAACAATAACTGCATACATAATGCGAAAAGCCTACAGGCAAAGAGGGTCCTGCTTGATGCTTTTGGCTTCACCAGGAATGTCACAATATCTGTGCTTTGAGGCGATGTGTATGAGTGCCCATCTTCCCTGGGAATCTTCTTTGGCCCATGTTGTGTTTGTCTTTTAATTTGATCGTAAAATATTGCCCTAGCTCTTTACCACAAATTTAAAAATCAGTTTTTGTGTCTTGCTAAAAAGATGTACCTCTCATTCCTATCTATGGTAGCAGTTTATTCTACTGAGAATAAACTACTCAAAGTGAAAAGTCTTTTTCTGTTTTTCTGTTACATGTATCCTTCTCTCCCTCTCTCTTTCACACATGCATGCGCACGTCTAGACATAGGTGCATACTATGAGTACGCATATATATACACGCGCACGTGTATATGCATGTATATTTGTGCAATATTTATTTAGTTAATAATACAGCAGCTGTAAGTTATATAAAAGCTAACATAATATGAAATTTTCCCTTTTTTCCAAAATCAATGTATTTCTTTCTAATACTCATCCACACCTTTTCCGACCAGGATTTTTTTTGTTTTGCTTTGTGTGTGCAACCCAATGGCATTTGTTGTTTAATTTTACCATCTAGTGAAGCCTCTCTCTTTTCTAGATAGGAATCCTCACTGGAGGGAAGTTGTTTTCCATCCTAAGTAAGTGCCACAGTTTCCAAATCAGATCTTCTTTAACAATGTCCTTACATGGGCTGGTTATTATGCTATATTCCAGGCTGAAATAATTGTGTACCTGGACCATCTGCTTCTGCCTTTTGCAGCACCTTCCCATGGAGAGCTCCAGGGCACTCAGTCAGGGATGGGGTGGACTCCCACCGAGTTGTCCATGAATCTGTCTTGTGGGAAAGGACAGACTCTCCCAGTGGATTTCAAAGCTGTCTAACAAAGAATTTCCCCTTTCTAAAAATAATGGCCTTTAATAGCGTATATTTGCAACAGCAGCAAACATAGCATCCCTGTAATGTAACAAAAATATCTGCTAGTTATAGTGCAAATCCTATAAAGGCATTTTAACTGGTTTTTAAATTTAAAATAGCTGCTGATTAATTGTAACGGTCAGCCATCTCCAAACTAGATTAAGAAACTTCAATACTTTGAGAACAATATATGGGTACTAATTTCAAAGGAGGGTACAAATTTAGCCATTTCTGATTAATATATACTCTCAAAATGTAGCAGGATGAATTTAATTCATTTTCTGGTGTTCATGGCATTTAAAAATGGTTTTAGTGAATTACGATAGAAAGCGTATCTTAGTCTTTTAATTAATCTTTTATTTAAAGAAATGTTTTTACTGAAGATACTAAAGAAGAACGTTATAAACATGCTCAGGCAAAAGGTAATAGATTTAGAGTTTAATTGTAATGTTCTGTTAGGCATTTTTAACAGAAAACCTGATGACCTAATTATACAGCAAAAGTGGAAAATCAGAACACAGTATCTGGATTTGAATATAAAAATGCTGAGATGCATAATACATACGAGTTTGATATCTATTCTACTTCTTGTCAAGGAGGTATAAAATTATCAAGAATTAACAGAGAGCAGAAAGCAGACCCTAGAAAAAAGCTGAGCATTCTGGAGAGGAATATAAATTATACTTTAACTTACAATAGTAGCCTGCCTCTCCATGCAGTGCAGAATCGGTATTTTTTAAATTTTCCTGCACTGACATCTCATATTTTTTTGTACTATCACTATTCCTAGTGGCATCAGCAAGATCTTCCCAGGGCTAATCCTCTGCACTATTGGAAGTCAGCTACAAAATTAGTTAGTTTGATAAGAGATTTTCCAAGATACCTGACATCACTGAACTCAGTCAGGAGACAGATGGGCTTTTTACCTTGAAAATCTTCCCTTTCTATCTAAGCTGCAGTCCCCAAACTAAGTTCCTATCAGGCTTTTAGTGACACCATGGAAAATAAGAGAACGGCTTACAGGACCATAACATCTACGTAGTCTTTTCAGTTCTCAACAGTAATGCTAATAATGTATTGGTGTCTACTAGAACCTATGATGACCATAGGAAAGACTATTCGTGGTGCTCCACCAGGACAAAAAATGATTGACTGCAGCGTTCATCTCTTTCTTTTCCTAAAAGAGAAATATAGCTTAAAAAAAGTCTCTAAGGATGCAGCAGCAGATACAAGTAAAATCCTTTATCTTCAGTGTGCCACAGACGACACAGAAGAAAAGTGCTTCATTCAGTAAGCATCACTTTGGGTCTTAAACGTTGAAGGAAGAAGTAAGGTGAATGTGACTGTGCAGATGGCATTATTCAGGGGAAATGAAGTTGTTGTGCACAGGACTTAAAAAAAGGTCCTAAGGAAAACATGTGAGAGTATGAAATTATCAAGATAACATAATGCCTTGAGGGACATGATTTTGAAGTTATCTGAGCTGGTACCAAAGTGTGTGCTCGGGAGGCTAGGACACAGGTCTTTGTTAACTAGCCATCCAAGTCTTGCTTTGACCCCTGCCTCTACAGGTAAAATGTAAGCCACTAAGTAAAAGTTGATGCCAAGAATACCACGACTACAGCTAGCCTGTGGAGCACCATTTGGTTGTCTTATTTTACACAAATTATGTATAGAAAATCTGTCTCATCTTGACCATACTGTCAGCACAAAACCCCATTAATTTATATGAAGCTTCATATGACATTTATTTCTTCCAGTTTTTCATGTGGCTATGGTAGACCACAGACATGCTAGTATCAATTTCAGTTTCATTATGATCCACATAATTAAGTGTAATTACTCAAAAATTCGTTAGCTTAGCAATTCAGGTTGTAGCAGGATTCTTGAGGAACCACTGCAGTTGGAACAGCTGGCTGTTGTACTTTCCTTGGGAGAAGCTGACCGTCTTGTGACCTTCAAAAGTATAACTGTTCTTAAAAGCCATACAGTTTCTCCAGTGGCTCAGAAATTAACATTAATTATGCCAATGCAGAGAAAAAGTGGGAAACACACTAAGAGAACTATTTGGTAAAATCATCAGCTCTTTAGTGACCTAAAAAAAACAAAAAAAAAACCCAGAAAGTGGAAAGTATTTCACATGACTACAGATGGATATGAAAGAATAGCAGAAGTTATTGGGACAAATTCAGAAGTGTTGAGGGACAAACCAAGAAACTTTTCACAAGGTGCTTGAAGAGTAAAAAGAAAGTAGTTATAGTAAGAGCAAGGCAAGGATATTAAGTCCACTTCTTGATAGAGATCGAAAAATTGAGATAACACATTTAATTCATTTCTGCTGCAGTCTGCACTATGTGTACTTTGTGCATTCAGGAAGTTAGTACTACTAACACCAATCAAAGACGCAAGATTTCAGGATAAGACAAGAACAGTTTAGAAAAGTACTTAGATAACACGGACATTAGGCCTAGGCCTAATAAAATTCCTTCTATAGACATAGTTAAAGCAACTTTGGAGAATTTTCAGATATGAGAATATCTGAAAATATCTTTGGAGAATTTTCAGAATAGAGAAGAGCAATGGCAAATGCTATGAAAACAAGGCAAAAAAGGAGCAAAGAAACTGCACATCAACCAGCTTTACTTTACTTCTCTGTGAGATACAGTCTCAGATAATAAAACAAATTATTTACAGGCACCTCAAAGAACACAAGAAGGTATTCAGCCAGCAGGGTTCAAAGACAAATCATGTCACACCAGTTCACCTGTGAGTCAGCGTACTGGGCAGTGTACTGGGTAGAAGAGAACTAAATAAATGCTGTCTTACATGACTATATCATAAAGATGCTGTATGAAAGTCTTTGAATCTAGATACATGAAAAACTGATCAAAAAAATATATTGAGCATTTACCAGTTTGGTACTACTCCACTTTTTTATTATTAATCTGGAAGATGCATTAGACAGCATTTTGTTATTTAAATTTACAGGAAACACTACTGTGGGAGGGACTGCAAGCATGCCAGAGGATAGGTTTAGAACTTAAAATTATCTGGGGAAATCATGTAGAAAAAATTAACACAATTCAGCAAGCAGAAATGTATAAGTCTGCTCTTATACATAATGAACTGTACAAATACGAGATAGGAAACAATGGGCTTGGTTTCAGATGTGTAGAAATAGTCTGGGAGACTTAATGGGTCACAAACTGAGTATGAGACACCAGTGTCATGATACAGTGAAAAAAGCAAACACTGTAGAATACGTGTATAAACAGTAGTGAGTAATGATCCTAATCTATTTTGTATATACTAAAATTTAATTGTGTTATGCTTTCAGAAGAGGATATAAAAATCTAGGAAACAAAATGTACCAAAACCATGGAAATAACTTATTTACAGATAGAAGATAAGAAGGAGGAAGATACATAGAAATCAGGTAAAGGGGAAAGGTGTGTAGTAATTCCACCACCCAATATTTTTACAGATAGGTTAGATGAATTTCAGTAAGAAATGATATCATTCTAGTTGATACTGTGGTTATGAAGTGGAGTTGATGATCTGTTAAAATTCCTGCTAACCCTTTTCTATGATTTTTTTGTTAAGTATAGGAGGAATTTTACTTTTTGACAAGGACACTTAAGTGTTTCAAGAATAAGCTGAAATTTCTAGTGTCTGTGTGAGCAAAATCTGAGTTGTTCTTATTAAGCAGTGAATTAATTTGAACATTATAACCCTTTGCTGATTCATGCATGAATGTGCCATATTTTTGTCTTTGGTAGAACCTCTAAAAGCAGGATCAATTTTTTTCAGCCTTGAAAACTACAAGGAAGTAAGACGCAAATGAGGTAAACTAGCTTCACTGTTGCCTGTTGGTCTGTGACATGGGCATTATCAACTTTTACAGATTACTTTTTTTAGATGCATGGATGTACAGTGTTCAGGTAGAGGGCTTTCTAATGAATTAGGCTATTGCAGCAAGTAGTGTAGGATATGCAAAACGATTAAAATAGCCATTTCAAGATGCAGATCTCTTTAGGCAGAAGCAGCCTTGTCAGGACTGGACAGGTTGTTACAGAGAGGAACAGCGCAGGTATGAATGAGAATCCTCCCCCAGGGGATGGTACTGAAGTAGCACTGAAGTAGATCAGGATGATAGCCATTCAGGAATGTAGGTGTGCATTCATGGCAGCAGGATAAAATGCCTATAGGTATTTTCTTGTTGTGCTGCTTATGAAAAATGTGTGTCAACTTGTCCACATTCAGTTCTCTGGCCATCGTTGCTCTTGAGTGACATTCAAAAATGAAGCTTAGACACAGATGTCTTACAACTACCTGTAAGTCAATGTTTGCACACCTATCTCTGTCAGTTCACCACAGTTCTTTCCGGGAAGAGATGCATATCCTCACCTCTCACCTCCTACTACAGCAGCTGATCAACAAGGAATTTGGTGGAATCACAGAATGATTGAGGTTGTAAGGGGCCTCAGTACATCATCCAGTCCAAGCTTCTTGATCAGTGCAAGGTCAGCTGGACTAGCAAGGTTGCCCAGGATTGTACGTAGTCAGGTTTTGAACGTCTTTGAGAATAGAGACTCCATAACCTCACAGACAATGTGTTCCAGTATTCATCCACAATCACTGAAAAAAGGCTTTTTGTTATGTTCAGATGGTATGTCTGGTATTTCTGCTTTTGCCTATTGCCTCTTACGTGTTCATAGGATACTGCTGATTAGAATCTGATTTCACTTTTCTACTGTCTTGCATCAGGTGTTCATATGCACTGACAAGGTTCCCCATGAGCCTTTTCTTCTCCAAGTTGAACAGTCCCAGCTCCCTCAGCTTCTCCTCATACAAGAAATGCTTCAGTCCCTTCATCACCTTAGTGGCCCTCTACTTCAGTCCTGTATGACAATGTGTCTCTTGTACTGAGACCACCACTCCAGGAAACTGCAGGTCAGCAGTAGCTGATTGGGAGTGGCTTGGACCGTACCTTTACCTTTTGATTCCTGTCCCATGAAAAATGACCGATGGGACCCATCATGAGATATGTTACTATCTGGGATTTTTAACAAAAAGGATGTATCTTAGAAAAAAAAATAATGTTTTGTGGTTCTTCTGAAGGAAAGAAAAGATTGTTGTTTGCTTCCAGATGAAAAATGAACATTTTCAAACATCATAGACACAGGGATTTCTGGTAATTTGTCTTAAGAAAAAGTGTATGATCAGTTTAGAATAAGTCCCACATAAAATATTCAAATTGAATGGGTTCAGTTGGATTTTAAGGTCCATTTAATATATTATCAAAGAAATCTGCAGTAAACTCTTCTCCCTGAAGCTCCGAGTTACACATATCCCTTAATCATCACTGGGCTGGTGATTCAGCCATTTATTGACATCTTTCCCTTTGTTTCTCCTGCTAGCGACTTCTGTGATTCAGTGAGAAGAAATGGAAACTACTTATTGTTATGTTCAGACGTATGCATATGGGGAGGTATAGACACACATATACTCATTTAAATATATATAGCCTACTGTGAAACTTATTGCACTGGTTGGAATTTCCTCAGCATCTCAAACTATTTTGTTCAGTCAGTTGAACAATGTAGGAATAACAGTGGCAAAATAATGACAGTTAGGTGGAAAACATAGTCAATAATTAAACAGCTGAATAAGGGTATTCATTTTTAATAAATATTTAGAAGGATGTATAGAAGCATCATGCTGCTCTACTGTACATCCAAGGATTTGCTAAATATGAAATTCAAAGCACCTTAGGTGATAACTTCAAATAGTACAATGTGTCAAACAAGCACAGCATCCTATGCCGATTTATTTCTTATTCTGCTTGGTGCTGAACACTTTCACTGAAAAATGTTCAACCCCCTCAGTTTTTACTGACTTAGCATTTGGTGCATTGAAAGTGTTTGTGTTTTACCTCATGCACAATAGGAGCACACGGCGTTGTCTTTTGGTCAGTGCACTGGCTACTGGCACAGAATAGAGTTCTTGATTCCTTGTTGGTTTGTATGGTCAAAGTAAGAAAAACAGTTTACTAGGCAGACTGGCATGTGCTGAGAAAAAAAGTAAATATGTATGCTTATATGTTATGAGAGATTTGTTTGCTTTTTACTTTCAGAATGTTCATCTATTACACATTAAAAATCAATGTTTCATGGGAAAATTTTGACAAAACCTTTTTTTTATCCTGAAAGATAGAGAATTTTCTGTAAACCAAATGTTTTATTGGGATCACCTGAAAAAAATCTGTTGACCAGGCCAGCTCCCATGTTTGAAGACAACTGTGTGCTAAAGTGCCATGTTGAATAGGAAAGACAATTATTGAAAGAAGAGCAGTAAAATCTTAACAGAACTTCATGAATGGGAGTCCTGCAGAAGAATGCTAAATTTACCAGTGCAAATACAATGTCACATGACTTTAAAGAAATTTGTTGTGTTCTGTGGCTGGCTCTGGCACAGATTTACATAACAATGTATAAGTCACTTAATCTTTAGTTTCTCCATCTGTACAATAACATCAGCTCTGGGACAGTGTTGTGAGACTTAGTTAATTGCATAAAACTTACTTAAAGTTCCTCCAGTGAAAAGTTGTATTGATGCTTTCAAAAACATAACCGTTTCTATGTGAATGATTGTCTTTTATCTCCCCTTAAAAATGTCATGAGCCAAAGAAGTAGCTCTCTTTTGACCAGCGCCTACTGCACAACTAAATTTTGAAGGAGCCCATAGAATTTTCACAAGCCAGATATTCAGGATCCAGGGAAGGGATGAAAAGAAGGAGAGAAGGGGAAAGAAGGAAAGATCTTTTCCATTTCATTCTTACTGAGAAAGCAGAATTTGGTAAAGCAGATGTACATGCACATAGAAGGGAAGGATGTGCAGATGTGAGCTTCCCTCTCTCTCAGACTTTAGCTGCTGATTCAATGGAGCAGCCCTAATGATATCTCCGAGAGTGGTCGAATGGCCAACCTTCAGAAGGGCAAAGAGTTGCCATGGCTGCAGAGCAAAAAGGAAGGAATCAAGGTTGGGGGGAGGGCAAGGGGATTGGTACAGAAGTAAATCTATGTGTGAAGCGATAATAATAATCTGAGGTAAAGTGGCACTCCTGTAGAGTGTTTTGTCAAAACAACAGGCCAAATTTTTCAACAAAAATTATTTTAAATATTTTGCTTGAGCCCTTTTATTAATTATGCTGCCATTCTGCCTGCTGCTATAATTAATAACTTTACAATTCCTTCATTCTAAAATTCTAACTCCTAGCTGAGGACAGATGAATGTTGGTGAAGAATAGAAATGAAGAAATGACATTAATCAAGATTCAAAATGCATGGTTGAATGGCAGAAGTTTATCTTTACAACCACAAGAACTTGGGGAGGTTTTAAAAGAGTGAATATTCCAAGCAAAACCATCTTGCTTATTTGTACCAAATATGATAATATACATGTATATATATATATATAAAATAGTGAATGGACACAGTTGTGAGAATACACTAAGATACCATAGTTACAGGAGACATTACAGAAACCCAAACAGATAGCAAAGGCTTCCTGAATGTAATGAGCAGCACGGCTGATTAGGCAGAGAGACCACACTGTGCAAGAATGAGGCCTAAAGCAAAGAACAGCCTGAAAGAAAGCCTAGAGAAACAGAGAGAGAGAGAATTGGAGGAATGAGATAAGTAGACTTACAGCTAGGAACAAAGGCAGAAAGGGATCTGTAGGGCTTGTAGGAGAAGGAGTTTGGTATGCAGCAGACAATAGAGGGCTTAGAAAGGAGCAGTTAGCCTTGAGCCCTCAAAGAGTGCCAAGAGCATAGGGAAAAAGAGACTTAAACAAGGGAATATGCCTGTGATAAAGACGCGGGGGAGAGAGAAGAGGGGCAGTGAGGCAGCTGCAGGTGACCCTCGCAAAAGCAAGCAATGTATGGAAAGGCAGTTTGAATCTACAGACACAGCTTAGAGCTATCGAAGGCTTCTGCCAGTGAGATGCAGTCCGTGTCTTTGGTCTGGTTGCAAAAATTTCAAGAATTTATATCTTCCCCTTAAAAAAAACACCAGTATTTTTGGTGATCACTGTCTTCCTCTCAGGTGCCTGTCCCTCCTCCTTAGGGACCCTCCTTAGGGACCCTGGACCCTTCAAGGGTGGGTTTTGAATCTTATTTGGATGTTTGACTAACTTTAGCAAATACTGTGTAAATCCTTACTCATACTCTCTTCTACTTTCAATATGTTTTTAGTTTTAAAGGACCGAAAGGGAAATCCAATCTGGAGCACAAGGACTGTATGACATATATGTATCTGTCTTTTGATGCCTGGTGGTTGTCAGTGAGTGGGTGAATGTCATCAAAGAGCTCTAAACCTGAAGATTTCATGCATCAGTATGAGTGTATGCACACTTGTGCACATCTCCGCACCTCCCTACTCACATACAGACAGGTGAGATGTTTGAGCATCCTGAACCTTCATCTCCCTTTGACTGTTCTCAGACTGGAGCTCCTCGATTGTAGCAGAAGCTGGAGACATGGTTCAGAGTTACACATATATTTTTTAACATGCTGCACAAAAGGAGAGGGTGATGTTAGCCTCGTGCAAACATCTCCATGCACAGAGGTCTCCACATGCACAAACAAATCTATCACGAAATGAACTCTGGCCCTTGCCATTACTACTCAAGTTGAGTTAATTGCCAATTACAGTGATTTGTAAGACTCATGCATAAATTGCCTGTCTTTATTTAGCTACTGTAATAACAGTGAAATCCTGAATTCAATTTTGTTCACTTTTCCTTTAATCCCATTATAAAACTGCAGTAACTGATGAATTTTCACACTTATCCAACTATCAATGCTGGTGCAAGCACTGTACTTCACCAGCATAAATGCATTTGGTAATTTGAAGGAAAACCATTAACACAAACTTGTATAAAAGCTGATGTTTCTATAATCACTATGTTTAGGAAATTCTTAGTGTTCATGGTTTTAAAAATCCCATTTACAGTCTATGTAGTTTATAGCAAAATTTCTTTTGTCCTGTATTGCCATAATATAAAATTGAAGACAAACTCAGTTATCCAAAACCAGAAAGAACTAAAGAATTTGTTGAAAAGACACTGAAGATGCAGTTAGTTATTCAGCCAAGCTTTAGATCAACTGTGGGAAAACCTTTGAGTTCTGAGACTCCAGGTCAGGACAACAGCTGCCCAGAGAAAATAAAAACGAGTAATAAGTTAATCAATGACATATCAAAAGACTTAGAGAAGGTGAAATTCTGAACATTAATTTTGCATCCAAATGTCTTTTTGTTGGAGAGGACTTCATTCTATAACTGGATTTTCCCTCCTTTGATTAGGAAATCCTTTCAAATAATGAATACTGTAAAATAATAACTGAATTGACTCCATAAAACTAAGGGGGGGGGGAAATCTTTAACTTCTCTAAATCCATTTTGAATAAGAACTCAGACAAAAACCAAACCAAACCAAACCAAAACAAGAACCAACCAACAAACAAACAAAAAAACACAAAAAACCCCCACCAAAACCAGCCACGTCTGTATCATCTTCAGACCTCTGCTCAATGCTGCTGCTAAGGGAGAAAGGGAGGAGAGGGAAAGTCATGTCATGCTCTTTATTGACATCCCAGCAGACAACGTTCATGCCCTGAGGAGTTTACAGTATAAAACCAATTCAACCAGCTACTGAAGCTAAAGACTTGAATTGATGGGAGTATACTCATACTAATATTCCTGCAGTTGGTAAAGTACTTCATACAAAATAACATACATATTCATAAGCAACAATCTTCGTCAAATCAATTTCAGATAAGTAGCTTCAGCTAGCCTTAGTTAACTTCTAAAAAACTTTAAACTCTGTGTCTGTAAACTCAACACCTTTGAAAATGAGTAAGTATTCTGTTGAGTGGTTCTGTATAAGTCTCAGCGGATGTGATCATCTAACATTTATGACTAATCTACCAATTTGTTGTAACCTTGATTTTTCGCCTTCCTTTGTTCTTCTTGTAAGTGTACACAAGTGAATTTATGGCTTTTTGGTTTTGTTTTAATTAAGTATGTAGGAAATATTTTGCAATCAAGAAAGTCTCATGAAACATAAGTTCTGTAGATTCTAGGCATTTTCATTTGTGATGGCACAAAAATACTACTTTAAATAGCCATGACATGAACAGTCTCTTTGGTGCCAGTGATGTACTGGTTATTAGGTATTCTTTATTCATGCAAATGCAAGGAAAACTTTTATGCTTCTAACAAGAATCTAATATTTAGATAGAACAAGAATAACTAGGCATAAGCTTTTTTAGAAAGTTATGAAATAAAATTTAGTGTTATGTTAAAGGGGTATACATTGTCTAGAAATTATAATCCTGTAGCACTAGACACTGTGTATGATAAATGTTGAACAACACTTTCTTGAAAAATGAATTACCTAACAGCTAATAATTAATTAGATCATTAATTAATTGTTTGATTGATTAATTCATTTACTTAAATTAATTTCAGTAGATTCATTTTCAGTATGCTAAATCTCTGGAAATAAGGGCAGTACAAGTTGACGGTATGTCCAGAGCAATACTGTGCCCCATTGACATAAAGGCAATGTCACTGAGAACACCATAGGAGATCCAATTTCACTTGCAAGGTAGAACTTGATCTTTATATTCTGTATATTCCTGTGAAGGACAGTTATCCACCTAAAGCAAAAAGGGATAAGAATGCTCAAGTCAGCTAACAAATATTGCACTGCTAAGGGTGTGTGAGTGGACCAAACTGCCATCCATGTTCACTCACCATGTCAGTACACTGTTGAACACACTGTCATGCTATTGTAACTTGTAGTACATGACAATTATACAACATAGGCAATATCAAGTGGATTGAAAAGGTAGATATTATGCAAGATCTTCAGCTTGTATAAACTGGCATAGCTCCATTTAACTTAGCTGAGGATCTGGCCCTGTATGTTGTCATATTATTTGGAAATGCTAAATTGTGTAAATATTAATATTCTCTGCTGTGTGACTTTTATTTTAATCTAGCTGAGCATATTCTATATTATAAATTACGTATTAATATACCAATTAGCAGATTTTTTAAATTGTCTGATTAAATTTTCTCTTTAGCTGCTTAAGATCTCCTTTAGCAGCAAATTTAGTTTCTCCATGGCAATAGTAAAATAAGAGTTGAAGAGAATGGTCCTTGAAAATATACTATAAATCTGAGACCTTTATAAAGAATGACACTCTGCTCACTTTCTTTGATGATCGTTCTTACATATATATGCAAATGTACATCTCTCATTGTTGTATGTAATGTGATTTAGCTCTAATTGACTGGAAGTTGCGGCAGTCTGATTTAGAACTGAATACATAGATTATAGCTAAATACACAATGTGGGTCTTTCAAAATGTGGGAATATATTTTAAATTCTCAGTACTTTCCTCTGACTTAGAAGAAAAAATATATAACTTTGATCTGAATAGTGCAGTACCACAGCCATTGCACAAATACATAATAAAGAGGGTTACTTTTCTCTGCTTTCCTCCTTTTTTTTTTTTCAACTGTACCAAATAAAACCAGCTCCAAATAGGAACACTGTAGTGAAATCTGAGTGTGTGAATTATCAGCTAGGAAAATAAATAAATAAATAAATAAATAAATAAATAAATAAATAAATAGCTATAGCCGGAGAAGGCAAAAACTTGCTAGGTACATTTTCAGCTAGAGAAGCAAAAGTATGAATGTTTGCCCCTCTCTTTTATTATTGACTTTATGAATTAGTCCTAGTTTACTTGTTTCAATTGGTGTCGACATATTTTTGAATACTATTAGCATAGCAATCAGGCCTATTCTCAGGTTATTGAATGGTGTGTTGACTTCCGAAATAAATAGATATGCAGTGTGAAGGACGAGCTGTCACTTTGGGAGAGCTTTGCTGATCTAAATTAAAAGGCACTTCTAATTGAAAACTGTAATAGAAGGAGGGTTAGGGAAACAGTGAAACCACTCAGTCCCTTTCAGGTTTCACAAGGCTACAGGAAGAGGAGGAAAATAGATATATTATATGACAAAGTAAGCAATAGCATTAACTTAGACTAAAATACCCATACCACAATAAAGTGTTTTTATTACTTTCACTGTAACTCCTTTTTTCCTGGTTTATTCTTATTTTATGGAAGTCACCTGAGGAAATCTTGGGGTCCTATGTTTTCCCACTGAACTGAATTGTTATTCTAGTTGTAATCTAGGCCAAGACTCACATGGTTGCCCTTCAGTTGAGGTTTGGGCCGAAGACCACTGAGAAGAGTGCAAATATTCCCATTCAGTTCAACAGGCTTTGTATTTATTTCTAATGTCTTAACATTATGGTGTGTTGCATAGTCTGTTAATAACACTCATGTCTTTCAAGGGAATCTTGAAATCTTACTGAGGGTTGTTTGCAGGGTTCTACTACAGTTATACCACGTTATAACATACCATACCTAAGCAGCTATGCTTTTTTTCTCTGTTTTCCTAGCTGGGTATTTTTTTCAAACAAATGAGTAAGTTCAGTAAAGCAATTACAGAAAGTTAAGATCACAGATTAAAATAGTATATGATTTACCTCATCTGAGCAGCTACCTTCTATCCAGGCCTGTGTTTCTTCCTTCATTTTTCATTCCAGCCCTGTAAGGGTTAACAATTGAGGCCTGTCTATAGCTCATTTCTATAGTAACAGCAAGGCTGAGACTTTTTTATGGGCACCTAATAATTAGAAAGTGCTAGAAGGTATAACAATATAATGAATCAAAACTGATAGACTTGTGGGTTTCCATAGAAACATGTATAATTATGATAATCGGTCCCTGGCGTACCCTCAAAATCGTATACATTCAGTTAAATGCAATAAACATTAGGCACTATTTAGTGAGCTGTGATGCAGATTAACAGTGTGAGATACAGGGAGGCTATGAATAAAATTGCTGTACAGTTTATCTCAAACTAATTTACCAGATTGCTTTAATAGATGTGGTATGTGAATGTGAAGAACTGAAAGTGTAGTTTTGTTAGTGGTGAAGCTAACAAAGATAATATTTCATAAAGTGGCTGACTGTTAATTTTGATGCATATCAGAATGTACTGTGGCATGTTACTGCATGGCAGATCACTAAATCCATTGAGAAAATGAGATGGTGGGGCTCAACTGAATTATTTATTTTTTGAATATGATATGGGGATATTCGGGTTTCCTGTGTTTCCCTGGTTCCTCCCTGGCTCATTCCTCTCTTTGCTTGAGTCCCATTTTTGAAATATGCTTGCCAGTGCTCCTGGTATAATTCTAACTCTAGCTTTTCCAAAGCAAAGCAAAATTCTAGTGACTTCATAGGCAGCTACTCAACATCGCAGGATTTGTGTTCTTAGTGTCCTGTGGAATATGGTTGTTGGTTTTATTGGTTATTTGATTTATGGGTAAGAAGGAAGTTATAAGTCTGCGGTAGTCATTTCAGGGGCATTTAGAACTGTGAGTATGCCTGCATTGGTTAAAACAAAAATAAAATCAGTTGACCAGCTCTCTATTTAAAGGATAAGCTATTTATAGATGAAAGAGACCTACCTATTTGAGGTAGATAATTGATGATGATGTTGGAACATACATTGTGGTTCAGAGGATCCATCTGATCATTCCTGAGCATGCCAGAGAAGTTGTGTATAACTATGTTTAAATGTTTCCTAAACCTCTTATTTGAAGGTCCAAGGTTTACTGGAAGGGCGAACTTAGCTTGATGTCCTCTTGTAGGATACATGCTTTGCCCTAAGGAGTACTTTATTAAAGAACATTATTTTCAAAGGGGGAGAAAATGGATTGTAATACTGCTGTTGAATATTAAGAACCCAGACACACAGTTGCCAGACATCAAAACTTTACAATTGAACTTGGTGCCCATATAAAAGTACATTTGTCTTAAATGCACTCTATTCCTTATGTAAGCTCAGGGAAAACTGTTCTTCCTAATAAATCCCTCTGGGTTCAAAATGGATCAGTTTGGCCTCATGAGTCTGTGGGGTTTTTTCAGTGTTGTTCTTGCTTGTGACTCATTTACAATAATGGTTGTGTGTTGTCTATTGACTCAGTCCCAAAGACCTGGCTTCTCAGGGATCCTGTGCAGTGGCCTGGGATTCAGGGGCAGCTCACAAGCTGTTAAGTTCAAAACCCTTGTTTTGGACATGCGGCCGTCTGTCTGTTACTGAGTCATCAGGTTCTTGTGTCTGCCAGAAAGTTGAGCCTTTTATTGAAATGTTTTTCACATCTGGTTTCCCCTTGGCTCTTACTGCTGTGCCAGTACTAAAATGCCAGAAGCTGACAGGGGTTCAGAAAGCTATTAGACAAATTCATGGAAGAAAATCTAACAAAGGCTACTAAACATAGAGATAACACCTCTGGGTCAGGATGTCCCTGAGCTGCGGATTTCTGGTGGCTGAAAGCATATACCCAGGGAGCATCACTGTGTGACTTGCTCTTATATTCCTCCCTAGGCATTTGCTATTGGCCACTGTTAAAGACAAGATACCTGAGTCAGATAAACCCTTCATCTAATTCAGAACAGCCATTGTTACATTCTCATGTAAAAAGACTTAGCTGCTAACACTGATGCGATAAAACATTTTCAAAAGCTTTCTAGAAAATATGATACCCAGGCTGTGCTGTAAAATAATTTTTGTTTCTTCTTCCTCCTTTTTTATTTTTTCTTTTAGGAAAGAGAAATGTGTTTTATTCCAGACATTCTGTCTTTCTGAGACTGGAACATCCGTTTCTTCCTTCTTCCTTCCTCCTGCTGCCTGTGCAGAGGGTCACGGACTCTTTTCTGTCTATCAAGGCTCCCCAGGAAGGGAAACATGAGCAGAGCCTGGGGAAGCACTAAAAATAATGCCAAACTGACAGAGGAATTTCCAGTTATCTCAGTATTTTTCCTTGGTGTTTTTAATGCCATGATAAGTGGTATTCTTTGAATATGTTCAGTAAACCAAGAGGTAAATTAAGGCCCTGTATGTTTAGTTCAACATGCTTTTCAGAGGGCTAGTGCGGAGTAGCAAGTTTTTAAAAACCAGACACTGCCTTCCTGCATGCTAACCTACCTGTGTAAAAGACATGCCCTAAATTCTGAAAGGAGGATTACAGTACAGAGGGTGAGTGCCTTCGCACAGCAGCCCAGGTAGGTACAAACCCCATTCAAAAGTATTTTTGCTGGAAAGACAATGCCATGGCACATTCAAGGATTTACACTGCAGCCTTCAGTATTACTTGTGAGTTGCCATTTTAGCAAGGAATGACTTCCTCCGTGGAGACTGCACTGAGTGCATGGAGACATCATAGGAGACTTCCAGTATCTGAAGAAGGCCTACAAGGATGTTGTAGAGGGGCCCTTCATCAGGAGGTGTAGTGATAGGGCAAGGGGTAATGGGTTTAAACTTAAATAGGGGAAGTTTAGGTTAGATATAAGGAAGAAATTCTTTAGTGTAAAAGTGGTGAGACACTGAAAGAGTGCCCAAGGAATGTTCCATCACTGGCAGTGTTCAAGGATAGGCTGGACAGTGCCTTGAGCAAACTGGTCTTAGTGGGAGGCACCCCTGGCCATGGCAAGGGGGCTGGTAGTCGATGATCTTAACATCCCTTCCAACCCTAAACATTCTATGATTCTATGACTTCCAGCTCAGGCAAGTTAACACTGCTAGAATGGAAAAGGCTTGATAATTTTGACTCACCTGGGGGAATAATAGGCTGTGCCAGTGCTTGGAGGGTAACAGGTGTCAAACCCCGATCCCATGAGTAGCTGCAGATGTGAAAGGGAAAAGAAACATGCAGAAGGAAACACTCCTGCTTGTTTAGCACAGTGGATGACAGCTGCTCATTCTGCCATCTTTTAAAGGATCTGTTTTACAAAACTGCATCTGATTTCCATTTTTGTGTTTGCACTTTTATATCTGTCCCATGAACTGGTGATGTAACCTTATCTAGGTGTTCCTGCTCCGGCAGGGGGATTGGACTAGATGATCTTTTGAGGTCCCTTACAATCTCTAGCATACTGTGATACTGTGATGACTAGTGACTGGACAGAGGTTTTAATCTTCTAGGCTGTACCCTGAGTCCTCGTATGCTTCTAGAGGCTTATGCAAAAAAGTGCTTTTGCCTATGTAGAGGTTACAGCTGCTACTGCTCCCTAATTAATAAATAAGTCCTCTTCATCCTAATATTATCCCATGCAGCTGGCTGATCTTGCAGAGCTGCACCCTTGATTGAACACAATCACAAAATCAGAGGTGTTTTTTTTGGGAAATCGGTCCATCAGAGCCTGCCAATGGGTGGAGGATCCTGCTTAATGATTAAGTCTGCTCCAGTGACTTGCCTCCAGTTGGCAGACACAATAACCCCTTCAGTTGTGTTTCTGCTTGTTCTGTGATAACGTAAAACAAAGGTCTCCTCTCAGGGGAAGCTTCCTGTCGCTTTCTGAATTAAATTTATTTTAGACCCCTCCATACACATCAGTTCTTGACTTCCACCTCCTGCCTGTTGCTAGATTTCTTTGTTCTGGCAAGCATCATGTTCCCTTGTGATTTCTTTTGTCATGGCAGAGTGAACTCTTTCTCGTAGGCTCACTCAGACTGTTCACAGCCATATTTTCATCTTGCTTCTTTGTGAGTCAGAACTCCCTACAGCTCCAATTCTTGTTCTTCTTTCCCATGATGCTGAAGTTGATTACCTTTGTATGAGCATGCATTTCTAACCAGGAGCTGTTTATCACATGTGTAAAGCTACTGACTAAAATTCCCATAATTTGATAAATACAAGCTTTAAAATCTCTCCTGTAAAGTATTTTTTTCTTTGCTAAGTAAAAAAAATCCAACTCAATATTTAAACAAAGAGAACTTCGATGATAGTCATATCAGGATATGAACACATTATATTTCTTTTTTTTTTATATTAAATATACTTGTCAGTTCAGACTATTTTACTATTTTTCTTATGTATACAAATAATTTCAGACACCCACAAACCCTAGAGCTGGAAAAAAATTTCTAACAAATTATGCATTTTCTTTATTTTTAAAATACAGGAAAAAATACTTCTCTGTTTCAAGGGTAAGTTATTTTCACATAAATATGTACATTAGAGACCTGTGGGAGGTGTTCTGAAACTTATTTTTACTACATTTTGCTGAACTGGAGATATCGTCTTCCTAACTGCCTGAGATGAATTTAGGTACTTCAGTTTCTACCAGATTTATATTCTCTGGAAGTGATTACACATGTGTGCGACCAAACATGCAATCTCATTCCCAGTCTAGTTTAAAAGCTAAATCCTGAATCAACGTAGTGACTTGTTAACCTTAACATTGTTGTATTCCTGTAGTGGGCAAGCTTAAATTGTTTTCCCTTTCACTGTAGCCTAAGTTACCTCTTTTCACAAAGAAGGGTTATTAGACTGGCTGTGTAGAGTGACATTGTAATTTGTGTATGTGGAAGAAATAGAAGACATTAACAAATACCAGATTCTTCCTGATTTAAATAAAACTTTCAGGTTTCTGTCTGACTTGTGTCCCACCTCAAGTGCCTTGGCTTCATCCCATAGGATATGAAATGGCCTGTGCCTAGGCCACTGTGTGATTCAGAAACTCCACTTCTCCTTTCTGTATTTGCTTGTTTTCCCTATCGATCTTCGGAAGAACGAGCTCATAAATAGTCTGATTCTAGCCCAGGAAATTTAAATGCTTTCTTACTTTTAGAAGTTTAAATCACAAAACTCTGGTGAGGAAGACCTATACAGCCCCATTAGCTTAAATGCCGGACCTGTGGGAGATAGATAGGTAGTGGGTGGACACTCTTGTAAATCACACTTAGTGAGATGGCAATGAACTAACTATTTTCTAAATCACTAGTTGAAATAGCTGTTCCTGAAAGTCTCAAGAGCTATTCAAAGACTGAGAGCTGATTTTTGTCTGATCAGAGAGAAGGTCATTATGGAAGGGTTCATCATGATCTAGATAGTAACCTGTAATGGGTGACCTGCAGGAAATATTGCAGGAAGAGGTGAGATATACAAAAATAGTGTCAGTGGGCTTTTGGCAAGGACTGTAAGAATATGCAGACTAAATACAAGAAAAGGGAACAGCCATACAAAGAAACACGAGACTCCGAATGTGTGAAACAGAGACACATCCAACTCCCTAAATAATTGAAATTGCTCTTTTATATCTCTGCATTAAAGCACAGGAACTGCATCTTCCTGTACTATCTGTTGTACAATCTCATGTATACTTGCACATGGATGCACACAGAACCTACCCATTTTTCTGTCTTTAAGATTATACCGAAGTGGGGTAATTTTTTCAACTTCTATATTATTATCACATTATAGTAAGAAAGTACTGTTTTGGCTGTCTGCCAGTTTGAGAAGTAATTGTAGAAATTTTAGGAAAATTAAATTAATCTATCAAATATTTTTGAACATATCATTTATTTTCCCTTCCAGCCTCACAAATTACTTCTATCAAGTAGCAGAAATTCTATGTACCACACCAAAAGGAAGATTTTTTTAATTCAAAAAGCCTCAAATTTATTTAAAATCTTATTGCCTAATTATTAAATCTTTTAATGACAGTTTTTAAAAATAGATATGAAGCTTTCACAGTTCAAAACAGAAGTTACACTTATTCTATCCTAGGAATTATGCAGAGAAAGAAAGTAGAATAAAATTACCATAGTAAATTTAGACTTTGTATTAAATAAACCCCTATAGTTGAACTGTGATTATTGTAATAGTATAGTAAATATACAGATAATATCTTCAGCTATTATTCAATATGATTACTGTAGTCTTGCTATTATTAGGACTGATTTACTATAGTTTTAATAAACTACAAAATAATTACAGTGATTTCACTATAATAACTATAGTTCAGTTGCAATTTTATGCTGAGATGTGGAGCTTTATTATACAGTAGTATTTCTTGAGGGGAAAATATAAAGAGAACAACCATTAAAAACAAAACTTAAAGTGTGATTTAAAATAATTTTTTACATTTTTTGTGCTGTGTATTTATGCAAAGCAAGAATAAATAATAAAAATTAATTATATTTCCAATAAAAGTGAAGTAAATTTAATTTCTTTTGAAAATGACAAAAAAATACGGGAACAAGAACCCTTTTTCTTTTGTTTAAAAGCTACTTACATTCACCTTGCCATCCTCTTACACATACTAAATTCTTATATTGTATGAAGAACGTACATAGTACATAACTTATTATTCTTTTCTATAAACAGAGATCACTAGTTAAAATGGAATCTTCTTGGGATAGTAGTTTGCTTTCTAATGTGTTTACAAAATGTTGTGTATGCTTATAACACTAAGCAGCTTAATGGCCAAAAGCCAGATATATTCACCCTCTTCTTGGGCAGTTTCCTTGTAAACCCCTTCCTACTAAGTGGAGCCCACATGGAATCTTCCTTGTGTCATTGTTCCATAAACATGACAATAGAAATTTTTATATAGCTTGCCCTCATATTAGCCCTAACTTGGTATTACAGGCAGGCATTTTCCCCATAACAGCGAGAAGATCATGTCTTTGAAATTTATGTTTAGATCAGAGATTGGTATCAGATATAGGGGAGAAAGCCTGCTACAGCTCAAATGTACCTTGCTTGCTAGTCCTGTGTTTCAAACTCTGCTGCTACCTGGGGATCAGCAACACAGTTAGGGAGTTCAATATATAAACTTAAGAGGGGCTGGTTGAAAACTAGTCTGGATTTATTCTAAATTGTTGCATGGTATTATTCATCTGAATTTTCCTTACTTCCCCAACTTGACCTCTACACAAAACCTGGATCTCAACGTTGCTAGCTACTTGTTACTTGATAAATTATTAAAGGAAAACTAGTACTAAAATAAATAATCTCATAGTAAAAAACTAAAATTGTATCATAAGAGTTTATATGAACCGAATATGCCAATCCTAGCTATCTGTAAGAAAAGGTAATAGAAATTCAAATGAGTGCTACAAAAGCCTATCAGGACATCCACCTACTGCTTTCCATCACTCACCATGCCCACTGTTGCAATTTCTGTCTTTTACTAGGGAATCATTGACACTTTCCTTGCAGTTAACAATTTGTTAACATGACAATTAGCAAATGAACAGAAAGTGGAGGCCTGCATCCACTAGCTATTTTATACCTATAAGGTGTTACCAAACCCTTGATAATAATTACCAACACTAATAACGGCCCCATGCTTGTATTTTTGTATTTGCATACACATAATTCCAACTACCAAAAAAATTCTACCCGCAAAATGTTTTACTCAATGTAGTCACTCCCAACCTGTATATTCACTGTGAACATACCCAAAGGGGACACTAGTTCCATGTTAGTAGAGGTATGGGCAAGTGTGCATTTGTGAGCCCCACAGTGAGGTTTCTACAGGTTCAAAGTAAAAATTGGAAAAAACATTAAGGCTTTGAACTTTTTGAGAAATTACCAGACTTCAGTAAAACCTTTACTTTATTGGAAGGGAATGTATGCCTCTGTAGTCATTACCCCATGTCCAGGGAATACAGCATACAGATATTTTCATAGATGAATGCATTCACCCTAGAAAGGAATTTTCCTAGAACTGAATGTTCAGCTTAGGAACATACCTGGTCCCAGCATACCTATCTTTGTCTTCCTGAGCAGCAGGTGATAACATTACAAAGCTGGGCAATGTCCCTTTAATGTCACAAATGTCAACTAGTTTAATGGAGTTGTCTTAGCTATCTCAATACTTAAAGGAGAAAAAGCAGTTACCTCCATAAGATGATTCATCTTACTGCTTTTGGAAGGATATCTTAGGATGCAAAGGCTACTGTTAAGTGGAAGTGATCCAGGCCAAGAAAGATAAGGTAAAACAAATCGAATTAGCACCAAAGAAATTATTGAAATTAAGACAAGTACAAGCAGTGTGGTAAGAATGAAGCTTTTTACTTTTTCAGCAAATTTTGTCACAGGTTTTTCATCTGCATCTAGAGATCATACAAAGATGCTGTGGAACCTAATGTCCACCCATAGATCTTGGGTGGAATATTCTGAGACACTTCAGAAGAGAAATAAAATACTTCTTTGTATTCCTAATGTGGCCACATATACCGTATCCTTTTACATTTAACATTTAATTTAACATACAGGATGACACAATCTGAAATATATTGGCTGTTCTTGGACTTCAACAAAGTTGAGTCATGGACTAGTATTAATATAGAATCATAGAATTATAGAATAGTTACAGTTGGAAAAGACCTTAAGATCACCTAGTTCTGGCCCCCATGCCATAGGCAGTTACACCACCCACTAAACCCTGTCACCCAAGGTTTCGTCATACCTGGCCTTGAACACTGCCAAGGATGGAGCGTTCACAGCTTCCTTGGACATAATAATCTTTCTGCTTTCTTTGCCAACAATGTAGATATAGATTCAGAAAGAGATAAAATTACAAAATTTGCCAAGAAAATTCCTCAAAGCTACCTTCCCATATCACTTCAACCAAAGAAAAACTGCAAGGTCCAGGAATCTGTCTGGAAACCAGAATGGACATAAATAGAAAGGAAGAGGTGCTGAAATGAAAGGGAAGAGGAAAAGCTGAAAAAAGCCAAAGCAAAATGATGGAGTAGGTAGAAGGTTTCTAGTTTTTTTATTTGTCTTTTTTTGCATTCTCTGTTCAACTGAACCAAACTCACAGAGAAGATTTAACCTTAAGAGGTATGAAATTCAAGTATTAACTCTATTTGAAAGTTTGAAATTAATATCTTCTTGAGGTTTATATATCTCTCTTTAATAAAGAACAAAGTTGAAGCATAAAATGTCTATCTGGGAAAGGAGAACCTGAATTGCCCTTTGGGGAAATTACATCATTCACTTCACTGATTCTAACAATTCTGTTAGGAAGTACTAAATCCTTGAGTACTGAGAGACCAGCATAAAACTATTACACTGAAAAAACTCTTACTGTAGAATCTTTTAAAATCAGCTAGTTTATTTATTCTGGATTTAATGCAGAGGTCTTTTTTTTACACTGACTTTATGGAATTATTGTGTTCCTGCTAAATAGAAAGTGAAGAACATTGAAATTTCTCTCAACCTTTTCCAGTAGCACAAATAGGCTTTAATAATTTAATTTTTTTTCCTGAAGGGACAACATATTTTGCAATATGAGTTGGATTCAATTTTGATTAGCTATTTCTACAATAATGCAAGTTCATGATCAAGCTGAAATTCTACATTTAGTTAAAATTGTTAAGTTAGTTAAAATGTGACCATTCTACATAAAGATAATGCAATTGTAAAGCTGATGGAGTTTGACTTGCAGGTTCATTTTTATTCATGACCACATGTAGGAAAGAAAAAAAGCCTACCACATGGTTCATGAAGAATTTGTAGCACTAACAAAATGCTTTCATCTTACATGTATTCTGTATAAATCAGATTTTGATACAATAGATACTATATAATTTTTAATACAGTTTGAAGGCTATGTCTGCACCTTAACTAATGAAATAAAACAAAAGATTATTTTTTTTTACAGCTGAATAATTTTAATTCACCTGTAAATACATCTTCTGCTAACTGAATTTTGATATTAGGTTTCTGTTAGTATTCCAAAATTAATGCAATAGCAGTGGTATAAGACAGAGAAAGACAGAAGAGTGAAAACTAAAGAGAGAAAGAGAAAAAAGAAATTTTGAAAGGTCTGGTAGCAAAAAAGCATCTTCTTTTCTGATTCCTACTGTGTTCAGGGAAACACGACTTTGTATATATTTCTTGTCTAAACAAAAAAGGATAGTGAAAAAGAAATATTTATCTTCATAAATAGTTTCTTCGTTGACTATGAAAATATTACAAGACCCCTAATGTCAGCTAATGGATTATATCAGAAAAAATAAATGGATGCAAGATGTAAATGATAACTCTGGCATGTAAGGGTGGAAGGAATAATTAGGGTATCCTTAGGAATAAAAATGGTCAGAAGAAGTTAACACAGGTTCTGAAGCAGAGGTCAGAGAAAAGGAAGTGAATCCAGAGCTTTTACAAATTCTTGCTATGCTGTTTAGAGATGACCATTAGTTTCACTCAAGAACTATCTGAGGGGAAAATGTCATTTTTTCAACTGGATTTGAGTAATTTTTACTTACCGTATCTAAAAATAAAATAAAAGAAAGAAAGAAAAAAAAAAGAAAAAAAGAAAGAAAAAAAAAAAAGCACTGGGTAGTGTAGAAGTTGGAACCTCAAAATCTGAGCTCTGTAAAAGAACTTTAAGTTGTGATAGAGGTAGAAAAAAAAATAAAAGCGATAACTTGAAAAAATTAGGTCTTAATTGCTTCTGTATTTTGTAAACTTTAGAATGTTTTACATTAAATAGTAACATGGACAGAGGAAGGGAGATGACAAGGCCTATGAACATATACCACATTATCATGAGTAAATAGGGTGATGAGTGGGAGACAACTTATAGCCAAGATCAAATTTATAATCAACGGCTGAGAAAGCAACATATACACATGGTTTTAGAAAAGTTGCCTCTCAGAATTGTAGAATAAGTTTTTTTCTGGATAGGTAAAACAAAAGAAAAAAGAAAATAAAATTGAAAGAGAGACAATCCACAAAGAGGTTAAGATAAGAATAAACCCATATCTCATTTGTAGCTCTTTTTCTTTTCCTTTTGCTTGTGATGGGTCTTAACTGGCAACAGCATTTTGGATTTCCTGCATAGACAGAGTTTGGTGGAGGGATACTGTCATGCTATGGGAAAGATTGTAGAGGCTAATGAACCTTTAAGTGCTGAATGAAAATCAACATGTAATAAAAAGGATGAACTTTACTGAAACACTTAACCTTGTTCTAAAAGCTGACATTATTTTTATAACTGCCCACATTTGTGAAAAGTATTGTGTCAAAGTGTTCTTTCTATGTCCAACAATATGGAGCTTAGTACAGTTTCAAAGAAATAATTTTTTCCCTCCTGGAAGAAATAACTGGTTATTCACACCAAAAAATCCTAAAGCTCTACATGTGTTGATATAGAGATATTTCATATTCCCAACTGATATGTCATCAGATTGTATAGTAAAGACAAAACCCTAAAGTATTTTTTACTGAACAATATTATATGAATACTATGAATACGAATATGAATAATATAATATGAATAATATGAAATCAACTTCTCATACTAATTATCAACTGGGGCTTTATGGTTTATACCATAAAGTGTTTTGAGGGTTCTTTTAATAAACAACTATTAGTATCAGTTTTCAAACATGGATCAGGGCTCATAAATTTACTCCCACTATTGCCAGAGGTTTCATCTTTAAGCTGAAGCAACTAGTACAGATCTTCAATCTATACCATTCAAGTTAATACAAAACTTCTTGCGTGCTTACATGGTAAGACAGCTTGCTTTCATATCTGAAAAAATCAATACATATAACAAAATGTTAACCTCATACTGGAAAGCTGCAGTATAGCATGAATGAAAACTGTATTTAGCTTCTAGGATGTGTTCTGATATCTCAGTTGTGAAATTTAATGTTCTGTGATTTCCTGGCTCACTTTGCACATAGCAGCTTAAACCTGCAGCTTAAAACTTCTGGCCATTATCCAATAGAGCATCTGTGATCCAACATGAGCTCTGTGTCTAAACATGTCGAGTCATGTGTCCTCCTTCCTGCCCCCCCTGCCCCCCCAGCAGAGCTGGAGCTACAGCATACCATGGGGTAAGTGTTCCTTGCAGGATCCCTCCATCTGAAAAGAAAACCCGATTCCAGCTTTGTGGCTCAAGAAGAATAAAACTCCAGTTAAATCAGTAGTTCACATGCGTTACATTGTGCTATTCTTCCAACCTGTAATTAGCTCAGACAATAGAAAATTCAAAACACAACAAGCCCAATCAACAAAAGCTATTTACAGCAACACCACAAGAAAATTCTGCTGAAGTCATATCCCATGAACTGACATTGATACTGACATTCCAACAGAAGCTGCTTTCACTCATGAATTCTCTTTGTGAGATGATAATGGTACCCAGGTAAATGGCACAAACCATTGTAGATTCTGTGTGCATTCTCTTTGCTTTTTTACTTTTTTTTTTTTTTTTTTGAGCTATAGAGATGTTTTTTCCTAATTATATCTTCTTTTCAGACCACTATTAGACAATAAAAACTGTTATGGGAATCATATTTTTCTGGGAAAAGGAGTCATTTTGCATGTCTCAAGAACTTAGGAATTAACTATTGAATTCTAGTCTCTGTTTGTTTGGCTCAGTTAAGTAACAACTGAAATTTCTTACGAGCAATAGCTACTGATACTTTCACTACATGTTTTAATATATACACATTTTTATTCTTTATAACTGACACTGATGAGGACTCATTCTAATGGTCCCAGAAGAAAGAGCCAAGCCTTACTGAGTGCAGAAGCAGAGCTGCTCTCCTGTAATTTCATTGCCTACTCTCTTTAGCCTCAGTAGACTGTTACTGGAACTAGTCAACAGATCAGTGTGGGAGTGCCTCACCAGCCCATCTCTTCGCTATATGCAATTGAATGAGTTATTCTAACTGTAATTTAACCAAAAGTAGGCATGGTGTAAATTTAAAGGTAAGTGAGCAAACACAAGCAGGAGACATACAGGAGGCAGGAGCAGGGACAGGCTGCTTGGGATGAATAGAGGGACATTGTCAGAGAATGCAGAAATGTGGTGAGGAGACACAAGGCCTATTTGGAATTGTATCTGGCTAAGGATATCAAGGACAGCAAGAAGGGCTTGTTCAAATGCATAATTAATAAAAAGAAAACTAGGAAAAACATGGGCCTGCTACTGAATGAAACAGGTACCCTGGTGACAGAGGGTGCAGAGAAGGCAGAGATACTGAATCCCTCCTTGTTTCAGACTTCAGTCCTGAAGATAGTCCTCAGGAATTCCTGACCCAGGAGACCAGGAAGAAGGTCTGGAGAAAGAAAGTCTTTCCCTTGGTTGAGGAGGACTGTGTTAGAGATCATTTAGACTAAGCTGACATTCACAAGTCCATGGGCCCCAAGGGGATGCACTCATGAGTACTGATGGAGCCTGTGAGCATCATCTTGATCATTTTTGAAAGGTCATGGCAATCAGGAGAGGTGCCTGAAGACTGGAAGAAAGCAAACATCATCCCAGTCTTCAAAAAGGGCGAGAAGAAGGACCCTGCGTGGTCAGTCCACCTCACCTCAGTCCCTGGAAAGGTGATGGAGAAGATCCTGGAGGCCATCTCTGAGCACATGGAATACAGAGGGTGATCAGGAGTAGTCAACATGAATTGACCAAAGGGAAACCATGTTTAACCAACCTGGGACATTTGGTTGGATAGATAAGAGGACAGCAGTGGATGCTTTCTACCTGGACTTCGACACTGTCTTTCGACACTGTCTCCCATAATATCCTTATAGGCAAGCTCAGGAAGGGCAGGCTCAGGAAATGAAGGCTGGATGAATGTAGGCTGGTGAGGTGTATTAAGAGCTTCCTGAATGGCAGGTTGCAGAGGATTATGATCAGTGGCACAGAGTCTAGTTGGAGACATGTAACCCAGGGTCAATATTGTTTAAATATTTATTCAGTGACTTGGGTGAAAGGACAGAGTGTCTCCACAGCAAGTTTACAGATGATACAAAACTGGGAGGAGTGGCTGATACCCCAGAGTGCTGTGCTGTTGTTCAGAAGGATCTAGGCAGTCTGGAGAGACAGGCAGAAAAGAACCTTCTGAAATTCAATAAAGGCAAGTGCAGGGTCCTGCACCTGGGCAGGACAAACCCCATGTACCAGTACAGGCTGGGAGCTGACCTGCTGGAAAGTAGCTCTGCAGAACACGTAGGTCCATGGGCCAGCAATATGTCCTTGTGGCCAAAAAGGCCGATGGTGTCCTGGGCTGCATTATGAAGAGGTTGCCAGCAGGTCAAGGCAAGATCCTTCCTCTCTACTTTGTCCTGATGAGGCCTCACCTGAGTACCGTCTGCAGTTCTGGGCTCCCCAGTACAAGAGAGACATGTTGCTGCTGGAGCAAGTCCAGTGAAGGGCTACTAGA
This sequence comes from Neopsephotus bourkii, assembly GCF_033783945.1. Classification (NCBI taxonomy): domain Eukaryota; kingdom Metazoa; phylum Chordata; class Aves; order Psittaciformes; family Psittacidae; genus Neopsephotus; species Neopsephotus bourkii. Next base: position 5,029,058 of record NW_026902293.1, read on the forward strand.
ATGATTAAGAGTCTAAGGCATCTCTCATATGAGGACAGGCTGCGGGAGCTGGCCCTGTTCAACCTGGAGAAGGTGCAGGGGGCATCTGGTCAATATGTTTAAATATCTGAAGGGAGAGTGTCAAGAGGATGGGATCAGACTTTTCTTGATGGTGCCAAGAAAAAGTGCCAAGGATGAGAAGCAATGAGCATAAAGTAAAATAGGAAGTTCCACCTGAACATGAAAAAATTCTTATTGTGAGGGTGACTGAGCACTGGAATAGGTTGCCCAGAGAGGCTGTAGGGTCTCCTTCTCTGGAGATCATAGAATCATAGAATAGTTAGGGTTGGAAAGGACCTTAAGATCATCTAGTTCCAACCCCCCTGCCATGGGCAGGGCCACCTCACACTAAACCATCTCACCCAAGGCTCTGTCCAACCTGGTCTTGAACACCGCCAGGGATGGAGCATTCACAACCTCTCTGAGCAACCCATTCCAGTGCCTCACTACCCTTACAGTAAAGAGTTTGCTCCTTATATCCAATCTAAACTTCCCCTGTTTAAGTTTGAACCGATTATCTCTTGTCCTGTCACTACAGTCCCCAATGAAGAGTCCCTCCCCAGCATCCCTATAGGCCCCGTTCAGATACTGGAAGGCTGCTATGAGGTCTCCACGCAGCCTTCTCTTCTCCAGGCTGAACAGCCCCAACTTTCTCAGCCCAGCTTCATACGGGAGGTGCTCCAGTCCCCTGATCATCCTTGTGGCCCTCCTCTGGACTTGTTCCAACAGTTCCATGTCCTTTTTATGTTGAGGACACCAGAACTGCACACAATACTCCAAGTGGCGTCTCACAGGAGCAGAGTAGAGGGGCAGGATCACCTCCTTCGACCTGCTGCTCACACCCCTTTTGATGCAGCCCAGGATATGGTTGGCTTTGTGGGCTGTGAGCACACACTGAAGCTGGCTCATGTTCTGCATGACCAGCACGCCCAAGTCCTTATCCGCAGGGCTGCTCTGAATCTCTTATCTGTCCAACCTGTAGCTGTGCCTGGGATTGCTTCGACCCAGGTGTAGGATCTTGCACTTGGCATGGTTAAACTTCATAAGGTTGGCATTGGCCCACTTTACAAGCATGTCAAGGTCCCTCTGGATGGCATTCCTTCCCTCCAGCGTATCAACCGAACCACACAGCTTGGTGTCATCAGCAAACTTGCTGAGGGCGCACTCAATCCCACTGTCCACGTCACCAACAAAGATGTTGAAGACTGGTCCCAACGTGGATCCCTGAGGGTCACCACTTGTTACTGGTCTCCGGCTAGACATTGAGCCATCGACCACAACTCTTTGTGTGCGGCCATGCAGCCAGTTCTTTATCCACCGAGTGCTCCATCCATCAAATTGATGTCTCTCCAATTTAGAGACAAGAATGTCATGTGGGACAGTGTCAAACACTTTGCACAAGTCCAGGTAGATGACATCAACTGCTTTACCTCTGTCCTTCAGTTCCATAGCCGCATCATAAAAGACCACCAAATTGGTCAGGCAGGATTTCCCCTTGGTGAAGCCATGCTGGCTGTCACCCAGCACTTTGTTGTTTTTCACGTGCCTTAGCATGCCTTCCAGGAGAATCTGCTCGAAGATTTTGCCAGGCACACAGGTGAGACTGACTGGTCTGTAATTCCCTGGGTCATCCATTTTCCCCTTCTTGAAAATGGGGGTTATATTTCCCTTGTTCCAGTTGTCGGGAACTTCACCTGACTGCCATGATTTTTCAAATATGATGGCCAGCAGCTTACCAACTTCTTTTGCCAGCTCCTTCAGGACCTGCAGATGTATTTCATCAGGGCCCATGGACTTGTGCACATTCAGGTTTTTAAGATGGTCTTGAAACAGATCCTCTCCTACAGTTTGCCCAAGGTCTTCATTGTCACAGTCCCTGCGTCTACCTTCCAAGACTTCCAAGATATTCAAGAGCTGTTTGGACACAGTCTCTAGGTGACCTTTGCTTGATCAGGGAGGTTGGACTAAATGACCTCCGGTGCCACCTTCCAGTCTCAACCATCCTATGACTTTGTGAAAATTTAATTTTAATGTAAAGCAAATTAATATAGAATAAAAATAAAAGTAGAATATAATGAAAAGACAGTGGAACAGTGTAAGAAAAGGCATTTTTGACACTTGCTATTTTAATAACAATAATGAAGAGTTACTTGTTGCAAATGAAATATTTTCAGCAACCCAATTCTAATTCAAATTTCTATAACCTGTGAAAACTGAAGCACTGTTGCTTTACTCAATGAAACTGAATAAACAAAAAGAGATGAAATTCATAGGTGAAAATATGGGATGACTATAACAAACCCTGCTAAATAAATGTATTTTCATCCTTTTAGCAGTATTTGAATTAATGGTTTGGGATACACACTGGGAGATGAACTATTACAGGCTTGATTTTACTATGATTAAAAAAAAAAAAAAGGGCAAAAAAGAAGGTGGACGGTAGTAAGAAACTCAGTCTTATTCCAGGAGCTGTGTAATGTTAGGTTACATCAGCTGTGTAGCACTGGTAAGTCTTACAGAGTTTTGATACATGAAAGTTTTGCCTAAAGGAAGAAAGTCTAACCAAGTAAAAAATGTTTGAGTAGAGGAAGAGATAAGTGGTAATGAGTACAGCAAAAGCTAAGCACAAGGCAAATTGTCATTACTGTCGATCAGAGTTAGAAATGGTTTACAGCATGACTTAGTGTTCTGGGTTCAGCAGTAGCAGTCATTTTTCTCCTTCCTGGTAGCTGGTGCAGTGCTGTGTTTTGACTTTCGGGCTGGGAACAGAGCTAATAACAATGATGTTTTGGTTTGGTCAAGGACTTTGTGAGCCTCGTGCTCTGCCAGGGAGGAGGGGAAGCCAGGAGGAAGCAGAGACAGGACACCTGACCCAAACTGACCAAAGAGGTATTCCATACCACAGCAGGTCATGCCCAGGATGTAACTGGGAGTTATGAGGAAGGACACGGGGTCTTCTGGGTCGGACTCGTTTTTCAGCGGGTGCTATCGTATTCTCTTCCCTTGTTATTATCTCTTATCATTGTCGTTGGTAGTGGTGGTGATTTGTGTTGTACGTTGGTTGCTGGACTGTTCTTGTCTCAACCTGTGGGAGTTGCATTCTTTCAATTCTCTTCCCCATCCCTCCGGGAGTGGGGAAGGGGGAAGCCCCCAGGGTGGGGGCACGGAACGTGGGCCTCGACTGCTTCCAGCCCGGCACCACTCACTGGAAGTGAGTGCACAAGCTGTCTGGCTGGGTTCAAACCACGACACTTGGAAACCAGTTCTGTTATTGGACTAATACCTTCTGTGATTCTGTGGTTCCACTGAAACATAACCCCACTACAACAAATTTTAAAAAAAAAAAGAACCAAAAAAAAAAGAAGCACCAACAAAAAGGGGAGAAATATTAAAAAAAACTGCGAATCAGATTCTGTGTAACAAAAATAAGAAATTGTTACTCATTCATTAATTTAGAATGTGTTAGAAAACACAGAGTTTGGAAAGCAAATACCTGGAACGTATAAGAGGATTAGCTACATTTCAGTGCTATTCCTTATTGGCCAGAGAGACCATAATTTCTCCAAAAAGCTAAACTACTGCACGCAAAGGGTAGCAGCCCTGCTTGCTTATGAAGCTCTTCGAAGGACTTTGATTGTCTTTCATGTGGCTTGGATGACACCTGTGTCAAAACAAGCTCTAAGGTACATTTTTTTTTATCTGGAATTGAGAATTTGAAGTATTTGGCTTCCACAATTATGTCAAGGTTTGATTTGTTCCTTACTGAGCAAAAGAGTTGAGCAGAAGTCTTTCATCTGGACTTTCCAAAGATTTAAGATCCCTCTCTTATATTTTTAAACTCTATTTTAACATAATATTAATCTCTAGCAGTAGGTCAAAGAGGGATTGCTATGGCAGCAGTTTTTATTAATATGTGTTAAGGGGCAGATATCTCTGAAAAAAAAACCCCAAAATTATTGCATTCTTGTAAACAAGGCAAGGAGCAAAGTTTTTCAAAACCAGCAATATGAATTTGATATCTGAAATCCACCATAAGGCACCAGCACTGCAAGTTACATTTTCAGGGTGCAGGCAGACCTGCAGAAATCAATGAGATGTTCCTACCCAGATGCTCAGTCAGATGCACAGGTATGTCTGCAAATGTGGGGTTCTGTGTAATGTTTTAATCTTTCATAGCTAAGTTTCCAAAGCAGCGAAAGTCCAGCAGAACCTTCTGAGCCTGCTAGGGGCACAATACACTTTATATGTAGTCAGTTTAGAAATTTGCAGCAGGATTTAAATTGTATGCTTTTAACTGAGGAGTCTGTCTCTTGCTCTGCATATGCTCACCGTCTGGTTCACCTCTGCCCGGTTTCTGCTGTGGCTTTTAGGTGTTAAAATATTATTACCGTTATTCCTTACTTTCCATACTTTTGTTTTCTGCTTCTGACTTTTTTCTCTTCCCATGTAGCTCCCTATGCTTCCTTTGTTTAGAAAATCATGTAGCTACTTAAGTTCAGCAGCACTTCACGCTTCAGTGAGCTTTTGAAAGAAAAATAATTCCTGAAGTGTATTTTCTTACCAAGGCTTTTGTTTTCAACCTTCTTGGTACCTAATGGCATGATTAAGAATTCTTATTTTTGCTCCTTCTCAGTGCAATTACTTTATTCTCTGTCCTCTGATCATTTATTTTCTATCTTGTTGCAGTCTAGTTTTGCACTCCAGTGTGTGTGTGTATTATGAGATGGCCAGACTTCAGGTTCTTTGTCCTCTTTCCTGAAAGACTGTGGCCAGTATGATGTCATACCCCCAGCATCTGGATCAATGCCTTATGCAGTCATGATTCCAGCTTTGATTTGTAATACATTCATCTGAGAATACATCTCTGCATTTTGGTTGAACTCAACGTTGTGCCTGAACACTAGATTCAGGGCTACAAAGATATTATTTTTCAATAATTTCCAAATCTTTGCTCTCCTCAGGACGGCTCAGTTTCTTAGCATTTAGAAGATATTTCCTCCCTTTTATCATTTGTTTAAAACTCATCGTTTTGCTCTTATCATCAGTGAACTGTATTTGCTGTCTATTACTCCAGTCCAAATGTTCTAAGTCCTCCTATACTGGACTGTAGTATTGCTCATTATTTACTCATCTTCTCAGTTCAGTACAATCTGCAAATATTGAAGAGTGAAAACATAGTAAGTTCTATCTGGCTTTGTTTATGTTTTTAAACAGAAATAGGATGACTGTCAGTACAGCTGTGTGAAGTTATAATGAAAGACTAATCAAAATAGAGATAATGGCCTGCTTCTGGCCACATATGCCCCCATGCTATACATAATGTGTTTCAGGGCAAAATGGGGTGCAGTTGTAATATCAGGCTCACTGCCCAGAAGCAATATGTGGATTCTACACAATTTAGAAGCAGATTTTACCAGCCTATAGAGTTCTTATGATAATACAGGTCCAGGTAACATCAAAGTGATTTATGAATTTTATGTAACAAACACATGACATTCCCAGGGGACAGTGAACACAAAGCCAGATTTTCAACTGATGCTACTTAATAATGCTCCCACAAAGTCAAGTGAAAACATTTTGGGGAATACAAAATACTAGCATTTTCAGCTCTCATAATGAACTTGGCTTTCATTGCCAAGTATCAAAATCTGCAGGGTATATAGGATTTCTTTGTAAGCTGATATAGTCTGTCTAATAAGAGTTGTATAACCGGGAAAGCAAACTATGTAGTTGTGAACTTCTAAATATATAACATCCTTGGTGTTGGACTCCTTCATTCACATATAACAAAAAGATAACTATGATAGCATGGTGTGCAGTAATGCCAGGAGAAAGTATGTAACAGTCAGTCAAAGCGACTTTGTGCAATATATTCTCAATTTCACACAGCATTGCATAATTAAATACAAATTTAATTTCCCAGTCAGCATCATATATTATAGGATACTTAGGCATTATTGATACCTAAATGTTACAAGTTGTACTCTTACACCATAACAAAACCCACTGATAGATGCACATTCTTACACCCTGTATGTCTTCTTTTTTTAAAAGTATAAATACATGTATATATAATATGCATTTTGACATTGTTCCTTCCATGAAGATGCAAAACATGTGGGCTACATATTCTGCTTTACATGGAGCATAGCTATATTTATGCTAATATTTTTACTCTGTGAGTAGAACAAATACTGAGACTTCATAAGACAGCTAAAAAAGGCATGCAGCATTCAGAATATCACAATGGTGAAGCTAACTATGTACTGCGCACCCGTCAATGTATATAAATATATTTTCCTTAAGATGTTTTGCATTTTATTAAATGCAACCTTACTTAGTGGTGTGCAATGCCCTCCATAGAAAATAAATATTTGCTATGGAGAACGTTGTATGCCACTCTGTAGGCTGTCTTCAGGGACTGATTGTTTTGTTCATCTCATGGCTTTATTCCCTGACTCTCTCTATGGCTTTCATCAAGATCTTTTCTTTTTAATTACCTTTCCATAAAAGAGCTCCTGAGGGATGAAAGTGAAAAATGTTTCTGAGGTCCCGTTTGGAGCTATATTAGAAGGACATAGGGTTTGTTTACCCACTTTTCTTTATAGAAATATTTCTTGCTGATAATTTTTTATGGCTTGCTGCTTTGCCTTCCTCTTCCCTTCCTACTTTCCAGTTTATATGTGGTTAGTAGCTAAGGAAGAGAAGATGCTGAATGGGTAACAGTCTCAGATTTAAGAAAGCAATATCCAGGTCCTGTGACAGACTTCGAACAACAAACTTATCCGTTTAGCAAGCAGTTAAAAGAGTATACTGCCATGCTGCACAGTGTTGGCTGAAGGAGTCAGTTGGAGTATTGGAAGCAGTGCAGGTAGTTAAGCCTGGTAACCCCCTGAGTGTGTTACAAAACCAGGTAAATCCACCTAGCTGAACCAATGCACTAATGCAGCTAAACTGCTACAGACACCTTGAATAACCTGAATAGCACACAACGCTCTCTGCAGGAAGCTGTGCCCCAGGTTAGCAAACAAAAAAATAAGCCCTTCTTCAGAAGGTGAAGGAAAATTGTGAAATACTTAGACATTATAATGATAGAACTGTTATAAATACTGAAAATGCTTTTGTAAAATTTGATTAATTTCTCTTTGACAGAGTGAGCTACAGATAAACACTGAAATTCCACACTCTTTGAGGATGATTGCATCTGAAATGTTGGAAGCTACTTTACTTGCCTTGTTTTGCTGAGACTTATTGATATAGGATTGCCCGTTGTTGAAGGATGAACAGAACTGTGAGGTTTGATATTCTAGTATATTTTCACATATATAGAAATTCGGTAAATGTATCAGTTCAGCTGCATGTTCTTTTGATTTTGGTGTCCCTTGAGGACCCTACCCTATAGTTATACAGTTCTAGAACAAATAAGAATGTATGAAAACCAAACTTTTTTGTTTCTTTAGTGACTAGAGAATATACCATTACTTTTCAAAGTATTGAACCCAATGAAGTCAGGAAGAACTCAATCAATTGCACAGAAACAGTCTCTGTTTATATGTTTCAGGATTCAGTGGGTGAAAATGTAACCACCCCTATCTAAGGGGAGAGCATACAAATTTGTTTTCCCAATTAAACATGTTAAATGAACACTTTTTTTTCTTTCTTAGGTATTTAGAAAGCCTGATTTATTTTTTTTTAAACTGTCACAGGTAAGCTGTACATTACAAATTAGAAAAAGTTTTAGTGGTTCTGACAGCTTCTGAGCTTTATAGTGAGTAAATGAAAAACATTCTTTTTGACAATCATTGTCATTTTCATAACAAATTATTTTCATAATTTTAGAAGCAAGAAAATTGAAAATCTACAGCATATTCTGTAGTTCTGTGAGATATCCAAAATGCTGTATTTTGTTTTTTCTTGACTTTTTTTCTTGTGTCAGTAGGGACAATTTCTCTCACATGCTTAATCTCAATCTTCTAAACAGAAGGCAGATAATTTATCTAAAAGGCTAAAAAGTCTTTGATTAATAACCATGGGAATTGCAGGTATTAAAATCACCCCCAAGTGACCCCATATTGTTCCATGAATCCATTAGAAACTTATTCTGAATTACAAAGAAAAATTAATTAAAAAGTATAAGGACTACAGAGCTCAAATTAAGTATGCTCCCCTGAGTTCATATGAAGATCTATATGCATGCCAAATGTCATAAAATCAGATTTAATTTACAGTATAATTTTCTTCTTCAACAACAAGAAGAATACAAGAATATCAATTTGTGTATTTTTTTATTACTATTGAGTTCCCCATCAGAAGCCTACCTATTGCAATGACTCTTCCATTAATGTCAGAGAAAGAGGGATCAGAGAGGAGCCAATTGTCATTGTGGTAGTTGGAATTGTAGTAATGGGTGAATCCCATCTGGTTTGGTTCAATAGGACGGTAAACTGTAATGCACTTGACTTGAAAGGATGAGCAAACTTTGAATGTAAGCAGCTTTACAAACAATTTTTGAAAACTTTTCATATGTATGTCTAGTCCTAATTTTACAATATTTTGGTTATATTGGTTATATTGGTTATTCTCAATGTGTCCACTTTTCTCAGTAGTTCATGACCACATTTTCAAATGTGCTATGGATGATTTCCATCTCCCATGTCTCATGCTTTGACATTAGCCAGGTATTGTTCCCCGCCCTGCCCATTTTCAAGACTGTATGATCAAGATAGCTATGATGATTGCTACGGGCTTTATTGGTTTGTTTACTTAGGGCCTTGTGAAAAAAATGGCAGACCAAAAGTGAAGTCTGGTTTGTGAGCACCTTTGAAAATCAGACAGACACCCATCAGCCAAATCATTAGTTTGTGAATTGCTGTGATGGTCTTGCTATGGAATGAGATTGTTTCAACCCATGCTGCTGAGGCATTTTCACATGTGAGTCTTCCGCTGGTGTCCTGCACAAGAAGTAACACCTTGATTCTGGGTCATTAAACCTAAAGGGTCTTAATGCCTGAATGTGGTTAAAATTACATGTCCTAAATAGAACTAACAAATTATGAGTTTGAATATTATAAGCAATAAATATATCTCTTATTTGTACTTATGTTGGGAATCCAAATACAAATCAGCTGAAAGAATACTGCTGCAATATTGCTGATGAAGTGCAAAAAGTATCACACGATCACAGAGGAGCTGAAGTTGGAAGGGACCTCTGAATGTTGGCTAGTGCAATCACTCTTTGCAGGCAGAGTCAGCCATAGCAGGTTCTTCAGGATTATGCCCAGTTAGGTTAAGATTTCTCCAAGGACAAAGACTCCACAGCCTCTCTGGGCAGACTGTGCCAGTATTTTAACACCTCTACAAAAACATGGGAAGGATCACCTTCTTCCACCTGCTGGCATTGCTATGCCTAATGCAGCCCAAGGTATCAGACACCTTCTTTGCAGCAATGGCACATGGCTGGCTTACAGAATCATAGAATAATAGAATAGTTAGTGTTGGAAAGGAATTTAAGATCACCAAGTTCCAACCCCCCTGCTAAAACCCTATGACTAAACCATATCAACCAAGGCCTCGTCCAACCTGGCCTTGAACACCACCAGGGATGGAGCGTTCACAACTTCCCTAGGCAACCCATTCCAGTGCCTCACCACCCTTACAGTAAAGAACTTCTTCCTTACATCCAGTCTAAACTCCCCCTGTTTAAGTTTTAACCCATTAACCCTTGTCCTATCACTACAGTCCCTAAAGAATAGTCCCTCTGCAGCATCCTTATAAGGCCTTTGGACACTGGAAGGCTGCTATGAGGTCTCCATGCAGCCTTTTCTTCTCCAGGCTGAACAGCCCCAACTTTCTCAGCCTATCTTCATATGGGAGGTGCTCCAGTCCCCTGATCATCCTTGTGGCCCTCCTCTGGACTTGTTCCAAAAGTTCCATGTCCTTTTTATGTTGAGGACACCAGAACTGCACACAATACTCAAAGTGACGTCCCACAAGAGCAGAGTAGAGGGGCAGGATCACCTCCGTCTACCTTCTGCTCACACCCCTTTTGATGCACCCCAGGATATGGTTGGCTTTGTGGGCTGTGAGCACACACTGAAGCTGGCTCATGTTCTGCATGACCAGCACGCCCAAGTCCTTATCCTCAGGGCTGCTCTGAATCTCTTCTCTGTGCAACTTGTAGCTGTGCCTGGGATTGCTCCGACCCAGGTGTAGGACCTTGCACTTGGCATGGTTAAACTTCAGAAGGTTGGCATTTGCTCACCTCACAAGCGTGTCAGGATCCCTTTGGATGGCATTCCTTCCCTCCAGTGTTTCAACCGAACCACACAGCTTGGTGTCATCAGCAAACTTGCTGAGGGCGCACTCAATCCCACTGTCCATGTCACCCACAGAGATGTTGAACAAGACCGGTCCCAACACCGACCCCTGAGGGTCACCACTCGTTATTGGCCTCCAGCTGGACACTGAGCCATCGACCACAACACTTTGCGTGCAGCCAGCCAGCCAGCTCTTTATCCACTGAGTGCACCATCCATCAAAGTGATGTCTCTCCAATTTAGAGACAAGGATATCATGTGGGATAGTGTCAAACACTTTGCACAAGTCCAGGTAGATGACATCAACTGCTCTATCTCTGTCCATCAGTCCCATAGCCCCATCTCAGAAGGCCACCAAATTGGTCAGGCAAGATTTCCTCTTAGTGAAGCCATGCTGGCTGTCACCAAGCACCTTGTTGTTTTTCATGTGCCTTAGCATGCCTTCCAGGAGAATCTGCTCCAAGATTTTGCCAGGCACACAGGTGAGACTGACTGGTCTGTAGTTTCCCTGGGTCTTCCATTTTCCCCTTCTTGAAAATGGGGGTTATATTTCCCTTTTCCAGTCATCAGAATCTTCACCTGACTGCCATGATTTTTCAAATATGATGGTCAGTGGCTTAGCAACTTCATTCGCCAGCTCCTTCAGGACCCGCGGATGGATTTCATCAGGTCCCCTGGACTTGTGTATGTTCAGGTTCTTAAGATGGCCTTGGAACAGATCCTCTCCTACAGTTTGCCCAAGGTCTTCATTCTCACAGTCCCTGCGTCTGCCTTCCAAGACTTGGGTGGTGCGGTCAGAGCCCTTGCCAGTGAAGACTGAGGCAAAGAAGTCATTAAGAACCTCAACCTTCTCCAAATCCAGGGTAACCAGTTCTCCTGATAGCTTCCAGAGGGGGTTTATGTTGTCCCTAGTCTGTCTTTTATTCACAACATACTTCTAGAATCCCTTCCTGTTATCTTCTACATCCCTAGCCAAGTTTAATTCTAACTGGGCCTTAGCTTTCCTAACCTGGTCCCCAGCTTCCTGGACAACATCCCTGTATTCTTCCCAGGCCCCCTGTCCTTGCTTCTGCCTTTTATAAGACTCTTTTTTCCTTTGAAGTTTCCTCAGCAGCTCCTCACCCATCCAAGGAGGTCTCCTGGTCCTCCTGCTGAACTTCCTTCTAGCTGGGATGCAACACTCCTGAGCTTGTAGCAGGTGATCCTTGAAGACCAACCAAGAGTCTTGGGCCCCCCTGCCCTCTAGGGCTATATCCCGTGGAGTCTTACTAAGCAGGTTGCTGAAGAGGCCAAAGTCTGCTCTCCTGAAGTTCATGGCAGTGAGCTTGCTGCATGCTCTTCTCACTGTCTTGAGGATCTTGAGATCAACCATTTCATGATCGCTGCAACCAAGGCTGCCCTGGAGCATCAAGTTTGACACTGCCCTGGCCCACCAGGCTCTTCTCTGTGAAGCTGCTTTGCAGCCTGTGGCCCCCAGCCAGTGCTGGTGCCAGGGGGTTGTTCCTCCACAGGGGCAGGGCTTTGCTCTTGCCCTTGTTGAACTGTCAGGCAATCTCTCTAGCCTGTTGAGGTCCCTCTGTATTGACACATGAACCTCTGGCACATCAGCCGCTCCTCTCAGTTTTGTATTGTCTGCAGACTTGCTGAAGGTGCACTCTTTGTCACTGACTAGTTCATTAATGAAAATCTTATAATATTGGACCCAGTATCAACCTCTGGAGTACCCCTCTAGTGCTGCTGATGACAACGACTTGAGCCTCAATAAGCAGGTATTTGTGTTTCCTACTATTGCTGAAGGAGTTAACTCCTTAGCTTGGAGCTAAGACCAAGCAAATTTGCTTAGGTTAAAAATTACTGGATGAATTCAACAACTCTTTACTTGCAAAGCTTAAAGATTATAAACATATATAGTAACAGCCTGTATTATTTTTCTGTCAATGCTGTCATTTATGTTCTGAGAAAAGTAGCACTTTGGAAGCATGTTAATTCAGAAAATATAGGCATACAAAATTTGTCAAAACAAGTGCTATTTATATAAGCAAGAATAGTGATTTCATTCTCTTATTTCTTTTTTTATTTATTAGCCCAGTCTGAACCCAGATCAGGTTTATTTTCATTCCTTCTGCTGTTTGTTCTAGTTCCTAGCTGGATCTATTTGAACCATGGTTACAGGTACAAGGTACGATTCTCTCATCTTTGTACTAAAAATTAGTTTGCAGATGCAGCCCCACTGAAGCTAAGCAAAGCTGCTTGCAGAGTAAGATATTAATGAGAAGTCAGAGTGGCAGAATCTGCATCATTGCTAATAATTTAGGATTAGACTGTGCCAAAAGGATGCTGCCCATATGAGTCAGTGCCACATTGTGCCATCCCAGAAAATGAAGGTCTGTGTAATATAATGAACTTGCTACATATCTCTGAGATCAACAGTTCCTTGTGGACATGTCATTCCAGCAATATTCCTCTGTCTGGCTCTAGTAGATTGAAAAATGGAAGACAGCTTGTAAATTTTACACAGACCACAACCATTTGAATGCTGTCTATTCTCAGGAGGAAAACCAGTAAACCCCTTTTATTTGCAGCCATATGCTGCGTGCCCTCAGAATGTACCATGCTGGGATGCAACAAAGCTTCTAACTCACAGGGTTGAGGAACACTGGAAACATCCCATGTCCTGAATTCCACCAAAACGGATGTAAAAGCTAGCTCTACGCAAGTACATACTAGAATATCAGCTATCCGAAAGTCCATCAGGTTACACAGTCCACATATGTGACATCCAGGAGGACATAAGATGAATAACCTGCATTCTCCTCACTATTCCTTGCAGATATTTTTCTAATCAGTCCTCATTAGTTCCCGTGAAGGCATTTTTATTTTTTTTATTTTTTTTATTTTTTTTTTTAGTTGAAAAGCTCTTTGATTTCATCACTGTCAACCCATGGCAGTGTTTGGTTGTGGTAACAATCCAGAATGGGCTTCGCATGACACTATGTCCCAGAAAGCTGGATATGTGGCACTATCCTCAACAACTTCTTGTGATCTATGGTCTGCTCCAAAATTGACTGACTCATTTTATATTATTTAGAATAGACCAGTAAGGAGCAGAGAATGAATGAGAGCAACATACAAATCAGTCATGTTTCCTCTTCTTGCACCTTTGCATCAATGAGCAAATAAATTACTACGTCATCAAAAGGCTGTAGCTGTTAGGAGTGTGAAGAGAAGGAAGCAAACAAAATTAGAACTCCATGCATGATCTCCCATCTCGTGATCTTTTGAGGTCCCTTCCAATCTCTAACATACTGTGATACTGTGATACTGTGATCTCCACTCCCTGTCTTTTTCCTCTTCTGTGGAATGTTTGTCTCCAGAAGGCAAATCCAACTCAGCTTTCAGACAGAGGATCAGGTGCATCAAACACCTGTCTGTCTCAGAGACACCTGTGAATTGGGAAATGGTTCAGGGGCAGCTCCTTCTTTTAAAAACTGCAGGCTCCAGAAAGCTGAGAAAGGACAGGGTTAAAGACAAGGAAAATGGGGAAGTTCTACATTTTGATGATTGAGCATCAAACTGACATAAACAAATGTTTACTCAAGACAGAAGAGATAGCAGCTGCCTGAAGCATTTTGCTTGGGTTTCCTAAGTGCCTAAAAATAATGCTGTGTGTTTGCATTTAATATCAAGATAACTGCAAAGCACAAAACTGCAATTGTTTCAGCTGCTTTGCACATGCTCCTTCTTTACTTTCCCTGGCATAGCATCACTCTTTTTAGCTGCTTGCGGGTTCTTGAACAGGCTCTGCCTCTCTCCCTCCTCCCAGTAGTGTTTCTTATGAAACTTTGGAACTGTTTTGTGCCTCTGCAGCACTGCAGCCCATCACCTGCCCCCAGAACAGGCCGCAAGGACAGGCAGCCCTCTGAGCCATCTGGAAAAATGAATTCCAATTGGGTAAGGACTGAGGCTTCACTGCACAGCGTAAAAAGCTTTCCCTAACTCAAAATACAGTCCCAGGTTCCATAGAAAGCCCATTCCTCTGCAGTCAATTATTATTATATAACAATCAGCTGAGTGTTTCTCCTGTATATCAAACTCAGCTTTTAGAGATATTTGTTCAGATGACTCTGAACAATAGTAATTTACTGGATGTGCCTTGGCAGCCTTCCTCTAAATCAGTACAAAGTAACAGTCTCTCTCTTTTCTCAGTATGAGCACCACTGTGCTTTCGTACCACATAGTCATTTTCCCTACTTATTTTATATTGCTTTTGAATGAGTCCATGAATCCAGAACCTTCTACCCTTATTTCTTTCTGCAGCATCAGCATTTCAATATATTGCACTGACAATAATATGTTGGCTTTCGTTCTGGGAGCCTGATCGTGAAACCCTGGCTGTATTGATGAGGGTAGTCACCTTGAGAAGTTCCCCTGAAGTCTGACAAGGAGAGGCTGCAGAGTCTGTGCTGTACCACAGTGGCTGAAGAATTTGGCTGTCATCCTCTGTAGGGAAACAGAGGAACAGAAATGCTAAAGGACACACCTCAATTTTATAACTTGCTGCATGCTGGAAGTAGGACAGGTAAGGACTCTTTTCAAAATGGGCTGTATTTTAGCACTGATCTGTTTGAATCCTCAATAGTTTTAATCCTCAGCATCACATAAATCCTTTGTGTAGGATTCTACCTTAGGAGACAAAAATGTTATATCTGAAAGCAACTGAATCCAGGATGGTGCTTAGCACCTCTTTTGAAGCAGTAATAGCTTTGAGTTCAGCATCAGCTAGAAAGGATTTGCAAACTTTTAATAGCAAGGTAACTGAGATATTCAATACTCAGGTATTGAATAGGACAGATTCATCCTATAGTGGGAGCTGCAGACTTTGAATATCCTCTCCCTTAGAAAATACCATAGCCCTGGCCTGCACTCCAAAAAGCAGGTATCATTATGCCTCAGGAAGTTATGTTTTAAAACAACCTGTTCTGCCTAGCTTGGTATCTGGTCTTAGATGGTAACTGAAAGGTCTGTGTCCTAACTGGATGGAAATTATTTAACTTTGAATGGGAGGCAGAAGTTTCAGATGTACCCCTGTGCCTCCCGTTGTGTTCATTGATGATATGTGTCTGCCTGGTAGAATGCTATGGCAGGGGGGTTATGAATGAAGGTGCAGATGAAGGCAACTGTGCCAAAGCAGCCCACAGGGAGACTATCTCCCAGGTTTTGTCTTTTTGTGATGCCTTCTGTGTCCAGGGGCTTATTCTTTCAGTGCTTCAAGGGGAAGGCAAACAAACAATCTCTCTGGGTTTTTCCCAATTGCATTAAACATCGAAAAGCACAGAATTGTACTTATAAATAAAGTAGCCAGACAGGTTTATTCCATTTTTTTAAATTAAACATACATATGTAGCCTGATGCTGCTATGGAAATGGGAAGGAATTTTCTTTTTTCTCTGTTTTCGCTTATCCTTATGCTCCACTGATTTCAATAATATAGTGGAAAGAAAAAATGGCTTTACATCTGTCTGGTACATCCTCCTGGCTGTCTGTGACTTACGCATATACAGGCAGCTTTAAAAATGATCATGAGCAGGGTAAAATTCAGTATTGCCTTGAGCTTTGCCATGATGCAGGGTTTACAACTGTTTGATTCTCTCAGACAATCACCAAATGTTCTGGTAAACTGTGTATCATGTTTGTACACAAGAAATGACCAGGCATAAAATAAAGGGGGGAATGAATTACTTATAAAATAGACTGTTAGTCGCTGCTGTGGAATTTTCCAATGCAGCATGAAAATCCTATTTGGATAGTTACAGGGCCTGAAATAATGCAACTAGGAGAGTTTTCCACTGGGCAAAACAATCATTAGCCTTCTTTCCTCTTTCTTCATGTACTTAAATTTCAGCAGTCCCATTTCTGTTCTTCAAAGGAGGTGCTTAACTAGAAGTTGTGTGAGCAGGAAGACTTGCATAACAAGGATGTATTTTTTTATGGTTTAGGGTTGGGTGTTTTTGTTGTTGGTTTGGTTTTTTTTGTTTGTTTCTTTTCTTTTTTCCTTTTTTCTTTTCTTTTCTTTTTTTTTTTTTTTAATGTTCTTATTGCTTTGCTGACCTAGATACTAATTCAAGGGACTAAAAAACTGAATAGCTTTGTGCAATGAACCAGACTTGCATAAACTCATTTCACACAAGAAAGAGTTGAAGATTGCACAGTACACTGTGTGGATGCCCTACATCTTTGTTTAAATACACTTTATGTAAACTACAATTTGACTTCTCAGATTTGAACTCATGTTAGGTGACTGACTGGATAAAGCAAAGTGCTTTGTTTCGTGTTAGTCCAAAGACAATTTTCAAAGTTATCAGAGGTTAATGAGAAACAATTTTTACTCAGGCAAGGGGTTCTGAAAGGTAAAAACAACCAGGGGAAATAACCCCAGATGATTAGTAATTGAGATGGTAATGTTTCATGTCATGTTGGTATTGTAACAAATTAAAGTAAACAGCTGCTTATTTATTTATTTATGGGGAAAATTATATGCAGATTTTGGGAGAGAGAAACATTTGAACATAAATTTTAGGCTCTTGTTAACTAACTTTTCCTACCCAGTGGTTTTTTACTTATGTGTGAAAACTACTGATATTACATTTTCTTTTACTGCTTTTGGAGAGCAGTTATACAAACTAATAGGCAATTCAATAGAATTATTCTTATTCTCCTCCCATACAGCTAAAATTTCTCAGATACAGGCCAGAATTGCAGTATTCCCAGGCATTAAAGGTCAGACTATACCTCAGCAATGCCAGCCACAAAGCATAGTGACAGAGGTGTTTTTACAAGGTTTTCACTATTTTCAAAAGCCTGATGCTATGAAATTCTCAGCATCACTTTTCTTGGAAGCAAAAATGAAATTTAAGAAGGCGGATCAGTAAAACAGTGCTCTTCTGCCTAAGGTCTATCTCCTGGTATCTATGTGGCTGAGATTGAGTGGGATAATTGTAACAGTGATGGCCATTGTGTAAAATGTGGAATTCTCTGAGTGAACCACTGTTTAATTAGTCCCATGATATATTGAGAAAGATGCTTTCAAAGTACGGAGGGACAGGAGTGCACAGCCCCTCATCAGTCTCATTGAACATTAACCCTTATTGCTCCCACCCATGCCTTTGAACTTCCACCATTAATGCTTCTCCTTGGTTCCAGCTGAACTTCCTTGAAAACTGTAGCTTAGAGCAAATGTTGCAGATTGAGATAGGAATCCAAAATCAGGCTCAGATCTTTGCTCTCTCAAATCATCTATGTATTGGTGTATTTCCAAAACCACACTCATGAGTGTGAATTCTACAAATTACACTGTGATATTTCTGCTGAGAAAGTTGGGGCTGTTCTGCCTAGAGAAGAGAAGGCTGCATGGAGACCTCACAGCAGCCTTCCAGTATCTGAAGGGGCCTTATAAGGATGCTGGAGGGGCTCGTCATTAGGGACTGTAGTGATAGGACAAGGAGTAACAGGTTCAAACTTAAACAGGGGAAGTTTAGATTGGATACAAGGAAGAAGTTCTTTACTGTTAGGGTGGTGAGGCAGTGGAATGGGTTGCCCAGGGAAGTTGTGAATGCTCCATCCCTGACAGTGTTCAAGGCCAGGTTGGACAGAGCCTTGGGTGGCATGGTTTAGTATGAGGTGTCCCTGCCCATGGCAAGGGGGTTGGAACTTGATGATCTTAAAATCCTTTCCAACTCTAAATATTCTATGATTCCATGAAGGCTGTTGAAGGATGCTACAAAAAATATTTGGGGATTTATGCCTCATGAACTATGTAATCTCAAATGAAATAGATATTGTACTAAGACATCAAAGCAACAGCTTTAATTTGTTTTCCCTGTTTCAATAGTTCAAGAGCTGAGCCTTATCAGAAACTGCTGCTGCTAATGACAGCCTAACATTCACTATATATTTTCCATTACCTTTTACTCCTATATTTATCTCGGATAACCTATTTAACCTATTTTTAAAAAGTGACAGTTTGTCTGGTACAGGATGGGTAAGGAGTACAAATTCTCTTGTTTTGTACATCCAGGTAGCATATTAAAATTCTGTATTGTGGAAATGGTACCTGGTGACACTGCAGAAAAAGCCCCTGTTGTTTACCTGCAGTATGAATCAGATGGAACTTTTAAAATGACTCCTGTAAGCTCATTCCCGTGATTAACTATGCACATGGTTATGTGTAAATTTCTGTGTCTGTTTTCCTAGGTTTGGGACAGATGGTACTGAAATTCATATGGTTTCAGCTAAGTGTAAAAGCAGTCTTTATACCAATATGATTTTCCCCTGCCCAAAGAACTGGCAAGTAGAGAACTTTGCCCCACAGCACTCATTTCTCAGGGTAGGAGAGTCCTAATTTCTTGCTTTCTAATTTCCCTTAGTACACAGTGGGTCACACTCAAAACATTTACTGCACAGCTTCCGGAACACCTGGTTTTCTGCCCATTTTTGTGGGGAAGGCTGTATGGAATACCATGCAGAGTTCAGAGATGCAGAATAACAGGTTTAGGGGTTTATGCTTGATGTCTGAAATAGGTGAGCAAGTAAAACATATGTGGATATATGAAACAAAAATAAGTTTATGACAGAACAAAGAGATGCCACCCTTATTTGTGCATAATTTGAAGTTTATGCTGATGTATTTCAAACCCCAGCGTCACTTAAAAATATAAATGTTGAGACTGCATGATTAGAGGAGTAGAAGCTGCTTTCCTGTCTGTAATATTTCTTGTGTTAGGCTAGACTCTAATGAGGGTGAACTTTTGTTCATTTTGTTTTGATTCTGTTTTGATGGTGTTGTATAGTACCCCAAGCACCTCAGTCATGCCAATGGGGCTTTATAAATAAGTTATTAATTATTGTTTGCATGTATTAAAAAGGGGAACTACTTCAGAAGAAAAAATAATCTTCCCACTTAGAATTGCTTTCCTAGAAGAAGTCTGATTAATAAAATGTTTCATGAATTTTTAACTGCTTTTAAGATGATTTAACAGCAGGAATCAGGCAGATAAGCCATCATCATGAGATCTGTCTTCCCTCTAAAGTCTCTAGTAGCAAGCCCTCTGCAGGACACAGATGGACTGTGGGCCAAAGTTTCAGAACTGAAGCCCTAATCAATCAAGAGCAGTAAGACAGCATCATTAATCATTTTGGAGAGCTCGTTCTTTCATTCACAGAACTCTGACACTGGTTTCTCTTATAAAAGAATATCCCTTTTAAGAAACACTTTAAAAAGCAATCGTCAGTTGTTTCTCAGTAGAACAAACTTTCATATATCTTAAAATTTCCCTGTAGAAAAAAAAAAAATCACTTTTTTTTTGACAAACTGAGACCAGAAATGAATGAATGGAAATTCTGCTTTATAACATGCAACCTCACCACCATATGACAGCAGAGTAAAGTGCTAATCAGCTCAAGGCTCCTGTTTCAGAAAGCTCTTGTGCAAATCATTGTTTGGCTCATTAATAAATGAAAGGAAAGCTTTAAGAAAAAGTTGACATCCATTTTGAATTATCCCAGTTCAAGCCAGCCTATCACAATTATAAACCATGTGAAAAAGATTTGCAAAGGAAGAAGTAAGTGAGAGAAAAAAAGTTAAAAGAAATATTAAAGAATTCTTAAAAAATTTAAATTAGAAAAATACAATAAGGTATTCATATGAGAGTAGATGTAAGTTGTTGGGTTTTGTTTTTCAGAGACTAACCAAAATGTTTTAAGACTTCTTTTCAATAGCTTCTTTCTGTTTGGCCTTCAGTCTTGTTCCCAAGATAACTAGCAAGCACTTATTCCTCCATCAGCAAAGGAAGAGGAATAAACTGATGTGACCTGATATCATGGTGAGTAAGGCCGAGCATCTTGTGGGAGCAAAAAGTCATAGGTTAATATCTGCACTGCTGTTGGTTCTACTTCTTGTGTGAGTACCTGGCTTCCTGCTGACAGTGTTTTTACCCATATTAGACTAAAAGTGGTTCCAAGTGAATATTTTGAAGGCTGGGACACTTGACATATTATTTTATTTCAATTTTAAATAGCTCTTGCCATCAGAGTGTGTAAAGGGCACAAACCATCTAACATTTTTGGCATGCAGAAGTCTAACCTGATAGTCCAGATTAAGTGCAGGACAATTGTTTCCAAGGCTGTCTGAAAACAAAAGCGCCTGCCTCAGGCTGTCCATAGAGTATGGTTGCCTGTGACTGCTTGTTGCACATAGGTCTACATGCTGCCTGGAAGGGAAAATTCACTGTTTCTCCTGCTAGGGTCTCCTTTTTGCACTGTACTGTGAACTCTGACAGTCAACAGAAGTAGGGTATAGGAAGGTTGTGAGAGATTTACATAGTAAAGATTGAGTTTCCCAGACAACTGTATTTTGAGTTTCCTTCTTCTGGGGGAGCATCAGTGGTCTTTCTTCAGCATCATAGGAGAAAGCAGTTGAATTTGAGTGTCCATAGTAGGACGTAGTATTCAGGCTGTCTGACTGGGTGATCTGAGAAAAATAATTTAAAAATAACCTAACTGTCCCCCAAAAAGTGGTATCACCTCCTTTCCCCCACTCCTTCTCTCACTTCCACTCTACAGTGATCATGTGTTTTCTATAAGCTAACAACCCAGGCTCAATTCTGAAATATATATTTATGCTGAGGAAATATATATTTATTGCTGAGGAAAATTCAAATTAAAAAAAGAGGCTTATAAAAGGCGGAAGCAAGGACAGGTGGCCTGGGAAGAATACAGGGATGTTGTCCGGGAAGCTAGAGACCAGGTTAGTAAACCTAAGGCCCAGTTAGAATTAAACTTGGCTAGGGATGTGAAAGATAACAGGGAGGGATTTTACAGGTACATAGCAAATAAAAAACAGACTAGGGACAACGTAGGCCTCCTCTGGAAGCTATCGGGAGAACTAGCTACACAGAATTTGGGGAACACTGAGTTTGAATGACTTCTTTGCCTCAGTCTTCACTGGCAAAGGCTCTGACCGCACCACCCAAGTCTTGGAAGGCAGACGCAGGGACTGTGAGAATGAAGACCTTGAGCCCACTGTACGAGAGGATCTGGTTTGAGACCATTGTAAAAACCTAAATGTACACAGGTCCATGGGACCTGATGAAATCCATCCACAGGTCTTGAAGGAGCTGGCAAATGAAGTTGCTAAGCCACTGGCCATCATATTTGAAAAATCATGGCAGCCAGGTGAAGTTCCTGACGACTGGAAAAAGGGAAATAGAACCCCCATTTTCAAGAAGCGGAAAACAAATGACTGGGGAATTACAGACCAAATTCTCCTCAAAGGCATGCTAAGGCACATGACAAACAACAAGGTGCTTGGTCACAGCCAGCATGGCATGACTAAGGGGAAATCCTGCCTGACCAATTTGGTGGCCTTCTATGATGGGCCTACAGAACTGATGGACAGGGGTAGAGCAGCTGATGTCATCTACCTGGACTTGTGCAAAGCATTCGACACTGTCCTACACGACATCCTTGTCTCTAAATTGGAGAGACATCAGTAAGATGGATGAACCACTCAGCGGATAAAGAACTGGCTGGATGGCTGCACACAAAGAGTGGTGTCCCTCAGGGATCAGTGTTGGGACACAAGTTTGCCAATGACTCCAAGCTGTGTGGTTCGGTTGATACGCTGGAGGGAAGGAATGTCATCCAGAGGGACCTTGACACGCTTGTGAGGTGGGCTGATGCCAACCTCATGAAGTTTAACCATGCCGGGTGCAAGGACCTACACTGGGGTCAGAGCAATCCCAGGCACAGCTACAGGTTGGGCAGAGAAGAGATTCAGAGCAGCCCTGTGGAGAAGGACTTGGGGGTGTTGTTCAATGAGAAACTGAACATGACCTGGCTTCAGTGTGTGCTTGCAGCCCAGAAACCAACTGTGTTCTGGGCTGCATCAAAAGGAACGTAGCCACAAGGTTGGATGAAGTGATCCTGCCCCTCTGCTCTCGTGAGACCTCACTTGGAGTATTGTGTGCAGTTCTGGTGTCCTCAACATAAAAAAACCATGGAACTGTTGGAACAAGTCCAGAGGAGGGCCACAAGGATGATCAGGGGACTGGAGCACCTCCCACATGAAGAGAAGGCTGCGTGGAGACCTCATAGCAACCTTCCAGTATCTGAAGCGGGCTTATAAGGATGCTGGAGAGGGATTATTCTTTAGGGACTGTAGTGATAGGACAAGGGGTAATGGGTTAAAACTTAAACAGGGGAAGTTTAGATTGGATATAAGGAGGAAAATCTTTCCTGTTAGGGTGGTGAGGCACTGGAATGGGTTGCCCAGGGAGGTTGTGAATGCTCCATTCCTGGCAGTGTTCAAGGCCAGGTTGGATAAAGCCTTGGGTGAGATGATTTAGTGTGAGGTGTGCCTGCCCATGGCAGAGGGGTTGGAACTTGATGATCTTAAGGTCCTTTCCAACCCTAACTATTCTATGATTCTATGATTCTATTCTATGCTATTTTAAAGAACCCCTACACAATTAGAGTGCACCTCTGTATTCACAGTCTGTAATACTTTTCTCTTTGCCTCTGTCATGAATGGATTTTTCTTTAGATGCTGATGTTCCTCAATTTCACTTTTTGATTTACCTCAATCGCTGTCACTGAGAATATCCCAGGGATCAGAATGATCCCTGTAGAAAAAATGGTGTTCAGCGCCTCTTCAGTTTCATTGGGATTATGGTCCTAATCCCACATTGGCTCTGAATCAGCCACACAAGGTCAAAAACAGGGACTACACAAGAAAATGGTGGATTTGAAATATTTTCATTGCCTTTTTTTGAAGAAAGATTTTGCTTTCTGAAAACTAAATGTGGAGTCATTTTGACCTTATGGGGTTCTGCTATGCCAATAAAATTTTCCCTGGATTTTTTGTCCTGAAAGCTTTTTTCCAGGAGGATTTAGTAATCCAAATGTTTTGCTGTTATTTCACCTTCCTAACCTTAATTACCCACAGCAGAGATCCAGAATGTAGAAGGAAACCTTTGGTAGTTTTCCTAGGAGAGCCTCAAGAAGAGAGAGCTGAGCTTTGCCCTGATGCCATTGCCTGCTTCTGTATGTTCCCAGATCAATAACTAAAAGGGTGCAAAGCCAGTTGGCCACCAGGGCAGCAGCATATCTCCTCACTAATGAGAGTGACCTTTCCACCCACTGCTTCACATGACTGAAATCAGGGGAAATTAGTTTACACAACTCAGAACTTATATAACTGGTGATGCTAGGGCTGAAATTCTTGCTCATGGTGTGATGAATACATTTTGGATCTATTTGAAAAAAAATTGTAGAAATCAGACTGAAGATAAAAGGATTGCAACTGAACCAGCTAGATCCTCTGTAGTTTCTGACGGATAGGTGAAGAATAATGATGTCTCCGAGGTGTCTGTCCTTCCGTTTGGTGAATTACACATTTAACTGGAAAAATCACTGCTGCTGAACCAAAGGTCCTGCTGCTTACACCCAGTACAAAGGCACTTAAAATTATGGACAAGAACTTAGTTTTGTGAAGAGAGGGAAGCTGCTGTGTGGGTTGAAGTGTAACGTTTAAAAGCTTTACTCATCCTAAACAGGCTGCATCACTTCTCATTGGCTGTTATACTCAAGCTTAAAAAAGGACCATGAGATCTTACTTACATACTTAACTAGCTAGTTAACCAATCTAGTACTAAACACTTATAAAGTAGCTGACGTCGAATATTATAAATATTTTTAAAAAACCCCAAGAAGTAATTTTATGCTACTTATATATTATCTTATGAATAAAAATATATTTACAAAGCAAAAAAATTTCAGATAAAAGTGCTAAAAATATATTCCAAACTGAAATAAACATTTCTTACATAGGGCTAGCAATGCTGTCACTTGAAACATAAATTAATAGGTTACTTATTATAAATATAAAATACAACAAATGAAACTCAAGGAAAAAAAAAATCTTCCTTTTGTCATGTGGTATCGATGCAGTCATAATCGGTATAGGGTAAGATTTAACAGGAAATTCTCCACGACTTCCTTTTCAGAAGTTGTCTTTTCAAATTTGCCAAAAGTAGCAGATAATCTTAGTGCGCATAACTGGTAAAACACATTTTGGTGGGTCTTACTGACCTATTCGTTCTTCATTCTTCCCTTCAAATACTTGGGGAAAAAAAACTGCATGAGTATACAGTATAAAGTACCTACATTTCCTTAGTCTAAATCCTTTAGTTAGTTAGGGGACTATACAAGCAATAAATGGTGGGGTTTTTTTTTAACAGCTAGGAAAGTCCACTTTACTTGTCCTACAGCATTAAATTCCCCAAAATGATAATTTAGAAAAATACAAGAAATTTAGAGGCTCTGTACTTGTTTAACAGATGTGCCTTTATTTGGTACTCCTGAGACTTGTTGTATCCCTATGGCTTTAAATACTTCAGGCTTTCTAAACTCTACATATGGTAAAGCTGTGTCTGACCTTATTGGTTCATGAATAATTAGGATACATAACATTTTTTCC
This sequence comes from Neopsephotus bourkii, assembly GCF_033783945.1. Lineage (NCBI taxonomy): Eukaryota > Metazoa > Chordata > Aves > Psittaciformes > Psittacidae > Neopsephotus > Neopsephotus bourkii. The sequence continues at coordinate 5,053,945 of NW_026902293.1, forward strand.
TTTAAAATTCCAGTCTGCTGTGAGTTCAACTTAACAATGTGTTCAGGGCACTAGAATACATTAAGGGTTATCTTTAGATGAATGTGTAAAAATATATCCTTATTTTAGTTAAGTACAAAATCTATTGTTTGATGACAGTATCTCCCAAAGCTCACTGTTAAGAAACAGACCTGAATGAGCAATTCAGAACAGAAAATTTTCAAGGGTCAAGGAATAAGAATATGGTTTTGAAATAGATGTTGGCAGTTGATGTATGTTTCGCAGAGTGACATTCTGAGATGTACAAGCCAGCCTTCCTTCAACTTCTATTGCATGGCCAGAAGCCCCCATGGAATCATCATGCGGTGTGTCAGGGTTTAAATGCAGCTGGCAACTAAGTATCACACAGTTGCTTGTTCACTGCCCCCTCCTGCAGTGGAATGGGGAGGAGAATTGTAAAAGAGGTAAAAACTGTAGGTTGAGATAAGAACAGTTTAATAACTGAAATAAAGTAAAATTAGAAGATCATATCTCATATAATATAGAAGCATAGAATCAACTAGGTTGGAAAAGACCTTTAAGATCATCAAGTCCAACCTTTACCCCAGGACTGTCAAGTCCACCACTAAACCATGTCAATAAGGGCATCTACATGGTTTTTAAACGCTTCCAGGGATGGTGATTCCACCAGTTCCCTGGGCAGCCTGTTCCAATACCCGATCACCCTTTCTGTGAAGTTTTTACTAATATCAAATCTAAGCCATCCCTGATGAATCTTGGTACCTTTATATCATCATATCATATCATATCAATCATATAATATCATGATATAACATAAGGGAAAGAAAGAGAGCAATAAACCACAAGAAATACAAGCGATGCACAATACAATTTCTTGCCATTTGCTGACCAGTGCCCAGCCTGACCCAAGCAGCGATCAGCCCCTCCCTCCAATTTATATACTGGGCATGACATGCTGTGATATGGAATAACCCTTTGGATAGTTTGGGTCAGGTGTCCAGTCTCTGCTTCCTCCCGGTTCGATGTGCCCCTCCTCACTGGCAGAGCATGAGACTGAAATGTCCTGGACTTAGGGCAAGCGCTACTTAGCAACAACTGAAACATTGGTGTGGTATCAAAATACAGCACTCTACCATTACTTATTAAGAAAAGCAAAGCAAAATAAAACAATCCCAGCTGAAACCAGGAAAATGAGAAACAGACCTCTATTCTCCACATCTGATTTAGAGTCCTGCTTCCTCTTACACAGCTTTCTGGACCCTGCAGCTTTCTTTGACCAAGATCTCCTGAGATGGATATAAACTCAGAAACTCTTAGAACATAAACTGTTAGACAGTAAATATGATTTTTCTTATAACATTTGATTACTCTTTATAAGTGGATGGTGTTTCCCTCTAAGACCTCTCTACTGGGTACTATGTTTTTTTTCAAACTTTCAATCAACTTTCTTTACATACAGTCTTACATGTAACGTAAAGACATTCTGCTGGCTCTTCTCTTCCTGGATGTCTAGGACTTTGTGACTTTAAAAGGACTGCAGCACCCATCAGTCTCTTTCTTAATCTCCTTTTCTTACTAAACTGCCTGGACCATACCAGATTCCTATCTTTCATTGTTTATGTCGTCCTCAGATTCTTCCGTCAGTAAGAACCATCAAAGTTACTCTTTGCTGCCCTGATCTGGATGAAGTACAGCTCAGCTCCTGAAAGCAGCTAAAGGAGGAATTTCAGATAAAACCTAGAATCCATAGCATTTCTGTACATTGTCTCAGCCATTATCCCACATTTGTAAGTTTCTCAGTCTGCACTCTTATGATTTACAAATCACAGGAGAATTTTGAGCCATTAAAGAGCTGATACTTCCAGGAAGTTGTCACCCAGCTCTGGCCTACAGACACCCAACTGCAGAAACATTTCGCAATGAATTTGGCTGTCTGGTCTCAGGACTGCTACATAGGTCTTATGAGAACTCATTAGTTAGTTATAGCCAAAATCTCTGAAGACCTCATAATGGAAAGCACTGAGAAATTCAAATGGAAGCAAATGTAGAATTATATAGGTTTCATAAGAGGTAACCCTTTAAATAGTCATTAAGTATTTTCTGCTCAGTAAAATCCAAAAAGTAGAAGTAATGTGCAGAGATGCAGCCAAGAAGAGGTTACAATTGCATTTCTCCTGTTGAGCCTGCAGATAGTGAGTCTGGCACAAACTGCTGTTTCTCTTGAGTTTGATAGACATTGCACTGTCACCCTGTAGTCAAGACCATCACTTCTCAGCCTGGAAGGTTTTGTGTGGACCATAGGAAAATGTCCACTTGTACCTGTTGGCTTAACCAATACACATTTAACATATGGGTTGTTCGGTAAGCACATGCAGAATGGAAAGGCTAAGTCAGTATGCTACAAACATGGACCACATCCAGCACTGAGTTCCTCTGACTGCAGGCCTCAATGGGGAGTCACCTGTCTCTGATGGCAAAGGTAGTCATGCTGCCTGACTGACAGTCCTGGTGGGCAGGCTGTGTATTGTTATGCTGCAGGGCTCCAGTGCGCAAGGTCAGGAGAGGCTGCGGGTACCCAGCCAGACCCAACAAACCTGGTAGGGTTGCTCTGGATGTATGGAACAGAAGGATGAAAAAGCCAGCAGTGCCAGGTGTATCACTAACGAAAAAAGCTTTGACAGCTTTGCCAAGAAACTTCCAGTCCCTCAGAGGAAAAGATGGAGTCACATCACCTACTACACTACCTTTCATCACATACCATACTACTAGAAGGGCCAAAGATTTACGACTTTGGGCATTGCCCTGAGATTCAGCAGTAGTAAGGTGATACAGTTTGGTCCTATAACTTGAGCCTTAATATAGCCTACCACAACTGCTGACTATGTTAAGTCTTCCTTATTTGTAAAAGCAAACCTAACTAAAAACAGTTGACAGCCTTACTTAAAATAGCCATTTAAAATTATATATGTTCTTTCACCTCAAAATTAAAATTATAAGGATTCATTAGTATAATATTTAGAAATTAAAGTAACAATTATACATAGTTTGGGCATCTCAAAAGTTTTTTGCAGACATTTAGGAAAAACACTATCTCCATTGTAATTGCACTTATGCAGTACAGCACTTTTCCTTTCTACATACATTCAAAAGAGATATTACAGTTATTTCAGGGTTTTGTTTTTTTTTTTTTTTTGTCCTTGGTATGGAAGAGTGACAATCTTCATACAACTGACAGTGAGTTTGATGTATCTTATTCAAAAACCTGTTGTCTGAGCCTTCTTACAAGAAATTTTAGCATTTCCAGCTACTTCTATCTCTTTGCTGTGCTTCATTTGCATCTGTCCTGGGATGGACGTCGCCGTGGACTGGTCCCTGGCCGTCCGGCTGCTCCTCACCGTCCTGGCCCTCGCCCTCGCCTCCGTCTTCGTGAGGCTGTGGGGAGCTGAGGGGGAGCGGCCCGGGGAGCCGGCGGCTGCTGAAACTGCCCGGGAGAGTGGCCCCGGGGACCAAGCGGGAGTGGGGCCGGAGGCCGCAAGGGGACGGCTGCCAGTGGAGGAGGTCAGGGCGGTTGAGGAGTGGAAGGAGGCGGCTGCCGAGCAGCGGGAGAAGGCGGCGGAGGAGCCGAGCCCCGCGGCCGAGCCCAGCCCCCCGACGGCCAAGAGCATTTCCCGGAAGCCGCCCTCCAAGCCCCAGGAGGATGCAGGAGACCCCGCAGCATTTCCCAGCAAGGCAGAGGAGAAAGAGCTGAACTCAGGAAAAGAGAAGCCGATGGTGGGAGAGCCGACAAGCACAGCAGCTACACCAGCCCCAGCGACAAGTACAGCAGCATCATTTGAGAGTTCTGAAGGTTTTGAATGGCATTTGGGTATCCTTGGGACCTGCCTGCTGACTCTGATAGTGTTCACCATGTTGGCACACACACAGAGTGTGTTTTACCCACCACCATTTTGTCTGATCTCGAAAGTTAAGCAGAGTCAGGTCTGGGTCTTGTCTGGGGTTAGACGATGATATGGGGGGACCAAGAGGTTTCCCCCAAGGCCGGACAGCCATGAGTGGCAGGGCATGTGGGACAATATGGGCAAGTATCTAGTCCACTGGGCCCCTCCAGTGCTTTGGAAGGTCGGAGTCCCCAGCTCAAGCTGCAGAAACTGCTGAAGGGGACAGTGAATTATTTTGAGCCTGGTGGGCCCATGACCCTTAAGGCCATCAGAGCAGAGATGCAACATAGAGATGGACTCATGATCGAGGGGTGGACTTAGCAATGGACACTATTGCCCAGGTTATTCACGAGTGTGAACACTGCACATAGCCTCTTGTGCTCTGAAAGACTGTTACAAGAGATGGAGCCTGACATCATGGACCAGATGGACTCAGCAGCTTTATAGGGACTGGTCCATGCACTAAGATGAGAGTGCACTTAGATAAGAGTGATGGTATATTGAAAATGTGGGATCTGAGCATGACGTGAATGGTATGGAATAAGGGGTGGATAATGTCCTGGGTTTAGCAGTAGCAGTCATTTTTCTCTTTCTTGGTAGCTGGTGCAGTGCTGTGTTTTGACTTTCGGGCTAGGAACAGAGATGAAAACGATGTTTTAGTTTGGCCAAGGATTTTGTGAGGCTCATGGTCTGTCAGGGAGGAGGGAAGCGGGGAGGAAGCAGGGACAGGACACCTGACCCAAACTGACCAAAGAGGTATTCCATACCACAGCACATCATGCCCAGGATGTAACTGGGAGTTACCCGCTAGGGCTAAGTGGACTGCAGGGTTGGAGGAGGTATCGGTCGTTGCTTGGTCAGGCTGGGGGGGCGAGTTATCAGTCGCCTGGTGATGAGGTGTTGTATTCTCTTCCCTTGTTATTTCCTTTATCATTACTATCATTGGTGGTATCAGTAGTGATTTGTGTTATACCTTAGTTACCAAACTGTTCTTATCTCAACCCGTGGGAGTTGCATTCTTTTCGGTTCTCCTCTCCGTCCCTCCTGGAGTAGGGGGAGGGCAAGAGGGGGGGGAGGAGTGAGTGCACAAGCTGTCTGGATGGGGTTAAACCACGACAGCACCTTTAAAAAAAATCCTAAAATTTTACAATGGATCTTGTAATGACATTCATATGAACAGCATCAATTGCAAGAAAGGTAAGAAAGTATGTATGAAAGAAAGTAGAAAGATTTATTTACTTACTTAAGAACATTAAGACTCAGTATTAGGTCATGTCTATACAGCTCTGTAGCAGATATGTAAGACCAGCATTTAACATTGTCATTATCATCTCTGCAGAAAGCCTCTTTGAACTTGAGAAAGGTATGGCTCCTGTTCAACATGTTTGTCAGTGCCAAAGAAGGGAATGACTTTATAACCAAGATAGAAGACAACTTGGTGAGAATTATAGCTGTGCAGATGGACAAGAAGGACTCTTGCTTCAGAGAGATAGTGTAGAAAGAATCAGAAAGTACAGTTTCTAATTGGCTTAGAGACAGCACAATATAAAGAATGTCCAAAGTGTAAGCCAGTTTAATGGTATCCATAGTACAGCACGTTTTATTATATGCATTGATACAGAAAAATTGTTAAGACAATTGGCAAAAAAATATGCTACTAAGCTTGAAGTGATTCTATATCATTCAGACTTCTCTTAGCAGAGCCACTTCATCCCAACTGAAGTAATTCATTTAAAGGGCAAGTGTCACAGATGGAGCTGACAGCAATGCTCATTTACGTAATATGATACAGACAAACCTATGTGTGAGAGTCTGAACTGGGGATACACTATAAAAGGAACTGATTTTGTTTTGTTTCTGTAAAGAACTTTGGGGAGACACGTTTTGCAGAAGCGGTCTGTAAATCACTAGAACAAGGAGCAATCAGTCTTCCTTGGCTTTGTTACTAGTTTAACAGTTTTGGGAATTCTGCAAATCAGTGGACTGATATGGAACTTAAATGACCTTAGTCCTTACTATTTGAGATAGGTAAACAGCTGTCTGGTCATATCTCTTGAGATTTTTTCTGTTCCTCCTTGTAAGTATGTGCATACCAAGATCAGGATTTCAAAGGGATTTGAGAACCTAATTGAACTTACACATTTATTTTTAGTCATACTGTATTTATATTAGGTGCCCTATCTGCATCTTTAGGTGACAAAATACTTCTTCAAATGTGAAAATACTGTCATGAAGGTTTTCAAGATGCAGTTTAGTGAAATTTAGTGAAGACACCGATTGATTTTGAAGCTCATATCCATTTGTGCTCACCCAATTAGTCTCAACAACGTCTGTAGAAAACGAACAAAAAAAAGAGGATACATGGGTATTCATTTACCTTTGAAAAAAGCAAAACTGAAGCAGTCTATTTATGGAGTGTTAATTGTTTTTATTTATCTTCTGCCCATGTTACCAAACTTCGTTCACATGTTCAGAACTAGATATTAAAAATTATTACATGTACCTACATGCCTACATTTATGGGCAATAGACTATGACAGCCAAGTCTATCTCATTTATGATCTTTTTGCTAGGCTAAATTTGTGCTGGAGCCTAATCTTTGAATGAGTGTCTGATCTGTGTATGTACAGAAAATATTTGGCTTTGTTGCTACAACATGTGTCACTCTTCTTATTGACTTGGTTACCAGTTGATCTGTCCTTCACTGTGGATGAATGGATGTATTTTCAGCTGGAATTAAATGAGCACAGGTACTATGAACCAAGAGAAAGTTGTCTTAAAGTGTGTTACTAATTATTTATGCACTTCATCGAGTGCTCAGTGCTCTTACTGTGCAGCCCATAATCCTTGTCTAGCCATGGCCCTATCCATTTTTAATTTTTCCTTTTTTCCCATAATAGTCTTCTAGATAAAAATAATTGGGTACTTAAATATTTCTAAAGCTAGCAATTAAAAAATACTTTATTGCAAAAATAATATATCTTGCAATGAATATATTATGGGAAAGAAGGCTGTCAAGCAGTCCACAAACTAGAATCCAAATACAAGTGCCATGTCTCCTGCATTATTGAAGCCACTGATGAGGTAGTGCATATATGGTCATTTACTGTGGATTCTGACTTATGTAAATGAGAGGCAAAAATGAGTTTAACTTGCATGAGTCTCTGTCACCAAAATATAAAAAACGTACATATCAGGGAAATATATTTTGTGTCTTCAACTCAGAAGGTAGGCATGGAACTGTTGTACTTTATAAGAAGTACATGTATTTGTTAGTTTTGAATCCACTAGTTGTATCATTATATATGCATAGCTGTATTCTGCATAAGCTCCTGACCTGCAATTACTGGGATATTTCAAACTGTTAAGGAAGAAAACTTATCCATCAGTGGTCTAAATTGCTATTAGAATGAAAGAGTAATTTGTGATAGGAAAGGATTTTGAAACAAGGTGAACTCACTCTCTCACCTTCTATAAATTGCAGTGGAGCAATTACAACAGGCCTAACTATCTGAGGACACAGGAAGGATTTATGGGAGATAATTAGTAATATGAAATATTCAGACTACATAATTCCCACTTAAAATACCTCAGGTGGTCTGCAGAACTTTTTAGAAAGGCTAACAGCTAAGGGCAGTTTTCATTTAACTAAGGTTACACTACCCAGAACCCTCTAAGAGGCCTTGTTATGTAAAAGAATAGCCATATTTAATGTTACGGTAAGAATATTCTACCGCAAAGATGGGGCACGACTCTGTATCATAGTTGCAAGAGCACCCAGCAAGCCTCACAACTTTTCCCAGGATTACTAATGTATTTTACCATTTGTTGCACATAATGTATAGGAACTGTCTTTGAAGCATGGACTAGACTCATGTCTCCAGGCCCTCTGCTTTCTGACCCTATGACTCTTTTCTGTGGAGCAGGTTAAACTGAACAGAAAGGAAAGACTGCATTCCCCTCCACTGTCTCTCCTCCCTTCACTGTTACCTCCACAGTAGCCTGATAACAGAGAAGCACTGCTGTGTGACTATTCTTCAGGCTAAGAGGGGGTATAGTCTGGCTACCTTCCACTCCCTTGGGCATGAACCACAAGGCTGCACTGTGAAAGAAGAGTTAAAACCAGCTCTGTTTCCTGCTGACATTGCACTGCAATGGAAAAAGTAATTTTTGAATGAAAACAGGTATCTCACTACCTTCAGGAGAGTGCATGAGGTACCTCTCCACAGCCCTGAATAAGTGGAAAGTTTGAAAATGTATGCTTTTGCTTAGAATTTTCAACTGTCAGACTTCAAGCACCACACATTACACAGTCTGCACATGTATCTGATGCTGTATCTTCTCTGCTTAGCTTCCTAGCGCAGTTTGGGTTCCGTCCTACCACTTTATGTACTTCCATGCACTGCCTAGAGACCTTAAATGCCTAATTGTTGGTTTCCGTCTACCACATAAAAAGCCAGATACCATAAAGACAGATACCTGTCCAAGTTAGCAGCCAGAGGCATTTTGTGCCATATCCCTAAGAAACTGTATAATCCCAATCCCTTAAATTCACCAGGACTGATCTCCTGAGGTTGCTTCAAGTATCAGAATTGGTGATGTCCTGTACACACAGGCTGTCTGGCTAAGCTGCCCCACTTGATACTTTAAGAAAAATGAAGAAGTTGGGTGTAATACTTAAAATTTAAAGAATTCAGAAAAATATCTACCTGCAATCTAGAAAAGATAACTTCTGGAAAAGTTGCTTTTTTTTCCTAATTGTCATTGGAAGGTTATTAGATTTTCTTGTTGTTTTTTTTTTTTTTTCTGGTCTCCACATAAAAGGAGAGAGTTGCTTAGCTGGGCACACAACCTGGATAGGCTAGAGCTGGTCTGCGGAGGTGGCTGCTAATTTTCCAAGCTAGACTTCTGAGGGCAAAAATTTGTGCAAAAAGGGAAAACACATTAATACTAATGTATCAGGACTTAAATATGCCATCAGAGAAAATATTGGGGGTTCGATAGATGTTTCATAATGGCTTCAGTTTATCTTCCAAAGGCTAAGCACAGCTTCAGGTATTTTAGAGGAAAGGCAGTGAAATGCTACCGTTAAGAACTCCCAGTATGATGAACAAGATGTTGGCAGTGTATACAGTGACTCCAAGGACATCTTCACCAGACATCCTGATACAACGCCAGTATCTTTCACATGTAATGTTTGGTTTCCTCAGATACCACTCATCATCACTTCAGGCATGTAGAGATCTTATCTGAAACTATAACATTTACTACAGTATACTATTTCACCTCACTAAAAGATATGTCAATAAACTCTTCATACTCAGCCATAGGAAGGATTACGGTTATAAAATCAAGCACACCTTTTCATGATTAGAAGGTTCTTACCTGAGTGGCTCACTAACTATGGGACATTTTTTATAAGACTGGGTAAAAGAACGTGACATTGGAAAAGTGATCTAAGGAATTTTTGGAGGTAATTTTCTTTTGCAGTTTTATAGTCAAGGTAGTTAGTGTCTTTGATGCATTCACTTAATTAAGCTGGGATTCCTGGCTGTCCACTTACAATTTTCTAGACTAAAAGACCTGGTAGAAATTTATTTTAAGCAGAAGACCTGGCATGTATTGCTTTGACTTGAGCCAGTCATTGGTATGAATTCATGGATTGAATTTGGTTTGGTGGTCATCACCCATCACACCACTCTGGATGTGCCTGGCATGTTCCAATTTAATTTCCTAATGTGAGACAGAAATAAGTATTACTACAGTTAGCAGTACATCCAAGTTTAGGAAAAAATTGTAATGCAAATTGTGTACTTCACTGACATATTTATCCAAAACCCTGTTAAGAGAAACCCGGCAAAAGAATTTCCATCACAATAGAAATCTGATGATGTAAATGAAATTATAGAGACTTAAATGAGAATGAAATTATAGAGACTAAAAATGTGAAGACCTATCTGGACTACTATTGACATTACATGCTCTTGAAGTATGATGTGTAAATGCAATTTGCAAATGCGTAAGTGTGTGTTTTGGTTCTGTTGTGTGGTGTTCTGTGTTTGTTGTCTTTTAGGGGTTTTGTTTGTTGGGGTTTTTTTAATCTAATTAAACTATTAACATTTTATGAGTAAAGTTTCTTGAAATTCTTTGATCTTTGGATATCTGTGGTCTTGAGATTTGCAACAATTTCCAACTAACTATAAAGCTGAATTACAAATTAGTAAAGATCCACAAACTTCTTGGATTAAACACTCATATATAGGTAGGTCCAGTAGAAAAATACAAGCTTGAAATTAAATATTTAACCATAGGAAATTCTTTAAGCTTCTAAAACTTTTTTACATGATAGCCTATTAAGCTTCTTGTCTGTAATTTAATGATGTAATCTTGAATGCTTGGCATATTACCTTGCTTCCAGATGACTGAGAGTGAATTTTCAAAGTGGTGCTTGAGACACAGGGACACAAATCCTGTTAGCAGTTAATGGGATTTTTTTACACCTCCTGTGCACCACACTGAGAGACCTAGCCTTGAAATTTTCATTATCTATATTTGTTCAAAGATGATGTCTTGTAAATACAGGCCCTTCTGAGTTGGCCAGATGACCTGTGTTTGACAGGTTAAACCCATAATTACTAAATTGATCTTACAGATACCTAGTGTTGTTCCCTATTCCTTTCCTTACCCTTCCCTACTTTATTTCTCTCACAAGAAGAAAATGAGATACCTACACCCATCACCATCAGCATCTTCAAAGGGAGTGGGACACAAGACATGTCAACTTGATTACTTTCTCTAATAAAAGAAACTCAAGCTTTTCATAGCTATGCTTAAATACACACTTCTCGTCAAGAATACAAGTAGTCCTATTCAACTAACAGGCACAGGGAGATGAGACAAAATGTGTAGAAAGTAATAGAAGTTACTTCAAATATTTACTGCTGTGGTAGATCTGGTGCAAGTGCAGGTAAATCTGATGATTTACCATAGGTATTTGCATTCTGTATTAAATCTGTCCACCTGTGTGACTCCTGCAGATGCTACAGAAAATCATAGGCAACAGCCATGTATTTGCTGAGGCAACTGAGTATTAGCATTATGTCTTCAGAGTCATCCTTAAAGCTTTTCTGCTTTTTGTTTTTCTAATTCTTGATATTCCTTTTGCCCTAAGAACATCCAATCTCTTTTATTTCTTTAAAAACTACCACATCATAATAATACCTTGATGAAATTGTTGTCATGGGTTAATTCATATCTCAGAAAAAGAAAAATAAATCTAGTCTATTTGTTTTAAAATGTTGTATGACAAAAACATGTTGGGAACATACAATAGCATAAATGAGTCACAGTTGTACCTTGAAAAATATGTAGGCAGGCTTACTTCATAGCTCTTGATGAAGAACATAAATTTTCAGATAAGATCTAAAAACTTCTCTGTGACCAAAATTATTGCTCCTAAAGTTGACAGTGGTTTAGTTTATACATTCAGAAATTCCTTGTTATTTTTCTACACAGCCGAATATATTTAAGTGTTTGCATAATTATACATATTTGTATTTGATTCTTTTAAGGAAAATGCAATTTTTTTTAACCTCATTTCATTGTCTTTAATAGAATAAAGGATTTTTTTCATAAGATTAGCTGTTTTATAATTTCATGTGCACCATTGTACACATTTTAAAGCACACTTCTGTAAGACATGTTTTGCTCGTGCTTTAGAAAATATGTTTATTAGTAACAGTGAAGTAAAACCTACTCCTTAACAGTAACAAAAAAGGATAATGATAATATGCATAAAACTTGTAACTGTAATACTTGAAGCACTAAAGTACTTCCGGTTAAATCAGTGTGCAGTTGTCACAATCCCCCATTTTTCAAGTTGCTAAATATTAGGTCTCTCTTTCCATCAGAAAACAATTGTGCTGAAACAAAGAGAGTATTCCTGACTGATGCAGCAAATCACTGGTAATACCACTTGGGATCTCCTGACGCTCAAACCATTCGTTCACCCTGACTAGACCAAACTTCCTTAAGAAAAAAAAATATTTTTTTTTTAAAGTTTATATTCTTTCTGAGTATCTTCTTAGGAAACTGATGAAATAAGATGACTGCTGTCAGTGCTCTTCTCTGTATTTTCAGACATTTCTTTATGGAAATATCATGATTGCTTGTATCTTGCCCTGTGGTTGTTTTCCCCCCAAAGTCTGAGGTGGTGAGGAAGATGTAAGAGAAGAGAAAGGAGGTGGCAAGCAGTTTAAAGTTCTTTCTTGAACCTGACAGTGACAAAAGGAAAGCTTCAATAACTTTGGCCCATTTGTCTGCTGTTGACAAGATGCTTTGGAATTATACATGGTTGCAGATGTTGGTGCTGATTGCCCAAAACAAACAAAAACCCCAGGGATTTTTGATAAACAAACAAACAAACAAACATTTATTTATTTTCTTATGAATTTAAACTTCAGAATGAGTTTAACTCTTACATAAACTGAGGGGAATTAAAAAAGCATTGGGGAAAGTGGGTTCAAAGCAATACAAAATATTTCTCATCAGTTTTGTTCTGTTCTCATGTCTCAAGAAAACAACCAGAGACTGTTTCATGGTTAAAAAGATAGACATTCTATTATTGTTGCATATTTTATCAGTATTTCAAAGCTTCATTCTGAATTCTGCCTCTTTGGGCACAAATTCTTGGTGGTTACAATCCTCTGAAAAGCATTTAGGGAGTTACAATGCCATAACAACAGTGCTCTTCTGAAGAACCAAGGTCTTTGAGTAGTCATCTCACTGCAAAGCAGTAATGTGTCATCCACCCAAATCTCACAGCATATACCAGAGGAGATAGATACTACTTGAATTGTTGCTTAAAGCATGGATTATGTTTTACGTACCATTCAAACAGGAAACTCTCAACATGTTCGTTTGCCTGTGCCATAGCTGATGCCTCAAGATAGACATGGATACGCACTAATAGAAAGTTAGCTATCTCTTAAAACGTGTTTAAAATTTGAAAGAATAACTTTATGAGATGTTATCACACAGGACTGCTAAATAATGCAAAAAGAGCCTGAGGGGGGTTAAAAAGATAAAGAAAACAAAATAAAACATGTAAAAATGGGGGGAGAGGTGATTAAATACGTATTAAAAAATACCCTGTGCTGGCAAAACTATGTTCTCTTGAGGACAACTGAAAATTTGTCTACTGACTAAAAAGATTGCAGAGTGTGTAATAGAGATAAATGGTCTGGAAATGTCTCTTTAATCAGTCTCCATCTATCCAAGTTCAGTTTTCATTTGAAGGAGTAAGGGAAGCCATGGTAAAAAGTGAGAAACATCCTGATAACTTGGTGACTAACGAAAGAATGATTGCAGCAATACTTTCATTTGATGATTACAAATTATTAATAGAATAGTTGAATTTTTTGTAACTGAGAATAAAGCCTGAGTGTAACTTGTAAAAAACTTAACTAGAATGTAACTACAATTGGAGAAAAAACTTTTTATTTAAGACTAACCACTGATTTGGAAGCTACAGTATAACAGATATGCTTGGATTCATAGGTTGTTTTGAAAGCCCACCTTTTTGGTGCTTCCCAAAGTACCTATGCTTTCAACACGTGCTTCATTTCAAAACTCAGAGCAAGCCTTCCTTTCAGGAGCTGCGCTGTGCTTGGTGTGATCTGGGACACACTGCAGGTGTGTGAGTTAGAAAGTTCAGAGCCACTGCATAAAGTGCAGGCACTGCTTCGACCTGAATAAAAAGCAGACTCAATTATCTTTGACAGATGATTTTATTATTCAGATAACGGATTCGCTTAATAAGGAACAGTTATAACAGAAAGTGACAGCCTCTTGATTAACCAGGACAAGTCCAAAACCATCAGATATTCTGGCTGTAACTGCTGCCTGAATCTTTTTAAGTCTGAAAACTCTCCATGCCTGACCAAAGGGCATAGCTTCTCCTAAACTATGTTATATCCAGAAGTTTCAGCTAAATTTTAAACTCTCTCAGAGCATCCCTTTTCTTATTCTGTTTTAATTTCTTTCATCATCTTCCAAATGAACTGAAGATGTTAAACTGCTATGTTATTAGTTTAAGAAAGAGTTGAAATGAAAAGTTTTTACTTCGAGTGTTAATTAAAGCAAACCAACATGTCAATGTTGCTTTGTTTATTGGTACCTATTACGACACCAGATCTGTCATGTACATAAAAAACCAATTCTGCAAAGGGTTTGGACTCGCAAGTCATTAACTTCCAGGTACACTTCAAAGGAAGATTCTCTCTTTCTCAAGGGTATACAGCTATCCATAACCACCAGTTATGTGGTGAACCCTTAGGAAAAGAGGAAGAAGGATCCCTGAATATGACCCACATTGTCATGAAATTGCTCTTAACATTAATATTCAATGAAGGTTATGGCGCATCTGTAATCAGATTTTCTGTGTTTTCTGTTACTGCCTGGTGACAATTAAAAAACTCAACATTTCAAGAAAGTGCATCTTAAACCTCCTCAATAATGTCAAAACAAAGGAGAGGGTTCATAAAACCAAACAAAAAGACAAAGTGAAAGAAACATGTCAAAACAGTGCAGTTTTCCTAAATTCTCTGCTGAAGGTGGAAATTGCCAGTCTGACACAACCGCTAGTCTGAGCTCTTTCGGTTAATAATCAGTTTAACCATAAAAATAACTCTTTAAAACAATAAGAAGGATTCTCTATCTATTCTGAAATTTCACTGCCCCAAAACTAATCTGTTCTCCTCAAGAATATTTTTTAACTGGTATTAAGAGCCATTATGGTGGTAAATTTGTACTTGCAAAATGCTAGAAGAATGTTTTTTGACTTTTTTTCTGGATTTTTGTTGAGCCTGACTTGAAGATTTCAGTTTTAGGGAAACATTTTAAGAGTTAAGAGCAGGGTTAGTTATGAATGGAACTGACTGCCCAAGGAGCCTGCAGTTTCTGGAAGAGATCAGGCTTAACAAAGGTAGCCTGCTGATAAATCAGAATACCAAGTACAAAATTCCAAGAGATGTCATTTAGTCTCTTCCTATGAGGCTATGAATTCTCCCTAACTATTGCCATGTTATAGAAATTACTGATAAATACTTAAGAAATTATTTGGTTACGGATTTTTTTCTGAGTGTTATGAACAGTCGACTAAGTAGGGCAGGTAAAACTGCTGTAGTGATACACTGGGTCTTTCAAGAACCCAGGCCCATCTAAGCTCCAGGGTCTTTTCAGCACTACGTGCCCAAACCTCTTCGTAACTTGTCTCAATACTTGAGAAGATCAGCTTGCCCAGACCTCTAATTTTATTCAATTTATTCCACAGACCCTGAGCAGGTATCCTTCGAAAGCTGCTTTAGCTTTCAAATTGCAGAGGTTTTGGTATCCGCCATTTTGCATAAGAGCAGCTACACTTAATTTACCCACCACTAGTGATACGTGAGAACACAAATCACCAAGTAATTTGTACAGCTGTTCCGGGGTATTAAAGGCTACAAGCTTGGTGTCATAACTTAAAAGCAAGCTGTTTAGCCATGCCTTACTGACTGGTGGGTAAGGAGCCACTGGCTGCTCAGAGACAGTTCTCTCTCCACAGACTGTGGAAGATACAGCAGGAGGTGCATGCATAATGTAACCAGAGAACCAAAGCAAGTTCTAGAGCTCATAAGTCTACAAAGAACAAATTAATTAAGGTAAATATAGTACAGTTTACACAGATGAAAGTCTTGCAATTTTTCTAGAGCTTCAAGAGGTGCCTCAGAGTTGCAGGCATTTTCTTGTGCACCCTAAAATTGTGCTTAGAAGAGATTCTCCAGACTGCATAGAAAGCACTCATGTATGACGATGGCCAGGAGCAGTTTGTGCAAGCACATTACACTCTGGAAATTAGAATAGGTTTTGCTGGAGGTTGTGGTGGAGAAAGATTTATATTAGCTTTATTTTAAAGCCTTTATGTGCTTCTTGTTTCTTAGCCCCTGCTCATGAGGTCAGACAGAAAAAAAATTGTTGATATATTTCTGCAGATCATATCTGAAGAAGAAAGAAGAAAATTCCCAAGCAAGTTCACCTTTGTCTGTTATTGCACAAATATCCATCTTGTCCTTTGATATGGCTCATTTCAAATAATAAATAGATGCTTTTGTCTGGAGATTGAGTCAATACACGCTTCCTTTTAGCTGTACAATAAAAAGATGTCATGCCATGAGAGTTATAGTGTTCCTAATTTTCCACAGTCCTGGCAGATATTGATTGTGCACATATCAATATTTACGTGAATGTAATCAAGCAAATGTAGTAGCTGACTACCATTTCTTGTGGAACATGTCCCATGTATATCTTATTTGAAGTATGTGACTCAATTTTAGGATTCATCTGATCATAACAATTTTTGGTGTGTACACCTATGAAGCAGTCAAACATGGTTTGTGAGATGAAAAAAATAAATCCAGAATTGAAAATCCAGGATGGTTCCATGGGAATCTCCCATCCATGTCCACATAGCAGAGGAGCCCTTAGCCATCTCCCAGTAGTTCAAAGTGTCTGTGTGCTTGTTGTTTTGTGGGGAAGGCAGTATGTGCTTCTTAGTGCAGTGGACCAGGCATGCCTCCAAAGCAGAAATATGGTCCTTGTTCATGTTCTACCTCATTCTGCTACCTGAGACAGATTATCTATTAATGAAAGGAAAAAATACTATTTGGGTTGGCTTCCTGAGTTCTGTGACTAATGCTCTGTGTCTCAGGTCAGTATTTTTGATAGTGAGTCGGTCTTTTTCAGAAATACTGAGCCTAAATTCAGGTAGTCTCATGGACACCTAAACATTCACTTTATAAGTTTTTAGTTTTCCTGGTTCTAAGAAGAAGAGCAAATTTAATCTAGAACTTCAAAAATATCACAAGGCAAGAAATCCTCCATTTACACCATTTTACTGCTTGTAAGTATGTATATTAGAAATCCTCTTTAATTCAGAAAATTTATTTCCAGAGTAGCTGTGGCTGTAACTGAGATTATAAAAGCTCACAAATATCTTTGAACATCAGACTAATTCTTTTTAATACAGACCTACCAATTAATGGACTGTAAAGATGCACAGTTGTTTGATAAAGAATATCTTGTGTCCTATACAACTTAAATCTTTTGCAGAAATGAGAGCATCATCAGCTACATTTTTGATGTAGCTTCTCTCCGATGATCAGTAAACAACCCCTCAAGAAACCTGCAAATAAAAATAAAGGTTATTTTGCACCATAAACTGTAATTACTTTAATTATAGGATGATTATATAAATAATGTGTTTGAACACAGACTTCGTTTTTTTCTTTGTTTTCTAAATATTATCCTCTTTCTGTATTTTCTGATGTGTAAACAAGAAACAGTTAAGTTCAGATGAAGAGCAGGTGAACTGCCTGCAATACAAACTGAGACAATCCAGTGATGATTAAGCTATTGAAAATTACCTGACTAATGGATAATTTTTAAGTCAGCAGGTGTACTTAGTTATTATAACTTAAAAACTGAAACTATGTTTAAGTTCTAACCCCCTGTATGTTGACAGGACCAGCCTATCACTGGCAACCATGCCAGAAAGTTCTGTGCAGTGTTAGAAATTCAGGTTTTATTCACAAAGTGTCAATGGAAGATTAAAAGACTTCCAGATGTCTTCCTTAGAGCAAAGATTTGGGATTATATTACTGTAAATATGTGTTTCTATAAATGGACTGTTTCAGTATCCAAAAGACCAGGAAAAAAATAAATATCAATGCCCAGCTAATGAAAGCTTCATTCTTGACCTTGATTTCTATACCTTTGTTTACCACCTAGTATGCTAGATGTGCAAATGTCACATCTTGTGTAACTCATGGTCCTTGGTATGATTATAATAGGTAAATTCACTTGCATGGCACTTAAATGGGTAAATCCACGAGGTGAGTTTCACACGCCTAATAGTGATTGATAGGTGAGCTCCATACCATCTAAATCTGAAATAGATAAATTTTGTTTAAAATGCATTTAGCTGTGACTATCCTACAAGCTTAATGTTGAGCAGAAATGCCATTTACATCTACTTTAGGCTTTGCTGTATCACATGTTAAATCATCACTATTAAATACAGTGCCTCTATATATAGAGATGCCAAAATTCCTTGCAACCAGTTCCCATTGATGTTCAACCCACTCACATTCTCCAAGATTTTGAAATGGGTTCTCATCAACTGTTTAGCAAACTTAAGTTGCATGTGCAGCTTACTAAATATCAATGTGCTTTCCTAAAAAGATAAGATAGAAAATTCTGATCAGTGATAATCAGTATGAGAAATTAATGTAAAGACTGAATTAATCCAGCTAGTGAGTAGCTGCTAATACCGCTAAAATTGCTGTAAGACTGTACTCATGCAATCTTCCTCTTTAATGGCATCAAAAAATATTTTACAGCATAACTGCAAATGTTTCATGAATATATCTGTTGGTTGTTATTTCTAAACTGAGAAAACTCAGTTTTATTACAGCTCTCAGTATCCGTATGAGCTATAAGCATATATGTTTCTGGATTTCTTTGTGAGCTGTATTCTATCCTAGACACAAAGTTTATACTGGGGTAATATCATGAAATTTTTTTTAGGTAAAGATATCTTGTTGGGCAATTGGCAGTGAAATCACTTCTAAAGGGATCATGTCAAAAGTCACATGCAAACAAAAGAGAATTCAGCTCCAATTCTGAGCCATAAACAATGGCTTATCATTTATCAGCCGTGTTTGGAAATCTTAACACTAAAACGGGGTTTTGCTGCTGTTTTGCACTCTCAGGGGTGAGATTCTGTGCCAACACACCCAATGCAAGTCTCCACAGATCTCTGTAGAGGTCACAGAACCCACAAGGACTTCTCATTTTAAGGAAACATGTAAAAATGCAGAATGTGCCAAGCAGCAGACTTCCTTGCCCTTTTGGAAAGCATCCAGCCACTCAAGGCACTGGTTTATGCTACGTGGTATAGCTGAAACAAACATTTACTGTTTATCTAGCAAATGAGACAACCGCCTATGACCTCCCTCTGCTGCTCTAATGTATAGCTACACACACTTCAGTACTTGCATACTGGTATTACCGCTAACATAGAACACAAACAGCAAAAGAACTAAGCCATCCTATCAGCAACAAGAATCTCTTCTGTATCTGAGGTCTCTTCATTCTTGTGAGTTAAAAACACAGAGCAATAAATATCATAAAGACAGAACTAAGGGCAAGAAATGCCCATTTACATTTAATGGGACTTCACAGATTTCCTTGATCTGACCACAGTGATGTAGTGTGTGAATGATGTCATTTTACTGATCTAAAAGGAGTTTCTTTTTTATCAGAAGCAAGCCATCATAAGCTCTGAAATCACCAAATCGCATCATTATTTACCAGGAAAATTTTATTCTAAAAGTCTGAGTTTATTCTTTCAAGCATAGTTAACACATATGTAGTCACAGCACTTCAAATTTTGCTTGGAGCATAAATACAAAGTTAGAGTACTGAAGAAGAGTTTTATGCATCCTTAAAATTTATGGCTTATACATCCCTAAAATTTATGGTTTATGCATCCTTAAAATTTAATAATCAGGAAGTGTTCCCATGTATGAAGATTAGGTACTTATTTCCTCTGCAAGCTGATGGTCATGGCTTTTCTGATCACAAACTGTGTACTTTCATTTTCACTCTTTCTGGTTTTATTCACCTCTCTATTGCTAAACAATTAAGTTGCAGAAACTGTTAATATTATGTTAAAAAATTCATCCTATTTCACGGCTTTTTTTCCAGTCTTGTTCAAGTATTTTCATGGGAAAACATGGATGGAAACATTTAGTAAAACAAAAGACATACAAAATATCAGAAGTAGAACATTTGCAGATAATCTTCAAAACTAATTGCCATATGAATTAAAGAACTGAAACCACCAACACACTGCAGGTTCTAAGATTTTTTTCTTGCAAATATAGAAACATTTGTGTTGCTTTAAAAGATGCATGTGCATGAAGCATTTCTCAATAAAAAGCATCAAAATCATGCCCAAAAGGTCATTCTGAGCTCTCTTATATGCATGGTATCATCTGCTACATGAAATTAGGTAAGCTAGGAGGATAAGCAGTTTCCTTTAATGGGAAAAGATGGCAATTTCTCCAACAAATAGCTCTGTATGATGGTAGTACCGCTCAGAGAGAGGAAAAAATTGAGGGGAATAATACTGCAGAATCAACATCTTCTCCAGCCCCTATGGGAAAGAGCTGTCCTTTACATCACTTGTTCTGACTGGATTTGTGAAGTGCAGTATACGTCCATGTCAAGGATAGATTTATTTATTTGATTTCTCCAAGATTTAGGTACCAGGTTCATTAAGATTATGATTTGCATACCTTCACTCAGTATTACTGTCTTTGTTTATTCTTTGAAGGGCACTTACTATACTGCAAATGCAGGGTAACATGCACTATATGCAGATTATAGCTATAAATAGATATGCTGTTGCTTGGTTTTTCTTTAAAGTTCCAAGAAGCTACTTAAAAGCATCAACATTGTACTGCAAAAATATGTCTAATGAATTATTGTGTAAAATGTGTGTTTACCTAAAGTATGACAATAATGCTGTATATTCACATGTAAAACAAGAGGCTTTTCAGCAGGTTATTAGTAAACATCATGCAATGATAACAGCAGGTGTACTCCTCCTCTGACCCTAAATTTTATTATGTTTATGGTCTCTTATCCCTACAGATCTCTAGATATGACCTGAAAATAAGAGTGCTCCCTCCAGGTAAATAATGGCACAATCTATTTAGACAATGGTAAAAAATCTTGCTTTTTCTTACTTCAGGAATTCTGAGTTAACTAGACTTGGCTGATTTAAATATCTGGATTACCATTTGGAAGTAGAATGTCATGACATCTCAATGTAGCTGTTCTGGAAAAGGAACTGCAGGATGCACCATAACCATCTTCCTCAGGAAAAATAATTAAATGTAATTGTCTGAAACCATATCTTCACACTGTTGTTTTTAATAAATGGAATCATATCAAATTTAAACTAGGGTCTCAAAAGTCACATAAATCAGAGATCATGCTAATGTCTTGTGGCGTTCCAAGATAAAACTTATGTCTTTATGTTTTGCTGATTCTTTTCATAATGTTTTTAAACTTAACCATTTTCTTTTCAGAAAACCATTTTCTTTTCTTTTTCCCCAGCTGAGAGAACTTGGGGGGGGGGGTATTCAGCCTGGAGAAGAGAAGGCTCAGGGGAGACCTTATCACTCTCTCTGCAACTATCTAAAAGCAGGTTGTAGTGAGGTGGGGGTCAGTCTCTTCTCCCAAGTAACAAGCAATAGGACAAGAGGCCTCAAGCTGCACCAGGGGAGATTTAGATTGGATATTAGGAAAAACTTCTTCACAGAAAGGGTGATCAGGTATTGGAACAGGATGCTCAGGGAAAAGGTGGAGTCACCATCCCTGGAAGCATTCAAAAACACGTAGATGAGGCCCTTATTGACATGGTTTAGTGGTGGACTTAGAAGTCCTGGGATAATGGTTGGACTTGATGATCTTAAAGGTCTTTTCCAACCTAGCTGATTCTATGATTCTATGACTCTATGTAGTACCTTTTTTTGTCATGACTTACTGGAGCCTTATTTGGAGTAGATTATCCATTCAATACCTTAATGCATTATACAATGGATCTCCATCAACTCTAGGAATTTTGGTCTTTCAAAACGCTGAGATATAAAGTGTTGAAATACAGCTAAGTATAATAAAATTATTCTTTAGTTTGAATTTGCATAAACATGGTAAGTTTAAATGTGTGACTAGAACTATGGTATAGAGTCAGATTCTCAGTCCCAGAAATGCCTGTTTGCATCTTTCAATCAACAAATAGGGTTTCTGCTAAAAAATGCTGGAAGGTAAGCAAGACACAGGACAAGATCCATTAGAACAAGATGGTACAGAGAAAACAAGCTAAAGAAAAATTAACCAGCAAACGGTCATAATAAAACATACGTAGGAGCTAATCCTTCTCCCACTAAAGGCAGTGGCAGTTCTACAGTTAGGTGCAATTGCACACATCACTGTGATAAGGTACACAGAAATAATATTTAAAGAAGGGAATGTGACCAATTCAGTGTTTTATGTCAAAACACTCATATACTAGGGATATTAGGACCCCCCAAATGAAATTGGCTTTTAGTTCACGACTCATTCACAAACCACTCTTGATTTGTGTCAACACATTCCTATTGTATGTCTTTAATAACTGACTCAGCTAAATGATTTTTAGTCACTGTTTTGTTCATGAAATGCTCATTTTGATTAATCATTATTTGTGGGATGTTATTGGTCATAGAGTGCATTTTCTGCTTCTTGATTAGATAACAAGCTTTAACAAAAGATAATGAGTTACAACCAACAAATAATGAACAATGAGCAATGAACAATGCATTTCAGGTACAAATTTGGAGAATACTGGTAATTCACAGACACTTTTTCATATTGTGAATACTGCCCCACAAATGTTTGGAAACATTTGTCATGGTGGCAAGAGTAACAACAAATCTAAGATCATCGATTACTGACTATGTTGTAAATGTATTTGTTGTATCATTCCACCAACTCTAACTCTATATACATAAGATACATAAACTTAATGCAACCTATTTAATAGATGCACAGGAGTTCAAACTGAGAAGCGATTCTAAATAAACTCCTCAGTGCCATTCTCAATTGGTTCTTTTTCCATCTAAAATCTTCCACAATTATTCTTTTTTAGACTAAATAAAAAATCTACCTCCACCTGAAAATAAAACCAGATACCAGATTTTTAAAATTACATAAAACAGGTTAGTTTTTAACAACTGGTTGCAGCTCCTGGATTGACTTTACTCTTCTCAGATTATATTGGTGACATTCCGGTGTGTTCGTGATAAATACAGAATGAAAGGCTCTCTTTGCTACAGTAGTTAACTTCTTACAAAATCTAATTAAGCCTTTATACTCCCTATTAACAATGTTCCTTTAATAAGCACTAAATTAGGCATTTATACCAGATATTATCAGGAAACCAAGCACAGAAGGTCAGGACTTTTATGACTTCTTGTTACATTTGAGTTACAGAGGCTACATTAAATTAGTCTTTCCCTGGTTTTTAATCCTTGATGGGGTATTTTGAGTTAAGACTGAAATAAGAGTAGGGTTAACTTCCACTAAATACAAGCTAGCTTAAGCATTGTGCTCCCTTATAGGAGAAACAAGTAGAAGAAATACAAAACTTGTTGTAGTTTCATGAAACCCATCAGCAAGCAGTGAAATTCTTTCTGTTTCTAAGCAGTCATCATGTAAGATGCTATAAATACTGTCTC
This sequence comes from Neopsephotus bourkii, assembly GCF_033783945.1. Lineage (NCBI taxonomy): Eukaryota > Metazoa > Chordata > Aves > Psittaciformes > Psittacidae > Neopsephotus > Neopsephotus bourkii. The sequence continues at coordinate 5,077,268 of NW_026902293.1, forward strand.
TAGCTATGTTTTCTGGAGTTTCTGTGTTTGGTTTTATTTCGGGGGGAGTTTTATTATTTCTATTTTACACCATGGAGGCTATTCTGAAATCTATTGATTACAAGACAAAAAAACATTAAGGCATGCAGATAGAATCTCACATTGGAGCTGCAGCGTTCACTTATTTAGGAGCTGAATTTGGATAGCTCTATTGCAGGAATCAAGTCAGAATTTAAAACAAACCCTTAGAGTGGCTATGCTTTCTATGCTGGTCTTTGTTCAGTCAGGTAGATTTCATTCCTGCTCTTCACTTTCTCTGATGTTTAAAATGGCTCCTAGGAGGATAAATCAGTTTCTCTTTTCATACAGAAAGTTAACACAAACACTAGATAACTTGCAGAGACTTCAAAGGAAAATGATAAAAATGCTTTGCAGATATAAAAAAAACCTAAAAATCCTCAGCAGTCTTCATCCTCTCTGCATTTCCTCAACTCTACAATGAACAGACATGCTTAAGAAATTTTGGCTGAAAAAGGCCTACTGAATTTTCAGAAAGCATTTTGTGTTCAATTCAGTGCTAGAGAAAATGAGCATGGACGTTTTTCTAATCTTAGGATCAAAGTGAGTATCCAACTGTTTCTGAAATTTAACCCTGGAATTTAATGAATATAAATACAACTGGTGGCATACTCTGGTTTTGAAAGCAAAATTGAATGGGCTTTTCTTTATCTAATTTAAAAATCATTATTTCTTGCATATATATATATATGTATGTATAATATATATATGCATATATAGATATGGCATAATCATGCTTCTCCCAGACAAGGAGATTGAAAATCTAACATGACCTATTCTTTCTGTGTTTAACCAAAGCACCTGCCTCATTATAGAATTTATTATTCAGTTTCTTAGACATACTTCCATATCATGGCAAACAATTTTTATTTATCAGCAAGGTGCATTTAACAGTATATTTCTGAAGTGGTGAAAGATGTTTATGCTGCTCAGCCAGCATAAAGCACTCAATTCTTAGGATGAGCCAATACAAAGAACTGACTATAATTTTTTTTAAACTCAATATGTGACTTAGGTTAACCTTTAGATAAAATTTTAAAGTTTCTGTGGCTAGCAGGAGCAAAGAAATTTAGAAAGCAACGTGGGACACCTAATGTAGCTCTTCAGTACCTTGAAATATCCATGGTTTTGGATCCATGTTACAGTGTGAGGGCCATCCATGTCTGCATGAAGGCTATTTTCTCCCCATATACAGAAGATTTCTTCTCTGAATTTTTCTTATGGCCAAGGACCTGTAGATGGGGACAACGTAGAACCTGACATTTCTTTATCCTTACGTCTTTCAGTAATGCTGAAATTGCAAAATATGTTTATTTTTCCTTGTTTTCATTTTCTGAAATATGCTCCTCTTTTCTCAGCCCTTCACACAGAACCAATCACTCAACAGGAACAGAAATGTCTAAGAAGGAGCCCTGAGAAAGCATAATCCACCATTTTTTTCCTTCAGTCTGCAGGAAGATGCTCTTTGGCAAACTCTGGTAGCAGACAAGAGAAGTCTGTGGCTATGTCTGTGTGTTATTTATGCAAAAACTTGCTGCTGAATAGCTGCAAAATATATAAATCATAACTATTTGTAAAGGTCTGCCTCATGTCCCACATGGAAGGGAAGGTGCAAATTGCTCAGATGGAGGAGCTCTCTGCTGTAAAATGCTTTGCAAAGATGAGATGTAGAAGAAAGCTGATATAGCTGTAACTCACACACGTTTGTTTCCGAAAAGCCAAAGGACAAAACCAGTGAAAAAGCAACCCCACTGTGATTTTTGCTACTGCAAGGGAAGACCAGTGAGCAGCCCAGCCATTGGGCTTTCATTGTGAGTTTTGCTGCCTACAGATGTGAGGAAAATCCACTCTCTAGCCCTTGATTTTCTGCCTTCTCTCTCCAATCACTTGCTAATTTTTGCCTCATTTTTAGATTTTAATTATCCAATGCAGAAGACTTATTATGCCTCATTTTATTAAATTAATAATTAAATTAAGGTGTGATCCTTACATCTGCAAATGAAGTGTGTTCTATGGTACATATATAACTTGCATTATCTGCAACGGTCATTACCTACTTAACCATCTCACAGCTTGATGGAAACTAGGTTTCAGAACACCACAGTAAGCTCCTCCAAATTTCTGGTTTGCAGTGACACAAGGACCCTTGGAGGTTTAACCACTCATGGAATAGTTTTTGCCATGGCCTTGTGTGACACAAAGAAACCTGTGAATGAAGAGGAGGAACTAATTTCAGCTGCTTTGTTTCTCTTTCATTAGCTTTCCTTGTATGTATTTGTAAATGCATGCACATGTATTTACATGCATACCTCTGATCATACATATATGTGTATTCATGCATGGATATATTAGTGTTTATATTTATATTTACTTAACCCCCGATATTATATATTCATAATCATTGTGACCATTTAGGCTAATTCCAAAAAGCTTTCACTGAGATTCTGGTTTCTCAACTCCTAATGATATATTCATGCATAACTGAGCATGTAAATCAATGACTCACATTTAAATACGTATTTCTTCCCATGGTCTTTCAAACAGTAATTATTTTTTTTTAAAACTTGATATAAATATTATCTTCTTGCACTACCTTGGTTGGCAGTGTGTACTGAACTTACTGAATATAAGTCATGTTGGCAGTATTGAGTTAATTTATTTTAGACATTACAGAGTCCTGGGCCTGACAAATATTTGAGCTAGAGGCCATGTAGCAATTTCAGATACTATAGGCTCAAGGCAAATAATTAGAGAAAAATACTAGATTGAGGAAACAGAGTTGAAAAGCTCTATTTGAGCGATAGTGGATGAAGAAAAAGCAAACAAGAGGCTGAACTGCTGTGAGGTCTTATTAAGAAAGCTGGTATGTATAGACTGTCTGCCCCTGGCTAAATGGTGGGATCAGGGAACAACTCCCAGCTCACAGGCCCTGTTCTGTACTTTACATATATCCCAGCTCTAGATTCAGATGAGTCTAATTCGTACACTTTTCTCCCTGTCTTGATCTTCTGTAGGAGAAAAACTGAAAACCAGCCAACAAAAATGTAGAGCAAAAAACCTGAAAACTCTAGCTTGGTCCCCACTGGTGCCAAGTTGCACCAGCCATGCACCATACTGTTACTTTACATTCCTATATTGCTTGAGGGAGTTGCTTTATACACTGAGAGCTCCACAATTGAAGAATTTATCTGAAATTTACATAGCGACACCCTTCCCTTTGCATGGTAGCTATCTGTTTCCCGGTGTTATATTTAAAAAAACCAAACTTATGCTTTCCACAGCAAATACATGTCTCTAGCTGTCCCCCTTTCCTTTTTTTGAGAAATAGGTTAGTGTAATATGTATTTACCATTCCAAGAATGAGATTAAGGAAAAGTATGCTGTTATGTCTATTTTCACAGCCATATTGTGAGAAATGTTAATATTTCCATTTTTTTGCTGTAAAATTGAAACACCTAGCAAGAAAACAATCTCATGTAAAAATGTACTTTTTGCAGATCTGCTAAAAAGATCCAGCAAAACTTCAAACTTGGTCAAATTACATGACTTTGAAAAGCATATCTTAGGGTGCCTTTAGAGGTCCATTTTCTGAAGATTTTCCCTTTAATAAGGTTTGGTGTAACTGTGGAAAAACTACATCTGATCCCCACTATATATGCTTCATCACCACAAGCCATCAGAAATTTGAAGTTTGAAATCTGGAAGAGTAAGGCTGGGACTGTCAAAGTGGGCAAGAAGCTTGTGGCATACAGAATCATAGATTCATGGAATAATAGAACAGTTTGGGTTGAAAGGGACCTGCCGTGGTTTAAGCCCAGCCATCAACCCAGAACCACGCAGCCACTCGCTCACTCCCCCACCTTCCTCCCCCTGCTCCCGGAGTGATGGGGAGAATCAAAGGAATGTAACTCCCATGGGTTGAGATAAGAACAGTTTAGTAACTAAGGTATAACACAAATCAATACTGCTACCATCAATAATAATAATGATAAGGGAAATAACAAGGGAAGAGAATACAAACACTCACCACCCGCTGACTGATACCCAACCAGAACAGAGCAGTAACCTCACCCTTCTGGGTAACTGCCCCCAGTTTATATACTGGGCATAACATGCTGTAGTATGGAATATCTCTTTGGATAGTTTGGGTCAGGTGTCCTGTCTCCGCTTCCTCCCGGCTTCCCCTCCTCCCTGCCAGAGCATGAGACTCAGAAAGTCCTTGGTCAGAGTAAACATTACTGAACAACATCTAAAAACATCGGTGTTATCAGCGCTGTTCCTAGGCTGAAAGTCAAAACCACAGCACTGCACCAGCTACTAAGAAGGAGAAAAATGACTGCTACTGCTGAATCCAGGACAGGATCTTAAAGGTCATCTAATTCAAGCCCACCCCTGGATCTTAACCTAGATCAGGTTGCTAGACCTCCTTCCAGCCTGGCCTTTAAATGTTTTCAGGGGTGGGGCATCTACTGCCTCAGGAGATGATAGTGTAGATCAGTAAATAAAGTATTCAGTTCTAACCAAGCTTAGCCCATTAATTGACAGATGGTGTCAAGTTCTTGAGTCTTCATACCTTACTTTGCACACACTCAGTGTTCCTGGAATGTATATTAAGGATTGCATCTGGGCTTTGCTGGTGATAAAGTCTTCAGTTGAAAGAAAAGTTATAGTATCTCAGTGTGGTTGAATAAGTGGACTTACTCAACTTATGCGGAATTAACTTTTAGCAATAAAACACTGCCATATTATTATGAAATCAAAATGCAATTACACAGAATCATCCTGTCCTCCATACGTATGTTGCATCATGTAAGATTTAAGGCCATAGAAAACCTAGTGAAATTAAATTCTAAGTGCTTTTTCAACTCTCATCAAAGACAGAAAATGGTATTGGGGTTTGGCCAATGAATTTTTGCTATTCAGTCTTTGACCAACAAATCATAAAATAATTCTTTCGTGGCTGTGTTGATGTTTCTTGAAGCTACAGCTCACTGAAAAATATATGTTAATTCTTAAACTTCATGAAAAATTCCTTCTGAAATTTCAGACATTTCCAACATGATGTAATCTGTTCACTGGCAACAATTGCACAAAGACAGACAAAGTGTACCATGGGCATTTTTGTGCTGTGCTGAAATAACAAACAAGGTATGTGACTTGCTATACTGAATATGAGCTTCCAGTAAGTGTTGTTAATAGGTCAGTAAAGCCTCTGTGGTATTGTGGTATCAACAAGAATTCGAGGGGTAAAATGCATGAGATAATATCAGTCTGTCATGTTTTTCACACTCTTGGGTGAAAAAAGTCCTGGACTACTTGTGCCCCAAGAGCAGGAGTTATCAGCATTCTGCTTCTCACCTCCAAGGTTAGGATTAATTTCCTTTTTTTCAATACTTTTACCTAAGAAGAATGAACTAAATAAATGGAATAGACAGACAAAGTATTTTATGAATAAATTAAGAAGTCTCTCCCTCCTGTCATTGTCACCCCTTGAAATGACAGATTAGCTGCTGATCTGAAATCTATCAAATGAATTCTTGAGCTAACGCCCTCCTGCCCTCCCCAGAGAAACGCCTAGCTAAATAAAAAGCAACTATAAAAAGATCTTTCCCACAGAAGGCTAAAGATGCTGAACCTTGGAGCTGCACGTCTCACTCCACCACACAGACTCAAACCTTACATAGGTATTTTCTGCTAGGAGCAGTAATACTTCTCCTTTCAGAAAAGCAGGATTTGCAAATCCTGACAGATTCCACAGACCTCCTTATTAGTTGACATTCACTAAGTTTTAACTAAGATCTAAATCTATGCTGTTTATTCACACAGAATGTGCCTTTGGTCTTTATTGCTAATTAGTTCGCTTTACAAAGTCATCTGCCTAATGTTTTAAGTTGTTTTACAAACAGGAGGTTCAAAGTTGAGGCTGCCTCTTTATCTTCAGTGTACCTAGCTAGGTATACATGTTGTGGCACATATGGAATGTAGCATCGTTCATTGATCTAACACGCTCAAAATGTGTAGACACCAGGGAACAAATTAAGGGCAAAATCCTCCTCTCAGATCTGTTGTGCATGGATCAGAGATAAGCAGTACAAATTAGAGCTTTTCTCAGCTGCAATGCACCAATGTTCCTTCATGAGTTCCCTTCTAGGCTTCAAAAAGCGGTTGCACCAGTTGTGCAATAACATCCTCTTTGGGCCAGGCAAATCTCCAAGGGTGTGTGGTCTGGCCAAATAGAAAAGACCATTTTATCTTTCAGGCCTTTGCTCCCATTAAGCATTTGCACATACACACTTCACTGAACATGAGATCGAATCAATACATGCAGGCCTGCTCAGGAATGAAACATGAGCACTCAATAAAATAAATAAATAAATATATACATATGTCTACAGTCCCCAGCCTGATGAAGAATTCAAATTGCCTCAGAGTGGTTTTACAGGTTTATACCTAAAGCTTGTTTAAATTTCCTTTAATTCCCTGTGTTGTGTGCTTATTGCAAATTACTTTTACTCTAATTAAAATAAAATATTAGTCAAGGTTGCTGTGTTTATCCTTCATCAATACAGCCAGGAGAAAGCCAGTGCATGGGTTAATGATGGATTTTCAACTCACTTTAATGTTCACAGTGACTGTGAATTTAGATTTTCATGTGATTAAAAGGAAGGTTGTAGTGTATGCTGAAGTACATGTGAAGCACGTCTGCTCTTGGTCTCAGTGTTATACCATAGTTTGCTGGTCACTGAGGTAGTTTCTTGTCAGGCTATTGCTGCCTCGGAGCCAGTAGACAGTGGCTACACTTAGTGAGACAAATGCTGTGAGATTTGTTCCTATGGTACATGTAATGCTTGTTTGTGTCAGCCAGAATTTTGTTTCTCATGTATGGGAGGGGGGAAGAAATTTTGTGTTTTGTCTTTGAAATAAGATGCTCTGAAACAGCTGAATATATTGAATGCATTCCAGATATGGCATCAGCGACTGATACACTGTTAGATAGGTGTTCACAGTGTTTATGCTCTAGTAATCTGCTCCTGGTAAAAGATCCATCATTTCAGTGCTCTGAGGCATCTGGGCTTCAAGCTCTGGGAGGGATTTGGGACTCCTGTCTTGGAAATGGGTTTGATCGATATAGTGCCTAGGATGTGGGAATAGCAACTGCTCCAGTTTCTAAAGAAAATTCTCCAGCTCCTGTGAATATTAAGAATAGCTGAAAACCAAATTATAAATCCAAGGTCATGTATAAACTGCAAAGCAGTCTTAAACCTAGTTCCTGCTCTGAGCAAAAAGCTTTTCTTCTTGCCTCACTGAATATTCCTCATTGAAATAATTGCAGCTAGTCTGGATTCCTCCTGTTTTGCACATGTAGCCAAAATTAACTTGGACCCTAAGATTTGTATCTTTTGCATTTACAAAAAAAAAACAACAAACCCAGTATTTAATTTTAAAATGTCACTATTGTCCTGTACTGTCAGTAGAAGTCTTTTGAATACCAAGGTTGTTGCATTTTTCTCTTTCAGCTTTCAAAAATCTGTTTTTTTGCACAGGGACAAGTGCATGACTAGATAATAGTTTGATGCCTTTTCATGATAAAATACTCCTTAGCTGAGGACAGAAATATGCCCTTATCTACTGACATTGTTTATGAAAGAAATACAGCTATCCAGAAAGATAGTGTCTTTTGTGGGTTTTTTTAAATTGTTAGTTTAAAAAGACACTGATCCACTGATATACAAATAAATGTCCCATGCTGGCATCTCTTTACCTAGTTATCACTCCAATTTCTTGAAATTACTAAGCCAAAAAATAAAGGTGGGAGGCAGAGTTTCTGTGGGTGAAGCATAGCATTTCAGATATCATCACAGAGCCTATTCACCAAATTACTGCAGATAAGAGACTTTTCTTTGCATAAAGGGCATTTACACTCCTCTCAGAATTGTATTTTTATCCCCCAAGACTGAACAATACTATTAGGAGTACCAAATTTGGTACAATTAGGTGTACAAAGAGGAGGAGGGAGACAGGGAGACATGGCCTCATTCACATGCATTTGCTTCTAGAAATTTAGAGTGCACTGTGTTTTTGCAAACATGCACAGATATTAGATAGAAGACTATAGATTTGTCTTTGACTAAAAACTACTTGGAAGATCATGATCTTATCTAGCCCAAACTTACAAATACAAAAGTCATTTCACTCAAAATACTAGTTGTAAACAAGTTTTGTAAAGTCTGGAAACCAGCAGAGATTTCTGTAATTTGATATACTAACATTTTAATGGAAACAAAACATTTTGAAAAGAAATCAGCCTTAGCAGTGACAAAAAATGCTCACCTACAAATTGCTGAATTAGCAAAAATTCACAATACCCTCTTCAATTTGAGTGTCAGTGGGTGAAGAAGCCAAATTTTAATTACTTTAATCTGGGTTTAGAGTGCAGAAAGCATTTATAAAGTGGTAGAGGTACAAATATACATGTTTTATTTTAAAGTAAAATGAATTAAAACAAAAGAAGATAGTCTTACTCCTGTAGTTTCCAGAGTAGCCCCCCTCCCCATGTAAGGCAAGCAGGATGTGTATTACAGTTGACAAGAGGGAATTATATATCAACAAATGACAAGCATTTGAGACTGCAAGGAAAACTACTGTAAAAAGAGTGGCTGCAAGTATTTCCCAGTCTCAACAGTTGCAACAGGAATAGGTTTCTGCACTCAGCCTGATGTCCATCAGGGTCTACAATGGCAGATCTCTACCCCTAAAGATTAGTTTTGAAGCTTGATGACAAAGTTATCTCCAAATTTCGTTCACTCCATTCATAGAAATAGGCCTCCAAAGACAAGAAAGATGCTGATATATGGAGATCAAGCTTTGGACCAGTGTACAGAAGAAGCATAAAAAGTGAGCAACCATCAACGCTAGCAAAATAGTACCCTTAGGAATTATCTAAAGGTCATAGAAAATGAATAAATATTAATGCACTTATCATGAAGAATCTGAGAAATGTGCTGTTATGACTGAAATATTATTCAAAGACAAGTATTGTAATTAAGGTTTTTCTTTTCCCTAGGCAGTGATAAAGAAATGCTGGGTTTATCCTCAGCCTTTAGCAAGCAAGTGCTTTTTCCCCCCCCTTAATTCAAATGTGAGTTCTTAATGCAATAACCCTTTCAAATTGAATGAATAGCTAGTTAATTCTTCAAAAGTGTGGCATTCCTGTTGCTAAGCATTTAATTTCCCCCCTCCCTCCTTTTCTCTTACTTCCAGGTGCATTCCTGGGCTACAGTACTTGCTAGTTTGTGTAACCCCATGAAGTCAGAAGGCTTAAGAGCCCCTAGAGCTAATACAAAATATATGAGCATGCCATATCTCAAAATTCCTGCTGTCGGAAGTGCTGTCTTGGAGGGGAGACAGGAAGCCTGAAGGGGAGAGGCAGAGAGAAGTCCCAAAGGATAAGGAAACAAGGAGAGGCAGGGAAATTTAAAAAGAAAGACAAGGCAGTTGAGAGTGTAAAGAGCACAGAGGGTGGGGAAGACCAAAGACAACAGGAGCTAAGGGCTCAACTGAACGCAGAGATGCTGGCTGTAGGAAGGGAGGCAAACCTCGCTGAGTGATGCTTACCCCTCTTTCTTCCAAGAAATATACTTCTCTCACAGAAGGAAGCCTGAGCCCACCAGGGGATGCTGCAAAATGACTGCAGGTATTACAACTTTATGCTGTACGGTCAGGCTGGCACCAAAGAGTACACAAAAGTCTGTCCCTCCTCGCACCCAGCTCATGCTCAGAGGCAGCAGTCACACATACAATGCAGCCTGTAGGACACATATAACAGATAAGCCTTCTAACACAAAAGCATCAGCTGTATTGAACTATCCCATTTTGAATGTCAGTGAGGACAGACAGGTGCTGATGACTGCCTGCATTAAGTCTGGGCAAAAATGATGTGGCACATGCTTGAGGCCTCCAGGACTCTCATAGTTGTCTGGCCACCCTCTCAGATGGGGGCACTCCAAGAGGCTAAATAAAACCCAGGTCTGCAGCTGGCAGGCTCTAACGCTGCCTTCTGTAGTTTCTGCTTTCTTTGGTGCTTGCTTTGCCTGTCTTGCTATAATGAGGCAATTAATATTGGCTATGCATGTCATGTGGGCTGCAGGAAGGTTGGCAGATAGTGAAGCTATCACACGCAGAGGCAGCTTCAAAACCACGTTGGTTTTGAAATTTGCAGCATTTCACTTACTGAAGTATTCACTGAGATAGAGCTCAGATATATGTTGGCTTAACTCAAATCTTCCAGTGAGCAGCCAAGGTAGTAGATGAAAACACTATCTGTGTATACATGTATGGGCAGGAGCTATCTCTGAATGGTATGTTTTTTACCGTGTTATTGGCAAAGCACTGGGTTGGAAGGGAGAGAAAAAGTAAGGAAAATAATAGTCTACTCAATTGCTGAGGCCTTTTTGGGAAGCCGACATGTTACAGGAGGATTCCTAAAGGTAATTTTTAATTGTGGAAGTGTGCTGTTGTCATTAGTTACTAGGAAATTGATTTATTAAATTATCATCTTCCTTCTTTTTCACCTTTCTTCCTGCCTGCTTTCTCCTCTGTTAGTTAGACATGCTTCTTTGGTATGGGTTCAGATAGTAGTAGTAGGAACTGCTGTTTATTCAGGCAAACCACTTTGGCCTGTTCTGCTTTATGCTGATTTCTGGGAAAAAAAGACAAAGTGGAGGGACTCTCTGAGGTGCCCTTTTCCATGCACAATAGGACATCTGCCATCAAATCTCCAGAGACATGAGAAAACCGGGGCATACAGAGTGGCAACAGGGCATGCTCACAAGGTTGCTGCAGAGGAGCCAAGGGCTGCAAGGCTTTCTAGGGCCAGAGATGTGTGAGGTCCAGTCCCAGAACAGAAATGTCTGTGTGCATAGTGTTCCTGATCTGAGTTTTGATGGAGAAAAAAGCATCTTGGAGGATGATCTTATCCAGCCTGACCTGTGCCATCTATAGCTTTGTAGATCCTGGTCCATGCAGTGACCCCCAGGTTGCTGCAAGACCTAAATCCCATTACAGATCTTAGAAACAAAACAACCAAGAAGCAACGCTTATTTCTTGCTTCAGTGGGCTTTAGTGAGGACCCGGGCTATACCATGCTTGTGTGGAGGGGCAGAACTACAGAGGAATATGCAGCATGTTTGCTTTGTACCTCTTCTGCTGTTGCATTGCAACAGGCCAGAAAGAATCATTTGCTTTTATGACAGGAGTGATGTGGTGCATGTAAACAGAAAACTCTTTCCCTTTGCCAGAGCACATGGACAAAACCCAAACTCTAAAAGTGATAAACACGCTTTTTCATTCAACTCTTCCTTGTCCCAGATTTGCTCAGCTGCTGTCTTTGGGATATATGATGCATGCCCTGCTACTCCCTTAGCATCTGCTATGGGCCACTACAAGAGACAGAGAAATGGACTAAGGGGACCTCTAGTTTGAGCCAATATGTGCTTATGAGGCAGGTCCTGCTTGCACTGTAGGCAATCCAACATGTGTGCTGTCTGTGCAGCAAAATGAGGGCTCAATTAGAGCATGAGCTACTATAATTCTGCTAGGTCGTTGAGACTGGTATAGGTACAAAAAGCACTGAGAGTGCAACAGAACTGGCTCTACAAAATGCAAATCCAAACATATTGCTGCCGAGGACTCATTGTGCCTCCTCTGGTTACTAGAAAAGCTGATGCCCATGCCACTTTATGACCCTTGCTACTGCTCTTTGTGTGAGCTGAGCAGCAGATATGAGTCTGCATTTTCACATAGGTGTGCAACCTGTCTTCAGGATCTGTGGGTTTGCCTCTCTTGCCAGCCTTCTGATATGTGCGTACCTCAGCATTCAGTGTCCCTGGCTCCCTCAGGCTACGTCTGTACTAATAAAGCAGGCAGACACAGAGCATAGCCCCCAGCCTGGCACGTTCATGCCCATACACTCGGGTTGGCTGGCACAACTCCTGCTGCTGTTTTGGTCCACACTAACTGGTTCTCTCACAAGCAATTCCTGGACATAGCTGTGAGTCAGCACAGGCCAGAGATCATTCCCTGTTGACAGTTTGAGGCTATTTTGGAGGGTAAGAAAATACAGTTATATATATATGGTTTTGCCTGGTTACTCAGGGAAAGGGGAAATGCCCTGGCCCTGTTTAGTTTATTAGCAAGAACTAGCCTAAGCCTGGGTTTGGAAGAGCAGTCAAGTTCATGGGGGAAAAAGGTAACCTGGCTTTTCTGAACGTTAGGACTTATTACCCTGCAATGACACCTGCATTTTGCTTGCTCTTTAACCTTGCATTATATAATGCACAAATGATCAGTCCAGATGTCAGCATAAAAATATATGGTTTTGATAACTATTATGTTACCAAAACACAGAGAGGAGAATTGAAGGGGGTGAACAGGATAAGAAGTAACCTTGTGGAGTCTAGAAATGGCCACTCATAAATCACAGGCAAAATCTCAGGTCCATAGGAAAACACTTACCTGACACTAGCTGTCCTAAGCCACCAAACTCTTCCAAGCAGACTACAGGATTTCAGGCCTTTTAGTATAGAAGACCAAAACCTTTAAAATCACAGTATGCTCTAGAAAGGGAGAAACTGGACACTGCCATAACTGAAGGTCTCTGAAAGAAGAGGGAGGCAGTGAAGGGAAAATGCCCAGAAGACCTGAGGAAGAGCAGCTTAGTGCAACAAAGCTGAGGCAGAGGATATGAAACTCACAGATGTCAGACACTGCAAATAACGTGGAAAAGCCAAACCCTCCTTCTGCTTTCATAGTTGCAAAGTTATTCAGCCCCAGATAGACTCTCTGGGGCTGTGTTTTTCTTCATTCAGTAATTCTATTCAATGCAAGAGGGAAGTCTGGATGTGAGACTGTACACGCAGCTCTGCAGCTCAGTTTTTCAAACCCAGACCATCATGCCTGGCTCAGAAATGCTCTCCTATTTCTGAATCCTGGGTCTTCAGCACTGCTCAGAGGCAAGACTGGTACATTTCAAAATTGCGTAAAAACATGTTTTAAAAGTGATGGTGGGGATAGAGAGGTAAGTCAGATTTCAGAGGGTGTCTGACCTGTAGCAATGCAACAAGCACGTGATGGGATCCCCTTGCAGCACAGCAGCTGGCTGCTGCTGGAAGAGGCACAGACAGGATGGCTGCACTTACAGTGTTAAGCAACCTGATCCCACAAACTTCCTGCAAGCAGAACTGCTGAATAATGGAGCAGCTGCACCCCAAGAACTTAAAGACCTGGATGCAGAGTTGATGATGACAGCCTGAAGTTGAATATCTGACTGCCTGCTCAGGTAGAAAAGCAAGCAGGCAAGCAAGCAAGGGAAAGCCCGAGGAGCGAGACTACATGACTTACCTCATTCAGTGCACTGTGATTTCAGGTGTCACCCGAGTCAATACTTGGTGGAATGCAGCAATGTACTGGTCTGGTAAAACAGAGCCAAAACTCCTTAAAAGAAAGAAAAAGGGGAAGCATTGTTTTCCTTTTCCAAATTCATTATCACACAACAAAGAGGGGCTCAGCACAACAGAGAAGGAAGTTAATGAGCTGCCACTAGTTTCACAGCACTAACACTTATGGAGTGGGCACCTTCTTTCCTCTACATCCTTACCTTGGTGATAGTGGGGTGAAACTGCTTTTGTATCTTGATCGCTGAATTGTACTAGCTGTAATCAAGGTCATGACATTTCTCCCAGCACCACTAGTATCGATTCTTCATTCTGTTTTGTTTTGAAAATGTTAACTTCACACACTGGTTCCATATTAATATAGTGAAAAATAGAGGGATGCCAGGCAAAGATGTTTGTAGCATGCAGTACTGCTTCTTTAAGAGCCAGCTGTGCAGTGCAGAGAATACGCAGTGTGAACTAGTCTAGAATGAGGTGGACTACAAATGAATTATTAAGCTTTTCTAGGAGGCGGATGGGTCATTTTCACCTAGGCTGCAGTGCCTGTCATCACATACAGAGAAAGGATAAATAGGCTTGGACCAACTTGATGAAAATTGATAGTGACTTACACATGTTTATTCAAAACCAGTCATATCTAGATTAAGGCAGCCTTAGACAGCAATTTCCAGAATAATCCTACATAACACTTTCCAGGCCTTCTGGATGATACCAGTGATACTAATCATTAGTATGTGTTGATTGGAAAAAGGCTTAAATGTGCTGATTCAGAGATTCCATGTTTATTTGCTGAGGAACTAGAGGAGAAACATTTTCAAGTTTATCTTTTCATATTCACTTGGACCTGTACCCTATGAAAGTCAGAGTTGCTCTTGTGGAAATTCCCTGCTGTAGAAAGTCATCCTGTGAATTTTAGCTGGCTGTTTTACTCTGATTAGATATGTCTTTGCATGACGATATGATTTCATCTCTAGGCAAAATCTTCAAATACACCCATTAGGACTTTCTGAATAATAATTATAATATATATATATATTCGTTTCAGCTCACAGTCTGGAAGTTAGAGCATTTTATGCAGGCAATCTGCTTTGATCTTCTCACAGACAACTGTGAGAACAGTTCCCCTAAGAACAGTAAAGAAAACATCTCAGCATCAGGATATGTTTCTAAGTAGTGTTTCAGATGGACATTAAGCAGTCAGGAAGAATTCAGACTCTCTAATCCTAGGGATATGGATTATAAATCTCTTTCAGCTCCTAAACGTGCAGCATTTGCTGTCCTGGATCCAAACTTCTTGTCAAACTCTATGATGCCACGATATGGACAGCATGTTTGAAGCACATATGACAATAGATAATCATTTTTAAAGTTAAATTACTATCTTTACTTGCCATAGCAGCACCACCTCTGAATCTCCACTCTACATCTTTGCACAGAGAAAGGAAAGGGTGTAATTCACCCTTTAGAAATTTCAGTGTTGGAAGGGACATCAAGAGTTCATCTTCTTCATACCCTTTCAAAGAACAAGGATCAGTTATACCTAACTCACCACACCTAAGCCTAAACTGTCCTTAAAGATCTTCACTAATTGGAATTTAACTTGCATCTTGTTATCTTGCTTTAATGTGTTCATAAATCTTGTGACCAGATTTTTCTCCCTTATGAATAATTTAAATCTTATTTGTTGCAAAGAATGCTGATTTCTTCTGGGCCTTCCTGTCTTGGATTTAGTGGATAACTGACTAGCTCTTTTTTGTAACAAACTTTTACAACCTGGGGAGTCATTCAGGCAAACCACTTCTTCCTTCCTTTCCTTTTTATTAAATGAAATCAGGCTAGTTCCTCCTTTGCCACATTTGTTAGAAACTGATCAATCCTGCTGCTTTCCTTTGGATTATCTCCAGTTGGTATACATCTGTCTTTAAGTGCAATGCCCCACATCAGATACAGTACTTCCACTGAGCTTTCTCCAGCGGCAAGTAGAGCAGAATAATTTCATTCCTCTGTCTTACATCCAACAGTGCTCTTAGAAACATCCCAGAATGGGACTTGATCTTTTGCAGCAGCCTTGAATGCATTTGTGGCTCATTGTAAACTGCAGATTTTTTTTCTGTCCAGTTACTACCTGGCCCATTTTAAATCCTCATTCCCAAGTTCTGAGGCTTCATGTGTCCTTTGCAAATCTCTGGTTTGCTGCTTTTAGAATGAAGATGCTTACCCGGCTTTGAAATCCTGTGTAGTTTTTCAGATGCTTCACCTCAAGTAATACAGGTGCACTCCCTGCTTTGTTGGTCACATCACCAGTGACAGTACTGAACAGAACATGGTCAAAAGCAGATATCCCTGCTTGAAGTGCCCTCCCAAATTCACCACAAACCATTATTAACTACAGTTTATCTGAGACTTTTCATTGCGCTCAAGTACTAAAAGGAAAAGGAGCTCCTTTGACAGCAGTAAAAATAATTATAATTTCAGTTTTAGTATGACTCAGGCAGACTCACTACAGATGGAAGGAAAATTCACCCAGGCAGTTGTATCTCAGGTTGCCCTAATACAAGTGTTATTCTGAATAAATCTGCTGCTTCACTTTCACAGAAGGAATACATTAGTTTTAGCCTGGATAAACCACATTGTTTTTAAAAGACAAATGCTCTAAGAAATGAAAGCGTTGGAAAAAACAATGGATGAATTTGGTGTGTCGGTGATCTTGAAGAGCTGGACCTGGAACTGCACTGAGCGGCAGTCAGTTTATAATGGAGATATATGTAATGATATGTAATACAACTCATTCAAGAGAGAAAGAGAGCAGCTTTCCTATTCCTTGAGAAGCAATTTCTAGGGCTTCTGTGAGGCTTAAATCCCCAGTTCAAAGCACAATGAAATTCATTATTTTTTTTTCCAATTAAAATGTTGGTCACTGTTGGCCACCTCAAAAGGTTCCTTGGTTCAGCAAGGGCAGTCCTTCCCAATCCCGGTTTCTCCCAGACAGCCCTCTAAAGAGGTACAAACTGTGAAGCTGGGAACACCCTATCAGTGGTATTGCTGCATCTCATTCTAATGTGTCTTTTGATTTACCATGGAGGAGGCTCTGGATATGTCCATGCAGCTGTAAGAGAGGGTATGCTTCTCCCTTTTGAATCATATTGTGAATGAAAGCTGTACAGTGACCCTGGCTCATCAGTCACAGGTTTGGTCCACTTCAGTGAGTCTGGGACTACCTTGACTCCCACAGTATATTATAAAAGCACTCAGAGAGTCCCAGACAACAGAAACTGCTGCCCAGGTTTTTAAATGTCCACTCCTTAATCAATTCCAGGTTTTGGGTGTTCATTTTCAGGGAGCTGCTAATGCCCTCGGTTACCATTTGGTCCAACTGGCATCAAAGCTTTCTAGTACATTACAAAATCAGGATAAAAGTACTTATTTAATCTGAGTACATAAAATCAGTGACCACTTCTGGTCCTGATACAAGTATAGAGTTGTATTATTATGGATCATTATGCCTCCAGTTAAAGGCAAAGGGAGCAATTTATCAATGCAAAACAGGCACCTCTTTAATGGCACTTAAAAGAGCTGGAGTACTATCCTCTAGAACAGAGGTAAGACCAATATCCACATTGTATTAGACAAAGAAGCAGGGTAAGCTGTGAGCATAGGTTTTCTTACTTTAAAGAGATCCAGTAACCACATCAATACAAAATATTTAATAGGTACTCTGGGTTGAACAATGTTCTCTAATATCAGGTACTGACAAAAACAGCCCAGAGGGAAAATTTATCTTCTTTTACATTTATATTATGAAAGCCGAATCTTATTTCTCAATATCTTAATATTGCCTTCTTAAACATGATGTTCCCAGCTTTTTCAAATATCTGCATTGAAAAAAGAACCTCTCATCGAGAATAAAATACAGCAAGAGGTAGCTCAAGGGACACTCAGAGCTCTCCATGGCAAAGCAGAGGAGAATGAAACCAGTTTGGTACCTTGGCGTTGGCAGATCTGGAGTTCCCTTCATCATAAGCACTGTTTCACTTCACCTCAATGAGTCATGCTGGTGAATTATTAGGTTAATTATTAGATTATTCTAATACACATCAAAGGCTTTTGAAGGCTCCTGAGTCTTCACAGTTTAATATGTTCATTTATCAGGTGCAAGCAGGAGAAATTGAAAGTAATGAAAGGAATTTTTTTTTAAGAGTTTTCAAATTATCTATTATTTTCCAGTCCTACTCGTTGGACCACCTCTGTGATAATGCAGAAGCTGCAAAGTAGTGCTAAAAGGGACATCTGGGTTCCAAGAGTTTTCATGATTTGAAATCATGAATTGGTTGGCATTTGAGTTTTTTGCTTATAATGCTACAGCATCAAAAGTTACCTGGAAATTCTTCAGGGCAGAGCAAGCACTGAGGTCAATGGGTTTCTTTCCAGATAGCTTTAGAAGTAATATTTCTTTATTTCCAACAGGTCACCTACTTTCACCATTATTTAGATAAAAAAGTTTTTGGCTTTCTGTTCCAACACCTTTTCAAAGGTGCAGACCTCTGCTTTGAACTTCAAGATACATTGCTAACCACCAGCTACTGACAGTATGACAGGGGCAGAATTCAGGAGTACAAAGAAATTACTTGCAGCAATAGGAACTGAAAATTGTTCTGCTCTTTTATTACCGCAAGTCAGTGTGGGATTTTCCATCCTTTTTCTTCCAAGAAGAATATGCAGCTAAAAGAATGAATAAGATCAAAATTACCTTTACAGGAATGCAAAACACAGGTGTACACAACTGGTCCAAAATATAGCAGATAGCTTACCTGATCAGTGGGCAAGACCTGAATGAGAGGAAATACCCATAGTCCTGGGAGAGTAACACAAGACTGCAAAGCAGCAGGATGTAAAAGAACATCTAAGGGAAACACAGAAGCTGATTTCACTTTAGAGCCTATATTTTCACAGAAAAATTGGGTCCAGTTGGATTTTTCCTGAAATAACAGAGCACAAGTAGAGAACCACAGTGGTCCAACTGAGGAGCACAAGCCTCTGAAAAAAAATGAGCAATTGCAATGGATTGTTGAATCCGGCTGCAGTCTATGTAAGACCACTGAATTCTTCTGGTTTTTTTGAAGGAGCAGTGTTAAATAAAAGAAAATATTTCTTGGGGAAATGCAATATAACTACATTTCTTGTTGTTTGGTAAGAGCAAAATCAGTTCTGCAGTGTTTGTATTTTGTGCTATTCTTTAAAATGACAGCAGAAGGTTTTATTGCTATTTATTGCTAGTTACAGAGGAGGGAGTTAGTTCATTCACTAAACCTAGCAGAGAAACCATATGGTCTAATTCTTTGTAAGAAATTTCAGTTTAATACTTACTGCATCAGGGCAACTATATTGACATAACAATAGACTGCTTTGAGGGAACTGTTTTAAGCTGTTGCACCAGGAGTCTGTGAACTGAAGTCTCTCCTCAGCAACAAGTGGGCATAAATGGAAACTTTTATGGGCAGTGAGAGGGTTGTGAGGAGAAACTACTGACTTGTTCAACAAAGAAATATGAAAACTGACTGGAGCACTGAAGGTGGAGGGAAGGGTAACAACTCAGCATTTCTGGACACTGAATAATTACATGATTTCATCATAGAATCATAGAATGGTTAGGGTTGGAAAGGACCTTAAGATCATCAAGTTCCAACCCCCCTGCCATGGGCAGGGACACCTCACACTAAACCATCTCACCCAAGGCTTCGTCCAATCTGGTCTTGAACACTGACAGGGATGAAGCATTCACAACCTCCCCGGGCAACCCATTCCAGTGCCTCACCACCCTAACAGTAAAGAACTTCCTCCTTATATCCAATCTAAACTTCCCCTGTTTAAGTTTGAACCCGTTACCCCTTGTCCTATCACTACAGTCCCTAATGAAGAGTCTCTCCCCAGCATCCCTACAGGCCCCCTTCAGATATTGGAAGGCTGCTATGAGGTCTCCATGCAGCCTTCTCTTCTCCAGGCTGAACAGCCCCAACTTTCTCAGCCTGTATTCATAAGGGAGGTGCTCCAGTCCCCTGATAATCTTCGTGATCCTCCTCTGGACTTGTTCCAACAGTTCCATGTCCTTTTTATGTTGAGGACACCAGAACTGTACACAATACTCCAAGTGAGGTCTCATGAGAGCAGAGTAGAGGAGCAGGATCACCTCCTTCGACCTGCTGGCCACACTCCTTTTGATGCAGCCCAGGATACGGTTGGCTTTCTGGGCTGCGAACGCACACTGCCAGATCATGTTCATTTTCTCATCAACCAGCACCCCCAAGTCCTTTTCCGCAGGGCTGCTCTGAATCTCTTCTCTTCCCAGCCTGTAGCTGTCTGGGATTGATCCAACCCAGGTGTAGGACCCTGCACTTGGCATGTTTAAACTTCATGAGGTTGGCATCAGCCCACCTCACAAGCGTGTCAAGGTCCCTCTGGATGGCATTCCTTCCCTCCAGCGTATCAACCGAACCACACAGATTCGTGTCATCGGCAAACTTGCTGAGGGCGCACTCAATCCCACTGTCCATGTCAGTAATGAAGATGTTGAACAAGACCGGTCCCAACACCGATCCCTGAGGGACACCACTCGTTACTGGTCTCCAACTGGGAGGGGGGTGTCCCAGCTCAGCTTAGCAACTTTATTTGCCAGCTCCTTCAAGACCCACGGATGGATTTCATCAGGACCCATGGACTTGTGCATGTTCAGATTTTCAAGATGGTCTCAAACGAGTTCCTCTCCTACAGTGGGCCCAAGGTCTTCATTCTCATAGTCCCAGCATCTACCTTCCAAGACTTGGGTGGTGCTGTCAGAGCTTCTGCCAGTGAAGACTGAGGTAAAGAAGTCATTCAGAACCTCAGTCTTCTCCAAAACCTGTGTAGCTAGTTCACCCGAGAGCTTCCCGAGGCGGCTTACATAGTCCCTGGTCTGTTTTTTATTTGCTACATACCTGTAGAATCCCTTCCTGTTATCCTTAACATCCGTAGCCAAGTTTAATTCTAACTAGGCCTTGGGTTTCCTAACCTGGTCCCTAGCTTCCCAGGCAACATCCCTGTACTCTTCCCAGGCCACCTGTCCTTGCTTCCACTCTCTATAAAGCTCTTTTTTCATTTGAATTTTCCTCACCAGCTCCTCACCCATCCAAGGATGTCTCCTGGTCCTCCTGCTGCACTTCCTTCTAGTTGGGATGCAACACTCCTGATCTTGTAGCAGGAGATCCTTGAAGACCAACCAAGAGTCTTGGGCCCCCCTGCCCTCTAGGCCTATAGCCCATGGAACCTTACTAAGCAGGTTCCTGAAGAGGCCAAAGTCTGCTCTCTTGAAGTCCAGGGCAGTGAGCTTGCTGCACGCTCTTCTCACTGTCCTGAGGATCTCAAATTCGACCATCTCGTGATCGCTGCATCCAAGGCTGCCCTGGAGCATCACATTTCCAACGAGCCCTTCCCTGTTGGTGAGCACAAGGTCAAGTATGGCACCTCTCCTTGTCGGCTCCTCTATTACTTGCAGAAGGAAGTTGTCTTCCACACAATCGAGGAACCTCCTGGATTGCTTGTGCCGGGCCGTACCGTCATTCCAACAGATGTCAGGGTGGTTGAAGTCACCCATGAGAACGAGGGCCTGTGAGCGTGAGGCTTTTCCTATCTGCCTATGGAGTGCTTCATCCGCAGATTCCTCTTGATCAGGTGGTCTATAACATATCCCCACAGTAATGTCTCCCATCGCTGTTTTCCCTTTAACCCTGACCCACAAACTCTCTGTCAGCTGATCACCTGTCCACAGACAGAGTTCCATACTCTCCAACCTATCCCTAACTTAAAGGGTAACTCCCCCTCCCTGCCTGCCGGGCCTGTTTTATCTAAAGAGTCTGTAACCTTCCATTCCAACACTCCAGTCATAGGAGCCATCCCACCATGTTTCTGTGATGCCTATTATATTATATCCCTGTAGATATGCACACATCTCTAATTCCTCTTGTTTGTTGCCCATGCAACAGGCATTTGTATAGAGGCATCTGAGCCGAGCTCCAAATGAAGCAGGCTCATTGCCTGGAGCAGCTGGAATATCTCTACATTGCTCCGAGCATTTATTGTAGGTGCTGGCAACTGACTGGGTGTGTTGGGATGGAATGATGCTCCCCTCCCCCAACACATCTAGTTTAAAGCCTCCTTGACCAGTCTGGCAAGCCTCCTACCAAAACTGCTGAGACCAGCTCCACCAGCCCCCAGTAGACCTGGCCTACAAACTTGGGTCCCATGTTCAAGACACCCAAACCCCTGACTGTGACACCACCCTTCTAACCATTTATTAACCTGACTAATCCTCCTAGCTTCTTTTTAGGTCCTCCCCTGTATCCTGGAGAATGGACAAAAAGACTATTTGAGCTCCAGAGCCCCTAACCACCTCTCCCAGGGTTCTGTAGTCCTTCTTTATGTTCCCCAGGCTACTATTATCTATATCCCTAGAACCCACATGTATCACAAGAAGTGGGAATAGTCAGTGGGACTTACTAGAGTAGGCAGCCTCCCTGCAACATCCCTGATCCGTGCCCCTGGTAGGCAACACACCTCCCTTGAGACCGGGTCAGGCCAACAGACGAGTGCTTCTGTCCCTTTCAAAGTAAAATCCCCTACTACTATGACCCCTGCTTTTTCCTGGCAGCACCAGTAGAATTCTTCTTTACCAGTGCATCAGCTGGCTGGTTCTGGTGTGAGTGCATTTCCTCATTAGCCTCCAGCAGGACAGCAAAGCGGTTCTGCATGGGGACAACAGGTTCAGGAGGATGTCCCTTGCTTTTAATTGTCCTTTTCCTCCTTTTTTTTTTTTTTTTTAGTCACCAATTCCAAGCTTTGAGAGCTAACAACCTCCTTCTTTCCTCCATGAGCTACAGGGGAAGCTTGAGCCTCCCCTCTCATCGGCTGTCTGGGTGCCTACGGTGGCCACCGCCGGGGCAGCCAGAGCAGAGCTCCCAGACCGGGCCCTGGCGATAAGGCGAGTGCTCACCATCCCGCTCACCATCCCGCTCACCATCCCGCTCACCATCCCGCTCACCATCCCGCTCACCATCCCGCTCACCATCCCGCTCACCTGCCCGCTCACCTGCCCGCTCACCTGCCCGCGCGAACTGCCTCGACCCGCCCTGTCTGCCTGTTCGCTGCTCTCCCTGGGGCAGGTTTTTAACCAATCAGGGCTAGTGCGGTTCCTCCTGGCTCCGCCCCCTGTGAGTCAGCTGCTCGCGTCAGTTGAGCTGCCGGCTCCGGGGCAGGTCCTGTCGAGGGCTTGAGGCTCCCTCGGTGGCTCTTGTCGCTCTGAGTTGAGGTTCCTGGACGCTGATCTCCCCCCGGCTCCAGTGTTGAAGGCGTCCTCTCTCGAGCTACTCATTTCAGCAACTGACCATCCAAAATTGTACATCCAAAATCAGTACTCTTTATTGAACATCCTGGACTTAAAATGTAAGTGAAATTACTCAGACACAATATAGGCCAGAGTTATATATTATTTACTGCGTTACTGATTGGCCTGCATGCATCAGATCCATCTTATATTTCTTTATTCTGATAATAGATCTGATATGGAAAATTTTGCTTTCTTCCCTCAGGCATTCTCAAATGATACTCTATTTTCTGTGAAAGTCTGTTTTTTCTACGACTCCATCACTGTTGGCTCTGTAGGAAAGCTTTTTCCACCTGATGTCTTCACTAATTATCCCTAAGTACTTGAGGCTTATCAAGTACAAATATGATTTCCCTACTTGGAGCAAACACTCTGGATGTCAACTGTATTTCCTGTTAGTTCTGTGGTATGAACAGGTTAAGAAGAAATAATTCTTTGGAAAATGAAATCCAATTTCACTCTAACTTTTTTGGAGAAATTTCATTTTTCTTCTTTTGATTACAAGATTTTAAATTGTTTACTTTTGCTACCTAATAGGAAACTGATATAGCTGGAGATCAGCTAACAGTTGTGGCATATTTTATATACGTATGTGTATGTATGTATCTGTGTATGTATCTCAGGGGATTACAAACTTCAGTGTTGCAAAACACAATGACATTTTCCTTTAGCCCAGGGTTCAGGAACCTGCACTTGTGGGGCTGGAAATAGTTGGGTCTATTCCTTGGGCCAGATATAGGTTGACTGTTGAGCAGCTGTAGAGACACAGGTTTGAGGTGGTAGATTTATTACATGTAGTGAGTGTGTTCAGGCCTGCAGTGGGACCCTGGGACCTCAGCCTTCTGTGCTGCCTTTGTAAATGTATTACGGTGAACAATATCATCTTGGTTAGCACAACCTGCCCTCTATTTCTGTTGTATTTAGTTTTCTGTAATGATGTCTCTTATTTTCTTTCATGCAACAAGTTTCTCCCCATCCTGGCATACCACTGAAAGAGGCATCTGCCTGCTCTTTCTATACAATTCATTCCCAGAAGGAGCAACAAAAATTCATGGCTCAGGAATGGCTCTTTGGTCCAAAAATTCCAATTTCATCCCACAGTGACAGAAATATAAACTAGTTGCAAAACGTATCAGATTCCTAGATCACCAAGGTATTTTGGCATGATATATCGCTTGTTAGGACACTCAGTATGTTTCTTATATTGCATAAGCACACCAAAACCCATTACAGCTTTGTGTTCAGGCTTACTGAAATAAGCACAGGAACCATCTCCTCAGTTGAACAGGCATAAATATCCATCAATACCTCAAACATTTTTCAACTATTATGCTTCTGAACAACTTTAAACTTCTGGATAGTGTACAGATAGGCACTTTATAGACAGGTAGGCAGCTGGAAATTACTAATGTGTCCTTTCTACTGATCAAACCAGCAAACAAAATATGTTCCTACTCAGCTGGCAATCTACTGCCTGAAAGAAGCATTAAACTCAGTTTCTAATTCACTTCCTCAGTGGGTGTTTCTCCAGGTAGAATTCCCTTCTTTCTCCTTTTTCCTGCCAGTTATGGCAATATGCTCCTTTTTTACTTTTAAATCTCTCACTATTTGAAAAGTGGTTTAGTTATGCTGAAAGAATAGATTATTATTTTATTTTCTTTTTACAAAATGCTCTTCCTTATTACTTTGTGCAGTAATCTCTGAACTATGGAAGAAGTCACTGCTATTGCTCTGACTAATGACCTAAATGCTTAGCCTGAAAAAGCACATTGGCAACCAGGTCTGTGCATTTCTTCTCTTACTGTAATCATTGTGAAGGAACATCTTGTCCAAAGCTTCACAGTGTTCCAGGGCTCTCTATTCCTGTACATAAAATGGAAAATATCTGGGGAAAACACTACATCTCAAAAGTAAATATCTTACAAATGCCCAGTTACCAGAAACAATAATTTGGTCCTTACCTGACATCTTTGTATGTGGAAAGTGAACTCCAGGAAGTACCCAAACCTCTCATAACTGCTTCTATTGGGCAACAGTGATTTGAATGACATGCCAAATGATCTACAGGGTGGGGAAACAGACTGAAGGCAAAAGTATCTGTACCAACAGAAATTGATTTGATGACTATGTCAATTACTTTTGGCACTAAGCTTCCTGTGGGTTATTTCTGATTCATCCTTTGGCCATCTGTAACTGTTTCCTTATCCATGCTTATTTTGGGAGAGATTTAAGGAATGCTTTGGCTATCATAAATGGTTCAGATTTTTACCCCATGTGGAATATCTGCTTATACTGTTTGGATCAGCTTTGATTATTTCTTCTCTTTCTCAGGGAGTAAACGCTGTTGCTGAGCAATAACATCAGTCACAAAAGAGCTCCCTGAAACCAGTCTTGATCTATAAGATACCAGAAGAGAATGTAATTTGCCAGAAAAAAGCCCAGCCCTTTACTTTTATATTTTTGTGCAATGTACTTTTTTCTGAAGCATGTCTTTGAACTCCAAGTTTCTTTCAATTCTGTTGAGTTACTCATGCTAAATAAGCTGCTGCAGCAGCTTTTGCATGCTAATGTGTCAGATATTGATGTTATTTACATGAGATCTCATTTAAGAGCTTAAACACACATCTTTTAATGTTGTAGCATTACAGATTCAAAGATGGCAGGGAGAATGGCATTATGTCACTTAGCATCATTTCTTGTTTTGCTGTGTGACAACACAGTGGCAGCTTCACACTTATTTTATACTTATTTTTTGACTAAATATACTGGTAATATCAGGTTTAGTTTTATTTTTCTCAGCGACATCTGTGGAATATCCAAAGAAATGGATTTGGCTTTTTTTTTTATCATTTTGCTGTAGAACTGGAGGTGTTGGATTTTGAAAGAGATGGAAGTAAAGGCTCTAAGATAGGAGATTGGAATTAACTAGCTGCTAACAAAAATATACATAAACCCCCCTCCAAGAGTTCAGTGGTTTTAGTTTTAAAAACCATGGCCCTTTTCTTTCCTAACTCAGTATTGTTTCTGTGGTATAATGTGGGGTCATAATTGTACTTTCCCTCTAATCTGTTGTAGAATCATCCAGGAAAGCAGGTCATACAAAATGTGAAATGTGAGAATGGGGGGAAGAAAGTTTCAGGACTTCTTTAGTCATTACACAGTGAAAACAGTATAATACCCCTTTTTTTCTGTCTTTGCAGATCACCTTTAAAGGTTCCTATTGCCATCCATTCACATCAGTTGTGAGCAAGCTGTTATCTTTATGGACTCAGGATGCTGGTTTCAGACTCACAGTCCCTAAGCAGTGATGCACATCAAGTAATCTTTTATTTATTTATTTGAATGCTTCAGCTCCTGAGACTCAAGCCTGCCCAACATTCTGACAATCAGAGTTAATTACTGTAATGCTTCTCTGGCAAGTCTTCCTTAAAACATCTTAGGAATATTGTAGCTCGTCCAGGATGATGTTGATTGCTACCTGTACAGGACTTTGCCAGCATATTACTTCCACTTTATGCAGATTGGGCACTTGTAATTTGAAGTGCTCAAAGCAATTTTTAGCACAGATAAGCAGCTTGAGAGACAGGTTCTCTGACAACAATCAAACCTCTGATCCGTGGCTTTCTCAGGTACTTTCTTGTTTGTTTAATGCTCAAAGACTTACCTCTCTGAATACCTTATTGCTTCATCAGTCTGAAGGCAGCACAGCACAACATCTAGCTTCTCACTTTGAATATTCATTTGAGGTAAGTCTTAGTTTGGCTGAGTTTGTCTAATTTTAAATGCCCTAACAAGTTGTAGACTGCTGACAAGAAAGATCTTCCTGTCCTCCTCACTGTTTTCCATATGGGTGACTTACTTTTACTGTGCCCACTTTGCAGAACTCCTCTACAGAAGAAAAATGACCATTCCTTTGCTATCTTCATCTCTTGCTTTGGCCATGCAACATCTCAGATCCCATGACCAGACCCTTAGACTGAAACAAATCCTGACTGACAGTAGATAAAGTGAGTAAGATATAGATTTCCTAAGCACTGACCTACCAAGGTATGTAGCTAAAGCATGTAAGAGTCCACCTGGCTGTGAATTCACACACCAAGAAGTGCTCAGAGGATGTACTCAACCATCCCTGAGTTAGAGTGATAGCTTGCAGCTGAAAACAGAGTGTCAGTGTTGTTTCAGCTAAACACACTACAGGACTTTCAGTTGCAGGCTTAGCAAAAGAAATCTGGGTTTCTTCCACCACAACATCTTCAGCGTCTTGACATCAACAGCCCCAAGTTTGACCCTTTAGCCTTTTACAGGTGGGAATAATTTGGCTTTTCAGAATAGGATCTGTGTAAGCCAGCACGACAAATGAGGATCTGGCTAAGCTAATCAGCGGGGAGTGTTGAGCAGATGCCAAAGAAAGTCAGGTTGTTAGAGGTCAGAACAGCCCATGGGTTGCTCTAAGTTGTGATCTGTAAAAAAAAGCGTTTAGGAAACTCCCTCAGCAGCTGGTAATGGTTCATTTTATCACTGATTTACAGTAAAAGTAAGTTATTGTTAACTTTTTTAACTCGTTCTATGGTAGTCACTTTTATTTAGGGAAATTCCTGTCTATTTAGTTGCCTGCATGAGTGCTTTCTATCAACAGTACACACAGACTGAAGATGTGATCCAGAAGTGTTACCACTTTGCACCTCCAACCCTGTAACTGCATATTCAAGCTATTCACATAATTACATGCAATGTAACACAAGCAATGCTATCAATTGCAGCTCAGGTGACTTCGTTATGCTAAGCTCTTCTACAAGAAACCTATGAGTAGTCTCCATACTTAATTCCTTGTTTATAAAATTAAGTTTGTTGCATTCAAATAAAAGTACAAGAAATAACAAATTATACCATTTTGCCAGCTGACTAAATAGGTGTTATTATGCAGCCTTTCAGTTAGAATCGTAGAATCATAAAATCATATAATCAGCTAGGTTGAAAAAGACCTTTAAGATCATCAAGTACAGGCAGTCCCCAGGGCTGCCAAGACCACCACTAAATCATATCACTGAGGGTCTCATCTACACAGTTTTTGAACACTTTCAGGGACAGTGATTCCACCACTGCTGTGGGTAGTCTGTTCAAAGCCTGATCACCCTCTCTGTGAAGAGATTTTTCCTAATATCCAACCTAAATCTCCCCTGGTGCAGCTTCTAACAAGTATTGCTTGTTACCTGGGAGAAGAGACTGACCCCCACCTTGCTACTACCTCCTTTTAGATAGTTGTAGAGAACAAGAAGATGCCCCCTGATCCTTCCCCAAGCTAAATAACCCCAGTTCTCTCAGTTGTCCCTCATAAGACTGATTCTCCAGGCCCTTCACCAGCTTTGTTGCTCCTTTCTGGACCTGCTCCAGCACCTCAGTGTCCTTCTTCTAGTGAGGGGCCCAAAACTGAACACCGTATTTTAGGTGTGGTCTCACAGTTATGTCAGTATACTAGGTCAAGACATTCTGTCAACTGATAATTCGATTTCAACTACATTTAGCTAGCTACCTAAGGGCATAGGAATGAACAATGAGGAAGATGAATGAGAAGTGACCAAATATATTTGTGCAGGCAGAATCATATACATCAACATCTCAGTCTAAAGACAAATGGTTGTTCTAACTGAGAACAAAGGAAAAGTTCATTTCATGGTGCATGTCAATTTCTGAGGAATTAAATATCATGATGACTCATTTTTATGCAATAAAAATAAAATTAAAAAAAAACAACAAAAAAAAAAAATTTTTGAGCACAGCTATGATGTGGGAGCTGAAGAATTCAAGCTGGAATTCTCAAAGGAAGGATCCTCTCAACGCAATGCTGTTATTCCCAATAAAAGTCCAAGGGCTACACATGCCTAAGTCTTTCATGTTTCTTTGAAAATACAAGTTTTAAGGTCTAGAGACAGTTTTGATTTATCCTGAATAAAAGTGGGGTGATTAAGTCCCATTTGTAGCAAACGGCAGGTAACCAGAGCTATGCTGAGGAAGTACCTTGGTACATTTTAGACAACTTGAGAAAAAAAATTTAGAATAGGGCACTCACCTCAGGTCAAACTACCTTTTTAAAGAAAAAAAAATTTACATTTTTAACAGTTGAAAGTTCAAAATAGTTTGCACAAGGAATACTCAAAGATTTGACACACAGCTTATTCTGAAGTAACAATACACAAGAGCATTATGCATAAAAGTCACATGCCATGATAAATGAAGTTAGATACATTCTAAGTATATAAATTACCAAATTAATAAAGCTGATTCTACCAACTGTATTTCATATCCAGGAAGACACTAAAATCACTGTTTTCTTTGGGTCCCAGTTGAATATGTATCATATTGAGCTGTTTTAAGGCATTCTATATCAACCTGAGAGAACCATAAAATGTTTAGGGTTGGAAAGGACCTTAAGATCATATAGTTCCAACCCCCTGCCATAGGCAGAGACACCTTACCCTAGACCACGTCAGCCAGGGCTCTGCCCAGCCTGGCCTTGAACACCTCCAGGGATGGAGCATTCACAGCTTCCTTGGGCAACACATTGCAGTGCAAGGGTGAAGCAAGACTTCTGTTTACATGAAGAAACATAAGCTAATAACCTTCTTACAAAGTTTGCAACAGCCTATCAGTTGCTGCAGATTAGCTGATGTTTGGTAATACACCCAATTCTTGCCCTTGTGTGTATTTTTGAATAAGGTCTACTATGAAGAATTTCAATAGAAGTTATATTTACATGTAATAGGAGCTTGGGAACAAAGCAAAACATGGAAAGGAAAAAAATTGAAAGAGAATGAAAATGCATTTGGGGAACTAAGCAGTTAAAAAAACCTGGCAAATCCCCTCATCTGTTATGAAATGAAGAATGAAACTTGTGTTACCTCAAAGTAAACAGTGAATGAAAGTTAGTATTTTTGGCTAATACTTTGATCAACACATGTCTGCTTACAGTTCCTGCCTGTAGGAAAGCCTTTAAGAGCAGCCTGAGTATGTATAAGTGCTTTGGTGAAGTAGCCTGTAACCTCCCTAAAAAGCTGTTGAAGAAATAGGATCATAGAGTACTTGAGATTGGAAGGGATTTCTGAAAGTCTTTAGTCCAATCTCCTGTTCAGAGCAGGCTCAGCTAAAAGATCAGGCCGCATAGAATCATAGAATAGTTAGGGTTGGAAAGGACCTTAAGATCATCAAGTTCCAACCCCCCTGCCATGGGCAGGGACACCTCGCTCTAAACCATATCACCCAAGGCCTCGTCCAACCTGGCCTTGAACACTGCCAGGGATGGAGCATTCACAACCTCCCCGGGCAACCCATTCCAGTGCCTCACCACCCTAACAGGAAAGAATTTCCTCCTTATATCCAATCTAAACTTCCCCTGCTTAAGTTTTAACCCATTACCCCTTGTCCTACCACTACAGTCCCTAATGAAGAGTCCATCCCCAGCATCCCTATAGGCCCCCTTCAGATACTGGAAGGCTGCTATGAGGTCTCCACACAGCCTTCTCTTCTCCAGGCTGAACAGCCCCAACTTTCTCAGCCAATCTTCATATGGGAGGTGCTCCAGTCCCCTGATCATCCTCATGGCCCTCCTCTGGACTTGTTCCAACAATTCCATGTCCTTTTTATGTTGAGGACACCAGAAGTGTACACAGTACTCCAAGTAAGGTCTCATGAGAGCAGAATAAAGGGGCAGGATCACCTCCTTCGACCTGCTGGTCACGCTCCTTTTGGTGCAGCCCAGGATACGGTTGGCTTTCTGGGCTGCAAGCACACACTGCAGGCTCATGTTCATTTTCTAATTGACCAGCACCCCCAAGTCCTTCCCCACAGGGCTGCTCTGAATCTCTTCTCTGCCAAGCCTGTAGCTGTGCCTGGGATTGCTCCGACCCAGGTGTAGGACCTTGCACATGGCTCAGGTCTTTATTCAGTCACCTCTCACAAATCTCCAAGGTTGGAGGTTGCATGAGAACCCAGACTGCCTCTTCCACTGCTTGGCTGCCCTTAGGGTGAAAAAGATTTCCCTTTTATGTAATCTAGCCCTCTTTATTTATGTATGCTCAGTCTTTTTTCCTTCTGCCACACACTGCTGTGAGCAGCCAGACTGTTTTCCTCATGACTTCCTCGTAGGTACTAGAAGGCCCTGATTAGGTTCCCCAGAGCTTTCCCTTCTCCTGGACAAACAAATCCAGGTCCCTTTGTCTCTGCCCCAAAGGGTAGCCTCTGAACATCTTGGTGGACCTCCACTGAACTTGCCCATTTGATCAATGTCTTTCTTGTACCAGGTGGGACAAAATTTGATACAGTACAGTAGGTGTAATCTAAGGAGTGTTGAGAAAAGGGGAACGACCATTCCCCTTGATGTACTGAATGCTGCTGTTGATATAGCCGAGGAAGCTGTTGGGCTTGTTGGCTGCACAGGCACACAGCAAGCTCACAGCAGACATGCTCCTCTGCTGGAGCATCCACAGCCTATATCTCTACAAGGAGTAAACAAAGTGCCTCACTGGTGACCCTGCTTCTGAATCAGGAATCCCGAGCTCAGCCCTGAATTCATCTGACAGCTCCAGACAAAAAAAAAAAAAAAAAAAAAGAAGATTATAATTATCAGCTTCTGAAATGTGTGGTCTTCTTTAATAATAGGGACAACAAGGTGACAATTTATTTCCTCTGCCAATGTGTTATACTTTATCCTAATTCATCTCACTTGTATAGTTTTTTGTTTGCTTTTTTTCCTGACCTGGCAGATTGTAAGCAAGGCACTTTTTAGAAGTTATATCACATGAACTCTATATCCAGGAAACATTCAGAGGTACCTGAGGCTAAAATAGAACTTGTTGAGCCCAAGAATAGAAATCATGCATGCTGCCCTGAGATTATTAGGGTTTTGCTTGGAAGAAACCGGATTCTTTTCACAGGTTCAACCACAGGAGTTACAGCTAAACCAGCTTTAACTCAGTAATAGTCTGTCTGGGATGTAAGGTATAATACCTCACTTTGAGCTGTCACAGCTCCTGGTGCCTCAGCTGTCCCTACAGCATACTGCAGTCACTTCTGTGCGGTGTGGGCATATCAGTAGTTTGTATGAGATATCTCTCAAGTGTGTTGTAATGCCTTCTGGGTAGCTGCTGTAACTAAGAATGAGCTAATATACTCTCTCCCTCTGCCAGACTTATTAGTTTAGAATGAGTGTTGTGAGAACTACAGCCACACGTCTGCCAATACAGAGCTTTGGGTTTTCAGTTGGCTCAGGGAATGAGCACGGTGAGATCAAATCTGCCTGAAAATATACTCTGTAGTTGTACCCTACCACTGTCTCACAACTAAGTTGAGCTATGCCGGCTGCAATATTTTTTCCCTTCCCAATTAATTGTAAGTTTTTGCTTATCTTAGAGGAACAAAGTGAGTTTTTACACTGAGAAATGTACTCCTTTAAACCAAAAGCTTATTCTGTATTAGTTTCTATTTCTTCTTTTTACAGACCTTTAGAGAGAGAACTCTCTGAGCTAAAAATCACGAAGTCCCCTGTTAATGTGAATAAACCTACAGAAGAACTTAAATTTCCTGCTGAAGACTGAACTCTTCCTGTGCTTGCATCTGTGCAAGTATTGTCTCCATCTCTCAAAACCCACAAATACCCACCCACTTGATAATGAACTGTACCTTTCGCCTCCTCACATGTACAGGGACATGTCTAGCTCTTGGAAGCTGTTAGGCAGATTGAAAGGAAGTGAGAGAACTAAGAAAGAGGCTGGGTACAAGTTAGCTTGTTGCGGTAGATCGCCTACACCACATGACAAGGTGACTCATGAGTAAGCAACTGCTTCATACTGGAGGAATCCTTAAAAGTATTTTGCAGAAATAGTTTATGGCCTTCCGCTCCTGTTGTGGAGGCTCCTCATGGCTTAAGCCTGTGCCATGTCCACACAGAACTGCTAATCCCTCAGAGCACTGTCTGAAACACAAGCCTGATGTCATTTCAGTATTTGCTAGAAAGAGCATGAATCGGCTGGTACCTAACCCTAGCCTTGTGTGAAAATAATGCAGTGTATCTTTTTCTAGGAAGAAAGGGTGATGTGAATTTTAACTAAAAAATAAAAAAATAAATAAAAATTCCTGCTTCTAAGCAAAATCCCCCAAATCTGCCACCCAAAATTGGGCAGAAATTTCCTTTCCCTTTAGCAATACAGTTGCTGTCAAAATCCACACTGTTTTCAGTTGATTTCATTCACAGAAAATTTACTGCAAATTTCATGAATTCTGCTTTCTGTCTTTAGAGAGGAAGAGCTGTAGATTAGAATTTGTTGATGAAATAGGACATGCAGTGAATAAATGCTGAATATTCAGCTGAATAAGTGTTATTTCACGACCATAAAATCTAATTATGCCAACACAAATATTTTAGCACCAAGTAAAAAGAAACCTTAATAAAATTCAAGTAGCTCAATGGAAAGAAAGTGACATTGAAGTTAAAGGGCATGGAAGTTGAAATAAGCAAATGGAAAAAAACCCTACATATTTCAATGCAGTTCTGTTTTGATTTTAAACATGCTATTATTATGTGTAAGGTAAGTGTAATTTCAGAAAAGAAAATAGGTATTTGCCTTTTTCAGTGTGCAAAATAGCACACAATGCACTTGCCTAAGAGTTTTTGAAAGCTGCCACTTCTTTGTTAAATCTTTCTTCCTCTTTCTAAAAAAATTCATTGATTCTGGAAAGTACTTGGCAGCACTTCAAATCCCACTCCCACTGAGTCCACCCAGGATTTTGTCATTGACCTCAATGGATGAAAACTTTACTTTGCTTCTGAAAATCTTGCCTGTGATAGCAAGATCATTTTATCACAACATGTCTGTAATCAGCTGTTTATTAAAATTTTCAGTCTTATTTGAAATTTTTAATACCAGGAAAAGGAAAAATAAAATAATTAGCCAAGCTTCTATACAGCCACAAATATTTCCAATTTGTAATTTCAAGTGTTAGCTCTGGGAAGAGGTTCTAATCACGCTCAGCAATCTTCTTGGTTTACATCCAATCACAGGTTTGACGCTGAAACACAGTGCTTGCAAAAGATTGCCGAGAAATGATTGAAAGACGAAGAACCCTGTGTGGGGTTTTTTCATTGTTTTGCTGGTTTTTTTCCCACAAAACTTCTGAATCAACAAGAAATTTCAGAAACCCATGATGCGTTTCATGAGCCACAGTGCACAGGGACATATCTTATCAAATTAGTTTTTCTGAATTGTTTTATTAGCTTGAGACACAAACAGTACCAACCAGAAAAAGTAGATGGTGTGGTTGATGATAAGTTTTCAAAGATTTTGGAAGGAAATGGGTGATGCTTCCCATACAAATAAAGATGTCAAAATGTTTTAAAGTATTACTGAATAATAAAAATATAACCAGCAAGCAGCTCTTCAGAAACTTTCCTGACAATGAAAAAGGAAATAGAAAAAGCAAGATTGTGAGAATTTGTCTGCAAGTTTCCCATAGGAATACATAAGCAGTAGTTAAAGAAGAGCTTCTTCCTGTTACTGCCCTGCAGCTCGATTAAATTGCTCTCACAGGGGCTGGGTTAGGTTCTGCATTTCCTTCTTTTTCAGAAAAATCATCTTCTGCATCTACACTGAATCTAGAATTTCCATTTTCACTGGTATTGTTAGAAAATTGATTTTGCATTAGTAATTTTGGACTTGTACCCTAAAGTATCAGAAAAGCTTATTAGGAGATTTAACATCCATACTGAAATGTAAGTATGTAAGTTTGTTTTGCTAAAGGTAGAGCATAAAAAAGTAGCACAGTTCAGGAAATGGCAGCCTTTAGGCCATCACTCCTGCCTTCTCTATTTAAGGTATTTCTAGCAGCAACATGTTTTGATCATAGTTGGATCTCTGGGGCTAAATACCTGTTAATCTATCTGTCTTATTAATTTGGGAGGGCAAGAATTCTGTTATCCCTATACCCAGATGTTGTCACTTGACTTACTGTTCAGCTGAATGTCTTTGTAATTTTTCTTCAGAGCGGCACTCTAGATGATAGTGAACTATACTCTATTTACATTCATCATTCTTCCTTTTTGTGTCTTCTGTCTGTGCTGGTAAGAACTGCAGTAGTTCACCTTGAATTCAGCCTTGCTTCCAGATTTCATAACCTCAGTAGGATCAGCTGTACTACTCCAATGAGCTAAAATTCACGTCTGAGTCAGCACATGGAAATTCCCTCTGAACTATGGGATTCCTGCCAGCATTTTCAGTATTGCTTAGCAGCTTCCATCAAGCAACTTTAAATACAAACAGCTGCTTCTACAGGCTCTATCTCTCTGAGTTTTTGCAGATTTTACAATTGTTCTACACAGTCAAAAAGCCAATGAGCTATAAGCGCTGCTGAAACAAAATTCTGGAGCAGACATAAAGCCTGTTTTTTTAACAATGTGAGATTTGCATTCCTGTTTTTCCTTTAATGCTTCTATTCATCTTAGATCACCGGCTTTGCTTTCTGTCCTACCCATTAGTCACACTGACTTGGCATTTCTAAAATGCTCACATACAAAAAAATATTTCCACTACCTTCAGGGCTCATCCAACCTCTTTATATGCAGTGATAACTGCTGGAGGTAAGCAAGAAAGAGGATTCACCAAACACTTCCCTTCCAGGGAAAACTCTCTTGTGAATAAAAGCTGCCAATTCCCTTAGTAATGTTTGCAGCCTTTTTTATAAGCAAACCAGCTGAAAGCATTGCTATTTGAAAAATATTCATAGAAAGGAAGAAGCATCTATTTTTAATGGGAATAAATATTCAAGAGATTATTCACTCTGTACCAGTTTTAAGAAGCCTTTTTTATTATTCTCCAACTAAACTGTAGGTGAGACGTGGGGAAGGAAGAACATGGTGTTCAGAGATAACATGAATGTAGTTCATCTCCAAAGTATGATGTTCATGTCAGGTTATCAAAAGAAATAATGCCACGTGATCATTCACATGATGAAGGCAAAAAAATGGCTACCCCTGCTATGAGTACCTTTAGTACAAGTTAGAATTTATTTTTGATGATACAAATATAGACTTTGTATGTCAGTCTAACATTGTCTGATAAATAGCAGTTGTGTCCAAATATTTATCACAGGAACATTAACCCTGGAGTAGACATAATGTGTGCCTATTTGATTTATACGGAGCCTTCATTTTTCATTCTGGCTCCATACGGAGACTTCCCAAAAGAAACTTCCACAGAGAAGTATTATCTCCCACTCAGGTGCTGATTCTTACACATCACAATAATCAAACTAATCTCAGGGGGTTCATCTAACAAAGGCTGGAAATTAGATGTGTATCCATGATTTGATTCCCTTCTTTATTAAATAGGAATCAAACCCATCCACCTCAGAAACTGCACCCTTATAACAGGATCATGGGAGAGGTACTTTCATAATTTTTATCCTTAGAAAGCTATAAATAAAGATGATAAGTAAGCCAACAAGTATTACTTTCTAATCTAGTGATCAAGACAGCCAGTTCAGTGGAGTCTCTGAAATAGAGGGATGTACCCAAAGGTTCATATATTCTATGTAAAACTGGTCATAAGGCAAAATGCATCTTGACTTAGTGTTCAGTTTTCATTGCTCACAGAGTGAATAATCTACTGAATATTTATTCCCATTAAAAGTAAATGCTTCTTCCTTTCTATGAATATTTTTTCAAATAACAATGCTTTCAGCTGGTTTGCTTATAAAAAAGTCTTCTCCATCAGCTTCGTTTCCTTAGGCTATAGTATTATGGGCCACTTACTCTGTTCTTATAAATTTTCAGAGATTGAATAGATAATGCAAGCAAAAAGGATTGGAAACAAACAGGAGTGCTGGCTAATTCTCTTTATTGTCCAGGAATATGTTCTAGAATGGAAGGGAAAGATGGACTCCAAGAACAAAACACACTACCACTTTTGCTTTCAGAAGTGGCTGTAAATAAAAGTGGTCTTGGTCCATTGTGCCTTTTTTCAGCTGAAAATCTCTCCAGAATGCTGAAGCAGGCATGTAAGTTTTTGAAGAGGCAGGATTTCAGAAGTTGGGTTAAGAAAACTCTTCTCATGGGCTGCTTTTTGTGGATCTCAGTCTGAAACATGTAACTGCCCATGAACTGACTCTGCAGTCATCACTGAGCACAAGGCAGGGTAGACTGTTTTTGTCATCACCAACAAAATAATGTATTCCTCCTGAAACTGAAAGGAAAAAATATGATATCTGAACCCTAGGAAAAGTACAGTACCTGAGCTCTAGAAAGTGCACCCATACCCATATGCTCAGGTCTGCTAACAAATGAGTATGCATCATATTCCAATAATAAGTCAATGAGTCAAGGGACAGAAAGCTGCAAGAAGGTATTTCTACCTGAGAAAATGAAGGTGAGTTCTCACTGGGCTGGGGTGCAGAAAGGGAGGAGTCTGTAGCAGGAATCTGGAATAGTGTAATGACGCTGCCAGACTGAGCCCTTTTCAGCAGGTTACATGGCATGACAAGGGTATAACTGAGGTGCAGAGCAGGATCTTTGAACAAAGCAGCTTTCTTGAGCATTGCCTACTTTTGTGTCAGCTCCTGCAGTTGTTTTTTTTCTTCATATCTCTATTACTCTTTTTATTTTTAGCTGCCATTTCTCCTCTCCTCTAGAGATGACCTTTTCTGTACTCCTTTCACTTTTCATGACCCAGAGATTTCTCCAGGCAGACCATATTCCTGGCTGCTGGGTATCTGCACAGGATGGAGCAGCCGAGACACATAAGAAGTGGTTATTGTAGTGAGTCTAATCACCACGGCAACCACCTCACAACATCTCCCTACTCTTGGCTGAGCTTGTAGATGTTTTTCCCCTTAAGTTCCCTCTGTAAAGACCCCCAGAACAAATCCTGTGTTCTTTAGTAGTAAGTGTTACTGCCTAATGCTTGTGCCCAGGCAGATGTCTGCTATTGCTTTGAGTTATTGACTGCAAGCAGTGTGCTGCAAAAGAAATCAGCTGTGACAGTAATGGCTCAAACCCAAGAGGTTAATGATGCTGAGGTAGAAACTTGCCAAATACCCTATAGTCATGCATACAACCCAGAAAAGCAAAGGTGGTTAGGAACCCAAGGCATTTCTCAATCTGTGCAAAAAATGTTTTTGCATAGATCATTTCCATTCTGTATCAGTTATTTTAATAAGCATGTTTGAATGTTTATTCGTTGCAGGTTTCATACCGCCATCAGCTTGAAAATTTTGAGACCTGTAGCTCTTGAAGAACAGGGCACATCTGAACTCTCTGGTGGCAGTTAGCTGGAAGGGTCATACAGCAGCCTAAAAAAAGGCCAGAAAAAAACGGTTAAATGGTTTTGTGAGAGGATGTGGAATAAAAGTTTTCGAAGTTTTCATTCTAGAAAAACAGTCCACATAAAATAGATTTCTAGGTGCATGAATCCCATTTTGAAGATGGATCAGTGGTAGAAAACAAGAGGGCTTAGACACACTAAGAAGTCTAGATGCAAAAAAAGAACAGCCATTTATTACCTTGAGCAAAATGTGCATGATGCTTTCATAGACCACTGTGTTTTTAGCGCAGTACAAATGGCTGTCAGTCATGTGTCTCTCTCTCTTTCTCCATCTCTGCTACATTTGGGCATCTTC
Organism: Neopsephotus bourkii; assembly: GCF_033783945.1. Classification (NCBI taxonomy): domain Eukaryota; kingdom Metazoa; phylum Chordata; class Aves; order Psittaciformes; family Psittacidae; genus Neopsephotus; species Neopsephotus bourkii. Next base: position 5,115,842 of record NW_026902293.1, read on the forward strand.
ATGCTTTTGCAGCTTCTACCCCTTGTGGGTTGCTTTGGAGTTTGTGCGGGAAAGGGATGCTAGCCCTTCTTGCTCTTTCATCTTCTCTGGAATGACAGCTTTTAGTGTTTCTGGGGGTAGTCCTGTGGAGCAGTAGCAGAACTTCCAGTACTATAAATTCTTTGAGGGAGCACTTTTTGTAGCTTTGGAAACTGTCCTGGGAGTTTTATCTCTGCACCACCTGCTTTAAGAGATACTTGTCCACGCTAATATTTCCATGTCAGTCACTGCAGCTGAACCAGTCCATTCTTTGTCTGTGGTTTCTCCATAGTTTCTGCCAGGCTGTCAACATAGCTTTTATAACTTGAAGTTACAGGATGAAAACTATGATGTATCTGTAAGGGCATCAAAATTTAAATGGGATAATGAGATGCCATCAGCAGTGTCTCAGAACATTAGAAGTCACTGTAGCAAAGAGAACACTCTATATGTGCCTACCATAAGACGCACAAGGATAGAACAAAGATCTATCAACATTGCTATGCAGGGAACGAGCATTAAGTGCAAGACAGCTAAAAAATTAGCATTCTCAGTTCCAGAAATCAGTGGTTTAAAGACCTCCTGATTCAAATAGCAGCGGGAGAAATGCACAAATGAGGACAAAGTACCAACCATCTGCTTGTATTTTGGTAACTACCATGTTGAGATCCCATTTCTAAAAATTATGTTCATCCCAAAGCATGACTTCTTTTCAAAATAAGTGTTCCAGCTCTCTAAAGGTCCACAGTCTTTGACTTTTTTAGGAAAGCACAAAAGATGATGGAATTTGGAAAGTTTTTAATTTTCAAAAGAATAAACCTGAAATTATCTATGTAACCAGCTCATACAGCATCCTCAAATACTTGTGGGACTCCCAACTCTCAAATGGAAATTAATCCCATTTGACTGAGGGTTGTAGCTACTTATTACTTCTTCAAAGTAAGTGGAAATTTGATCATAGCAGTACATGGTCCTAACAACTTGCCTCACATGAATGGCAAGTGTCTCCAGACTAATATCACAAAATTATGTTATGATCATATGTCTACTCAAGTAGTAGAGGAGGAGAGGAGTATATAGACTTAGGTGAGCCATATGCAGTCTAGGCATATGAGATGCCTAGGCATACACCAGTAGACACTACCTCAGTACAGGATGGTAGCCCACCAGCTGCCTAAAGGCCATGAGGAAAGAGAGTGGTGGGTAATGGTATAGACAGGATGAATTGAAAGACATGGGGCCCTTCAGCTCCTCACAGGCTATTGCATACACAAAGTAGAATGAATTAGTTAAAGCTATCAGAGCATGCAACTCCGGCTCATAAAATGAGCATTCATTCTTCTGCAGTCTCTCTGGCTGCAGAGCAGCAGCTTCTTAAGATATGTTATCTTGATCACTTGAGATCTTCTATCCATATATTTAATCTATATTTCTAATATAACCAGTAGTGTTTACCTAGTTCTTTGTTTCTAAAAGAAGAAAATCAAATGTCCCTCAGTAAACTGCATGGCTGTCTGTCTCCAAATTAATATTTTTCAAAAAAACTAAATGGAATTATTTTAATAGAACTCCAAAACTTCAGGAAAGGAACTGGATTTTAAGAATAAGCTCTTTCATAAGACATTATGAAGTCTATTTACTCTTGTCATTTTAGAGAACAGTTGTTCAGATTGAAATTGGAGGTCACAGATTTGTTTTGCATTTGAAATGGAAAAACAGATACTGAACGGAACCCAAGGCATGACTGAATACATCTCATATCAGAAAGTTTAAAAATTCAAAACTTTTGAAAGTTTTTCAAAAAAATTGCCTTTTATATTTTATTTTTATTCCAAGCAATCAACGCTTATACCTCAACAGAAGACCAAAAGCTGATGTGAGCCATCACAGCCGGTTTTAACATTGCCAGACTACAAGAAAATACACTGTGTACATATTTTATCTCATGATTAACCAATCTTACAAAGAGGATAAACATAAAGGTTTCATTTTAATCACTCTGCTCATTGACATATTTTCTCATCATTTTGGAGACAAAAAAATAGCAGTTTATACAAGACAAAAGTTGGGATTTTTTTCATTTCCATTGAAGAAATTCATGTTAATTATTCTTCTGCACCTGCCTAATGGGGCTGAAGTAATTCTATTGTCATATTGTTGTAGATTGTTGCTTTGTGTAATGTATCACCCCTGCTGTTTCACTTAAAAAAAAAAAATTCTATACTCCTCCATTATTCAGCAAGGGCTAATGATTATTCCAGCATTTATACTAGCTGCACTGTTGTTTTGATTTTAATTGACTTCACTTTTTTAATTAAGTACACCGGTTTTAACAGTGTTGTTGACATGCATGGTTTTGTCTTTATCAGTATTTCTTTCCATTTGCATTCTGTATCTACTGACAATTTACTTAGGTCCGTTCTATGGCATTATACAAATAAGTACTCTGCAAGGTTCATCATCTCATTTCACATATTATATTTATCTAATGGCCTGAAATATTTGAAAGTATTCTGAAAAAAATAACTTCAAATATACACTGCTTTTAATTTTAAACATTATGTTCATAACAGAAAATCTCTTAATTGCTAGGATAGGCCTAATTTATCTTTTATGCAAGTTAAGCAAATTATTTTTTAATTTTGAGTCTACCATGAAACTTCACAAATATACTTTAGAAGTTCACTTCAGCTGGCTTTACTTTACAGCTTAAGAAAAAAAATTAAAGTCTGTGTTTTTAGAAGATGTTAATGCAAATACCAAATGGGCTTCTAAAATCAGATCAGTGTTGCTTAATTCCTACAATGAAACAGTTTTATTTTTCCAAGGAGTAATTTTTCTTCTAAACCTGAAGCAAATTCCTATTAAGTCTCTGGACATTGTTCCTGCAGCCTTTCAAAGCAGCTCAGTTAACTGATTTGTCATAAACACTATCCATTATAAGCACAGCATTAAGCAAAGTCATCCTGCAGAATTCATTCCCCTCTTCTTCTCCTCTGGCCCCAAGTCTTGAAAGTTTGGTTCATCACTTATCACAGCATAGGATGATAATAATAAGAAAATAATAAGAAAATGGACCTAAAAGGAAATAATTTCTAATTAACATTATTTAAACAAAAGTAGTAGACATTGCACAGGCTGAGAAATCACTCAATGCAAAATTCAAAGTAAATCAGAATAAAATGACCCTGTTACATTGCTTATACAGGTTTTTAACCCAAACCTGACTGAGTCCCACTGGCAGATGCCTTATTTTAGTGAGGAATTTGTGCAAGGCATGGTATGTCTGTTTTGTCATTGAAAGTGGTAGCAGGCATGCTAGAGAGAAGAGCAGTCCCCATACCCTCGTTTCCTCAAAACCCATTGACCCAGCACTGTCTGTGAATGAAACATGACTTATTTCTCCCTGGAGCTGTATTCAGACCTCATGGTACAACTGTCTCAGTGCTGTTTGCTGAGCTTTCATTCTAGAAATGGAATGACTAAAAGACAACCCACAAAGTACCCACAAAGCATCTTATTAGTAAAGCAAGAAGCCAATTTCTGAGTACAGATTGGGCCATACACCACTGACCACTAAAAAAGTAAAGAGAAAGGAAGAATTTCTGTGTAAAATAAAACCCAAAGCATACAACTAAGAAAATCATAACAGCCAATGTTTCCATACAGCTTTGCTCCTCTTTATTTATGTGCATTCAGCATCGTATTTTATACATGAAAGGAGCCTACCAATTCCAAGTATTCACAAGCCATAATTCACTTCTTTACAAACTGCAAAAATAGCATCCTCTCCCCTCCATACATGTGCATCCCTCTTCCTTGGGATCCTTCTTTTAAAATGTTTAAGTTTTGAGGCTTTGCAGTGTAATTTCTAAATTTCTGTGTCACAAAAAATGTTTTGGGTTTCTTTAACTGTTTGTGAAAGTTTGGATTCTCATCTCCTCAGGTGCATAGGACCAGGTGTTTCATTATAAAGATTAAAATCCATGCAATTATTGACAAAAATGTGGGCTCTTGATATGTGTGATCACAAACATGGAAGCTTTCTGGACATGATTTCAGTTCTACCAGCAAAACAGTGTATCTCTTGAAGAGGTTCACTGGCAAGATAGTAACTGAAATGAGCCACTGCTAATATACACATACTTTAAAAATGAGCCAATACACTATTTAAAACTGCAGATACTGAAACATTTATTATACAGCAGAAAGGACACACAGATAGCAAGACAACCGAAAAAATTCTCAATTGGGAATGAAGTTAACTGGCCAATAAAAACCAGCTTTTCTTGGCAAGGGCACTAATACCTAACTTGGGAATTTAGGGAGAAACTTCCATGTATTTAAAGAAGCCACAGCAAGGAGAATGGAAACAGAGCAAAACTGGTCTAGAGGCTGAGGGGGAAATCTCAGGGAATTACAATAAGAGGATCTGTGAGAGAGTTGGAAGACTTGAGCAAAGCTGAGAGACCCCACATTCTGCTGAAGGAGGAAAAAGGAGAGCAACAATTGGCTTCCACTAAATACGCAGAGGAGTTAAAGTATTCTTCGGTCCACCATGTCAAGGTCAGTTCCAAAGCCCTCTAGGGAAATGAAAAAGAAATTAAAGTATTTTTCTCCTCCTACTCTTCCCTCTGAGAGTTAAAAACCTGGGGCCTCTGTGCAATCATTTCACACTGCTATTGCAGGACCCACCTTTGCAACCACTTCTGTGTGTTTTGTTCCAGGAATGTTTTGAGACAGAGAGGAAACAAAAACTCTACTGTCATTGTGCAAATGTTAAGGAAATGCTGTGATTTGATTTAACACTCCTCCTGGAGCATGTAGCAAGGCATGGGTGATAGGCTGGATTCATTTCTTTCATCTCATGGCTTGGCAGTTTCTTTGGCCTTAGGAATATGAATATCATATATTGGCCTGCAAAACCAGACACTGACCTGACAAGCCTAAATATTAAAAAAAAAAAATACTTAAGGAAGTAACAGTTGTAACACCATCAAGAGCAGGACTTGAGGCTTTCTCCTTGAAAGGCTGTCCCTGCAGCAATGAATTACATCAGGCAAAAATAGAGAGCGCACTGTCAGTTACAAAGGTTGTTGCAGTAATCATCTTGTACTTCTGAAACATTTCTTCTCATTTGCAGTTCAACGACTTGACAGGGCTATTGCGTTTTCATTCTGATGTCAGAGATTCATGTGCAGAAGCAGGTGGAGATGTGGGGGATAGTCAAGGTGGAGCTTTGCATTAGCACCTGAGGAGCTATCAAAAGTCCATGCCAGGGCAGGGGAGTCAGCAAAAGCTGGGGTGGGAGTTCTGCCCTTATGCTCCTGCCAGCAGACACCTGATTCAGACTGACCCACAGTCACCCCCAAAGGGAGCACCACAAGCCACTGATGCACGGCAGGATAAGGTGGGAATGGTTTTTGAGGTCGCTGCTCTCCCCAGCCAGAGCAAAGCCTCTCAGATAGTTCAGTGGGCTGGGTCTCACCCTAAAGCTGGTCCTGCTTTGCTGCACTGCACACAGGGCTGTGCAGGAAGGCCAGGGCAGACAAGTGATTTTGAGCCAAACTCCGGGTGAGCAAGCTGCCACCTGAATCCACAGATCAGAGGAAGCTCTGAGCACATCTTTACCTTGATTTTGCTCACATGCAGTGAGCAAATGGAGTTTTCTCTTTCTCCACCCCTAAGTACAGCTCCAGGTCCCTGCTACCAGGCCTCCTTGTCTACATATATGGCAAGACTGTCCTTACCCCTCCACCCTTAGTCCTGCTAGTCCTTCCCAGCCCTTGAACAAATTCCTATTTTATTCAAAATCTGTCTTAAGGAACATTCTCCCTTCTCTAACCTCCCTGTGCCACCCGTTGGATTGCTAGAGCACTGCAGCTCTCCCCCAGCTTTTCATCCACACCCCTATCCTTCCCCTCACCATCTCCATCCTCTCAGGGGCTCCTTGCTACCTGTGATGCTGACACTGAGCTTGGGAAGAGACATGCAGCATCAAAAACCAAAAAGGAGGCCCATGGCTCCAAACCCTCCAGGATAAAGAGGACAAGCCCTCCTGTGTTCAATAGTAAAATGCCTGTGTGACTTCTGGCTGAAATACCAATTCAGTGGGTGAGAAGTTGGATCGAGGGTATCCATCCAGATGGACTTGTCAGGAAAGCAGACCAGCGACCCAGCAGCACAGGATCGTAGGAAAACTTTAGTAGACGATTAAAGGAAAAGAAAATCCTATCCCATGAAGATTCATTCTGCAGGACTTGCAGATGGAATTCAGCAAATGCAGTTTTTTAAAACTATTTTCATACTGCTTGAAGTTTAAATTACAGCACAAACTTTACTGTGGAATTGCTCTTGATATCTAGATAATTATATGCTGTCTGCGTCCCTCATATTTTTGCATATTGATAACTTACTACTGGTTTGTTGTAACCTGATAATTTTCCGTAGTTTTATTATTTATAACTTATAATGTTTTTATTTCATATAAAAATATTATACTATTACATGCTGGACTGAATAATATTTTTAAGCTTCAGCAATTTCCAGTGCTTACAATTAATTAAATGCAATGTATTCAAATAGACAAATTCCAAATGGTACTGAATGATCTTTTAATGTTAACTGTATGGTTTATGGAGTTCTTTTCCTTGTATGCACTTTAAATATTTTATTGTTTTATTAGTGCTTTTATGTGATTTCAAAACAATAGATTCCTTAGCCCATTGTCTTATAAATTAGATCAGCGTACTATTGGTAGAAATATTGCAAGCAAATACTATATCTCAGTTAATATAAATACATCAATATTTCATTTATAGTTTACAATTCTATTACCATCCATTAGACTTTTAGACGTGGAAAATTTTATCTCAGACCCATTTTTTCATCCATTCAACTAAGGAAACCATATAAATATTATGCCATGTTCTTCTACATTATGTTTAAACAAATAGGTTATTATTTTTTCAAACGACTCATTCTTGGTTGTGTTTGCTGTTCCATTTTCATGTGTTTCTGTAAGCAATAATGTATTTTATTAACTTTTAAAATTTCTCAAATCCTCATAACTCCTACTGCTTGCTTTTAAACGCAACCAGAATTATTTTTAAAGAATGATAGATACAATCTATGTATTATTTAACTTATTTAAAGTCTATTTGTAATCTTCTTCAAGGATGAATCACATTTTAGAAGGATCTGGCATACAGAGCTTAGTTTTCAAGAGGGCCACGCAGAACAATTTTAGGGATATGTTCCTGGTCCTTGCTGCCAAAGCCAGATTTTCTAGAAACCTCACACTTTGTCAAGCGGGCTCATTTTCCAAAGCACATTGGTGTATTCCTACATTAGTCACCTCCCCCCTTTATAAAACCCTTAGCCAAAACACATTTTATATAATGATAGCATGCATGGCTATCTTGTGTGATGACCTCATTTGGGCACTTATTTTGTTGTCTAACTGAGAACAGGGCTCCTTAGCAAATTCTGTTGAGCTGTGTAAAGTGTGCAGCTAGGCTCGTCTCCTCTTTAGTGAGGTCTTCTAGGTCACAACTGAGTGTTTGTTTTCTCCATCCAGTGGGTAATTTGGTTTTTAATAATGTTTTTGACCCCATTTGCGAATTGCGTGCCATAACTAGGAAGGGATGGGCCCTGCAGTAAGCAATTAAGTCCTGCAGGAGTAGGGCTGCTTATTTTTCACTGCAGCAGATAATCAGAATGCTATTGCTCAAGTGTAAAATGCAGAAATTAATGATCCTATATAATACAGATTAAAGCTTTCATTTTAAAAACTATCAGTGCAGAAGAACAAAAGTAGGGAGCCCTGCACCCACTTTGGAATTTCAATATGTGATATCGCTAACATATTTGAGAAAGCTGCCTGAATACAAACCAGAACAAAATTCAGTCATGTAATAGTTTAAATAAATGATCAGATCTGAACTCTAACCGTGCAGTCACCCTCACTGCTACTTAGGAAAAGGTGTTGTTGAGTGTAAACATTGTCCAGTTCATTTTGTAACTTTCCCGTTTTTATGGGCTTAATAAAGCAAAAAGATCATTTTCCATAAGTAGACTAAAACTGTGTGTTACAAAAAGTAAAGAACAAATACAATGATTTTAACTCCTTAAAAGGCTTAGCTTCAGAGAGAAATAACGTTTTTCTAAAAGAGCAATATATTACTCTAAATCCCACGAAAATTCTCTGTGTATGTATACAAGCATCTAGAAACTAAATGTGTGGCTACTGCATTGTAGTAAGCAGACTTACAGCATGAAAGCAGATTGGGATCCCATCTTGCTGGTTGCTGTAGAGGAAGGCAGCATGGTGACATAGTATAAATAATAATTGTATGGACAAAAGGATCACGCTGTATTTCTATTTGTTCTGGATTGTGTACAGATTGCACACAAAGGCTGTTAATGGGGGAGACTGAAAAAAGTATATGATGTACATAACCTACAGGTGATAAAGAATTAAGAAATACAAAATACGGATTTCTGCATATTTTTTTTTCAAGCCATGAAGAAAAAAAAAGAATTTAAAATGTTTTATTTACACCTAAGATTAAATATTCTCAAATAGCTAAATCGCTCAGTCAGTATCACAAAGTGCCTGTAATATTCCCACAGTCTGGGGATGTGACTGAAGAAAAGATGTTTTTTTTTATTTATTTCCTGTGTTATTTAAACACCAGTAGTCATAATCTGTTTTTCTGGGCATCATATTTCTAGACTCTCTTTCACTTCCCTGACTAGGCTGTCTGGAACTGCTTTCTTCTATAAAGTCGTTGTCTTTTCATTTCACACACACAAAAAAAAAAAAAAAAAAAAGAAAAAAAAAGAAAACTGACAGCTTCCATTTTTCCAAACATCAAGTTGTGGTCAATTGCTCAAGGTGGCTCAAAGTGGAGACCAGTGTCGAGTGGTGCCCCTCAGGGGTCAGTTTTGGGATCAGCGCTGTTTAACATCTTTGCATCTTTGTCAGCAACATGGACAATGGGATTGAATGGATCCTAAGCAAGTTTGCCAATGAAACCAAGCTTTGCAGTGTGATTGACATCTAGACAGAAAGATAACATCCAGAGGGACCTAGACGTCCTTGCGAGGTGGGCCAATGCCAACCTCATGAAGTTCAACAAAGCAAAGTGTAAGGTCCTACCCCTGCGTCTAGCCAATCCCAAGCACAAACACAGGCTGGGTGGAGAATAGATTCAGAGCAGCCCTGTGGAGAAGGACTTGGAAGTGTTTGATGAAAAGCTCAGTATGACCCAACAATGTGTGCTCACAGCCCAGAAAGCCAACTGTGTCCTGAGCTGCATCAAAAGAAATGTGGGCAGCATGTTGAGGGAGGTGATTCTCCACCTTTACTCCAGTTTTGTGAGAACCCACCTAGAGTACTGCTTTCAGCTCTGGGGCCCCTAAATTAAAAGGACCTGGACTTATTGGAGCAAATCCAGAGGAAGGCCATGAAGAGGTATAGGTCACCCCTCCTGTGAAGACAGCCTGAGAGAGCTGGGGTTGGTCAGTCTGGAGAAGAGAAGGCTCCAGGGAGACCTCAGAGCAGCCTTTTAATGCCTAAAGGGGGCCTACAAGAAATATGGAAAGGGTCTATTTTACAAGGGCATGTAGTGACAGGACAAGGGGGAATGGCTTTAAACTGAGAAAGAGAACATTTAGATTAGATATTAGGAAGAAGCAAGGGTGGGAAGGTACTTGAACATTTTTCCCTGAGAAGTTGCAGTTGCTTCATCCCTGGAAACATTCAGTGCCAGGTTGGATGGAGCTTTGAGCATCCTGGTGTAGTGCAAGGTGTCCCTGCACTTGGCAGGGGGGTTGGAACTAGATGATCTTTTCAGCCCCTTGCAATCCAAATCATTCTATGATTCCAAATACCTGGATAGTCCTTGGTCCTATTGCCCTGATGCAAAGGGGATTAGATACAATCCTGATGTGAGCCAGCACAGGCTTTTGCCTTTGCAGAACAAGGAAAAGCCCAACAGGAGTCTCCCCACTGAACTGAGTGACCTTTAAAGTAAGAAATTTCATGCTTGTCCCAGTCTCCCTCTTTTGTCTGGAACTACTTAGGAACAAGAGAATAAGAGAACCTTAAATATAAAAATGGTTTGTAAATGACAGCCTACCCTTTTGCCATGTAACAATTTCTCAGTCATAATAACAGTACGCATCTTTTTCTTTTCCACCAGAATAACTGCATTTACCTTACCATTAATAATTCACTACATAATCACTGCGGATTTGAAGAAGAGAGGATGAACCTTACCAAGGAAAGAATGTGACATCTACAGTCATGTACTTTCTTCTCACCAGTAGACATCATAAATGGCAGATCATGCTACTTTGCTGTATACACAAAGAAGAAAAACCTGAAGAATCAAATAAGTAATTTTCACCTGTTCCCAATGTGATTTAATGTGTACTTTGACCAGTTGTTTCTGCTAAAAATTGAGCAATCTGCCTATCTCTGAGAACCTACAAATCTCTTAACAACAAACTCTGCTGCAGATGATCAGATGAGTAACAGACAGAAACTAAATCTGGAAGCAAGGTAGACACATATACTTCTATGCCTTTTTTTTAACTTTAACTTTCATCTTCCTGATCTACTAATGGTCATTTTGGTTTACATAGTTAGCTGGTGGCAAAACTGATAGAAAGTGATTTCTCACAGGGACTATCTCTCCCACCCCGCTGCACCGCTCATTCTGTCACAGTAATGTCTGAAATTGGTTTTTGCCTGAAATTCACCATGTCAGTACAATGCTGAACTACAGTGTGAAACCATCTTAACACATCTAGAATAGTGTTTCTTGAACACAATGACCCTATCTATATCTATGCTGCCTGACTCACGATAAGGACAGACATCTCTTCCACAATTCCTGTATCCATTTTACTATCCCTGAAAGGTCAAGGCATTGGTCTTGGCTTATATGTCAAAATGTTGTGAGTTCCATTATACTTATGTGGTCTATCATGAGCTCATGATTTTGCCGTAATGAACTTGGTAGCAAAAGAGCAGCAATACCATACTCTTCAATTTTTCCTTTAGCAGCAACACTGCAGCAGGCTTTGCTTTGTGCCGCATGATCGATTCAAGGGATTTGCACACAGGGTTCTGTAGGTCAAATTCAAGTGCTGAAATTCCAGAGTGTTGAGATGTCAGAAAAGCTGCAAACCACATTTTGAACATTACTAATGTACTCACCCTGAACACTGGGCAATCAAAAATGTATGACTACTGGAAACACATTTTGAAACTACTATTTCTTTAAAGAAGATTTAAAACAAACTACAGAATGCAGCACTTGATACAGAGTGCATTGAGCCAAATTCAGCTCTGTTTCAAATCTACTATGTTGCAGAAAATGTGGTTTGCATGATATTTTCAATCAAATTCAAAAGGAAAAAAAAAGAACATAGAGTTACACAGTCCTGCAACATCTGTGGCTCTGACCCAGACTGTCACATACATGAGCTTTGTCCTGAGCAAAAGCTGTTATCACCTGCCTCAGGCAGTATCTGTTTTTTTTTTATTTTGAAAGCAGACCTAAATTATCTCAAAAATGTAGAATACCTAGAAGACCTCTTCCTGAGTAAGCTGTGGCATCCTCACATCCATGGGGAAGGCACCATCCAGAATATGGCAGAACTGAACTTTCCCATCGCATGCTATATGCATAGTATGGGAGAGGAACTGCTTCCTGAGGGATGTTCAAGATGAAGGAAGTGAGCAGCTTGAAGGAGAAAGAAGTCTGGGAAGAGGAAGGAGAGGGAAAAGTATGTGGAGAAACTGAGATTCCTGTAACCCAAGGAAATGGGCAAGGGAGATGGAGTGTGGGTTTGAGGAAGGAGGAGAGAAAAGGAGATATCTTAACTCATATTTCTCTCAACTATCACCACAAGCACCATTAATCTCACTGACTCTTTTGTTTCACCAGTACCTGTCCACCCAACTCAATTGGACAATCAGATCTCTTTGCCTCCAACTCTGTCACCACTTCTTGCACTGAGAATCTGCTTTGGCACCACAAGGAAGTTAATTTTACCCATACCACCGAGAAACCTAGGAGAAGCTTCACTGGTAGGGAAAACTCCTTAAATATTAGACAGCTATAGTTCTGAAACACTGAGAAAATTTCAGAAGGCTTTTCAGAGAGTTGGGAAACAACTCATAAAACTGCTGAGATCTTCATTCTGGATGCTCACAAGGCTGCAGCCTTTAGTCCCACTTGCAGGTGTTCCCAGAGCAGTTTAAGACTTAAGAGCCTCAGAAGAGTCCGGACGCTGCCCTGACTTGGAATCTCTCAGTGCAATTTTGTGTGAGGAGGCAATTCAGTAAAACCTTCTTGGGAAAATGAAATTCCTATTTCATAATCTCTCCTGGATTGAGCACAGACCCCATGGACCTCCTTATGGCTTAACCCTGCCATTTCCCCAGGCCAGGGGCAGGAAGGTCCTCTGGGATTCCCTTCTGACTCTGTACAGGCAACTGACAGTGCACCTAGGCATGAAAATGCAATTTTGTGCAGTGTTTTTAATACCTTCCCCAGACCATACTCCCCACAGCTTTGCTCATCTTTCCCTGGTGGCCTACCGAAGGTGGTTTTGTTTTCAGGAAGGCAGGTCTCTTTCTGCTTTGTTTCCCTTCAAGGTGAATAGCACAGGTACCACCTTTGAAAACATCTGAAACTTAATCTGTTGCAGGATACCCACCATCAACCCCTCGGGTGGCTCATATCTGTAGCTGTGAGATTGCCTGCTTCGTTATCATTCCTCTACAGCCTTGCTTTTGAAAACTGGCTTGCTCTGGGTGGAAAACATTTGTTTGTCCACAAATGGTCCACTTGAGGATGATTAACAGCCCTCTGCTGTTACTCCTGGGTTTGGATTAATTCAGGATACTACAGGGATAACTCAAACAAGCAGAGCTTGCAGACTGAGACCTAAATCACAGACAGCCCAGGCAGATATCTTAAGCTGCAGGCAGCACCTCCAAACCTCCCATAGCTCAGCCTGTGGTGGGAACAGGAAAGGGATGAGGAGCCTGGGAGCCTGCCCAGCCACCTTCTGAATACCCTGCAAGCCAGTAACTAGAGCACCAGAGATGTGAGCATCAGGGGCTTTTGGCTGGTGGGGTAGTCTAGGAGGAAAAAACCCTTGGAGTTTCATCATTAGATACCACATTAGGTACCATTAGATTCCATACGCTTGTTTTCCTGTTCAACTAGTACTCATTCTTCTTAGCGTCACCCAGAATTGAAGCGTAAGGGAGTAGAAGAGCTGTGTTTGTGCCTCTGCGCAGGTTGCCAATGCTCCACCAAAAATCCAGTTCTTTCATTCAGTGCCATCAGGCCCAGCAGCAGCTGGGGTCCCACTAAGCACAATGTCCTCACTGCTCTGTCTGCAGATAACTCCACACATGCTCTATCCTTTATTTTAAAAGATGGATTTATCTGTCTCTGCCTCTTTTTCTTCTCATTTTCCTTTCTTACCTTTAAGTGCTTTGAAAGGAAATCCAAAATAATTTGCTCATGCCTATTTCTTACAGTTTCTGCAATGACAATAATGAACTTTTCATTAGACCCATGAATGGAAGGTTATATTGTTTATATTTTCAATATAGACAGAGGATGGCAAATCAACCTTTTTCAATTTTAGTTGGAAACACGATCTAAATAGAGGGATTTGCTGTTTGGTTTTTTTTGTTTGTTTTTTAATAATCAGACTCATTTTTTAAAAACCTTGGGGGGAAGAAAAGTAAACTCAGCTTTTCAGCTAAGGGGTATGGATATCATGTGCAAAGATGAAAAGAGAAGCCAGTTCATAGAGCTCACCACCCTACACATTCATAAAATGACCACCTTAATAACAGTCAGTGTTTTACTTCGGTAAAATTTCATGCCAACAGACACACCATATGTGAAGGGGATTTACAAGAGATAAATCATTCCCTGTGCACTGACTAAAATTCAACACCTTTCACAAATATTGCAGGTTGTTTAAAATTGTTCAAATTTCCATTATCTTGTACAGTCACAGCATTTAGAAACAAGAAAGATTGGCGTAAAATACAAAGGATGTTAAAATGTCAGAGGCCCCAAAACAAAAGCAGTGTAAAACAAAGAATACCAAGCAAAAAATCTCAGTAAGCTTTCTGCACAGCTGTTACAAATGAGGTTTCATCAGGCAGTTTATCTAGCCAAAGATACTTTTATCACCTGGGGTTTTATTTTTGTTTTTATTTTTAAAGAGCTGGAGACCAATCCTAATTCTAACAAAGCTTTAATGTGTAAGTATGACAGTGAAGGTTCTGTGCATGTTGAGTTTCTTTTAGGCAGTTTCACCGGCCTATTAAAGACAGAATTTCTCAATTGTCAAAAAGATGCCAGTTTCGGGAGTCTTTAGGATAAGCCAATCTTTTCAATTAGGACAAAACCCACCACTACATAATAGTCTTTACAGGCTCATAAACCACCATACCACCCAAGATGTTAACAAGCTGGCATGTTTTGAGCATCAAAGATAGAGAGGAAACTGTGTTTACATGTTTGGCACAAAAACTAATGAGGAAAGTCAATTGGCCCTTTGTCTTGAGGGTCTGAAGAGCTGCGCTCTAATGTTTGGTTTCTTGGTTGGCACTTGTTCAAGTAATCACTCGTGGCCTGACAAAGCAGCACTTGTGTTTTATTAGTGGCCATGCTGAACTCTCCTGCCTGGGCTGTGTTGTCTCTCAATAGAGCGTTGCACCAGAGGGCATACTTATTTGAAAACACTAAATCAGAGCATGATGATCTTTGCCCGACAAATACAACCAAGAGAGCAGGCAAAAATGTTGACAACAGTTCTTTTGTTACAGAAAGTGAGGAAACAACAACTGGCGTGTGTGCGCATGTAAGAACAGTCCTGAAACATCAGTGACAAAAACAGCAAAACGTTGCTGCAATGAGATGCTCAGAGCCAACTGCATTCGCGCCATACTTGAGAACAGCTTATCAGCAAGGCTAAAATTTGTGTTGATCACAGGTGGGAGAGCAGACAAAGCATTTTTAAAGTATCGGGTCAGTGTGGCACAGGTGACAGAGTTACAGGCTTATGAAGAAGTAGTATAGTCCAAAGAATTTGAAAGTCACTCTTTCATCTCCTTGTGACAAGTAAAATGCAAACCCTGGAGGCTTGGTCTTCTTTATCTATCTGATAAACTCACCTTCAGTTTTCAAATACTTTAAAAGGCACAAACCTGCCAGCAAAATTGGGCTGCGATTCGTGATTTGGGAAACTGGACTTTCTTGTGAAACTGTTGGTACTCCTTGCCAAAAAGATGATGAGAGCAAACTTGCAAACTGACTCACAGCAACAGTCCCACTGACTGTAAGAAATAATTGCAGGGAGACAAATTAACTGTTCCACTTACGATGTCTGTATGTAGGAACCTTTACCAGTCTGGAGGTGTGGAAAAAAAAGTCCAGTGGGATTTAGAAATGAAAAATAATGACTAAATTGAAGATCCTTTATCTTGAATTGTTTTGTTTAAACCATCTTTTCCTGACACTTAGAATCTCCTATGTGGGATATATAGAATACATACAAGTTTTGCTACAAAGTTTTACATGCCACCTCCATTTGAATTCACTAGTTTGACAAGACTGTACATTTCTAATGAAACTACCTATAGGTACATTAGACATATGTTTAAGAATCTCCAATTTTGTAGGTCTGATTTCAGGGGTTTTCTAAAGTTGTGAGAAGGGTGAGACAAATAGCTTCTGTTTAAAATACATTTTTAAAAGACAAGAAAAAGATCTTATTAATTTTTGTTTCAGTCATAATTGAGTCTGAAGTAAAATAAATACAATATTAAAGTCTTCTATATGAAAAACTATTTTTATTTTTACATTTCATTATATGGAATATAATTTTGAAAATTTTCATGTATTAAATCCATGAATATTCACAGTCATACTGCAATTTAAATTATATAGGTAGGAAAAAAGGAAATATAACATGGACAGAAATTGTGTCAGGTAAAACAAACAAAACGAAGCAAGAATGTGGACTCTGAGTTTTCCTAATGGAACAGAGATGCAAAGACTATCTGATGGGTTAAAACTCTCCCATCAAGATCAAAAAGATCAAAATATCAAAATATGGCTCACCCTGCCCTTTCAAAATAACTTGTGACATCTCAAACAAGCTGAGTATTATACATATTATAACTGAACAGTCTCTAGACTTGTTCTGCCACCAAAATCATTAACCAATCTGTGAAACCCTGTAACAATTCTTGAATTGTACCCAAAGGACCACAAATTGTTTGCAGTAACTATGTGCCTGAAAAGTCGGTATTTTCTTAATTTTTGCATGATAGCTGGGCACAGTTTTTTGTTTTCAAAGACACTTTAGTTAATAAATGTCTTTCCAACTGAGGATGATTGTCAAATTACAGCAGGCTATATGTAGCATATAATACTGCATTGCTTGTCTGAAAAAACTCCAGTGCAGTGAGTATAGAAAAGCATTTCTGCATTCAGTTAGGTCTTGGCAGATGCCTGTTATCTGTCCAGAGACTTAACTCTTCCTCAGGAGAATACCTTGCAGGATTATTTCAGGGCATTGCAAAGGATGTGATACTTTGACACAAAATATATATTTTCACTGTAGTCTTCAGGCTCCTTGGCAAGCTCCTCCAACACGCTCCCTCAGGAGGTAACTCAGAGTGAGTGCTTGTTTGCACTTTTTAACCTGTCCTTTGTTGTGTACTTAGGAGTTCAGGATTAAAATCCAGCTTTAGCAGGAACCAGTATCTGCCCAATGAAGATGCAAATAAAGAATTCCATAGCTTTTTTTGTGAACTGAGCCCAATATAACCCCATGTGTATATCCCCTTAAAACGTTAAAATGACAGAATTTTTGTATTTTACTCTGTTTTGGAGAACAAAATAGATGTTCTTTCTCTATAGCAAAGTTTCTTTCTGTCACACAGTGTCAGGAATCAAGCAATCGCCTCAAAAGTAGTATGGGAACTGAATGAGTAAATGCAATATATAGCTGACACTGAACCTTTTGAAAAACAGTCTCTATTAATTCAGACCTCTCAATACTTAACTTTTACTTTTTTTTAACTTTTTGTTTTCTTCTCTAAAATTTTCCATTCATTTCAGCAATTACAACACATTTTTTCCAAACATTTTACAAGCTTTTCCTTGTCTTCAGGGAAACAGCATAGTACACTCCCTTGGTTTAGGGATTATTGTTAACTTCTGCACTGTAGTGGTGTGAATTACACTTTAAAACATAAATAAAGCATGTAACAGATAAAATAGCATAAAGAAATTTTCATTATTTCCTCCAAATTTTGATACAACAGGTACTCAATTTCTTAAATTTCTGCAGGTTTTTTTTCCCCACTATTTCTGTGTGTTGGATGATTTAAAAATTATTCTAGTGATTTTTGATAACTATACATCACAGTTACTGTTTGTTGGTTTACAAAAGACTAATTGCATAGTGTTTCATATGGACAGCTTAGAAGCATTTCTTTTGCAAACAAGAATTATACATTGATTATTGTTTCATTCTAACAATAGTAGTCAGAATTAGGTCGTGCATGTAGAGGCTTTACTGAGAAAGCTGCAGACTAGAGCACAGACAAAAAAAAGAAAATCAAACGTTTTTACCTGGGCTTTAACTAATATTTTTTAAATATACTCATTTCTTATTTCCCTACTGTTTAATTTTTTCCAAACATTTCCAGGGAAAACACTGGGTTTCTATTTTTTCATTGAAAAACAAATCTCTTATTTTCAACTGGTGCGTTTATAACCCATTCATCTGGTATGAGCACAGACACATGGAAATTATCTGCTTTTTAAATTAAAATACATATATATATATATAATTGAAAGCTAGTTTTTATAGGGCTTAAAAAGCAATGTCCTCAGCACCGACACCTATAAACATTCCTTGCTAGCAAAAAACCCAAGGTTTTTACCTATAAAAGAAAGAAGAAGAGTTGCCCCCTTTCAACGCAAAGCTTGTAACTTGAGTGTAGCATTTTGCAATACAAGTTATTTCGTGGAAGTTAAATTTATGACATGCTGAGCTAAAGTGAGCAAAGAAGTGGTATCATACTATCACACTGTGACAAGGACCTATAAAGGATGTGATTCTACAGTACTGCCAGTAGAATTATGAAGAATAGGATATGTTTTCAGGAATGGCCATTTTTACCCTAAGCCTTCACGGAGTTAAGAAACACAGGAATTTCAGTGCTAAGGAAGTAAATGTGGAAAATGTCTATTTTATCTGTGCTGTTTATGCCAGTGGAAAGATAGGTACACCATGACAGTAGAATTATAGCAACAAAACTCTTTCCTTAGAATTTCTTTGTTAGAAATATCTCTGTGCAGAAGAACAGATAAATTTAGCAACAGTATGTTTCCTAATAGTGAATCTTCTGCAACAGGGCTCTAACCATTGTTATAAATATGAATGCCTCTATGGATATATTTGTTCTTGGACACAGCTGGTAATGTAGTGCCTGAATCAAATGAAAATAAGAATAAAACGTAGTTATATCACCTGAAAATCAATGGCACTTACATGATACAACAGCAAAATGGAGAAACTCATGAAAACACCTCCAGTGTAAAACATTACCCAATTTAATTGACTTCCACAAATATACAATTTAGCCCCTTATTTTGCAGAAAATTCCTATAAAACTTAGAAAATCTCTCTACACTTTTAAACCTACCTGGTTTTAGAAGATTAAAAAAAAAAAAAAAAAAACCAGCAAAAAACCCCCCACTGGTTTTCATCTAATCTTACAAAGACCAATTTCTCATTATCTTAATTGAGAAATTCCCATTAAACCATAACTAAACTATAACATCTAAACATCTAAACCAGTGCTAAAATATAGAATACTAAATCTAAATATGGAAACCTAACAAAAACAACTTGATTTTGAGACTGTATCAGAATCCTACTGATACAATGGATATACTAAACTATAACATCTAAACATCTAAACCACAGTGCTGAAATACAGAATACTAAATCTAAATATAGATACCTAACAAAAACAACTTGATTTTGAGACTGTATCAGAATCCTATTGATACAATGGAAAACAGAAGTCAGAATCTACAGATGTGTATGTTTTATGATAATTCACGTTCCTAGTTTCAAGCATTCCCATTCCAATGTTTTGAACAATTTCTGTGTGAATCTTTCCTCACATCTTTTTATTAGTTAATCATTTTAATTTAGTCCTTAGCTTTGAGCTTTTTAAGCTTGAAACATACCCTTTACTTAGGCGAATTATTTTTCCTGTGGCAGCATACTGACTCCTATTCTTAATGCCAGGGAAGCAATACAAATAAATTACATTTAGCCATTCACAACTAGTATAGACATGAGAGACGGACTTGCTGAAGTATGTGTTTTAAACCATCTTTTTTTTTTTTGTCTACATGGCACAATCAGAGCTTTTAGATTGAATGACACTCAGGACATGGCTTATCTACTTTATTCTGCCTTTAATTTTCTAACAGAGTATGTGCCGGTGGTAAATGAGAGATATGTATGCATTCAGAAAAATATGTATCTACAATGAAGACCTGGAGCAGTGGCTTCGGTTTCCTCTTTCTTGCAAAACGTACGTACTATATCCATCCTGTCCCTGAAAAGACCTGACAATGAGGCCCTGGATACAGTAAGCAGAGTGAGAATCCTCTGGCCAAGATGCTTTCACAGAGTTGTAAGGATGGGCACAAGCTGACAGAGGCACTTTGCTTCCAGCAGCAGCTGCTTGGCCTTCTCACTCCTTCATCATAATCACCCTGCCCATAGAGCTCCTCTCAATGCAAATCCTGGTCCTATAGAGTGTGACGTGGGCAGCTGAGGTATTTCTTCCTTGCAAAAAGAAAGAAGTCTGTTTGTGAAGGGTCCCCTCTACACTGGGATGAATGGATAAGCATCATCCCTACACATATATTGCCCTCAGTTAGACTGACTGAACATCATGATTCTGTTAGTCTAAGAAAGTGGGTACCTGAACCCACAGCAGTTGGTTGATCTGTCTGATCTAAGGCTTATTACTGCACAAGGTATGACTCATGTTTCAGATCATAAGGATTTCAGTCTAAAATATGAGCAAATGAGACAGGAGCGCAATACTATGGGTGTCACATGGAGCCTTAATACTTACATTCCCAAAGGTCCTGTACATAAAATATAAGCAAATCAGACACAAGCACAATACTATGGGTGTTACATGGAGCCTTAATGCTTGCACTCCCAAAGGTCCTGTACTCTTTGAGAACAGCCCCAGTAGACAAAAGCTCTAAGCCAGGTTTCTGAGTAGAAAATCCACTTCCTGCAAGTTCGATTAAGCTAGCTAATTTTCAGACAAACACACTAATTTTCAGACAGGTTCTTCTGATGTTTTCCGTCTGTTTGCAATTTGCATCATTAAATAGCCTAGTGTTTCAAAGCAGCCGTGGTAGTAAGGTCAGAAGGTTTTATGTTAAATAGCAACATCCTCAGCTTTTTAAAGGAAAGCAGCTGATCTGATGGCGCATAATTTTCTTTCTTTTCCTTTTCTCTTTGGGGTGAGAAAAAAAGTAAGGATTGGAGCTTCTTATGGATCACAGACATTTTACTCTGGAAGAAAGAGCAGATCTATAGGTCTTTGTGCTGTGGAAAGCAACACAGAATCACAGGTGTCTGTGATTATCAAGAAATCTTCTTCTTTTCTAATGGTTCCCCTTTCTCTCCCTCTGAACAGCAGGTCATCTTTCGGGCATGAATATCTCATTTTAAAAGGCACAAAATTCAATCATAAAAGGAAAAAAAGGTACATGCTGAATTTGAAGATTAAAAAAAAAAATATGCTTGGCAACATTCAGTATGCCAGAAAGCAGGGCTGTGCTGACCTATCCAGAGTAAACAGATGTTTCTCAATTAATTCTGCCTGGGCTCTGTTTCCATATCTGAGGAACAGTGGTAACAACACAGCAAATAAAGTGTGACACAAAGACACCTTCATTCAGTGTTTCTCCCAGTAAAATTGCTCCCCCCACACTTTTTTTTATTTGTGAATTTGTGGGCTATAGCTACCCTGAAGCTTTTTTTTTTTTGTGCCTCAGGAGTCTGGCTGGTCACTGGGATTGGAAAAGGCTGAATCTTATAGCTCCAAGCAGTTTTGACAGTAGCTGAAGACACATATCAGTAAATACTCTAAACTGAACTTAGCACTGCATCAAAGGCTCCTGAGCTGAGCTGCCCTGACAAAGCTATTCTCAGCCCATCAAGGCTCTGAGACACACAGCCCCATAATGGAAATGCTATTTCTGAATTGTTGTGTAGCTCCGCATTCACCAGATTTAAAACCAGTTTACATGCTTTTTTATCTCACAAACATAGACACAAATATATTTGATAGAGTTGAAATAGGAAATGCTGAGTATCAGAGAAATTCACTGAAATCAATGGCTTTTGTATAATTACAGGTGTTCATACATGTAGATATGAATGTACGGACAAGTGAATTTGGGATGTATACGTCAATCCGTAAAACAGTAAATGCAGCATTGCCTATACCTCACATTGCAGCTAATACTGTGAGTGATATATCTAAAAGGAACATGTAGTCATAAGGTAGCCAGTTTTAAAATGCTGATAGGTAGAAAAATGACAAGGTACTCCTAGAGACAGGGATAACATGCTTTACCACATGCACAGGGCAAGATACAGATGTTCTGACCTATGTGGAAAAAGATAAAATATAAATCTCCATTTTGAAGGAAATACAATTGTAATTTTATCACTGAGGCCTCTCTGGGAAAAAATGTAGTTTATGATGCATTGCACTCCTGCTTTGCTTACAAGTCAGCATCTACAATTAAAAGAATTAGAAAATTTAATTCAGTTTAATTCATTATGTATTTTTCCCCTTCCAGAGAGCCATGTGATGTAGTAGGAGATACGAAACCATGTCTTGTCATTCAATATTTATTAAGCAAACTAAAATAGCCTGTTTTGTAGAAAACAAATTTAATTTTGCCTGTCATACTAGAACCTAGTGCCAGTCTGATCTGTTGTATAGTGTCACTGAACCTGGTGACTTTGAAGTACATTGTGTATACAAATGTCTTGCTGTAAGCAGTCCTGTACTATCAGCATGTGTGGAGACCATCATGAACTTGCCATTCAGAGAAATACAGGGCTGTAAAGAAGGGGAGAGAAATCTGATATCTTTTCTTCCTTATTTAGGTGCTGCAGAAGAATATGAAAGTAGTTCAATAAGGCAAATGATCCAAGAACAGTTCTTTTGAATATGTTCTGATGTGTGCAAACATGACATATTTAATTAGTATTACATTCCAACTGTTATAAGAAATCCAAGATTCAAGGTAGGATAATTATCTTTTAACAACATACATCTATTAAACTTCTCAGGAATATGGTACCCAACACTGGTTCTTAGAGCACATCACAAATAACCACTTTCATAGCAGAACATTTCTAAATGTCACGTAATGGAAGAGCAAAGCTACTGTAGAAAAAGGGAAACATTTTAGTTATTTCAGATAAAGCAAGGCCTCAGAACCACACACCTATGCAGCAAGTAAATGTGATTAAAGGCAAGAAAAAAATCAAAAACCTTGTATTAAATAGATCATGAATTTGCTTGTGGGTCTGTAACAGATGTGTTACTAAGGGTGCTTTGTTTATCCAGTTGCAAGACTGTCGAAGAGAATCATTCCAGTGATGCTGCTTATCATGCTTTTAATTCAGCTCAGGCAAAACTGTTAGCTTTGAAAAAGCAATTTTTTTTTGGCCCTACTCTATCTGGCTGCACAGAATTTTCAAAGCACCACAATGTTGTAAAAAATGCCCTTTTAATCAGATTACCCTTGGCGAACGTCCCAAACTCAGGCTGAAGTGCAGTGCTTGTGGTTTCTCAACAGCTTACACTAAGCCTGCACCATGGAAATAATCTACTTTTAAAACCCAGGAAACAAATCGACTGCACTAAGGACATAAGTCGCTGTCATTAGGGAGTGATTAAGCTAAACATTTTTATACACTCTGGTAGCCCAGTTTCATATTGTATACTTCTGTGCCAAGAGAAAGAACGGCACCCCAAATGACTGCTTGATTCAGCCACCCCAAAAAAAAACCCTGGTCTTACACAAATTAAACTTAATTTTCCCTTAATGATCACAAAAGGAAAAAAAGAGGGGGAGAAAGAGAAAGAGATTTACATTTAATAAATTAGAAAATACAGTAAAATCAGCTTTACAAGCAATAATTCAACTGAGGATCATGAGTTTGATTAAAGACTATACACGATATTTTTTGACACATATTAGCCTCCCCTAAAAATCCTGTCAACTTATATTAACTTACTGCTACTTGGTTTATGCAAACATATTTCCTTTAATACATAATTTATACTGGAAATTCTGTATGTTTTTGAAGAGGCAGCTACCATTTTTACAATTTACCATTATAATGCCATGTCTTCAGCTTTCTGTGATGTCGCATTTTTCATAGTGGGAAAATACGACATCGAGATGTTTGAACAGAAATTACTCCACCTCCCCCCATTTTCCTCTAACAAAACTGTAAAAAAAGGATATGGATCTGCCTCTGTCTAATCAAATTATCTGGTGTCTGAGGCAAATTTGCTGTTTCGGTGCACGCAGATCCTAAAGCAGAAAGGATCTAGATGTCAGATCCTGGTGCATGAAGAGCAGAAGGTGTGTTTGCAGGAGGGAAAGAGGGTTGTTTTTGTTTTCTGCATAAGTCTGACACAGATGGGATGTTCAACTGGTCTAAGGTACAAATCAGGTCTGTTCTTGATCCCTGCTTTGGACGTTCCACCGATATTTCATTTCTAATTTATAAAACACGTCATTAATACTCAATCTGTCAGCCTCTTTTTGACAATAATTTAGTCTGACAGTTGAAGGATTAATATTTATTAAACACCCTGTACTTTAGAAGTCAAAGAAATGCTCAATTCATTTCCGCGGCAAAATCCAACTCGTAGCAAACACTACCCCCAATCCCTTCGTGCTTCCTAAAAACCAAACAAACCCAATCGACAACACAATAGCAGATGACCAAGAGAAACATGAGAGAAACAAAACAAAATGGAAAAGTAATTACAAGTAATCCTTCAAACGACTTGGTAGTGGATTCATTTAAGGTATTCCTCTGCCCAAGCATATGTTTTCTCACTCTTCTTTCCCCTTCCAGCCCTCCCCCTCCCTTCCCCACTCATAAATAATTCATAACCTGATAAATATGCAATTTCAAAAAAGTGCAGACACGGCAGCACTGCATTAAAAAAAAAAAAAAAAGCTTGTGCTTTTCACACAGAAGACCTGAGCTGCACTTAACGGATGACAGATTTTCCAGTATTCAAAAGCTGTATTATATATATGATAGGAGTGAGACACTATTTCTGGTTTGATTCCTTGCTAGACATGTTGTGAATTGTCTGTGGAAAGCTGTAACATAAAACAAATGGTGTTGTTGGTTTGGTTTGGTTGATCCTTCTTTCCCTTTTCTTTCCGTTTTGAAAGAAAAGATGAGGTGAAAATCAGCGATGTTCCCACCATTTAAAGTTTGGATCACCACATGTTTTCAGGTTTCTATAAAATTAGAGAGTGAGTACAGCTGGAGGAGGAGCGCAGCCACATGCTTTCTCATGTAGAGGGTGCAGAATTTGCAGGTAGCGCACGTGCCATACGTAATTCTCTGGTGATCCCACCGGGAAGGTCTCCCTCCTCCCAGAGTCCCCCTAAGCGGTGGCCACTTATGGGCCATGGTGCGAACGCTCTTCAGGGGCCGATTTCACAGGCTCAGCGGCAAAGTGCTCTGCCTGCTGCTTGCACGCAGGTAAAGCCCACCCGAAGTAAGATGCAGGATGAAAAGTGGCGTACCTCCATTTTGTGGGCTAATTGCTTGATTACCAGGCTGAAACAAAATGGAGGAAAGACTTTTTTTTCTTTTTTTTTTTTTTTTTTTTTTACAAAAGCAGCTCTGGGCTGACGTGACAGAAAAGACAAAGTATCGGGAGAAAAATGGTGTTTAAGGAGCATCAGTCATAAAATCACTAATATGACATGGAATATGAGAAATATAGGTAATGTGTACACATTCCTACAGCTAATAGATGCAAAAGACTCACGTACAGTTGATCTTTGGGTTTAGCAACAGTTAGAACATAAAAATGATTTCAACCTGTGAAGTGTAACCTTTTGAATGAGCATTTAAATTGGAAACACCATGGGTAAGAAATAGACCTCAGCATTTAATTTGGACTGGCTAGTTGGAAGCCTGTATTTACTGTACAATAATTTCAAATTTAATTAAATAACACTGCTGATGCCAGTCATATCAACACTGTAGAGATGATTAATTGCATGCTTAAATGAAATATAAACTTCCTTAAAAGTAACATCAATGCAGAGCCCTGTAAGCAGACACCATATGATAAATTTAAATGCACGAGCCTACCTGCATCCCTTAGAAGCATGCCACGGTTAAAAAGACAGGCCCTACATCTGAATGTAGTAACTGCACCAGGAACAGAGCCTTTTATGAGTTTCTGTTTTTCAAGGCAAGTCTGATTATTTTTTTTTCCCCCCTTCTTCACATGATTTTTTTACTTTGCAGGAGAGCTTTCACAGGATTTGCATTGTCATCTCATGAACTGGCTATCGATAAGCAAACAGGGGCTAAGGCACTGTAACGTGGGGCTGCCCTGTCACAAGGCAGCTGGACTGTTATGTATTCCACTTTGTTTCCATTGTATTTCAATCCACAGAAGCAGCAGGACAAAGGGCCTGACAGAGTTAAACATGGATTGTCACCTTGATTTGTCCAGTCTAGCAGATATGCAGAAATGAATGATATTCTGCTTATAAACAAAATGCAGAAGCAAGTAAGCTTGCAAACAGCACTTCCAAACTGTACTATCTTAAAAAAACAAACAAACAAACAAACAAACAAAAAATAGGGGATATAGTGGAAAAAAAAGGCAAGAAGAATCATCAGATTAGCACACAGAAAAGCTCTTCTCCCATAACATCGTCTATTGAAAACAGCAGAAGCGAGCTCTGTGGCTAAGGGCTGGGTTGTCTCTGACTTATCCGCATCATGTTGGTTTATTTTTCAGTGCTTCCATATGGAAGTTTCTACCATAAATGTAAACACTCGGGCAGGAACCATTCCTTCTGTGTGTTAAACTTATTTGTGGGACGACGCCCTTTATGTTCTTCAGGGAGGTGCAGTTATACATATGTGGAATACAGTAAACAAAGCTATTTATGGAAAGATATACCAAATTAAAATCCTATTTCTTATAAGAGTAAAAACAGTGAATGCAACTCGATTTCTACTCTAATATAGTACTGAATTAAATATAAAGAATGTCTTATTTAACAACTCCTACATAGAAAAGCAGCAAACCAGGAAATTGCTATGAGGAAATTCAGTGGTGAAGCAAAAGAGTTATAATTAAAATCCAGAGCTGTCTTTTTCAGTTTGAAAAGTCTCAAATTTTAACAAAATCATGTACATAAGAAACAAAAATTCCAACTTAAAAATTGAAGGAACAAGTTGTCTTTTACCTTCTTTCTAAGGATATAAAAATTCTGCCTTATACTACTGATCAGTAAGGCAAATTGAACTGAAAAAAGGGAGATGACTCAACAGAGCAAAGGTCAGTTCTGAAACACCTTAATTTTTTATAGAAGATGAAAACAACCAGCAAGAAACCTCATTGTGGTTTCTGACAACCACGTGTTTATTAACTATATGAAAGACATAATCAAACTCCCATTTTGTTTATACGACATACCTCAGCAGATTGGACAAAATACTTGCCTCTGAAGAAAAACCTTTCAGAAGCACATCATTTATATGTCTTTTTTATTTATGAGATAAGGCTTATCAGAAGATGCGGTATTACACAGCACAATAATGTATTCACTTCTGAGCATGCCGTATTTTAAACACGCATGAAAAACTAAATGCATCTAATATTTTAGGGTTGTTATTAGTTTTGAATAACAGATTGGATGATTTTTGCATTTGTGTATATATTTCGTTGTTCCACTCAGTTTGTACCCAACCTTTTAATAGTGCAAAAACTCACACTAAAATATAACATGCCATCATACCATCTTAAGCATCTACTTGAAGCTATATTATGTATCAGAAAAAGAAAAAAAATATCAATCTTACCCACATACTGGAATGCTAATGTGCATCCATCAGAGAGCTACACATTCATAGTAAAGGTTTCAGCCCAGATAAAGCCCCTAGTATTATCGTATACATATAAAAAATAAAGAAAAGAATTAAAAACTAATTAATTTTTTTCTTTACCAAAATAGTTCAGGAAAACCTAAAAGCACCAAAAGAACCATTTTTTCTCCAAGGAGAAAATTGCACAGATTTGTCTTTCCTCGGAATTCTATGCAGCCAACCGTAATAGCTCTTTGACAGTTCACCTGACTGCAGCAGAAATGAGAATGTGATGGTTACAGTGGATGACAGAAAGGGGCCATTTGAAGTGCTATTATGCAGTTTACATGAGAAGATTTTCACAGATTTTGGCTTTATTTGGTTATGTTATGTACATTTTTGGCTGTTTTGCTTTGCTTTACTTAGGAGTGTATGCCTTACAGTAATAAAGGACACATTCTTTTCTGGAGCTGCCATATAGAAATCCACACCTTAAAATTTAAAATTTCATTAGTATTTCCAGACTAGCTTGGGCGAGTCACTGTGCTCCACTACTGGAAATAAAAATGAGTGCATTCTCATCTCTCTTTCCCATGATCACATTTTAAAAGGCTGTTAAGTATGTTTTATTTCATCCAGTTTAACTAGCAATTTCAAGCAGAATAATGCAAACCAGATACTCTATGTTTATACTTAAGTGAGAGCAATTTTTTTACACACATTATGGCAGAATTGGAAACCTTTAGAATATTAAACAATGAAAAGAATATCCTATAAACATTGCACCCTAAATGAAAAACAAACAAAAAAACAAAACCAAAAGTAATCTTGCTAGAAGGACCCAATTCTGCAAGCTCTTATTAGGGTAAATTGTCTGAATTAAGCTAATAGATCACCTCGTAAGAGTAAAGCCTACTCACATGAGTCAGTACTCACAGTGCTGAACTGTGACGTTTAAGCATTTTATGAAAGGAATTGTGGTGTCTCAACTTTAAAGGACTACTATGCTGTGGAGATCTCCCTGTTCATGAAAACATGAGCCTAAACCAACAAATACAAATGAGATTTTTTTATATGCTGATAGCATACAGAAAAAATGTGACGGTATGCTGGTCGTTTTACACAAAATTATTTAAAGGAAACATTACATTTCCTGTGTAAGGAGAAAAAGAGGACAAAAGTAGTAATGGCTGAACTGTACTGTCCTAACTTACTCTGCATTTGTGGGTGATTTATAGATTTTACAAATCAGAGAAAATAAGCAACTGCACCCTTGATATATTGTTAAGCAGGTCTTCTATGTTTCTGTTTTCTGCATAGTGTCAAGACTGTTGACATGGGATTAATCAGCTGCTCCTCCTAAACCATGAATCAGGATAAATTGTCCAGTTTATGCAGTACAGTTGCTTGAAAATAGAATTAAACGTAGAAAGTACAGAAACATGTGAAAACCAGCAGAAGTTGCAGGTATGCACTACAACAGATCCTTTCTTCTATGCATTTTGAAGAATTCCAGCAGAAACAAGTAATAATAAAACAATGCTTAATTCCCCACACACACACTTTCTGACAATGCAATGATTCTTTGCACTATGTCATTCTCTCAGTTCATGATTTCTTACTGAAATGTAAAAATTTTGCCTCTGTTCCTCTAACAAGATCTCTTCATATGGGTATTTTGTCTGATTTACAAGCAAAAAACCATCCAATTATCTTCTACTTATCTTCTAGAGAGCATACACCTACACATAAACGTAGCCTTCTACCTGCATTGTTGTCAGCTTATGTGTCAGCCTATAGCATTATAGGATTTGAGAATATTGGGTGCAAAGTGTCTTCAGGAAAAGGGAAAGAAATCATTCACCATTAGAGATAAGTATGACAAGCTCCTTTTTACACTAGGATACACTTGTATTAAACAGAATGGCGGGGTGCCTGACTAAGATTGCATCTATTACCAATGATGACATGAAAATGGACGCTTATTAATCACTGTTTTGAAAATAATTATCCATCGCTTTATAAATGCTACATCTCTGTCAGGATTTTTTTCCCCCTAAGTGTTCCCTAGTACTCAAAATACTGTTTTCTCATTACAGAGTTAGTTAGAACTTAATACTTGCTTTACCAAATAGATTAAGAGTGTGCAGCAAATATGTCGGTTAGTAATGGTTCGGATGTTAATACAAAACAGGCATTGTATAGTTAGTTTAAAAGTAAACAGGTTATGAGTATTCAAAACAGGTCATAGTTGTTTGAAAGCAAACACTTGATCTCTGTGATATTTCATAAATTTTTTTGGAAGCCAAAACATCACATATAAAGTTGTTTGATATTTAATTACAGAATGGGTTTTCTGTAGGTCACAAATAAAATACAGGTTATTTCACTAAGAGAGATGTAAGACACAATTACCGAATGAAAAGGTTTGGGGGATTTTTGCCAGTGAAAACACTTTTGTAGATAAACAGCTTTTATGTGTTCTGGTTTTTATTTCTTTTCAGCAAAATTGAATGCAGAGGTTAAGCATCTCACAGTTTTGCAATCAAACTATGTAGAATATAGTAATAGTAATATGAAAAACTTTCGTAAACTTCTCAGACACTCAGGCATTATAATGGCCTGTATTGCAGTACCTCATATGCACAAAGTATATTAAAAAACATATGTTGCACCTAATATTCATTACGTGTATAATTTATATCACATATATTTGCACAGTATTCTGCTGTATCAACATTAGAAAAAGGTATTATTTACGGGACTCATTTGGGGAAAATCCACGATCTTGACTAGGTGCATATACGATGCTTTCTTTTATGAGCTTTTATAGTTAATTTAAAAGTTAAATTTCAAAGGAGTAGTCCCAGTGATGGAATAACAGTTTCAAATTTAAAAGGAAATGACCATGTTGCATTATGGAAAAGTCTATATATGTTCAGGAAGCATATATGCATGGATGAAGAAAAATGCTTGCAGTGTTTTAAAGTCTTTTTCAAAAGTAAATACTTGGATTCTAACTCAACTCCAGTAATTTCACTTCTTGCCCAGCTTCTTAGATTTTACTTTATAAATTTATTTTAAACTCTAATTAGGTACAATAACAATCTGCTAATCTAATTAAAAGAATACAGAATGAAATGCCAGACTGCCAACATACAATCAGGTAGCAGCCTTAAAATGTTGCTGTATTGTCTAAGCTGCATCCCAAAATAAATAAATTCTAGAAAGAAAATAAGTAAATTTTAAAAAGTGCAAACCAAAATACAGGGATATTGCCTGGATTTGGAACACTATTTACATATATATGCCTAGGAAATATATGCATTTCTGATTTAAATACGATTTTGGAGCATTTCAGTATTAATGAAAAAAATTAATATACCAACAATTGTTTCCTCAGTGTTGCTATAAATAACATTTACCACAAGCTTCAGTAAATGTTTTGACACTGATTTATAAGCATGTCTAATCAAAATATTGTATTTTTTTCATTCTAGGAGACAGCTAACTATTTTATAAATATAATTCAAGATAATGTATTGGTTTGTTTTCAAAAGCTTTTTTCCTTGATTTTTTTCACTTAATAAAATGCCTCCGCTCCTGAGAATACTTAAATTAAAGCAGGTGGTTTATTTTTGTTGTTGCTGCTGAGGTAGGCTATTGTTTTTCTTCCACCAATATTAATTTGATAACTTTAGCGGCTCTTGAATGCTTACAGTATGTGTTATTAAGGATTAAGCCTTAAATTTATTTGTACAGGTAAAGAACCTGGTATTGCACAGGTCAAGCGGGTTTGGCATGAAAAATAAAGCATTAAAGAGGTGTTAGTATCTCTTTCCTGAGTCCCTTTTTTATTTCAAAGTGCAAATATGGTTATAAATCACATTACCCAATGCATACAAATGATCTGAATTGCAAAACAGGCTGGAGTACCTGCATCTTCTGTTTAACCTGTGGAGATGACTCATATAATTGAATTGGAATATAGATACTAGTATACAAACTTTCACTAACTTGTCTTAAAGATAACTGCTTCTTGAAGGAATGGAGAGCATGTCTAAGCTACCAGCAGTGTTAGCTTTCCATAATGCAGCTAATCCAATGTCTCTCCTAAATTTCCCAACTGATTTACACAGAAGTCTTTATCAAAAGGATAATACAACCTCTGGACGTATGTATCAAATTTACATTTTTACTTAACAGAGAGAAAGTAGATCTCTGTTTAAGCATAATTAGGATTAAATACCTATTTTAGAAAGGTTATTATCATCAAAACTTATTGAAGTACTCTTTTTCCTTTATGCATGGTTTATACCTACCTCTGTTCATTAAAACATCTCTTTATAAATATATTTATAAACGTATTAACCCCAGAGTCCATTGGATGTAGCCAGGAGGTTACCCAGTTCCAAAAAACCCAAAATGCCAGGGGTCTGAACCATTATTGATGCTCTCTGGACCAAAGGAAAACATCAATGTGCAACATAGGCACCCTTTTTTTTCAGTAAAGACAAGCACCGACTGTATGCATTGGCAGATGGGATCTGAAGGGCGAACTGTGACAGTGACTTCTTTTTAAAATGCATTTTCTATACATGAGAGGTCAAAAATGAAAGCATGTCCCACTTCATCCATGCTAATTTTTTTGAATGCATTCAAATTATGATTTTTGATACATGGTATACAGCACTTTTTACACAAAAGGCATGCAGAAACACAGAAGTTTTGGTGCCTGTTGCTGTACAGGAGAGAGCTACCCATATTTGGAACCTGGTACTTTCCTACTGAAATACTGGTCCAGTTTGGAGGGGAAAATCATTGTGATTCTGTGACTATTTGGCAAAATAAAGGTACTGTAGGATTCAAAGTACTACTCAAATATAAAAGAGTTGTGTACCAGGTATTAGCATGAATCTGCTGCTCAAGAACCATCTCTGCTTACTTCTGGCTCTCGCTTTGCTTCTGTTGCCTCCTGAAGTGTGGCAAAAGTAAATTCCTGCAGGCAATGGCCTGGAACCTGCTCAACACTGCTAACTTTCCCCATTTGTCAGTATTATAGAAGCACTGTCACGTCATTTTGAAAATATTTTATAACTTATTTGCCTGTGATGATCCAGCATTGTATACCACACTGCAGCAAGGGGGACAGAAAACTGCCTGAAGATGTCTTGTGCAGACCTGCTCAGAGATACTGCTTGGCAATCACTCCCATGCTTCCTTGTGAATTCAGCAGGAAAGTCTGGTGGGTGCTCTCTGTTGCCTGGGGGTCAGGTTGGGGATTCCCCAGCCAGAGGGAGTGCTGGGTGTGTGGCTCAGGAGCTGCTTCTACCTCTTTCATCCTGCTACCACATCTTGCCATCACATCACAGGTCCTGCTGTGCCCAAACTGGGGAAAACCAGATCTAGCACACTGTCTGGCAATGTGAATTTCTTAACAGGGCAAGAAAAAGGAAAAGCTTTTTCTTTGTGAAACATTAGGGTGGAAAAAAGGAGTGATATCAGGATATAAAAGAAGAAGGTATGGCATGGAACATGTTTTGCACCCAAATTTCTCCCATATTAGACCCAGACAAGGTGGTGTTACAAGTGTATGCCACCAAAGCAGTCCAAGAGCAGAGAAGGTAACACAGTCAAGGCTGCTTCCACAAACCTTGAACAAACTTTTTTTGCCTTTTATAGGGAAGAAAGTTGGGAGGAGAAGTAATGTCCTGTTTGTGACTTTTCTGAGGCCTAAATAGCTGCAATCTCTATGTAGAAGTGTCTTTAGGTGTGGGGGTGTGGGGGTGCGTGCGTGTGAAGGAGAATAGGGTCAGGTTCTTGTTTATGACTTGTGAGAGACAGAAACAAGTGTATTTACTTGCAAGTCTGTAAAGGACATCAGTGGAAACAGGATTAGGCCTGTAATATTATTCCTTGGCCAAGATCTGCTCTACCGAAGGTCACTTTGGTGAAAAGTGTGTGAAACTGTTATGACAGCTTTTTATGTGTTAATTTGATAAATGAGATACAGCACAAATGAAATGGTACACACTGTAAAAGGCTTACAGGCTGATTGAAAGTCCTTTTAGTAGTAACCTGAGACTCTCCCAAACACTGAAGACCAAATAGTTTAAAATTATTTGTAGAAAGAACCATGCTTTATATTTTGACAGGAAATTTGTGAGCTTTAGAAAGAAGTCCAAATGTATGCCAGCTGCCTGATACCATTCTCCCATCTCAACCTCGGATTGCCATACGTCTCTGGAGTCTGGTAGGATTTATCCATGTTCTGCAACAAAAGAACAGGTCAGTTCTGATGTCTGAAAAATAATTTTCTGCATTTAAGCTTTTAATACTTACTTCTATTACTGAGAGAGAGAACAAAAGGATGTTTTAGGGACAGTGGACACTGTAGAGAATTTTTTTAAATTCCTTGCCATGCACCACCACCTTCTCCACCCCCCATTTTTTGGATGCTAAACTTGGTATAATTTCCTAAGGAAACTTATTTTCAGAGCTAAGTGCCCTACCCCTTGCTGGGAGCCAGCTGCAACTCCAAACCCAAAGGCATCTTAAGTTGTTGCGTATTTCCAAAAATAGCCCAAAGCTGAGAGTTTGCTCTAGTCATTATCAAATAATTCTGAAATAAGTCCGGCATTCTGAACTGTGTCTTTTTTTCTGTGTTTTAAAATACTGAGACCATTACTGCATACAATAACTACAAGCTTACCCATAGGTTCAATTGTATTGCCATAATTTTTCTTTTCAAATCATAGAACATGAGCCCTTCTCAATGAAAGCTTTGCACAATACTCTTTAAAGTATATCATTGCTTTAAAAAGAATGTTAAAAAAATGATTTTGCCTATTTTGTTCAAATGAATATGCCCTAAGTTATGCTTCTCAGTTGTCCCAATTTATTTTAATATGAAAAAATCTAATCTCTGCTTGTAAAGCAGATTATGCATGTATTAAATTCTTTAAAATTAGAATATACTTAATGCCACATTAGTTCCAGGCATGCAAAGTGGAAAAAAGAATTATACACCTAAACAACAAGAATGATTTTTAAGCTTAAATTTCTACTTTGGCCCAGTTCTCATTTGTTACAATAAAATGAGGTAGACTCTAACATTTAATGAGATGCAATAATGGATTTTTTTTTCCAAGCAAATCAGAAAACAAAGGATTTAAAACAGCCAGTATTTTTAACTGAGAAAAAGCAAGGCCAATGCATCATTTTAGCTGTCTATAAGCTTGATACATCCAGCAATTTTTCCCAACCTTAAGTTAAATTTTATTTTGCACTTCTAGACATGCATTCAGCTTTTGATCTCAGCAAAATATTGTTGACTCCCCTCTGTCCAGAAAGAGCTCAGAGCTCATTTGGACTAGTGCCTAAAACATAGATGACTGTAGACCTTTTGGTACTCAAGGTCACAACTACAAGTTCATTAATGGCACCTCGCCAACAGAGTAATTGTGCTTTGAGGTTGTTGGTTCTGTTTTAATGCCATGCCATCAGAGGACTACTGCCTCCACAACTGCAAGTGTGATATCTTCCACAAGCATTGTTTTTACCACTAAGTCCCCAACAAATCTTGTGCCCTTAGGACTTGGAATATAAAAAGTATTTTTCCCTTAGTTATTATTATCGCTACCCAAAGTTGACAACAGTTTGTGACTAAGATAGATAACTAACTGTTGTGAGGACTGGTACATAAAATCTTAAATAGTAAATCCAACAAAAAAGAAGGCAAATGTGACAAACTACCATTCTTTCATCAGAAAGGGCATCTATTGCCGTAACAGGTCTCAGAGGCTGTGAAAAAGACAACAGATGAGACCCAACTGACTAGGTAAAAATGGAAGAAAGAGGAAGAGAACCATCCAGAAAAAGAAGACCAAACTCAAGCATACAACCCAGGCACTCCACCTGTGCTGCCCATCTGATATCTACAACTGTGGTTGGATGAAGTGCTGCACATTGAGCAAAGGTCAATGGATGAAGCAATTTCAGATCACATAAATGCTTAAGGAGTTTACAGCTGAGTGCACTGAGGTTTACACTCTGCCTGGAGAAGCAGTGAAAGGGGATGTCATCTATTCTTCTATTCTACCATGAAGAGTTCTTGAAGTATGAAAAAATATTTAGCTTCACACAGAGAGGGCAGCCTTGCCCTTCAGGCAAATCTCCTTCTGACCCCCGTGGAGATACTGTTTGGTCCACCCACCAAGGTCTGGTTTATGGGATAATGCTAGGAAAGTTCTTCCCATTGCCCTTGTGAAGTGGTGAAGTTGTGGCCTTTTCTATCTGATCAATGAAGTGGCAGCATTTTAAAGGACACACTAGAGGATAGGATATAGCAAACAGACAACTCATCCTGAAGGAAAACCAGAAAGCTTTCTTGAGTGTTTGTTGTGTTCTCCCTTATTTTGAATTCTGTTTATGTTGTTAAAATTTGCATATATTCTTTTTAATGAATACTACACAGCTGAGAGACAGTGAAAGATGTGGAATGTGAAGCTTGTTAATACTAGTTCATTAAATTAAATGAGACCTGATTTTTCTCAGCCCTCAGCATCTTTGGCAAGTTTCACCAGGTTGTCCGAAGGCAGGTGGTCTGTGTCCAAACCCGTTACATCTCCCTGCAGCACCAGGTGCCATGCAAAGCCACAAGTGCCTGCTTCTCCACAAACATCCATTTTCTGAGCTCTGAGATTAATTTCATCACAGGACAAATGTAGATAATATTTTATATCAGCACACTGGATTGTTTGCCAAACCCTTCACCTATGGAGTCCCATAAGACTCAGTTCCCTCTGTCATGTGTTTTGACAGCCATTGAAAGAGAAGCCAGAACTAAGCTATCAGGGCTGCTCAGAGGGACCTCTTGCAGATATCTCTCTGGCCACCTCTGAGAATCATCTCTATTCCACCTGAACTATAGGCTAAACCTGAACTTTGGCATAAATAAGAGGTAATGGAAAAAAAGTGAGACACTTATTTTAATAACTTTAATAACAGTTATTAAAACTACCTTCCAGTGGTGAAAGATACCTGTCTCCCCATTAAGCTAGTTGGCAGCCTGGGATCTTAAAGATTTTGCATCAGGATGTTTGCAGGGCCAAGACAGAAATCAAGTGTCATCAGCTTGTGAACATCTAACCAAGTTTTGCTTTTGTGTTTTAAATTCTAGTTTTAATTATGTCACATCATTACATCTAGGAATAAAATTATTTTGTACAAAAAAGCTCAATCTAGAACTTTATGTACTTGCCAACCCAACAAACTAACCATGTTCTTCACCACATAAAGTTAGAACTGGAGTTCCTGCCCTGCTACTCAGAGCCCTCTTCCTGTGACCATCATCTCTCATGATGAGCACCTTCTGCAACAACAGCTAATCAGTGCAAGAGGCTCACACTAGCAACAAAACAGCTGACCTGCATGACAACAGGGACCTCCTTTGCATGCCAAGAATGGTAAAAAAATCTTACCTTATTCAGAAATAGTCTTTGAGTGTAACTCTTCCCAAAACATTTGTCACACACAAGACACCCAGCCACATTCCCCCTAAACAGACAAGAATTAAATGCGCACCATGATCTTTGCAGATCCCTTTCAACTTGGGATACTCTGTGAATGTGAGCTTTCTAAAGCAAAATGCCCTAAGATATGAATTTAAACCTACCCTGAAACAGTCTCCATGTTTTCAACCATAACACTTCTAACTGATCTTCCACAATGAGAAAAAACAAAAACAACAACAAAAAAAACAACTAATCAACCAACCAAAAAATCCTTCAGTGTTAATTATAGTATTTTTTGTTTTCATTAAAACTTATGAAAACTGCTTTTAGAAATTAACTATTCACCTGAAATAAGGAGATGCAAATGCTTGGCTTCTTATTTCACTTCATAAAATTAAACGTATGCACTCTGCCTTACCCATCTTGAAGAAAGTGAAGGTGAGACTCACCTTTATTTTATTTATGTTGTCAATAAACCCATTCAGAAACATAAACATTAGAAATACTCTACTGTGCAATCTGAGGATATTCAGCTTCATATCTGTAGCGTCACTAGAAGCCTGCTCTGCCTTTGGACTGTGCCATACCATGTGCCTACCCCTACAGCGTAAAAGAAAATAATACTGCAGTGTAAGACAGAACAACCAATTCAGTCAATCTTTAGGAAAAATATGTTTAAACTGAGCTATATTATGTGTCTTTCTAATTAGTAGGATAAACAAAGAATACTGCTGGATCCCATTAGTGCAAATTATTTTACAACTTGTATTCCATGTATCAAAAAAATTTACTCTGATACGAGAAATAGCTATTTCTTCTCATTTCTGCTATGAAATCATAATAACCTCAGCAAGATGATGCAATATGGCAAGATGAGGATGTACAGATTAGTCCTTATTTCACATATTTTTCTAATTTCTATTTATGTACTTCTTCATGTGTTTTCATATTTCAATATGGTTCCAGAAAAAAAAATATCTATATATAGCCATAAATGCTCTCCTAACACAAATTCTAGAATGGCACTGGGGAATACAGCCTTTTGCTGACTCAACAACCATGGTAATATCCCAGAAAAGCATTGTGATTTACCACTAGTTCTTTTTTTAAGTCTTATTACCTCACAAATGTATACAACATCAATGAACTATAAACATCAAGGGGAAAATAAGATAGTAAAAAAATGCCAGCTGTGGACAATAACAGAGGAAGCTTTGTTGACTAAGAAACAGCAAAAAACCAATGGACTTTTACAAAAGAAAAATGGAAATGTCTGTACGCTATTCTGTACTGCAGGCATTGTTTTAAGAAGAGAAAATCTTGGTAGAATATCTTTGTTTAGGTCTGGTTCAGCAGGCACATACACATTAACCTGATGCATGTCAACAATCCTGTTGAATTCAATGGAACTATTCAAATTCACACAGTCACTTACTTCAGATCTGTTTGCAAACCAAAGCTATTTGTAGCGATTCTAGGTAAATTTTTCAACTTGACTGGGTTGTTTAGGACCTCACAACATTTAGAAACAGCCTGAGACACCAAAATTCCCAGGGACACACACACACACACAAAAATAATCAGATTCTCAAAACATTCAGCGATCCCCTGAAGTCTTCAGCCCCAAAGTAGGAACTTCTGCTCCCATTTAGAGCAGAGAGAAATTTAAACACCTTGGGGAAAACAGTGCAGTAAGAATTCACTTGGGATAGCAAGAACTAAAAGACATACTGAAGGAAGTTTGGGCACCTACCTCTAATCAGATAGATTATTCCTCTTCTCTGCACAAGGACTCTAGCAGTGCATGCTTTTCTGAAAGGTTTTTCCAGTTTTTACATTGCCAAAAAGCTAGAGGAAAAAAAAGACTTACAGAGAAACATTAAAACTCAGCAATTTAGACCAAATTTCAACAGAAGAAAATATAGGCTTGGGATCCCTCTTCTACTTCGAGAGCAAGGTCTTGCACACAGATCTATCATGTTCCTGATTATGGTCTTTTGGGGTGGGGAAGATGGACACAGTTACAAAATGTCTTCTTTCATGCAGACTCCATTTGACCTTCACACTTTCAGAACACATCTCAAACACAATAACAGTAAATCTGAGAAAGCTGACTCAGGCCTTAGGACTAAGTGTTGTAAGTAGTTCATTCTCTGCTGCAACATGGATGTCGCTTGGCAGCAGTTTTGTGGATGTGCACTAAATGATGGCTTAGGCATCTGAAAAAATACCCTTTTTGGAGATCAGTACTAAATCTCTCATGCTAACTATACGAAGAATAATCTGGATTTCGTTTGCTGTGGTTCTCCCTTTGACTTCAGAAAAAAAATATCATCTGACGCATTATATCTAAATACCTTTTGCATGAGACAGACACAAAAGTAATAAAATAACCCAAGTCTGAAGTAACTTCCTGCAACTGGCCTTTCAGCACATTAAGGAGTAAGTCAGATGAAGTATAGAGGTAGTGAGTTGTTCTGTGCATGTTAAACAAGACAGGTTAACATTGAATTCCTTGTAACTTAAGCAGAA
The DNA here is from genome assembly GCF_033783945.1 of Neopsephotus bourkii. Classification (NCBI taxonomy): domain Eukaryota; kingdom Metazoa; phylum Chordata; class Aves; order Psittaciformes; family Psittacidae; genus Neopsephotus; species Neopsephotus bourkii. Next base: position 5,155,204 of record NW_026902293.1, read on the forward strand.
ATGTGAGTACTAATGAGCATCACCCATGTAAGGACGGGAGTCTGTTCTTCATGGAAGAAGTAGTGTAAAATATAATTTGTCACTTGTTTTGGAAAGCATTGACCTAGCAACTTGGTGGGAAGATTCAGTAAAAAACCAATTCACAATGAGATCATGTTCTTAGAAGAAACATTTCAATATACATGTACACATGCACACAAATTTTTAACTAGTTTGCTAGGGGACTGAAGTCTAGATAACCCCTGAGGACCTCTGCATATTTAGTTGATTTGGAATAGCTTGTAGTGTTTATGAAATTTCTGAACTTCTTTCCTTCTACCTCTTTTCTACCTTTCCTTGCTGAAGCAGATCCATACAAAAGAGAACAGTAATAACACGTTTAAACATTTATACATACATTTAATCTCCAGGATAAATCCCACTACTTCATGGGTTCAGTGGAATTTCCTGTCATTTCACTAAGGACTAATTCTGGTACAATACACTTACATAGAGTTAGACTGTTAAATGTTTGTATGGTGCTGGACTTCTAACAATATACATTTGTGTCCACAATAGCACAAAGATTTATTGTACTCAGCATGTACATTTACTTCTGCATACCTTTTGCCTGGTTACAACCAGCCTGCTTGCACAGTAGCCATTGCTGCAGTATCAAAGAATCGTCCTTTGATGCCAGTACTGCCTGTCTCATCACCTTTCCTCTTCCACTAGGTGCTGCAACTGAGCCTTCATTAGTTATGCAACATGCATCAGCTATTTTAATACACTGTATTTAATTTCAGCATTTACTACTTTTTAAACACATGTAGATGGAAAGATAAGCAGCAAAAGAGGCTGACTGCTGTCATATGAGAGCGATGAGTGCTACTTGATGGAAGAGGGATGAGGAGATGAGTGATGATGAACAACAGAAAACCTTTACCCAACTTTCCAGTACTAATAGCTTGCTTGTCCTTGCACCAGAACATTTTAAAGTGTCTTGAGAACATAAATCCCTTCATTTTACTTGTTAAGAAACTGAATTGCAGAGAAAGAAGGAACTTTCCCCAAAATGAGACAGTTCAGTGCTCTCCTTTATTGTCTGAGATTGAGAAGTCACTATGAGAGCTAAAATACCAACCAATTCTACCTTAGATGGAGTAATATTCTTAACACAGCTGTACTGGTTTTAGCTAGGATAGAGTTAATTTTCTTTATTGTATCTGGCATGGGTCTGTGTTTTGAAAACAGTGGCAGTCACAGGGATTTTTTAGTTACTGCTGGGCAGTGCTTACACAGAGTCAAGGCCTTTTCTGCTCCTCACAAACTCCACCAGTGAGCAGGCTGGGGATGAACAAGGAGTTAGGTGGGGACACAACCAGGACAGCTGACCCCAACTAACCAGAGGGATATTCCACTCCCTATAGCATCATGCTCAGCGTGTAAAGCTGGGGGGAGAAGAAGGAAGGGGAAGATGTTAGGAGGTACAGCATTTTGTCTTCCCAAGTAACCGTTACACATGTTGAAGCCCTGCTTTCCTGGGGATGGCTGAACACCTGCCTACTGATGGGAAGTGGTGAATGAATTCCTTGTTTTGTTTTGCTTGCATGCACGGCCTTTGCTTTACTCATTAAACTGTCTTTTTCTGAACCCAAATCATGCTTAACAAACCTGTTAACCTTCTAAGACCAAGTAACCTGCTCAGATGATGCCAAGCAAGAGGTGGACATTGTCTATATGGATTTCTCCAAGGTATTTTGTGTGGTTTTCCATAGCATCTTCCTATTGAAAGTGACACATTACAATTTTGATGAGTCGTCTCTGTGGTAGGTGGGAAATGGCTCACTGGTCACACCAAGAGGATGATTGTGGATAGCCTGTCATCAGTGGGGTCCCCCACAGTATGGGTCCAGTGCTGTTCAATATCTTCATAAGTGATCTGGATGATGAAGTCAAATGTACCCTTATGAAGTTTGACAGTAATACTAAACTGAGTGGGGAAGTGAACACTTTGGAAGGGAGAGCCACCCTGCAGGATGACCTGGATAGGCTGGAAAAGCAGCATAACAAGAACCTGATAAAGTTCAACAAGGACAAGCCTAAGGTCTGTTCAGTGCTAATAAAAGAAATTTTATTCTTTAGAATAGTTGACTATTAAATTTCTTTTTCTGCAACAACAGTGTAGAATATTTTACTGGTTTGCACACCTGACAGCTATCTCTCCATATGAAAATAACAGTTACCTGTTTGTACATACTGGTGTGCATGTGTGTACAAAAATTAGAAAGCTGCGGCTTTGGATAACAGCTTTATGTGGATTTGGATTAGTAGATTTAAATCTTTTGCACATAAATATTATGTGGGCATTGTGATATTAAATATTTAATGCATTCTGGAAACAGCTAGTGCTAAAATGAATAGTACATAAAGAAAAATATATGAAGTTACAGCTTAAACATAAAGTCATTACTTCCTATCATTAGACATGGCTACTTTGTATCTCAAATGCAGTATATCACACTTGTATTTTCAAAACCGGCTTTATTCTTATCATAGGGTTACCAAGAAGAGGGAGGTAAAAGTGCATGATAGCTATCCAGAAGTTTTATCCACACCTGTATTCTTACGCTAAAGTTGGCTTTGTTTCAAATGCTTTTCTCACTTACAATATGCAAACTATTCTGCAGCCAGAAAAGGAACTCATTTCCTCATGGCACATCAGAATAAAAATATTTTTTAAAATGAACTTACAATCAATATAACTTTCCTCTCCAAAAGGAATCAGCAGGTTTTTGTTTATAGTTTCCACAAAGAGTGGATGTTGTTTTCGTCAAAGACTCCTCAACACATAGAAACAGGCAGTACAACAGATGCTACTGTGTATTCATATTGCATTTAAATTTTGAAATAAGAAATGAACTTTGGTTACACATTTTTTCATGTCAGAAACCACCCCTCAGCTCTTCCTCTGAGCCTCCCCTTCCCAGCCCTCCCAGTGAGGCAATGGTTTTCATTGCCTCAGGGAACACTTACTACACACATATGAGTAACCACCACTTAGAATGGCTCATTCCAGTATTATGAACTGGTACTACAGGCCATTTAAAAGAGAGAATGACACAACAACTTAACTGTCAAACAGAGAGGTATTAGTAAAAACTGTACAATGCTGTGTATTCCCTCACAGGTACTAGGAAGGCTGACATAAATACTATTAAAAGTTCATTTATCTGGTACTTCATAAACCAGACCACTGTTATTTTCCCTGTACTGTCCATCGAAAGGACACTGGAAAGAAACTATAGTAATAACCTATGGTCAGACATTTTTCCACTATACAATCTAAACACTGTGCTATACTGCCTCAAGCCTTATTTTGGGTGGTGTCAAATGTTACGCTTTGGTCTAACAGTAACAGAAGAGGCAGTAGAGATGTTCAGTGTGAATAAGCAGGGATGAAGTTAATTATGTGTCTTGTTCTGCAGATCTTACTGACATTTCTTCTTTTGCTTCTTGCAAGTCAAAATGGATTATGCACTGCACTGTGATTTGATGAAGACTTGGACCACAGCAAGGCTGGCCAGGTCAGGTAGCCAACACAGTTTTAAGCAGGCAACTGTTATGAGTGCCCTGTATTTCCAGGGTAAAACTAGGTCAGACAATGGGATCTTTCCCAAAGTCCCTGCTTTCCTCCTTTAGTTCTACCCAGCCTCCAAACACATGACCTGGGCAATATTTGTAGTTGTGTTTCCCTGTACTTCCATCTCCTGCAGTTGCTGCTCAAGGAGTAGGTCACATTGCTTCCTCTCCCTTTGCTCAGAATTCCCCCCAAAGCTTCATTTTCTTAAAACTCTCATATTCTTGCCTAGCTTTGGATTATGTTATTCCAACTTCCTCTCTTGGTTCACCAAGTTTCCCCTTGACCCGCACTCCATAACGGTGTCAAAATATAGTTATAGGCATTAGGTGATGACTGCAGAGAGTGATCATTTGCCCAGAGGCAGGACACCTGTCCCAAGGAAGAGGCAACTTCTACTTAAGGTGCCAGGGAATTTAGCATCCAGTTACAGGGGACAATCTCTCAATTGTCCTCTATTTCTCTCCCTGAGAAGAAGCAGAAAGGACATCTCACCCCCTGTCTCTTCAAGCAGAAGGATGACAATCAGCAGTTCTGCTGCTCCTCCTTGAACAGAGGTATGGCACTGGCTGGGCTGACTTTTTTCAGATGTGTTAGTATGTGTGAACTGTGCTGTGTAAGCACTCTACTAAATAGATAAACCAAGATACAGAAAATGTTCAGTAACTTGCTCAAGGCCATATGGCAATTCAATAACAATGCTGGGGATTAAAAACCAGGTTGAAGTTTTTCAAACAGAAATACTTCCTCAGAGGAAAAGAAGGCCTTTATCGACACTCCCGGGGAAAGTGAAAAATTATGAGCTCTTGAAGTTCTTCATTTTTGTAAAGTAGCTTGCAATGATCAGCTTAAAAAACGGCTTGTTCCAGAACTCAAAATTATTACCTAAAAGTGGAAACATATTGATAACCAGTTCAGCAGTATTATTGATTAATTTAAGCAACACATCAGTCAAATACTGGACAGCACAATATGAACATCTTGAAGTTTTCATGGAAATATTTTGCTGTTATTGGTGGGTTGTGTTGGGTTTTTTTTTATTTTCCTAAGAAAATGGCCCAAAACCACAGAGGTCACCTTGTGGCTTGACTCAAGAAGAGAGTATACAAATGGTTTTCCTCTGGATGCACCTGCAGCCTCAGCAATGATGGCTGGAGTTTGTCCTGTCTTAGTCCCCACCCCAGTCTCCAGTTTCTAGCCTGTACACAACATTCTCCAACTCCCTCATCCAATTTTTAACAAGAAAACCGTAATCCTTCGTATTCACCATGGCTACTTCACCAACAATAAGTCTGGGAAACAGGCTCTACCTATTTTAGTGTACTTACACAAGGATGAGCTCACATAGCCAGAACAGCAAGCAACAGGTTTTCCCCTGCTAGGGCAGCATGTGTGCTTGCTTGAGAGAGAGAACATATCACAGCATCTTCTTTTCTTTTGGGGTGCCTCAGGAGGCCCATCCCTTTATGAAGCTGACACCTTCACCCAGCCATAAGAGGCTGTTCCAGACAGATGTTTGACAGGCACAGGCACAGCTGTAGAGCTGTCAGGGAAAAACTCTGCCTCTGATCCTCTCCAGTAAGGGAGAGAAGCTGTTCCCTTCTGACATGGTTTCCCTCCAACATGAGAAGAGGTCTGGCTCCCTGGTAAAGCTAATGAGAACACTCTGTGGAGGACTGATAGTGATTTAGAGCTTGCCTTTCTACTGTAGTAACATGTAAATAAAGCCAGAGCCTTGATGTTTCTCCAGTTTTGTATATTGACAAAAGCTCTGGGTAAAGGAGCATATAATTTTAAAGAAAAGCCTTTTTTTTTCCCTTTTTAAAAGGTAGCAAACCTTTTAAAGATACAACACATTTAGTTCCATTTTAAATTAGAACTTTTAGACAGCATTCTTCATCAATTATAAGTATAGCAACAGGCTTAATCCTTTTAAAGTATGAAACAGATGCATTCTTTACATTTGGAAATAAATTACTGAACAAGCTTTATATCGAATATAATTCAATTCAACATTACAGCTTAATGAAGAAGTAGCAAAAGAAATAAATTGAACATTCTCCAGTTAATTTGCAAAGAAAATATACACATTTTGCAAAGGTAGTCTCCTCACTGACACACAAACACTTTGTGATAAGCTTCACACTGTAAATTATATTTAGACAATTATGATGGCCATTTCTTTTCCTTTCAGTGTGGACTTTACTGTATATGGCTGCGCTTTAGCATCTCACACTTGGATTGTTGCAGTCCCCTCTCAGCAGTGCTCTGACACGCACTCAGGAAGGCCACACCTCCATCCTGGGTTGAACCCCACTATCCTTATCGTCTGCACCATGTAACAAGTGGCCTGCAATGCCCAGAGATATTCAGGCTATACTTATATAAGAGGAGACCACTCATGCCCATTTTGCTGGCATGTCTGTTCAGATCTCTAGTGCTCATACTGACAGTTTCTAGGTGCCTGTCAATTAAGACAAGGTATTTTCCTGACTTCCGTGAGCAGCCAAACCCCCCAGCACCTTGGCCCTCCTAGCAATGGCGGTGCTCCATGTAGCCTGTGTGGGATAAGGTGACTGAAAAAGAATTTAAGGGCAGAAAGTCTGATTAATAGTACTAATAAGTTGTTTATAGCTGTAAGATCTATAGATTCAGTCACAAATTAGATACTGGGAACTTCAGAACATTGGATAAATACACATTTGGTGTTTAAGAGATTATGCTGGCATTCAAGAAGTAAAGAATTAGCTTTTCAAGAAAAATCATCTCTGTGTGAGGCATTTGAAAGAGTATGTAGATAGAAGAAATTACATGGATGGGAGGTAAAAGAATGGATGGACAATAAAACTTCTGGTATTGACTAAATGTAACTGCTTCTGTCTATGTGGTTGTTCGTAACTACAGCTGGACTGTGACCTTCCTTACACACACCTCTGGATACTGTAATGAAAGAAATTTCTTTAGAAAGGAAGCTGAGATGAAAACAGGGGTGAAAAATGGTGGTGTGGCCTGGTGACTTTGAGAAACGGTTTTTTATTTTCTAAAATATTACCGGTTCTATAAGTTGAAAGAAAAACAAAAAAATCCCTTAAGTCATATTCCTAAAAAAGTACTTACATCTTTATATTTATCAAACCATGTCTACTTTAAAATCTTCCTTTAATAAAACTTCATTCCTGTACATTGTTCTCCTTCCATAACAAACAAGTAGATACAGTCAAAAACTTGAGTCTTTCACAATAATAAAATTGACAACCAGATTTGTCTGAGAGAATTTGACTCAGGGGGAGCACAACAGTGTCACTCAGAGCTATCTTACATGATGCTGTTTTTCAGAATATCTACCTTCTGAAAATTAGGCAGGATCACAATGTTTCTAGCTTTCAAGCAGAATCTGAGCCATGGGAAAAACAGAAATTAGTTTATATGAGTAAAATATAAAAACGGTGCCACTCCAGAACTCAGAAGAGCCTTCTGAATAGAATTTAGGTGTTTAGTTTTATGCTTTATGCATCTCTAATAAAGGACAATTTATACAAAAGGATTTGGGCAAAGCTCACTTTCCCTGGAAAGCAACATAGCAACAGGAAAGCACTTCTCATAAGGGGCATACACAGGCTGTAAATGTTTAGTGGGTTATTGACAATTATCTCTTTAAGACTGGGATTACTCAATGAGTAGTTCAGAAAATTTTGCATTATAACTTAATTGCTTCAGTATCTAATTCATTTTTAAAATACCCTGAAGATGAAGAAGATAGCAAAATAGTGGATGCATGTTTATGAATGGGAATCTTACTCTAGCTACCTTCTTTTCATTGAAACGCTTCATGTGTGTTTGAATAAACAACAACAACAACAAAAAAAATTTCTATAGTGGTCTATTCTTTTCCTCATATCTAATTAGCTTTTATGATTTTTAGCTTACAAATTTAGATCAGAATTGTCTGTGAATTTACTGCCCTAAAAAAGTGATGGTAGGTGGTATTTGTTAGGTCTTTTTGTACAATTAACAGTTAACTAAAAAGATTAACAAATACTCATGTTAATGTTGTGGTAACACATGAGATGCCTTTGATCCCAAAAGTATCACCAGCAATAGTACCAAAGATGCCTGGAGAAAAGACATTTCCTGTATTGTAAAGGAAAATTATCTTGTGAATGGGTATTCTACAGATTCAGAAGTCTTATTAGGTAACTGCTTTATTCTCAGACTGAGGCAGAATCATTTCCTGTAACAAGTTTTCCAGTGTAAAATTTAATTATTGAGTCATTGGCTTGTACCATTTCTCTTGTGATTATTCCAAAGAATAATAGACTTACAAGTGAGGAAGTTTTACACATATTCCAACTATATTTTAGGCCATTACACCTAATTCTAGTGCACTAAATAATTTCTTGTGAAGGGCTGACCCTCTGAATATTGCAGACTAGTATCATCTTGCAGTTAAATTATACATCTTTAGGTCTTCCAGCCTATCACCATAACTGAGAGTATTTCTCCAGTTCCCTTTTCAATTTTTAATTTATTTCTATTAAGATTGTGGAGTTAAAAATGAGAAATCTTTCGTTTAAACGATCAGTTGCAGAAACCATGTAAGAGCTCCCAAGCATGATTCTGCCCAGAGGCAGAGACCAGGCATGTATTTGAAATACCAACAAACCGTTCTTTAAAAAATATCTGGGAAGGCAATTCTGAAGACATAGGTTAGAAGTCATTGTATGGGTCTTCTTCTGCTCCCTGTATTTGCCAATATCTTCCTGATAATGAAGTGAGGCCAGTATGAGAAAAGTCATTGCCTCTTTCCTCTATGACAAGACACTATTATTTATGAAGCACTAAATTAAAATGGACTTTTTAACATACATTCATGTCTAATGAACTAGTCTATAAAGGCAATACCCTCTTCTCTTTTAAATCCCTCATTAAAGGCCACTTAACACTAATTATTTGTACCACTATAGTACCTAGCTGGCCCAATAATAAATTAGGTATTTCACGTACTAGGTGTCTCATTCCAGCATTCCTTGCCATAGAGACTGTGTTGCTCTGATAGAAAAGCTAACAACAAATGGGAGTGGATTAAGCACAGGGGAAAATACAGTAATGTCTTACAAATTAAGGAGTTTCTCATCTCGGGCTTTTTTTCACTATCTTCATCACAAACTGCATCATGGAATTTTACAAAGAAGAACACATTAGAAAACCCCCAAAGCCCATTTCATGTTAGTGGCATTTCAGACCTTATGAAGATTTGCACTTCAGCAAACTACATCGACAAATCTACCTGAGACTCAAACATGGTTCCAAACATAGTCCTCCTGAGTTCCACATGTAGCTGGTGGGAAATCCTGGCCCTCAAGGTCCCTTTTAGGCTAGGATGCTTTCAGATGCAGCAGTTCCAGGGCTTCCCGTGTCTATGGCATTAACCAGCTGCTATGTGATTTGTTTTAAATTGGGAACTCCACAAATCTGGGCTAACCCAGTACTACACAGTCTCTAACACTGGAGTCCCTTTGGCTATTTGGACGTGTTTCTTATTTCTGCTTAAATGCCACTTCTTCTTCCAAAAATTCTAGGAAAGGAGAGTGAAAACCCCTAATCTTAGTTCTATTTTAAAATAACATCCATTGCCTTAACTGCTGTTTGGCTTGAATAATTTAGAGCAGAGCTGAAAATCAATTTTATGAAACAGAGGAAAAGACCCTGAACATTTTCAATCACTCTCCTATTTTCCTCCACCAAGCAGTAATCCTATCAACAAACATAGATTTTAAAAAAGTGAAATTTTTGGCACCACTAATTAGAATTTTTTTCAGTTTTTAAGACACAGTCGATCATAAGAACAAGAATAATTGACAATTGAGGGCTTATTCATGCCAGATCTCAACAATTTACATCCATTTCAGGAAAGCAATTACGCATATACTTAAAATTTAAGCAGTTGAGGAGCCCAAAGTATAGCAAATTTATAATACCCTTGTAAAAGCACCTCATATGCTAAGGGACATTCTTCTAAAATCCTTGCTTTAAATCCGATGTTTAGTTTATTAATCTCCATAATATAGACCATTCAGAGATATTTTATAAATGTAACATGAAGAAAAACTTACATATTTTTTTCAAAGTTGTCAACCAAAAGACACCACTTTTCAAACCTTGTTTTGCCTGTGTACCAGCAACCACACTACTGTATATATATTTGCCTATTTCATCTAAGCAACATTCACAATGTGAACCCAAAATTCCCTCTTTCACAGCCATCTCCATTAGTCTGTGGACCATTCTGAATGGCTGCTAACTAGATGGGAGCAACATCATCATGTCAGCCTCCCAAAGTATCACCGCCAGAAATCATCATACCCCCAAGCTGGGGGGGAGAGGAGATGAATGGGAGGAAAGTCACCTGTTGCAAGCCCCATGGCTGCTGGGTGTATGGGGAGTACATGGGCCCCAGCAGACGAGAGTGTGGCTGAGCTAGCTATACCCTGAAGTGCAGAAAACAGATACTGCAGAGGCCGTGGCAATATTTGGCACTTACTACTTTTGCTGCAAGCTGGCACCAAACAAGTATGTTATCTACAAAGCAGGTTAACTCTTTATAAAGTCGTTGCAACTTGCCAAAATAAAAAAAAAAGTCAAAATATAACTCATAAAAACTCCAGGTACTATCTTCTTTTGTCTAACTCCTATATTTCTACTTGGTGGTCTTTGCATTTGTGTTTTTACTTAAAGAATGCCTCTTCAGAATACAGTCTCTATCAGTTCATGACAAATGGAAAGGCATTTATTCAAGATTCTCTTGCATAAAAGCACCACTTAATGAAGAAAACAGTATTTCTTTGCATACAAAGGAAAATAAAAACAACAAATCCAATTCCTTTTTTAAAGTCTCCTTTGAGGACACGTATATGTCTGAGCCCAAATCTAAATCTTATAATCTCTTTGGAAGGGTTATATCAGAGCTTCTTATCTTATTTGCAGAGTATGCCAACATCTACTTCACTTAAACACATGAAAATTCTAAATAGAAAAGTCAGGAAAAAGTGATTTTTATCACCAAACTCTTTTTGTGATAGCACTTAAAACCTTTAAAATATAATGTATCCATCTCCGACATACCTTTTTAGGCTATCAAGACAAAATAGCTTGGCTGACTTGTTTTTCAGAAGCTACAAGGCAACCACCTGACCCACTCCACTATCAGCGGTAAAAATTCCCCTGATTCTACATGAGATTTTTGTCTCAGAATGTCCTTTAAAACACCTCAGAATTTATTTAAATGAAAGTCTCACCTCATACATCTGAGCATATTAAATGAAATGACGTTAATGTTCTGTGCCTTTTTAATTTCATACTTAAATTAACATAACATTGGCATTAGATTTTTTCTATTTCACATTACATTCACATTTCACATACAACTTGTGCTGGAACAGTGCAAGGCAGAGAGCACTAGCTGAACAAAACAGTCCACATAAAAGTTTGGGGTTTTTTTCCTTGCTTCTAAGACATTATAATAAAAAGATGGAAGTAAAACCAGATTAACCCATTTGGTCATCTTTAATAAAATTATTTTTTATTAAATTCACAAAAGTTCAATGTCTTTCTAATCTTGAGGGACAGCCCTAACCACACTTTTTGTTGCCTCTTTCTAACAGCATCTGAGGAGTACTTAAAAGTAAACAGAAATGATGCAAAGGGAATCCCTATAGCAGAAATTAAGAAATAAAATACAGGGATTAACCTCCAGCCTTATGTGCCTTTATCTCTTCTCTGCCTTGCAACCAAAGGGAGACTAACCATTAAAAAAGATTAAAGGTATTAATTAGACTAAGAGATAGAAACCTATCACCCTTCTGTCAGACCAGACAAGAAAGAAACCTTCTTCCAGATTGAATTAAAAAAAATCTATATTTTTAGAATTTGTTCAAAACAAAAGTCTTGTTGATCAGCTTTCTGAATTCCTATTGTTGTCTAACAGATTAAATAAATGAGCCTGACACTGAATAAACATTTTGATGAATTTGTGTGTGAGTGGCAGAACCACTGCTTCCTCCTCATATCAAAGTAGTAACATTATATGCAAATAAATATAATTCTGTTGGGATTTCATAAATCTACGTAAATAAAACAATGGGAGAATAGGAACAGACAACCCCAACAACTTGAACTTTGCATTGCCTTTTTCTTTTTTTCTCTCCAAAATGAAGAACCCACACAGTATATTTAAACTATGTAAAAAGGATTCTAAATACCCTTTGTGGCACCAACAGATATTATACCAAACTGCAGCTATACGCCATGTCTAAAGGGAGATTAGACATCTTTTAGAATAAGTTGCCAGTAGATTACAAAATATTAAAGACAGAAGACTAGTAAAGAGAGCATAATTTTATCCAAGAATAACCCATTTTTTAATTTTTTAAACTTGTGTATGGTTATTTTTTTAAGTCACATGGATTAAAAAAAATTGCAGCTTTCAATGAGACATCCTTTATAAAAAGAAGAGATGTTAATAAAATACATTCATCTCATCATATGTTAAAGGTGACCCTGTTAGAAAAATAGATTATGATGAGGTTTGAAAATGATCATGGGCTATATTAAATAGCTCTATTTGAAATATGTTAAAGTCAGCTGCTAAACAGCAAATTGAAAAAAAATTATATTAAAGGTCACAATCAAATAAATACTTTGGACTCATAGTACCAGTTAGTGAAAGATAAACTGCCGCTTTACAAAAAAGTGCTCTTTATGTGTATATATATTCACACATATATATACACACACACAAATATTGAACACAGACTCACAAACAAAATATTCATACTTAACTACCATTTTATTTTCCCTTACTGCGTTTGGTATGTACCTGGAGTAATCACCCGGAGAGAAAGTACACTGGATTCACAACACTCTAAGTGGCAAAAGTTTGGCTACCAACATTAAATGCTGAATATTGTTATTTAACAGCTAATCAGACAACATTTTCAGAAAAATTAAAGTAGAAAGAAGAAGAACACAAGAAGAACGGATTCCAGTGCGATTTAGCCATTGAATCGCTTCTCGGCCTTTTGGCTAAGATCAAGTGCAGTAATTGTTCTTATCAATTTAATATCTGATATGTCCTCAATTAGAGGACTTTATATTAAATGGAATTTTGGGACTGGGAGTTGGATCCAGAGCTTCCTTTTTTTTCTTTTTTTTTTTTTTAAGTTCCTGACAACTGGAAAAAGGGAAATACAACCCCCATTTTCAAGAAGGGGAAAAGGGATGACCCAGGGAATTACCAGTCAGTCTCATCTCCGTGCCTGGCAAAATCTTGGAGCAGATTCTCCTGGAAGGTATGCTGAGGCACATGAAAATCAACAAGGTGCTTGGTGACAACTGCACTAACTGGAAATCCTGCCTGACCAATTTGGCGGCCTTCTATGATGGGGCTACAGAACTGATGGACAGCAGTAGAGCAGTTGATGTCATCTACCTGGACTTGTGTAAAGCGTTCGACACTGTCCCACACGACATCCTTTTCTCTAAATTGGAGAGACATCAATTTGATAGGTGGAGCACTCGGTGAATAAAGAACTGGCTGGATGGCTGCACACAAAGAGTTGTGGTCAATGGCCCAATGTCCAGTAGGAGACCACTAACGAGTGATGCCCCTCAGGGATCGGTGCTGGGGCCGGTCTTGTTCAACATCTTTGTTGCTGACATGGATGGTGGGATTGAGTGCACCCTCAGCAAGTTTGCTGATGGCACGAAGCTGTGTGGTTAAGTTGATACACTGGAGGGAAGGAATGCCATCCAGAGGGTCCTTGACACGCTTGTGAGGTGGGCTGATGCCAACTTCATGAATTTTAACTATGCCAAGTGCAAGGTCCTACACCTGGGTCGGGGCAATCCCAGACACAGCTACAGGCTTGGCAGAGAAGAGATTCAGAGCAGCCCTGTGGAGAAGGACTTGGGGGTGCTGATCAATGAGAAAATGAACATGATCTGGCAGTGTGTGCTTGCAACCCAGAAAGCCAATCGTATCCTGGGCTGCATCAAAAGGAGTGTGACCTGCAGGTCGAAGGAGGTGATCGTGCCCCTCTACTCTGCTCTCATGAGACCTCACTTGGAGTATTGTGTGCAGTTTTGGTGTCCTCAACATAAAAAGGACATGGAACTGTTGGAACAAGTCCAGAGGAGGGCCACGAGGATGATCAGGGGACTGGAGCACCTCCCATATGAAAATCGGCAGTGAAAGCTGGGGCTGTTCAGCCTGGAGAAGAGAAGGCTGTGTGGAGACCTCATAGCAGCCTTACATTATCTGAAGGTGGCCTATAGGGCTGCTGGGGAGAGACTCTTCATTAGGGACTGTAGTGACAGGACAAGGGGTAATGGGTTAAAACTTAAACAGGGGAAGTTTAGATTGGATATAAGGAAGAAGTTCTTTACTTTTAGGGTGGTGAGTCACTGGAATGGGTTGCCTAGGGAAGTTGTGAATGCTCCATCCCTGGCGTTGTTCAAGGCCAGGCTGGACAGAGACTTGGGTGGCATGGTTTAACGTGAGGTGTCCCTGCCCTGGCAGGGGGGTTGAAACTTCATGATCTTAAGGTCCTTTCCAACCCTAAATTTTCTGTGATTCTATGAATGAACCTCAGTATTTAATGTACATTAAATATCAATAACTGAATGGGAATGATCTTTTCTAAATGTTTTAGTTTCCAAACCAGACAAGCAGTGTTCTATGAAATCACTGCAACATAATTTGAAACTGTTGGGGGGGTGGGGGAGAAATCCAGTTGTGTGGATTTTTTTGGGATGATATTTTCTAAGATAAGGATTTGCTCCCATGGCTCTATTCCCTGACAGATGAAACTAAAAATTAAGCAACAAAATTCTGCAAAGTTCTTGCTCTAAACATTAAGCAAAATTTTATTAATGGTCTGACAGTACAGCAGTGTATTAGCAATTTTAATAAAGACATCCAAATCCTGACATGGTAAAAAATAACACTTTTTTTTTTTTTAACTTATAAGGTTAGTCCTAAAATTAGTCGAGTGGAGATTTAAAACTAAATAGTGCTGCTGATACACAAAGTTACAAAATAAAATGTAAATTTAAAAAAAAAAAACAAACCAAAACTATAACTTTCAGGAGTATTAGACAAACGGGCATTTTTGAAGGTAGATATATTTTGTTTGAGACTTTACGGGCCACATCACAGATCTTTCACAAGTGTTTTTTTTGCTTCCACAGATATATGCAAAATAATTCTTTGAGTCTTTTTCAGTATACTGAAGCCTCTGACCAAGGGCAGAGTCCTGCAGTCAGTGTGATTTCATGCACACTCTTTGTCGTTGAAGAACATAATGTCCAAGAACTTTTATCAGTGCTCTCAACGTTCCCTATAAAAAAAACTTCATTAAAATAACATTATATTATCATTACAAGACTTTCCATGTAAAGCCAGGATGCCTGCTTCACCTCACCCTTAGGCATTTGCCTGGCCAGTCCCAGCAGCTTCAGCACTTCCACTGGTGCATATGGAGGCACTCAGTTTAGTGCTTTGCTCATCTTGTGCTGAAGACACCAGCTCCATTTTCCACTCCAGAGCCCTTATTCAAAGTGTCTCCATCCTAGTCCCAGTCTCCTGCTTCAGGCTGCATGGACTTGCCAAGGGTTCCCTTGAGATCACATGGGGACAAACCCTTTGAGACACCATCCCTGCACTCAGCACAGCCCACTGTGGCCACTGTTAGAACTGGGAGAAAACCCCACGAGAGGAAACTCAGGCTCCTCATAGGCAACACTGCTGGTGAAATCCAAGCTTCCTCTACCAACTATGGGTGAGGGTTTTTCCAATGGCACACAAATTGGCAAAACACAAGGGTGGCAAAAAGCACAGAAAGCTCCTCTCTTCTAAATGCCTTGCTCCAAAGCAGAGGGATGTTTGAGCTTTTCAAAGAATAAAGTACCAGAAATTTCCTTTGTTCTCTTGTACAGGGTTAAAAGGTTATTTCTGCTGCTTTTCAAACCTGCTTACTGAAAATAACCAGAACTTTTTTTAAAGGAACATCAAGAGAAAGAGACAATAAAGGAATGAAATCTGCTGGAGCAAATCCCCGTTAGGAAAATTTTGAACCCATGTAGTTAAAATATGGCAAGCTGAAACATTTTTTTACAATATGAATTATACCTAATACAAAATATCAAACAACCCAACATCTATGCACATGTTCCAGCATCTATGTTGAACAGCACTCAAGGACAGCACCAATCTGGCTTTGGCTCTCTCTTTAGTACTCCAGGGCCAGGGTAGGGGTATCACCATGACCCCAGACAAGGCTACAGCTGTTGGAGAGAAGCCTTAACCAACATATTACTAGGCAATAACACCAGCAAGAAATTTGTGGATGTCCTCAGATCAACATTCTTCTGCCCACCAGCATTTCTCACAAGTAAGTAATTCAAGGTGTTACCACACAAGTCTGAGAGGAAGTTTTCTGGAGAACCAGAAAAGCAGGTTGCAATACCAGGGCCACTTTTAGTATGTAAATGCCAGACATCACATACATGTTGAAAGAATGATTAAAAAACAATGCACATAATAAAAACAGTGACCCAAAGCACAAGTCTTCCTTGCATAGTGAAGATTAACAGTCTTTCCTATAATCAGGGGCTTTCTATAGACTTTTTTCTTGGGTTAAAAAAAGATCATAATATAAATTAGAGAAGACAGAGAAAATACCTAATTTACTATAAGATATACACAAGTCTTTATTTCAAATGTGAGAACAACTACAATGTTCTGCATTGGTATCATTAATACCTCTTTTCTTGATGCTTCTGTGCACTTAGTGCAATAAGAAATTGTGCTTCTTAATAAAACTGTAACTTTCTCAAAAAAAGTTCACTGAAAAACTGATATATGAAAAGCCTTCCACCCTTCATACAAACTATGGACTTTCTTTTGTTCTTGTTATAATCAGAAGGGGCTTTGTTTTATCTTCTGTGGAACAAGAAGTTTTCATTTCCGGATTTCATAACATTTACAAAACTATCCCCTCTCAGTATTATCATCTGTTAAAAGGAAATAGTTGAATATGGTGGCCTTTTATGATGGGGCTACAGAACTGATGGACAGCAGTAGAGCAGTTGATGTCATCTACCTGGACTTGTGTAAAGTGTTCGGCACTGTCCCACACAACATTCTTGTCTCTAAATTGGAGAGACATCAATTTGATAGGTGGAGCACTCAGTAGATAAAGAACTGGCTGGATGGCAGCACACAAAGAGTTGTGGTCAATGGCTCAATGTCCGCTGGAGACCTGTAACGAGTGGTGTCCCTCAGGGATGGGTGTTGGGACCGGTCTTGTTCAACATCTTTGTTGTTGACATGGACGGTGGGATTGAGTACACCCTCAGCAAGTTTGCCGATGGCACGAATCTGTGTGGTTCGGTGGATACACTGGAGAGAAGGAATGCCATCCAGAGGGACCTTGACACGCTTGTGAGGTGGGCTGATGCCAACCTTATGAAGTTTAACCATGCCAAGTGCAAGGTCCTACACCTGGGTCGGGGAAATCCCAGACACAGCTACAGGCTTGGCAGAGAAGAGATTCAGAGCAGCCCTGCAGAGAAGGACTTGGGGGTGCTGGTCGATGAGAAAATGAACATGAGCCAGCAGTGTGCGCTTGCAGCCCAGAAAGCCAACCGTATCCTGGGCTGCATCAAAAGGAGTGTGACCAGCAGGTCGAAGGAGGTGATCCTGCCCCTTTATTCTGCTCTCATGGGAACTCACTTGGAGTGTTGTGTACAGTTCTGGTGTCCTCAACATAAAAAGGACATGGAAGTGTTGGAACAAGTCCAGAGGAGGGCCACGAGAATGATCAGGGGACTGGAGCACATCCCATATGAAAATCGGCAGAGAAAGCTGGGGCTGTTCAGCCTGGAGAAGAGAAGGCTGCGTGGAGACTTCATAGCAGCCCTCCAGTATCTGAAGGGGGCATATAGGGATGCTGGGGAGGGACTCTTCATTAGGGACTGTAGCGATAGGACAAGGGGTAATGGGTTCAAATTTAAACAGGGGAAGTTTAGATTGGATATAAGGAGGGAATTCTTTCCTGTTAGGGTGGTGAGGCACTGGAATAGGTTGCCCAAGGAGGTTGTGAATGCTCCATCCCTGGCAGTGTTCAAATCCAGGCTGGACAGAGCCTTGGGTGATATGGCTTAGAGCGAGGGGTCCCTGCCCATGGCAGGGGGGTTGGAACTTGATGATCTTAAGGTCCTTTCCAACCCTAACTATTCTATGATTCTATAATTTCACTGTGCCTTCAGAAGACTACAAGAAAGGCTGAGTATGCAAAATTAAGGTACAAACCAAGTTATAGGTGTTTGTCTTGAAATTTAAAACTGAGAATAGGATATTGGGACTGACTTGTAGATAAAATATTGTTGTGAGCTTTCCAGGCAGGGGAAAATAGTAGATTAAAATATGTATTTACTACATAGATGAACTTTTAATTGTAAGATTATACTGTTATTTTAACCTAATGTAAACAGTCTTTCATTCATTTTTAGTGTAAATTTACAAATGCTGCAAACTTCTTATGTCTTGGTCCAAAGCAAATTAAAATGGTTGAGTTACTACAGAAAATACTCAAAACAAGGTTCATAATGGATGTTCTAAGGGAATGCTGGCTTTGGTGGTGACACTGACTGCCTCTGTAATAATGTATTTCAAATTATTTAGCTGACTAAGCACTTCAAAGAACACAAGAAAATATAATTTTTGAAGTGCTGGTTCACCTGAACATTTCAGATGAACATGGCTTCCAAAGCATTTTTAGATAGCTCTCCTTTCCAGACTGAGATGCCCAAAGAATTTGACACATAGAAAGCCTGACTTTTCCTTTACACGCACCATGCACAGTATAACAGTGTTGATTTCAGTGTTCCTCCTTCCATGTTTTAAGAGTGTACATGAGAGGAGAGTCAGGCTCAGCATGTGTACCATCCTACCAGCATGCTTTATATTCCTGTCCACCATCCTGTCTATGTACAAGCTGCTGCCTCATGGTTCTCAGAGGTCCACTGAATTTTTAATCAAAATGATATTGTGCTGCTGCCTTTGCATGTTCTTGCACCTTCTAAGTTTAAATGAAAACAGCACTCACCCACCAGAAAAAAAGGCAGAAGCATTTTTCAGACATGAAAAGCAGAATGAATCCATTCTAATTGTAAACAAATATTCACGTGACTTAATCATATTGCTTTGTCCTACATTATAAACTTATCTGCAGCATACAAACTACACAATATGAACACTCAAGAAACTACCGAAATCTTGACTATACTCCTCTAGAACATCTTTCTCTAATCCCCTACTTTATATCATGGACAAATGCCCATCTGACCAGCTCTGTAGATTAATTGGCTCTTCAAACAAGGCTGTAGAAAAACTGCAAGATCTCATTTCACTCTGCCTCCATCAGATTCTGTGGGGAGGACTCCAGCTGATCATAACCTGCTCTCAGTTTCCTCTCCTACTTTCAGTGACTTCTAATGGTGTCTCAAACTCACCCGTCTCCTGGCATGTGCAGACCCAGGAGCAAATCAAACCCTGCACTGTGACCATTCCCAGTCTATCAGAAAAAGCATGCTAAGCACAAGTAGCATCTGCTCAGCTCTGAAAGTACTGTGCCTTACTCTGAGCTCTTCAAGCTGCAGACAATTGATAACAATACAACTTAATTGTGTTTTTAAAGAGTGCAGCTATCTATGATCAGCAGGTACAGTAGAGAGATTTAAATTCAAATTTATACCAATGCATCTTTGTGAAAATGTACATCAGCCTACATGTGTGCAAGACACCCAGTCTTAGGAAAAGAGCTTATTCTTAAACCTAATTCTAGATCAATGAACTTTAGTTCAGAGAACAATATCATTTTAACAATAACCTGGATTTATTGTCCTAGAAATATAATATTAATAAACATCAGTGACGGATATGATCATGCATTCAGAACTGCTACCTGATCACGTTTAGTTACCAAAGAACATTTCACTATGACATGGAGGACGGGCTGTACTATCTATTCATTTAAAAGTCTTTTTTTTCCTTCTCCTCACAGGATTGTGGAGCATCTGAATATAAATGTTGGCACAGCCTGTCATACACAAAATCTTGGCAGTTGCCTATGCTGTGTAATAGAGACATTTAACTTAATATAAAAAAAAATATTGCAACATTTCAAAATGCTGTTTTTTTATTATTATCTTGTCCCCCTTTGTTTACACACGTTCCTGTATAGTCTGTCATCCATACAAATTTGCCAGATTTCAACACGGGGCTTTTACTTGTACTTGCTCTACCTTGTGAAATGAAAAGCAGCAAGAAATAGTCTGGCACAGATGTACAAAAGCCATTTATAGGTTCCACCTTAATATCTGATTTGGTGTAGCTCCATAAAAGCCAAATGCACATCCCAGGCCAATAGGCCATCTCATTTTCAATTATCACAAAGCCAGATTAAGTGCCCTGTCAGCTTTTTCAGCCCTGCAATTCCAACAAAGCCTCTTCCTATGAAGGTAAACTGCTGCAGTTGCTGCCGCAATCCTGGGCTACTTATTGTGATGCTCTTTAATTTAAAAAATAAATAGAAGCTTTCCATGCAAACATTTGCCAAATGGGATAAGATCACCTGCAAAAATGGCTTTCTATGGGGAGGCTGCTGAAGTTATTGAAGTAAGGTTTGGGCTCCATTCTTCACCTACTAATTTACCCTTAAGGAAGTCCTATGTGCATTCTTCATCAAGAAGAACTTGGAGAAGAGATCATTAAGCTAGTCTAACATAATATTTTGTCGTTGTTTTCTTGTTTTGTTTTCAATTGCCAAATGTTATTCCCTTCCTTTGTTTTTATACATGAAATGAAATTAACTGTATCTGTAAGGTTTTCTCCACAGAACACTGTGTACAGTTGATAAGGCAGAATTTGACAAACAGGCTATGCATTACTCTTTCTGCCATTGGCTTCTTAAATGTCATATGACAAGCAATTTAAACTCCCTAAGATATAGTCCCCATATATGTACAATGGGAATACTGCTACTGATCTGCTTTCTTAAATTCTTTGATGAAAGCATTAGGTAAGAAGGAAGTATTAACAGGATTAATAGCCTTTAAGGGACAGAACTGGCTAGTCAGATTCCCCATATATTGTAGGCTATGTTATGCTTTGCCAGGTTTATTTGTGTTGAGCTCAAGAACCTGTGTTAGACAGCTACCTGAAGACTTTGAAGGACGCAGAACCTAACATATCCTTGGAAGTTTGTTCCAGAGATTATTAACACCTTACTTCTACCCTGTTATTAATTTTTATCTCATACTAATCTGAATTCATTCTAAATCCAAGTGAAATCATTAGTTATCACCTATCCTTTTTTTCTGACAGATTAAAGGCCTTTTTTGTAGCTGGTATTTTCTCCTTGCCAACCTCCTTACACAGTGCAATCAAGCAATTTCTCAGTCTTTTTTTAGGTATTATTATTATTATTACTACTGCAAATGGAGTCAGACTGAAAATCTCAGCCTGAACACTGAAATCCTGTGCTTAAATACAAAATGAGAATAGCATAGGGTATCAGCAGTGCTAGCTCTCCTGCAGTGCCCTGCCAATGTTCTTTAATCTTGATCAGGAAAGACCACCTGCAAGGCTAAGCTGATAGTCTCATTCTTCCTGTCCATTCATTCCTGGGTCGCTGAGCTCAGTCTGCCAACATGGGTATCAATTAGTGCAAAAAACATCATCAGAATTTCAATTAAGCTGTGCTAGTGTCCCTGCATTTAAAGGACTGTTGTCAAAATTGTGCAAATTGAGGCAAAAAAGCTATGGTCTGTAATTAAGTCTGTTCTTTTTTAGCCTGAGATCAAGTATCTTTCAAAAAAAAAAAAAAAAAGGAAAAAAATTAAATTACTTTCAAAACATTGGGGAAAAAACACAAGACAGTCAGTTATTTCTCTGACCCAAGCACATTTTTTATTTTTAAATGACATTTCACAGGCCATTAGTTCATAATATGAACTACCGCCTTTGGACATTAAGAGCAATGAAAAATCCCTCTGCAGAAAAACTCGTGTTCAGGTTACTTTTCTTCTTTAAAAGATTTTTAATTTGTGGACTTCGTGTGCAGCTGTTGCAGAATGACACTCGCAATGATTTGCTCAGTCTTGCTTTGAAACAAATGTATGTACAAATCTTTAGGCAAGATCTGTACACAGAAATACTGATGAGAGCCAAGGTACATAAAATTAAACAGAAATATTTATACCAAGTATGGGCAAATTTAAATATTTTCCCATCTATCTGAACCTGAATGTGATTTCTGAATCTATAAATAAGATGGATAACCCCCTAATTTCAGATGAACAATATGCTGAGATCTTCCATTCCTCATTGTATAAAAGGTCAGACCCACCACACAGTCCCTTTCGAGAGTGTTTACATTCACATAACAAAACAGCTTCTCCAAACATGTTCATTTATAGTTTAACAAAGGCTGGCTTTGACTCCATTCAGGCCAGAACTCAAACCAAGAATTGCAGTTCTAGGGGATTCAACTCCAAAATCTAATATGAGATAGAGTGATGGTAAATGGCTTTCATGGCAGACTCATTGTCCTCCATGCAGTCACCTCACAGACAGTCCAAACTCCAATGTTTAGGTTTGTTCTGATGGATTACCTGGCGTGTACACACAAGTACAAGTGAAGGTAGTACTCTTCCTCTAAATAGCTTAAGATACATTTTTTTAAAGGTTAGTAGATTAGCTTTTAAACACATAAGCTTTTTGGGGGGACAACTCTGGTCTTTTTAGTTCGTATCTTAAAACATGGGCCACCTTCTTCCTTTTTATGAAACTTCACATCTATATTGCAAAACAAAAATGTGGAAATTTACAACTAGGTTTAATTTTTGACATCTTTGCATCTTTGCTTTTGCTAGTTTGCCAGATCATTGGAATTCTGTTGTCATATTATCACAGCTACTTGTCACAGAACATCTTATCCTGGAAAATAATGAGTTTCAAAATAAAGATGAAAGGAAATTTTCTTCTAAAAAGCTTTTCTGTGGATGCATTCTTTACTTTGGAAAAATCGTGTTTCAGTGGCTCTCCTTGGTATCCCGCAAAGGTAAGATGTCACAAATGCCAAATCTGATTATTTTTATTACAGTGTTCTTGCCAGGTACCACGGGGAGGACACTGTTTGGAAGGACTCAAGATTCACCCTGTTGTATACCAGGTTTTCAGACAGAGCCCAAGGTCTGTTTGCTATGCAGCAAAGTTACAGAATCCTCAGATTTTACTAAGGAAAATTAAAAATTTTAACAAATATTTACCAAATCCACCCCCCTGGCTATAGAACCACATATGTATAGATTCAGTATATCCTTAAATATATACTTCTCCAAATTATTGGGAATAAAACTACATGAAAATATAGTATATACTAGTATAAGCTTAGTCTTTTAGACCAACCAAATACTTACCAAGTGTTAATAGCACCACCAATTATAAGTAAACGTTTGAATTTCAAGAACATGAAGAAGATGTTGAGTCTATATTCTACTGGCATGCTCCATATGGCTCTCCTCCATGATAACTGTCTTGTTTTGCAAATATTTTTTTGCTGGCTTGCTAGTAAGGCAATCTTTTATACTTTTAAAAGAGTATTAGAAAGGACACTAAAGCATTTTTGAACAACACATGAAAATCCATTCACTAAACCCAGGCATATATTATTTTATAGTATATGCAAGACCTAACTTCATGCATTTTAAAACTCCTGAGTAAGTTTTGTGGGTTTTGATAAACTACGTAAGGGCTGAAAGAGAGATTTCAGCTAAGTACTATAGTTCAGGAAGGATAATAATTACATTTTGTGTCTCTCAAACGGGACAGAGCACTGTCCAAGGACTCAAATGCAGAGGCTGAGAACCGCAGATGTGAACCATAGATGGAGAAGACAACAAATTTGAACTTTGAGGCTACATAAAGACATTTCTGCATGACCTCTGCATTTATGGTGCTACCTTCTTCTGGGTCATTAAATAGAGCAAACAAAGAGAATATCCACAAAATTGTCCCTTGCCAACCTTCCAGATTTCCACACAAAAGTCTGACCCTGCATTCAAGCAGCTTTAATCTCTGCCAAGACCTCTCGAGAGCCCTAGGATCTTCAGCCAACAGTTTACAAAGGACAGAGATGGAGGGGGCCTAGAGAAGGGGAATTGATAACTGAATGGCACCGAAGCTTTCAGAAAGATACCCAAGTATATCTTCGCTCTTGCACATTTCATTTAATTCTCAGATGCAAATGTTTCCTATCATAAAGCCATCTGACCTCTTTAAAGCGCATACAACAGACAGCCATCAAGCGGAACCTCCCTAATCCGCAGTTGGCCCCATTCCTCAGCTTCGCTGTAGCCAGGTTTCACTGCACTATGGACAGACACAAAGTGGCCAAGACCCAGAACTGAAATCCAGCAGTAGGAGAACCACAGGAGTGCAGGGGATGCCTCTGGTGGCACACTCAGCAAAACAGAAGGATGAATTTCTATCCACCTCCAATGCTCCCAAACATGAAACAGGTGTCTCTGGGGCAACATGGTGAGTGCAAATTACATTCAGCTCTGGAAGAAATAACGTTTGCCTTTGAACAACTTCAGGTACATATCCAAAAGGGAGCTAGCATCTTTCAGCATAATCTGAGATCAAAATACAAAACTCTTAACAGTATGGGGCATCACATGCATTTGAGAAACCCCCTATCAAGCTCCAGTTCAATAAACTGATGAATGGGTTACAGTGATATAGCTGTATGCAGGCCCTTTTTTCCTCTTTGACAGGTATGGTGCTGCTGATATTCTGCATGCTAATAGCAGACAGTCAGCTGCATACTGCTTGATGAAACAGGCAGGACCCAGACTCCTAGGGCCTGGCACCTGCTAGGCTGTGCCACATAATCTGTAGCTGACAGGAAGAATCTGGCAGCTATGGCCCACCACTGATTATTTTATCTTTAATCCAATTTTAAAGATACAGTTATTTTTGTGCAAAGGTTTCCATTTTATACAACAGGGTTAAAATCTTAGTATTTACTATGGTGAAAGCATATAAGCACACTGAAAAAGTTTGGAGGGGTGTTGTCTCAAGTATAACAATTCAGGCACACACGAAGTATGCATATGTATGTGTATAAAGACAGCAAAATCACAGACCTGAAAACATTTATGTGAGTGCAACTGCCAGTAGGTGTGGAACCTGTTCAGTTCTGCCTCTGTGGCCAATGCAAGTGCTAAGGTTTTACAGGCACAAAAGATATTTCCCAAATCCATAATGTAGAGACATCTGATTACTGCTACAGAAATAGCAGCAGGAGGCACAAGCTGTCACACACCTCCAGCACTCTCAGGACTGTGTTAGAAACACCAAGGTTACAGCTAGAACCAGCACTTGAAATAAAGCTCAAGGAAACAGCAAACCCAGTGTGAACAGGGCTTGAAGCTATGAGCAAAGAGCTGTTCTCTTCGGTGCCTACTGATTCAGAAAAACATAACTTTGATTGTCCTTTAAAAATAAATGCACTCAATTATCAATAGCTCCTCTGAATGGGAACAATCAGTAAGACCCTGAGCATTTTATCATCTCCTGAGACAAAAGAGACTCCTGGGAATATATGTGGTACTTCATTAAATATGATCTCTGGATATTCGTATCATGCTTGCAACAAAGTATGCAGAGATTTTTATATAAGTTATTATCACATTCATTTGCAAACCACCCACCTGAAACAGATAATCAATGTCAGCAGATCTTTTGTGTGCTTTTAGTATTTGTTATCTTCAGATGAAGCTCACAGGCATCCCACCCCAAGATTTCCTGGCACCTCTATTTGCAAGAATTTGCTTTCATTTACTTACAATTTGGTCCATTTTCACCCTATGGGCTGGCAGCTTTGTAGTTAGTATTTAGTTCAGCCTGACAATCTAAGATTTACTGGAAGATTTCAATTGAAAATAATAATTTGGTTTTGAACAGGGAAAAAAATACCTTTTTGTCCTTGTGGAACATAGCTTCCCTTTGATAGCTGTAGTGGACCATATGCTGGCACAGGGACTTGGAATCAGTGATGAAATTGTACATTTAGTTTCACAGAAGTCACATGAGGAACTTCCTTGTACTGTGATTACTGGTGGATAAACCTTAATGGCCTGTAATTAGGCCTCTCACCTAACATGAAGAACCTAAAAAAGATATAGCTTGCCTGACCTAGTTGTCTCAGATCCAGTAACAGCCAGTGAGGAAGGGTGGCCAATTCTCAAGGGCAATTCATTCCAGTCTAAGTCAAGTGTCTAGTGCAGGTGGGTTGAATTATCTTTGCCAGGTTCCTTTGTCTCGCACTGACTGCCTGAGTAATCAACATTTAACTTCTAGAAAATTTGAAAGACATGCAGTCTATCATAATCCAAGTGGTAACAGTGGCATTTGCTACATTCATTCACTCAGGTCTTGTGTAGATTAAATTCTCTTCCATGGAAGCCACTGATACAGAGAGAAACAAATAAGATGAGCTAACCTGCTACCATGACATTGAATTCAGAGGCTCTTTCCACCAAACTTAGGACCTCAGAGGCACTGGATGCCATCAGCAAGGTCTTCTTGTGACAACTGTTCACAGATTTTCAGGCAGACACCAAAGAGCTAAGAGGTTACTATAAAAATCAACAGAATTATATTTTTAACTTTTTATGTCTCATGACTCATTTTTCTATTTAAGCCTTCTGGGATCCCATTTTCCAGCTTCTTCTATACAAAAACCATGAAGTGATTTTTTTTTTCTTCCTTACTTAAAAGACGATATTTTGATAATTTCATGTGGTGCTGCCATAGCACAAATTTTAAAAATGCATATACAGTTTCTCTGAGAAAGCTATAAATGGGTCAGTCTAATTCAATTCCTCATAGAAACAAATAACAGTTATAATTCTCTATTGTTTTTATAACGAGCTCTGTTTAGAACTTGCCTTTATTTATAGCCTCCTCGCAAAACCTTAAAAACCAAATCTTCCCCTACTGAATTCCCCATCTAACGCACATTTTGTTTCAACAATTCTTTGATATTTGTTCATACTCATTGCTGTTCTATACTAAGATTAGCAGTAGCTGCAGTATCAATTACTTGGTAAGTAGTTAGAAGACAAAAGAGTTTGGGCTTTGCAAACCTTTAGTGGTATCTTTCAAAACCATCCATTTTCTTTTAATGAGAACATCCCCGATCTCCTTCACAACACTGATGCCACTCAGATCTGACACAATCAGGATTCGATGGAAAATACTGATACTGAATTCGGTGTTTCATACAAATCATTAGTATTTGCACATATGTCTTCATGTATTTGCAATCACTCCAAACGCCTTACACACATGAACTCAAACCACTATGGTATGATCAACATTTCCTGTAAATATAGCCTATCTGGAAATATTGAATATTCAAAGCATGAGGCTTGTAAGCTCAATAACTACAGATAGGAAATCTGTGTGGTCTATTTGCAAGAATTTCTTCTGAAGACCCCTAAAGTCTTTTGCCCCACTGAACCTAGGAGACTGGATTCATAATATAATAGTAACTTTGCTAAAATTTCTGGATGATTTTATTGAAAAAACAATCGAGAAAGCCTCAATACCAAAGGTAGCAGCACCAGCAGTATCTAAAGAAGACAGAAGATCCTCAAAATCTCAACATCTGGTCATCTCAGAGACTACAGAGAATGGGTGTAGAGGATAAACTTAAAGACAGTATCAAAATAAAACCAAAGGAAAACAGAAATAGAAAGCTATGTAACAAATGTGAAAGAACCTTACGTTTAAAAAAAAAAAAAACAAACCAACCAACCAAATAGAAAGAGATGCTCTCTACATAAAAATCAATGTACGGATAGATCAGAAAACCTTACCAAAAGTTTTTTTTTACAATTATGAATGATCGCCCAAGGGAATTTTTATATGTCAGTTTTATACTTCCTCATGTTAAATGAAGTGAAACCACTGAGACCTCAGGCAGCTAACTGCATCACCAGGCAAGGATAGAGTTAGTAATTTCCTTTTTTATCTGGACAGTAAAAAATATTGCTGTGCCACCATAACTTATAGCTTGTGACAAGGCAAAACTTTATGACTTCTGGATTTTTAAGTGGGTTGGGAAAAGTCCAACGTATCAGAAACTTTTTTTTTTTTAATGTAATGACTTGAAGATTAAATTAATGGATTAATGCACATTTCCTCGTCTATCTCTTATTCTCAGTATTGATTTTGGAGTCCCATGGAAGGCAATCTGAACTAGTTACTGCCTAAAAAAGAGAGTTCAGCTGGGGTAACTCAGCATTTCAAAAGCAAACTGCTCAGATTTGATAATAAATGAATAGGACAACATTTTTCTTCTTTTTTTAAGTCTACACTACAGAAAAAACAATGCAACCCTCTTCATCCTGATTTCACTAAGGACTGGAAGACTGATGAATAGGAGCAATCATCCAAAAGCACCAATGTCAGTCTAACTTTGCAATTTTGGTTGAAGATCTTTCCTGTAGGCTACAACAATACTGAGACTGGGTTAAAGAATTTGTCTTAGGCTTTTTTTATTTTTGTATAGAATGCTATCTCTATGGTATCTCTGCACTGCAAGTATAATTTCCTCCCAGACACAGGGGTCTTTCCAGTCAAAAATTTGCCCCTGTGGAGCTGAAGGAAGCTGTAATAATTTCTTGCCTAAATAATCACAGATAATGCACCTTACTCTGAAAGAAGAACTTTCTCCTTGGCATTGTCCACTATCTGTAAATCTCAGATGTTTATTCATTAGGGCAATGATTAGAAACCCAGTCTTCCAGGCAACAGCCATAGTCATCAAGCTATAGAGTCTGAATATCTACTATGAATATTTTAAGCATTTTATATTAAGTAGATTAGCTTCACTGAGAGAGGATAAGGGATTCATCTTAGAGCGTGCTATTGTGTGATAGCTGGTGAATTCTTGATCTGGTAGAAGATTTTCTGCTGGGAGGATGTGGCTTCAAATCTGTGTTCCAAAGCAAGAGGGAAAAGAAAATGAACCTGCGTGTTATGCATGAGTGTTCCATGCACTGGGCTGTTGAGCATTTGAGATGGGTCACTGGGTTTTGTTTGTGACTCAAGTTGGTAAAGACATCCTGAAATATTTTATTATATCAGGACTTGCCAAGAAGATCAGGAAAACACACCCCTGGTTTGTGAATCTTGCTGTAGATCAGGCACTGAGCAGTTTAGTGCTTTCAGGTGTCTTGCTTGAAAGGGATCATGCTAAGCAACAGAAATGAAGGCCACTAAGAATTCTTTGCCTGAAGTCTCATGTCAAGGCATCTGGGGCACCAACAGGGTTAAGCAATAGTTGAGCATCAATTTGGAATTAGGGGCTTACATGTGTATTAAACGGGGAACTTCTGTGAATGAACTCTTCCAGGATCAAATTTCATCTCCCTGGTCCAAATGACAGAACATATAGGAAAGACTGAAAGACCCACCCACACTGGAGTCAAATATTTGCTCCTGAGTTAATGAGCTCAAAAGGACAAAAAAGTCACTTGGACAGTAGTCAAGGACATGTTGTACAGCAATGGCTCATGGCTTTTCTGGCTCTATGGGCTACTCTTTCTACACAAATATCAGCAGACATAATGTAGTCAGACCTAATCATATATTCAGTAGGCCCAGTGCTTTCTGGAACTTATGCATGGACCTCCCATGCACCACACTCCACACAACCCACACAAGGATTCACTCAAGCAGAAGTACAGTCAGGAATGGGTCCCCACTACTAGATTAATACATGGAGCATGGTGCCCCTTTTTCTTGGAACCCTACTGCTATCATGTGGCCAGAAAAGAAGACATCTGGGATCATGAAGCTGCCACAGACACTAGAATAATTAATTTAGCCTGGAGCAAGCTCTTGTGCATCTCCAAGGTGCCCTGGGAAAGAACAAGCAGGATTAGCTGACAGACTATCGGTTGAACACTTGAGAGATGAGATATCAAATTGGTTTAATTCATATGTTGCAATTTTCTTACAAAGTCCTTGAAAAATTGAGTGATCTGGGTCAATGCATGCAAAAGCTTCAAAGGAACCAGAATATTTTTGTCTTAGTTACTAACAGGCATCCCACTGATACAAACATATGAGACTTTACAGGTGATGTCTACCCTAATAAATAAAAAAGATTAGGGAGCCCTAGAGGCAAACGTTAAAGTGGCTCACGGCCATCTGTCTAAACTCTCTTTCTTCCTCCCCAAAACAATGTGGTCTAATCCAACCTGCCCACTGAAGGCAGCCTCTAACTTGTGTTATTCTCCAAAAGATGCCAAGGCTTTGCCTCAAAATATGCTATTAGGTACAAACCTGAATTATGCTAAAGATAAGTGCTACTATGTGAACACTGAGGACGGTCGTGGCATAGCATTCAACGCCCTGCACTGGCTCTGCTCTACTGGGGCAGGCATAGCCGTAGAATCCTCTCAGGCCTAGTGAACTCCTTCAGCCCTCTCTGCAAAAGCCAATTACATCCAATTTCAGGGCCTGGAGCTCTGTGTTAATACAGCTTGATTCTCCAACAACTTTGAAGAGCAGAATCCAACATTCATTGCTTATGAAAACATTTATGACAAATATTCTCAGTTAGCAGACCTTTTTTTCTTAGTGCTGATCTCACCTGCCATGGTTGTGGAAGGATTTTCCATAAGTTCTTATTTCATAAGTATGTGTTCAAGGCCCAAGCATTTCTATCCTCCTACCCAGAACAATTTTAAAAGACCGTTTCAATAGACAGTTTTGACTAATTTGAAGGATTTCTAAATATAAAAAAAAAATCCTTAATATTAAATACTTTGGTATGGTTGGCTTTTAAAAATAGCTCCTAGAACCTCACAAGATCCATATTCATAACTGAATGCTGCCCAAGAGTTCAACGCCACCTCAGGAAAACCAACAACCATAAAATGTTATGCCCTTTTTAATGGCATAAACTGTGAAATTCACCAGAACTGCTCAAAATATGTTTCCCTTGATCTGATCAATACAAACAATCACACTATTAGTAATGAAGCTCATGGACAGTAGGTGACAGAATGACGAAGCCTGTCTCTTCACTTGTAGAGAATTTGTGCCAGATGTTGTAAGTGCAAACATTGGACCTCAGCCGACATGCCAAGCTGCACGCACGTTCACACTAGATTCTTGCTGGCAAAAGAAAACAGGGAAGGAATGGAGATTCAGGGCCTTTTCAATACTGCCTTGGATGCACAATTCACCCTTACTGCTTCCTTCAGAAAAGAAAAAACCACCTCATTTTGGGAGTGTCTTTTCAATTTAATCTTTCCTTATTTTAAGCTTATGCTAATTTAATAAATCCTTTGCTGAGTTCAAGACATCATGCTGGAACTATGAAAACTAGTTAGTGGAAGGTGTTTAATGGAAGCCTATTTCTATAGTAAGATCAGCTACAGCTGTAAGAGCTCGGCATAAAATTTAATGGCAATATAACTTCATATCATACAGAACTGGTGTTTTTTAGCATGGCTTTCCATTAAATTTAAAAAACGTGCCTGCTAGTTAGAAATCTGCCTGCCATGAAAGACATAGGCCCTAATATACCTATCACATCTGCAGCCTTGCCTTCATTTACTGGGTGGATCTGTACAACTCACACAAACATTAATGGGAATTTCATGTATACATCACTTGGAGAAAATATTCCCTAAGATATTTTATCATTATCTTTTTAGGCAGGTAGGGATAGCATCAGTCATGGATGTGCATTATTAAAGTATCAGAGGGAAAAAAAAAAAAGAAAAAGAGAAAAGTGCAGACTTTTCCAGACACTTTCTTCTTAAAATTGTAAGAAGGATCAAGTGGAAAAGCTTTGAGAATCCTGTGAGAAGAACATGACTTAGTTGCATATTTTCCTTTAATTACAAAAGATCTAAAACCTAAGCTCACTCTTTCTCCTAGAGAACATAGCAATGTGATAATAAAGACCAACCTCATTATGTAAGCAAGTCACAGATAAGATGCACTCAATTTATCATAAACATCCAGTGGGTGAAGAGAGAAGGGAGGAATTTTCATCAGAACTGGTTGAACTCTGTGCTGCTTCTTTTATTTTATCCATTTTTTTTTTATCAGAGAAATATTTCTTCCCATAATTTTAGTATTTCAGGAGAAATTTTAGGTACTGGGGAAAACCTGGGCTGTGAAAAATAGCACTTCCAGACCACCTCATGAGAATTGTATGCACTGATTAGGAATTTTGCTCACAACTTGCAAATTTTGCCCTACCATGGGTAGGAACAAGCAAAAAGAGGAGACAGCAGATTGCAATACTGCCTTAGTACTTCACTCTTTTTTCCCTAAAACAGCAATCAAGAATCTTTTGTCTGACAAGTGTTAAGATAATAATTCTGGGCCTGTCCAATCTGTGGTACACAGAGGTAGCATTTATCAGAATCATAGAATAGTTAGGGTTGGAAAGGACCTTAAGATCATCAAGTTTCAACCCTCTGCCATGGGCAGGGACACCTCACACTAAACCATGCCACCCAAGGCCTCGTCCAACCTGGCCTTGAACACCGCCAGGGATGGAGCATTCACAACTTCCCTGGGCAACCGATTCCAGTGCCTCACCACCTTCACAGTAAAGAATTTCCTCCTTATATCCAATCTAAACTTCCCCTGTTTAAGCTTTAACCCATTACCCCTTGTCTTATCACTACAGTCCCCAATGAAGAGTCCCTCCCCAGCATTCTTATAGCCCCTCTTCAGATACTGGAAGGCCGCTATGAAGTCTCCATGCAGCCTTCTCTTCTCCAGGTTGAACAGCCCCAGCTTTCTCAGCCGATCTTCATATGGGAGGTGCTCCAGTCCCCTGATCATCCTCGTGGCCCTCCCCTGGACTTGTTCCAACAGATCCATGTCCTTTCTATGTTGAGGACACCAGAACTGCATACAATACTCCAAGTGAAGTCTCACAAGATCAGAGTAGAGGAGCAGGATCACCTCCTCTGACCTGCTGGTCACGTTCCTTTTGATGCAGCCCAGGATACAGTTAGCTTTCTGGGCTGCAAGCACACACTGAAGCCGGCTCATGTTCATTTTCTCATCAACCAATACCCCCAAGGCCTTCTCCTCAGCGCTGCTCTGAATCTCTTCTCTGACCAACCTGTAGCTGTGCTGGGGATTGATCCAACCCAGGTGTAGGACCTTGCACTTGGCATGGTTAAACTTCATAAGGTTGGCATCAGCCCAGCTCACAAGTGTCTTCATTCTCATAGTCCCTGCCTTCCAAGACTTCAGTCAAGCTCAAGGGCTGCTGCTTTTACCTCTTGAGATATCCAGTTGGTGTTAGACAAATTCATGGCTGTCATGTAAAGGAGAAGGTGTATGGAGGTCATGAGAGCAGGATGGTTTAGAATATTCATCCCTCTGTATTAATATTCAAGACAGTCGAGTCTCATGTCTTAAGCATTTAATTTTGAGACATACCCTCCCATTTGAAAATGAACATGTTCATAGTTAAAACAGAGAATTAAGATTTTTAAAACCTCCAGAAAAAGTGCAGACCTTCAATTTTGGAAAAGTGACATTTTTGGTAGTGATTCCATCTAACAAACTCATTCCAGCAGGACATCAGTGTATCAGCAAAGGAGGAATGAGAATGTTACAGATTCTTTGGGCTGCTTAATTTCTTTGTTTATATACCTCCTAACACATTAGTGAATCACCAGTGCTACCATACTACAAATAGTAAATAACATTAATAGAAAAGCTCATATATTTGTATTCCCTCTTGTGCTTATCACAAACACATTTAAAGATGTTTTCAACTCCGAATAAATCACAAATTATTTCAAACAAACTTATTAAAATAATATGGCAGTTTTAAATTCTGGAAATTTTGTGGGATAAACACAGAATAAACACAGACCTCAGTACACCAACTTAATAAGGTACATTCAAAGAGTAGCACAATGACATCTTTCAAGCCATTCAGACTTTGGAGGACAAAATCTTAGCTTTTGTCCAGAAGTCTTGCTTATGTTACTCTACGTCATAATTATTTGTATTAGGGCAGTATCAGGAGGGAGAAGACTGTATTTATAGTGCCTTTGTGGGGCTGAGCATTCTTGTGAACTAAATCTAATTTGCATTTCTAGCATAGGTGATCAGAAGTTATCTAGAACATAGCAGTGCATTTGAGCAGTTTCAGTCCTTGAAGAAAACGAGCTTTACCCTACTGATAGAAAATACAGCAAGTGTGAAAACTGAAGCGCAAGGAAAGCTTTCTGAGGGATTAAACTGATCAAGCATGTTGGTCAACAAAGATGAAATCAAATTGCCAATGTTTTTCCATGAACATCCACATAGCCATGATATTGTCTCTGGCATCACACAGTTCAATTACTGTAACTAGTAAAACAGAGCCATAAATAAATGGCAACGCACATGGACATAAGGCAAAGGAGTCTAGTAATGATACCAAGCAAATGTAGCTTTTTATTCTGTTCAAAGAATCTATGTGTCATTGGGATATCTTGTGATGTATTTATTTGTTCTTACTCATTGGGACACTCAGGCCATTATTTTTTACTCAATGGATCAGTCCTGTACAGGCTAAAAGCATTCTGTAAGTTTCAGTTAGGTGATACTGGTTAGCACAGGGTGTTCTATCTCTTTTGCAGCTGAGTCAGGCAGAAACCCCCACAGCAGCATCATCGCCATATGTATGTTCTAAAACTGATTTCTGAAAAAAAAAAAAAAAAAAAAAAAGGTTTCATAGAATGGTTTGGGTTTGTCCCTGCCATGGACAGGGACACCTTTGACTAGACCAGGTTGCTCAATGCTCCATCCAACCTGGCCTTGAACACTGTCAGGGGTGGAACAGCTTCCCCGGGCAAAAGAAAGAAAAAAAGTTCACTTACTAATTTAAGGTTTGTTTTCCATGGAAATTAAGGCCACTGAAACTTGTAGTGATGGATGTCTAAAACAAGAGGGAAATCTGTGCTAAAAGTCTTTCCAGCACTTGTTCTTTGGTGTATTTTCCTGGCTGTTGCCCAAAGATGCTGGAACAACAAAAATATGAGAAAATGTAGCTATCTGTGTCCCCCTGGTTTATGTGTTGTCACAAAATCTGCAGTCTAATAGAGTAAGTAACCCCATCTGGAGAAAATCTCTCTGCTCCCTTCTGTACAAGGGCAGAGGACTGAAGTCGGTATGTGTGCTGCCAGGAGGGCTGAGGAAGGTCCCAGGGCATCACAGCAAACGGCTGTCAGAGTGGGAACTCAGAAGGATATAGAGAGAGGGACAACAGGGGATAGGACCAAGGATGCAGAAGAACTCCTTTGCTGACAAGTTAAGGGGTAATACAGCAACCAGAAAAGCAGAGGCAGCTCTGCTGCTGCTATTCCACTTCCTAAGGAGACAAGCCTGCTCAGGAGGTGAGCATCCTGGGAGTGTAGCTGTGGCTGTATGCTGGGTAAAAGAATTCCTTGCCATAAAAAAAAGTGGCTTTAGGGGAGACTGGCATAAGCACAGCAATCTCTTTGTGCACAAAGAAGCTTTAGTCACTGCTTAACTGGAGACCCATCATAAATTTGGATCCCTGTTCTTCAAGTCAGGCAGGCCACAGAGGGAAATGGAAAGAAGGATGGGCTGGAGAAAGTGACCTTTGCACAGGCACATATTTAATAGTTCAGAAATAACTAAACACAAAAAGTGATGTTGAAAAAGTTACTTTTGTAACTTTCTCTCAAAAATTTAACTCAAAAGTCACATTCCTTCTCTCAGTGACTTATGAACTAATTAACTTCTGCACTGTATACCTCCTGAAAAAAAATTTGCAGGGAGCTAATTCAAGCCACACTCTTGTGTAAGAGAAGTTAGAGAAATATGACTCAAGTGTGGGTCCACTTGCAGCACCGTGTGTTTGGATTGTCAGACAAATAAATTTAGAAGATGAGTTTTAATACCTACTACTCTTTTGCTGTTGGTACTTGATAGAGAGATGCAACAGAACAACTACTCAGAAGCTAACATCATCATCCAGTTAGACAACCAGTTCAAACTTCTACTCTGTGTTTTTTTGGGGGAAGGAGAATACTATTTTTATATGGAGCTTAAAACAAAGGGTAATTTAAGTAGATTAACTGACAATTTAATGGATTGATCCAAAGATTGTTTTAATTTGTAAATAATCTCCTAAATGTCATGAAATCTCTAAAGCAACATGCAAACTATTCTGAGTCCAAAAATAATGAGCTATTGATTTTTTTGTTATGAAATCACTCTGCAGGTTGGTAATATACCATTGGGCCACAATCTATTACATGAGCAAATTACAGTACCTGATGCTGACAATGAAGAAATGACAGCAAGCTTTTTCCCATTAAAATCTAGGCTGGAAAAAATGTCAAAACAATTTTTTTCCCTCCCAAAATAAACAAATAAGCACAGTTCCTTCACATACTGTATTTCTGAACAGTTACCAATTCTGTATATAAAATCTGATAAAATGTGTCCTGAAAATCCCAAAACTTATTTTCTACTGAATTTGCATCTGTAGACTAGAAATATATTTTTATCTATAAGAGAGTTAAAATAAGGTCTATATCCAATTTGGAGGTTAAAACTGGCAAAATTACATAGTACATAAATGAGCTGGGTATCTAAAACTGACATAGCCCAGGTGACAAAGTCACAAAGAACTGAAAACTATCATTCAATTCAAAGTCTGAATATACTGCACCCAAAAAACCTCAGGTAGAGTAACGTGAATATATGAAACTGGTACAGATCAGCCATCAACAGAGCACCAAAGAGCCTCAGTTCTTGCTCTCCAGCTTTTTTCTTAGACTACCTTTCAATTAACAATTAGTATAACTTGAGTACAAAGTGAAGCAAAATGAAAACCTGAGCTTAGAATACTGTACAAAGCCTAAAATTTAAACTGCAACCGTTATGACACTTTGCACTTTAAAAATAGAAGCGCTGTGCAAAAGAAGTCTTCAAGGCCTTCATCCAAATATAACTAGTGGATACTAGAAGCAGCCGCAAGGCAAAATAAAGAACATACAGCATCAGTCCCTGAAAATTGTGAAGTTGGGATTCAAGCCTGAGGTTAAAGCCAGGCAAGAAGTATTCTATTCCTGCATTCTGATTTATGTCAGCATCATGTGTCAATGTTTATTCCACCAGCCATCTGATGGCCTTGTGCCATCAGAGCCTGTGATACCCACTCCTGCTATAGGCAAAGCACACTCTGAGGATTGGAGATAATGGTATCCAGCAACTCTTCCCTCAGCCCAGCCCTTACCACAACCCAAACTTTTGTTCTCTTTAGTCCAGTTTACCACATAGAATAGATACTGTTTTTCCACACCAGAGTTCCCAGTGCAACAGAGGTACTCAGCCCTCCCCAGGGTCCCATCTCAGCTCCCACCAAACACTTGCACTTCTCCAAAATGTTGGTTTTCTAAGGACCGGGGAAGAACAAGGCTGATATCATATAAAACAGGCTCTGGATGAAGATCTGGGTATTTTGCTTGTGGTTGGAGGGTTGCCTGAATTTTTTCTTCCTTTGTTGAAGGCTGAGCTGCCTCAGACTCTGATGTAAGGTAACACCAGCCCAGAGAGCAGCAGTAGGTTTTGTAAAGGACTGAATTTTATACATCAAGTATTCCTACTGACATAGTCATAAGTTATGTGAAACAGTGTTTGGTCCTGGGTTCACAGATGACGTTTTCCTTTTGAAAAGAAAAGTAATGCAAAATTGAAGAATACTATCTTTTGCATGCAGCTAACAGAATATAAAAATACTTGATCAAAATTAGTTGAGGCGCTAAGGGCAACCAGGATATATTTCCTGAATATGGATTACAAAGTGTTCCAGGTTTCTTTTTTATTACTTTCTCTTCTTGAGGTTTTTAAGAGTCCTGCTTCCATTGTGGGATTATTTTATAAACTGTCTGCCTTCACTAAACAACTAAAGTCTAATTATAAATGCAATGTGAAATCAATTGTATTCATCCATTGTTTATAGCTCTTGCAAAATAATATACAGACTCTATACATAAAGAAGAATCTTTAAAACTGCTTCAGTCTCCAAATTAAAAATTATTCCCATTTGTGTGGATTACCAAGGGACATTTGGAGAATCCCCAGTGATCACAGGACATTTCCATATAGCCTGTCCCGTTAAGGTGAAAAATGTGCAAGGACAGTCTCACCATCTGTCATCAACTCGCTTTGGTGACGCAGAGGACTGGTCTGAAATGGCCAACAGGCCTCATGCATAACAAAGCCCTTGCACTTTTGCATTGTTTATATTTTGACCTGGGCAGATAATCCTTCAGAAAGGGGGGCTGTGTTTTGCTACTTCTATTTTTTTTACTTACATGGTGATCATTTCAATGCTGTCTTTCATCCATCCATCTAGAAAATAAATTTAAACTGTCTCTGTGTTACTATTCTGCCTAAACAAGTACATTGCAAAATGAAGCCATCTGATTAACAGCACCGTATTTTATGAAAGCTGGTGAAAACCTGCTTTTCTAAACGAAGGCGCTTTTTTGTGAGTGACATAGTCACTTCATTTAAACTGTAAATCTAGATTGTTGTGAATGCTTAATACACTGTCAAGTTTTGTTGCTAACAGTCTTTCATTAAACGGACAATTTAAAAGCAGACAGCAATCTAGAAAAGAAAAAAATAGCACCTTTCTGCAGCTTGACAAAACCATGTTAGCCTGTTTGTATAGTCACTCATATAACAAGGACCATTTCTCATAGCAGAAATCAAAGATAAACTGTTCTTACCATGTCAAGCACCACTTAAGACTTGCAAATACAGTTTCCTCATACAATAGGTGACTCTCCAGCCTATCAGGTTTGTAGCTGGTATACTTACAGCATTGGTTAAAGGAATTAAGAAAAAAACTTGGAAAAATAAACTCCTGGGAAAAGTTTTTATCCTGTCAGTTATCTACCTTCATGACTAGAAAATTAAAGACTAATAGAGCATTCAGCCCACAGCTCTGTCTACCTGGAGTCCAGCAGCTAGCATAATTGTCAGAAACAACCATTGTTAGAAACAAGTGAATGGATGAAGGGAAGAATGAATGAATATATGATGGGGACATCCCTTGTGTCAGTGTAACAGGATTCTGACAGGATCCTCTAGATTTTATTTCATCTCCAACACATACAGTTTTCACATGTATAGGAGAAACTTTATTCAAGGCACAGGCAAGCCTTCAAACATTGTATTGCACATATCTAGACTTCTTCCTTTTAAAACTGGGGAATATTTATTATTTTCCAATTATTCATTTATTACTTTCCACACTTAACATTTCAGTAATAAACCAGACATTTTAATTACAAATTAAGTCAACTTTCCTCTGCTAAGACAGGCTCCACTGATACTAAAGGGAATTACACTAAATTCCTCAGAATAAACAAATCCCTTGAGGTCCACTCCTTCTCTCCCACCTGCATTACACACAATATATCAGGAATATAGAATCACTTAAGCATGAGAGGGATTCCTTCTTAGCTCCCCTACTTGTTCTCTATGCCACTGAGCATGGCTGCCCATAAACAAGCAGCCATTTATTGTTCTGCTTTATGTTCTGAAGGGATTACTTTTTTAATCAAATACCCATACAGAAAATAGGATCCATAAAACCACAAGCAAGACAGAGTACAAAACCTTAGTGGTCTGTAAATCCCTAAGTTGCTGCTTTCTCCTGAGCTGAAACTAGAATAAACCCAGAAACAGAGAAAAAAAACATATTTTTGATATGGATCTCATCTTCTCTCTGACAAGATTAGAAATTGTTAGGCCATAGAAAAACCAAACTCCTGAAAGCCAGGTTCTGAGAGAGATGTCCATGTACATTACATCTATATGTAATGAGAGACATGTCCACGTACACAGCATTACAGCTGTGTAGAGCTGCCAAGGATGACACTACAGATGTTGAAAGCTCTCAGTGGGTTCCACTTGCAGTATGAAATTAGCACTTTCTTTGTTGAAGATAAAATAATGGTTTTTAAATATATAGTCAACTTTTCAAAACAGCATGCCATATACAAGGGAACAAAGAAAAGAATCTGCACACTTCCAAGTGAAATTTCATTTCAAAAACAGCTGTGTTGTAGATGATCCCTTTCAGGTACAGGTGTGCCTCACACCTCTGGCTTGGAAGTTCAGAAACATCTTTTCCCTCATAATATTCATCAAGCACAAGTCATCTTTACACATTTTTGAATGATAAATACAGCTTTATGTATTCCAGCCAAGTTAAAATTAATTCTTCTTTAGGTACTACAGCTTTCTGGTAAATACGGGGGTGGGAGGGAGGAAGGGATACAAGAGAAGGGAACAGTTCCAGTTGATAAACCTAACTAGCAAAGGATTCTTAAAAGCTACTAACAAATGAAAGACTCCAAGGTCTGTGTTCCAGATCTGAGAGCAAATACTGCAACGTAACCCATATATATATCTGGCTAAACTCCCCCTGCTCACAAACAGGCAGTGTCCCTGTGATACTTTTCAGGGATGGGTGTCCCAAGCAACAGCAAATTCTCTGCAGAAATCTCTCCTGTTCCCCTAGTGGAAACCTGCTGAATTCGTCCATCCTTTTCAGCAGTCCCAGCTTCTTCCTGCAGCTCTCTCCTTCCACCCAGGGCTGGGCTCTGGCCAGGTCTGCTTCACTCTCTGAGCCTCGGGCAGGAAAGGACCCAAAAGCTTTCCTTGTCCTGGCAGCTGGTCTGTTTTCACCTACAGGGACCAATTCATTTGTCTTTGTCATTTTTTTTTCTGCCAAGGATTTTTCCATTCTTTTAACTTAACCTTTGTTAATAACCAGGAAGAAGTAGTTTCTTTTTTCCTGGCCACTCTATAGCAATGCACTCATTGTCCTACTGGACTGAGTCACTTAGTGTTAACAGTTTTTTAGTCAAAGCATTTCTGTAGCAACGGTTGTCTGAGTACACACGTTAACAAGGTTTATGTAACATATAAGACCATTAATAGACCAAATATGGTACTCGAAAGAGGTAAACAAGTTCTCTCAAACACCAGCCCTTCATTTCATGCAAAATTACAACCCTGTCCTATATTGACATGCAGCTGCTTCTAGGCAAGATTAAGAGGTATGCTAGCAGGCTTTGCTAAAAAATATATGACAGAATAATACAAAATTCATAATATCAAAAAGAATCCATATGTTCCGTGTAGACACAGTCCTAGTTTATCAACACAAGTACTGCTTCCATCACTCCTTGCTTTTAAGAGAAAATTTGAAAACATCATATGGTGATAACCCGCATTTGCCTGTAACTGGAAACCCCTGAGCATCCATCCAGGAAGGAAGGGAGTCTCCACCATTTGAGCTACAAGACAACCACGATGAAAGACAGGGACTTTAACTGCTGCTTGAAGCAGTGATTAAAATGAGGGTGAAACATCCACATCTCTTTGCTACGCGGATACTCAGTAAACTTTCTGGCAAATGCTGGTACCTCCAGGGTTGGTGGGAGCAGGACTGTTTCTGATACAGAGTTTGCCAGCTGCCCACCTCAGTGACAAAAGCTCAGAGATCCTGAGAGTAGCACTGATATTCTGCCCCAAAACAAAGCTGGCAAAAATTACTCTTACTTCTGATACTGTATACAGCCCTTGGTCTTCTTCATAAGGACTAGTCAGATATACACTGGGACCTTGCCTGCTGTTCTTTTGACCTTCCCTTGAGGTGTTTATTCTTGGTACACACTGATCAGGAGGACTCCTTGCAGCATATCTCTTATCTGCCTCTGGACTTCTGTGAGGAAGACCCAAACATCAAAATGTTTTAGATAACAGTTCTGTCAGTCTCCAGGGAAGAGACGAACAGGGACCCATTCTGTCTTTCCATCCTAGGCTAGGGTACCTGACATTCAGAA
Source organism: Neopsephotus bourkii (assembly GCF_033783945.1). Classification (NCBI taxonomy): domain Eukaryota; kingdom Metazoa; phylum Chordata; class Aves; order Psittaciformes; family Psittacidae; genus Neopsephotus; species Neopsephotus bourkii. The sequence goes on from NW_026902293.1 coordinate 5,196,908, forward strand.
AACATTTCAAACTCACCTTGTGGGAAAGGGACCATGTAAAGAAAAAGTATGTGAAAGCCATGCACACATCACACAAAGGTTGACCCCCAAACAGCAGACATCTGGGAAAAAAATGCAAGGCATAATTTAGTAGGTGCGTCAATGTCCTTGCAGTGTGCACAGATATGCTGTTTGACTTAATAATTTCTTTCTTCCAAGGACAGAATTTGTCCCAAGAAGTTTATCCTTTACATTTTAATAATGAACATTAATATGCATTTTCCGAAAACACAACTAGAATCTGACAAGAACCCTTCAAGTCCAAAGTAGAGAATATATAACAACAGTAAATCTTTACTTGGGATTGGAAGGAAAAAATAAAGGAGTAATTCATAATATATTAGATATGTCTCCTTTTACTGTCATCTCTTTTGTTCGTACATTTGGTGTTTGTACGACCATGTCTTGAAGAAGTACTTTTATTGATGATACCTAGGCGTAAAGTCTAAATTCTTTCCAATTTGAACATTTAAATGAAATTGTGAATGGATAAAACAGTGCAGAAGTTAAGAAACGCATGTTTCCATGCTCCATTAAAAACACGAAAATGCCAGATTTTACAAGCTAAGTTTACAATAAATGACATGTTAAATTTAACTTTAGTGGAGAGATCTAGTTTAAAAAACAAATAAATCAAGATTCAGATTATTAAGTGTAAAAAGTATTTCTTTCTAGGGCTACAAGTGCTGGAATGGCATACCATGGTAGCACTTCCGATATCCAAAGCTGTGATTTCTGTGCTTTAAAAAATATCAACAGAATTCACTTGGCTTACTATTTTCACTTAAGTGGAAGGCTTGCTTTCACTCTGCCTTCCCATATAAACACAAACAGTCCTGTCACAAAACAACTGGCAGTTTTCATTGACGTGTTAACATTGTATATTCATCTTTCTGTAATTGCATTCCAAAGCCTTCCAAATTCTGTAGACTCATGTTTAGTCCAAATAAAGAGAGATATTTTATTTGTTAAATATATTTCTCATTCTCTAAGCAGGTTGAATGGCAACTTGTTCACATTTATTTGGGGCAAGAGCTGAAATGGAGAATTCATCCATGTAAACAGTGAATAAGGTGATTCTATGTTTCAGTTTGCCATTAAATAACAACTATTTAATTTTCTTTCTTTCTAAAGGACTATTTTTGCTAAATTAATGTTTGAAACTTATTTCCACCTAAGACCGTCAACTGAGCTATAATTTTCTGAAATTCTCCATGAAATTTGATACTATTTCTAATTTTTATATCATATTACATTACCAGAAGAGATGGTGATTTTTTTTTTTTTATTATTTCTGATTGCCTTTTAAAATAGTTCCTGAAGTTGAGTAGCAATTTTTGTTTTTCTGCACTGGCACATGAAATGGTGGCAAGCCTCCTGAAAGGCATTTAAATAGATGGAAGACATTGTATGCAACTGTAATTTCAGGTGCTTATGTTAGACTAAACTTATTTCTAAGCATCGATTATCTATTTCTAAGTGCTGTTTAAGCACAAATATTACCTGTATTACAGAGCAACGTTGCCTTGTCACTTCTGTGGAATCTCACTTGCCTGTAACCTAGAGAAAGCATGACTTGTGTATTGGAGGTTAATATCATGCAAAAACATTCATTCTTGAGGTAATAGCACAATGATGGATACTGATTATGCTGTTTTTTAAGACCTTCAGTTATGTTTTGCCACATTTAAGAGCTGCTTGTGTCTACTCTTTCTTCTGCTTACCCACCACTTCACTGTTGTGGTTGGTACAATCACAATTGCTGTATATATAATTTTAAAAACAGACAGTAACAAGTTTCAAGTTTATTTAAAATCAAACTTGGTCATACCACATAGGAGTATTCCATAAATATTTCTGAACAATAAAAATAGAAATGAAAATGCCAAAGAAAAGACTGCAAGCTGTCTCCGTAGGACCATAAACATTCTGTAAACATGGATTTTGTTATGTAAGGGGAAAAGAGCAATTCCAAGGCATGACTGAAGAAGTAGATATGTGTTTCAGGAAGGACAGATGGGACTAGATCTTACCCAAAGGCTAAAAAAGCAGCTTAGAGAAAGGGGGACATAAGGATGGCTCCCTAGGAGAAGATCACAGTACTTAGTGGACTGACCAGATTTCTTCTCCTTCCAGAACTAACCTTTGGCATGCACCCAGATCCTGAATAAGAGCCGTATAGATGAAAGAAGGTACAGAATTTTGAGAAGTTCTACATCAGTTTGATTGAATAAGGCTACCAGGGCTTTTCTTCATCACTTTAAACCTTGTGTGCTTCAAGGGGATTTTTGAAGTTACTTGCATTCCTCACAAAGCTGCACCCATAAGAATCTATATGTGGTTAAGATTTTCTCAACACTTACTATTCAAAGATCCAGTGCAAGGAGCATATCCAAGCCTCTCAGGTGTGGCCACGTGAGTTAATATAGCAGGACCTAGTTACAGGTTCAGGCATAATCCACCTTTTTCTGCAGTGTTTGGTTGTTATTGCTCTCCCTTTTACTAGGGACCACTGCCAGATTGCCTGCAGCTACCTCATTGTTTTGAGTTTTGAGTGTCTGGATTCCAAAATATCCTAACGATTCCCTTACAGATGTCAAAAGCCAGTGAAAATTTTCCTTTCTTGAAATATCTGATCATTCACTGTGAATAGCAAGAGGCAAAGCAACTTTCACTCTTTGCATCAGCTAAGTCTTTCCTTGTGCCTGTGTCACATTTCTGTTGAGTTTTTCCACACAGAAACCACATGAGGGAGGAAACACCCTGCCATAAAACTGTTCAACCTTTCTTCCTCCTTCACTGGATTACTTACATCAGGCACTCCAGCAGGCTGCCTGAGGACAGCATTTCCCTCTCAGCAAATCCATGCCTCTCTCAGACCTGCTCTGTCCTGTGCTACCACACTCATCTTCTGCATCCTGGCTGTCACAGAAGTTGCTCCCCCAGGGTTGTGACAGGGAGGGGGCCTGTCAGACACCTTGCTGCAAGATGCTCTCCAGGACCAGTGGGTTGTAAACTGGTGACTCCATGCCCTGCTCTAAACGAAGGACAATAACCACTAGATCTAGCCCAGGAAACCTGTGGTATTCTCCCTCCTAGGTGTTGCCCTGTAGAAGAAAGTTTCCCCAATAAAAAGGAAGGTGAAATAGGGCATCTTTATCATTCTTTTATAAAGCTACTAAGGATTATTATCTGTTACACTTTCAAGATCCCAACACAATGATAGCAGACTGCACTCTGGATTAAATAAAGCATTCACCTCTTAATCAAAACAGAAATATATGACTTGACTTTCACTAGAAAGCCTAACAATATGAACAAAGGAGCACTGAAGCTGTGTCTGGATAATTCTTTTAACAAGGCAAAATAGTTGCATCTAGTTGCATAAGAGACAATTAAATACAAGCCCAGACAGGTAAGCAGCTGGTCAAAAATTATAGCTTTAAAGGTAATACTTGTTTTCAGTAACATCCCACAGATCCATGTCCCAGTATTTTATTACTTAAGTAAAGGATAGGCTCAGGCACTATAATATAATTCTCCTGTTATTTTATTACTTTCTTATGTGAAATTGTGGGACATAACAGGAGTATGAACAATTATGTAGAGTAAGGTTATTCATCCCTACATGTCTTTCCTCCTTAAAACTGGGTAAGTCCTTTCCAAAAATTGGTTCCTAAGCACAAAATGCCTTGAGCAGCTTTAATTTCAGGAAAAAGCAATAAATCATGTTAATACAAGAAGCAATATTTGATTACTCTGCATCACCCAGTAGCCCCTTTACAATTATAATCCTTTACACTCTCATCAATGAATACATCACTCCTAACTCTAGCCCCTCAATCACCCTCTCCCTCACCGATGCTCCTACCACTTGGTAACAGACCTCCTACTATTATTTAATATTAAATTATATAGCACATATGTGAAGATGATAGCCATGTGATAAATTGTATTTATCATACATCTTTTAATGCAGCTGCATTAATCTTTCCTTCAGTCTGCCCACTAATCCATCCCTTTCCAGAACTACTCAGTCCCATCCAAATCTTTAGGAAGATTTGAACATGCACTGGTAAAAATGGTACCCTTTTCCAAACACAGAGTTTCATCACAGGAGTCACACTGTCCCAAAGCTCAGCACAAATAACTTCAAGTCTATGAAAGATTTAAGGGTATTTTATCTCATGAACCATGAGGTTCCTTGAGGCTAAAAATGACTTACATTTTCTGTTGTTACAAGGCACTCCATTTCTAGCCCAAGGTTATTATCCATGATCCTGGACATTAAAACTGAAACATTTGATGTTTATAAAATAGGTGTTTCTGAAGGTCTTTAAAATATCTCAGATGCAGTTTTCATTGCCTCATAGCCCTCTAAAGATGGACATCTATTACTGAATTAAAAAATACTGACGTTGCAAGCCACAGGAATGCAAAAGAGCGAGCTGAAAAACATTTTAGAACTCTCTAGAAATTAAAAAAAAAAAAGTTATCTATTAGTTATTTGTTCCATGTGTTATGGTACAGGGCAGCAGACACATTTTATCAGCGGCTGCCAGAGATAAGCTGCCCCATCCCTGTTGATCTGCCATTGTTAACTTTATTACACACTATTAGATGTTCTCTTTTGCCTTAAATCCAATTCTTAAACACCTATTCAACACTTAAATTAATAAAAAAAAAAAAAAGTTAAATTCTTTTCAGGAAAACTTACTGAAGTTAAAAGTATTTTGTGACTCCATACCAGCATCACCAAACTGCTATAGGATAAATTGGGTGGTAAAACAAGGAAAAAGAATGTGCCAAGAACCAGAAAAAATGCTGAAAATTTTGTTCCAAAATAAATGTTTTAGTTTTCCCAATTATAAAACTTTGCATTAAGAAAGTCCTTTCTAATATATTTTTACATCATAAAAATGTCAACAGAAAAAAACAATTAATTTATGACACAAATATTATTGATAAACCCCAAACCATTTTCCACATTTTTTTGGAAAAACTCAGACACCTAAAATATCATTAGTCACAGCAGCTGGGAATGCTTATGTCATTAAAACTAAACATACAGCAAATGTTTTGTTGGATCTGAATTTATATATTCTTTTCAGTGGATTTCTATAGTGAAATTACTTTTTTTAGGCATTCATACAGCCATGGGTGAAATGCTGTTCTAGAAATCTTGTCTGTAACAGAATCAAGCCCTAACAGAATAATGTGCTGTTGTTGCAGCTGTTATTTTTTGTCCCAAACCCATTGCTGATGAGGCAGACACCATGACAGCCACTCTGACCACTCCTCAGACTTGCTCCCACTTGCTATTCTCTTCCTCCTCCCTGATTTCTCTTCCTTTGTAATTTCTTTTCTCCTTTGCTCTCTCCCTCTGGCTTTTTCCCTCAGTGAGGCATTCCCTGTTGAATGATGGGACTGAAAACCAGACACTGGTCATCTATTAAATCACCTTTCCCTCATCCTCTTACTCTTATTTCTCTGACCATTATAAACAGAAGACAAGAAGTTATTAACCCTTTTGGTGTAAATTCACAGGGAAGAAGAGACTAAGGGGGCTGTAGCCATGTCATTAGTACGGCTTCATACCTATACCCAAACCCTTCCAGAATATGACATCCATGCTAACCCCATCTGCAACTAAATATGGAGCTATTTAAACAATACTGCTAGTTAATCACTCTCCAACAGCAAGGAGTACTGACTCTGAGTTCATCAAGGACTCCCAACAAAAAGAGATAGGAAATTAAAAAACAACAACCAGAATTCTGAAAATATTGATAAATCAAAGACACTTACCCTGTTTTCTAAAGCACAACAGAATTAGCTGTTGCCCTGATACATTACAGCCACTCACAGCCCTAATCATGTGAAATCACTTCAAAAACAATTAACAGATTTAACTAACTATAAAAAAGCTTCAAAGCTTTACCAACAGCAGGAGACCTTCTCTTTAATTGGGAGCATATACATGAGCAAAACCAAAACTATTCAATAAAAACCGATTTTGAAACTGCCTAAATATCAAAAAGATTGAATTGATTAATATTCATATTCTTTTGAGACAGAAAAAAAAATGGTCAAAGCTTTATACTTCCTTCACTATCGCTATACACTTGAACTGAAGTGGTACCTAGGCTCCCACTTACAGAACAAGACATTTCCCATTTTAACTAAAAATATCCCTTTCCCAAAAAACTTGCAGAGTAAACCAGGAGACAACTAGATAAAGCAGAGAAATGGGAGAGCATATGGAAACAGTCAGCATGACAAGTGGCAGTCTCAGTTTTGGCTCCACTCTCACCATTTGCAAACCCTGGAGAATTATCAATATTTTCTCCTTTTCATCTACCAGCCTATCTTTGTAGCAATAACAGGAGGTACTATTGAACGTTAGCATTCTCTGCTTGCCTGACTTTATCATCCAGGGATAAGAAAGACACAATGCCAGTATGAACCTCATGTCATTGTCTTCAAAAAATTTTTTTTCAAAAATTCCCAGGAGAGAAACAAAGAGCAGAGATAAAAATAAATGGGGATCAATTTTTCTGTGGAATAAAAGATTGATTCTTGCAATTACAGGAAATGTGAACTTTATTGAAAGAACATTCCAGTTAAATATATTTTAAATGGTCTCTAATACAAAGTGTAAACTAACATACAAATGAAAGCAGTTTTATTGTATTTAAATAGCTCTTGCTTCATCCTTTAAGTCAACTGGATTTCAAGTTACCTTAGGGAGCCTGGAATTAGGAACCACCAACGTTTTAGAGCTATAGGCTTACCTAGTTATACTAGAACAAATCAAATGCATGTGGATGAAAATGCTCATTGTTAAATCCTCATGAGGATTCAAGAACAATACAGGATTTTTCAAGCATACAACCTCAACCTCTGTTGATATGAAATATTATTTTCCTATGTGAAATGTGTTACAGGGAAATAAATCATTAGGAAAATAAAGATTTATTCTATGTAACAATCACAATGAAACCCATATAATGAGATTTCACAGCATGAAGAAAAGTTGCCCTATTCCAGTTCAGTCAAAACATGCCAGCCAATCATGAAAAGCTATTAAAGATGAAGATCTGGTCTTTTTATCCCACTGCACCTCTGAAAGCTGACATTCCTTTCTCTTCCATTTTTGGAGCAGAAACTAAAAAAGGTACCTAACTCTGCATAAAATGAATCTGAAAATTACATCTTCATTTAGAAATTAAAACCTTAGAAATTACTGGGAATTTACAAAATAGAAATTAGGAAAATACTCATTATTATGTTACTGTTAGTAGCACTGTTAATTGTACTTTTACTAAAGGATTACTTTCCATTTCCAAAGTGAGAGGATTCTAACTTCCCCTTCAGGAAATCATTGAAGAAAAATAATTAAATGTAAATAAATTAGTAATGTAAAAGGATTTTGTCTTGCACTTCAGTAAGGACACTGTATTTTTCTCTCTCTTTTTTTCTTCTTTTTCTAATTAAGGGTTCATATCTCCTGCAAGAGTAGCCCCAATTAAGTTTTACCTAAGCTTAGTACAAGGAACACCGCTGACTACAGTCAGGACTGGAGTGGGTGGCATTATTCATGTGTTTAAAACGAAAAATATTATTAGCTTTTTTTTTCAGTCAGGTTGGCTGTGTTGTGACTACAGCAGCAGCCTTATTTTTGGTTACTGTCTGCCTTCTTTGAGTAATGGTGAAGGAAACTGCACATTCCCCAGCTCAGCTATGTGCAATTCCTTTCGTTCTTTCCAGTTCTAGAAATAAATATGAGACCATTTGACATAAGAAATCAAAGCCACCACTTCAGTATCTAGTTTAAAGTTTGGATGTCTGAAGGAAGGAAAGTGTGAGGATGTAGCAGTTAGCTGTCTGCAGACACAATTTCCCAACCTTTTCTTTCACCTGTCTCTTCTGCTAGCACATGCGCCCTTATCAGGACAGCAGGCGAGTCTGTCATATTCAAAAGGACAAACCCAAGGACAAAGTATGGTTGCACTCCTGCTCACTTGACACAGCTTTGTAGGACTGGTGCATCATGACACGGGAAGTGATGACAACAGCCTCTCAGGAGCATCTCCAAGGATGGTCACACTATTGTTCCAGCCCTCTGTGGCACAGTTTAGTTTTATTCTTTAGTTTTAAAGGATGCTTTGACATTTGGAAGACAGCAGGTGAATCTCTGTGACTGTTAACAGAGATTTGGAAATATAAATTATCCACACTTGAAAAACTTCCTTTGTTTCAAGAACAGAGGTGCTTCTGGTTAGGCTTCTGAGATGCCTGTGTGAGAGCCATTTATTGCACAATGTGGATAAATGACATTTTCAGGCTGGTTCCAGGCAAGAAACATATTCCTTGTGTTCAACTCTACACTGTGCTCATTGCCTCCTGCCTTAACCCTTCTTCATCTTTACCACCACATAAAAATACAACATATCAGCTGTGCAGCTGTAACCAGGCATCCTAAGTGACAGCCCAGCAGGAAGAACAGCCTTTATTTGTCACCTAAAGTTAATGGCGCAAATTCAGAGACCCCCTCCTTCCTGCCTTTCTCCTACAAAGAGGACGCAAGGCCCTGATTAATATGCAGCCTTATTAACTCTAGTGGCTCTAAGGAGGTGGTGACTGAAGGGGAAAATTAATGACCTCCTGTCCAGGACTTGCCCCTTATTTAAGAGGTGAAATAAAAACTGCAGTCTGAAAGGAAGCAGAATTGTTAAATATTTCATTCCAAACTGGTGCAGCAAACACTTGGCAGAAATGGCAGCTTTGATAAAATTCAATTTTCACTCCTCTTGTTTAATTCATCTTTATTTCATAGTGTCTCCGCCAAGTTGCTGCTTCTTTTATCCTCATCGCTCAAAACTCAAGCATAGAAAATATACTTTCCATTGTCCATGCTCTAGAGGACTGGGTTATTTTGGTAATGTCATATCAACCAGGAAATAAAAGAGATCCTAGCTGAATAATATCTATTGCTTCAGCAATATATTATTCATAATATTTATTGGAAAAGCACTCCAAACAAAAAAACAAAGCAAAAAGAAACAAAAAAGCAGCCCTCCAAATACCCACCTCACCTTCTAAACCATATGGTGCAGGCCATAAAATCACAACAACTTCATTCAATTCACTCCTTAAAAAAGGACCTACAAAAAAGAAGCTTGACTCTTAGCTTATTCCTGAGCCCTCCCATTTACCTATGGCAGAGTATCTGCATATGCAAATAGAGAGCTAGGGAAAGAAAAACAGAAAAAGGAAAGAGGACACTGCCATTTTAACTAATATTATGAGTAAATCTTGGATTGCTGGGATGGCAAGCACATGCTTCTATAACTCCTTTATATGTTCTAAAATAACATATATTTAGTCTCTTTGATTTGATGCATGATGTTTTTCTCTAGCTTTCACACAAATGTAGAGGCCAAATAAGCTGCCCATCTGCAGCAGCCATAGGTTCTTCTTGATAGATTACCACTAAACATAAACTTACCTGGTTTTGGAGGGTTTTTGTCTGTCCCTGCCTGAAGAGTGCCCAAAACCCAAAGATTGAGAGAAATTTGCATGGAATATGTTATTACTAAATGACCTTCCTTCTTTCAATTGTAGTATCAAACCCTCCTCCTTCTTCTGCACTCAACGTTGTGATTGTCTGACTGTCTGAAACACTGATTACCCATTCCCATTCAGTAGAACGTGAGAAACAACTTCACAGAAATACAGGAGTATTTACCCAGCAAAGTCAGATATTCCTCCTTTTAAAGTTAAATCTCTCTTCTTTTCATACACTTTTTCTATTCATCCTGCTTGTTCCCCTGTTGCACACTTCTTCACTAAAAAGTGTTTTTCACTTTTATTTTTTAGTCCACAGGTTACATCCATTTACCATCTTTCAATTTTCAAGTCTCACATTCTACATCTGCCTAGGAATAATACATATAGGCTACTCATTCACCCATTTTGGTAGACAAACATGCTGTCCATAGCAGTACACTTCATATATCTCTTTCAGTTTTAATAAATACCTGAAGCAGAACGTCCCCTGTTTCATAAGTGTTCCTTTGCACTATAATTGATTAACCTGAAATAATTAGTATGTTTGAATGTTAGAATAAACATTTCTTCTATAAACATTCCTAGGAATAAATCTCAATCACTTACAATACAGTCACAATAAACTTTACATTAAACGGAGCAACTTTCAGGTACCTGGCAATTAATTGACTTGCAACTGAAAACTAATATACAGTGAACACTAAAAATGGTAGCATAAGCTCTTCCAGCCTTACCTGAACTCCACCTCATTCCAGGATTCAGCTGTGTGGGATATTGCCAAATGATTTCCACTTCCACATTACAGCTGTGCTAGGAAAAAGTTTTACATCTGTTGTTAACTCACTTTTCAATTACATTTAGCAAGTACACAAAGCAGCATTATTGGGATGGATTGGATGAATTATCCTTAGTCCTATTGGACTGGATAAATCATCCTCAGTTTAGATCAGTCTACTTTTGCTTTTCTTGAAATCTCAATGTATTTTTGTTTCATTCTAAAACAATTAAAGCAGAAGTAAACATACATAATAATTTTGAGATAATTATGCTAAGCTGTAAAAATATCAAATATAAAACAATAAAATTATTGTTTTGAGTCAAATAAGTATTTTAGTACTAACTTGGGGTAAGACTTAAATGGTCAGTCTTCATTTACCTGCTTATTTAGGCTCCAAGACAGAATAAAGTAATTTAAATATGATAATGTCTGTAGCTCTATTGATATTGACTGCCTTGATGCATTTTAAAGAACTACATGAGTCACTAAATACTTGTAATTTTTCCTACTCTGTTAATGAAAAGAAATATGAAGACAGATATCCCATTCTTTTGTATTCATGTAATATCACATTTTCATAACAAGAGTTTCATTTTCTCTCTCTCCTGCTCCAGCTAACAGGCAGTGCTGGTGAGCTGGGTTCTCACCACAGATTTTACACTGGTGTAACTCCTTGAACTGTGGTGTAAACAGAATCTGCTCTGGCAAGTTTTAATGTTGCAGGTAAAAGAAAGGATCTGAGGGAGAGAGGATGGGAGGGAAAGTGCTGCTCTCATATCTAATACACGTTTCCATATGTAGTCTAAACATGTTAACACTAATAAATCCAAACTGCTCTGCGGTTACCAAGAGGACTTGTGAAGAATACCATTGGACTTTCCAGAGCAGAAATGCCTTTTCTGTGGCTGCTGGGAGCTGCAATGATCTGAACAACCAGCTATTTATGGTTTAGGCACCTTAGTTTTAACTGGGTAATTTACAGAGAAAACAAAACTGAATCAAATACCCTGACAACCAAGACAGAGTTAAAATTAGCTCTGCTTTTCAAATTCATTTCTTCTTTCCAGGGTTAGAAATTCCCTTAGCCTTTCACCTGTTAGGGAATATTTTATTTAGGTTCAGAAAGATAATTCCCAGTGAAGACCTATTCACTGTTCTTTTACTGTGATGCAGTTAAGCAACCATCTGCCCATCCTCTATTACTCATTTAATTTATACAGCAGAGTACATTTACTTATATCTTTTCAGTCTGAACAGTTTTCATTTTAATGTCATTATAACCTTATTTTTGCCAGTCATGAGTTCGGTCTCAGCTGGAAAGAATGCACTTTCCTCTCATGTTGCTGCTATTTTCCTCATTTCACTTTCCTGTCAGTGCTATTTTACTAACACAAAAAACAGGATATATGATTAGAATTAAATAGCAACATTTCAACATTTGTTTCACTATTACCTAAATGTTAGGTAAATCCTAGAATTCAGCTAGTAATATACATCACCTGCAGAGCGACGCATTTTCTAAATATTTAAAGGAGAAAGAATTGCTTGCCTTTTAAAGCGTCTCTTTTTTTTTTTTTTTTTTTTTTTTTTACCTGTGTGATTTACAGTCTATATAATTATTGTTTTTTGGTTTGTATGTTTTTTAATCGGGTGGGGGTTTTTTCTCTCCTTTTAAAACAAATATCTCCATGTCACTCTACTTAGCAGCTGTATTCAGTCATAAAAGGGCCACTTGGTATCAGAAAACTCATACATATTTGCCTAATAATGCCTTTTAAGTAATCTGCCCCTTTGTTAATGGCTTTTTTTTAACCAGCCATACACTAGGAATCAAAATTAGCATCTAAATGAGGATGTTTTAAACGCATGCCTAGGGGTGGCAGTTTTCACCTTATTTTTTTTTAATAGTTTGCCATGTTAAATTATGTAAAATAGAAATGGTTTTTTAGTTTTTAATGAGCTAATGTAGACCTATCAACCCTCTCTCCCTCCTCCCCCTACTTCTCTGCTTAAAGAGTCCACAAATTGTTTTGCAGGTATGAAAAACAGCCATGAAAGACAAAACCCAGTGCAGCAGGCAGAAGAGATCTCTTCCTTCCCAGCAGCAACTGCACCACTGCATGAAGGCACATTTGGTTGAAGTCCTTACTGAAACGGCTCTGTTCCCTACTAAATGCTCACAATACATACAAAGAAGCAACTATTTTTATATTTAATTTCAGAAGAAGAGACTTTATTGCTAGTCGATGAGAAAATGAACATGAGCCAGCAGTGTGCACTTGCAGCCCAGAAAGCCAATCGTATCCTGGGCTGCATCAAAAGGAGTGTGACCAGCAGGTCGAAGGAGGTGATCCTGCCCCTTTATTCTGCTCTCGTGAGACCTCACTTGGAGTATTGTGTGCAGTTCTGGTGTCCTCAACATAAAAAGGACATGGATCTGTTGGAACAAGTCCAGAGGAGGGCCACGAGGATGATCAGGGGACTGGAGCACCTCCCATATGAAGATCGGCTGAGAAAGTTGGGACTGTTCAGCCTGGAGAAGAGAAGGCTGCGTGGAGAACTCATAGCAGCCTTCCAGTATCTGAAGGGGGCATATAGGGATGCTGGGGAGAGATTCTTCATTAGGGACTGTAGTGATAGGACAAGGGGTAATGGATTCAAACTTAAACAGGGGAAGTTTAGATTGGATATAAGGAGGAAATTCTTTCCTGTTAGGGTGGTGAGGCACTGGAATAGGTTGCCCAAGGAGGTTGTGAATGCTCCATCCCTGGCAGTGTTCAAAGCCAGGTTGGACGAGGCCTTGGGTGATACGGTTTAGAGCGAGGTGTCCCTGCCCATGGCAGAGGGTTGGAACTTGATGATCTTAAGGTCCTTTCCAACCCTAACCATTCTATGATTCTATTATTCGATTGCAGCTTCTTTTAAATTGGCTTCTCATTTAATTACGGGGAAAGATTAAAAAGAACTAGCTATGTGTGCTGTGGCATGGCCAAATGGTGACTGGAATGGGGAAGGAGAGATGCTCACCATCTGCGAGTGCAGTGTTTGGATGGAATAAATGGCAAAGTGTGAGGAATTGCAGGGTGATAATCCAGTGTTATCAGGTGAGCTAGCTCATAGCAGTGTAGGGAATGGGGAGAGGGTTAGCATCTAGTGTATAAGGGATGTGTCTCCCTTCTACTGGGGTGTCCTACAGGTATCAGCTCCCATCTCTGAGGGCAGGTTATTTCTGCAGGAAAAAGGGGCTCAACAGCAGCATCTGAGGAGGTGGGGAGTAGTCCAAAAAGGATCCAGACCTCTTAAGCAGACAACCCTTAATATGAGACAGAACAACACAGAACAAAACTAAAAATAACAGAGACTGCTGATAGGTAGGGCCCATGATCAAGCTTTTGTATAGTACTGCTGCATTTAACTACCTTAGTTTTCCCCTTGCCTCCTCCAGTTTACTTAGAAACCTTCAGTGGTGTCACATGCAAAATGAAACCAAATTCCTCAAAACTGAGTCAGCAACAAAATGTTTCTTCATTGTTGTTTTAATTCAAATCACATGAAGATGATTTGACAGAAGGATCACATCCCATGATCAGTTGATAATGTCTTCTAGTGCAACCCTGGGCACCAACAGCCACTCTTGCCACACATTGACGTGTGGATATATTGCTGGCTCTTATTCAACTTGGTGTCCACCAGGATCTCCAAGGTCTTTTCTGCAAAGCTCTTTCCCAGTTGGGTGGCCCCCAGCTTGATCTGGTGGCTGGGGTTGTTCCTCCCCACGTGCAGGACTTTGCACTTTCCCTGATGAGCTGTGTGATATGTCTGTCATAGAATCATGGAATCATAGAATCATTTGGATTGAAAAGGATCTTAAGAACATCTAGTTCCAAACCCTCTGCCATGGGTAGGGACACCTTGCGCTAGACCATGTCACCCAAGGCTCTGTCCAACCTGGCCTTGAACACTGCCAGGGATGGAACATTTACCACTTCTTTGGGTCAACCCATTCCAGTGTCTCACCACCCTCACAGTAAATAACTTCTTCCTTATATCCAACCTGAACTTCCCTGTTAAAATTTAAACTCATTCCCCCTTGTCCTATTGCCACAGTCCCTGATTCAGAGGCAAGAAAAGCTTTATGCTCTTCTCCTGTTCTCTGAGCAATTTCCAAGTAGATAAAAATTTTTACAAAGAAATATAGTTGGAGATAATTGAGCTGTTTCTTCTCATGCTATTGGAGATAGGCACCACTGCTACCATTTGCTACCACATGAAATGTGGGACGTCCTAGCATAGGCTTTGCCAGCAATAGAAGCAGGCAGGCATAGCCATTGGGGATGTAGTTATTTGACAGGAGCTCTCCCCTACATAGTTCCTCTGTCCTGACACTCAAACCACGTCACTGCAACAGTGTGTCAACATGAGGACCTGCTCTGAAAGAGCAGCAGCAGAATATTTCACTTCACAATAGTTGTGGTTGCCAATCTTCCCACGGAGGAAAGAAAAAAGAAAAGAAAAAAAAAAATAAGTCTTAATTTCTTCATCAGATGCATAATTGTGAATAAATTACCCCTTTTGGAAAAGCATTCACTGCAATGCAACTTTTGAACTTACGGAGAATCCATTGGCTCCCATGGTAAATTCTCCCACTTGTTGTCTGTTTTCCAGTATCTAGGAACTGACACTTTTTTGCAGTCTTCACCATTCCAAATGTTTCCATTTTAGTTTTACTGGCCTTTGCTTTCTTATCATCTAATGAGCAGAAAAAGGCGAGTATCACAGGGCTAACCAAGAGAACTGAAGTTTAACTAACTCAGGAATAATCCCATTTAATTAGAGACATAATCACCTTAAATATATGCCCTTCATTATTACAGTATCAAACAAAGCAGGGTATTCCCTCAGAATTTACAATTTCTGTTGATAATGCTTTAAATCGATAAAAATTTTAAATAATTGCTAATAGCTAAGTATTTGCTAATGTAGAAATTTTTAAACTTTTCATTTATATTCTTGCCATATCTCTATTTTTAATTTCCTTTGGGTTTTCTTTTAATTTTTTTCCTTATTATCTGTGATATTTTAGAAATTGTGCCTACTTATTCCTTATGTTAAGCTTTGACTTCCTTTTATTTCTAATGTATTTTTAATAACTATTTTATGGTTAGTTTTTAATCATTCCCTTTTCTTTTCTCAACTCTGTTCCCTACATTTTTCTACTTGCAAATCCAGTTTTTTTCTCTTTTCATTCCCTCAATTGTATTTATTTTGATTATTTTCCTCTCATTTTTTTCATTTTGTATCTGTTATTTCATTTTATATATTATATGCATATGACAAAGTAAATGTATATTCATGGAAACTATTTCATTTATATCCATCTTCATACACCAGCCTCATGTTATCTACATGATATGAAAAGTGTGAAGAAGCAAACTATAATAATCTCTGTATTTTCAAACTTATTTGCTTCACTAGCAGTTCAGCTTTAGGGACGTGTAAACATTTACTAGATAAGATGTGTGGCAGAGTAACAAAGCCTTTTTTATTTGCCCAGCAGAGCTAATTGTATTTTCAAGGACTGCTTTCTGACTGCTGGTGTTCCTCCACACTTTCAGAAAAAAAAAAAGAAAAAAAACAAAAACAAAACAACCAAAAAAAAAAAGGAAAAAAAAAACCTTTCTAAATGTTTTCTTTCTTAAATATATATATTTAAGGCATATATTCATGGCATTCATATCTTTAATATTGGAAACTGGAAACAAAACATAAGTATTGCAACACCTATTAAACAACATGGTCCAGAAGAAGTTTGCTTTGATTCAATTGAGGCTATACAGAGTGAAAGAGGTTGTGGTTCTGAAAAGACACCTTCATGTGTTTTTTCATGTAGTTTAAAACAGCTTTTAAATAGATCTTTAAAAGTAATTCAAAATACAAACTTACAAATTGTTGACACCAAGTCATGGCTTCCTGACTGAGCTGCCTATCCTAGGGCTGCCATATTTCTGCCTAGGTCCTACAAAAATTATGTATCTTCTAACCAGATCAAAATGGTAGAAAAATCAAGTACATATAGGAAAACCCAGACAGATGGTAATACTGGCTAAAACTGGTCTTATTGTATGCCCTCAGCCAGCTCCAACTGATAAGTAAAACATGGCAGTTTAAACCACTTCCATCAAGGTTTAGCTACCAGGGAAGCAGATAGACCTTCAGGATACCAGCAGCCTTGTTTATTGTCAAGCCTGACTTTAGCAGTTCATTAAGCAGACGCTTAGCTTCGGGCACAAGCACACAAGTGGTCCCATGGATTGTAGTGGGTCTATGTGTCCAGCTTAAAATTAAGCATGTACTGAAATATTTTGTCCAACAAGGGTAACATTATTGTTCTATTTAAGGCTGCAGTGTGTACAAACTGCTTACTCAAATCAAAGCTTAAGCTTGTGGGTTAGCACATGCTTTACTCAAGTATGTTAAAATATTTATGTAGTTACATAGATGTCATTCATTCCATTCATATGCTTAGTGCTAAGCATGTGTGGAAATGGTTTCCCTAGCTGGCCCTAGTACATAGTCCAGCACAAGTGGCATCACTAGTAAGCACAGTGGTCTCAATTTACCCACTCAGTGCTAAGAGCTAACAGAAGTAGTTTTAGAGTTCATGGTTGTATACAAACTAAACAAAAACTAAACAAAATAAAATGAACGAACAAACAAACAAAAAGAACAAAAGCAAAATATATTGAGGAAACTTCCAATCACATTGAAATCTGGCTGATTCCAGGACCCCTTTGGTCAGTGATTTTATGCCCATTCAAGGCAATGTTTTGCATAACCCAGCACTCTAAAGACATTCAACACACAACACACCTGTGAGGCATATATCACATCCAGCTTGCAGACATGCTGACTGGGGGCAGAAATGGATACTTGATAGTCCATAAAGGCGAACATGAAGCCAGTGGCCATGCACAGTTCTGACTTGACCCATCAAGCTGACTGCTTTTCATTTTCTGATTTCCAATAGCCAACCATATCAGAAGCAGAATCATAGAATAGTTAGGGTTGGAAAGCAGCAGCATGGGTTCAAATAAGCAGAATGATTTTCTGTTGGTCCAAAAGTTGGTGGACTATAGGCATTAATAGTCCATTTGAACTCTACATGCTCTTATTCAGTTTCTAACCTAGTTAATAGTGTCAGATACTGCATTGACACTTCTTAGCACTGAGATTTATGGCATGGTGAGCAGTTCAAGAAGTACATGCCTGAGTCTATTATTTCAAAAATAAGGGAAATAAAAAACAACTAAGGTAACCAGAATATCAGTGATATATCTATATTCTGGGCTTCAGGTATACATGTTCATATTATTTTAATATCATATCTTAAATTCTGCAATTAGCCTATTGTCCAATATAAAGCTTTCCCAGTCAACCACCTAATACATTAATGACTCTTTAATGAGAGAGCTGTCATCCTTATGTTACAGGTAAAACTTGGAGCACAATAAGAAAACCTTGTTTTGCCTCAGGTTACATTCCAATCTTGCTTCTTAACAGAGTAGAAGCCATTGGTTTGTCAGTCTTCTGTTTTAGCCACTGGACTCCTGCCTTTCAAAGACTTTCCTTCAACTTTAATTAGAGACAGAACACATGACCTTCTTTATTCTTTTGCTTTTTTTGCACTAACACCTCATTTCCAGCCTTCCCTGCTCACCCCCACTGTGTCTTATTGTTCAGGGAATAATTTATATTGATTAATACAAGTTTTGCACATGCCATATAGAGTACAAGAAAATCAACCTTACATTGAGGCTTCACAATATAGTTTTAATAACCCTACTGGCTGGAAGTTAGCCAACTACCTAATCATTACTGCATGAGCATAGGCACCTCACAGCATGCCATATCACTGAGGTAATAGACAATAGATTTGTTAATCTAATATGAAAGCATTATCAGTTCTCTTTGCTTTGCAACCACTTCAAAATCTTCTCTATGCTATTCTACAGATCTCTTACCTTGCAGTTACATTTAGTCAGCTGTGTTTTACAAAACAAGGAACTCTGAAAAAGTCAGAACGGATGCTATTTTATAGTGTAATGTGTATCATTCCTTTCATTCTTTTCACTGGTCTTCTCTTCAAAGTGGAAAAGCAGAGTCACAAATTTGATGTTTGGGGTTTTTTCTTCACATTAAAGATCTTTTTTTTTTTTTTACTTTTTTATTTAATGTACTGCTTTTTGTACATATATTTCAGTGAAATTAATATTTAGAAAGCAATGTCTCCTTTTTAACTGTCTGTGACTCCAAAGTGCACCTCCTAGCTATGTATTAATTACTATTTAATGATTATTTTGAAGACTGAGGTTTCTACTTTGTCATCAGGCACTCTAGATGGCCTTTTTTCTACCTTTTTTTTTCTTTTTGTACTTAACTACAAAAGTATTGGTTGGCAATAAACTAATTTCTTTTATTTTCATACCAAATGGTGTGATAGAACCACCTTACTACTCAATGTTGTTTTCAGCCATTCTAAGGTAAGAACAATCCATCTGTAAGAGGAAAATCAGAGTAATCTGAAAGACATATATGATTTAAACCATAGAATGGTTCGATTCTTTTTGATGGTAGAATTGGATGACAGCATATTTTATGGAATTTCCAAACCAGTCATCAATGACATTTTGCTAACTCTGTGGAAGAGGAGAAAATTCAGACTTACCTCACTTCTGAAAAGTTATATATACATATATATAAAGACTATAGCATCTGATGAGAGATTCAGGAGGAACCCAGACTACTCAACTACTGGATGGAACCTGAAGTAAATCACATGGAAGGTCAACAACTTATGAAAGGACATGTAGCGCTAATATTAGGATGATTTCAGCCAGGAATCTGCAAGCCACACTTCAAGGCTCTGACCGATTATTTGAACTTTTCAGTTTCCAAATACTGTCTTCAGAATTGGAGCTCCTCCACTTTTCTGTCAACTACTAAGGCAAGGTTGTACCATATCTATCACACTCCCTCAACTCGGTAAACCGTAAATACGTAGTGACATTTTTGAAGAACTATTTTTCTGCCCTCTCATTTTGTATTTAATGTCTTCATTAGGGTTACCTTTGTTAACCTGGAATTATTTCCTTGTTTCAGGATTAAACAGAGGAATAATCTAGGGAGCAAATCACAATATGTGGGGAGTAAGAGTAGGAGTATAGAGTCCTTTTATTAAGTGACCCTGTCTGACAGGTGCTTGCTAAAGTGGGTGAACTGGACAAATTTAGCACAGATTTTTGTAACAACTCATAACCGCATGGCTGTAAAACCAATATTTCAGAGGCGGATGAGCTTTGGATTACATCATGCAATAAAGCTCTGTATTTTCTCTCATCCTTGCGTGGGGAAGGTGAAATGCTTGTTTTGCCAAGGATGAGATAGTCTTTGATTTGATACTTATCTTTTTTTTAATCATAGATGAATTACTACCAGAATAACATATTCTTGATGCAGTTAGAATCATTTAACAACGGAGATGTTAACATTATGTTAGGCTAAAAAATGTGGGGAGGGTTAGACCTTGTAATTCCTCCTTTTTCATATAGAACTATAGGCAGTTGTTCTGAGACAACACCCATTTGCCTTTGCTTATCTAACACAAATGCCATTAACACTTAACTGTAGAGCTGAGTTCTTTTCCTTGTTTCATCTTGAGCCTGGGAAACTTCCTATGATGGAAACCAGAATCAAAACTGTCATATTGCTCTGAGAAGTTTTGGGTTTGACCAATAGGCATTTTCCAAAGGAATCACTGTTTGTGGGGATTTTTTAATAATACCTGAAAACTTTGCTCCATCTACGGAGAAAAAAGTCTTTGAATCTCCTAGATGCAGAGATAGACAAAAAGGTAGAGTCATGGGAGCAGCTACCTTTTAATCCTACCCTTGTATCAGAGATGTACTCAGTCAATGGAACTGCAGAGGCAGAATCCAGCCAGGGTTTTCAACAGGCTCTGCGAAAGAGAGGAGCCAGGTTTACTTTCAGATGCTTGGGGGATTCTGCAAGGCTTGCAAGTAGAAAAGTCATCTTTATACTTGAGCATCATGACAAGACTGAATCAATAAAAACTGAGCCATCATCCCCCTTCTGGGCTGTTTTTAGAATCTGTTTTCAAAGTAGAGAAACCATTCTTCAGAGCAATTTAAAATAAAATGGCAGTGTGGCACAGACTTTGTCCCACCAGCATGAATCTTACTGAGTTCTCCTCAATAGGCCATTTTAAAAGGAATTATAAAATACAATGAGTCACAAAAAGGCCTACTTCAAACAGATTCCAATCACGAGGAGGTGTCAATTTGTTACTGTAATTTAATTCCTCCAAGTAATTAGTTCTGCAAAGACAGGAGGGACAGAGTGTCAATCCTGGGGGCAAGCAGAGGTCTTTCTGGCAAAATACCAGCCATTCAGCTCTTTGGCAGGAATCCCCATGCTCCTTTAAAAGATACCCAGGACATGTAAAACACCTTGAAATCGAAAAGAAAAAAATGGAAGAATACAAAACAATCACCACTGAAATAGTTTTACAGCTACAATTTACAGTTCCTTTATTTTCCCATCAGCATCTTTCAGACAGGTATTTGGAAACTCCTGAAAAGCCAATGAGCTTTATTGCATTTGTTAATATGCACATGGTTATCTGTCTACCTGACAGCCCAACAAAGCACATCTCTGACTTTGCAGCCACTGTTGCAACAACCTGTCTGAATCATGTTTGTTCCTTAATTTCTAAAACAAATCTGTAAAAACAAACAAACAGAAACCCAACAAACAAAAAAAAAACCCACTATTTTAGTAGGCAGGCTTAGATAAACCTTACAGGGCTACAGGCATGCAAAAAAACAACTCCATAAAAAGCAGAAATGGACTTGCTAAGATGATGATCTCTCTGAGATAGGATTTGGTTTACTATAACATTAAATTAATAGACTACCTGCTGCGTGGGAGAACCTGGATTGATCCCCAGTATAATTTCTATAAAGTCATCAAATTTATACAAGAATTTGAAACTGAGAACCTAGCAAAGCTTTTCTATTCCTGGCCCTGACATTAAAGCCAGTGTTTCCATGTGGTGTGTTTTTCAACTCAAATAACTGGTTGTGTGCATGACTTTATAGAAAGGCTTTTTATAAAACCTGAAAAAATACAGAATCTGCAGTTTCTAGATTCTGTTAATAAACAAGCAAAACTTCAAACACTGTTTTATTTCAAAACTATTTCCAAAATGACAACAACGGTATCAAATGAGAATGCTTTTAGGTCAACCTAGCATCTCCGGGGGTAATTTGTTACTGTAGTAGAGATTTGCATTTTCCAGGCAAAAGGTGGAAAATGAAACTGAGAAATCTGATCATACAATGAAGTTTGCTTTTTCTTGCCTGAAAATAGTAAAACCTCAATAATATCAGTGTTACAGAAGAATACTTGAAGTATGGATTGTGGGGGAGTCTGGCACAGTGGATTTTGCCAGGCCAACCAGGGTTTGTTGGTGTTGTCATTGTTCTAAGTGCTCCTACTGTTAATAGCAGGCAATCGTATTCCTTTCTTAGATCTCACAGTTATTTCACTCAGGTTTTGTACCTGTATATTATGAATTTCGTTATCTTTGTTCCTACATATGCATTTGCGTGCTTACTATGAGATTTTATAGAGTGGCTAGTACAATGACATTGAGATTTCTTGTCTAGAGCTTCCCTACAATTAATAAATGCTGATAAACAATATTTAAATTCAGTGGTAATTACCCTTCTGCCCATCAAAACAGGTGAAGTATAAAGATAGAACTAAATTGTTTATTCTCCATCTTCCTACATATATGGCAAAACAGATACTTTTTTCTTGGCAATTAGTGCTGCCAGCTGTAGTCAAATGTGTCAAAATGTGTTGCTGTATGGACATCAAGTAGCAAACATGCCAGTCTTGTATGCCTAATGATGGACGCTCAAATAAAACAATCCCTACTTTCTACAGGCCCAGACCCAGACCCACATTCTCCTCCCAGTGAAATGAGCTGCAAGAGATGCACCAATAAAAGAAAAAAATGAATTAATGAAAAAAAGTTATTATCTAGATGCTTCATTACAAAGGTAGGTGCCTACCTTTGGACTTCCATGGAAGATTATCTGGCTGTTAAAGCATAGCAGGCTAGGTGTTTTAGGAGCCTTTGATGAAGCACTTGGAGACTTATGTGCAGATTGTTTCCATCGGATCAGCTTTCCCTGCAAATCCAGTGCCTCCTTTAGAAACTGGAACAGATTTGAGAGAGGTAACTGTTCTTAAAAGTCATCTTGACTCTTCCCAAGTACTCTCACTGTAAACAAAGGTTTTGGTATACCTTTCCTCCCTCCCCCTTTCCCAGTGAACAAAGGAGCACGGAATTCATTTTGCTTCTCTACATGGCTTTATATCCTTTGAGCTTTCCTTTACTATATCCATCATCTATTGGCCCTACAGACTATCTCACAAGTCCTGCCTCTGATGTGTTTAAAGAGAATTCATTTTTAGTTCTTACGCCTTTAACAACCTGCTCTTCAGAACCCTTTTTGCCTTGCCTTATTGTGTTTAACACCTACTTGCCAAAGCTTTTCTCCTTTTTTTCCTTTTTATTTTTTTTTTTTCCTCACTGGAACAGAATTTCAATTTGGAAGTCATAATTCTCACATTTAATAATGTCCTTCATCTCATTGTTAATTTCTTACTGCTTAAAACACACCAGTCTGGGAGGGAAAGGAGCTTGTCTTTCCAAAATCTGTTGTGATAGTTAGCATATATTTGCTGAATACATGACTGTATCTTTAAACCATCTCTGTGTTGTTCACCAGCATTTTAACAGTGTTTTACCATCTGGATCCTTTTTAAATTTCTTTTTAACAAGCTTCACCATTTCTACCCTTCCTTTTGAAAATAAACAATACTAGAGTTCATGTCTCTACTCTCAGAGCCCTTCTGTTCCCTTTCACACCTGAGAGTAAATCCAGAACAGGCACTTGATAGTGTATTGGGTGTGCATGGCAAGGTTTTGGTAGTGTGGGGGGTCTACAGGGGTGGCTTATATGAAAAGCTGCTAGAAACTTCCCCTGTGTTCTAGTGATCCAATGCCAGCCAACTCTAAGACAGATCCATCAGTGGCCAAGGCTGAGCCCATTAGTGATGGTGGAAGCGCCTCTGAAATAATGTATTTAAGAAGGGGAAGAAAAAAAAAAAAAAAAGCAAACACAAAACTGTGCAAATGCAGCAGAAGAAAGGAGTGAGAATATGTGAGGAAAACAGCCCTGCAGATACTGAGGTTAATACAGAAGGACCGGAGGAGGTGCTCCAGATTCCAGAGCAAAAGTTCCTCTGCAGCCCTATAGTGCAGACCACAGTGATGCAGACTGTGCCCTGCAGCCCATGGAGGTCCATGGTGGAGCAGATCTCCACCTGCAGCCAGTGGTGAACTGCACGCCAGGGCAAGAGGATGCCCTAAAGGAGGCTGTGACACCATGCAAAGCCCATGCTGCAGAGAGTTCCTGGCAGGACCTGTGGCTCCATGGAGGAAGAAGCCCACACTGGAGCAGGTTTGATGCAGGACTTGTGACCTCACAAGAAACCTAGACTGGAACAGTCTGTTCCTGAAAGGCTGAACCCCAGGGAAGGGATCCACCCTGGAGCAGTCTGTTCCTGAAGGACTGCACCCATGGAAGGCACCCATGTTGGAGTAGTTCTTGAAGAACTGCAGCCCATGGGAAGGACTCACACTGGGAGAGTTCATGAAGAACTGTCTCCCACAGGAGGGACCCCACACTGGAGCAGGTGGAGAGTGTGAGGAGTTCTCCTATTGAGGAGAAAGGAGCGGTAGAGACAAAATGTGATGAACTGACCACAATCCCCTTCTACATCTGGAGGAGGTAGAAAATTTGTGAGTAAAGTTAAGCCCAGGAAAAGGAGGCTTGGGAGAAAGCATTTTAAAATTTATGGTTTGTTTTCTCATTATCCTACTCTGATTTGACTAGTAATAAATTAATATCCCCAAGTCGAGGCTGTTTTGCCCGTGATGGTAATTGGTGAGTGATCTCTCCCTGTTCTCATCTCAACACACGAGCCTTCCATCTTCTTTTCTCTCCCCTGTCCAGCTGAGGAGGGGAATGATAGAGTGGCTTTGATGGGCACTTGGTATCCATCCAAGGTCGATCCACCACAGATAGTATAGTCTTAATGTTATACTTTTCCTCTGTATGCCTAGCACAGGTATCATGCATTAGATGGCGACAGTAGTAGGTTTATTCATGTGATCTGACACTAAGCTGTCCCTTATGCACAGGACAAATGTTCCACCGGTACAACTGCTTTTCCTATATTTCTCTACCCTTACACTGTACAGTCTTTATATTCTTTCTACCAGGTTTTTTATATGCCTATTATCTCAAATCCTTAAGGTAGATTACTCAAAGTAGAAAAAAGCACTGAGACTCAACACATACATGTAGCATTTTTCCCCAGGGTCTTATATGGATGTCAAGCTTCTTCTTGATTTTAAACAGAATGTTGTTTTGTTTGACACTCCTTTTTGGCTCAGAAGATGACATTAGAGAAGTTCTCCTTTGTCTTTAGAACAAAGATGCTAGGGAATAAAGTTAAGAAACAAGACTTGTTTTCAAGCCCTGGACTTGAGTAGAAACTGGGATAATCATCAACCTTTAAAGAAACAGAACATTCCTGTTAAAGGTTGGGGGTATTAAGAATGTCAAAGAAAAAAAAAAAACAACCTATTTTTTTATGATCTGGTGAATTGATAAAAGACATTTTTCAGTATTATTATTATTAATGGATTAAATATGCAAGTAACTAACTGGAAATTTTGATTTAAAAAGAAAGTCAGACATACAGAAAACAAAACAGTCCCTAAATGTTTGTCACAGACAACATCAGAGCAAATTGCCAATGACTGATGTTTCTATTGAAGTACGCATGTTTTGATCAGGGATCTCAGCAGAATTTGACTCCAACTGTAGCTGTAGTCTTCTACACAGCAAAAAATGAGGATTTATAGATAGATAATACATGTAAAAGACTTTTTTTTTCTGGAAACAAAAGAGCAGCTCTATATATAGTCTGAGTAAACAAACAGGATACTAGAGACTATAAGAAGGAAATGGGACACTGTATCTGCATTTAAGTGGTTTTAGTCATACAATGTAAGTGGAATGCCTATGTGTGTTTGCAATGGGACCCAGATGAAATCCAGACTTAATTAACTGCACCCAAATAAAGCCAAACTAAACACACGTATCAGGGAGGGAGAGGATTTCTGAGAAGTGTAGAAAGAAGAACCCTAAAAGCATGAGAGAGAGCCTAAGTGGTAGGAAGGGACACAGGGAAATGGGGAAAAATAAAGGACAGGGTCAGAAATAAAGTGTGGGCACTGCTGCTAAGGAAGGTTCCAGATATTTGTAAAGGTATAAGTATAACCTTTTTCCATAACTTTTTGTTTCTGTTTTAGTTGTGGTCTGAAAAATAATTAGAAAATAGAAATGCTTGAGAAGGTGAGAACTAGTTTACTAAGCAATGCTTCAGCATTTCACTTTTCAGCAGTAGCGCCACCTTATGTTTTCCTTACCATTTGAGGTTAATAACCCAAATATGTCACATTCATAGGAAAAACCTCTTGTCACTTACCTGATTTCTTAAGAAGACATTTTCATTACCAAAAAATGTGGTTTATGGTTTTCTGTATTTTCTAATGGACCATCACTTGTGCATTCATCCACCTCAATCACTATCTGCTTTGCTTTCCTTCTCAGCCTTCTAATTACTCATAATCTTCACTGCTGCAATGTGAAATATTCTACTGTTTGCCAAGAACCAAAGAGGAAAAATACCAAGAGATCCTTCAAAGTTGAGGAAATGGAGGGAAATTTAAATGAGGCAAAAATGGGAGGCAGAGAAGCGTTTGTGAACCAGCAGAAGACAGGTGACAGGTCTTTTGAACAACGTTTCTCAATGCCCAAAGTAAATACCAAATACTCCTGACTTTTGGTAAATAAATCGATGCTGATATTCTGCCCTGACAGACCTGAGACACAGAGTAAGTAATTAACCTTCAGCTTGTCAGAACTGATACTTAGTCATCATCATCAGAGTCACTAAAGGTATAAACCCTGGAGGAAAATATCATTCTGCTCCTGTCACTCTCATTTGTGGACCAAGTCACACAATGAAAGTTTTTCTAAACTCATTTCAGATGAAGAATGGTGCCTTTACAGTTGGTTTAATGGAATAATGAGCAAGTTGAAAGGTCTTGGTGTAATATTTGAGTTTCAGATTTAATTTTAGTAGGATCA
Source organism: Neopsephotus bourkii (assembly GCF_033783945.1). Taxonomy (NCBI): domain Eukaryota; kingdom Metazoa; phylum Chordata; class Aves; order Psittaciformes; family Psittacidae; genus Neopsephotus; species Neopsephotus bourkii. The sequence goes on from NW_026902293.1 coordinate 5,223,677, forward strand.
TTCTTGCTCCTTGCAATTGGCTGAGAGCTTTCCAAGTTTTTCTGATTGTCATTTGAAATAAAAAGCCCTGTCAGGCTGTAATGAGTCCAGACAAGGACATTCAGGTCCTGATACTGTGTACTTGAACTATGCCTTTTGAAGCAGCATGTTGCTCTGTTGAGCACGTTTTCTCCAGGTTGTAAACTTGAAATCACTTATTCAAGGACTAGAAGTCACCCCCGCATTGGATTCCACCTGATCTGGTGGCATTGTTTGCGTTCACAGGCTTCTGTTTTTTAGATCTACGGAGTAACTACCCTAAATTTCTTAAATCTGTATCATTGCTATGTGTTTGCTTGAGTCTTATTTAATCTTGCAGCAGTACCCCTCAGGAAGGATAGGATTCATGCTCATGGTTAACATGACTAATTTATTCTTGCAGACAAAACCAGTGCTGAAAGAAGTAAGTACTGCAGATGCTTCTCTCCTTAAGGTGGAAGCCAAAGAGGCTCTGTATCACTCTCCAGCACTTCGAGCTGTTATCAATTAGTTCCATGAGACATTGCCAGAAAGTGTTTATGTTGGAAAACACTGAAAACATTATACATTTGGGTTTCATTAAAATATATAAGTCCAGCTTTAATTCATACTCTAAGGTCAGATACAGCAACCTTGCTTGAATTTTATGGCCCTGAAAGACGAAGTGAGAGCTCAGTAATAAATGCAATATGGACTTTAAAAAAAATATATTTAGATAATAAGTGACATTTGCTGTATTATTTCTCCTTCAAAAAATAACAAGCCACATATAGCCTGATGTTGAATGCGACTGGGTGTTGGGGGGGAGACTTTTTTATCTTGCCCCCTATAATAGATTTTTTCTTTTGCTCAATTCTCTCTGTGAATAACAAGAGTGGCAGCCATTTTCTCCCAGCTCAACATCAAAACCCCTTTCATCTGCTGTCTAAATGCAAACAAAGCAAACCTTCCACCAGGCCTTTCTTTCCAGATAAATTAAAACTCTCATGTCCTGGGGCCTAAATCAAGCCTACAGGCCTTCCCTAGATAAATCCTTTCTCAACCTGAAATCTTCTTGCTACACGTGCTCCTTGTAAGATAATTTTGCAGTAGCTAATCAATAATGCAACAGTAAATTGCATTTAAATAAACATTAGCAGCCCTCTTAATGAATAAAACCTCATTTGCAATTTGTCAAAGTCAGAAATGCTGGACTCTTTTGATATTCATTAGAATATTGGAAATTGGAGCTTTGACAGGTTTTATGTATGTTGCAATTATGATTTTTGTGAATAAAGCAAGTGCTTTATTTTCACAAGAATTCTTGAATAAAAACAGTGATATATGCTATAGATTTGATAGATCTCAATTGCTGCCTTATGAAAAATGCAGAAAAAGAAAAAATGTCCATGTTACAGTCACAAATTTTAAAAGCCTGAAATGTACCATACATATATTTTGTAAAAACTTATTATGAAATTCCTTCTTTTGTATGAAGAATTTTAATTAATTTGCTGTGATCCTAAGCTTTGGAAAAATACAATACTTGCTAATTAAGTTTTACGTGGCAATACAGTATTACAGTTGTATGTGTCGCTAATTTTGTACTGAAATTACAAAATAGAAGCATGTTTACACATCATATATTGTAAATTCAATTAATAAGGGTTTTTTTTGTTTTATCCCCATTTTTCAATGGAAGCATTTCACATAAATGTCCCCATGTGAAACATCTGCACCATGCATATTACTGTGAGAATTCACCGCTTTATAAACAAATTCTTACACCTGGGACGCAGGAAAAATTCTAATTTTGAGAACCATTAGATTGTGGAATAGTATCCCAAGGGAAGAAGGAGGAGTCATATCCACAAGCTATTTAAAAACAAATTGGAAAACCTGAGCAGTACAAACAGCACGGAGAACAGAATGACAGTGGAAGAGAAACACCAGAAAAGCTGTGCAAGTTGCTTTCCATCTCTGAGTTCTGTGATTGCATGGAAGGATGAGGCCAAGCAGGGCACAGAGCACCACGCTGGTTTACTACAAGAGTTTCTATGGAAAAATCCAACTTTCCTTTAAAACATTTCCTTTAAAACACATGTGCACATTACTCTTGCTCCGAAGGAGTTTGAACTCATGAAGTATGAAACACATCTGTGAACAAAACCCCCAGTCAATCTCCCTTTCCCTTACCTAAACCCATAAGAAATGCTGGCTCTTTAGAAATATTTCCTTAATAGTTTTGTTTGGAGGACCAGGCTCTCTGTGTGAGCTAGCCTGAAGAATTGCATATACTTTCAAATATATATATTGTTATAACGAACACTGTTCTCTAAAGACTATAAGGATATACATACAGATACATTTTAGAAAATAGGTGGCTGCAGCTTGTACTATGAGCAATATACATTTTTGTTATGCATTCAAGTATTAATGAGTTCCAAATCTGCTTAGATTTGAAAATCATGAAATGCACGAAGACAGATCCAGCTTCTACCACAAAATTTGTGACTTTCTGTGAGCTCCAGGGTGTATTTATCCCAAGGTACATTTAGGAGGGCAGAAGAGGCCAAATTATAGCTGTGGCTCATAAAGTAGCTTGACTGGCTCACAAGAGGCCAGTAAAGGCACAAGCTAAAATGAACATCGCCTGAACTTCAGTGCAGTGTATACCTCATCTGGCCATTGCACCCTAGCATGGACCCACATCCATTTACAACAGCCTCTTACTCCGAAATGGCTCATTCCCAAGAAAAGGATGTATAAGCCTGATTTATGGTCTCCACCTTCAGTCTAAGTCAGAGCTCCTTTCTCATCACCAGCAAGGCATTTCCATTCAGGCAAAACAGTCTTGTAACCAGAAAGAGAAACAGCCCCTTACTTCCTGTCACCTTCCTGCTCCTTGCTCATTGCCATTCCTCCACCTTGGCCTCCAGGAGCGGGAAGGTGGAAGATCCCTGCCCACTTTCCCCCTCCAGACAAATCAGGGTAAATGAGGACCTGCTGTGCAAAGGCAGCATTTTGGTGTAAGGATTCAGAGTCCTGTTAGTGACAGAGGAGACTTGAAGGAATATAACAAATAATATCTTTACTGCGAGGGTGGTGAGGCACTGGAAGAGGTTGTCAAGAGAAGCTGTGGACGCCCCATCCCTGGAAGTATTAAGGCCAGGTTGGATGGGGCTTTGAACAACCTGGTCTAGTGGAAGTTGCCCCTGCCCATAACAGAGGGTGTGGAACTGGATGATCTCTAAAGTTCCTTCCAACCCTATCCATTCTGTGATTCTATGTTTCTATGACCTTATTAAAGTGCAAGAACAAACACAAAGACCAAGCATCCTCAAGCTCAGCTGCCTTGGGAGCTACTACTACCAGCAGATCTTACATCTTCTGCGTGCTCAAGAGGACCAATTGTCTCTACAGACAGTACAGATGTATGGCTTTGAAGCAGCATGCATGCCACTAATGGTACCCAAACACCATAGTTTAGACATCACTGCTCTCAAGCTCATTACCTTGGTGAGGGCAGAGAACCAGGAGCGACCACAAGACATCACAGTACCACAGGAGTCAGGGCTTTAGTCCTGTGCATGATAACAACCTAGAAGGCCCAAGGCTGCTCTTCTCTCTGCTGCCGTCCAACTGGCAGCAAGACAGATGACAGTCAACAGAGCAGGATTGCAAGCTTCTGTGTTCTCAGATGAAGCCAAGAAGAGTCCTCCCCCATGGAAGCATGTTCCTACGTTCCCCAGATCTGTTGCCTGATGTGTAATACAGAGCAGATCCTCTAATGCAAAGCTCTGGAGTCCTTCAGGTGTTTCTTTACTACTGTTCTGCTCTAGTGAGAGTCCTACGACATTGCTTCAACACCACAAACTGCTTGTTAAGTATATTGTTAGGAAATGTCAGAAGTTAAATAATATTTTTTCCATGTTATCACATTAAGTAGAGGGGATCCGTCATTTTTGCATGGGACCTCAACCATATGTGAAACAATTTTAATGGGTTGGGAGAGAGTGAGAGGTTCAAGACACTGTGGGAAGCCACTGTTATTTATCTCCTGTTAAATGACCACATGCAAAATGCTGCAAACAAAAGTTTAATATATCTGGTATTCGTGACAGCCTCCTCCATGCATTTTTGTATCTGACTTTGAGGGACAGTAAGCGTAATGAACAGAACTGCTCATATTCAAGTTATATGCAATTATTCTGTCTGCTCTCTGTGGAGGAAGAGGTTAAGTTTCTGTACTTATTAATGCAGAAGCCACTTTGGGGTCTCTCACCATGTATAACAGGATTGGTTATTTAGGATGGAGGACTCTGGATGCCAGACTTTGGTAGTGATGAGCTGCATTATTCTCTGTGATTTTAAGCAAAGAATTGTGGATACTTTTGACATTTTATGAATAATAAATTTGATGCATTTTAACATATTGTCAGAAACCAGGAAAATAACATTCCTATTTTCCTGTTCTAGCCACATCCTGAGTCTATTACTTGCCCCCTACTAAGAGAGAGAGAGAAAAAAATTTAAATTGTAACAGGTGTCTTGATAAGAACATTAGACAAACAGTACTATGGCTGACCCAGAGCTCCACACAGATATTCGCAGTGCAGTTGTTAACTATTTATACTTACATACATTCACACCTGTAAATATTGGTTCCTGAATATGAATGAAAAAAAAAGAACTATTTTCTTATTAGTGACACTGGGCTCAAATGGTAATCATTACAAGTATTAGTATCTTTAAAAATACAGTCCTATACCTACAAGCAGATATAGATTTTGCATTTCCATTACAATACTTTAATCTGTGACCTTTGTCCTTTTATTACAACGCTATTGAAATTAGGTTGTTGGAACGAAGATGTGGCCACTAATTTATTCATTGCTTTTTTTTTTTTTTTTTTTAACCTAAGGGTAGTAGAAAGGTCTGAAAATGATTTTAAATCAGATGCTTTTTTTTTTATTTGTGATAGAGTTTTTCCCATGAATAAAAGGCTTTGTTGAGTCTGGCAAAGGCTCTAACTTTGTCCGCAGGTTAATATACAGGCACACAAAAAATCAGAAGTTAGACCTCATAAACTTGATCAGCCAGTAACCAGAGTTATGCCTTATCAATTCCTAAAACCAATTTTAAAACCAATATATATAAAAGATACACATATATATACATACATACATATATATGTATGTATGTATATATGCAATGCTATGCTGTTACTACTAACATTTCCATCCCTACAAGGCCTCCAGCAGTTTTTTGGTACAAGAAAAATACAAATGATGACATTTTCATTTTGTATTTCATATCAGCATGCTAAACTAAATTAGCTAGTCCCAATTCTGGTTTCACACAGAAGTAAATCTAGAATAATTCCAGCACGATGAACAATGATGCATACATAACTGGGGTAAAAGCACAAAATCATGGCTCTGCTACTTAAATTTGTAATGTCTTGGGGTAGAAGAAAAGATACAGGCACAAAACAGAGAATCAAGCTATCTCCTTGTACACACAATACAGCCACAATCCCTCTCCAAAAGTTGCATTTCCATAACATAACAGTATTTCCATACCTTTAGCATCTTGCATATCTAACACTAATGTTGCAACAGCTAAGGCCATGGCACGGACATAATCATCTATTTTTTTGTTGAAATTCTGAATAGATAAAGTTCCAGCATATCACGATTATGCCATAAGTCACACAACTTCCAACATGCCTTCGTTAGAAGCACTTGAGAGAATTTTACTTTGTCCATTTTAACTTTATTTAACAACAGTCATACACCATTCACATTAGCTCAGATTACGCATTTAATTTCCTTAAGTGCTGCTCTTAAAACATCGCCATGCTTAATGTTGACGTCTAAATGGTACCATTTACGCTTTGCTGTGAACACCTCATTAAAGCAAATGGAGCAGGTAAGGAGGGAGAGCATCTGCCTTTGTGGAGGCAAATGGGGAATTGAATGCCTTTGTTTGTCTGGGAACAGTTGAGCACGATTTTTAGCTTGTGTAAATTGATGTAGCTCCATAGATTTCATCAGAGATTCTCTGATTTATATTAGCTACAGATAAGGCAGGTTTCCTGTGAGCCTCGGATAAGGTAGTATTCTCTGCCTCCATAAAGCCACTTAGGAGGTGCCTCCAGAGCACTGGCTGCTTATAAATTGGACATGGTGTATTTTAAAACAGGGGCTACTTATATGGCACCTTTCTAGCAGCAAAGTTTAACCTTTTTTCCTTTCCTCACGTGAATATCAAATCTGTGATAGTTTAGTACAGTAAGAAAAAAAGTACTTTTTCCAATTAAAAAAAAAAGGGGGGGGAGAAAGTGATTTTTCCCTGACTTGCCAAAATTTCTCTCTTTGAGTAAGCTCAAGTACAAAATACTTTGAAAGCTCTAAAAGTATAAAAAAACAGGGCAACTATTCAAGTCATTCTGCATTTTTGCTCTATTATTGCGTTCAATTAACATAGGTACATATACCAGAACTCCTCCGGATTTTTACATGTATTTTTAAGTATTACAGAAGGAAAAACAAATCAACAAACAAAAAACCTACACCAGCATCTCCTGAAGTAAATAGATCAAGAGATATCACTAAGTCAGCTTAAACGCAGTTTCCTTCACTGTAGCATCTGCAGCAGAATCAATGGACTACAAAGGAGGTTTCATCCCTTTCTACTGCACCAAACAGTGGCAGTGATAAATTGCACAAACTATTTTATCTTAAATATGATTTAACCATAAAGCTGTTGTCAGTAGGTTGCATCACTTCTTAAAATCTGCATTAGTGTCCTACCACCCTATAAAATGACTTATGTCTCCTCAGCTCCCACACCACCGTGTGACCACCTAGCGAACAGAGAATAAAGTAGTGCACCATTAATGTCTGAAAAATCTTTTGAAAAGCTCGGATAAAAGCTATCATATAACTGCAAAGTATTATTATTATTATTATTATTATTATTTCCTTGATGTCAATGTGAGCTGTAATAAGGTGGGGTTTTGTCAATTTGTTACTTAAAAGAGAAAGAAAAATCAGCTGCTGCTCTGTTTCCAAAGCCAGCAGAGGCCATTGAGGAATTTACAGCATTCTATTTCAGCTATTTCTTAACCCTTTTTGCCCCAAAATATGAAACCAGGGTTAAGCATGGTCTATTTCTGCTTGGTGTGATTCTTGGAAACAAGGAGTTAATATGTGCAGCAGCAGCTATTGCTTTTACTGACAACATATGTTCGTTATGAGATGAACAGTTTAAGCCAACTGAGTACACAGGAATTTTAATAGCAAAGGAATGGTTATATTAGCTTCAAAAATCTTACATTATGCAATGTGACACTGCATATTTTGTGAGGCTTTCAAATTAATTTTTTCCAAGTAATTTGTGTTCAAAAAGTCTTAGAAACTTTTCTGAAGCAAATAAATAAACAAATGCGTCCTCCTACTCTGTCTTGTTCCTCTAATCTATTACCTAAATGGATTATCCTCAATTTTTCCCCTCCAAAAGTCAACAGCAGAGGAGGCTTAATAAGTGAAAGTAAAAGCTATTAGCACTGTTTTGCAACTGTATTGATAGTGCCGGTGGCAAAGTCATCTCCTGTCACTTGCTGTCAAGGATGGATGTGGAGAGTCCCCATCTCCTTGCCTGGCAGCAGGGAAACCCGGTGGTCAGCAAAGCCGAGTTTCCACAGCAACACCCCGTTATGTTTCCCAGGCAACCAGGATCCTCAAAACCTGGTGGCAATTGGTGAGCAGAGTAATTTGGGACAGTAAAATCCATTTTCTCACTTAGCCAAAGTTGGAGCCATGCTTGTGGCAGACACAGGTGATGGAATGGTATGGTGGATCTGAGGAAGAGGGCTGAAAGCCCAGCTGCAGGACATGGCTGCTTCTCCTGACTTACACCTATATGCGCCTTCCTCAACTTCTCCAATTTGCTTAGCAGAGGGCTCAAAAAAAAAAACAAACAAACAATTCTTTTTTACAGTTTTACGTTATTTTTATTTACAGTTAGTTTTTGATATTGCTAATTTAATAGTTAACATTCCTACATTTCTGTAGATTTTTAATACCACCTCATACATATTTTGTGCCAGCTTTTGGGAAAGCTAATCATTTTTAACTGTTGGATTCATGGCAGAGGACCAAACCTTGCTATCTGCATTCAGTTCCTAATTCAACCAACCGCCACTGCAAGCAGGGGAATGTTTGTCCAAGTGACAAAAGCCAAAATTCAGATTCAAACTAACTTTTTCACCAAAATCTTTGATCTAGGAGGAGGGGCGCAGTAAGCTCATCCCTGGTATTTAGACAGATGTGGGGCCAGAATTTGACATAAATTCTTTAATACAGTGTCCTGTTGTTATTGTTGACCCTGATTGTTCTATCAATACCTGGCTTGCTGTCATCTGAGGACATTAGGAAAGTAGAGAAAAGAAGAGCAAACAGCATTTCACTGGCAGAAATTTACTCCTCTGCCTGCCTTGACTGCTATCTCCAGATTTGGGAAAATGATTACCTGAAAATTGTCACTTTCTAGGCTTTCTTGAACAGTCTTACAAGGCTATGAAGAAGTTTACTATTTCAAAGAACATATTGGCAGCTGGCCAAGAACGACCTATCTGAGCTTGAAAGTTGGTATTTCCAGCAGTTCTCAGTAATGTGTTTTTGTGGCATGGAGGAACAATTCCAGACAAGACATACAACTGAACACATGAGATAAAGCAGAATCTCCAGCTGCTAATCAGTGCCATCAGGCAAGATTCAAAGTACTATAAAGCATTGTGTGACTCTTGACACAGTCACACAAAAAAAATTACCTGAATTAGTACTAGGCAAACAGGCTAACTTTAGTTTCTTTGGATTTGAAAAACCATCCTGGTTTTCCACAGGCACAGAAGACAGAAAAGTACAGATTTTGGGGTTACGCTCACATGTGCTAGGTGCTTTGTTCTGCCAGAAATTAGTGACTTTCATGATTACTAACATGTAGACCTGGGAAGAAACTACCTTAGGTCACAAACAGATTTAATCTTTTTCTTTCATGAACGTCAGTAGGAAGATCAGATTTATTATTTTCCTTTGACTGGAAACTATTACACTTATCTTGTTTGCCCCGTTTTTAAAGATACGACATAATAGAAAAAAAGATAATCACCAATTTGGGCTATGATTTAAAAGGCTATCCTATAGTGTCTACTTAGAATTGAGCAAACACTGTTTAACTGTGTTCAGTCTTCTCCACCAGCCACTGATGCAGAAAGAATTTTATCCTATGAAAAAGAAAAATATCTAATGCTCACCTTACTAGATACAAAATGTAAGAGGAAAAAAGAATCCTCTTCTATCAAAATATTGTTCTACACTACCCAAAACTTAATTGTCTTAAGCAAACTTATATAAGATGAATAAAAAATTCAGTTAAAATTTGTTAAATGTGTGTCTGGAAATTAACTATCAAGACAGGTCATGTATATATTAAATAACTTCTCAGCTCATGTGATCTTTTAAATAATCATAGATTTACAAAAATATCACTGACTATGCAAAAGAAAAACAGAATTACTATAGCCACTATTCTGCCTCTCACTCTGTCCTATCCATTAACTGTACCTCTGGAGTCCCACCACTGAAGGTCTTGAGTAACTGTGAAAAGCTCTTGCAGGCATGGTGTATTCCTTCCTTCCTCTAGGATGCATATGCATTGGCCCAAGTATTGAAGGAGGCTCTAAGATATCACACATGGGAAATCAAATGGTTAAACAAGGACAGCTTGCTAATATCAGGAGTGCAAGTTTCTTTCTGGAAGTTTGGGGAGCATGAAGTGAGTCTTATATAGACTTATATAGGGTCAAACAGCTATAACATCAGGAGCACCAGAAGGGCCAGAGAAATGAAAAACCATGATCTGTCTTAACATGACGAGCTATCACACTAGCTTCTCTAGTACTTTAAGGCTAGGAAAATCGAGGCTGCCACTTCTTTCTACTTGCAGAAAGAACAGAAGAAACAACAAAAGAAAACACCAAAACAACCGTGGCAAGGACAAGTTTTTTTTCTGAAACAGCTGGCTGACTTTTTGTCTTTTCAATGATTTAGTGCATCTGGGCCAGAGGAAGTATCTATCAGAATGTTGGTCTGCTCCACACTGTGTTTGTAGAATCGCTGCCCTAGGCTTGTGAAAATTCTATCTGAAACCACCCTGTTGACATGGGCAGAGGTTACCTGTGTCCACAGAAATAGTCTGAGCTCAGGATACCTTTGGGTATGATCTTTCTCAACTCCTTACACCATTCAGCACATATTGCTGCTACAAATAGGACCCTCAAAATAGGCAGCACTGTAGAGTGGAGGAGAGCTGCTGTTCTTACATTGTATTATAACTCAACAGCCAGCAAGTGCTGTTAAATTCCCCAAACAGAACTAGCACACACACAGAATTCACAAGGATGCCTTAAGTCTTGAGGATGAAGCTGCAGGAGACGCACTTATTACAGTGTCTAGGCAGCAGAGGAACATATTATAACCTGACCCTTTTTGAACCTTGTCCACTAGCTTTAGATAGGTCCTCTGCACTGCTCAGTGCTGACATTATATGTCCTGGTAATATAAGATAACTGAAAATCTCCCACAAACTTGTACGGCCTCTGCCCAGCAGTCAGCCTGGCATCCCAGCAGGATTTGCATGGAGGAAAGTTCCACTTCTCATGAAGAGAATTATTTACTGCTTTGTAGACACCGGTTACAAAGTCTGGCCACTCTTTGGGTAACAGCAGAACTGTGAGTTGAGCTGGTATCCTAGGAACATTTCATCATAAAGCTTTACCAAATAATATAGCCAGCTTTAAAAGTATTTTTTGAAGAATGAAAGGCTTAAAAGGCAGTGCCCATTGGCCCAGCACAAGTGATGCTGTGGGGTTCTCCTAGATGTTAATTCTTTTGCTACTTTCTGTGCAATCACGTCAGTTGGCAAGGCAAACAAAGCAAAAAAAAAAAGGAATCAGTTTTGTGAGAAGGGTTAAAGAGTTCTTCGCTTATTTACTAGCACTGGCTCATAAGACGTTTTGAGAAACAAGCCCTGCATTGCTAGAATGACTCAAGCCCTACTGTTTATTCTTTCTTCCCTTACCTCAAAATGCTTTGTTCAGCTTTAAACCAAAAGGCAGATGAATTCACTCCTATCTCAGCAAGGTCAACATGACTGAATGTGCCTTGAAGACAGGAGAAAAGTTGGCTATAGGAGCTAACAACAGCAATCAGGATTTTTCTCTCTACTCTCAGGACTGACTGAAGCAGTTTCCCAAATGCATGTGTGAATCAGACTTTTACAATTATGATTGCAGTTGTTATCTTGGCGTAGTCAAACATACATGTTACTTTTCAGAGGAACTGCATAGGGTGCTTTGCAACATGATCTTGTTCAAGCTTGAAGGAGCGAGATTCATATTACAGCAGCAAGAGAACAGAGAGAAAAATATGTAATCTTGAGTCTAATCTAGCTGTGCTTAATACCTCCCCTTATCCCGCTTGCCAAAAGCGATAATGCCTGTTACTCTGTTTTCTATTGATGGGCTAAAGGTTGCACTGGTAGTATTTAATATAATAATTCAATTTTGGTTTCCTTAAAGCTTATCTTGTTTGTCTCCCCTGGCTTTCAAACTTTGTTGCAGGTAAGTTGCCATGCAGCAGTTCCCAGAGCAACCCTTTGCTCCTGAGGTAGCTTGGATTCTTCCCTGTTGTCTTCTACTCTGTCAGCAGTCAGTCCAACTTCATCATGCTCTTTTCCTTACTGTTCTCAGCATCAGCCCAAGTTGCTGCATAGAAAAGAAAAAGAACTACATTCTACAGCAGTATTCAGTTCAAAGTTACTGTGATGGCCCTGAGTCTTTTACACTTCCACTCATTTTGTTCTTTTCCAGCATTGGGCTTAAGGCCTGATTATGAGTGCTTGCAGATCTAGTGATTTTCATCTTAGCACACTGTCAGGTTAAATCACTGGCAATGTCCTCTCACCAGGAGTTTGCAGTTCAAGGACTTCCTTTACATCAGGCATTGCATGATTCAAATAAAAAAATCTCATGCAAGTGTTTGGTGCTGTAGTGACAAGGTGCTATTCCTGCCTTCATTTAGTGACTTTTCTTGTGAGCGTGAAGGACTTGCTGCCAGAGAGAAAGCCTCACTGTGAAATACCACAAACACAGCATCCTCCTAAAGCCATGCCTCTGTGGACTTGGGTACCAGAGCAACCCTGTAGTGTCATCTTTCTTTGTCCTTGTTCAATCCTGCACAACATCCAGTCCTTCACTGGGATCTCCGTTTGCTCCTTACCAGTCTCCCTTCAAGACCAGTCACAGAGCCAAGGAATTATTTAGAATGGAAAGCAGCTCTGAAGAACACCCAACTGGACCTTATGCTTAAAGCAGGTTCAATCAGATCAGGTTGCTAATGGTCTTTCAATTTGAGTTTTTAAAGTCTCCAAGGATATCACCTCCACCTTCCTGGACAACTGACTGAAAATTATAACCACCTTCATGGTGAAAAATATGTAAACCACAGGACTGCCCATGTTCCAGCCTGCATATGGTGCCCCCTGTGCTATTACTGTGCACATTCAGAGACAGGTTGGCTACGTCTTCTCTACACTCTCCCATGAGGTAGCTGTTGACAGCAGTAAGTTCCTTCCAAAGCCTTTTCATCTTAAGACTGAGCAACATCAGTTCTCTCAGCGTCTTCTAATCCATGATGTGCTCAAGCCCATTGACCACCTTTGGTGGCCTTCCCTAGACTCAATCCAGCATGCTGTCTTCATCTACTTCTGCATGTAAAGAGCACAAAATTCCCCAAAATTGTGTAAGACCACTTCTTTCACTACCTTTTCACAGTTTCTGAAGGGGCTGGAAGAAGAAGCACCTGATCTACTGCAGCAACCCACTGTAGAATCTTTGGAGCAGTTAAGCTGCATTTTGCTGACTGAAAGGGTGGGAACCAACATATGAAAACGGAGCTCAAAACATGTTTTAATTACAAATGTGAAGTATTGTCTATGCATTGCAAACAAAACATTATTCAGACTATTTTGTCATACAGTACACAAAGGCAGGAAGAGGTAGCCTAACTATTTATTTTTGTATTTGTTCCACAATTTCATATACTAACAGTGGTGCTCTAATTACTGCTTGGGGACTTTAAATTGATCCTATAATGGGATCTGATTGGTAGCAGTCCCTTGAAAATCATTACAGAATTCTGCAATTTGTTAAAGAATTAAAAACAGTCTTACTATTGAGAACAGAATACATTTTCACTCTCTAACTAGTATGTAATTCTTCTTAAAAGGGTATTAATTAGTGCTTAATGGGATTTTTAATTTCATTTTGTGCCAGATATATACTTGAGTAGGAACTTGACTGACGACAGGACCTTGACTGAGCAATTGAGTAACCAGAAATCATTACTACCAGTGTGCACTGGATCCGTACTGATCACCTACATGCCAAAAAATAAAAAGTCATTGAACCTCGTGCAGCAATTTTTCTAATTCTGTTTGCTGGGTGCTTAAGGGCAACCAATAGTCCTTTGCAGTTCCTGGGGATTAAACACAGGTATTTTAATTTGACCTTTTTAGGTGTTGGAAAAAAAAAAAAAAAAGATTTCACTTGTGTAGACTCTCCTGTGGATTAAATGGAATAACTACAACAAGGAATTTTCCCCTTTGTTTCAAAAGTGGAAATTCTTTGGGGATTTGTTTCTTCCCCCTTTTTCCTTTGATTAGTAAATCAGCAAAGGGCTCTGTTCTGAATAGAGATGCAGTAGGCACTTGTTCTGGAAGTGCTACTTTATAATGCATTTTCCTGAGGGCAAACAGCATTCGTGTAAAATGCAAAGAACCAAGTTAGGGCAAGGTGGGGTGCCTTGTTCACAGATACAGAGCCCTGTGTAAACAAGAACAAAGGAGACACAGAAAAGATATGTACCATTTTCATAAGTTCTAACTGAAGTTGTATAAACATAAGTGTAATCGTATTTTCCATTCCCTTCAGCATCACTTTCTGGTTGATTTGTTTTCTGATGTGCCCTACATCATTGCCTTTCAACTTTCAGAGATGTGAATTGTCAGTAGTTTCCTTAGCTGCAGTTGTGTTCCTAAGAAATATGAGAAAATCCTTTGTTGCATAGAAGGTCGTTATGTAATAGATAATGGGGGGGGGGGGGGGGGGGGGGGGGTGGGAGGGTCGGGGGTGTCTACGCATCAACTGGTGGCATAATCCCCAAGGGAAAAGAGACTTTAGTTGAACAATCAGAAAACTGGCTTGCTTTATGGTGTTTACACTGCTGCTTGCTAATGGATCACCATAAAGGAAGCAAAAGGACTCTTACGCTATTGAGTACGCTATCATGGGAGTCTTCTGAGTGCGCCTTTTTTATTTGCTGCAGTCAGGTTAATGAGCTCACCAGCCCACTTGATGTCGAGGACTTTGTAACAAAGCAATCTCTCATTAAATGCTGCCTGGCACCACTCTCTTGAAGCAAAGGGACATTCAGATTATTGAATGCCTTTGTATTCCTTATTCCTACCAGGCTATGGCGTCCAGCAGTGGCATCAGTCCCGCACACTTACTGGCAGCCATCCAGTCATGCGCCTGCCCTCTTCAAACTGCATGGGCATTTGCCAATCTAAGCAGCACTAGTAGGCAAACAAGCATGGCACACGACTGCTCTGGCAGGTAGCCAGATGTGCAGCTGAACCATCTCACTTCCCTGCTACTGTACGGAGAAATACATTCTTTCCCCATTCTTTCCCATTGATTTACATGGAGAAGTTTTGTTGCAATACAAAGGAATGTGCATTTATCTGCATTCTCTTTCTGCTTTAACACCTTTTTTCAGTCTCAGTAGTGCAGGTCACGAATTCATCTGTGGCATTATTTAAATACCTCCTGGCTGACAGTTTCCTCAATGAAATGACCCCAGAGTGTTATCAGCTAGCTAGCAGGCGTGTCTCTTTATTCAGAATCTTGCAGGCAATGGTGCATCCTGGGTAAAGAGTAATCTATGCGTGATCCAGCTCTTCCCTACATTACTCAGGAGATTTAATGGTTCACTGTCATGAAAGAGCTTACAAAGATGACTTTTTTTTTTTTTTTTAAGTTGGCTTTCCACTGGGCTTTGTGCCCTGAGATATTTTGACACAAACATACAAAATTATAAAGAAGGAATTTTTGTGAAAGGCTTCATCTCATTCAAAAAATAAAACAAACAAAAAAAACCCTAAAAAAATAAAAATCAGCCTTAGACAGGCTATTATTTTTAGCTGTGAGAACTAAACGGTTATTAATAATATGACTGCTTTGTTTATAGTTTCACTAGTAAACAGCCTTGTAGAGTAACATTTCCTTACATCCCCATATGTGTCTGTGCACACACAGGTATTGTTACTATTAAGACAGCCTCTATTGTTGAGGAAATCCTCCAAATCTAGTAAATAGAGTGACAAGAGAAAACCACACTGGATAAAAATAAATAAATACTTTATAGAGAAACATCAAGAAGATTACAGACAACAAAGGGAATCCCCTTGTCCTTTCAGATGTTGCCATACAGTGTTTTAGGACACACTTTCCAGATCTTTTTCTTTGTAGGGCTACTGCTTTGCCTGACCTGGCAGGGAGGGAGAGGGAAAACATGGAGCTCAACAGTGTTTTCAAGGGTCTAGCACACGATTTCAGCATAGTCTGGTGAATTGTTCCCTGGGGCACTCTCCTTCTTTTCCCCAGACAAATACTTAGTTTGATCATACCAGCAAACACTTGTCCAGTGTTCATCCACAGTTGAAGTTACTTTTCCCTCCTTCCAGCAGTGGACTGGGAGGAGGTCCTACACAGGTGATGTTTGTGTGCTCAGAAATCTAAGTGATACACTCATCTTTCCTTTCTTGGGAAAGGAGACTGAAAAAAGTAAAGTTCTTTGTCTGTCTTTCATCAAAAAGGCATAAAAGGACAATAAAGGTGATGGGAATTAATTTTATCCTGACCTGAAGTCAAATGGAGTTCAATGGAGCCCGATCCAACTTCAGTTTTGCTCCTACTTCCACTGAAATCAGCAAGCGAGCTCTTGTTGACTTAGAGAGCAGGCCTGTGATTCACAAATTTGGCTAATCCACTCATATTTTCAATATGAGATTTTGAAAAGGTCATGGAATGCAGAGTCAAGACTGTTGTCCCCAGAAGGGGTTTGGCTTGAGATCAGGCAAAGATAATAAAAACAGCTGTCCAGCTTTTCAGCATGGAATACATACCAGCTGTATTGGCTAGTAAGACAAGATGATGCTGGACTTAGGAAAGTAGGAAAGTCTTATTTTTTTTTTTAGCCCTCTCTGTTCTGTCTTCACCAAACAGATGACTTTTTAGTAGTAAGACCATTAACTTGATTCAGCACCAAAAGTCCAAATCACGTTTGCTTTATTTCAAAGTGGAAAATATACATTGAAAAAAAACAGTACTTTTGAAAGGTGTTATGGAATTTAATGATAATGGGAAAGGTGAACATTATTGAAAAATAAATATATTGCCAAATATTTTGTCAAGTTGTAAGGGTTCAACATCAATTTATGTGCAAAAATAAACAAAATTATTTAAAGCCACAATGTTCTGTGGGGGTTTTTTTGCACAATCCAAGTTGTTGGTTTTGGGGTGGTGTTTTTTTTTCCTATGGCAATACTTCACCAGAGGTTGTTCTAGAAGTTAGATAAATTTTTAAGAAGTGTTCAGGCAAAATTAAACTCCATCTTTTAACTAGCAATTTTCTCTGCAATAAATTAAATCCAGCAAGTTAAAAAGTTTCAGTCCTTTTGAATCTTTTAGCCTGTTTATTTGTATTCCACTCAACCAATGGGTCAAGTACTACTTTGTCCACTCTGCAGAGACAATAGATTGGATCTTTTTCTGCCATTTTCCTTCTTCCTCTCCCCTCCCAAGAAAGAGTATCAGTACTGACCATTCAAAAAGGCTAAACATTAACACCAGCAGAAATACTTCAATAAACAGCTGAACTTTGGTTTTGGATTACATGCACCCAGATACTCGAAAAATATTTAAGAATACAACCCCCACTGATCCCCATCCCTTGAACAGACTCTGAATTTTACATTCAGAAGCATTCATAAATCAGTTTCTGTACAGAACACATGTATTTTGAAGTCCTATACATCAGTAATTTTACATACATTTTGCAGTTCATTCACAATTCCATTGTTAAGGGACAGACATAGATTTTGAGGCCAGCATGAATTGTTGTAGTCCTCTGCTCTAATCCCTCATTCTACACAGGCCATAGCATTCCACTTTGCAATACCCACTGCACCACAATCAGCACTGCAGCCAGGAGAGAAAACCTGCCCATCCCTTCTTTCCCACGTTCAAGGAGCTGTCTGGTTTCTATTTCTAGTGCCATTAACTTTTCTAAAAAAACAAGTATTTTTATCTTTTCTGTTGCCAAGCAGTTTCATCTCCCTGTTCAAATCAGAAAGGATGGGGACAGTTGCATCTTGATCCTGTGTGATGCTGAGCACAGGCTTGTGCTCAGGAGTGATGATTAGCTGAGTGAGGCTCATCAGCTGTCTGAGGTTCTCCTTTTCCCTGACACACTCTCAATTCCTAATGGGAATGCAGCCCAGGGAAGGCAAAGCCATGGTAAGCAACAAGAAGTCGCCATGATGGCTACCTGAGGATGAAGTCTGGGTCTGTTGTTATTTCTTATTTTCACAAGTTTATTTACCTCATCTTTTTTGAGAAGAACTGCAATGGTCTCCAAGACTTCATAAAACCTGCAGAATGCACATTTTTACCCAGTTTCAATACTTCATTTTGTGCTTTGCAGCTTTCTAATGCTCCTCTTCTATACAGAAATACTATCAAGCAAGAGGTTATTTACAGACCAGGCAGGTGATGGTTTTCTTTCATCAACTACCTTAGAGGGTTAATTAAGAAATAGAGCAGCAAAATCAGAATCAAGGAAAAATAGGAAGTGTGCTTATTAACAGTGCTTTTGTTTATTTTTCTATTTGCTTCCTTCAAAGATTTTGTCTCCACTTTTACAACCAACAAGAGCCCTTGTGTAACTCTGACTCCAGTGCATGATGTGTTTAATTCAGAAGGGCACCCAGTAGCCCGACACATGGGGGTTTCTGCAGGTAGGGGTGATACTGAGTACAGCAAACACGCCGCATCATCATAACACAAGGACAGCACATGTTGTATGGCAACGTCAAGCCGGCACTTTCTCCTCCCTCCATCCCTCACTCCTATCTGATCACATTTTAGCAGCTAGAGAAGTGATGAATGATGAATTAAATATCCATTTCAGGGTGAACCTGAATGCAGCCATGTATACCATTCACAATTTTTTGGTTACTCGAGGTCAAGCTCCAAGTACCAGGAGGAAGAATTTGCAGTGCAATATTAGTAGGGTAGAAAAAAAAAGAAGAAAAAGAAAGCCCAGCCTGTCTCGTCTGCTGACGATGAGAAGATTGGCTGGCTAAATTCTCCAAAGCAGCCTTCAATTTTTTATCTAGCTATTTATAGAAAACTGCAGAAACAGCTGAGCTGAGTGAAGTGATGTCACTTTTGCTGGGAGGACGGCTTGCTCTGCGGCATGCGCCGGGAGCAGGAGGCTGGGGCCGCAGCCCCGCAGCACAAGGAGCTGTAAACACGGGCATTTTTCAGCTCCGCTGATCAATATGGCATTGATGGCTCTCGGCTGACCTTCAACCCCTCTGGAATAGCAATGGGCCAGTGCTGCATCTTTCAGTCTGCGAGGGCTGCCGCATGTTAGCTACCAATTTTACAATCGATCAAAAGTCATCTTTGTCAATAAAGCTCGAGGTTTCAAGCAACGGCAAGCAATTTTGGAAAGGTCAGGGACGAGTTTTTATTTGTGCGACCTCTGCTTTCAAGCAGCAGTGCAGTCCCTTATACCCATTAACAGTAGTAAGAAAATTTAAGATATTTTTTATTATTTTTTCTTTCTCTTCTCTCCCCCCCACAATGTATTTTTAGTAAGCCTTTGGGCATTTTCCCTGTCCCTAAAAGAATACGGTTGCGTGGCAACGTCCCTGGTTGCCATGGAGACTCGGTGTGTAAGCAGCTGCCGCAATCAGCATTAACTCCGGGCTCGCAGGTTTGTCATTCCAATGCATAGGGAGGGGGAGACAAATAGGACAGCAGCGCATTGCCGTAAAAGGGAAGTCACCTAGATAATGTCACTCACAAACATATGTTCCCCAATTATTCTTTCCACTGTTTTATTGCCGCAATTATACCTAAACTAAGATTACAGAATTATATGGTTTTAATTTGCCTCCATCGACTATGTTTCACTTCCATTAAAATTAAGTCTAAACCCATTTAAGTAGCAAACTGTTGGCTTTGCAGGGGATGGGGGATTTTGGTTTACCGGTGGGTGTTTCAAGGACTAAGTAAAAAAAAAATTATCTAGGAATCTTAATGATAACCAGAATGCAGTACAGTCCTGAGTGATGGAGCTTTATTCATCTTTCTCTCATGCTGCATTGAACCCCACAGCACAGCCACAGCCAGTCATGCTGGCCACGATTGTCCTCCTCCTCTTTCTCTCCCTGGTGCCCCTCCCTCCAAAAGAATATTTGGGAATCCTATATTTAGCCATTTAAAGCTTGGCATGGGGATGAGACCACTGGGTGCTGCAGCAACCTCCGACACATCCTTGTGCAATGGCTCTCTTTGAAGACCCATGCAATAAACAGACGCAATGGGGTTGACTTCAAAATGAAGTAACGCAGCATTAACCCTGAATTTCCTTACATCAGCAGTCTTCAGACAATCCTTTAAAGTTACTCGAACATATTTTATTATCTTTTTTTTTTTAGAAGAAGTTTCCATTTTGCTCTGTTGCTGCCTGGCTGCTCCTGAACGTATTAAAAACAAAAAGTAAAACACATTAAAAAGTGTATGGCAAGTGATGAAAAGCACCTCCACAACTATTCTGTGAAAACCTAGTTACTGGTAGTAAGGGACTGTGGTTTGGATTTTTTAATGTATAAGCGGAAGCATTTAATCAGTGTTAAATACACACATTTGCACAGCTGTGCTGGTTTGGTTGTGTAAGCGAGAATTTATTCATGATTTAAAATATTAGGCCACAGAGCAATGCTAACTCCCTCAGAAACAATTCCACGTTATGGGAAAAAGCAGTGTAAATGAGTATATAAACATAAACTTGCTGTTTAGATCTGTGTGATTTATTTACCAACATTTTCAAACAACCTGGTTTTGACCCTGTTAAATCCCTCCATTATATAAGGGCATTTATTATTGTAGATTTGCATAATTAAAATATACATGCCCAGTCACCAATGTTTATAACCTATATTTACTCAGATTCTTATTAAGACTTGCATGAGAAATACAGCTTTTTTAGATATCATTCTAATTAAAAGATAAACATATCATGGTATATTTTTCTTAAGGAATCTGCTATCAACACCAAATTGCAGCTGAAAATATGTTTTCATTTTTCAATCCTGCGGAAATGACTGAACACGTTTCTGTTGATTCACAGGGTAAAAACCATGCACCTTAGAAGAGACCTTGCATGCCACCATTTAGATAGAAGCTTCTTTTTATGGTCAAGTTACAGTCTATAACCCTCTGAAAACAGGAGTTTATAATGAAAATATGGTTAGACCCTTCACTGCAAAAATGCTAGCAGGTGCTGTCATAATATACAAATCCAGATAGCATACAGTGACCTATTTTCAAAACCAGGCCAGGCAAAATGACATCAAGAAATTGAATTCCTTGCCCTTACTTTAATAGTGTCTTGTCATGCAATCTTCAAATAAGGACGGGTGATCACTGCAAAACAATCCCTAACCCGAGGGACAACAAGAACGTTCTCAGCACTAATACCTCGGGCCCATCACACTGCTTACAATAATTGGCTGATTGCAGAGGGCAGGTATAGACCATTCAAATCAAAAATATCCTTGGACAAGGAGAGATTTTGTCCTTTTTAAAGGTAGAAGCCAAAATAAACCTTAAAACTATATTCTGCCCTATTTTGTTGTGTCATCAAAAATAGCTGGCAACTGGAACAACAAACTGTGCTGCTAAAAATACGCCGGTAGTTATGCAGGGATATTTAAAATAGATTAGCATAGGGATTAACTCAAATTCAAAACTGGCTTTAACCCTTTGATGACCACAGACCTGTCTTCAAATAGCGCAGCTCTGCAGCAGTAAAGACAAACTTAGCTCCTGAGCGTCAAAAAAGGTTTGCCTGGCAAAGCAAATGTGGCCGCTGCTATTTCCGTTTATAGTGAGGACTCAATAGTATCTAAACAAATTTAGGCCAATTGAATAGTTCATGAATTCTCTTACCATATTGTCAGGGTGTTTTTTTTTTTTAACAAGGCCTATTTCAGAAGGCCTTACTCAGGTGGGAAATTTAATTTATTTCTGAAAGTATATTCAGAACCTGTAGAATAAGGCCCTGGGAATGACTGCAAGAGAAATATATGACTGCAACACTATATGGCTGTACTAAATCTAACACTTTGAAGAGAGCAAAATATTTGGAAAGCAATGTAGAAAGCCTCAAAATTGAAGCAGTTACATTATACAACAGAAAATAAGTTTTATTAAAGTAAATAGGTTTCTTGAGCAACAAGCAACAACTATTTTCCTGCTGAAAATGGTTTATTTTTATCAAAATAATCCACTTCTCTAAAATAAATTACCTTTGCAGCAGACATTCAGAATTCATATTCTATTGTGTGTCATCTGTAAAATCCGGTATATTGTTGAATTTGTTGAGAATTCAGTATTTAAGAAAGGTCATAAATCATGTGAAATAAATAGCATATATCCTAAGAAAAGAAGTCCCAAATTCAAAACGTCAGTTTTGAAGAATTCTTCTTCTAATTTTTTTTTTTTTGCCAATTACAAGATAGCTATTTCTGATTTAAATATTATGTTCTAAATAAAGCATTTTTCAACATTTTCTGTTCTAGAAACACACAACCACTTCTACTACATTGATCAAGACATTTTCCCCACAGTACCCTTATTTTTAATCACTACAGACTGAAACCAAAGCTTTGGTATTTGTTTTTGTTTGTTTGTTTGTTTTAAAATATAGATTCCCCTAATTTATTGAGTTATTTTTTTTTTTTTAGATCCTGGGCTTTTATATCTGACTTTATGGGAGAAATCTGTTGTTTACTGAAATGCAGAATGTTAGGTGTTTGAATGCTTTGACCAAAATGCTTGTATTAAAATATCTGCACTTGTAATAAGCCTTCTGGGGGGGTGTTTTTAAGCAAAATACCTTTTCATATATAGAACACAATCACTTATTCTCATCTTTTCAAATAAAAATAAAAATGAAATAAAAATTTAGCAAGTACCTATGCTAAAAATATGGGGGAGGGGTAATTTTCTAACATGAGAACTACAAGTAATATTGTTTGGAAAATATGTTGTGCACGGTGACAAATAGCTCACAGTGAAGTGACCCTAAGAAAAGCCTTCCTGAATACCAGGGGTTCATCCTCAGGATGGGTACAGGGAAGTCCTGGAAAAGTGCGAATTAGGAAGCCGGATTCCCCTCTGGGAGGTGGAAGAGGCAATGTGCCAAAGCCAAATAAGAAAGGCTGAAGGACATTCCCCAACATGGGCCTTCTTTCTGCTACGTTTGCCTTACAAAACCAGAGAAAGCCCAATCTGAGGCAAAATGCTCCTAGAAAAAACAACATTGGGCAAGCA
Source organism: Neopsephotus bourkii (assembly GCF_033783945.1). NCBI lineage: Eukaryota > Metazoa > Chordata > Aves > Psittaciformes > Psittacidae > Neopsephotus > Neopsephotus bourkii. The sequence goes on from NW_026902293.1 coordinate 5,246,493, forward strand.
GAGGGCTACATACAGCTCTCTACCAACAGCTCCAGCTGACGTGTTATCCTGCAGATTTTCAGAGGAAGAAAATGTACAGCCAGAGCTAGTGGGCAACTACCTTTACAAACAGAGGTGAAAAACCTTATTTCTACAGGAACATAGCTAACAACACTCATTTTTTTGTTCCTGCACAGAAACATGCCAGGCAAAATCCCTTCTGGAACAAGTGTTTTCCTGAGGTGAAATGCACATCAAAAGCATGGGGAAGAGTAATGTTTCAAAAGCTTAATGTGGATGGCATAACCTAGGTTCTACTGACCTATACAAAGGCACAAGAAGAAAAGATATTTTATAGGTATGGCATCTAGCAGCACTGAACCTGGTTCTCAGAACGCTCTGTGGACTAAGGTTACCTCTCAAACTACTTAAAAAAGGGGAGTGAAATGCCTGAAGCGTTAGCATGTAGATGCCGCATCAAAATGTTAACATAGGAGGAAAAAAAAGAAAGAAATTAAAGAATATCTTTTTGGCAAAGAAATTTAATAGTTATCATCTGTTTCTTAGGCTTCAATTGAAATATATTTTGTATTTTAGCATGTAGCCTTTGAAAGAAATGTTTTTTTTTTTCTCTAATGAAGCTTTTGGTCCATTTGGAAGGGAAAAAGCTCATAGATGTCACAGATTTCATTTTAAGTCAGTTAATAAAATCTCCTTTCTCCAATATCGTTTTGGCATAATCAGGCAAGCTTGTGTTGATATTGTCAGATGAGCCTGCTCTAATACAAGGCTTTTATTACCTGTACATAAGGTTTCAGGGAAAATATTTTGAGAGAGACAGTGATTGTTTAAATAAATGTGAAACATAAAACATCTCAATGCTGTTTCATGTAAAAGTCACTTGAATAAAAGTTTATAATTAAAAATATACATCTTCTACTTACATAGCAAAAGAGCTGTAACATATTGACATTCTTGGTCTGGAATTCATATTTTCTGCTTTTAAAAATCAGATTAAAACCACAGGAGTTCATTCTCCAGTTATAAACCTGTGAAGCTCTTTGCCTTGTGCACATGTATATCTGTATGCCTATAGGCAGACAAGCACACATACATACGCACACACATGCACTTACACCCCAAAAAGATGCTTTTGTCTAGAGGGCCATTCCTGCTCTTCAGAGATCATTAGATGCTTAGTTAATAAAAAGAATGTACAGAAATAGTAGCAATAGTTAAAAAAAAACCTGTTTTCTGTTTAAATATGCTTGATGGCAACTGATGACCAATAGGAAAAAAGGAAATATATTTTTTATAATTCAACTGGTAACTTGAAAATAACATAATATATTTTTAGTTAATTCTCTCTCTCTTCAGAAAAAAGAGTGTGCAGCTGGCCCTCAAAAATCCACCACATCCTGTGCTGTACTTAACAGGACAGTTACCAGATTAAATCACAAATACATACACAAAGTGATTAAAAACTAACATTTAGTATCTGTTCTTCTTTTTCCTGTTTATGCAGTCTGCCTCTTTTTTACTTGTTAATTTTTTCTACTTTTTGAAAGCAGTTATAATAATATTCCTTTTCATGCTTTTATTATATTTTTAGAATCTACTCTCCATTATCAAAGATGCTACTGAAGGAAGACACTTTACAGAGATTATTAGATTTCAGGAGTAGTCCAACATTTTTCAGAGCTAATAAAACAACAGGACAACTGCAACAGCAACAATACTTGGGCTTCACGTGAAAACAGTTTCTAGTCTGTGCCCTAAGCAACACCAGTCATTCATTCATTTAGTAATAAAGTTTACATTTCAGCATTGCCATGTACTAAAGAAAAAAATTATTAAGAAAGGTTACAAACCTCTTGTGAGGGCAGAAACAAAACGCGGTTCCAGTTCAAGCTTATTTTTCAACGTTATCCTGTTAAAATTCTTACACGTGTTATCATAGCACCTTTGTAAATTGCTGCACAAATACCTCACACAGATACTAATCTGCTGAAAACAAATATTATATGTACTTCTACAAATGGGCAAGTGAGAGATATGGGTGCTGATGCAGAGAAAAGTCAACACCAGAGAAGTTTGTCAGGTGCTGAACTTCCCTCACAAAACCTATTGGAAAAAATTATGCTGTACCCTTTCTACAGGTAGGCAGACTAAGGTAAAGCAGGGTTTACCTTAACTGAGGGTCAGTCAGTGAGTGAGCTTTGGTTTGAAAGTGGACCCACCACTGGGAGTGTGGGACACTGCCTGTCTGTGCAGGGAGAAACACCCAGAGATAGAGAACATCAGTGATGAGGTTCTCAGGAGACAACCATTCTCTCCACCTCCATCAAACAGTAGCTCACCCCTAGTAAGGTGGCAAACTGGTACCCACCAGCAATGATCCCTCAGCTACGCCAAGCTGCTCATGCCTTTCCAGCTACCTGGTTTTGGGTTATGGTCATTACTACCCTTTGGAATTTCATAAAGGAAGTTTTGGGTAGCTCCTAACGACTGCAGGAGCCTTCCATGTTCATGTGCAGTACCCTTAGCAAGTAGTCTAGGCAAATTAAGGCAGATGAACAGAGGGGTGATACTGACCCAAATGTATCCCTATTTTTGTACTTTTTTACAGGAGAAGCTTAATCAGATTGAAAGCTGCTTTTGTAGGCTTTCATAGGAAATGCCTTTTAACCAAAAGGGGAGGGGGATATTCACAGAATGATGGCAAGAACAGAAACTGGAGGTTTGAAAGACCCACCAGGAGAGGGAATTCAACCCACTTATATTAAATCAGCTGTTATTTTTTCTCTCCTCCCCCTCCCCCAAAGGACTGGATACCCAAAAAGAAAATGATGTGAATCCATTTTCAGTACTGATTCCTTTTAATCCCACAGATCAAAACCATTCTACAGTTTCCAAATGCTTTTTCATTCTAAAGGTAAAACATTTCACAGGAAGATGTGAGGGGTAAGTCTTTCCAATCATGGATTTTAAACTCAGTTGCTTGCAAAATATAATGAACTTTAAAAAAATCATAAAGGGCCTAAATCCTGAAGACAATGGGGGTTTTGCCATTAATACCTAAAGCAGCGGGATTGTGCACAGAGTAATCAATTGCCCAACAAGGCCATAGGAACACAATCAAGCAAGAAGGCTACAGGAACATACAATATTTCACATTTAATAAATGGTCTTTTGAGATTACAGCCATATAGAGTAGCGATAGAGAGAATGACTAAGTAAAGCAGGGATTATATACCTCTGTTTGTCTGTCTCTGTCTGTGGGGTAGAATTTTAAGCAATCATTTTCATATAACCTGTCAACATTAAGCATGCTTTGGCAGTTGCAGGGTTTGCTTCAATTTAAATCCTTATTCCTTAAAAGCATAGTAAAGATTATTCTATCTTTAAGGGGGTGGAGGGTGGGGGAAAAGGAGGCAGCGATGTGTCTTTGATAGACTAATCAGACTGGCTCCTAACAATAACTGTCTTGTGAAAGCTAAGGAATTATGATGAAACATTTTAAGTACATCTTCACTGTCAAATATCATATTCTTTCAGTATTTATTTTACTAACAGTGTTATTTACAGCAACTTTAGTAAGATAAAATTAGACCAGTTTTATTGCTGCATGTTAATAAAATTTCAGCTTTAAAATAATGCTGAAATGTGTTGTTCCTTAATAAGCAGAAAACTTCCAAATGGTAAAATATCTACAGCATACTCTTTCTCTTCGAAATTCACTATACAACTATAATCTTTTTATAATTACAATGGGGAAAGGACTGTGTGCTCAGGTAAATCAGACTGGAAAACTGAAAGAGAAAAAGCTAATTTTGGTTGGGTTCTTCCCACCACCTCCACTGAATTTTTGGGTGAGATTCTTCCTTCTCTGTCTCTCTTTCCCCCTCCTTCCCATCTAAAACTCCCCAAGCCCTGTAATTCTCTACTATTACTCATTCCATCTTTAACTCCAAAGCAGATTCAAATTGCTCCCTCAAACTGCCCTCTGGGTGGATCTGCACAAAAAGCTAGGCACAATATGTTCACATAAAAATTAGGGAGACTGTTCCTACTTTTTGTATGACTCTTAGCACAGTGTCTTAGGCTCTTAATCATAACCTGTATCCCCTTCTAATTTTTAACCCAGCAGCCTACTCATATTTCAGTTCAAGAAATAAAATGATTGTTTCACCATTCTCTATCACAACAAATTATAATCATTAATGTTCAGCTTTGATTTTATTCTCCTGAAGTACCTTATCAGTGGGCTGCAGCTGCTTTCCTGAATTCAGAGGAAATACCAGTTATTAATTATAGGATCATATATCACCCATATATATGATCATATGTGTATATCTCAGTCTGCCTAGATTACAGTAACATGCTAGTTCTCTGAGCCTATGAGGAGGGGGGAAATGTGCATGGGAAGGGCAAAATTATGCAACTTACTTGACTGCAGTTCCAATTAGCATAGAAACTATGTTAAGCTCCTTATACTATCTTTATAAAATTAAGATCTTGTGTTTTGGCTGCCTTTTCTACTTTTGTATTTTCCTGACAAATAACAAATAACTTGAATGAGGACTGGCTTTCAAATAACTTTTTTTCACAGCAGAAAGGTTGTGGTTATGTTTTCCGGTATCCCACACGTACACATTAGGTAGCTTTCTCCCCTGGAGTGCCAGAAAAAAAACATGCATTCCTTCTTGCTACAAATCTGTAAATCTGAAAAGAAGAGGCCACATAAATAGGAAAGCTCTTTATAGAATAAAAAGCATGGGGTGTTATTAAGTAGGACTGTAAGCCCTATTCTATTCATAGTAATTAAAGGATCAGATCAGGTTAATGTGACGACCTAGGTCAATAAAGTACTGTAGGTTCACCCTTTTTAATCCTTCTCAATCCCATAGGCTGGGTTTCTGACTGCTCTGTTTGACTCACAGAACTGTTATAGGTGACAAAGATGTGCAGAGAATTGTTGAGAAAAGTTGAGATTTATATCAATCCCACCACACATTTTCAAACAGAAGTGTCAGGAGGTGCTTGGTGTGAGGTAGATGGAAAACTTTAGTGCTATACCTTTTCCACTGTGCCAGCTGGTAAAATAACTATGTGAAAAATGTCAGAGAATATTTTGGGGCTGAAGAGCAAATCCACAGTGTTCTAGATATTTAAAAAATATATTTCTATTGACTTTGCCATTGTCTTATATGTGCATTTCTACACTTCAAAATCCCATCCCTGTTTGTCACCCCATCACTGGGTGTCCATGGCAGCCCATATTTGTGCCTGAGCTTGGGGGCCACCAAGAGCAAAGGTGTGCAACCCAGGGCAAGCAGTGATCCTGCTTCTGCATAGCCCAGCATGGTGGAGGAACCCGAGTGGTGTCACCAGGTGAGGGGACCAAATTTTGGTGTGTAGGATCTGACTGAGCTGCAACAAAGTGGAACCGGAGACCTCAGGAGAGCCCTGCCTTCCCTAGGTGTAGCCCTTGAAGAAATCATCTGGCCTATGGCAGCCAGCCATCATAAAATGTCTGTTTTGAAGTAATCTGGAGGATTTCCAGCCTCACACAAGCATGTGCCAATCACACAGTCAGTTGCTCCATAAAGCACCAAGTGGACTTTGCAGCAAACTAGAGATTAAGCTGATAGCTCTATCTGTAGGTTCAATCCTACATAACAAACAAGTCCCAAATTCGTCTCTGCAGAACCCCAGTACTGTTCAGGTCCCTATAGCAAAATCCCTACTGGTTTCTGTCAAGGTAAAGCTTTGCCATCTCTTACTGTTTTCCTGACCATCATTTTGATCCAAATTTCTCCTGTTAATCAATGAGTAGCGTTGTCCATAATGCATAGATCTCATCATTTTTTTTCGTTTCTTCTCTGACCCTACAAAGCCCTCATTATCTAAGGTATGAAATCAGTGGGGAATTGTGTTTTACAAATCACGTGGCCTAACAAAGAGGTGGATCCTGACATTACACTTAAAGTTATGGCTGGATACTGAGTGAAAAGAAAGAATCCTCTTAGAAACATGGATGTTCTTTTGCTAAAGGACTACTCTGCTTATATTTACCTCCTACTGTATACTCCAATATTACTTTTTCCTTCTACAAAATGATTAAACTCCTGTATTTTACATAAAATTGTAAAATTAATTTGATAAGATCTTGCTTTTATATTCCAATAGGTTTTATGTAGGTATAGAAATAAAAGTATGTATACTACACTTTCATAGAAAGGCACTATAATAAGGTATTACTGAAATCTCACCACAGTCCACAGAACTCAACAAGAAAACCTGTGTTCAATAGGTCTTTAAAATCTTCCCCTAAAATATACCTGTTCTGAATTACAAGATGCATATGTGCACATTCACACACAGTATCCTACTCCCTATGTATTTTTTATCATAAATATATTTAAATGGCTCAAAACAAATTGAAAGGTTACTTTTTCTTTCTGTTAATTTCCACAAGTTTCTGGAGTTATTTCTGTGTAACTATTGATATCATCTCCATTAGCTTGTAATGGAACCTCTCCCTGAAAGTTAGAACATTGGGAATTTAAATAACTTGCTTTATGGTCCCAAAATTAATGGGCAAATTGAAACCACAGAATTTTAAGGATTCCATTTTAATACAAGGTGTTGTATTTTCTGTTCACATATGATAAATTAGTGCAAGAGAAAGTTAATACTCTAGAGGAAAAAAATACTATCATATATGCTTGCCCTCTGCTTTTTCTCCTTTCCCTATCTCTGTGAGCAGTTTATTAAATATTTTTGAAGACAAAAAAAAAAATCAACATTTGGGCAAGGAAAATACTGATGTTTTTAAAGACAGGCAAAAAGGAAGGAGGAAGAATCCATTGTGAAAGCAGAGGTCATCCCAAGAAACTGAGAAAAATAAAAAGTAAAAATATAAATAAAAAGAGAAAGCACTAAAAAATGTTAGTATTTGAATGATGTGAACTCTGGTAAACGCCAGCATGCAATATGGCAAAAACGAATCAATCAGTTCAGCTTAGTTCAGCCTCTGCAACTGGCCATCTGGCGCGAAATCAACCAAATGTAGCCCTGCATATTCATCTTCATTTTCACAAATACTCAGGAGAATGTCATTCTAGGGCAAAATAAAATTAAATCACCATAATTTTTAAGACATCTTTTCCTCTCAAGCTCTCTGGAGATTAGTGTGTTTATGTGAGACTACTCACTGCTATAGGGTTAAACAGGTAATTTCTAAGGGGGTACTCTCCTGTATTTAAAATCACATTTCACACATGTGGGACACTTAAGTATAGATCTTGCAGTAAACATTCCTAAGTGAAGATTGCATGGGAAGTTATTGTGGCTGCATGGACAGACTTTTCCCTGAGGGTCAATAGACAGGCATTCTGCATTTACCTTCCACGGCCATCCCCAAGACACACCTGTGTGACCTAATGATGTTATGGGACAGTTCTAGATACTTCTAGGGGGTAGTCTGGGTGGTTAATCCTTAAAGCAGATAATAAAAAGGGACAGAAGATGCCTGAAGAGTGAGGCCAAAACCGACTATCAGCTGTGATTAAGACTTTTACTGATTTGGCACAGGCTTTGTCTATACAAATCAGAGATGAGGGCAGGGTAAGATAGAAATCAATATGGAAAAGAACACGAGAGAGAAAATGAGAACAGGTAGTGGATGGAGCATGCATGTGTCACCATCATGTTAAAGTCAGAAGCTACACTACGCACAACCCTTTATTCAAGGTAACCCAAACAATTGCCAGTCAGGTTAGATTATTCTGGACTTTACCTTTTAAGTGCTTGAATTAAAGTCTAATCATACTCTATCTAGAAGCTTTACCCTTACATTTATTTATTTATTTAATTCAATTAGGTGCGTGCTCCCAGAGTTGGGTTAGTTGGTTTGCTTTGGCATGAAGGTAGGAAGGAAGAGTTTGCTTTGGTGCTAAGGTTGTTTGTTGCATATTTGCCTTCTTGCAGCCTTTAGAGATTATTACTGTTTAGAAGATCCAACCAAAGTTACATAAAGTTTGGCTAACAAATTATTTCATAAGCATATCTTCAAATGTTGATAGTTTCTTTGCTAAGTATTATCTTATCACAAAAAAAAAAAAAAAAGAAGTCTTAAGGTGCTTCTGTTGATACCGTCTGTTTGCTCTTGTCCTAGAGCTGTCCCACTTTGTTTGATAAGGGATAAACAAATGCCTGGCCTCATTTGAATAAATATGCTAAGCAAATGTTAAACAAGATGCATCAGAAGGCAGTAAATACATTACAACTTCAGGCTGCTAGGACACTCTAGCTCAACAGGGAAACATGTTTCCACTCAGACAGGGAACATGAAATAACTAAGGCCAGTTAATCTACTTCTATCTATCTGTCTTAAGGATTTAAACTAAAGCCTGTCACCATAGTATCTGACAGAAATCCTTCCTCATCTATTTACTTATGGTATATACAAAACTGTTAACTCTAAAAATGCCTCCTGTAAAACCTAAATATAATATACACAATGAAATGTAGCTTTACTGACTGGGTTTTTCTTCTGAATATTTAAAAAAAAATTGCTTTTATGTTGTTCTGTGGTTTTCAAAATATTTTTGTTTCTTAACCAGAAAAGACCAGAATTACATTTTTTCTTTTTTTCTTTTGAAACATTGATTATATTTAATCAATTAAAATAGAGTTCAGGCACTGTGCAACAATAATTTTATTTCATTTCCACATCTGTCTGAACTTTCATAACCACAAAACAATCAGACTATACAGCACACACAAAAACCCCAAAACAAAAGAAACAAACACACAAAAAGACAACGAAACCCACACACACCCTTAAAAGACAAATTCTTGGCAAACATTAGACAAGAATCTCTTCCAGTCCTCATTTCTATTCAGATATCACTGTGCTCACAAAAATTGTTACAGTTCTACTTACGATTGTTTATTTTAGTATGTCACCAAAAAAGAAGTATTTACAAGAAATAAAGTAAGCTGTTAAAAATTGTTTTATATTTGTTCTTCCTTTTTTGCACATCATCATTTTGCTGTTTACATACTGGTATATTAACAAGATGACAACTATGTTTTTAGACCAAAACCAGCCATTTATAAATCATGTCACAAAAGATTCAGAATTCTGAATCTGCCTTTGCCAACTATGTGACACCAAATTTACGTTTTATCTTCAGGCATGGAGAGGTTTGAAATAAATATTTCAGGCTCCTCAGAGGAAAAGCTGATGCATCACTTCATAACTTCACGGAGACCCCTTACACAACAGTCTGAACTTATCTAACTGGCTACAGCAATAGCTTCAGCAGCTATCAACTGCAAGACCAATCTCAAGTACATCAGATCTGACTTTCAATGAGAGAGACAGACTTCTCCTAAGGAAAACTAGCTTTTACTAGCTTTTACTTGCTCAGTACTTCATGAGAATAAGAAAACCAGCTTGTGATTGAAGTACCAAAGCTTAATGTTATAGGTTAAATATGTGGATCTTCTATTAACATACAGCAAGGTTTTGATTGTTTACGTTTTTTCTAGAAAGAAGAGAGACTAAGATCTAGAAAAGTGTGTTCCTCCTAGCTCATTTCAACACTGTCATAGTTTTCCTACTTGTTTCCACTGCCTGTAAGCCAGTACAATCATGTAATATTCAATATACAATATTCTACAAGGTTGAATGCCGCTACACAGAGAATACTAGAAACTCATTTAGCCATACACTATGAAGCATGATAAAAAGTTGTAGAATAATTTTACTGTAGTTGTGCCAGTATTTCAATATTTGGTAGTTTTTTCCTTTACCAAACATGTTTGAAGTTGGGCAACTCGATAGAAGTAGTAAAATTGTTATTCATTCAACATGACAATGCTAGATTTTTTCCTTCATAAACATAATAATTTTAGCTTTATGATTTGTCATCCATACAATATTGGTTAGAATTCTTAATTAATTACCTCATGTACTTTTCAAGAAATTATTTGAGCAGGCTTAACTAAAGGAGCTAATTAAAAGGAAGACTTTGCAAACCTAACAGGAAACTGTAATACACATTTTGTTAATATTTGTTCTTCAAGTACAACTCTCACCCGTAGCATTCAGTCTTTCAAAATCTGAACATCAAACATAATGAACCAAATATGAAGGTGTATCATGTAATTTTTAACTCACAGTAGACTGTCATACATTAGGCTTTCATCAACTTTATTGAGAGTGCAGGATGAGAAAGACCCTTGCCAGACACTATAGTGTAGCAAGTGATGAAGAGACACTGGGTGATACCCAGCAAGACTGGGCCCAGTGCCTTTAATGTGGTTTTGAGGTTGTGATGCCAGGTAAGCCTATTGAATATTTTGCCATTTACATGAAAGAAAGCATCACTGACACTGATAGGATACACATTGTCACCTAGGTGATTTCCTAGAAGACCTTTTCTAAAAGTCTTTCCTAAAAGACCCTTCAAATATGGGTCTATTAATAGCGGTTACAGTTACCCTTGCGTGACCAAGTATCATCACTCTTGTAAAGGCTTCAAACCAAGCATATATTAAGTACAGTGATTTTACCATTTGGTCTCCGCTACAACAGCCAGTTAGTCCTATCACAAATTAGCAAGAAATTAAAAAACATTGAGAAATTTAAAAGTCATATATTACTTTAATTCTACCACTTCTGAAACCTAAATCATTATAAATTTTCTATGAACTATGCAATTTAGAAACTAAATGTTAGTTAATATTAGCATATATATATTTATATTTTATATAAATAGAAAATTCCTACTTATTCTATCAAAAGATGACAAATTTTTCAGGGTTCCACACAGCTTTTATTGACCACGCAGCAGATGCAAGAAGGATAAAGACATTTAATAGAATCAAATAGTCTGAAGACGGACGATCAGACAAATGTGTTTGAGCATAACACTACAGAAATATTTGAGACATTTTCCCTAAGAGCAACATAATTTGAAAACTAGGCAGAACAATATCACTTCATACTGCCCACTGCAAAAGCTTTTAGGATTCATTCCCACGTTGCTTACACCAGTGTTATTGTAAAGTAACTCTGCTCAGACAAACAGAAACACTTCAGATTTACATTAGCGTGTTAATGAAGTAAGACTTTGGTCCTGAGATTTAGCTCTTTCATTAGTAATTTATACTCTCATTAGGGATTTATAGAAATGGGAATCTAGGCTCAAATGCTAATTGAGAATTGTCAGTTGTAAATAAGTGCTAACAAGATAAATTTGCTGCTGGTCACACTGAACAGAGACCAGCATTTTAGAAAACTAAACTCCCTTTAATATATAAAAAAAAAAATCACAGTTAGTAGGATGCAACTAACTGATGCTCTAACACATAGCCCCTCATGAGCAGACCCATGGCTCTTCTCCCCTGCCAGTTCTCTCAACCAGTGCAACATCTTCCAACCTCCACCTGCCATCCTCCATCTTCTGCAGGGGTGGATGTGGCTGGGACTGGGTGTGTGAGATACGAGTGCTCTCTTTAGTCTCAGTGAAACCCCTTTGAACTCTTGCACTGGGGAAAGCAGAAACAAAGCCCATCCTGGAAAAGCCTTCTGTGAGCACGTTGGATATTGTGTGTGATCACACTAATGTTGTGCATGGCCATGGGGGAGGAGGGCTCCAAGCTTAGCCAGCTTGCTGGTCACACCAGCCTGAACCCACAGAAGGGTCTTCTCCCTGAGCCAGCCTCACCCATGCCAGCCCCTCACACACTAAATCTCAACAAAAAGAAGCCCAAAAAAGCATCAGAGAGGAACCAAAGCACACCTGGGCAGGTTTCTCATTTGTGTGGCCAGGAGACTAGACACAGGTCACCTCAAAAGATGCAGCCACTAGTCAACTGAGATGTAGGTTAATCCACATTACTGAGGTAAGATTTCAATCTCTCTATACCCAATGGAGATGTGTTCCTAAAAGTGACTTGAACTCTGCTCCTTTGGTATAGTTAAGCTTGGGTAGTATGGCTTAGGTCATATTCCCAGCTTAACACTTTTTCAATTTTAACCCAAGATAATATATAAATTACAAGAAAGTCATACTGACTCTGGATAAGGCAACTGACCTGTGTAAACCTGCAACAGTGAAACTGAAAATCTGCCTCTGCTTCAGAAAGCAAAACTCAGTTTTAATCCTCCTCTCACTCCACTTTCCCTCACCCTTCCAAAGAAAATCCTTCCTCACTCTGGATATCTTTCACACTGAGACACAATCTCTCACACAACCAGAATAAAATGAATTCCACACAAGAGTTCAATCATCACTGGCTACCGTAACCAACACACAAATTTACAATGGTTGCGTATTATTTTCTTTGAAAAGGAATTCGACTTAATCTAGTGAATTGCTCTAGGCAGCTATTAAGAAACAAACAAAGTATTTCATGTATTTATTGGGGGTGACAGGGAGAGGAAAGAAAAGAAAAGGAAAAAAAAAGAAAAAACAGCATGGAATTGCCAGTTTTGCTTGTTTGTTTGTTTGTTTTGAAAGAGACATCATTCAGTGTTTTCAAAACCCACTAACCAAAAGATAGCAAGAGACAAGACATTCTCTGAAGTTATAAAAAAAGCCTCCAGGTATATCCTTTCAAAACAGGGACTCTGTAACATGGCTGTCAGCTTTTCGCAGAAATAAAGATTTTCAAAGGGACATGACAAATTTTGGTAGCAGGAGTCCCTAGTGATGGATGGGCTGTCCAACTGGCATTACGTACCTGTCACCTGAGTTTTCAGATAATCTTCCCTGTTCCAAGACAGGTAGCCCCTGTCTTGGTGCAAGGACACTCAGACTCAGCATGCACCACCATGAGCCAAGGATGATTTCTGATTTACGTTGTACTGGGAGTTCAATTGCCAGATGATACACAGAAACACAACTTTTGTGAGATAAAACTTTAGGGGTTTTTCTAGGAGGATGATCTCTTACCATTTTTTATGCTTTTGCAGTATCTTAATGCATCTTTTTTCAATGCCCATCTTTCCCCTCATTTTATGTTTTCTATTATACTAGCGTACTCCAGGGTCATAGCCTCAAGTACAAAGGAAAAGGAGGAGAAAAGAAGCAGAAAGTTGCACTACGCCCTTCACTGAATACATTTCTCCACGTGAAGTGCTGCTCTGCCTTGGCACAAACACAGACACACCAAGGCTTTTCTCAACCTGCCCCGACCAGACAGTAAAATATTAATCTTGGAATGTCTTATTTCAGTGAAAGCCTGAAAGCAAGAGGTAAGAAAGAGAAAAAGAGCAGGAGACACCAACATTCCTTAGCTTAAATCTGATAACTATTTATATAACCCTTCTAGGTCAACTGGGTACCCTGCTTCCTAGACACTCCTTGCTTCCTGAACTAGAGAGCCCTTAGGTTAATAGCCTCTAGACTTTACTGTGTCCCAGAGAGGAAAAGGTTTTGGAGACAAAAGAAATAGCCAGAGGCAATGAATTTAAATCTTACCTGCCCACCACACTTCTCATGTGACCTTGAGCAAGCTACTTGGGATGATAATCTCAAAGGAAGTCAGACACCCAAACTTCACTGATTTCAAGGGGAATCGGATACATACTCTAATGAAGGAACTTCCATGAGTTTCCTAGGATTAACAGAATATTATTTCTTTTTTATTAAGCACAGGAGACGGAAGAGCAGGGACAAAAATTTAGGTTTGGTTTTGGTTTGTTTTTTTTTTTTTTTTTTTACTTCATTAAGGATGTATTTAAAAAAGACTAATTAAGCACTGAGCCTCTGCAGAAAACAAGCCAATAAGAATGAGGCAAGACGAACCTCCCTGGGCCTCTGCAAAACTAATGAACCCCTGCCTACCACCTGTGACCACCTTAGTATCAAAGTGTACACACCACCTCACTTAGTTTACTCTTGCTTAAGCACAGTTTTCCTGAGCTCTTTTACAGCTTTTTATACATTTTATATTTTTACATCTCTAAATATTTAGCCTATTTAATTTGCTTCATAGTCTTGTCAATCTTCCTTTATTTACACCCTAAATCTTTCTTTTTTAACAGTTACCCCAGAGCAGGGCACATCCTTCTTTTTCTCTTGGTGGCTAGCCCCTGTGGTCCCTTCTTCAGCTGTCCTGCCTCTCAGGACACTTTGTATGGCTAAATTTCTCTCCTTTCTTACCCTACCTATGCCAGCTGAAAAATAATAGTCTTAGAAAACAGGAAAACAATATTTTTAAATAAATTATTTTTAAAAAGATTTGCCTAATTTCTTTATGCAGTTCCAAGTATTTAGATATTACCTAACTTTCAAAAACCACCATTATGAAAAAAAAGTCACTGCTACTGTGTGCAGTTCTAGGTCCCACAGTTTCAGAATAATGTGAAGGTCCTTGAATGCATACAAAAGAGGGTAACAAAGCCAGTGAAAGGGCTGGAAGGCATGTCCTGTTAGGAGCGGTTAAGGAATTTGGGTTTGCCTAGTTTGGAAAGAAGGAAGCTGAGGGGCAACCTCATTGCTCTCTACAGCTTTCAATGGAGGGGAAGTGGAGGTGGGGTGCAGGTTTCTTCTCCTTGGGAACCAGTGATAGCACACATGGGAATGGTTCAAAGCTGTACTGGGGGAGGTTCACACTTGACATTAGGAAGCATTTCTTTACTGAGAGTAAATGCCCCAAGCCTGTCACTGTTTCAGAGGCATTTGGCCAATGCCCTTAAACAACATGCTTTCACTTGGTCAGCCATACATTGGTCAGGCAGTTGGCCTAGATGGTTGTGGTAGGTCCTTCCCAACTGAAGTAGTCTAGTCTATGCCCTTAAAATCATTTAAGTACATTTCTAAGGGAAGATCATGTTCTGGAAGAGAACAGAGAACAATGGTCAGGAATTTAGTAACCATTTTATTAGAATGTTAATAATTTCTTTTTTATTATTATTTTGAGTAGCAGAAAAAGATAACCAGTTTTTATTACCATATTCAGTTCAAACTGGGCAATCACAAAGAGAGATGTACCTCATATTACCGTTGTATTATATACATTTTTAATAATGTAAACATAATCCTCTGTTCAGGATAGTTACTATTGACTTCAGTCTAAAGAAAGAGTGGTAAAGTTTTCACAGACCCAGTCCATATGTCAGGTATGAAAGAAATCAAATTCTCATCCTCTAAGTACATCAAAGTATTAGAGGACATACTGTTTGGAAAATAGTTTAAAAAAAAACTGTGTATGGTTTAGTTTTGTGCAACTGTAATGATGCAAACCCAGAGGAGATGAAAAGAGCTTAGGGGTGAACAACTCTGAGGAGTTTTTCCCCCTTCAAGACAGTTTTTCATGGCAGGACATATCTAGATAGTAATGCAAATTGTTTCTCCAGGTTTTCTATCAATTTGCTTTACAGGTAATGGAAGAGAAAGAAATGTTTGCTTACAGCCATTTTTATATCAACGACCTATGTAAATAACACATGCAAAAAAAAAAAAAAAAAGATCTCCAAGATCTATTTGGTGCCACCTTTAAGGTAAACCATAAATCTCTCAGAAATCAAAACTTTTGCCATATTCCACTGTGGAAAGAGATCAATAGCTGAAAGTCCAAGAGCTTCAGCCTCTGAGCAATCTCTTTATCATGTCATTCGTTTCCCATTCCTTCCAGCAATAGCAGCTTATGCTGTAGTGTTACTCTGCTGCCGTTGATTAGTCCTCCATGGACCCGGATATGCCAATTATTCATGTTCAGAGCTATGGGCATTTCTTCAGTGCACAATGCATATGCCAAAAGTGTTGTTTCATCTATATTGGATTCGGTAAAAACTCTCCAAATTATTTTAGTTAGGGGACAAATTTGAGGAACTGGGGTATTTCAATGAGAGAGCTACAAGAATGAGAATTCCAGTACCAATTCCAGTGGTACAAGCACCTGTCTGCGAAATAGCAAACTCAGGTACACACTTTCCTCTCCTACCTGCCACAAAGTGCCCTAGCCATGATGCTGTCAGAATTTGCCAAGGAGTCAAAAAAAGACCTATTCCTCAGTGACATTTTTGAACTTGGAATAAATAACTAAACATGGAGAGTGACAGAGTCTCACTTCTGAAGTGACCATCCTCAACTCCAGACTAGAGCTATCCTCACCTTCTGGTCACAAGTTCTCAACTGGGATTTCAGTATTAGATGAAAAACAGAGCCAGACTTAAGCTTTTGCTTTAAATCTCTGCCCCTACTCATCAAAGTGGGTCTGAGCCCATCACTTGTGTTTTCAGGAACCACACAATCAAGTTATTATGCTTTTGAGCTGAAGCTGAACCCAAATTTTGCATATTGTCCCCTGAATTTACTGCCTTCGTCAGAAGCTCTTCAATACATTGGAATGAGTAATACACATGGAGAACTTGTGTGCTCAGGAAGTCATGGACCATAGTTTGAGTCTAGGATAAGTACAATACCTGGGTAACAGGTTAAAAAGAAAAAAAGAAAAAAAAAAAGCTACATTAGCAACTGAATATTAATCATTAGGACTGTATTGAATCCCACTTTAAAGGGGAAAAAAAATACACCTCTCAAAACTATTGCTTTAGAGGATTCTCAGGATAGATGGCAATACTGCACCACTTACTCTCAAGCCATGCTTTAAAAATCTCCCTACTGCCATAAGAAGACCTCCTGGTGCAGCTCTGTTTGAGTTCCCAGGGTGACACAGTGACTGAAAGGATCACTGGGTCTATAAGGAGTAGAAACAGCAGTAGAAATAGACACAGAATTAGTGCTGTTGGTGTACACCCTTACAAGATTGTTAGTAGAACCCATCTTGGGCTGTGGCATTCAAGTTTGAAAGTGAACCATCCTACCACACAGAAGGAGGTTCTACTGAGCTTTTCTAGTGATGTGACAGAAATAATTTAACTTACAAACTCTGTATATGCATTTATAAGTTTAATCAACTTTATATGTAACCACAAATGGATAGTCAGCTCCTCCTGAATCTCTCACTGTCTGAAAGATGAGCTCTATCCTGTAAGATGGATACAGGGATTTAGACTGAGATTCTGCGCTGCCATGTGAGGCTTGAAAGATTGTTCACAATGATGCATTCTACATGAAAAAGTATGATCGTTAATGCAAGTTTACATGAATCATCCAAGCAAAAATTCAGGAATACAGGTGGGTTTTATGCTGTGTCAGACTGCATAGCACAGGGGACCTGCAGTGAATTCTGCTTGACCCTGGCACCTCTTCTCCTGCAGAAGCCATTTGCAGGCATGCTGAGCTCAGTTCACATTTTCTGGCTTTCATGGGGAGAAGCAGGGGATGTTGCTTCCTGAGAGATGTTCATGTCTATATTGTTTGGCAGATTTTAGACTAGCACAGCTGCCCTGGCCCTGTGCTCAAAATCTGGAACCTCACACTCTAGCCATTTCCACAAGCACTTTTTCATTCAGTATCCTATTTCTCTGCACCTCCAAACACTGCTCACATTCTTATGGTATTTCCTGGGAGCTGACAGAAGATGGGAAATTCCCTTCTTCAACCTTAGACCCTGTGCTTAATCACCCCTACAAGAACCCAGGTGGCCACACCTGCCAACCACCACCATTTCCATGGCAATATGAGTGCAGAGAGATTTAATCTGGTAGGTCAGTAATAAGCTCATACAAACAACCAGATACATGAAAGGCCATTACAATAACCATCTAGCAGCACTGTCCCACTCCCAATGGTCACTGGGGCTGTAATAGCTGATCACAGTGAATGTAGTCCTTTTGTTCAGGAGATGGGATTAATCTCAATTAGTCAACAACACTGTATTTATTGATTCAGTGTTTGTCACTTTACCTCAACTATACCTACAGTTAACACCAGGCAAACCTTGAGGTGGGAGAGTTGCCCCTACTTGCTCTCAGTTCTGTTGCCTACCACTGGACATGATGGAGCCTTGATCCTTTTTACATCATCATATTATCTTAAACCATACCGTTACCATATCTATCTGGGTTATCAATGTCCTCTTTTTGATTCGTCATGATTACAGTGAAGTTTAAAATATTATTAGTGCATAATGCAGTAATTAACACTCATGTAGACAATGCAAGAAAATAGTACTTGGTATATAGATATTAATAGTGAAACACAAATTATAACCAAAGCTTGCTTTAAAATAAATTGTTAAAAAATACCATAGGGACTATTCACATGATTAGCTCCCAGTTAAAGTCAGTATGATTTTTTCTATGAAATAAAGCAGGTGCATTTACCTAGGGTATCATATGGAGAAACATAACTGTAGGACATTCAAAAATCAACCTTGTTAGTGTCAAGGTGGAGACTTCATTTCTTTTACTGATCCTGTCTCTTTTAGCTTCTCCTTTTGAGAAACCATTTTCCATTTAAATTAATAAAATTATTAATACAATTTATTCCATCATGAAATACAATAGGTACTTCAGGGAAAAGACAATTAGAGAAGAAACCTGTCTCACTGAGTTTGTGGTCTACAGTGGTTTCCTCTCATAAAAATGTTATTGTCCCATACACATTTGCAGCCTGCTTCTGAGAGGTGCTGAATGGACCTGTTAATGCAATAGCAAAGGGTTTTTAACTAAGGCAGAAACAGGTTTAGAAATCTTCCACCCTAGTCAGGACAGAACTACCCCTTTGAATGATATGATCATCTTCAGGAAATGCAAGGTCTCACATAAGTAAACATTGTCCTGGTTTTGTCCATATTCAAACATCCATATAATGGCCTATCTATAGATCATTACTTATGATTACTCCTAACAGCATGACTGCGTAAGCAAAAATATCAGGAAGGTTCCCTCTTCACTGGCCTGTAACTTGCCTGCTTCTTTCATGCAGAAAAGATAGAATTTATGCAACTGATTTAGCTAAATTTAAGTAAAGTTTCAGCTAAATAACATGTCTGAATAAAAAAAAAATAGAAAAAATCTACAAGAAAATTGCAGGTTTTGGGGGAAAAGGATTGTATTTTTGATCGCAGACCATTTACACAGCACATAATGTATCTGACAATGTGACTAGGTAAATATCATTTGAAGTAAGGTATTCAAGCTTGTTTCTATGTTATTTATTGAACTTGTTAAAGAAAACTTCACCCCAGAAAAAGAAGCAAAGACTTATTCTGAAAAATCTACAGTTTAAACCAGATATAATACCTTTACTAGATATAGCTTTCATGCACAATAATTGTAGCGCCTTCCTTTTACACGTTGTAGAAGCAAACACGAGGCTGACTGTCCTGTTTTTAGCTCGGACAGAGCTAATTTTCTTCTTAGTAGCTGGTGCAGTGCTGTGTGCTGGCTGTAGCCTGACAATAATATTGGTAATGCACCCATGTCTCAGTTGCCAGCTCAGAATAAACCACAACACTGACCAATGTTAATGCCAGCTAAATGTCCCCTAGTAAGGCAATTGGAGTGCAGACTTTAACACTGAGATGAAAGCTGGCTCTCCACCTTTCAACAGTCAGCACGCAACTGCTGTGCAAGCTGTTTTAGCAAGAACCTCTAAACCTTCAAAAGAATGTGAGAGATGGGTGTCCTGCCCATCACTGCTGGTAGGCTACTTGTACAAACCTCACACACGCAACATCAGCAACATCTCATGCTGTAGGTGGGCTCAGACTTCCCTTTATCAAGCCCCTTTCAGACTTCCTGATGGTGTCTATCAGGTCTCCTAACTGGGGAAAAACTAGAGCTCATACCACAGTTGAAGTCATAGATGACACATTCAGATAGCCACTCTCCTCTGTGATACTTCACACAGAGGGTCCTGCTCCTGCCCTGCCCTGACCTTCTCTGGTGCCCTGGATGCTAAAATGTGGGGAAATATCACTTGTAGCACCCTTTATTTCTTCAAACTATAGAAGAGTAGACCATGCAATCCCTCTTTCTACTAAGCTTTCCCCTTGTCCGACTATATACATGGG
Source organism: Neopsephotus bourkii (assembly GCF_033783945.1). Taxonomy (NCBI): domain Eukaryota; kingdom Metazoa; phylum Chordata; class Aves; order Psittaciformes; family Psittacidae; genus Neopsephotus; species Neopsephotus bourkii. The sequence continues at coordinate 5,266,425 of NW_026902293.1, forward strand.
GCAAGGAGGGGGGGAAAAAAGGAACCTGAGAACCAAATATCTCAAGCAAATTCTTCTCCTGCCAGCCAGATCTTCTAGCTTCTCTCCCTACTTCTGCATTTGGTAAAAGCAGAGAGAACACTCACTTGCCTGTGTCAAACCAGCATTTGACTATTAGCTAATTAACCTTTGTATTTGTAAGATTCTAGAAAATTATAGAAAAGAATGTGTGGGAGGACAGAGGATAATTTGAAAGAAATAATTTATAAAGGTAAAATAAATGTGACAGAGAGTGATATTCCACACAGTAAGGCAAGAACAGAGAAAAAAATGAAATAGATACAGGATAAAGTTAAAGATCTTAGCTCAGAGAGGAGTATTGAAGAATGGAGACCCTACTTTTCATCAGGAGTAATATCAGAAATTTATAGCAAGAACATAGGCAAACCCCACATCTTTCTTGAACATTTAAGAGATTTTCATAGTGGTAACTTTTAAACGTAACCATGATAGTTTGAACCTTTGACAAAGAACTGGTTTTGAACCTGACTAATCTGAAAGCAAAATTCAAAACTCACCCCAACCACTCATGAAATTGTGAAAAAATGCCCATCCACCCTCTTGTTTCAGTCCTCTTGTCCAAAGTCAGGTTATTAACCCAAAGGATGGAAGAAGCACAACAGAGACATGAAATCTGAAATTAGTATCTTTAGAGTTTACTAGGTCTCTGGCATTGGTAAAATAAAGACTAGTATCCTCACAACGACAAGTATGATACTTACAAACTATTTTAAATCACAGCAGAGTATTGATTTTCTAACCTCGCATCTTCTGCTGCTATTGTTGGCTTGGCTGCTTCTCTGAATTGGGAATTCAGACTACTGTCCTGAGCAGTGTTTCCAGGACTGCTTCTGAAAACATGCTCTGCTGTAAAGTATAGAAACAAAATTGTATACTCAGAGATTAAAACACTTTGGGGTAACTTATTTGGCACAAAGAGCTGACCTGCTGCCATTAAAAGGCAAAAAAGGTCCATAAAATATGGAGGGCATTGACTAGGCTGGCTATTATTAAAATTCAGAATTTCAGTTAACTAGACTTCACTAAACTAGATGTTTTTCAACAGCACTGCTTATCTACCTTCCTACAACCATCAGCGTTGCCTGGTGCTTCCCAAATAAGTGCTCAAGACACTCAGTAAAGACATTAACAGACATGCAATAGATCACATTGTCTCTCTCAATGGAAACACACAAAATAATTGTTAGTGCATTTTATAAATACTGATCCTTGCTAAGCATAAAATCAATTCAATGTTAATCATACAAAGCACTAATTCCTAGAGGCAGTTTATTCCTTCCAATGGTGGGATTCACCAATTCATAGAATTGTGTCCCAGTAAACACTAAATCTTAATTCACTTAAACTGAAGTCATTAAAAACAGGTTTTGTGTCTCACAAAGAGCTCCTGTTTTGAGAGAAAAATCGTCTACTTTTCAGAAATATTTAAACTAAAAAATAAAATTAAAAAAAATGACAAATTGAGAGAAGCACCAACTGAAGCTCAGCACTAGAAACCTCAGATCATATGCTCCTACTAAATCCCACTGCCAAAAGTGCAAGTGAATAATAAAAAATTAAAATCTTGTAATTTAACATTTCATCTAGTACAGATATTTATATGCTTTTTTTTAAATGGGGAGAAAAGGATACAAAAAAGTAGAACCCAGCAGCCTCTATTTCCATCTCATCACAGTGTACTGATACCTTACTTTGCCAGTAGATGTAGAATATTCAGTTGACAAAAAAATAAAAAAGATGTGATCATTTAAATGTGCTGAAATATAATATAAATTAAGTGAATTATGTGTATGCTTCATCTTCAAACTGTAATCTCATCTAAAAATCTCCACCACATACATAAAAGCAAGAAAACAAGAAGGAACGGCATGATGAACAGGTTTTATTGGCTTTGGGTTAAATGGTAGTACTGCCATGAGAAACAAGCAACTTACACAGACTGCTGCAAATGAGCTCTAATTAAGACAGAATGCTGTAGAAAGACAAGCAAAACAAAATATATAGCCCTAATAAGAAAAACAGTCACAAAAAATGATATTTCTTTTTATATTTAGAAGGCCTGGGTTTATGTCCTTTCACTTATAAAGATAGCTGTGCAAATAACAAGCAGAACTTACACAGAGAAATCATGAGTTATAAAATATTAGCAAAACTTTCCCAAATACCTTTGTTAATCAACGAATCTGATATAATGGCAAAAGCTCCTACAGAAGGAGAAATTCTGCCTGTCTCACTCTCCTGGAAGTGAAGAACTCCAGTGCATGCAGACTTCTCGTTCCACTTTTGCAAAACACTTGGTTAGAACCTAGCAACAATCTAGATTTTCATATTTTCCTAATCTGAACCTCCAAGAACAGCAGTTTGTGTTAGAGCTAGAAAGCCTACAAGCACCCCAGCATATTCCTGAGCTTTTTCTGCTGGTCCCTTCTCTCTGTCTTTTTCATGGACACAGTTACATCACGTTCTTGTAACAAAATTCCTATTTCTACAAATTCTGATATGCCTTCACTACAGTATTACCATGAACCACAGTAAATAGGTCAGAGCAGAAAGGGAAGACAATGTTTCTCAGAGGTTTTGTGTCTGCATCTTCAAAGGTGCAGATCACTGTAAAACAAAGCTGGTTGGTAGGTGGCTTAAGCAGTGAATTCCATTTTTTTGTTTTTAAATATATATCAGACTGCTAACAAACCATCTCTTCTTGTAGGTCATCCACCACCCACATCACACTCTGTTTGATACCATGATATAATTTCTGTGGAGCTGGTGAGGAAGACCTCTGACCTCAAAATCATTCTTGGAGAACTAGTAAGCAGGAGGCAGAGCATCATTAATATGATCAGAGATACCTATCAAACCCAATATTTTCACGTACACATAGCCATGGCCATGACCATCTACAGTTAGAAACAGTTTCAGCACCTTTTTATACTGGACTAAGAGCTACTGGCAGTAAATTCACACAATGCTACTGTTACCTCTGCAGGTGGGTAATATCAACTGGCAGCTATCAACTGATTCTCAATGATATTTTATATACACACACAAAAAAAAACCACCACAAAATCCAAACGATTATTTTAGAGTGACTATTTCCAGTTCTGCAGGAACACAAGGCTAAATCGGTCAGCATGGAATAATAATACAAACTAAAATGAAGAATGTCAAACAGACTCTATGTCATGAACCCATAACTTTCTGAAGCATTGACAAGTTCACGAGGTATTCAATTCTTGATCTTTCCTGTAAGTTATTTTTATTTGTAAATTCTAATAAAATGCAAAGAAGCAAACTCCTCTTTGTATGCTTTCCTCCCCAAGACAAAGTGTAAGCATGTATTTTAGGCAGCATTTCAAAAGAGGAGTCTGTAGTATGAAGCCTGGGGAGGAAATGACCCTTGCTGAAATGGGCATGCTTTGACTAGGTTAAAAAAAAGAAGCAGCAGAGGTTGAAAAGCTATTTGCAAAAACAGATGAATAGATTAAATTAATCTCACTCTTTCTTTTGTCCCTTACATGCACATCCTCCCTGCTTACCAGGAACCTCCTCATTAAACTCACTACTTACACGGCTTCATACTCAAAGCCAGTTGCAATAACAAGAACTTGCATTTGTCCAATAAAATCCATGAACAGTTCTGAATATTTTTACACGCCATCTACTGGTACATTTTATCCCCAAACCATGGCATCTGCCATTAAAAAATAAAAAAATAAAAAAAATATGGTTTTGTCGTAAAAGATGTAGTTGAGCAATTTCAGCCTTTCTTGGAGTTCAAGCTTTTGCAGCCAAGCTGGAGCAGTTCTTCCCTGCAGCAAGCTGAATTTTGCTGCATAGATTATCAATTATGATTTGTTTAAACAACTAGTCATCAGGTACCTGAGCAGCAGCTTCCCTCCCAACCCCCTGCTGCTGCTGCCTCTGCAAGGAGTTAGTGCCTCCGTCCCTGCATTTCTCAGTGATGCCCAGCCCTCGATACAGAGCCTCTCTCTCAACGTGTCACCACAAACTTTATTCTCACTGGCATCCTCTCTCCACATTTCCTTTAGTGAGGATCTGTGAACAAACTCACCCCCTACACAAACAACCCACACACACACACAGAATTACAGAGGCTTTTAAAAGCCTTTTGAATAGTTATTTGATCTCTCTGAGCTATAAGACTTCATAATAATTCCAGGCCCTTTCCTTAGCTTCTTAATACTGCCAGCTCTCCCACTTTCATGAGCCAGTGTTTCATAAAGCCCCAGCTGCTGCAATCAAGTATCTGCAAGAGAAGCTCAAATCTTGTTTTTAAAGTAAATTTCCAGCTTTTGCAGATGAAAAGTCTGAAAGCATGAGGGCCCCAGCTCAAAGACAGGAAACAAGCCCTAAATGTATTATTATAAAAATAATCAAAGCCTTGGAAAGAATGACTCATTATTAGTTTTGAATTCTTTAGATATGTAGCACTAACTTTTGGTGAACACTCCATCACTCAGATTCCACCTTAAAAAAAAAGAATGTATATATAAAAACAACTTTCAAACAGACCAACAGATTCATCCCTTTATTCCCTGCCTCTACTCCCAGCAGGCCTTCAGCTCATCAGCTGCTGGGACTGCAGGTCCCAGATTCCTGGTCTACAAGAACCTGAGACAAGCAGACAAGCTGTTTTCAGCCTGCTCTTAAACATAACTCCATGTCACAAGCCTTTGAGATAATGCCTTTATTAAAACATGGGACAAAACCTCCACAAAGTTCCAGTGTTGCTGTGAAGAACAGAAAGGAAAATCTGTGGTGTGATTGAGTGAAGGTGCATTGAGCCTGTGTGCTTTGGGTTTTGTTGTATCCCACATGGCTCTGCATTTTCTGTGCCCTCACTTAGTTGGAAGTGTATTTACACTCAATAAAGTGTGCTATATCTCTGCCATATTTTTAATTGATTATTCCATATCTCTCTTTGCCAAAAACACTTTCATAGTAGCACTACTGTTTCTGGAGTGGACAAATAAATAAGTCCCTTAGAAGGTAAACTCACATGTCCCTTTTCCCTATATTTAAATATAGCACTCCTTCTACTGAATGAATATAACCTTTGTATTCATTATCAAGGAGCAGACTTACTAAAATAAACATGCAGATGTTTATAGACATCCAAGATGCAGACCCAAAAACCAACATATGTGTATGCAAAATCTTTTTTTTGTCAGTCTATAGTGATATATACCTGCAGAAAAACGTAAAAGATGTGGTTCTTCAGAGGTATGTCAGACAGATTTGCACACATATACCATGCTAAAATTTGTCTTTTTGCTGCCAGATTTTCAGGAAGTCATTTATAAAACCTTGATCTATCTATTTCAAATTATAACCAAGCCTTCACTGAAATAAGTTGGCTGGGAAACCCTTAACAAGTGGATTGAGTACAACTCACATTATGAGTAAAGCAGTCTTCACAGGAGCAGAGATAATTTATGGGAAGAGCGTCCTAATTCCTGTAGATATCTGGAACAGATACTATAAGTCATTTTTAACCCAGGATGCACTGTACAGACAAGGCAATACTTTAAAAGTCTTTCTACCTTAAAATATCAATATAAGTAAATATGAAACTACTTTAAACCACAAATGTTGTGCAAACACACAGGAAGAACCTCTTCTGTTTTCTGAGTACTTTACAGTAGCTATCTCAGGCTTCTTTTATCTCTTAAACCCATCTCCAGCTCTGTAGTGGTCCTTCAATCTGGCACATATATTCCATGAACCATGCTGATGTCCTTTCGCTTCTGTTCTGCACCACCTTAACCCGCACTTCTGCCTGCAATCGATACTCTCTGCTTTCCATCCTTGCCAGCCTCACATGCCTTACTTATCCCCAGTGGCTTGCTTTTGCCTCTCTTGGCTAAAGCTACAAACTTGTATGTGCAAAAATGTCTGTGTTTTAAAAGCACTGCGTAAGGTTGGTGCATTATACTAAAGGGAGATTTGAGTATCCTACACTCCGAGCTCTATATTGTTCTTCCAATAGTTCCATTCAATTCGGTGGGCCAAATTTTGTTGTCCCCTTTGTCATGTAGAGTAGCATCTCAGCCTTTGAATAGTCCCACTGATTTAGATCAGACTCATTCACACAATCAGCCATTAGTAAGAATGGAAAGAAAAGCTGACATATAGCAACATTTCTAATTTAAGTCTCCTGATGGCATAGAACAACCTACTAATGATGAAACCTTTGCAAAAATGTAACTGCCATTGCTATTTCTTTTTTGTCAAACTAGAAAAATCCTTATTTCTGTGAATGACATTATATATATAGTATATGACATTATATAATATAGTATACTATAGTGATGCAGTGAAAACCCAGAATACAACAACCCTGTGCATCTGTTTTTGCATTACAGTATAGCAGAAATGGCACAGTATCTAAAATAAAAAAAATAAAGTATTTGTAACTGTTTAACACCAACAATCCACCCATTCACAAAACAAAGCTATGACAAAGAACACAAATAAATATACATGTAGCTCACCAAATCCACATACAGGTGCAAATAAAATCTAGATGGCTGAAAATGCATTTCTGTGTATTTTATCCAACATTTTAAGGTAATCATATGTTATCATCATTATTTTTCAGTACACAGAAGCGTGAAGCCACTGAGCATCCAGAAGAGCAAGAAATGAAGAGTAAGGCCTCAAAACATAAAAGAACTTAACATTTGAAATGGTCATATTTGTTGAATTAATTCATTCTTTGTGTTGCAGACCAAACCGAAGTCCTAAAATAAAAGAGCTCCTTTCAACAAGCTCCAGTGAAAGGGATAGCTCTGCTAAAAATAATGTGCAGGTGCCACAATATTATTGTGTATACATTGCCGCTGTATTTTTAATAGTCACTCATTCCTTTGGAGAGCAACTTGTAAAAGAATTATTCATTCTCTCTGTGCATACATTTTGAGAATAATTCACTGTATTTTTCCAAATTATTTTCAAAGTGTACACACAGAGGAAAGGATACAAAACTTTTCTCAGGCTACATTTGAAAGCTTGTCAGCACTCAGAGCTAAGGCCTTTAATCCCAGGCTTTAAATAATTTAGGTAACACTTGATTACTCCATTGCTGGAACGTCAAGCTCTGCAAAATCTGAGTAACACAATATTTGAGGAGAAAAGAGAGAATACTCTACTATAAGCTCTTACGTAAAGTATATTTCCTGCAAACAAACCCTGAACTGCAGCCTGGTCTTTGCAATGCAAACTGTGGTAAAGCACCACTGGGGCTACCCCCCAAAAAAACACTTTGTTCTGGTTTCCACTAACAATACCCTGTAGTGAGGAGTTCTATGGTGCACTAGTCGCAGCTTACATGCTACAAAGTGCGATATTCAGAGGGCTTAGGGAACAGCTTTTCCTTAGGTTCCTACTATTTAGTGATATACCCTAGCTAAAATAGGCACATCGACTTCAGACAAACAAAAAGCCCACCCCTCAATACACATACAATTTAGTCAGCAACAGAAAATAAAATAAAAGGAGTTTTTACCTTTCTTGCGGACTACTAATTTTTTTCTTGAGACAACAATTTCATTTTCACAGGTAATCCACAGGGGATTCAGTATTTGCTGTCTCTATGCATTTGTTAAATATAAAAGTTAGTACAAATTGTTTTGTTGTCTTAGGTATATCTCTACCTGTACTGTTAACAAAGTCTGAACCACCTCAGTTTTTACTCAGTCATATTATCCACTCAAAAAATAGTCTTAGCTAACAAACTAAACTTCTTTGTACAAAGCTATTTAGATAATTTTCATGAGGGTAAGAAGCATGAACATCGTAATGTGGGCTGTGTGACAATCTATGCATATTTCATTACATAGAAACACCAACTGACTTAAGAATAAACAACCTAAAACAAAACAAACAAAAAAAATAAAATCAGAAGGCAACAAAGAAGAAAAATAAGGGAAAAAAACCCCAACACATTTCCCCCTGCAAATTACATCATCACTTATTAGGTCCTTTATGATCCCTTTTCACCGTTGCTTTTGAATCCTCCTTTGCACAGAGGAATACAAAGTTTTTCTCTTCAATCCTTTTCACTCCAAAGCTCACCATTTAGACCTCTGCAATATATAGTGCTAGAAAATCAGGAACAACAACAAGAAGCCCACGATTGCCCTCAGCAGAGTCAATAAATGGTACATTTGATGCTCTCTCATACCATTTTGAGCCAAGTCCTCATACAACTACTGCCCTGACACCTCATCCATCAGCTGTTAAAGCACAAGAGCAGCGCCCCACAAGCAAACCTCTTCTCTCCTACGCCATCTCCAGAGTTGAGGCCCAGATGAGAAACAGCCTTATCTTCCAATATAGCAAGGATACACCTCTAAGATCAGACCTTGGCAATTTGACCTAAAGCCATCCTTACTTGCAAAACAAAGTCTCCATCATCTTCAGAGCAAGAAGGAAAGAGAGTGAGAGGGGAAACAGGGGTGGGGGTAGGGGGTAAAGTCCAGTCCTCTCTGACCTGATTGGAAACTTTGTTGTGGCAAAAAGAAAAAAAAAATCTCTTTGGCCAGTTGAGAAAGTTCCTATGGTTGCTCTTGTATTGGGAGGGTCTGTTCGGGGTTTCTCAATCTTCTTTTCTCCCTCTCCCCACTCTCTTTCTCCCCTTCTCTTGTTTCAAAAGGGGCCTCTGGTCAGCGCTGATTAATAAGTGTTTTTTGTTGTGAAGTGTTGAATAATAGAAGATGGCCAGTGACCCAGGAAAGACTAAACCTTGTGCTACTTTATTGTGGCAAGCTGAGAAAGGGGCTTTAGGACAGAGACCCCAAGCACTGACCCGCACACATCCTGTGGATTCCCTATTCATTCTCACAGCCTTCCAGTCGCCCAGAGCTCCCATTGTTTGCCAAGCAACAATGGAGATTTTGCACAGAAAGTAAAGCTCTCTTCAGATTCCTCCCTGATGGGTTGCATTTGGGGAAAAAACCATCCTTAACATCAGGCTGGGGTTTTCTTCCCATTAACTGAATTTCATGAAAACTCTCAGGATTTGGGCTTTTATTCTCATCACTCAAGACTTCCTATACAAACCCAAGAAAATAAATATTTTCTCTTAACAAATACTTTTTTTTTTTTTATTACACAACACATTTTTCCTGGGGTACCATTTCCCTAGCGATTTAAGGGGGAAAATGAGGTTTCTTTTCTTTTACTCCTTAGCATATCACTACGCTTTATTGCACACTCCATATTGCTGTAGTTCCTAAAAATAACTGTATTCAAGCATCCTCTTTTTTGAGTGGGAGCCAACTGGAGAGTGCTGCTCCTTTCCAAAAAAAAAAAAAAAAAAAAAAAAAGGCAGAAGATTGAAATCTCTTGGTTCATTTCTGCCCTGATTAGGCAAGCCTAGCTTTTATCTCCTCACAGGCTGGCCCCTTCCCCACGCTCCAAACAAAGGGTTCATCTGCAGCCACCAAGGAGGGCAAATGCCACTCCGTAGTCTTGCTCTGATTTACCTGTAGGGCCCAAACCACATTTCTCATTCTAACCTAGGCATTTATTTGCTCTCTAACCATGTGGATAAATAACTCTTGCAGCTGTCAAGCCTTTGGGTAGGAACACAGTTAGATGGATCAGAGGCCTCAGGATTGCAGAGTTTTGTTTAATTGCTTTCTTTGGCCTGTAATACACAGATTTCCATTCCTCTATGGCATCCACTTACACATGTCACCAAGCAGCTAAGAGGTTTGGGTGTTTGGTTGTGCCTTGTGTTTGCAGGTTTTGTATCCTGTGAATTTACTAGGCATAAAATTAAAAATAAAATAAAAAAAAATAAAAAAAGAGGAGGAGGAAGCAGCAATCGCAATCAATAGGACAAATTCCTGTTAGATTGCTAAAATTGAGACTTCCTCCCTCAGTTATCTGCGTTTATAACTGGCTGAACATTTGTATCAGGACCGTTGCTTTCTCTCAGTGTTTACACCTGTGTAGGGAGGTCTAGAAATCCACGCTTTGGAGGTGAGGGAGAAAAGACCAGTCTGTCAGAGAAACCTTTAACAACTGAAGGGGGAACAACAGTCTTTATTAAGGATATTGGGTAGCAGAATTACCTTGGCAGGGGCGGGAGGCGTTGTAAAACATCCATTTGCAAAAGGCTTTCAGGCTGAAACCCTTTCATCGGTGGCGAGGGGAGGGGGAGGCAGGGAGGGGGCTCGCAACCCCCCAGCTATCTCCATTTGTCAGAGCCACAGAGGAGGGGTCGTAAAGCCAGCGGCGCAGAGGGGTAGCTGCCCGGTGGTCCAGAGCAGGACGCGGCTACAAGTGCGATGAGCGCGGCGGGCTCAGCCCGGAGCCAGGGCGGGGCGGCGCTGGGGACCCCAGCCTTTCACTTTCATGCCCACCACATCCACTTAAAACGTTAGGAAAGGGAGAAAGGGGAAAAGGGTCGGGGGGGGGGGGGGGCGGGAAGCAAGCGCCTTGCTGCATTGTTCCCCCGCCGAATTGATATGCTAATTCCCCTTGTGAGGGCACCACAAAGAACACCTTGCACTTCTGAAAGACTTTTGTGTGCTGGCCGGAGAAGTTTATTATCAACTAATTAGCAACAACTTCTAGCAATGAGTTGGGTTACATTTTCATAAGCTTTGAACAAACATCCTGAGCTGCGTCGTGTCAGGATGATGGGCTTGCTAAGGAAAATGGAGTCCTAAATCAGGGAACGAGCTTCCATAATTAGTGCTTGCTATATTTGGAGCCTCGGTCCACGTAGGTCTTCTTTCTGAGGCTTTTGATTCACGTTGTTTCCAGGATTGCAAAGGACCATGACAAGCACTCTACAAAACAAAATCTTACTCTGGAATGACTACCCATTTTTTTCCTCATGTTAAGGCTCTTTTCTTTTCAGAAGACCCTGATAATGCAGCAAGGATAATCAGTATATGAAGAAGCTCAATACAATTAAGCATACTCCTATTAAATATTATTTAAAGAGGCTTGTTGCAGGCAGTCTAGCACTTCAGATATAAAACTCGCCTGGGAAAAGGGACGGTTATATTTGAAATGAAAAATTCCACAGGTTTTTTGTTTGTCGGTTGGTTTTGTTTGTTTGTTTTAATTCCATGTTACACTTTCAAAAGGAGGAGGAACTGGTTTTAGGACTAGGTTAGCTCAGTCCTCTTTCTGTAGACTGCTTGTATATTTGGAAGCAAAATGATATGCTGTTTCCTTGGTTTAATGTGAAACTGGGGGGGGAAACTAGAGGACTTAATTTTATCACTGTAGTCAGCACTGGTTATTTTATTCTTGGCTTTATGTAATCAGAATAGGGCAGAAACAACCCTCTGAAACTAAGGACATTCTAAGGTTTACTGACAATTCTTATGGACTGGAAACAACATATATTGTGGAGTTTTAGCTTTTGAGCTGTAGGATTTGGGAGAGAGAGGAATGATCATACTGCAGCTCAAATCAGTACTAGGTTGATGTTGCAGTTCACATATGAATCTCCAGCATGGCCTTTCTGAGCCTGCCCTGGTCGTGAGGAGAGGGCCAAGGAAGCTAGGATCCTTGGGTCCATTCAGATACAGTGGGTGCTGGGATGCAGAAGAAAGCAGCTCAGCCATGGCTGCTTCTACAATTTACCTTATCCTCTGCTATTCAACTCATTTAATGGGTAAACACCCTGTCCACCACTTGGTCTATTTCTGTCCCCTTCTCCAAGTGATTTCATTTGTTTAAAATCCTAAAAGGTGGTATAATGTCTTATTGAAACCCTGTAATGTAAGGGGTGGTAGTGGATTAGATTCCTTCATTTCCTTTCGATAATCCTAAATGCAGCTATCTCTGGTTCCTTAATCTCCTCTAGAGTCGGATTACCATCCATTTGAGCAAGTGTAGCTGGAATTAGGAGATGACAAGGATGCAAAGAAAGTGCCAAGAACCTAAGGTGACCAAGACGTTAGGGTGTCCCTGGACCTTCACAGCCCCTGTGGTCCACCAGGGCTCCTGGTCCCCAGCACAGACCTTCCTTTCTTCTCCCTATAGCTCCACATCAGGAAGGGCCACCGCTGGGTTGTTTTAGCGCTTCATTTGCCTCATGACAGGCTTCTGCCAGCCCTGTGGGTGTCAGACTCTTACATGGCCAGGCTAGCCATGATCTGTCATGCACAGATAGGGGTGTGTGTGTATATATGCACATATATAAAAATAAATAACATTTATATATACATATGTATGAGTATATATACACACATATACCCATGGATTTTCCTCTATTGGGAAAGAAGAATCGACATAGAATACCTGCTGAAATGTGGAGTGAGTGCAACCATGCTTATACTTTTTTCTGTTAGCCTGGAAAAAGTAGCCCCACGTGCAAACACATATATGGTATAAACAATCCCTCATATTTGATTGAAATTGAATATGCCACCATGCATATTTAAGATTGAAGCTTTATTTTTAAAGGCCTGTAATCCTTTCAAGGAGATTTTGTTGATTGAAGACTTCATTGGGAAGTAATTGTGGATTGTACAGCCCTGACCTTTGCAGGAAACAGGGTGCAGGTCTGCCCAGCTTAGAAATAGTGTGCTTCCATTTCTTGTGAAGCTCCTGCAGACTAGCTAAGTATGAGTGTAAGTTCAGGAATTTAATTAAAAGGTTACAATTAGTGGCTCAGTCGTCAAAGTGTAAAATACATGATCTAAATATACTTTATAAAAAAACACATAACCAAACGTCCTCCCAAAAAAATAAAAAAGCAAATTAAGGCCAGGCCTTCTACACAAATTGGAGGCAGCTAAATGCTCTTTTGTGCCTGCAGCTCTAAGGAGGCTGTGATGCATGCGAAGGAAAGTGACTGACTTAACTCATTGGGATTCAGGGAACGACCTGCCCTCTTTTGGAAAAAAAAAAAAAAAAAAAAAAAAAGAAGAAGAAGAAGGAAAGTAAGTGTGTATGTGTGTGTGTGCGTGTTCCTGTGTCTGTGTGTGAGAGAGAGAGAGAGGAGGGGGAGACTCACACAGTCCTGCTTCCCTGTGCTGAGAGCTACTGGTTCTCAAGCAGAAAGTACTAGGAGAAACCCAGCATCTTGTCTCTTCGCTGCATTTACACAATGAAATCACTCTTATTTTCATTCCTGCTAACAGGCCGGTTTTGCCTTCATCCACTTCGAGCCACGGACGATGGGAGCAAACAAATACTTAAAAAAAAAAAAAAAAAAAAAAGCAGACAAAAAAATATATGAAAAGAAAGAAAAAGAAAAGGAAAAGGAAAATAAAAAAACACGCTGGGGTGAGGATTACTCACTTTAGCGCTGGCTGTAAGTACAAAATTTCTTGCTGCATTTCAGAGGGATAGTGAGAGGCTGTTGCGGTTTAGGTTGGGGATGTTTGGGTTTGGTTTGGTTCTTTGTTGTTCCCGATACCTTTTTTTTTTTTCATTATTATTATTATTACTTTCAAATACCACCCGCTCTTTACCAGTCTTCTGCTGAGTTACTTGAATAAGAAAATAAAAGCCAAGGGAGGGAGTATGACGGGCGGCTGAGCTGAGCGGAGCCGAGCAGAGCCATGCCGTGCCGAGCCGTGCCGTGCCTAGCCGAGCGCGGCTGCAGGGCAGCAGCCGGAGGCTCGGAACTCCCGCGGGCTCGGGGGAATGCCGGGTGCTGGCGAAGCGGGGGGCAGAGGGCTATATTCGACATCAATGATGTGGCTTCAGATGGGCTGAAAATGCATTTTATTTTTTTTTTTTTTTCCTGTCACGGAGGTGTGCGCGCCCCTGTGTGTACACTCATCCTTGGGCAGTGTGGCCCTGCTCGAGTTTCTGTGGTGCAACGCGAGTCCATCCAGCTTGAAGGAATGTAGTGGTCAAACCAGCTTTCTAGCTGGTTTTCGGGAATTCCTTCCTCCCCCCCCCTTCCTCAAGTGTACATGTGATAGCGGTACTTTTTCCTGGCAGGATTTGATTTAAATAAACTAAGATCAAAACTGTCTCCCTTTCGCCTAGCCTGGTCGCTTTTCTCCCCCTCCCCTCCTCCTTTCTTTCTTTCTTTCTTTCTTTCTGTGTGAGCACTCCTGGGAAAGCGGATCGGCTAGAGGGGAAGGCTTTTGAAATCGTGGGGGAAAATGTAAGAGAATTCAGAGTCCGGGCTTTCTTTGTGTGGTGCTGAAGCCGCGGAGCTGCTTTGTGCTTTGGAAGGAGAAAATGGCGAGTCCTATTGTGTTTAGGCCATTTTCTTCCGGTACAAGGGTTTTCCCCCAAATCCTAAATACTTCAGGACTCCTTTGAAAGAAGTCTCCTAGCCCACGAAGTGTGAATGGCTGTAGCTCTGCCTTTTCCCCTGCCGGCAGTACCTCACATTTAAGAGAGCCCACACATTTCTCCTTGCAGGGCTAGTGCACAATCCCTAAAGCTGCTGCATTCAGAGCTTCTTGCATTGGAGAGGCTATTTCAGCTGCTCTTAACCATCGGTATTCAACTCAGGGGAGTAGGTTATGAGAAGAGGGGGACGAAAGAAATAATAATCCAAGACCTGTCCTTGCTCTAACATGATAAAAAGGGGCAACGCTAGCCAAAGGGGGGAGGGGAAAGATCATCTGAGAAAAAACTTGTGAACCGCCGAGTGATGGTCTGAATTTTCCACTAAATTATTTAAACTTTACGTATACATACATGTATGTGTATATGAGAGAGGGTTTATATATGTGCCTACACATGTAGCCACATAGCAAGAAAGAACATTATGCTCGCAAAGAGGTCATGTACACCTAATGTGTGATTTTAGAGTGTATTTAGCCACTGTGTGCAAGTTATTCCTGCTATAGCATGTAATGAAAAAAAAAATAGTTTGGAATGTTGTCAGTTCTTTTCAGGTGAGCCGGTAGGCAGGTACTCAGATACTGAAAACCGCCTCTGAATTTCCACATTAATCTGCTAAAGGAAACAAATAAAAGTCCAAGGTTTAAAGACCTTTGCCTGATATTAACCACCTTTCATTATCATATGGGCTTTCCCAGGCGTCAGGGATTAAAAGCACTCTGAAACAGGAGAGCTATGAAATAAAACCCGAGAAAGGTAAATTCCTGGGCACCCTGCCTCTCCTCCTTCTAAATGCTTAATTTAAAAAAATAATATTAAATACTAATAAAGCACAGGCGGTTTTGGAAGTGTCCTGGAAGGGCCGGCGGGCTCCCTGGCCTCTCCGGCAGCTGGCAGCGCGGGGGCGGAGGGGCGCGCAGTGCCCGCACACCGCGGAGAGCGGTGCTGTTCAGTCGCCGGCTGGTCAGCACCATGGACAGGGGCCGTGTGCGTGGAAGGGGCCCGGCTAGAGATCACGCTGGGGAGAAAAGGGCGTGAATCAGGGTGCCTACCCCAAAACGGAGGGGAACCGATCTGGCCTGCCTTTCTTGTTTTTCCTTCCATGTGGATGCTCAAGTTTCCACAAGAAATACTTGAGAAATTGCGTTTATAATTCTCCGCCATAAGAGCAAACTATTAAAATGCCTTGCTAGTGATTTCTCACTGCCCACAAAAGCAGCAAATGGATCTCTCCCTTCTGCATACGGTTGCTTTTTTCCCCCCTCAACTCCGAGCCAAAAATAAGTCTCCTGCTTGGATCAGATGAATGACAGTGGTGTAAATTAAATTGATTTTATCAGTGACCAAGTTCCACAATTGGAAAAATTAAATGCCACTTTGACAGACAAGGATAATATGGAACAGATCTATAAAACAGCTTCTTTGAACAACAACAACATCAACCCAACAGAAGCCTAGGTGCTGGCGACTCCTTCTTCTTCATCCCGCTGTATTATGTCACATCATTTAGTTTGCCTTTCTGCGGTATCGAGATGACAGAAACCATTGTTTGATGCAAAGCGACTAGCGCTGATGAGTCATGGACTTTATGCCACAGCAAAGGCAACAACCATGGGTCCCAGGCAGATTTCTTTTTTATTTTTTATTTTGATCACGCTTCTAATTGGATTCCCCTTTCAGATGCACTTTGCAGCACTTCCAACCCACCCCACAGCTCTAGAATACCTATTATGAAACTCAGAGCTGAGCTCCAGGAGTGACAAACCGCTGTGCCTCCACCTAAGAATTGCACAAACGCAACCTCCAAATCTTTCAGACACGAGAAAAGCCTTACTTTTGTGCCTCCCGCCGGCCCCCAAAGGCGAGAGGAGGCCTTGAGCAGCCTCCGCGCTCTCTGCCTACTCCAGCCCGGCCTGGCCCTGCTCGGCTTGCTGCCCACCCGAGATGCTGCCTGCCGCAGGGTTTCCGCATAGCTCCGTGGGCGCGGGAGCTGGTTGTCCCCTCACGGCCAGCTTCTGCCCACCGCTCACCCCCGGAACGGGCATAGCGGGAACAAAGCCCTCAGAGGGCTGGCCCTATCGCTCTCCCAGCCTTGTGCTGGGGTCCAGAGTGGGCCGGGTGGGAGGTTAAGGAAGCGCGGAGACAGGGGGAGCGACGGTGCCGCAGTGAGGAGGGGTCGGCTGCTGTGAGGGGAGGGTGGCCTCTGGGTGAGCCGGGAGCGGCCTCCTCTTCCTCACTATGACTGTACAGATTCATGTGACATTGAGGTTGGGGAGGTGGGAGGAAGGCGGGGGAAAGTGGGGGGAGAGGAGCCGGAGCGAAGGGGGAGGGTTGAACTTTCTGCTGGGATCGGTTTTTCACACCTTTCTCTCCAGACGATGCAAGAGGACGTTTTGGGAGAAAGCAGCTCGGCGGGGTCCCCTCCGAGCAGGTCCCCCTCGACCTTGCAGGGACCCGGCCGGGCGGCGCGGGGCTGGGATTGTGCCGGGTTTCAAGGACACGGGAGATGATCAGGACTTTGGGAGCCAACATCTGCCTGGCTGGTGACGTCAGCAACCCCGTGTAATCCTCTTGTACGGAAGGCAGATGCCTTATTTGTTTGGCTGGAGAGGCATTAATCCCTAATTCTGGAGCAGCAAGCGAGGGGGAGAGACCGGACCACTTCCTACCCCCCAAAAGCAGCTAGCAGGGCTCTCCTCCTCGCTGCGCTCCGCAGCTCCGGCTGGGTGGAGCAGCCGCCAGCCCTCAGCAGGTTTGACCGTTTTGATTTTTATTACGATTTTTAAAGTGTTTGGAGTGGGTTGATAGTGCTTATTTTTATTTGGATGCTTGGATTTCTCCCCGTGGATTTCGCACTTTGCTGTCTTGCGTTCTTCAAGCAGAGAAAGAAGGAAGAACTGCCGCCCCCCCCTTCATTTTTTTTTTTAATTTTTGTTTCAATATATTATAATTTTAAGCTTCCCCTACTTTTGCTCTTGGGGGATTTTGCAGCGGCAGGCAAGGAGGTTGCTCTCTGCGGTTCCCCGCGGCTGGCCGGTTCCCACCGCGCTGCAGAGACCCAGGTACCCGCTCGCCCTGGCGCTGCGATGAGGGCGTTCCGTCTTGTGCCTCCTCGGTTGAGGAGTGAACAGTCCAGAGGCTCGGGTCTGGCCGGCCCCAGCTTCGCGTCAGTCCGTGTGGCCCCCCTTTCCCTTCCCTTCTCTTCCTTCCCTTCCTCCCCTTCCCCTTTCCTCCCCGCCCTTCCCCTGCTCTGATTCCCCCCTCTCTCCCTTTTGTCATTGACAACCGAGCGGCGTGCGGGCTCCCGGCGCTCTTCCCTCCTTGCCTGCCTTTCCTTTCCTCCCCGTCTGCCTTCCTTTCCCTCCCCGTCTGCCTTCCTTTCCCTTCCCTCCCCGCCTGCCTTTCTAACGCTCTCGCTTTGTCTGTTTTCCAGGCGGCCTCAGGCAAGAGCTGCGGTGCCGGGAGGGGCCGGAGCCCCCTGACCAGCTTGCCTCCGGATGCCCCGGCAAGCCACGGGAGAAGTCTCCGGGAAGGCCAGCTCTCCGCCGGAACGCGGCAGCCGCCGCTGCGCAGCCTGCTTTGCCTCCTCTCTCTCTCCCGGCCCCTGGGGCAGAGACAGCAGTCGAGGTCAGCCCGCCTTTTCCCGGGGTCCGGCCGGGGTTCAGCCCTAGGGCGATGCATGATGCCTGGCCGCTCCGCTCCTCCACGCTGTGCCATCGGCATCGAAAAGGAATGGTCCCTGCCCTGAGCCGTGAAAGATGGCAATAGGCGTAATAGCAAGTAAAAAAAAAAAAAAAAGAAAAAAGAAAAAGAAAAAAACCAAACCAAAACAACTCGGGATGATTTTTTTATTATTATTATGATTATTGTAATGACTTCACCCCTCATTTCCTCACTTGCCCCATTCAGTGCAGGCCAGATGGGCTGCCCAGACCCTCCCGGGAAGGGGGCAGGTGCGAGTGAGCTGAATTTTTTTCCGCTTTACAAAGAAAGATGACACGTCCTGCCCTTTCATTTTTCACCGCCGAAAGACCCCTTCTGCCCCTTGCTGCTGCCCCCGGCCGAGAGGAGCTGCGATGCTCTGGGGGTGCGGGCTCCCCCCGCCCGCCATCCGGCGGAGCCGCAGGACTGGGACTGCCGGAAAGACACAGTCCCTCCCAGCCAGGGATGCCAAATCACAGACGTCGAGTCGGTGAGAGCCAACTCCTGCCTTTAAAATCACGCGAAGACGCTGGCAAAATTAAAGCAGTCGCCTGGAACTGTGCAATAGGCACAAGCTTAACTTCTTTCTCTCTTTTCAATTCCTTTTTAAAAAATCAGTTAAATTCATATTTAACAGCTTCCTGGGCATTGCAAACAACAGACGGGCTAATAAGAAAACTCAAGCAGAAATTACATGCAGCCCAGGCCAGGCTGGGACTAGGGCGGAGGGAAATTACCAGTTTTTTTTTTTCGGGGATCAGTTGCTATTCTGCTTCCAGAGAGAGAGAGAGAGAGAGAGAGAGAGAGAGCGCTCCAAGGCTCTGACTCTCCGTGTTCACAGCGGACCTTGATTTAATGTCATACAATTAAGGCACGCGGTGAATGCCAAGAGCGGATCCTCAAGGCAGCATGAAAGATCTCGCTAGAATATAACATAATAATAACGTTAATAATAAAATTAACAGCAATAAATTAAAGTTTAAAAAAGGGGGAGAGACAAAGCAATAAAGAGCTCGACAGCCTGTACTCACCTACGGAAGCCGAGACTAAATAGAACTGTCGGAACGAACGGCTCAGTCCGGTGGAGAGGAGATGCCGCTGCCACGGGACGGGGCAGCTGTCAGCAGCAGGTAATGGGGCCGTGGCGGGTCCCGGGGCGGTGCGGCAGCCGTGGTGGTTTTTCAAGGTTAGCGGCTACTCGACCTCTCGCTTTCCTGGGCTGAACCATGTAAAGTCGATTAATGGGAAATAAATATATTTTCTAATATTGTAATCGAGAGGATTGTTCTTCGCTCATCGCGCAGCCGGTAGCTAGGAATGCCCGTTCGGTAACGGCTCCTTATCTTGCGGGGCGCCTCTGGAAGCCGCGGGATGAAGGCTCTGGGGCCGCGGAGCAGTGCGCAGGGGGGCGCGGAGCAGCATCTGTGCTGCGGGCCAGCAGAGCCATGTGAGGCTTTGGTGCAGAGAGCGAAGGGTATCAGGGGCGGAGGGGGCACCACAGTAGAGCTGTGTGCGAAGGGCAGCGCGGAGGCGCGAAGAAGAGCGGTGTGCGGAGGTTGCGCGAGGGGGGGCGGGGGGAGAACGATGCGGACAGCAGCGGAGCCGCGTGCGGTCTTTGTGCGCGGGGCGACGCGCAAGGCGGCGGCTTAGGAGCGCGGAGCGGGGGGCGACAGCGGCGGGGGGTGTGCGGGGCAGCTCACGAGGGGAGAGGGCGGCGGGGGGCAGCGGCGCAGAGTACGCGGGGGCAGGTGCATGCGCGGCCAGAGCACCGGAGACAAGGCTTCGGTGGAGGTGGCGACAGTGGCGAAGCCACGGCGGCGGGGTGAGCGAAGGATGCGGGGAGGGGAAGGGAGAGGCCGGGGGCTCCGCGCAGTCGGCGGCGGAAGCCTTTGTTCCGCGGTGCCTCTGCGGCGGCGGAACAAAGGAGCGGCGGGTCCGCAGAGGCCGAGGCCGCTGCTGGCGCTGTCCCTGGTGCTGGAGGTGGCACCGAGGTCCCACCGCGGCCCGCCGACACCGCTTGTTCCCTGCCCGACTCCTGGAGGCACCGGGCTACCGGCGCGGCGGGAGCTACCCCGGCGGAATCAAACCCAAGTATCCCAGAGGGCTGGAGTGAACTGGAGTGAGGGACGGGCAGGGCCGGGCAAGGCAGGCCAGAGGTGAGGAGGCAACTGCCTCGACGGTATCCCCGGGCTGTTCCCCAGCGCATTCCTCCCAGTCGGCCTCTCCCCTCTCCCCCACCCCACGTCCGTCCCCCCCCCCTCCCCCCCCCCCAGCCTGAAAGAGCCAGGTTTGAAGCACGTTTTCAGGGCTCTGTCCCGCTCCCATCTAGGCTCCATCCGTGGCCATCTGCTGTGGCCTAATTCTACTCTGCCATCTATCAAACAGCAGCCACAGTCGGCAAAAGCAGGGGATGCTCTCATGCAAATAAAGCAGACCGACTAAGTAACAGTGATAACCACAAGAACAATAATGGTAACAATACTATCTGTCTGGAGGTTAGAGAGCTTTGCCTTCTTTCCTACTGCACTCAGAAGACAGCACTGATCACAGTGTGGGTTTTGTCAGAGACTGGATTGCAGATGGGACTGGTAGCCCTTCTCTGCAAGGAGATAAAGGGAACAATTCTTGCCCAGACTGGATTGCAGATGGGACTGGTCACCCTTCTCTGCAAGGAGATAAAGGGAACAATTCTTGCCCTTCTCGCAGCCTTTCCTTGCCTCTTCATCCCTTGTAATCACCCCTCTGTGGTCCAGCAGACCAATGTAAGCACATAGACTCTTCCATCCTTTCCTTCCAGCTCAGCGAGCTGGGGTCAAGTCCTTCCTGATGCATTGCATAGCTGTTCTCATTTCTTGCTTTGAGATACCTGTACACATCCATACATCTACCTACACATGCATATGCACATTTGTGTGTGCTCATTTATGCAGCCTCAGATTGTCATGATTTATTCATCATCCCTTCTTCCTTATTGTATGTCCTTTGTAAGACCCAGAGTTTCACAGGATCTCAGGGGAGAAGGGATCAGAGGAAAGTCCATCTTCGCCTGCTTGTGTGTGAGCCAGGATGAGGTGCAGCAGAGACTGACCTTTACACAGGTAAAGAGCAGGGAGGGCTTTTAAAGGCAATGTGTCCTGAGTGACCTCAAGCACTCAGCACTCAGCTAAACTGCAGGATTACAAACCTGAGCTGACCACCCCTGTATCGAGGCATTGTGTTCTCCACAGCTCACTTCTTCTTTTTTTTTTTTTTTTTTTTTTTCTCCTTGGAAATAGTTGCTAAAGCTTCACTATAAACTTTTTATTCCATAGCAAAAGAAACATAAATATGTAAAGAAAGTTGCCACCACCAATCTCTTAATGTAACCTTTAAATTATTTCTTAATGTTTGGAAATAAATGGAACTTTCTTTGGAATAGATGGAGCTTTCTTTTGGAAAGCTTCCAGAGACAGGGAACCTTGCTGCCTTCTAAACTGCAGTAGCAATAATAATGGTGGTGATGATGATGTAGCACATAAAAAATGGATGTAAGCAAGGTCTGAAGACCCGAGTGATGAACCATGCCATGCCAGAGCCCTGCATTTCCCCTTCTGAATGTCATATTGATGCCGTAGGAATATTGAGGCTCTGGTGGCAGCATCTGAAAGTAACCTTCATTTAATATTCATCATTTTCCTTCCCTGCGCTGAAAACGGAAAGAAAAACCTGCTCTCAGCAATTTTTCCTCGGGGTAGACTCATTTCCGAGACTAATTCAACCATGGCTTCCCAAGGGGAGGATGGAGCACTGCCTGCTAGCCCCCTCTGCAGTTAGAAGCGTTAAGATGCACATTCTCCCTCTCGCCCTTTATATATATATTTTTATTTATATATAGTTACATACATTTTAATTATTCTTTCTTTTTCCTTCCTGAAGCGACGGCCACCGGAGCTACGGGAGCAGCGCTTGGCCCTACGGCGTCCCCTGGCGGCCGCGCAGCCCCGCGCAACCCTGCGCGCTCCCTCCTCCCCTTCCTCTTCAGCCGAACCCGAGGAACTTCAAGTGTGAGGGATTTGGAAGCAACATTCAGAACTGGGGGAAAAAAAAAAAAAACAAAAAAAAAAAACAAAAAAAACCAAAAAAAACCCAAAAAGAGCTTTAAAAAGTCAAGTGCATGTCATAATATATCGCAGTGGTGAGTGTGAAAATGTAGCTTTTTTCTCCTGTCCAGTGGAAATCAAGGCTGTCCCCCCCCTCACGTAAATTCAGCACTCTACAGTGTCAGCTGTGACATGAAAATATGAAGAGAAATGGGCTACTATCTCTTTGCTGCAGCTATTGAGGCAGCCTGGGACATCAGTTTCACTCAGGGACAAACACCAAGAGGCAAAGTCAAGGTATTGCTCAGTGATGCTCTTCAAAAAGTTAAAATTAAGCCTATGAATCAGGCTGACTAAATGCCATTATTTCATGTGGTTTCACTTGTCCTGTACTCAAGGTGGTGGCCGAGAAACATGTAGAGCACAGGTAAGTCAGGTGATAAGCAAAGCAAGCCCTCCAGCAGAACAAGCTCTCTCCCACTGCCTCTACCCTGCAGAGGCTGTCCCAGCAGCAGGATCCTCCCTGGTGCCTCCACTGAAAGATGCAGAGGAAAAGCCCCAGTCTGGCACGTCAAGACCTGGTGCACAACTGCAACAGCCACAGTGCAGGACAGCGGATGAGCCAGTCTACAAGGTATGACATGAGATTCATCTTCACCCTCTGCACAAACTTTGTTACATTCCTTTTGCATTACTTAGCTCTGCTGATACTGATAAATTGCCACAATAACTGAGGAGTGAGATAATAGAGATACTAATTTGCAGTCTAACATGAATTAATTCTCTCCTAATCAGAGCTGCTTTGATAGTATAGTGGGTATTAAGGGTACAACACTTCTTAGTATCAAATATTTGTGTGTCTGAAGTAGTCGTAAAAAAAATGACTAAAGTAGTCTCAAAATCAGAAAACAGGGAAGAAAAACAAAGCTTGAAATATACTCTTACTATAAAATATTTGAAAGTGTAACTTAAGAACAATTTGATTAGCACCAGGAAAATACAAGATTAACTTCATGTACTGTTCATGTGAAGATTAGTTTATAATTCACTGTATTAAAAGTAATTCTGTTTATTATGTGGTGAAGTACAGGTTGCACATTAATGTTAATGAATACACACTTAATACTTGTAAAAAAGTACTTAAAATGTTAACTCCACCACTAACAGGTTTTGTGTAAGTGTTCTGTACAAGAAAATACAAGATGCAATATTCTATTCACAGCAACTAACTAGTGCACATTTAAAGTGATCTTAATGAATGCATGCAGCTGGCAAAGAGTTTACAAAGTAAGGCAGTAGCAATAATTTCTCAGCAATTCTAGCAAGGAATTGCAGAATTCTTTGAAGACATCTTTACAGTGTTTGGAACATGAAAAAACCTGACACACATAGGTCTTCCCTACTTCAGAGAGTTATGACATATCATTGTGATATGTTATTTTACATAATGTGTGTAAAAGAATCTGAACCTAAAACTTCCTCATACACCATTCAGCTCTCACAAACTAGAACTATTAGAGGTGTTTAAAGTATTTTTGGACCATTTAAAGATTTATGGTTTGATTTACTGTTATACATCCAGAGTACAAAGCAATCAACTGAGAGAACATTTTTTCATGAGAGTACAGGTCACTGTAAAAAGCTCTTACCTTCTTCCCACAGTTGTTTTTCAAACCTAATTAAGAACATTTTGCTATTTGTTCTTTCTTTAGACCACATATAGTCTACTGATATCTGTGGATAAAACGAAAAGAACAGCTGTGACTGGAAAACTAAAGGTACAGCCTTTTAAATTTTTTACCATGTACACTTCCAGGTAATCTGACAGACAGGGTGAAGTCCACTGAAAATCACAGACACAACTGCTTTCATATTAGTAAAATTGGGATATCTCTGACTCCTGTTAAAATGAACAAAAAAAAAAAAAAAAGATGTGGCTGTCACTAATTAAAGCAATAATTGGCGTGATGTTGACCTACTTTAAGATTTAGTTCTTCATTTCTCTTCTGTAGAGGATTCGAAAGGCCAATCAGAATAAGTAATTTCCTCTAAAAGAGTGCCAAAGCCCCCAAAGAAAACAGAAAAATCAGAAGGTTTTCCTTCTTTGAATGTCTTTTGCTCAATTTCAAGCAATTAAAATGTCAGATTCCCTGCCTTAGTCATACCAATGAAACCACGCGTAGGTTTCAGGTCACAAGTATTTAAGAAATACGTAGAAATACGTAGAAATCTTGACTTTTTAACTTGTCAGCTAAGAAGAAGGAATTACTTATTTTACCATGGTCAATACAAAATCAAAGCAACCTATATGCATCTCCAGATAGATCTTCTGCACTTATATGTTCACAAACTTGATTTTAGTAAGCTTGACTTTTTAGCAGGATGTTGCAATACTAAAACCAAGGTCCAGGCTTAAATATGCAGGAAGAAGACTCAAAGCATGTAGGATGCAATACCTGTCCGGAAAAGCATTCCATCTTTCCCTATATGAAATCTGGATTTAAGATGGCACTCCAGCACATACTGCAGTCCCCAGCTGTGTTCAGGCCCTGCAGCTCCATACTGGAGCTCCATACAGCTCTCCTGTGCTCAGAGCCACCCACTACTGTCGGGATCAGGCAGGCACTTGGGGGCTATTGAATCCACTTGACCTGAAGGTTCATACTACTCACAAGAGTAATGGGTATGACCAAGGCCAGTGCTCATGCTATATGCTTAATGCCGTCAATTAAACATATCCAGGGACTTCCTAATACTATACATGCACAAAATACAGTATTAAGTCTGCATTAAGAGAAGAACCGTATAATAATATAGAGATAGCCCAGAAATACTTTTCCTGATCTAAGAAAAAGAAGGAAGGACTTTTGAAATATTATGTAAGAAAGAACAGAATGACATTAAGGATCAGGAATAATATAATTAGATGTCACATAAGAATCTGGAAGATCACACTCTGGAATTAATTAAACAGTTTCACGTTCTAAGTTAGGACTACAAATGGCTGGAGGCAGTGGGAGGAAAAAACCTTAAGGTACTGTTTGGCTGCAAAATACCTGTATGCTAGGTGTGTAATATACACATGGGAAAAAAAAAAAAAAAGCCAGTGGGATGCTATTAGAGGAAATTATTTTATGCCATAACCCTCAGTGCAGGCAAGACTTCATTGGCAATATTATTTATGGTCTGATCAGTCATGGTCAGCCAAAGGGCTGCCAAGACAGAAATGAGGATGAAAAGCCTCCGGTCCATGAGGTGATGGCAAGAACTTGATTTGCGAGCTCAGCGAAGTGAAGTCAGAGGGGAGGTATGATGGCTCTTGGCAAATACCCAAGAAGAAACAACACTGGGATAGGCAAAAAAGTAATTGTACTACAGGATGCTAGCACTAACATTATCTTGAGGGGTGGGAAATCAACAAATCCCAAACTAATCTAAGCATAAAGGGAAGTAAATTTGTAAACAGTCTTCTCATAAATTGGTGGAGTGGAAAAAACCCTGATTTTAAGAGCAAGCAACTGAATTCATTTACTTAGGAAGATTATTCTGATCCTTTAACATGCTGAAATCTAAAAAAATAATAATAATAAAAAATAGAACAGATCTCAGCCTGGATCAAGAAAAATATTTTAGACATATTTATGAGCTCTAGATCTATGGCAGTTATAAAATAAAAGGCTGGCTTGAAAGAGGGGATGAGAGAAAGACAAAGAGAATGAGAGCAACAGAGCAAGAAGAAGGGGGAATGCAAAGTGGAAGAGAGGAAGAGACATAAACAGGGAGAATCAAGGAGAAACAGGGAGGAACAGAGAAAGTGAAGAAAAGGGATATATTTTCAAATAAAAGAAAATGTACAAACCAAGATATTTTAATCCATTAATTCAAGGTATTTTTGAGTTGGGTAACTTATCAAAATGTACTGTTTCACTGGTTTCAATGAATCAGCATATTCTTCTTTAAAAAAAAGTTATTAAAATATCCTAAATGCACTGCTCTACAAATAACCCTCTGTTCTGCTTTGAAGTGTTCCTTCAGTCATTATGCAGAACTTGCATAATGA
This sequence comes from Neopsephotus bourkii, assembly GCF_033783945.1. Taxonomy (NCBI): domain Eukaryota; kingdom Metazoa; phylum Chordata; class Aves; order Psittaciformes; family Psittacidae; genus Neopsephotus; species Neopsephotus bourkii. The sequence goes on from NW_026902293.1 coordinate 5,292,636, forward strand.
GATAGACTGCAAGCTGTCAATAATACTGCAAGCTTACAGGAACAGAAAATCAGGGTATATTATGGCTTTGTTAACATTGCTGGAAATAAATTCTCTAAATCAAGAGATTCTAAAGCTTTTATCTTTATTATTTTCCTGATTTTAAGAGATAAGGAAATGCAAAGATAATCTGTCTATAGATTCTGTGGACTGACAGAAAAACATTTAGCAAGTTCTACTAACTGCAGGTAATCAAAGAACTGCAGTTCCTGGGAGTTTATGATTAAATGTTCAGATACATTGTTTTTGCCTGCATGGTGATTAGCACATAGGCATATATAGATTCAAAAATATGGATAAATAAATATACCCCAGGTATCAGCTGTATTAATATTAAACCATTTCAAAACAATTAGCAGTCCATAAAGGTACGTTACATCATATTTACAAGCTTCAGCAATACATAACTTTCATACAATTAAAATGTTTTTATTTTCCCTCAATTTTGGAGACAAAGCAAACACGGGAGAAAAGCCACCTAAGGCTGCAAAAAGTTTGAAGAAATCCTAAATAGAGGAAAACAAGAGGTTAGAACTAAAAATGCTTGGCTGTTTTTGCCATCTTAAACTATAGACACTTCTGCTTTTCCAGATATAAACATGAACCTGCAAGAAGGCAGCTATTCTATGGATCATGTGTGGATGTGAAGAAACAAAGATGAAAGAGTATGCAAGCTTGTCTGCACAGAAACTGCAAAAGTGCCTGGAATATTAGGGGAACACAGAAGCCAAGTATCTATTAGGAAGATCACAGCTGAACCCGAGTAGAAACAAATACTGAGATTCCATGCAATATTAAGTGAAGAGAAATAATTCTGCAACTTCGTAAGTTTATACCACAATATAGAGAAACACAGAAAGGAGACAAATAGTTCAAAGAGCAACAGAACTGTGAAAATTACAGTTTGGTTTGGTTTTTTTTTTTTTAATTTACAATGAATTTTCTTCTATTACACATGCTCAACCTTTTATGCTTAGCTTAAGATGCTTGTACAATCAAGTTTCTTTCCAGCAAACATTAACCTTTTGTAGGCAAACACAAAAATTACTCCATTTTTATGTCTTCACATGCATATGTTTTCATTCCATTTATTTAAGGGCCCATCATCTCAGAAATTAAGAACAATTCTGTCCAGTAAGCAAGAACCACAGACAGGTCTCAAGTGAATAAGGAATGCCTTTGAAAAGCCTTTTTCTGCTGAAAACTAAAACATTTGCTGAGCACGTCAGAGGAAGCTGTGTCTGTTGGATTCCCAGCCACAGCATATTTCTTCCTTGATGAAACAGGATGAATGGCAGAGAGGATGATGAGCAGAGATAAAACTTGAGTTCTGGTACTGCAATTTCAGCCCAAAGTCTGCCCTGTGAAGGAGGAGATACAAGAAGCTGCTAAGGAAAGGGAAGACAAATCCTTCCTTCTGCTTATGTATGTCCAGACCTGGAATTTAGAAAGACCAATAAGGAAGGAGAACAGTAGCTGAATCCAGAGAGAGAAAAGGCAGTAACGACTCCTATATAGCAATTACAAATGTCAGAGATAAACCAGAATGGCCTTATCAGTGAAAGAGAAAGATGGCTGATCTTTTGAAATTCTTCTGAAAAATCCCTGCAGAATGAACAGTAAGAAGCTGGCCTTGAATCTCCTAAAATTTTACAGAAGCATTAAATTAGTGTTTATATAATTAATTACATTAATTAATGTAACCAAATCAATACAATGCATGACAGTATTGCACATTTTCCCCATCCAAAATTCTGTGTTTCACTGTTGTGCTTCAGAGTTTGCATCCTATATCATGGTTCCTACATTTTCCTTAATTTTAGAAACTGTCCTACTTACAACCACTGCTCTTCTGTCTGAGAACGACAAGATGTGGTTCTATCCATCAACACTGTTCGGCGTCAGAGTGAAGTTTGGTGAAATGAACCTTCTACCCCCAGGTGTGATGGATTGGAGCTGAAATACCTGAGTTGCATCCACAGTTGCCATGCCCTCCTACTCCTACTAAGAGCCGACATGTTCAGAAAGTGATCGAGATGTAGTGAGAGATTAGCAGATATTGCTCTAACAGATCATGTTTTCTGAAGGTTCTGGAGAAACAAACTAAGGAATGCTGGAGAGGTTCTGGAGAGCTGATCTAGCAGAAATGAACTTCTTCCTTTTTCAGTTTGCCTAATAGAGAGAGAATCTAACAAAAATCTAACGAAAAAGATATTCTTACAGGGCCAAAAATTTTCTGAGCTCTCCCAAACAATCAGCTTCAGAAAAATAAAACACTAAAAAATGCACAGCAAGAACTTAATATGACCAAGATGAATAATGAAAAGTGACTTGACACTCTTTACTTAAAAGTCTTCTACATTCTGGTTTCTGACTATGAATTATTTAAAAGGTGTTTGGAAAACATCATTGGTTATGGGAAAAAATATGCATCTCTAAAGAGATCACGTCTTTGTGGACAGGTTCCTAACTTATTATTTCAATATACTAACTCAGGGGTGCTAAGATACTGAAACAAGAAAAAGTAATTTTAAGAAGTTTATTTACACAGTTGTTTTGTGTTCTTTTTTTTCCCCCTTCTGAATGTGATGTAATATAGCACAGCATGGGGGGGCTAAAGAATTATGCCAGCAGCCTGAGACACAGCAATTGCCAGACAACTAGCATCTAAATTCAACAGTATTTATAATCTTTCTTCTAATGGCTAGTTCTCACCATGGAGAACTCCAGGGACAGTAACTTGCTGGTAAGCCCAGTGCTGGTACTCAGTCTAGGCTTCAGTGACTACTTATCTACAGCTTTTGAGATCTGCCTGCCCTGGCTAGAGCAGGTAAGTATATGTATATACAAGCTGCACAGCCCTTCAGCAGGTTGTGTCCTCAGTGCTGGGTTTTGGGAAGCACTAGTATAGCTTATTTAAGTTCCAGCTAAAGTTTCTCAGTTCCCAGTGAAAGCAAGCTGTGAGCACAGCCATACTCGTTACTACAAAAGCTCTCTCTCATTGGAACTGATTAAGAAGAAACCATACCAAGTATTTCTGCAGATGAAGCACTGGCTGAGCAAAGGAGCAACATTACAAACATTACATTTTCAGGATCTAATTTGTATGATTCTTTTCACTGCTCTCCACTACACATATGATCCAACTCTATTTATACCAAAGTAGGGACAGTAGGGACTGCTTAATCAGGCCAGTCTAATGTATGGGCAGTTATCCAAAGCCACATGTTTTCTAAATTCTGTATGAGCAGAGATGGAGCTTAAGAGCTCTGTAGGGATCAGAGCTGCTAACAGACTTCTAAGGAGGGCTCTAGGGACTGGTATGTGCATAATGAGAAAATCTGGATATTTAGTGTGAAGAACTGTCCCAGTCCATTCTAGCCATGGGATAAATTGTGTAGCCTGTGATTTTCCCCTTTTTGTTATTCGTGTGGCTGAAAGTGGTTCAGAAGGGGGAGATCTGGACAACCTGGTCAAGCACGCTGTTGGGAAGTGCTATTATATAGGCAAATTTTCTTGCCAGATCCCACCTCTTCAGGCTAGAGCATTATGTCTGCAGACTACATCCTTATTTATTCCCATGTGTTACATTTGAACATCATATGCATATAGTGTGTGTACATATCTATGTACATATTAAGTGTGTGTTTACATATGTACATACATACACAAATTTAGAACACATCTACTAAAACAAAGGGGTCTAGAGAAGCTTTAAAATTCTGGATTTATAAAAGAAGAAAAAAAATTCTTCCAAAATACCTCATTCAATGTTTTCTTCTATTGTTCTTTCTGTCTAAGTAAAAGTGCTTCCACTATATTTAACATACTGATGTCTGAAGACATCCTTGGTGTTTACCTTTAGTTCTAATCCAGTTGTTCTGTTACTGAATCAGTTTAGAAAAACATCTCTGTTCAGGAAAACACTGAAGCATGCACTTCAGTACATTCTTAAAAGTAAGTGACTTTTTGAACCAGCCTAATAATTTAAAGTAGTATTAATAAACATTCCTTAACAAACAATCCAATTTGGTATGTGTTTACAGTGCAGTGCTGCTCTGATACTTTCATGTTTCTTTGCTTTTACCACAAAGATGACAAACAGTGGGACATAAAAAGACGGTTTCATATTTTTGATAGTCGAGGCTTAAGATGGCTTTTGAAGAGCCTCATTTTCAGAAGCACACCACTTCAGAAAATCAAGTTCACAATGAAAGAGCAGACCTCTAGCACCCTACATCAGTAATTTTTTTGGAAAACTTGACCTGCTCTTCTAGGCAAACCATTATATCCATAGCAATATATAATTCATCTTCCAGCTTGCCACTGCAGTTTTGTAACTACTGATTGAATTGTGAACAGTTGTTGGAACTGGTCACAAGTGGTATGTGTGTATGAGTATGCACACGTCTGTGTATGTGTATGTGTATGAGGTACAAAACAATGTTTGCCCATGCAAAGAGTCCTCTCTTTCCTCAAGGCTCAGTCACAAAAGGCTCGGGGAGTGCAAACAGAGATTTTCCTAAAACACTTTCCACCACTTATCTGTCTTTATGCAAAAAGCATGTGTGTTACATTCAAGAATTGGATCAATTCGGTAACCAAACACTTCAGCAGTGGTACAAAGAAGGACTGTGGAAACCGTCCACCAGTCTTGCAGCCTGACCCCTACACCAGCAATCCCAGTTGGGCTCTAGTGCAGAGCTAGATATTGTTCTGTTCTTGACAGTGGCAGGGTGAGGGCATTGCCACTTTCTGCATCAGCACTCCCAGCTGTGCACTCCCCCTTTCCCACTGCTTCCTCAGCTTGAGAGCTGAGGGCCTGCACATAATTTGGAGAGCTGCTTTGATACCCAGGCATTTTACTCCTGTAGTTCAGCAAATACTACCACAACCAGTGATAGATGCATAAGGACAAGAGCACAAAGAAGGAATAAACAACAGAGAGCTGTGTAAGGGGATGGGGAAAAAGCAATGTTGTCACTGAGAAAAGACATACAGAACTTTATATTAAAATTTATATATAACTGGTCATACTTTACAACAGCTTAGGAATTATCTGCACCTCCCAAGTGACATAATTTAACAAATGCCCTGAAGAACCAGCTTAGTTCAGGAGTGCTTAGAAGAGAAAAAAATCTAAATGCATTTGATATGTAAATCTAACCAGCTCTCTTTGCCACACAAAAGGAATTTATCCCCTTTTAAAATTTTTAGCTTTATAATGGCAGTGGCATTCTTAGGGACATCTCAAATTCAGAACTCCCCATTTTGTATAAATATGTTAGCTTAATAGAGTAGGGCTGGCCATAAATAAATAAGTAATAAAAAACTGCTAAGATTTTAAATTTCACACTTGTTTCATACCAGAGGAAAAAAATTACATTTCTCATATGTTCACCATACACACATACATGCAGCCAACAGAGCACCTTACTCCCGCTAAGTTTTAATACAGCCTTCTTAAATCCAATACAGCTTCCTTCCTCTCAGAAATGAAAAAACAAAGATGCCATTGCAAGCCATGGTTAGCCTGATGTTGTAGCTACTCACATAACCTCTCCCGCTATGAGGATAGCATTTGGCAAGTCTTTGTTGAGAAACTGCATTTAGTTTGTGGCACTGTCACAAAACTAGACTGGAAACACAGCCCTTCTACTAATACACCAATAAAAATCCCAAGCTAAAAATATTAAAGGTGACGTCGTTCAAATATTCCTCCTACACACATGAAACCTAAAATAGCCTTAAGGACTGCTCTTCATTAAAGTTCCATTAAATGGGCTGTTACAATAAATTAGCAAATTACTTCTTAGAACCACAGCACATGGTTCCAGTCAGAATAATGCAGAAGGCATGACTTACATTAGGCAGATTTTCAAGCCTGTTATCAAAACTATCATTCATGTTATGTCTAACAAGAATCCTGCAACATTATAATTTAAGCGAACTTAGATATTGTTACAAGGAATGCAGTTTGGTTTTAAATTGTCTTTGTTATGTAGAAGATAGTTTGCATTGATGTACACATCTCTACTGAGTTCAGTCAAATCTGCAAGATAAAGGCTGTCTGGAGCTAAACAAAGCCCTGCCTGGAGTCCATAGGTCTACTCCCTACATTTTTTGGCTCAGGCAGACAGGAAAAAAACAATATGCCTCTCTTATCTTCATGACAGTAAACTCTGAGCTAGATTTAAGATCCTCAATCAATCAAAGACAATTCTTGCCTCAGAGATGTTACTCAGCTTTACTGTGATTCTGGCCAACCTCCTCACATGAAGACATCAGAGCCAGAGTTTTAGCTATCCCTGCTATCAACAATGTCCAGATAATGCCAGACAAAACCACCTACCATCAGGTAGGGTGAGAACATATAGGTTTATAGGCACTATAGATTTACAGTGCTTATGCACAAGGCTACTTTCATTCTCTGGAGTATAGCTTTTGAGGGGAAAAAGTAAGACAGACTGCCTCCTCCTAAGGTGCTCAGATCAGTTTCAAGCCAATAAAATCTGAGCAACGCTTAACAACATACAACCCTTACTTTCCTCATACTGACCCCTTGCTTTTGTGCATGGGAATGCATGCCTAGCTCTTGTCTGATCAGCTTACAGAGCATGTATAGACTGTGATCCCCATCAGCTCCTCACTGGCTGCTGATGAGAAACACTGCTTTCTAATTAACCTGCTGAGAGTCTTGAATTTTACCAAAGCATGTATCAATAGGATAACAATGCCAAATGTTTCCTCTGAAAAAAGTGGAAAATGACTTATTAAACAGCTTGAGCACACACTGTATTCCTTTTTATCTCAACCATGGAAGGTCTTCAAAGCTAAGGTCTCTCCCTGCTACACACTGAGTGCATGGGCTACACTCAAGGGACACTTGGCTACTAACCTTAGATGAAGAAACAAATACATACTAAAGTTGTGAGGAGCTGAGGGAAATTATGGTAAGTAGCAATCACAGTCAAGTACATTTCTAATACTTGCAAGGTTTCTTGGAGACATCATGGATGGCATGTGCCCTCTTGCTTGTGCATCTGATTAACAGCTCTCTAGATCAGTGGGATTTTAGTGCAGGAGAGCAAGTGGAGCCGATAACGTGGTCTTGTACCACTCACCAACTTCTCATCCCTTCTTGGTTAAATCAGTTCACTTCAGTCCTTTTCACCTCACTTTCCCTTGCTTCTACCTATTAACTTCTGATTCAAAGATGTACTTGGGCATCTAACTGCATGTGTGGGAAATTTCTGTGTGTAATATTCTCAGGATATGCTAGTTTAAGACTAAATGGGAAGCATTAACACCCTCTAAAAAAGAAACACCAAACAACCAAAACCAAAAAAAAAAAAAAAAAGAAAATAAACCCCAGGATTCAATCCATCACACTCAGTTTCTGTAGAAGCTGGGATTAGAGTCTCGGCTGAAGTAAACCAATGACAGTAGGCAGGAACTGAACTTGGAACTCCTTTCCTTACACTTCAAAGCGGTTACCCCATTTAACTAAGCTTAATAGGACCCACATTGGTTTTACCTTAATGACTCCTTGCATGGCTTATCCACTCTCAGAGAGAAAAAGAGCAGTGGTGGAGATGGAGTTGGCAGCAGTGTGGAGAGCCAGGAAGGCTTTCATAGGCCAATACCCTAGGATGAACCATCACATTTTAGAGTGCGCTATGGACATGAGCTTCTAAGACACTGAGAGAGATGCTTTGCTTTAAAGGGTGAAACAAAAACAATTAAGTACATCTGCCTGCAAAACTATAACAAATTAAAAATGCTCAGTGTCATAATTTGCAGGATGACTGTGAAACTAACATTTTCCTGGGAGGTAAAGGGAACACCTTCCACTTAGTTCTGTAGTTTACCCTCATTTGCATGAAACAACAGATACTCTTCTCACTTAGACTTTGCTCCCTACAAGGAGCAATTCATCCACCAACTACTTCTTAGAGATGAACCTCCTCCTAGAAGTGCCTGTCTCTCTCTATCTACTGTAGAGGAGATCCACTCTGGATCGTTTCTAGGCAGCTGCGGTCTGGCAAGGTGGATCCCTGGTTTCCTTAACCCCCATTCCTAGGGTCACATCCAGGTCTAAAACCTGAAAGATGTAGGGTCATTACACTTGACACAAACGTAGGAAGAAACACCTGATTCCAGGGCCAGAGGCTTAGTAGACCTTCTAGTGCAATTTCTAAGCTGACAGTCCTGTCTTTGCTGCTTTAATGACTTTTATGGAGATGTGGTCTCTGCAGCTACTGATAGGACAAAACCAATTTTCTTCATCTTGCATTCACAGCACTTCCTTTAGAGGAATTATGTCTTTTCCTGGTTTAAACAAATAAAATAGTATTTGGGTTATATGTTTCAGATGATTAAAACACATTCACTTCTGATACTGCTTATTCCCTGCAACAGGAACTGAATTTTTCAGATTATGCACATAGCTAAAAACCCATAAATTTTGTCATTCATATCCGTAAGCAGCATGGCAAGCTGGCAAAAGCTATTATGTTTCAGTTACACAAGTGTGCTAAATTACTCAGTCAACTGACATCTGGCATGAACTATAAATTGCTCTCAAAATTCTTTTCGAAAGATTATTATATTATTATTAATTTGCTGTGTATGTCAAAGCATATCACACACACAGCAATCCTGAAATTAATTAGCATTTTCAAGTATCACACTGAAAAGGCCCACAAAGCCAGCAGAAATAATCTCCAAGATACTAGCAGGTTATGTGCTGCTGGCACAACTTGCCTTCAACATTATTTCCTTCAATCCATTTTTAAGAATAAAACACAAGAAACTTTTTTTTTAAACAACCTCTTTGTCTCATATCCTTGACTATTACAAATTAGGCTCAGAGGCTAAGATTTCATTTGCAATTTATACTCAGTAAATACAAAGCACTTAGAAAATTTACACTATTTTTTACTCACTTTCTAGCAATTCAAAGCACCACGATAAGACACTCAGTTAAACAAAGGAGCGCAGAGAACAGCTTAAATATTTAAGCATTATTTAGAACATAGGGCTCCATTCTGGATTTACTGTTGTACTTCAAAATACCTAGACAGGAAAGCTGAGCAATATTTCACTATTATTCAATAAAATTTCATATATAATTTCAATATAATTTCAAATAAAAAAATCATTCAGAGCATAAAAGCAAAGGTTAAATACAACACTGTTTTATTAACATGCCTGATGAGAATGAGATTTCACCCAAAGCCCCTCAGTTGAAAGATCAAAAGCTGCAGTAAAAATTCAGACCCTTGGAGAAGTTTGAGTACACCTGAATCACAGTTGCCTGGGAAGTTTCACTGATTTCTCCTTGCAGCACTTGCAGCACAGTCACGGAAATATCACATGAAATCCTTTTCCCAGCCATGACTGTAGCAGACAGCTCAAGACAGCAGGAGTGAAAGTATGCAGAAAACCCAAATTTGGCAGTTCCTGCTTCCAGGATTTTGGATTTTGCAAATTACTTCAAATGTATTTAGCAACAACCCTGGGATATGTTCTAGAAAAGAGGTGCTGAATCCCCCACCCACCAAGTTGTCGCATGCTTCATAGCATTTACCACCCATCTCTGTGCACCACTGAGTACAGTTTTTCATGAATATAGAAAGCATAACCTTTAAATAAATAAAGGATAATTAACTCTCTTCTACTCAGTAACTAAACCTTGGGGAAGGGTGTGGGGTTTCTGTGTGTGTTTCTTCAGTCTAGTCTCTAACCTTTGCCTGGTGACTGAATCATAGAATGGTTTGGGTTGGAAGCAACCTTAAAGCTCACCTAGTTCCAACCCACCTGCTATGGGCAGGGCACCTTCCACTTAGATGAGGTTGCTCAAAGGCCAGCCCAGCTTGGCCTTGACACTGCCAGCAATGGGGCAGCCACAGCTTTTCTGGACAACCTGTGCCAGGGCCTCACCACCCTCACAGTACAGAATTTCTTCCTAATGTCTAATCTAAATCCAGCCCCTTTCAGTTTAAAGCCATTCCCCCTTGTCCTATCACTACGGGACCTTAACAGCTGCAGCAGATAATGTTTGGTGCGTGCGACTTCTGTGTTTCTTGCATAAGGATTTCTTCATCTCATCCTAAAGAAAACCAATTCATGTGCTCTGAGACCACCCTGTACCAACACATGCTAAGGTCATAATATCACTCCTGGATACCACTGGAACAGAGGTTCCTGTTATGCAGACTGACAGAAGTCCAGAAGAAAACAAGGAAAAATTTGACAATATGAATATATTCTTCAGCTTCCAACTTTGTATCTTTTGAATCATACGTAAATAAACTGGCTAATGCCACCTAAAGCAGCCACTATGCCCATGCTCACAGTTGTGATGGATGTGTAAGGGGAATCATAGAATAATTTGGGTTGGAAGGGACCTCCAAAGTTCATGTAGTCCAACCCCCCTGCAATGAGCAAGGCCACATTCCACTAGACCAGGTTCCCCAGAACCACATCCAGCTTGACCCTGAATGCCTCCAGGGATGGTGCATCCACCACCTCTCTGAGAAGCCTGTGCCAGGATTTCACAATCCTCATTGTAAAAGCTTTCTTTCTCACGTCCAGCCTGAATCTCCCCTCTTTCAGTTTAAAACCATCACTCCTCATCCTATCGCAACAGGCCCTGCTGAAAAGTCTCTTCCCATCTTTCTCATAGGCCCCTTTTAGAACTGAAAGGCCACAATAAGGTCTCTGCAGAGCCTCCTGTTCTCCAGGCTGAACAAGCCGAACTCTCTCAGATTTTCCTCACAGGAATGGTGCTCCATCCTCCTGATCATTTTTGAATGAAGGAAAAGAGTGAAGGGCCATTTCATTCTCCTGCATGTTTCTGACACACTGCCCTGCAGTCACACACGTGCTCAAAAACAGCATGCTCATTTTCAGGTGCCTGTGATGTAAAATACTGATACTAGAAACCTTCTTTGTCAGTGAGGCAGGGAATGTAAGTGCCTACCTGCACTGACTACTGGCAACATGGGGCCCAAACGAATTTATTTCTCTCTGAGCAAGTGAGTGAGAAACTTTTCTGCGAATGTATTAAGAGTTGGCAAACCCTGTGCTCCCGTACCCTGCCAGCTTTTGGCCCGCCCCTGTGACATGCACTCTACTCCAGGCACCGTGGACTCACGCTCTGCACCCGGGGCAGCCGGCGCCGTTCCGGGAGGAAGAAGCAAGCGCCCGGCCCCTTTCCCTTTGGCGGCCCCGTCAGAAAAGGCACCGAGCGGAGCTGCGGGAGGGGAAGCGCCAGTGCTCCCCAGCTCCGCTGCCACACTCCCGGCGTTACCTAGCGGAGACTGCCCGCCCCGCCAACACCTCTCCCAGCCCGGTCGCATGGTGCCATCTAGTGACCAGTGCTCGGACTGGCACCGGCACGCACCGGCACGCACCGGCAGCGCACGAACCTCACCGGCACAAGCTGCCAGGGGGCTCGCCCCCTGCATCCCCATAGCTACTGCTGGGAGGGAAAACAGCAAACCAGCCCCATACCATCTTCAGCTTCTAGATAATGTGGTTATTTAGCAGTCCCAGAAAGGCCCTAGTGCCAATGCTAACCAGGCTCAAAACAATTACAGATTACAAATAAAAAATTACAACTTTTGCAAATGACAAACTAGTATGGCGCAGGATTTAAGCACAGTATACTTCACCTGGCAGCACCAGTGCAAGCCAGAGTAACAGAAGGTTTTATGTTTATATAGCTCAGGCTATGCCAGATAGTTTCACATAGAGACAAATTGTCCAAGACAAGTTTTACTTGCTGGAGTTCATGAAGACTTTTGTGGTCTGCTGAGTGATACAGAAGCCAAAGTACAGTTAACCAAATAACCTGTGAGTAAGGCATCTAACATTAGCCTAAAGGTACTGGGGAATTAGTCAGGTAGGGAAAGTTTTTTATCATCTGTCTGGCTTTTTATGCTTGTAGGATTTACATTTTCAAGCCACAATTCAAAAGTTCATTTACTTTTAAGTGGAGTGCTTGACTCTTGTATATTCAAGTGATGTCAGACACTGGGGCTTTTTAAATGGGGGGGGGGGGGGAAAGTCCCTTCACAATCACAAAATCAAAAGAGCTTGTAATAATTAATTTGACTTAAAAGATTAGGGCAATCAAGTTAGTGTGCCCTTTTACAGGAGTTTAAAATTATCCAACCATGGCCCCACATGTTCAGAAAAGTCTTTCAACTTGTTCTTCCATAAGCATCCAAATAGCCACGCTTCACAGTTTTCAATGAAGTTTACAGCATTTTGCTATTTGTCTGACTGTCAGCGGGCAGCATTCATCCAGCAGCAGGCAGATACATTAAGAGAAGGCAAAATTAGAGAGTCATGGAGAACTGAGAACTCAGCAGCTGTTTCCCCTTGAATTATCTACTTAGGAGTCCCTTCTCTGCATGCTTGACATGGGAACAAAAGAGGCTGCCGTCCCTCTTCCCAGCCGTGGCTGACAACCTGTGACAGACTATCTGGCAAGCAGCAGACCCATTACTGGGTTACTGGGAAGGCTCAGGAGACATCTATGATGCCACTTTCAGGCAGGGCCCTACACCTGCTAAAAGGCTGGATAATTCCCATTAGGGCTTTTTGGTGAAATGCCCTCTTGGGGTTTCTGTATGTTTTATTTAGTACTTTTACATCAAGTTGCTTAAGTGACTGTACAAAGACATGAAGCATGTCTCTATCTCTTGAGGGACACATCTCCTGAGATCACCATTCAGGGCCCTTCAAGCTGTCCTGTCTTTCATATATAGCTCATCTCTCAGCTGGTGATGAAGGGTAACCTCTTTTGGCATTTTCTTCATCTGATCTGGACAACCCGGGAGTATGCATGAGTTAACTTCCTGCAGCTCTACATCCTGATTGATGCTTTGTGGCATCAACTGGATCCTCCCCTCAAGATATGAAAGCCTTGTCACATGTTGACAGACCTTATTGTTACACAGAGTAACCTGAGTTTTATTCTGAAAAATATGCTTTGTCTGGCCAACATAATTAACGTGAGCAATGGCCTTTCTGGTTAAAATTCTTTGTCAAAGTTTTTCCAGAGTTTCAAAGGCATCCATAGTCATTTTCAGTTCTCAGCTTTGAAACTGCAAAAATATTCTTTTATGTGAAATGTTATTTTATTGTTTCCAAGACATGCTTTGCAAGAACATAAATAAGGGTGGACCATGCTGTAACCATTAAGGCTGCTCAAGGATGACCATTCATTTGAGAAGACAAGGGAAACAACACGAAATGCGAAAATGTTCATCATAAAAACCAGAAAATATTACAGACTTCATGAAAATCACCAATTTATTTTTTTTTAAAGTCAAACTAGGACTGGTTTTTAACTTTTAACCATCTGACAGACTTGCACACACAAAATAAAGGCACGTTTTTGCATTATATGGCCCAGTGATGCTATTTGGCCTCTGCAACAGAAACGACATAGTTTGTCTGGGAATATGAGTAGAAGACATTTTCTCTGGCTGCCCACAGGATGACAGAGCTGGTCATAAAGATAGCCAAGAACCTGGCAGTAAAACAGCCTGCAAAGAGCCGCTACCTGGCAAAGTTGGGCTACTGTCATATTCACAACTGAACAGCAGATAGAATAGCAAGCGATGTGCCAGAAAATAAGGATTCTGCTTCTCCAGATATATTTACACACAGAAGAGCATAGAAAAAGCAGCCAAGAGCAAATTAACCTAAGCAGACGGCCTACGCTGACAGTGACACAAAAGAGGTAGACTCAGGTGAGTGCTTTATGTGCAACCATGTAAGTCACACCAAACAACTGCATGTTAATACTAGACCCCAAGCTTTTTGTTATTACTGTTTTAAAGGGCTTCATTCTTACTAGAAGGGATTCAGAGGATAAGTCCAATACCTAGGCCTAGTTTCCAGAAAGATTTCTGATTATAGTTTGCTCAATTCTTACATATTCTCAATAAGGTCTTAAGCACCACTGGACTCAAGAGAAAAAAGACCAAAAAAGTGTAAAAAAAATTTACTGTGGATCTATATATGCAGTCACCATCACAGATTACTTTAGTTATTCGTGCCCACAATTACCTCAGCACTAACTATGCTGGCAAGAATTGGCGATGATTTTAAACATCCTGAAACACACAGTCCTGACAAACAAATTTGCTCTGCCAAATTCAATCCCAGGTAATAGATTATAAATAAAAAGCCAATAAACCCAATCTACCTACTTTCTAACAGCAAACGGGGAGGGCTGAAGTTCCCCTCCAGCTTGTGCTCGGTACCGTTCTTATCCAAAGGTTCACCCTAGAGACATCTTGCCTTCTTTTCACCTTTCTTTTGTGTCTGTTTTTTATGTTCAAATGAAATGTCAGTCTCCTATTTTAAGATGCAGTTTATGCAAGATAAACCTTTCAGTTAACTACACAACATTTGAAAAGGCTGACTCTAGGAGGATTCCAGGTTCTCGTCCTAGATGCCCCCCACCACTTACTTAATCAAGTCTGTAAAAAGAAAGTTCACAATGTGACAACTGTGTTCATTTTGGTCACACCCCACCCAACCATATGCTGTTTTTTAGCAAACATGGAATTTTTGCACTCTGGCAATATGTTGGAGTTTTTTGGGTTTTAAGTGCTGAAATCAAATTACTTCTGGTGTGAAAACTGAAACCACCTCCAGCAACATGTAAGAATTTCTGAAGTTGTTGCAGATTCCACAATATTTTGGGTGTCGAACAGAGGAGCTGTACCTCTTCTTTCCTGCTTTCTTAGACCAGTTTACAACACAGAGAGACTTCAACTAACTCACTTAGGACACAGCTATCTACACAGCATACTGCAGTATGACATGAGCATGGTTCAGCTTTGGGAATATTTAGCCCTGTTGAAGGCAAGCTAAGACAAAGCAGTAACATAGCAACATTTTGCTCGATTGTTTGGTTAAAACATGCAAGCAGAAAACATGGACAGTTGCAAGTTGTTTATTCAAAACTTCTGAATTCCTTGTTTGTTTTGCATGAACAAGGTAATGCATGATGAAGGCATCAAAAGAGGATCTGGGGTTTTCAGTGAATCTATCTAGAGTTTAAACACATCCTTATATAATTCAGAGAAGGAGGAAGCAGAACTGGTAGTGCAGTTCACGCCTTCTTCAGACACCAAGTTTTCAATATCCAAAGACATTAATAAATCATTGCTCATTGCAAAGTGGCTGCCATGTTTAGCATAATGATTTTAGCTTAAATATATTAATTTCTCTTTAAACTTGGAATTTCTAAAATTACATTTATATATTGTGCATATTTTGATAACACAAAACCCACTCTGAATTATGGAAATGTTTCCGCTGGGCCTGGTATGTATATAAAATATACTTGTTCCATTTAAAAATTTTAAACAGTCAGTTATACCATATTCAGATAGCATGTGATTTATAGCTCAAATTACACATATCCAAGAATCTTATAAACTTTATTGTACTTACTTAACCATGTACCACCATAGAGATGCATTTAACAAGTACTTTAGGACAGAAAAAAAAACAGAAAAAGAGCTTCCAGTTCCCTGAGCTAAGTCTGTACCAGTCTGTCCTCCAGGTAAAAGCCAGGTTTCAGTAGGAGGCTGCCAAAGAGCTCAGATTCTAACACACATTAAAAAAAAGATTTTGTCTCGCAAGGCTGCAGTTCCTCATCTTTCAGTCCACCCATTTTGAGTTGCATAGGAACATCTCTCTTCTGCATCCTCAACTTTTCCCTTTTTCCCTCCATCTTTGATTCCCACTGTTGCCAAAACCACCTTGATATTGCCACCAAAAGAGACTTGAAACACTTCCCTAGCCTCTAACAGCTGAAAGCCAACTAACCTACTCCTTAAATAATCCCACTGGACAAAAGAAGGCATGTTTCATTCCTCCTCTTTCAGAGTCCTCTCCGAATAATGGACTCATCTATGATGTGGATTTCTACCTCAGTCAGTACAATACAGATTTCAACCTTTTCAACTACTGCTGTCCCTTGTCCTGCTATGTATACAAGACCTAACTTCTCTACTTTCTGTCCCTTCACCATGTGAGACCTGCAGAAAGCAGGTTAATTTCTCTTTTTCTTTGGTTCTGATGTTCCCTCTCTTCCTTTCAGTTAGGCTATTTCTCCTACGTCATTGTGGCTTCATATACCTAAAATCTTCTGAGCTTTACTACAGTAGTACTCTTGACCCAGGCAAAACCAGGGGTCCTGCTATACTGTCTTTCTAACATCCATACACAGTCTTTCCAACATCAGCCATTGAGGAGCTGTCCTGTAGGCCTTATGAACAAGGTTTCCACCCTGTTTACTAACCTGCTCAACAAAGCTCTTCTCAAAAGCCAGCCGGACCGCAACGAGTCAGAATCAGTGTTGTAATTATATTTCTTCTTGAGTTTTTATGAATTACCATCACTACATTGCTGTTTATTAAAAAGGTTTGTCTTCTTGTTTGGCTGTTTTTTGGTTTTGGGGCTTTTTTGTCTGCTTTAATGATATACGGTACTGTATAAAAAAGGAAAAGAATTGTATATTTTGGGAGCTATTCATTGAAAGTTCTCAGGGTAGGTAAGGGCAAGTATAATTTTCATTAGCTCTGAAAAATGCAATATGCTCCAGGTAAAACTTCAATTACCCTCTGTGGAGTGCGATTTGGGTTTTGGGTTTTGTTGGGTTTTTTGTTTTTCAAGAAGGGAAATAAATACTTTCCTCCCCCAAACCAAACTTTAAATCAAAGCTTCCTCCCAGATGCTCAGATATTCCTTGTATAAGCTTTAACTACACACAGCTGTGTATTTTTTAGCTAAAGACTCACACCAGCCTCTTTTAGTATTCCCCCAGCATCATGAACCAGCAGACATCAGTATGTGGCTCTGGATAGGTTGGTAACGCCAGCTTAGGAGGGTCAGGAAAATTGTGGCAGCCCCTTCCACTTCTAGGAAAACCCAAGTATGGGTCTGAAGTGTTTTTCAGACTCTGAAACATTACTTTATTGGATTCTAAATATAAATGTTTATTATGATTTGTCGTTTCAAGCACACAGCATTATGCATTGGCGTGTTATGGAGCCAAAGGAAGGCCTATTGACAATATAGAATGATATCTTTCCTCCATTTGAATGTTCAGAACTACCTTTTGACTATTAGACATATGACTATATTTCCTAAATTTGCATAAAATGAGAATCACACAGATGGACAACACATGCTTCCCATAAGTCCAGTGTGAAAATTACTCTATCACTTGTCGTTGTACCCAATCTTTCCACATTTCTGGCAATTCACATCTTAAACAAACAAGAATTGTGACAAGCAAAACAGATGGTCTCTCCTCCTCCTTCCTAAAAAGTTCCAAAGGCAGATTTCCCAAAATTCTTGCTTTATAATCGTGCTGTTCTACTTGTCACAGCAGTTTTGAGAGAACTTTCAGTAATACACAAATAGCAGGCCTAAGACCCTTTTACACCAGGGTCCTGGAAAACTTGCCTGTGAGTGCAAAGAATCTGTGCAGGGAATGAGCAAAAGCCCCCAGATCTTCTAGGTGAATTTCAAGAGGTGTCAGTCAAATAATTTAAAGCAGCCTTGCTATTCAGAGTCTAAAAGGTAGATTCTGTTTCTTTCTCCATTTATAAACTAGAGTGTTAATTGGTGTGTGGCATCAGCTCATTATTCAGCATGTAGGAGCTTGATCAAACCTTCATATTTGCAAAGGAAAAAAGGTCTTGCAACAAAGGGCACTCCTAATCAGTGGCACATGAACCTTTTCATTGGGAGCATTCACAATGGATATACAGCTAATACTGACTGCCTCCCATTGTGGTCTCAGAGCGTATAAATCTTCTAATTTCTCTTATATCTCCACCCATGTGGTCTTCTGCTCAAATGTACCAACTGTGGCTACAGGTATCTATCCCCCACACAGGAAGAGCTGTGCAGCGTTTAGAATGATGGGATAGGCAAATGAACTTTGGAAGTGTTATGTTGACAGGGACCACTACATGGCTGTAACTTATGAATTAGCTGATTATGAGCAAACAATGTCAGATGTGGAGAAATGTTCCAGGAAACCATGAACAAAACCTCAGAAAATAAACTGTAAAAATATGACCAAGAGTAACCAAGTTCTGTCTCTAAGCAACAACCTGAAAAACCAATCCCTTGCTTCACAAGAAACACATATTAATAACACAGCCATCATGACAGTAACCTTCTTAGCTTTTGGAACACCATTTCATATACTTCTCTCAGTCTACACAGCTACATGCATATGTTTTGTAGGCATACAAATTAATCAGACTTACAGGAGAAGCTGCATCTGTATATTTTCACTGGTGCATATGAGCAAGCAGAAGAAAGAAGTCCCTGGTTAAGGTATTGCTAAAGGAATAGTAAGTGAACTTCCCACCAGAAAATGATGTGTGAGCCTGTCTATCCTATTAGTATGTATGTTTTCCAACTGTTAGTCTGTCACAGAAAAGTTGGGGCATCATTACCGCTGTCTTCAAAGAAAGCAGCTGTTGTTAGCTGCATTTTGAGAGAAGTCTGGTCTGTCAGAGTGGCACCTGAAAACACCTCAGCCTCTCAGCCAAGTTAGAGGAGGAAAATCTATTTACTAAGCACCATAAGGTGATGGAGATGTCTGTGGCAACCCTCAACATGCACAGAGAGGCAGTTTCGGGACCCACTAAGTAGTAGGTTGGCAGATATTATTTCCCACACTCAATTTCTGGCTCATGTGCCTGCGGAGCTGTCTAGGTGTCGCAGTTTGGCTCTATGCATTGTTTACAGGCAGGGTATTTCATCCCCTGCCCAGGAGACAAAGGGAAAGCTACATATTCTCTATTACTCTGCAAGCTTGCACCCTTCCAATGTCAGATTTGGAAGTGTGATTTTCTCACTAAAAACATAAATTCAGATGCTTCTGAGTATGAGCAGCAAACAGTAGCAGGACAGAGTGCTAGTAAAAGTTTTCTGGTATCTGTAGGGCATAATCATTGAAGTTAGCCCTATAATTAACTGACTGGATGGCATCTAAGGCTGATTTGCTGATTGAAAAGAAAGAGAGAATACGGAGACTCTTACTAATGATCAGGATCTGCCGCTCTCACATTGAATATCGTTTCACTGCCTGAACTATCTCTTCAGTTTTAGTTGACCAAGTCAAGACATCATTAAATGAGGCTGAGCAGTAATTTATGCTGAAAAGACTCCCACTGGTACTACTGGACTACTTCTGGAACAAGCTCATTTAGTTTCTATGCCTCCAGCTCATTGGCGTCTCTTCTTTACGTGTGAAAAATACATCTACGCTGTGGAGTCCGAACAAACTGTGCTTCAGCTGCATTTAAAACTAGATGAGGCATCTCTTCAGCACTTACACCTAGAGGACAGACCATTTCTTAGAAAGGTAATTAAGCTAAATGTGAAGGGATCATTGAAAGTGAGATCACAAAACACGTGCAGGAAAACAGAGGGATCAGGCCCAGTCAGCATGGGCTCATGAATGGCAGGACTAACCTGATCTCCTTCTATGATAAGGTTTGGTCACCTGATTGACAGGGAAAAGGCTGTGGACATTGTCGATTTGGACCTTAGTAGAGCATTTAACACTGTCTCCCACAGCATTCTGGAGAAACTGGCTGCTCATTGCCTGGATAGGTGGATTCTTCACTGGGTTGGAAACTGGCTGGATGACAGAGCCCAAAGAGTGGTGGTAAATGTTATCACATCTACTTGGTGACCAGTCACTAGTGGTGTTCCTCAGGGTTCAGTGTTAGGGCAAGTGTTTAATATCTTAGTTGATAGTCTGGATGAGGGGATTGAGTGCGCCCTCAGTAAATTTATGGGCTACACCAGGTTGAGTGGAAGTGTTGATCTGCTGGAAGGTAGGAAGGTTTTGTAGAGCAATATGAACAGGCTGGAGCTGGTTCAGGCCATTGTGTGAGGTTCAACAGGGCCAGGTGCCCGCACTTGGGCCACAACAACCCCATCCAATGCTACAGGCTTGCGGGAAAATGACTGGAAAGCTGCTTGGGGGAAAAGGACCTGGGTGTATTGGTTGATGGCTGCTAGAAATGAGCCAGCTTGTGCCCAGGCAGCCAAGAAGTCCAACAACATCCTGGGCTGTATCACGTAGTAGTGCGGCCAGCAGGGCTAGGGCAGTGATCATCCTCCTCTACTCAGCACTGGTGAGACTGCACCTCTAATAGTGTGTTCAGTTATGTGCCCCTTACTACAAGAGAGACATTGAGGTGCTGGAGGGGGTCCAGCAAAAGGCAGTGAAGCTGGTGAAGGGCCTGGAGAGCAAGTCTTATGAGGAGCAGCTGGCGGAACTGGGGTTGTTTAATGTGGAGAAGAGAAGGCTCAGGGATGTACCTTACCACTCTCTACAACTACCTGAAAGGAGGATGTAATAAGGTGTTGGTCTCTTCTCTCAAGTAACAGGTGATAAGGCAAGAAGTAACGGCCTCAAGCTGTGCCAGAGGAGGTTTAGGTTTGATACTAGGAAAAATTTCTTCACCAGGAAGGTAATCAGGCATTGAAACACCAGGCTGCCCAGGGCAGTGGAATCATGATCCCTGGAAGTGTTCAAAAAAAACAAGTAGATGAGGACCTCAGTGATATGGCTTAGTGGTGGACTTGGCAGTCCTGGTGTAATGGTTGGACTCGATGAACTTAGTTTTTTTCCAACCTGGTTGATTCTACGATTCAATGATTTTTTCTGATAAGAAACCTTCTTGTAATTTCAAAGCCAAAACACAGAACTCATTTTGTATCTCAGAAATGGTCCTGGATTGCAAAGGTAAGGAACAGTAAAAGACCTTGTAGTAAATAGTACATATCATTTATAGGCTGAATATTCCATTCCAGGGACATGTGTCTCTGTCTCCGCTATCATCCACACAAGCAGAAGTGTAATTACTTCACACAACTCAGAGGCACCTACACACAACCTCTGCCTCTCAACAAATACCTCTGAAGTAGAAAACTGCAGGCAAAAAGAAAGGAGATTCCTGTGAACACTTGTGCCATTTGCCATGTTACTTTCTGGTGGTCGAAACTTCTGCTGCAAGAGCATTCACCCTAACTTCAAAAGCCATGTGCCCCTCCTAATAAGCGTGCAGGAATCTGCCTGTCTTGGGGGACCCGACGGCATTGCACAGAGAAGGAACAGCATAGGCCAAGTTCTTTAAAACTAATCGCTGCAGTCTGGCAAATTTTTGGCGTGCAGCCACCCCCAGCAGCCATTCAAAAATGCCAGGTGGCTCTGTCTTGCCAGCGAGATAATTTGGCAGAGATTTTGAAATGAAGCAACTCAAAGTGAAAATCATCTGCCCTTTCCAAACAGAACTGTCTGAAACACTTGATTAGATTTCAAACCAAAATAGATATTTTTCTGTTCAAATTAACTGACTGCAAAATAAGCCGTTTTTGTCCCAGCCTATCTAGTTGATTGTGTGTGCCTTGTGACAACTTTGTGGTATTTCTGCATGTTACCTTTGCTCAGGCGTGGGCTCCATTGTGGAAACTGGCAGGGTATATTTTAAATGAGAATTATATTTTGGTAATCTCAGTAAGCAGGAACTTCATATTAATAAAAACTCTTGTGAGCCACAATACACATCTGCCAGCAGCTTCTTGCCACTTGGTATCTCACCTTCAGCAGCAAGACTTACTAGGAGAAAAAAAACCCTAATCCAGGCTGCTAAATGTAGGTAGAGATCGTTGAGAGTCTGTTAACAACTTTGTTTGTTTATAAAATATTGAATAGTCAGAGCTGAGTCTGAAATTGTTTTATAAGTTTTCTGATCTCAGAAAGATTTCCAATTGTGAAACTGCCCTAAGATCTTATTTTTGTGGGGTTTAGCATCAAATAATTTTATTCCCAAGAGGAAGGCAACTTTTTGTTTTGGAACTTATTTACACCATAAAGAATTTAAAGTTTAAAAAATCAATATCTAAACACATTTTAATTGACCTGATGTTAGCTACCTTCACTTGCTTTTCTGTGCTGGTTTGTTCACCAGCTGAGGAAGACTGAATGGGAGCAGGTGAAAATTTTCAAAATTAAAAAAAAATACAGGAAGTCAAATAAAACAAGTAGGAGAATCTGGTCAGGGTAAATCAGCCCTTCTTCCAGCAGATGGCTGCCCAAGACAATAAGATGCTGATTGTTTCCCTGCTACAGTCAGCTGGCATTCACTGTAAGGTACTAAATATCCTTTACCAGTGCTGCTGGGTGTTACAAAACATACCGTTTACCCCACAGTACAGTACCCCTCTTAGTGCAGAAACTAAAGAGATTTGCCAGAGGCTACCAATCCATCAGCAGACAAGGTCACCCTATTGCCCTCTATTTGGTGCTTTAGCCCTCCAAGCAAGCTCCATTGCCCACAGGATGCCAGACGAGCCTCGTGTGCACACACAGTATTCAGAAAGTGGCCCACCAAAAATGGCTTGAAGGAGACAGAAAATCCCACTGGGGATCTCATAAGATGTCCAACCACCACCGGCACTCCAGCCTCCAAGCTTATTTGAAAGGTGGCACAGTCACCCTTCCTATTTCCTCCTAGCTTCACAACATACCCTTCAGGTGGCTCCTTGCAAGCCCTCAGATCCAGGGTAGGTCATTTCTAGTCCTGGCTCACTTTTGCTTAGGGAAAGAATTCTTTCCCTAAGAAGTAGTATTCTGCACATTTGTCGAAGTCAGCCTGTCTGCTTGTATTCTTTTCCTACACCACCATGTCACCTTCCATCCAACCTCAGAGGAAGCCACTTCAGCCCCTCTACTCAACTACCTACCTGAAAAACAGACAACCATACCTACAGGATTCACTACAGGCTGAACATTATTAGGCAGAATTCATACTATTGCAAGGAGCTTTTTGCAGTCCACAATACTTAAGTATCAGAGGTTTATTTGGCTTTTCCCATGATACAAAGCAAAATGGCTCAAAACCAAAAGCAAATTGGCTCAACAACTTCATTATGATTTTCACAATTACCGTAAGACTGAAAAAAATGCATCTTCATAGGTATTAAAAGGCCAATAGGGACCTTTTTAGGCTTGTCTTCTTGCACAGCAGTATGTAATTCTTTTTTCTTAGTAATTCCTCCACCAAACTCACTCATCCATGGTTTAGATGTAACAATTTTCATCCTTTTTGACTTGCGCTTTTCAAGGAGAGGTGCTAACTTCTGTCAAGCCTCGAGGCAATAAAGCTGCCTTTTTAAGCTCTCCTTTGAGATCTCTTACAAATAGTCCACAGAGACTAACAGTCTCCTGATTAAATTGATTAGAGTTTATTGTGTTCTCTGCTTCAACTATTTGCACTCCTGTCTCCAAAGAGCTCTTTGCTCTCAAGGACCCAGGCAACCTTGCAGAGAGCAGCAGAACTTCTAGCCAGATGTGATGCTTAAGGTATGAGGAAGTTGGAGACAGCAGTTTTCCCCACCACTGGTTTAAGTGTGCCATTCTCTGGACAGTGGTCTGAATCACCTTTTCCACACCACCAAAATCTTGAGATAAAGCTCAGCGAGGTCCAACAGGTTGCAGATCCAAAACAAAAGCCAGCTGCATACATACAATATTGAGTCCTGCTTATCCCAACCAGGAGCAAGATGCAAGCTTTTTACTATTAGCTCTATAGACTGTTGCTGAAAGCAGACATGATCCTGTGACATGAAGAAATGAAATTCATTCTCAGATATTAAAAGTCTACATAATCTGCTTCTGCCCTTGGACTACTGCTCACCTTTCCATTGTACCCATTGCAAACAGGGACGTGAACTGCAGCACCACCCAAGTTAGAAGATGTGCTAGCAGGCAAGGCTTTTGCCATTAAGGCCATGTTCCTATCTAATTAAATTTTCTACTATTTGTATAATTATTTTCTGTATTTTAAGGTTTACATTTTGCCCCAGCTCCCTTCTTTGTCTCAAAGGAAGCTAGATAGTGCTGGGCAAGAGAGGGTCATTGTCTTTAGGGGGACTGCACAGGGTATTTTTCACTCTACCTTGCACTAAGCAGCAAGTCCTTTACAAGGAGTGCCAAGGCAAAATGCAAACAGTCTTATACAGCAGGAGGCCACAAAACCACGTGAATAAAGTAAGCATACCAAGCCTCCAGATGGGCAGCAGACTATATGAAAAAGTTTTCTTACCAGGGAAATAAACATGTAGTCCAGCAGTATTTCTTTCTGTTCTCTCCTGCTAGCTTGAAGCCTTACAACCCATAAACCCAGTAGATTGATTTTAAGGTTTATTATTTACTATCGTGTTCCCAGGCCAGGTCAGACTATTCCTTCTTGAGTAAAAATTCTAGGGCTTTTTATTAGATGCTCCTAATGGCATCTACTCATACTTCTTGGAAGCAGTGAGCCTCAGTGGGCAATTTTATATGTGATCAGATTACAATGGACTGAAATGTAATGAAAGTGCTGCCTAAACCAGGTTAAAATTGAAAGCCTGCATTTCTAAAAGCGACTTATCTAGTGTTTGGTAGATGGGGAAAAGAGAGTTTCATAATGAAGAGAGCAATGTCAGAAACATTTGCTCTCGTGGAGAGCAAATTGACCAACACCCTGCTCTTAGAAAAGCAAAAGATGTCTTCACACAATTGGGCTGTGACATTACAAACTAAGAAAATTAATGGAAGCACTCAGTGCTTTACAATAGGAAAAAACTGCCTGTCCAAATTTCATCCAACTGTTTTGTTTATGAGTTTTGTGAGATGAAATACTTTACTGTGTGACATACAGTACATACTGTAACATAGCCACAGCATCATATCCCAGACTCATGCAGTGTGCAGAATAGCTGATGTGCAAACTGTTATTAATACTTTTTGTGTTCTTTCTTTCAAGGATTGTTCAGGTATTATTTGCAGTGCCACAGCCCAATGTTTTACCAAGTAGAAAGGTATTCATTACCTGCTGGAATTTTCTGTGATGACGTATTTCACAACAGTTGTTCCACAGCCATTATGAATTTGTCTCTCTGGTATGCCCCAGAGATGAGTGCAAGGGCACTCAAGCTGAGTAAGCTGAGGCATGGGGTTATTAGGTGCAATTTAGTTGATTGTTCTTCAGGTGCTTTTGAAAAGGGTTTAACATTTTACATTATCATGCAACAGAGAAACATAGAAAAAAAATCATAGGTATAACACATGTAGCATAATGTCTTAGCTCTGCAACAGAAATTGACATCCCACCTAGCTGTCCAAGTGAGGATCCTGAGATGATCTTGCAGACAAAACATTCAGTGGCCGTTGCTAGAGACATCACATCTGGTAACGACTGACTTAAGGTTGCACAGGCAATGCTGATTTAGGTGTTTCCCTACAGCAAGCTTCGTTGCACAGACTTGTCTTTTTCCTTATGCAGAAGTTGAAGTAAAGCTGACATTTCCGCACCCACTGTAGACAGTTTACAGTTATGTCCCCCACCCCTGTATTCCCTCATACGTGCCCTTTTGCCACCTCAACTTCTCCCTCTGCTCCTAGCAAGAGTCATCTTCCTCTCTTTACTGCACGCTAACTCAGATTTTGAGTCCCTACCAGCACTTCCAAGCAGTTTTTTCCAGCCTGTGCCTTTCTACCATTCCTCCTGCAATCCAGTGGGACAGATCCCCCTGTTTATCATGCAGACAAGCTGAAAAAGAGCACCTAGAGAGGAAGACCAGGTGTGTAAGTTTAGCAGCTGTGACCACCTGGTAGACACAAAGCAGTGCAGGGTCTCCTCATCTCACAGTCCCAGATAATAGACCCCAGAATAATCCTGAGAAGTAGTTTATGGCCTGCCCCTTTATTCTGCTCTTGTGAGAACTCACTTGGAGTATTGTGTACAGTTCTGGTGTCCTCAACATAAAAAGGACATGGAACTGTTGGAACAAGTCCAGAGGAGGGCCATGAGGATGATCAGGGGACTGGAGCACCTCCCATATGAAGATCAGCTGAGAAAGTTGGGGCTGTTCAGCCTGGAGAAGAGAAGGCTGCGTGCAGACCTCATAGCAGCCTTCCAGTATCTGAAGGGGGCCTATAGGGATGCTGGGGAGGCACTCTTCATTAGGAACTCTAGTGACAGGGCAAGGGGTAATGGGTTAAAACTTAAACAGGGGAAGTTTAGATTGGATATAAGGAGGAAATTCTTTCCTGTTAGGGTAGTGAGGCACTGGAATAAGTTGTCCAGGGAGGTTGTGAATGCTTCATACCTGGCAGTCTTCAAGGCTAGGTTGGATGAGGCCTTGGGTAATATGGTTTAGAGCAAGGTGTCCCTGCAGGGTGGTTGGAACTTGATGATCTTAAGGTCCTTTCCAACCCTAACTATTCTATGATTCTATGTCTACCCTCTCCTTTTGAGGAAGAACAACCAGCCTGTGACAGTTACACCAATAACAGGATTTGCACTGCCTGCATCTTATCAGGAACATAAAACTCTCTTCTGTGCTGTGCCACCAGTAAATCAGAGAACGTTTTTTGTTGTTTTTTGTTGTTGTTGTTTTTTTTTCGTAGGATGTGCTGTAAAGCTTTCCTTTTAGTAAGATCAGATTTCTTGTTTTTTGGTCTCAGCGTGGAATTCAATTCATTAAATAACCAGGATCTTTTCCTGGTTAAAGCAGGGCCAGGAAGATCTGCCAAAACTTTAACATTGAGCAGCAGAGAGAAAGGGATGGAAAAGCTAAACAGTGTCAAAAGATTATTCAGTGTCTGACACTCAGTGGTCAAAATCTAGTACTGCAGTTACAATCCTACAGAAATCCGTACTGCCCCGGAAGCGTCTCAGTTCACAAGTGACCCCATTCAATATACCAATAGAAATATTAAAGGGAACATCATCTGCCGTTTTAGGATTTAATTAGCATGTGGTTTTAAGCTATGGTATCTGCACAGTCAGAATTAAAACCAGGATTCCTATTACAGGCAATTGAAACTGAAGAGAAGCTACGAAATCCAAACATGCTGATTATTTCAAAATTCATAAAATAATTTCTGTCTGATCTTAAACTATTGTGGACAGATTTTTTTTTCACATTTTTGTGTTTTGAAAAATACCAGTCATGTTACTGGCATATTTTAATAAAACTTCGTGATGGTTTAAGCCTATAACTTTGGGAAATTTTAGGGGAAAAAATACTAAAATATGAATTTGATCCCTCAAAAAATTACCTGCATGCAATTACTGAAGCCACCTTATTTCAAAATAAGCCATTAAATAAAAATAGACACAACTAAGAATTACTAATAAACTTCACAAAGCTATTTATTTTGCTGCAAGAGAAATCAGAATGCCTCAATGTATTATTGTCAGGTAGGCAGTAAATTCTTTTATAGCATAACACAATGAAAAAGAATATTCTAAGACAGAATATAAATAAAGATGTCCCAAAAGGCCTTTCACTGCACAGTGTCAGAGAAGTTTAGGCTTTGTTTTGCATCTACAGACCTACATTGAAGGCAGACTGGAACTGATGCCCAGTCAGAGATGGCAGAAATGATAACATGGTCTTCTAAGAATATTACCTACGCTGCTTCACTAGCTACAAAAATTGTTGTGACCAAACCACTCTAGCCTAAGTGAGTAACCATGGCTGACGTGATGGGCACCAGAAATGCAGGTCTAACTCTGCAGTTTCAAGGACTCTTATGAACTACTCCAAGAAAACAACAGCACAAAACAAGAGGTAGTTCATACCCACTAGTGTCATATTTCATGTAGGGAATACAGATTGGGGTCCCCTGTGCAAGCATCTGGGGAAAGGCCATAAAGATGATTCAGAGACCAGAATATCTAACATATGGGGAAGGAGCTGGGCCAGTTCAATCTGGAGAAGAAAAGGCTTGTGAGGATCTTATCAATGTATATAAATGTTTGATGGGAGGGAATGAAAAAGATGGACTGGGGATCTTTCCAGTGGTGTCTAGTGCAAGAGGCAGTGGACAGAAATAGAAATGAAAGAAATTCCCCTTAAACATAAGCTGAAGTTTGACTTTTACCATGGGGGTTGTCATACACTGCCATAGGTTTCCCAGAGAGGTTGTGGGACCATCATCCTTGGAAATATTTGAAAATCAATGGAGCACTGTCTTGAGTAACCTGCTACAGGTGACCCTTCTTGAGTAAGGGGTTGGGCTAGGTGATATCCAGAGGTCCTTTTCAACCTAACCGCTCTGTGATTCTACGAAATGTGTGGCTTTGACTTCCCTCTGGCGATGGACTTCCACACAGGCCTTTTGCTTCTACAGTGCTCAAAAAACACTTACTCAAGGGCAGTAAAAACAAGTTACAAGAAGTTTTAGAGAAAGAATTGTTCGTACCCCAGGAAACCTAAAGGATACATTACACCTAAAGGGGGGGGGGGGGGAATAATTTATTTTCTTGAGAAGCTTTAGGTATTTTCAGCATCCTGAAGACAATATTCAGCACATGAAAGTTAGACTTTTCATGAAACATGCAATAAAATGTCTTTACCTTCACTTTATCTTATAAAATATCTATATAAAAACCTTAGGAGAAGTAGTCTCTAAGTGAAGTCACCCAACGTGAACCAGGGAATGTCCAAATAAGGATAAACCTGATATTTTTGTCTCAAAATTTCCCTGTTACAAATAATTACTCAGTACCACTCAAAGGATGAGTGAGACAACTTCTTGTCAGACACTAATATTTACTGTTACCCCTTATTAGGCATGACATGAGACCTTGAGCTGCAAAAAAATTATTACTCTTAACATTCAAACAAAATATCTCTGTTGGTTTTTGCTTTTCACTATAACTACAACATGAAAGGAGGCAATTTTATGCTAAAAGGTTTGTTGTTTTTTTTTTTTCTGAAAGACCTGCAACTGTGGTAAGTGCTGCATATCCTCAAGCTCTGACTAATAAAACTGTTGTAATATTCTACAACGTGCTGTATGTAAGGAACAAATGTAAAAAAGAAACAGACAAAGAAAGCTTTACAAATATTTTAAAGAATTTCTAAATGCCTTCCGAAGACTGTAATTATTTTTTTTGTATGTGAAGTCAGGTTCTTACCCTTACAAATCTATTCAAGTACAGTAATAATTTTTTTAAAAAGGGCTTAAGGTCTATTGCTTAACAACAATGACAAGAAGAAGAAATGTAAAAAACATAACTTAAAATGTCACTAGGTAGGATTAGTTAAACTTTTTCTGTGTAAACTTTTTCGATAAATCAGAGGTCTTCATGAAAGGTCAGGACTTAATGCCCAAGTATTTTTGAGCAGGAAAAATGCAATCATGCAAAGTTCAAGCCAACAGAATTCATTTATCAGCCAAAACAGGATAGAAAAGCTCTTCACAACGTTTTTTTTTTTATTATTTTATATTTTTTCCCCAACTTTTATCTCAAATCTCTGGGGAAAAACCTGGTATGAGGCATCCTGTGGTAACATGCCCATGATATAGTATCCTGTAGTCCATTGGCTCTTGGGCCTAGGGACTAATAAAGGCCTCTAACTCATAGTCCTGGGGAGAATAATTTTGAAGATAAGATTAAATATTTTGAAGAAAGAGATAAAATCTGTAATTTTTTTAATAGGTGCCTTACTGTACTCTTCCAAATGTAGTTGGATTATTGGCTAGAGAAAAGTGAGGTGAGGAAAAAGAATACCACTTCACATGTCCTGTTGCCACATATTTTTATGTTAAAATCAGACATACATATGTGCCTTAACACATACATATATATAAATTATATTATATGTATCTGACAGTATAAAACCAACCTTTTTCTGCATTAGGAGTGAAAATGTGCTCTGCAAATCAGGCTATAGCCTTTCCAGCAACTGAAACTGAAGCTACATCTAAACCTTTATCTACCAGCTTCTGTGTCAAGAAAATCAAGGCTGCTGAAGTCTGCTGTGGTATCGTGGGAATATGTTTGGAGGATGCTGTTTCACCAGTAGCTTTTCAGCTTGAACTGATATTTCTCACTATTCATACCCATCAATGTCAAAAACTATATCAGGTTTTGCAGCAAAGTTTCTACATTTGCCTTAAAGGGTGTCAGTCAGCCTATGCTCTGTGCAGTTAGACAGGCTCAGTGGGCAGCAGGACTCCCAGCTGTGCTGAAATGCAGTCTGCACAAACACCCATGCTAGACACCTAACCATCCTGACAGCAGCTATACTCAGAGGAGGGCATGCTTTTCCCCCACACAGCTGATGCTCTCCCTCCCTGTAACTGCAATAGCTTTTCACTGGAAGTAGGAGTTAGTGTTACTATGGTAGAGTGTTTTTGCTTGTTTTTTAAAAGGTGTTTAATAGTAAGCACAGAGTTGAATGAATGTGTCATCTGCCAGACTCTGCACACATTGAGCAGAAAAGGAAGCTGAGCATCCAAGCTGTTTTCAAAGTGTGCTTCCTGATGATCACAGGGGAGTTGACTGGCTGCAACACCTCATCTCATTTCAACACCTTGTTTTGAATTCAGACCTTTGAAAGATAGGTTTCGTAGGTGGGAGACATAATAGTAAAATTAAGATCTCAAACACTTTTTCAGATGTATTTCTAATGCTGCTCCAGACAGAAACCTAGCTTTCATCTGCATGCATGAAATTTCCAGTGAGTTGAGTTCTGCAGCCTTCTACTCACCACTAACTGGTGGTTAGATACCACCAGACCTTTCCCAGATAAATAATAAAAATAAATAAGTAAAATTTAATAAATAAATAAATAAATAAGAAAGTATGCAAGGCCTTTACCATGGCTAATCAGAGGAAGAGAAACAAGCAGCTTTCATCCTATAATAAGAGGTAGACTAACTCAAAAGTAATTAGCAAAAGGGAGCAATTAATGTGAAGAACAAGCAAAATTAGTCCACTTAGAAACTATCCATCTAGTCACCATGTAACAGGAAAAAAAAATTCAATATTTTTCCATGGGAAAAAATTATCTGAGGGCAGCAAATAGGAAAAAGGATGATCCTACTATCAGTTTGGAAATGTGGTGACAAAGGTTCCTTTTTTGCTCCTTCACCTCCTTCAAGAATAAAAAGAAGAGGAATGTACTCATGATGAAAGAACATATCGAACTATATCCAGTTCAAGGCTGCTTAGGAGTAGATTTACTCAAGCTGCAACTGAAACACAAATTTCAACACAGCTTCTTCCACAAGTCATATCCAAATTAGGGGGTGTTCACAGTACACATCACAGTCATCAAAACTCACAGCACAGTCCTCAAAAAGCAGTTTATTGTTCAAGCTCTCCAGTTTCTCAGTTTCATCTATTTGCACTATTGATGTTGAACCCCATCATTCAAAGAGCCAACAGAAGGCACATAAGTTTGAGGGCTTCAGAGGATGTCCTTCGTGCATGAGAAACTGTATGCAGTACAGCTGTAAAAAGGAAATTCAGCGTTTTTCTTCCATCTTATTTTTGCGACTCCAACATGAGGGGAGCAAGATTTTCATACAGGAAGAATTAGGGAGCTAAAGTGACCTCTTCCATCTTTATGTGTACTATTTGTAGCACACTTCTCTTGTTCCACTCTTTCCTAATGCTACAGGTTTACAGCGCCAACAAATGTAATGAATGAACTGAATTCACCTTTAAATCCCAGGAAACTTTAGCAGCCTGTATCCACTGAAATAACACTGTTATTGCAACAGCTTTGGATAATAAACTCCTAACTGGACTGACAGAAGTCTAGTCTTTGTTGAATACCTCCGCTAATTATCTCAATACAGAACAAGCTGTTTACTTTAATGTTTATTTTCTTGAAACACAACAAGACTTCATTGTTTGAATTACTGCATAAATATGGAGCTGAGAAATAGTCACTGGTGAACATTATTCATGGATGTAGAGGTCTTAAATGATTCAGACTCTGATTCACTCACATCCTCAATAATTATTGCCACAAAAGGGAACACATTTTAAAGAACAAGATGTGAACTTAATGTTCTGAAGAATTTGTAAAACAAAACCTCTACAGATTGTTTCAAGTTCACTATGAGTTGTTACTGATTCCTAATAGCTCAATCAGGAGTCTTTCATTTTTAAACAACCATGGTACATGGATTTTTTTTCATTATAAAATCAGAAGAGAATCATGAAGTAACTGGAAACTTTTAGAATTACTTTATGCCAGTTTAGACACATTAATGCTTCACTTCTGCTTTCATGAGAATATACGGGGTTTAAATCACTGGATTATTTTGTAGAAAGATGAGCAATTGTGTCGACATCCAGAAGAGTCTTCACTGAGCCAAAAGTTTTGGGAGATTTACTGTAAAGTTCTTTGGGACATCTACTTGAAAATTAGGAGCATGTTTTTCCTTCTGTTCTTGACTTTAATCAGCCATGTAAGAGAATTTTAAAGTATCTTTATAAACTCCATCACATGCAACCTAGAATGCAACAAACCTGAGATTTGGGTTTTGTAGCCGACAAACATTTCTGTCCTTAAGCACGAGAAAGGTGTTCTATAAAGATTAGCTTAAGAATTCTTTGAAAATCTTAGATATTTGAGCAAACATCATGTGTTGCAGTCCTGTCTCAGAATACCTGACTTTGTTAACTGAATGTACCACATGATACTGTATTTTTCTTAGCTATGTCATGCTTTTCTACTTTGGTTTTCAGTCATGCAATCAAGAGTGTTCAAAACACCAAGTGATGTAAATCAGCCACACAGCAAAACATAGCTTAAGAAAATTGTTTGTATGAACTATTTGATGAATATTCCTGAATAACAAATATGGTTGTGCAGATAAATGAAAATCTAATTGCAAACCATTCACGGGCAAAGAAAGGGGCTAATCTTTTGACAAATGCTATCAGGTAGTATTTATTCAGTTTTAACTTTGGTATTCATTTGAACCTTTGAATATCTATAAAATCTGAGAAGTTTTCTCATTCTGCTTGAGGTGTGCCCCGGTCTAACAGAGTGATGCTATAATTTTAATTTCCCTCATAACTCTAAGAGATTAATCTAAATAATAAAATTACCATCTAGTATTATTTTATATTTGCCTGGGTCACCAGGAAAATCTTTGAGCCACAGGTTTGATTAGATGACCTCCAGGTGTTCATTCCAATCTACATGGTATTTTGACTCTATTTCCAGAGAAATCATGAGGTAAGTAATAGCGTAAATCTTGCACCAGGACCAACATTTGCATAGAAACCTTATGTGTTCTTCCCTAGGTTTAATGAAGTTCTACCTGATTTGCACAGGTTGTATAATCATAGAAAATAGGGCTAAAAGAAGAAGACGCATGTAGTTTGTCTCCTTCCATCTAGTCCATGATAATCATTTCATTATGAGACTGGCATCTATAATAATTAAATAATGCAAGTTCTGTTACTGCCATAAGATGCCACACGGGCGATTAAAGCGAAGTGTATTCCATGTAGAAAGCTTACTCGTTTAATTTCATACATTTGGCTCTACATATCTTGATTATGAAAAGCTCGGGATGATACAAGATTCGTTTATTCACAAAAGGTCACTTCTTAGGAACTGTCTTCAGCATTCAAGAGTAATAACACTACAGTTACTTTCATTGACTGGATAGAGATTTCTGATTACCGATTACTGAAAAGGGGTTGGGTTTGGGTGATTTTGGTGTATTAGTGATTTTTACTTTGAGAACATAAAATAGAAGACAGAAAATACATGTTCTGATAATGAGATAAGAGAACAAGAATACATAAGTCTGGAGTCCAAGAAATGGAGAAGAAAACAGTTGCAATGGCTCAGGTGAGAAAAGTGGTAGGGAAAAACAAGTGGTGATAATGAGGCTCAAATAAAAAAAGGTTGCGAAACACTTGAACCAATAGATGTAAGAAAGACTGTACTAAATCTTTGGCAAAGCATCCGGTTGCTCCAGCATGTCTAATCATCACACATACAAAAAAAATCATCATAAATGGTCTTATATCTATATATAATTTCTTTAATTTGAGATATTTCAGGGGTTCTTCTTTTTTGTTTGGCTGGGAGTTTGGGCAGTTCTGTTGGGTATTTTTTAAAGCTTTTGTGCCAGCCCCAGGGTTTGGGTTGGTGTTTTTTTACATTTTTCTAGGGCTGGCACATCACTGGGACAATGGAGCCTTCCTGAGTGCATCTGTGTGTTTTAGCATTGTGTTCAGATGCAGGCAGATGTCATCCGTCATCCTACTATCTGTCAAGACAGACAACACACAGGAAGATGTGATAAGCTCAAAAATTACACAGTGAACAGTATTGCTCAGCTTCAGTTCTTCACCAAAACCATAAGCTATCCTTTTCTCCTGCTTTAGCTCCCTCCAAGGACTCTTTGTTTTGCACAAAGCATACAAATGTATTGAGTTTGAAAGCTTCTAAATAGCTATCCTGCTTCTAAACTTCTCGGTCTCATCACATTTTGAAAATAAAATATTTGCAGTCTGCAGCCAGTCTTCCAGGGATTAGAGAAAGGATAAACATTTGAGAACATGGTAGACTTCTCTGCAAATCACGTCAATTTGTTCATGGATATTTTTAAATTCAATTCAGATTCATTGTTTTGAAAGACCCTAATTTCTTTGTTTGCACATAACTGTTGCCTTTCTATTTTAAATGAAACTACAATGGATCAGTAGCCATAAGGTTGAACAGATTCCTAACAAGAAGTTACGCGCTGTGTATTTTTATCCAAAATTCCCAGTCTGAGTATATCCAGAAAAGATACACATTGGCCAAGTTTCCCAAACCAGAAATGCAGACCTGAACATCATCTAAAGTTAGATCATCATACTGTATTCACTATCCAGATCTTGTCATCTTACTCTCTCTCTTCCTATTTTGAGGTAGTCAAACAGTAATTCCAGATCTAAACTGTTAGTAGGCAAAGTATGGAATTTACATCTGATACCACAGTTCAATTCTTCTTTGTGTAACATCAGAAATTTGCACCTAGAAAATGTGGACTTAAAAAAATGTGAAGATTTTGGCTGTGAAGTATTTTCAGCCTTAAATGTTGATTCTTAAATTAGTGAATTGCCCATCTGTTTTAGAGATCATAAAAGAACCTTGAAATTACACCTTTTGCTCAGTTAATTTAAATTGGGTATTTTATTTAATTTGTTTGAAATCAGTTTTACCAAGGTGAAGTGCCATGAAGTGATACAAAAATTCAGTGGTTAAGAAAGAGAAATTGAATGGAACAACACATTAATCCAATTTGTCCTATGGAAAGCATATTTGAACTACACCTATCTATAATCATATGACTTTTTCTGTTGTTACTGAACATTGACACATCCCATTTTGTCAGTAAAACAGCAGCAAATAGGAGCTTCCCCTCGTTTTCACCTCTTTCTCATACCTAACAAGTGTGAGAGTTGCTTTTCCTTTCCCACGACTGCCCAGGACCACTCGTCCACACAAGCAGGTTGTTCTTCCTCTCTAAGTGGGTACAATACTTGGGCTGTTTTCTTCCACCAGCTTCTTCAGCTGATAGTCTTTCAGCTACAGTTCAGCCTCCAGCAGATGAACTCAGATTCACCTGGAACCTACCTCCCTATTTATACTATCTGTTGGGGCTGGGTTTTTGTTTTTTTGTTTGTTTTTTTTTTTTAAATTGACAGCATTTGAGGCAGAGTTTTCAGAAGGGAGCTGTATGGTGGGACAGCTGATGTGACCATCCTTACTCTCTGTGTGACAGTTTGTGCCTCACTCAGCCTTAAATCATTTTCTTCCAGAAAGCTGCACCTAGCAATTACTTCTGGTGTCTGTTGCAGAGCTGTCAGTCCCGCATCAGCTGTCAGGAGGCTGAATTTCGCTCTGTGCCTCATCCCCATGGCCCTGACTGACAGGCATCCTGCAGTGTGCGCATCCAACTCCCCCAGCTTTCTGCAAGTCTGCTTCTCCCCCTGGATCAAGGTCACACCCTGGGGATTTAAGCTGTGTTCCCCCCGCCAGGACTGCCTGGTATTGGGAAAAGGCAGGTTTCAGTGAGGACCAACAGTACAGAGAAGGACCCAGCAGCACAAGCTGCTGACAGAGGATCTCTTCCACTCCCTCTGTACCAACTCCCCTATTCCTCCCCATGAGACTTCTTCCCAGTACCCATACTCCAGCTGCTTTCTCAGGGAAGGGGGAAGGAAGACTCTTCCCAGACAGTGCAGCTTTCCTGCCTGAACAGCTTTTGCATCCGAGGGGGTGCATCCAGCATGTGTGAGAGGTGCCACACATCCAACCAGGGATGTACAGAGCTTGTCTGTATCCGTTTCTCACACTGGCAGCCTGACACTGCCAGGACACATCACCTGGCCATGCCTTCCTCTCTGCATTATCCTGAACTGTATGTCACAGCAGCACAATATAATACGTATTTTAGAAAACATCTCAGCTTCTAAAAAGGTCCAGTACTAAATGTACAATGATGCCACAATGAAGAGGATACTCTAAATAAATATACATTTTTAACAGCAAAGTTAAATGTTTCCCAGTAACCATCTGGGATATAGTCCATTTCTTTGAAAAACACTAACTACTTCAGTCTTTGAGATTAAACAACCTTCTTTTGTAACTCTACAGAAAATGTCTGTGGATATTAAGTGCTTCTTTGCACATAAAAATCCTTATTATCAACTCCAACTATATGTATAAAAAAAAAGCAAACACACATTACTGGCTTCTCATGCAGATGACAGGACAAAATGACCCTGCTGAGCCATGCTACCTGTGTGACTGAAGTGACTCCTGGCTGTTTCAAGAAATGCGTGCTTCTCTGTTTTTCACAAGCAGGTTTCATTTGGCTGCTAACCAGCCACAAAGTGAGATATTATATAAAAATTAAAAAAAACCCATACAAAATGACGTAAGAATGCTGCCAGCTTTCCCTCCTTGTTTCTATCTACTATAATCCAACACCAAGATGCAAAAAGGTTATTTTTCCTTTTCTTTTATATATAGGTGTATATTATACAGACTCATCACAGATACACAAACCTGTTTCTTTAAAGATAGTAAAAGACCAGATTGTTTTTGTAAACTGATCATTAAGTACTTAAAAATAAAAATAATAAGAAAGTAAATTTGTAAGTAAACTTGAAAGTAAATTTGTCTTCCACAGCACAGCTGAATAAAAAACATGGGCTGGTCCTTCTCTAACCTCACAAACCCCTTTGTCTTATTCTACACTAACCTTGGAATTATTGTTTCCTAAAAGCAGCTCAGCTGTTACAAGAAAAGTAATAATTCTGCATTTCCAGACATAATTTTTATGACATTATTTCTGTAGATTTTTTAAATAACAGGAGAGGGCCTATTTTCAGCACTTACATTTGCTCAGAATTTGCTTAAGAAAACAATGACAACAGCATTGAAAATCTGTGTTTAACAAGTGCTAAATGCTTTCATTGTTTGAATTTTTTTTATCCACTGAGAAAAGTAAGGCTAAAGTTGGGGAAAACATTGAAGAATGCAAGATGTTTTCATTCCTTTTTCTGGTGTGTGTGAGTGGGTGTGCAAATTACTTCTCACTCTTCCTTAGATCAGATTTTTTTCCTTTCCTTTAAATGCTATGGGAAAATCATAAAAAAAAAAGATTGAAGGGGAGACATCAAACTACATTGTTTTCAATGTTAAACAAGATTCACTTTTGACTTCATATCACAAAAACCTACAATGCAATATGGATGGAGACAGTTCACACATGGGCAAGAGGGGGATAAGTCAGGGCTGGGATGTTGCGATCAGATCATGTGAAACAGAATGGCTTTGCCATCCTCAGTCACAATGTCTTATGGGACCACTGTGCAGCATCAGAGTTAGAAAAAAGGCCCAACTTGTCAGCTGCAGTACACTGACTGTGGTGTAAGAAGGGGAAAAGGAGAAAAGTCACAGCAGTGTCCTGGTGAGATAGAAGGAGAAGGACTTAAAGCTGCTGAGAAATCCAAATTTGATCTACAAATGAAAGATTGGTTGATTATTTTCACCTTAAAAGAAAATTGTTGAAGTGGAAAATGCTCTGAGCCCTCTAGGAATACATGTGAAGTTTTGGGGAAAAAAGCCCCAAACCACCTAACATACAACCAGTTTACAGCAGACCTTTGGTGAATAAAACACTTGGTGTGAACTGCTGCTGAGCTACTGCTGACAGTGAGGTGGAAGTGGTTCTCAGTCCATGCCACTTTCCCAACTCTTGCTGATCTTAATACCCACCTTTTATATTGCTCTGCATAGAAGGTAAGATACTATCTCTTTGTTGGAGATGGAGAAACCAAGACATGGGTCCGCAGAAGCACCAGTCAACAATGGATCTTCCCCATGCTCATTGTGCAGCCATATTAAGATGGCAACAGATGAGAAGTTACAGACTCCAAATGCGGGATTTTATCTGCAGCTTCAAGCTGCCTGAAAAGGAATTAGATCTTATCATTGTGAAGGGAAGGATTGGGGTTTGCTGAACCCATTGCTAACAGTTCTGAAAAGGAATGAAAACCATGAGCCGGAATGTACTATCCCAACCGAGGTGCATCCCCAGCTATACAGAAATAAAAGGAACATTTTAGGATATGTATGTATATCTATAAATATATATAGATATAGGTATAAATATATATAAAAACCCATATCACATTACATATACACAGTAGGTATAATTATATACAGGGTTAACATATACCTTGTATATATAAGAGCCTAAATATGTTTGTTAGTGAGCTAAGTAAAAACAAGTTTAAATAATTGTTAGGGGTTTATTCACCCACTAATCTGTGAACATTTGTGGAGGCAAAACACAGTAATCGTGGTGTCAAGCACAGCTGGTAATGCTTTTAAAACAGATAAATGCAAGACCATGTATCCCTGAAGACAAAACATATGCTAAGCTCAGAGGCATGCATTACAGAAAACAGATCCTGAGGCAAGATGACTGAAGATAACGTGTTGTAGGGGGCTCAGTTCAACATTAGAGAAAATAATCACACTTGGATATATAGGTGGGAATAACGAAGGGGCACAATACTGTGTGCAGGTCTAAAAAGAGGGGCCTCGAGTCCCAGGGGAAGCAAGATGAGAAGTGGAGGCACAAGATAGCTATGATCAACTTGATGTGCAAAATGGGAAGAAACACCACCATGCAGGTATAACACTTTGCTTAATCTGCTAGGCCATGATACTACTGAGATACTCCTGGCTGGGTGAATCTAAAGGACCAAAAGCCAGTGCACAATAGGCAACACAGAGCACCTTTCTCTTCCAATGGTAGTATTCCTGTGGCTGAGTCAGGGTGTCTGTACAGAGGTATCTGTTCCCAAAGCATCTGTCCACCACAATAACAGAGATGTTGGTAAGAATTGGGGGAAAAAAAAGGGGGGGGGGGGGGTGAGAAAAACTAGAGAAGACAGAAGGTTTGGAGAAAAGTAATAGGAATGACAAATAGTTAGCAACACCTTACATGAACAGAGTCTGGCTTGCTCATGTGCAGACAGGCTTGTGAGATCAGAACACTTATCTGTTTTTTTATTAGCTATGCTAACCTGGGCCCTTGCAGCTCACTTTTGGACTCCGACCAGTTTAAAACAATAAAAAAACCCCTCTGAAGCTCTGAGGTAGTGGTGCCCACAGCAGCTGTGCTGCATGGATCTGCATCAGAACCAGACAGAACAGAAAAAGGGAGAGGACTCAACTTTGCTAGGGCTCTCATTGCTTATTAGAGGAGGTAAGAAAACGAGAGGAGCATTACAGTAGGAGTGACAGTGCATTCAGCCTCCAGGAGTGACTTCCATTTGGGAACTACCATGTGTTGTTTGCCTCAATTAAAAGCAAGCTTAGTCCCTGGAGTAGTCCCGTTGCTCTGAGACATTGAATCAAGACTAGGTGGGGGTTTTTAAAGGGCCAACCAGCCTTGTTGCAGGTCAGCACAGAAACTGCTGAGTGAAATTCTGGGCTGGCTAGAGAAATTGATCCCAAAGATCCCCTGGTCCTCTCTTTCTTGACCTTGGCCTCTGGATTTACACTCCAGTTCTCTCCCAGCACAAAAAGAGCAGGACTTCCCTCCAGCAGCTTCCAGAGCAAGGGCCCAGTTGAAGAGATAGTTCTGAACTTCAGCACTGGTCACTGAAAGGCCTTTCTATATGGAGTGGAAACAGCTTTCAAGGGAAACAGGGATGGGAAAAGTGTGGCTCTGTAACTGACCAATACGCTCCCCACCAGAGCTGCAGAAGAGGACCGTGCCCTTCTCTTTGCTCCCAGAGAACTAGGACAGGAAATGAGTCTGAAAGTCTGATCGGTGTTTTTCATGTGGTTTGTTTCATGCTGGGTGGCTTAAATTCTTTGGTATAAAGAGTAAAGGAGAAGGATTTCAAACAGCAACTGGGCTATCAAGCTTCTATTTCTTCTCTGCCATCAACCTGCCCAAGACCTTTGTTAATTATGATTTTGGCTGGAGTTTCAAATAAATTTGAGACTAGAAGCAAAAGAGTCCATTCCCTCTCCATGCCACCTTCTCACCAAGCCACAGCCTTTAGAAAATAAATGCAGAGGTTTTCAAAAGAGAATGGTCAGAATGAGGCTACTACTTTTTGTAAGCATCAGGAATACTGTGCAATTCCCATGTAGCTTTAAAAGGGCAGGAAAAGGAGTGCAAGAGAATCATTTAGAAAATCAGCTAGCTATCCTGCAAACACCCCATAAGGCTGCCTAACCAACATGCACTAGAAGAGGTAATCTACAGCATATGCCTGAATTTCCAAATCTCGGTCTGCCTCTATAATATTAGTCCTATTTATAGACTGCAAAATGAGAATAGAACAGAGTGATTGTTTAGTCTGATATTCTGTGTAAGAGAGACTTTAACATTCCCCTACATTAATTCTTGATCCAAGGCCAAGAGTCAGTTTAGCTAGTCCATTAGTTTTCAACCTTTTACAATTTGCATACCCTTAAACTTTCCAATAGGTTTGAAGATGCTGCATAGGGATCCCAGGCCCACTGACAACCAACTTGCTCTCCTTAGTTACCTTTCTTAGATCCCTTCAGAGTGACTCCTGGAAGACCAGATATTCACACACACAAAAAAAAGCAGATATACCTTTCAAAAAACATCCAGTCAATTTTAAATAAATTCAATTTTTAAAGTGAGGATGAAGGATCCCCCCTCAATGCTGAGTAATAAATTATGCTCATGGATAAAAGCTCACCATTTCTCACCTGAATTTCTCTGGTTTCAGCTTCCAGACAGTGTCTGCTGTGTCTCTTTGCCAGTTAGGCTGAAAACCCCTCCATTACGGTGCTCCTCTCCTGACGTGGACTCTCAGAGAGTGCTCACGTTGCCCTTTTGTCTTCTCTTTGATAAGTTAAATGGATTAAGCTTCCCCCAGCCACACTACAGGGTATATTTCCCCACTCATTAATCATTCATCATTATAATGTAAACAAAATCAAAAGGTATTAAACTCATTCTTTGTATTTCTCTGTTCGTACTTATGTTACTGCCTGGTTTAAAAGACAATTTTATCTGACTAAGTTATAGATCATTAAGCTGAAAAAAAGTTTGCCGTTACTGCTGTTTTACCATCTTGCCCCATCTTGTCTCATTAGCAGGAACTGATTGAGCATGAAGGTGTTCTCTGGCTGTCAGTAGATAAAGTAGGTGCTCTTGGCTTTCATCTGTTCTGAATTCTCCTTGTCTCATTATCTTTACAAGGTCAGATTCTTTGACACCAGGACTGCTTGCTTAGCACTCCATTCTGGTAATTACTTGCCTGGCAACCTTAACCATAAGTAGATTGCATGTATATGGCAGCAATGAAAATATCAGCATACAGGCCAACAGCCATATATCCATATAACACAAATACCATTAGAAATGTGT
Source organism: Neopsephotus bourkii (assembly GCF_033783945.1). Lineage (NCBI taxonomy): Eukaryota > Metazoa > Chordata > Aves > Psittaciformes > Psittacidae > Neopsephotus > Neopsephotus bourkii. The sequence continues at coordinate 5,334,511 of NW_026902293.1, forward strand.
TCATTCTACTGATGTAATTGTTATGCTTCTGTACTGCTGCAAGCATGATGTAGACATTAAAATGCACGGTTTATATGACAGCACTGAAACTGAAGTTGCAATTCAGCTCTCTTTTAGGGCCAGTCCCATAGCCTTTTCCCCACAAACTCATGAATGGCTTATTTGGAAAAGGTTCAGCTACACTTCCCTGAATCTTTTTTTACACAGTGCTACAAAGACAAACTCAGCTCCTGAAATTATGAAGTTCCTAGACAAGTTTGGGAGATTCTGATGACACCCATTGCTGGTGCAAAGACTATCCTCAAATCAGTGCATAGATTTCTGCAAAATAAATGCTTCCCCTTAGATCTTTTCATTGTTGAGAAAGCAAAAAATGCAGCCCATGATGGATGCCTCATACATCTCTCCTTTTTTTTTTTTCATTTTACGTTCACAAAAATTACTTCTTCTACGACAAATCTTATCTACACAATTCATCAACAATAGTCAGATTGTATTTGAGTCACTTACTTTTGCAAAGTTGTAACAATAAAATATATGTTGTTTATGTTCCAAGAAAATCCATAAAGGGGATACAAATGTGAATGCCTCATATTTTAGCAGAATGCCTAAATAAAAATACCTTCATAACAACGCAGTTCAAACTCATTTATATCAGATTTAAACATACTCCTTCTGCTAATGCAGTTCTTTCTCTGATCACCTCATTCTTCTTAATGTGTCAGTGATATTCAGATTTACGACAAAGCTTTCAAATCACCTATTCAATGTGATTTCAAAAGTGGCAGAGTATCTGAATAAAAATCTGTCCACATTGCACTTACACTGTGCAGTTTATTGATGGTGGTCACATCATCCACATTTCACAGATGGAAAAACTGATGCCCTGAGAAATTAGATGAGTTGGCATTAATCGCACATCAATCGTACAGCAAGTTGGAAACAACAGTTAGACTTGCTGCCTCCTAGTTTCATAATCTAATCAGTCTAGCTTGTTTTATCTTGACCCCTCTAACAACCACAGCCCCTAGCTCAGGTACAAACCCACAGACCCATCTTTTCTATTGGGAAACACTTGCTTTGCTTCTGAACCTCTCCACAGCTAACAGCTCTGTCTCCAGGGTCAGAGTGTTTCTTACTACCCTTTCCCCTGCTCACCTCCTGCAGTCATAGAATATCCATACCCAGGTCATAGCTATCTTCAGTAACAGGGATCTTTTCCTATATAGAAGTCATGCCCTCTTTGTACTCAGTTCAAAAACCCATTTAAGGCACAGGAGACCCTCCCAAATTACCCCACAGAAATCCAGGTTTCCTCCCTTGTGACTCTTTCACTGCACCAACACCCTCTAAATGAGAATCTTCTTTATTTACCAGTATAGAGGTACCTATAGGAACTGAGTTCTTTATATACAGGCTGTGGCTTTTTGTCATCAACTTTCTGTCTGGAAATCTTTCCCAATTCACTTAGAACAATGAGGATCAGGATCAGCTTTAGTACCTGAAGTGCTCAAAGAGTGGAGTAGAGGGGAAGAATCACCTCTCTCAACTTGCTGGTCATGCTCCTTTTGATGCAGCCCAGGATACAGTTGGCTTTCTGGGCTGCAAGCACACACTGCCTGCTCATGTCAAGTTTTTCATCCGCCAGGATCCTTCCCCTAAGTCCTTCCCCACTGGGCTGCTCTCAATCCTGTCATCCCCCAGCCTGTATAGGTACTGGGGGTTGCCCCAGCACAGGTTTCAAGATCTTTCCTTGACCTTGTTGAAATTGTCTCAATAAAAGTTAAGTGTATGCAAAGACAGATTGCATTAACCTTACCCATAGTGGTTAAAACTTAGCTCCTGTAAAAAGTACCCATATTAGGTTCATGCACCACCAAAGTCCCACCTAAGAGTCTTTGTGAGACACAAGTGATGTACGAGTCCTCTGATGGCACTCTGCATAAAGGTCAGCTCATCCCACAAAACATTGGTAAAGTGTGGACCTGTACCCCTAAGTTTAACCTAGAACTGCAGATCCAGCTGTCTCAGCAGATTCCTTAGGTGCTGCCTCTGCAGCATGTTAAGAGTTTCCCACCAGTATTAAAACCATTGACCCAGCCCAGGTTGTTTTATTTCCTCATTTAGCCAGAAAGAAAGACTGGTACCTCTTTTATTTTTTTGTGAAGGACAGTGTATGACAAGTCTTACTGGATCTTCTTCAATGTAAACACACAGTAATTCTTAAGGTCAAACAAGTACAGATTCTCAGGAATGAATAATTAATAGGGATATACAAAATGTCAGAACTCAAGTTTCTAGAATTTGCTAAAACACAGACAAATTGGAATCTGACAAAAACAAATTGTGTTTAATAACCCTTAAAGATGTGATCCCTGAAGCATCCTGCAGTACTCAAGTCTCCCCTTCTCCAACTTGTTTCATCTTCATTTACACTTGACAAAGACTAGTGAAAATAATGTTTGAACTTTAAGTAATAAAATCAGTTATAAAATCACTTACTTTATCACACATTAAATGCTTTTCACCACTCTTGCTTTTTTTAACCTTCCTGACTATTTTTAGTGACTGCAGTTTCCAGCTGCATAGAACCGCTCCTGGCTGAAGTAGCCCAGTGCCACTGGAGTGGTGCCTTGCAGGCACAAGAAGATGCACATCTTTTGCCCTCTTTTCTGCAAGGTGGTGACAAACCTTGTGACTGTAGATGACACAATACTGAGCCCCAGTTACCAAGCCAGATAATATATAGGCTCTGGTTAATTCAGTTCTGTGGATTACAGTTGATTGTGATCAAGGGCAGACTGAGGTCACATATAGATAGACCTTATGGGGTAAATCACAAATGGTATATAACTCTTAGATTATGCCTCTTATATCCTGTGATGTCAGTCTGCCATTAGCATCAGTCCAGCTTTAAAACCAGTCTGTAAAAACTGATCTACTTCTGAATTATGTCAGTGAAGAGTTAATCTCACTGGAAGTACAAAATCAGGCCATCTACTAATAATGAAACAAAGGGAGAACATTAAATTGTTGCTATTTATTCCATTATGGCCTTCTGGAGACTTCTTGGCCAGATGTATAGATCAACCCTGCAGCTTAGAGTTTTAAAACCAGAAGATCCCATGGAATTACGCAGTTGCAGGCAGTGGGCAGTCAATCTGGATATTTCAAACCGAGAAATAATGAGACAGGACTATTCAGAAGAGGAACCACACATGTGAAGTCCTCTGCTTTCAGAAGGAAAAAAAAGAAAACACAACACAAAGGTGTCATGTGCTGCAAGAAAGTTTTTGAGTTTTCATTTGCTCCTCAATGTGTGCAGTTTACTCTGGCAGTGCATTTAGGCACTCAAGGAAAAGGCATTTTCTCTTGAACATAACTTATCATACGTATGGGAAATATTTGCAGTACACATCAGTAATAACAAAAGGAATGAATAATTACCTCAAAATAGAATAATTCAAAATATAGAAATATGCAGAGCATTCAGAATATCTGAATTCTAAGATGTTTCTCAGCAGATGACATTGTTAGTTGGTTAGCTGGGCAGAATCTATGGAATTTACCCTGTATTTTTACTGAAGTGGCATAATAACGGAGGATTCAAGTAGCACCCTGGATACTAAAATCTCCTTTTGATGTGAACAGACACAGCTCACCAGCCAAACAGCCAGCCAGCCAGTTGATCACATATACAACCTTTTAATATAGGGACACAGGAGCAGCCCTATACCTTGAACTGCAAAATTGGAGGCTCCCAGGCAGTAAGCTCAATGAAATTCATGGAGGCTGATCAAGGCCTGTAGCAGTAGGTGCTGGTACTCACTGTCCAATGCCCCACTTCCACAGTGTGGGTGGTAATTGCCCCCACAAATGTCCACAGCACAATTTATTTTGGTTCAAAGATTAACTGAAAGTTGGGAAGAAACACAAAGAAGACGTGAGAGGTGAGAGCGGTGTGCAGAGTACTAACACCTGACAAGAACACACTCTAAGAGACACAGAGCTTCTCAACCGGGCTCTCTCAGGCAGTGCCTATACTACCAAATAACGCAAGTCTTAGGGCAAAGCCTCAAACTCATGGTCACTCTGTCAGCACACTCCTGGTGCAGTTTTGGTCTGTGCCAAGCAGCAGCAGCCTGCACTGCATGGGTATGGCTCAGAGCATAGAAAGTGCCAGGACACATGACCAGATGGTGGTCTGGATACAGCCACCCCCTCTTTAGGAGGACAAGAGTTTATGCACATGAAAGTGAATGCACTGCGTTGCTTAGCTTTACTGCCAGAAGCCTGTCCTGGACTATTTTTCAGTAGTAGCAAAGGCTTGGCTTAGTCAAGCTTTTGCCGAAAGATGGTCGTTTTTTTTCCATATCCTTTTGTTTGTCTTTGCATGTCAAATTGGGGTGAACACCCACGCTCTGCAGCAGCTGTATGTGCAGTGACAAGTGAGCTGTTCCCCCCTGAGACTTCTTCATGCCTAATCTGGAGCCCCAGTAGATTTTTTATCCTCAAGTTGCAACAGATATTTCTAGAAGTTTCTCATTTGCTCCTCTCAGATAGGTAGGAATTTAGACCTGTATTTCATATATAGCAATTTCACATTTTTAATGCAAGAAATTTTTCTTTCTTTTCTGGTTCAAGTGCTTATTTCATAGCTTCTAGACTTCTCATAGAAAATAAGGAATACAGTATTTCCTCTTTTTATGGTAATTCAAAACTATATAGAAGCTTGTGCTTCAAAATTAAAAATACTCATATTTGATATAAACAAGACTTATGCTTTAGGTCATAGATTACATGGCTTTACTTTTTTTTTACCTATCTCAGGTAAGCTTTTTCTGTGTTGTACACTTGATACACTATCTTGACATTCAGATAAAGAAAACAAACATAAAATAACACAACAGGAACCTTTTTCCATGCTGATTCCAGTCAATGCTCTTTGATGCATTTACACTGGTCAGAAATCTTGCAAGGCTGCTAAATTTCAAATATGGATAAAATTTTGTTTCCAGATGTGTATGCAATATAAAGGAACAGAGTAAGTTTAACTTCACAAAATCTAAAGTCTAAAGAAAAATACTCATCTTCCCTCCAGGTTTTGTATTTTTAACTGCTTACAAGTCTGGATGTTGTTACTTCTATAAACACCCAGTACTAGTTAAATTCCTAGTCTCAACAACATACCATTATGAGGAATTCTACCATCTGTTACCTTTTTTTACTATTGAACATTTTACCTTTCAGATCCACAGAATAGACCATGGTTTCTAAATCCATCTGTATCTTCCTAAACTGATTGTCACCACATTTAACATGGAAACTGTCAGTATCAAGGTTTGGAACATTATTACAATCATGTTTTATGTCCACCCTCCCAAACTATGAAGGTTTAAAGAATGTTTAGAGATTCAGAATATGGGATGAGTCTGGGATTTGAACCTTGCTCAGCCTGAGCCATGGACTAACAATCTGTTTAGGGATTAGCCAATTTCTAGTTTAGAGGCTGGGCTAGTCCTAATCACCTCCAGCCATGCCCAGGGGATATTAGCATTCTGAAGGCAGAGGCAGCCCTAGTCTTCTGGGAGGAAGCTCAGCACTCCTCTCTGGTAGAGCTAAGGATTAGGAAGCCCTAGGGGAAGACAAAGAGAGATTTAAATCTGAATGGGACCGATGGAAGCCCTAAGGAGGGGGTAGCATCTGAAACCAGACTTACTTTCCCAAGTCAGGGATACCTGGAGGTTGAGGTGTGCACAGTACCACATGGTTTAGGAAAGCATCCACAGCTTCAATGCTGAATAAAAAGATGGAGAAAGATCTTTTGTATCTGACCCTGCAGACCAAACACCACTGGTTTTGCTGCTTCTTGCCTGTGACTTTATGATGGTCTGTTCCTTAATTTTATTTGCAAACCTTTTAACCCCACTCGATTTCAGCATAGCTAGCAAAGCACCAAGGCATAGCCATCCTACAAGAGTACCACACCTTAAAACAAAGCTAAAATCTTCTCTAAGTGCAGATTTTTTGGCTTAACTAATTATTATAATAGAAAACACCTCTGATTAGTTGTTCAAAGCCTTGCAAGAGCTGGAAATGCCTGATTCTTTACGGAAGAACTGTCTTACTAACAGCAGCTTGGAAAGCTTCCAGACAGTAGCAAAAATTAGCAAGAAGGAAACATGCTATAAGAATGGGCCACAGATGTAAATGCTCACTTCCCCACTTTGGTGTGCTGATCAATTAAAGATAGTTAGCAGTTTCCTGACTGGTGTTGTCTTGAACATCTGCAGACCACAAATGCAGCTGCTTCATACCTTCTCACTCCCCTAGAACAATCAAGCAGCTGCTGCTGTCTCATGTAAAAATTGGTCATCAAAATGTGTGTAGCATCTACCATCTTAGTCTGAACAGGTTTTCTAAGACTCAGTAATCTGTGTGTTAAAAAGATACTGGCCAAAATCAGCTTTTAAATTCTAAATTGAAAGTTTTGACATTTACATTTTATACTGAAGTTACTCATTCACTGCAGATAAACTAAACCAGAAGGAACCTCTTCACCTGTAAAGGTGCAGGCAGACAGATGACCCAAGAGTGCTGTGCTTTTGAGAGGTTGATGAACCACTTTTTAAGGCATATTAGAAATAAATCATCAGTAAGTAGAAAAGCATCTGAATCACACAGACATTTTTCACAGTTGCTGGAAGGCATTATATTACTGCCGCCTGTCTTTGTAGTAATGTCAGCCCTATGTGTAAAGGGGGTAGTGAGAGATCTGTTCCCTGGCTCAAAGCGCGTACAGTGCAATACCATATGCTCCCATCAGAAGGAACTGTGGGTGCTCGCAACTAATCAAGATCAATCTCTCAATTAGGCAGATCATAAGGTTCAAACACAAAGGAGAAGTGGTAACTCCCAGTGATGCACTTATTCTCTTAGCTGTGTTGTTTCTGTGTTGGATTATTGCTGAAAGGCTTTGGTGGAAAGAAAAAAAAAAAAAGTGTTTCAGAGAAAAGGTGTCACAATATGTCATTTATAAACAGTGAATTATATTGCATCATACACATTTATAATACATCCACGTGGACAGGTGCAGATACATGCAGGCTGCTTGGTCAGTGCTCTCAGATGGCTGGATACAAGCCAGCTCTAGTCTCAAAGCTGTTTAGACACAAACCGGTAATATACACAGCCTGTCACCAGGCCTTATTGACTTGAACACAGTGCAATGCTAACACAGTTATATAGACCAGAAACGGCTTGTGTCTGGCCAGCTCAGAGGATGAGGAGACAAATTTCACAGTTACATCCACCCTCAGGAAGGTGCACCCAAAAATTCCCCTGAACTTCCTCAACTTGTTAAGGAAGATAAAAAGATCTGAGATGCAGTCAGTGAGAGGGGGCATTTTCAGACTCAGACGGAATTAAAAATAAAGACTCTGTTATGAAAATAAATATCTATACTGGTCTTATTGCCTCTGAAGTTTATGAGCATAAATAGCTATATAGATCTTTATCTCCCTTTGAGATTTGTTTTGAATTTTCACAATGTTCAAAGATATGCTGATAGAAAAAAAAAATACCAGTGTTGCACGTCTTTCAAGCATATGGCTCTCCTTAGAGCCAACAAGGCTTTTGTATGAAAAATGAATATGAAATCAGGGCAAGATTTTAGTATAGCAAAGTAAATTTCCTTCAACACTATGTACAACAAATAAAAAGTGAAAAGAAAAGGTGGAAAATCTGTAAGATGATCAAGCTACCAGTGAGCTTAAGTCCACAGGCTACCTCAAAGAAAAGATACAAAACAAATGAACAAACAAACAAAAATCCTCCTTAGAGATCGTGCCAGTCAGCTGGCCAGAAAAAAATGCCAAAGCAACAGTGTACTGGTGCCATCTGGCTACTTCTCCTCCTTCCAATGGCTCCCTGCCATGTCCCTGACCAGGATATTGGAAGAACCAGATACAAGCCACATCCAAAAAAATCCTCACAGGTCTTATACTGGACCCAGTGGATGCTGAAACATGTTTCTGGCAGTGTTATATAAATATCATGCAGTATGAACATGCCTGAGACAGGTAAAATAGGTGAGTACCAAATCTAACCACATTAAAGGTACACTGGGTCTTTGCAGGATTAAAAGCAGCCCCATGTTCAAGACAATTTAACAGGGTGCAGTGTGTAGAACCACACTAGGTTTTTTCCTCTGTGGCTACTTTTCATTTCAAACTTCCCTTTCAGATCTGAAATGGGACTATTGACTTGAAGAAGACAAGATTTTGGGTCACTATGCCAAAAACTAATCTTTACCTAAGATGAAGAAAACCAGGTTGTGATTATCAGACAGTTGTATTTATTTTGCCTGATATAAATGTAATCTAGGGATTGAAAGCAAAACACTACATATTCAGAAGATAATTCACAGTTTTAGATATCAACTGAAAATCAAAATATGCACCATTTGCAGTCAGCAACATTCGCGAACCACATGTATAGGGTATGTACAGCTGGTGTAGAATTTAATTTGAATGCTATTTATGTGCTATGCATGCTGCATATAAAGCAGACTGTCAACTGTTCACTTCCAAAAAAGGAAATAAATGACATAAAAATTAAACCTACGAACCTTAGGAACCTCAAGTTTTCAAAGCAAGAACAATGGTCAGAATAAGATTTATATCTGATTTGAATTTCACAGGTTTTTTTTCCAGTTTAACAGAAGTTTTGACTCATTTGGAGTATTTCTCTTAATCATAGTGCAATTTGCAATTATTTATGCATGGTTGTAAAATTCAATTCTCTCTGAGGCACAGGAATGACCCCTGCTTAGTGAATATATATACCTTGGATTTTTTTCAGCTGAATTTTATTACAAATAATTTGCATCTGAAATAAAGTTTGTGTTTTTAAAATGTGTGAGATTGCTAGATTTTTAAGAGAGAAATATTTTTTATACATACAACATATACAGTACAGGCCTTCGCAGCGCAAGTATCCTGACATTGCCTTAATAAACAAACAAGACACAGGACCTTCGATTGGAGACTTGCAAACTTTACCTCATGTTCATTTGATATGAATTAACTCTACAGAAAACTGCACCCCCTATTTTACAAGCTAGCTTGGAATAACCTAGGAAGAACTTGCTCAATTCACTTTGATTTAAAAAAAAAAACAACTAAACCTTTCCTTCATCCAGTTTCTTTCCCTTTTGCCTTCTCTACAAGTTCAAAGTAAATTTAGCCCTATGCAGAGCCAATGCCAGAGTCACCAGTACAAAAAGTAGCAATATAGATAGTGACAAAAATGTGTGTAAAGGCCTCTATTTAATCTAAAAGACATTGGATGACCTCCTTTAGAGACCTATACGCAGCTTGACAATAATAATAATAATACAGAGCTATGCAATAATAAATTTTACTAGTGTCAGATGTGCTACATCTGTGCCAGTAAATAAAATAAATCATGGGCATTTGATGACCCTGAGAGCAAATGGAATAGCACAGTTTGTATCTATGTGCCCAAACTCTTCTCTATCTAAAGTTAGGCGACTCATGCACACCTACTGAGAGTCCTTGCTACCTACCAGAAGATGCTAGACATTCTGCAAGAAATTACATGTCCCATCTAGAGTCCTCAACATGAGAAGGTTTTCTGCAGCAATATGGTCCCTCCATTGTCCCATAATATTCAAGTAAGTGAGTATCCTTTCCACCACCATTCACAGTGGTTTGGAAAAGCCAAAGTTCACCTAAAGCTCACCTTCACAAGGGATGTCAAAGGCAACAATGGCTCCTATCACTGTGTTACTAGTAGTAAAATGCTGAGCAAAACAAATGTGAGTCCATGTCTGAATGGAGCTGGTGATCTAGTGACTGTGGACACATAGAACACTGAGGTATTCCATGCTTTTTCTGTTTCATCTTCCCCCAACAAAAAAAAAGCACCTTCAAGGCTCTTTCCCTAGAAAATTTGAGAAGAGCTATCAGCAATGGTTGAGGATGCAGTCCTCAAAGCAAAGTCCTCAAAAGTTAATTAAAACTACATGACCCATACAAGTTCATGGGACTGATCAAGCTGAATGCTTGATGATGATGTTTTGGAACAGTCAGCATAGATTTACTGAAGTCCTTATGCCAAACAGACCTGATCATCTCTTATGATGAAATGACTGGTGTGGTGATCAGTGTGAGAGCAGTGAATGTCATTTACCTCTGTTTTGAAGGATTTTGAAAGGGCATTCTGCACTATTCTACTCTTATTTCCAAGCTAAGATGTTTTGGTCTGGACAGAAGACAAGTAGATGTGTGAAAAGTAGTCAATGGTTGGACTGGTTAACGAATTGAACTCCACCTAGAGGCCAGTTACAAATGAATACTGCAGGATCTATACCAAGACCTGTCCTATTTAACACTTTATCAATGGCAGTGTAATTCAGTTTCATATTGTTTGCAGATGATATCAAACTGGTGCCTGTCCATACGCCTGAAAGAAAGGCCAACATCCAAAAGGGCTTAGGCTAGAAGAATAGCCAACAAGAACTTAATGGAACTTAATAAGGACAAATGCCAAGTCCTGCACCTGGGAAGGAAGAACTCATTGCATTGATACAGGCTGGAGATGCACTGGCTGTGGAGCAGCTCTGCTGGAAAGGACACTGGGGTTTTGGTAGATAGCAGACTGAACATGAACTTGCAATGTGCCCTGGCAGACAAAAAGGCCAACAGCATGCAAGACTGTATCAACAGCAGCAAAGCTAATGCATTGCACTTTGCTCAGCACTCCTTGAATGGCATGTAGAGTACTGTCTCCAGCTTTGCCCCTCCTGGTGCAAGAAAGACGTTGATGAAATCAACTGAGTTCAGCAGAAGGCCAGAACCATGGTCAGCAGCTGGAGCAATTATCCTGTGAAGAAAAGCCAAAAGAACTGTGCATGTTGAGCCTGGAGAAAAAGGCATTGCATAGCAGCCTTCCAATACCTTCAAAGGGGTTCTCAAGATGAGGGATCCAGGGCTTTACATATGTGTGTGACTTAAAAGCTTCAGCTGGAATTTGGACTGCAAATCTGAATTATTCTTTGATTCTGTTTTGGCATCAATAGTGATTTAAGATCTAGCCATTATTAATTTTTATTAATTTTTATGTGTAGGTCAAAATTATTCTTGTGGGGTGGACAGAAAACTTGCCAGCCCCTTGAATTTGTATCTCATAACTTCTCTCCACAGAAGGACTTACATTTACAAAATACAACAGGCTTCCTATAACCTGCTATAATAGACTGCTTGAGGAGAGGGTTTCAAACCAATGACCTCCAGAGGTCCCTTTTAAACTCAAACACTCTGTGATTCTTTGAATAGCTGGCAACTGACGCTGAATACACTGCATCTAGAACTTGTGTAATGGTGAGGGTATTTAGACTTCAGTGAAGTTTTTCAGTCACTCTGATAGCTTCCCATCAGCTGAAGCCCCTGAATCAAGATAGCATACCTGCTTGAAAAAGCTGCTCCAGCTAATGCAGGAATTAGACATTCCTGTAGCTATAGCAAGTGCATTTAGATGAATGTGATTTCCCTATCACAATGTAGCTGAGGATTATGTTGTAAGAAATTTTGCATACAAGAATTTCGGAAGAGTCAACAAAGAATCTCACTATTTTCAATAATCTATAAAGTACTGGCAAAAGGACATGGAGCTCTTGGAGTAAGCCCAGAGCAGGACCATGAGAAAGATCAGAGGGCTAGAGCACCTCTCATATGAAGACAGGCTGAGAAAGTTGGGGCTGTTCAGCCTGGAGAAGAGAAGGCTGCGTGGAGACCTCATAGCAGCCTTCCAGTATCTGAAGGGGGCCTATAGGAATGATGGGGAGGGACTCTTCATTAGGGACTGTAGTGACAGGACAAGGGGTAACAGGTTAAAATTTAAACAGGGGAAGTTTAGATTGGATATAAGGAGGAAATTCTTTCCTGTTAGGGTGGTGAGGCACTGGAACGGGTTGCTCAAGAAAGCTGTGAATGCTCCACCCCTGGTGGTGTCCAAGGCCAGGTTGGATGGAGTCTTGGGTGACAGCCTTCTTTCTGCTTCTCTGCAGGGTGGAGAGCTAGATGGAAAAAAGTTGTGGAGTGATAAAAGAGCCTTTGGTTGGTGAGAGAAGGGTGTAGAAGGAGCAAGTGTTGTTACATAGTGTAGCTATAAGCAGGAATACTAAGGCATGTAGCATCAGGGACTTACCCAAAGCAAAATATCAAATTAGTACTAAAATGCAAAATTGTCTTTTTCCCCCTTCTAGCCCAAGTTTTCCTTACTTTCTGGACAAAAATATTTTTCTGTGTGATAAATAACATCACAGCTTGAAAATGTAAAGGATACTTAGGCTGAGATATTGGGGAAGGGTTTTAAGAGTGCAAAAGATCTGTGTGATCTGGTATAGTGGAGGTGTTCCTGCCTGTGGCAGGGGGTTTGGAAAGAGATGATCTTTAAGGTCCTTTCCAACACAAACCATTCTGTGATTCTGTGACATGGTTTAATGTGAGACATTCCTGTCCATGGCAGGGGGGTTGGAACTATATGATCTTAAGGTCATTTCCAACCCTAGCTGTTCTGTGATTCAATGATTCTGTAAGGTAATATCATGCCCACATCTTAAACAAAATTACTGAGTTGATTCTAAATCAGTCAGTTTGACAAAGAAAGACGGCTGGTTTTATTAAGGGAAAAAATGGCCAGTGAGCTGAACATGGTTCCAAACACAATTCCAGGGCTACCGAAATCTTTGGATACATAAACAGGGAATATCAAGTAGTTGAAAAGAGCCTGATATTCCAGATCAGCATTCAAGCAGGCAGTCAGGCACTGACCCCCTAGTGCAGCTGCAGCACGGAGCCCAGTTCTGTGGCCCACTCCTCAGGAAGGCAGCTAACAGTATGGAAAGGGCTCAGAAATGAACCACAAAGAGTCACAATGAGGTTGTGTCATAATAAACGTAAAAAATATGAATTTTAACAAGTATGAAGTTGATGGCTCAGTTATGTTAGTAAAAGTGGTCTTCAGTGTAGTTGAAGACATCCTGTGCAATGCCAAGAGCCTGAAACTAGCCAGATTCAGACCAGGAAAAGTTTGCATGTTTTAAACAGTAAGAACAGGTATCATTGGAACAATTTCTCTGCAGTCATGGGGCATTAACGTAGGAAACTGAAACATTAAGATTTTCTTGTCATAATCTATTTGGTACAAATTAATTCAGTGCAGTCTTACACATTGCACGAGGAGTCTCATTAGATGCTTGCAGTGGTTCCTTCAGGCCTTCAAACTGTAATCTGCCTTTTATGATGCTCCCAACCTCCTCTAGACTGCATGTACATGTAAACGTTGCTCACACAAGTGCACATGCCTGTAACAGTTACAAAAGGATGAATTGCACACTCCCTCCATGGCACTGTAGCCCACATGTTTAATGCTTCAGCATTTGACTTTGGCCCAAAGAAAGGGAGAACAGCTGTTGTTTAGGCTCATTAAGAGCCAAGGAGCCTGACAGAGGTCTGTTCCATGCATTGTCTGTGCACAAGAGGATTGGTATGGCACTACAGGAGCACAACCCAACAGTTGTTTCTAAAAAGCATGTGCCAGCATCATCTCACAACATGCTTCCCCACACCTTCCTTTACCAGGCACACACCATCACCATCTTCATCACTTTCCTACAGTTAACATAGCAAAGACCTCCAGATACTTGTAAATGAACTACTAACAGAATTGCTTTTGAATTAGAGTTGTATATTTGTCATTTGTACCTCTGAGCGTACCCTGAGACTGCCTTTTCCTGTCAATGCTGTATTTTGGGACTCAGTCAACTCTACCTGCTGGTTGTTGCCTGGAAATGTCTTGTGCAAAACAATTGACTTAATGCCTCTTGTCTGCTCTCCTCTTGGCAGAGCATGTGTCCATCTGGAGTTACAACCTCCTATGACCACCAAGCTACCTCTGATGACACAACCAATATCTTCACAGATATGCAGACTGTTTTTATCAAAAGGTTGCAGTTCGTAGAGTGTTCTTGTTTTGCCTTATATCCCTATTTTGTTTTTGCAAGTATTAGTCTCTCTCAGTTTATGACAGATTTTTTGTGTTGTTCTCGCAAGCAAAATCTGAGGTTATGTGTAACCCTGTTTCATTGCTACCATTCTGTAATAGAAGTACTAAACATAGTCAGAAGGTATGTTATTTCAGCAACAGTTTCCAACAAATGGACTGACGAAAATGGGAACTAAAGGGTGCTCACCTAAACCTGCACTCTGTTGCAAAGTGCTAAACCCATGTCCATATAGCTGAGACTGTGTGACTCTAAACTGTGCCTGCTGTTTCAGACAGGCAGGAAAAATTACCTGAAATACCAAAATCTGTTTAGTTGTATCAAGGCTGTCTCAGGGTGTAAGAACAGGAAGATCTGTGAGGTTTTTCAAACACATCAGTGAATAATCTATGTCAAGTTTGATCAAAAGGGTAAACGTTCCCTATAGCAACTGTGTCACCTCTGAGGTTAGTCTTTATGCCCTTTTGTTTTAATTGATCTGTATATTTTGTATAAATTATAATCCTTGAAAGCATTTGAACACTCAAAATTTCTTTGCAGCTATTGTAACATCCCTTCCACATTTCTCTTGGATTTTCCAGGGGGTTTTGCTGTTTTTATTTTATAATAAACCTTTTCCTATAACTGCTTAAGAATCACAATACAGGCTGAAATAAAATCCTGTGAAATAGTGAAATAAATACTGTGAATATTGTGAAATAAAATCCTGACTGCTCTGGTCCCTTCCTTCAACTGACAATAATTTTTGGAAATAAGCTGTTGTGTCTACCCTATGCTAATACCCGTCTTTTTTTCTTCCAGGCTTTCATTCCAGCAGCAGCAGTTCTGGCAGCTGTTGTCCACCTTTCATTTGAAGTTGGATGGATTTCTGCTTTGCTCACAGCATAGCATAAACATGATATAGCATTTGTTATACTAGACTTTGTTATACTGCATTTCTGTTAACTACAACACCTCAGTCAGGTTTGTATTCAACCTGCAGCATCACTGATTTGGAACTTAAAAATGTCTATAATCCCAAAAAAAGAAGCTGCCAGGCCCTCCTTAGTGATGACAGTAAGTGATGTATGGTCAGTCTCTGACCATAAATGTCTTTCCCACTGACCAGTAAGGTAAAAAAAAAAAAAAATTAAATCCAAGGGCTGAAATGAATGACATTGAGTCTCAGTTTGTCCCTATAATTTGCTGAGACTCTGCACTGCCTGGTTTGTCCAGTTAAGCACGACAAACTTTACTTCACCCTTTGACATCTTGGGGAAATCGTGCAACCCTCACTTGTCAGCTGAAATGGTCCCAGTAATGAAGATTCAAGCTTTTAGGCTGTATCTGCACTCCTAAACCAAGGGGGTGGGAAGCAGACTAGGGAGTCACCAGTCCCCAAGGTGAAGCAGCACATACTGATGGATACCAGAGTCACTAAGGCCAGACTCCTCTCCAGAAGACTGGCTTCATGCAGAGCCTAGAGCATGTGGCCACTGTCTCCTCAAGCCCCTGGTGGCACTAAGATGTCGTTATTAGTTTGTGTTTCTTCTGTCAGTTTACAATACCTAAAATAATATGAGATGTGATATAGGCAGCCCACACAGTGTGTGCAACATCAAACTAACAAAAAACAGAGCATGCTGACAGATTTGGCATCTGCAAACACAAGCCTTCCAGGATGGACTAAGAGGACTATGTAGCATGAAAGGAGTCAAACTTAATGCAGTCCTTATTGCCCCTTGGGCAGCAACTGACATGAACTCCTTTCAGACTCTTAGAATCACAGAATGGCTTGGGTCAGAAGGGACCTTTAAAGATCATGTAGTCCAACTCCCCCTGTCATGCACAGGGACATCTTTCACTACATCAGATTGCTCAAAGCTCTGCCCAGTGTGATTTTGATCACTTCCAGGGCTGAGGCATTCACAACTGCTCAGGGCAACCCATTCCAGTGTCTCACCACCCTCATCATAAAAAATGCCTTCCTTATGTCCAATTTCAATCTACTCTCTTTCAGTTTAAAATCATTGCTCCTTGTCATGTCACAACAGGCCTTGATAAACAGTCCCTCTCCAGCTTTCTTATAAGTCACCATTAAGCCACTAAGTGTTGAAAGGCTGCAGTAAGGTCTCCTCAGAGCCTTCTCTTATGCAGGCTGAACTACACCCACTCTTTCAGCCTGTCTTCATAGAAGAGGCGGTCCATCCATCTGACCATATTCATGGCCCTCCTCTAGACTCACTCCAACAGGTCCATGTCTTTCCTGTGCTGGGGGCCCCAGAGCTTGATGCAGAACTCCAGGTGGGGTCTCACCAGAGCAGAGTAGAGGGGGAGAATCACTTCTCTTGAATTGCTGGCCATGCTCCTTTGGATGTAGCCCAGAATACAGTTGGCTTTCTAGGCTGTGAGCACACTTTGCCAACTCACATCCAGTTTTTCATCTACCAGGATCCTCAAGCCCTTCTCCATAGGAGTCTGCTCTCAATCTATTAATCTCCCAGCCTGTATTGATACTGGGAGTTGCCCCAGCTCAAGCGAAAGAATTTGCACTTGGCCTTGTTGAACTTCATGAGGTTCATATGTGCCCAGTTTTCAAGCCTTTCTCTTCCCAAACTCCGCTTTGGAAGTGGCTGGCTGAAATGGTTGAAAGCAGAGGCAGGGTGGGTACTACCAGCTAAACAGTGTACACAGCTGTGCTCGGGCTCGCTCTCTGACTTTTATTTTCCTTTTCGTAGAAGCATGGCCTACCTGCAGAATCTCCAGTGAATATATCTCTTACGTTCACCTCTTATTTTATTAGTATTTTTCCCTTACAGAATTAAAAGAAAACAGCTGCACTTTGTTTTACTTTACAGTAGTGTTTGATCTTTTCTGAGAGCTATTCAGGTCCTGTGATACATCATTTTCACAATATCTTCAAGTATGATGCAGTAGGTGCCCCCCAGGCTGACTGCAGCCACCAGGAGGTTCCCATCTGGCCCTCCATCCTTTCTGTAGCAGACAGGGACCAGATGTTCAAGGAATTAAATTCACTGAGACAGCTGAACTCCTTGTGATTTCAGAGCCCAGCACAGGGAGAAGAATACCACTACTGTGTCCGTCAAAGCTGGGGTGAGAACTGATAGCACTGTTTCTGCCCATGCTCTGGCTGATTTGTTAGCATCCAATCTGAACTCTTAAATGGTCCCCTTGCTCTCTGGTTGAGCTTCTGGACACACAAGCAAGTTATCATGAGGCAGAGCACAAACCACAACAACTCTTTCAGTGCCCACTTGTCCCTGTTTGAAGCTCCTGACCCCACAATGCATAAGGAGTAATTTACCCAAACCCACATGTAACATAGGATGAGTGTCTGTAACCACAGCATGTGAAAAGAGAGCTGACAGGATTGAAATGTGTATGTGGTCTTTTCTATAATTTACTCTTATGTTGTTACCTTTGAAGTCTGTTTGTCTCCTGCTGTGGTGTAGTCTGACTTAACCTCAAAGAAAGGGTCCTACTCAGGCTCCTCTTTCTGCCACTAAAAAGTAATACATTGAAGTGTTTCAAAAGCAAGCATTGTCATTTATATGGCTCACTGCTGTCTGCCTCCCGTTCTTCTGGACCCACTGTCTGCAAGCACAGAGTTTAACATTCTCTAACTGCCTTGGGAAGAATTTCAGCTCTACTGGTGGTTTTAATTAGTCTTCTGTCTAACTTAAGGTCCTGAGTTTGCCATAGCTACTGCATCCTATGTTGTAACCACATTGTTGGAGCTGGCAGAGCTCCACTCCTCTCGGGGCTTAGGTCCAACTGCTCCATGTACTACATCAGGAACCACTGTGCAGGACAGCCACAGGCTCCCAAGGGCTAATGACAGAGCCTTTAAACACATGTTCCCTCTGCGAAGAGTCACAGATTTTGGATGGAGTGTTTTGTGTGCAGGCAGCAGGGCAGGGCAAAGCAATTAATAGAGCTCAGAAATATTCAGGAACAAAGGATGAAGCAGGTTCTGGGTGTGTCTAATAGACATTTCTAAACAAGCACTAACTACTCTTGATGAGTAAATCTAGGAAATGCAGGGCAGTTTCCAGACTCCGGGCCTATGTGCCCTACCCACAGTGCAAAGTGCAGCAATCCCTCCTTGCTGAAAGCTCTCAGATGAGGATCTTGATTGTGGGCAGCAGAGGAAAAGATACTCCCTTGGTCCATCCTGGAACCAATTTGATACTGGACAGGTCATATGCAATAAAGTACACTTTTTTTCTGAAGGAAATGCTGCCAGAGCATTAACTGAATGGCACTGAGACCAGTGCAGCCTATTAGAAAAGCCCACAAACATGTTATTTTAAGGAGCTAAGGGATAGATTCTGATGTGGCTCCCTCAGGGCCATTTGCACATCCCACAGCTTTATCCTGGGATTGCACCAGTGCCACAGAGATCCGCCGCTGGCACCAGCTGAACAAGCACAGTTTGTGCCAGTTTCCTGATGGGAGTGATTGATTAGAGCTTGTTGAGCTTGCTCTGTCCAGAGCAGGTGTGGAGCAAATTTGCCCTGACTCAGTCAATTAACTTTATCAGAGAATCAGAATCAACAGTGTGAATATGGTAACAGTGTGTTGCAGGCTCCAAGCTTCTCACTGTGTCTGATCTCACACTGCTGCCATAGTTCTGAAGCTATTGCTAAAAAATGGTGCCCAAATCTTGTGATGTGCAAGCACTTGATCCAGATTCATCCCATGAATGAGCAGAAGGTTAGCAAGCACACTGAAACTACACTCCTCTGCACCATGGGCGTCATTTGATACACAGGAATAATTATCACTGCTGAAAGCATTTAAGTCTGTTTTACCTTTGAGGGGACTTGTCTTGGTTTTACTTCAGGTGAGCACTACAGAGAACCTGCCCTAATAAGCAAGGGAATCCTGAAGGAAATCATATCGCATGATGCAAAGAAAGGAGACCAAATTTAGAAAAGCAAAACATGGACCAAGTGGCTAGATACTCAGATGCCCAAAGGTCAAATCTGATATGTATCATGGGATGTAGAACATATGTCTCCAGGGTGACTTGAGTTTATCAAAGCAAATAGTGTTGGAACCTCCACCTCCCATCCTTCTGCCATTAAACTGAAATTCTTGCATCATTTCCTATGGTCAGAGTCAAGAGAGGGAGGCAGGGAAATTCCATGCCCTGTTTGGGAAGTCTAAAAGTATGTGTCTCAGGGATACTTTGGCAGCTCAAGCAAGCATCTCACCAAGCCTGATGGCTGGTCAGACAAGTATAACGTTAATCTTAGAACTCACCTCCCCAAAAAACTGCATGTCATTAGTCACTAAGCTCTTAATTGAGGGTTATTGGCAAGAAGATAACCAACCATTAGACTGAACGGGGCTTCTTTCCTGTCTGATGCTATATGTAGATGTGTATAGCACCAGGGGTATGAAAAGGCTGCCTATACCCTTTCCCTGACAATGCCTCAGCTCACAAGTCTCCACATGCAACCTTAGGTGTTTTGTAGGTCAGATGAACACAGCTTTCCCCCAAACCGCACTGTTTTCATGCCCATTTAAACTCTAATAAACCAAACTGTTGTCCAAGTGGATGGCCAGCCAGAGAAATGGGACAATAATGAAGTAAATAAGTTTGAAATATGTTCAGATGTCTGTGCAAACCTGCCTCTTCAAAGATGACTGTCACCTTGGTGGAATCAGCCTGCAGGTGCATGGAGCCCCTTGCCTTCAGCAGTCCTCTCCTGGAATGATCAAATAACTCCAAAGGGGAAACATCAGTAAGTCTCTGTGACAGGCTCAGACAGGACTAAGGACAGTAAAAGCTTTTGTCAGCCCTCAAGCATTCTCTGGTCACTCAGTCTTATCCTCAGAAAGGAAGTTGTGTGTAAGCTTTGTGGTACCTGGACTGCCCTTGGTAACTGAGGCTGTGTTGGAAAATACGCTGAAAGCCAAAGTTCCTCACAAAACCGACCTGTACAATTTTTTTCCTCTCCAAGGATAGCATTTGCCCTTTGTCCTTATCCCAGTTTGGTTTATGTCTGAGCTCTAGCAGTGGGTGTGCTAACCCTGGGTTTGAATGAAGGACCAACTGAGCTACCAGCACAATGCAGAGCAGCACCGACTGCTTTAGGCAACTTTGGATGTCAGAGCTCAGCAACTGGACCTCTCAGCAGCACAACAGGGTCACTGCCTCACCTGCTCATACCTTCTGGCTTTTCTTTCTCTTGCCCTTGTGCCTGCAGTGAGGCAAAGTCCTTCGGTTTGCACCATCAGAACCTCTGACCACAGAGTATCCATGATAGGATGGGACCATAGCTGGCAGAATCCTCCTCTTTGGATTGAAAAGTAAGTTCAAAAGCCATTGCAATGGTTTGGCTCAAAAATATTGTAAGTGTCACAGCACTAATCAGAGTTAGGCACTGTTACAAGGAGCTTTATTCTTGGTCATGATTTCTGCTGTCATTAAAGGGTCCTGTCACTTTTAAAATGAAGCAAGGCCATATGGCATATGAAGCAAGCAAAAAAGCAAGAAAGAAAGCAAAAGTAAGCTAGCAAAAGAAAGAAAGAGGTAAAAAAGAAAAGGAGAGACAGAGAAAGGTGGAAAGGAAGCAAGATAGGAAGGAAGGAAGACAGACAGACAGGAAGGCGAGCAGGCAGGCAGAGCAAAGGAAAGGAAAGAAGGAAAGAAAAGGAAGAAAAGGAAAGAAAACAAGGAAAGAAAAGCAATAAAGCCAGAATCTCTGTACTGTATTCCAGTGAAGGCAAATAGAAATAATACCGAGACGAAAAAGTGTAATCTAAAAAAGGGAAAAGTTCTCCTGGCTTGTATTATGTGCAATTCCAGGCACTGTAACAGTGAAACATGAGCTGATATCTGTTTCCGTGAACATGCTATGTTTTAGAGGATGTTACTCTCAGAGCTTCTAAACTGTGTGACATAAACAGCAAACCTAATTCAGAAAAAAGCACCTACCACACCAGATTACCATAACCAGGAGCACACACCTTTAAATCAAAAGTCAGTTGAGTTGGAAAAGGTTTAAGTTTTTTCCATAAATTATTTTTTATAATGACTATAAAAGTTATATAGTACACAGGGACTTGCTAGAGGTAGATACTTTACTGTACCTGAATTGCTAGGAATACTTCCTGAGGCATAAAGCTGACAATCAGACATCTGAGTGCATTTGAAAAACATCATCTACCAAAAGACTGAAGTATGAATTTAGCAAAGTAATCCAGGAAGGAAATTATTTGTTCTTGCTTGTTACTTATCATGGCAACTGAAGTGATGTAATGGGAAATGAGCTTACACTTTAATTCAAAAATAGATGAAATACAGGAAGAGTTTGAGAACAAAATTATTTTTCACTGTTAAATATATGGATTTTGACTCTTCCTGAACTGTATTTCAACACATTTTTTTTATTTTATGTCCATGATAAGTTATTAAACATATAAAATTGCCTTATTTATAGAGTATAACAGCATTGCTAGTGATAGTGCCCCCATTTTTCAAGGTAGCAACTACTTAGATGTGTATAGATTCTAGATGATCTTTTAATTACAAGGGGAAGATGGGAATTGCTAGAAATAAAAGAGGTTTGTCATTCCACAAAGAAGGGGACAAAAGTAGCCATGATTCTAAATTAGCAATATTACTGAATTGCAATTCTTATTAAAAATAAAGTACAATCAGAAAGAACGACTTGTGGTTGGGATTGGTGAGAGTAGGTCATAAGGAAGGTGGAGGGGGAGGAAACTAAGGATGTGAAACTGCAGAAATTCCTGTAATATGCAGCATGGGGAGGAAAGGGAATTAACTAATGAACTTATTCAAACTACTGATAATCATTTTTAAGTGTTCCTGGAGAATTAGTGATCCCTAAGACATCTGAAAAGAAAGAGGAGCATGTTACTGGTCTTTAAAAGTGGCTGGGGAAGAGGAAGAGAAAGAGTGAACCTGTCATCTACCATCTGGTAAGCCTAAATTCAGTCTGCAGTAATATAGTGGAAAAAATATTAAAAGGTAAAAATCCTAAGCACTTAGGGGAGAATGGATCCACAACCAGTAAACAGCATGGATTTATAAGGAATGGAAGAAAGGCACACACAAGCACTTTTTTTCTTCCTATAATTGCGAAGTGGCGACTGAAGGGAATACAGTAAGTGTAATATACGTGCCTACTAACATATAGATTTGGATGTATGAGCTTCAGTAAATTAAATAGGATCTAGCAGTGTGACCACAAAAAAAAAAATCCAATGTAATTTTTGGGCTTCTAACACAGAGGCATTGTGTCACATTCCTGGGAAGTGATAGATGTCTCTCTCAGCATACAGTACTGATGAGATAGCACCTCGACTACTGCTTTCAGATTTAAGTACATTCAGTACCAATAAAGATGAACTGGAAGGAGTTCAAAAAGCTTGGAAGGGAAAAGAAAGACCTATAGAAACTATTTGGTGATTAAATGTTAACTAAAAATAGATATCTATGGCCTGGCCAAACAAGGGTGGGAAAAGTAAGATCAGTGCCATATTCTTCACAGTGGAAAGTTTCCAATAAAAATAGGGTCAGGTGTGAGATCGAAAGCTGGACAGGGAGTAAGTGTTCCTTGTACATGGTCAGAGCTCTGGTCTTTCCTCTGATGAGACCCACTCAGACATTTGTTGAGGGGTGTTTGAAAGGAGCAGAGGGAGTAAGGACTTTGAGAGCTGGAAACAAGAGGGGAGCATTTAGGCAGAACTGCATGAGGCAGAATTCAGGCTGAAATAGATAAACAAGCATAATAGGTAGCTCTGACAATCCAGGGAGTGGTTTGCTATGGGGAGCTACACCAGTAACCCTGTTTTGGCCAAAGCAGAAGTGCACACTTGGGAAATCATGTGCATGAGGAGGGCAATGGCTTAGAGGACCTAGAAGAGAAAGGAAGGAGAGATAAGAAAGAGAAGGACAAAGAGGAGAAGGAGAAGGAAAGGTGAAGAGGAAGAGGAAGAGGGAGAGGGAGAAAAAGATGGAGAGGAAGAAGCAGAGGGAGAGGTAGAGAGGAAGAGGGAGAAGAAGAAGGAGGGAAAGATTGAGAGGGGAAAGAAAAAAAGGAAGAAAGAAATACATACTAATAATAACTCTAAACCTTCCAAAGCTAAAACAGAGCACACTGGATTGTGCTAGGATCTTCCAGTCTTTCTCCACAAAACTGATAGTAATGCCTCAGTGGGTTTGTCACTGCATATACACCCAGTGTTGTCCCTGAAAATGGGACACCAGCAGGCTTTTCTAGACATAATCTATTTCAAGTACATATATTTCCTGGTGTGTATCTATGTAAATGAATATACATACAATACCTGCTGAGAGCCTTTTGACTCCTCCTGTCCAAGCACAGCCCTCAGCCCATAGACTTCAGCTTCAACAGGGAGACCCGAGGAGTGATTATTTAGCTCCCTGTGCCAACACACTTTACAGGGTTATTTTAAGTTTCCATAGTTTGCTTATGGGTTTTTTTTTTTTTTTAATGGTGTTTTGTGTTTGGGTTTTGGGCTTTTTTTTATCGTGTAATTTTCTGTCTCCAGCCCCACGCCAGTCTTTCTTTCCATTGCGGGCATAAACTCCGCTTCCTTCGAGGCGGGCCATGCATTTCTCCCGCTGACCAGGAGATGGTGCTGTGGATTTTGGATCCGGAGAGCAGCGATCAGGGCCGGGCCTGGGGGGCCGGTAGGTCGCGGTAGAGCCCGAGGAAGACTTACTGGCCACCCTGCGGGTCTCAGCAGAGACCCTCAGATGCCTTTGATCCCATTGGAGCTCTTCAGACTTTCCTTGCAGTCTCTAGCAGTTCCCTCCCGAGGGCAGAGCCGGGATACCAGGTGGCATCCCTCACCCCAAGATGCCTCAACTCTGCTAAGGTGTCGGGTCAAGTCTATCAACATAATTTTTCTCCTCCTGAAGGACCTAGGATGGAGCTGGAAGGATGTTTTCCTCCGTTTCGCAGCCTCTCGCCACACAAATACTCTCAAGCTCGACTGCACCCTCCAGGTCCCGCCACCTTGTCCTATCCCCGATCCCTCGGTCAGCAGGATGCTGCGACAGGCCGCCTGGGGGCTGAGAGCATCGCCTTTTTCTCCACGCCCCGTCGGCCCTTCTCCTCCCTTACACGCGTCCCTGAGACCCGCGTCGGCTGCCGGGTCCCAGTCTGCTGCTGGAAACACTTCCCAGGCTGGGAATTCACTGGCCTCTGGATAGGCACCTCTGGGGAGGTTTGCAGTAGGAGAGAATGCAAAGAGGGTGTCGTCTTCTTTCTTTTCACTGTGTTTTCTTCACCCTGAACTTAAAGAAAGTTTGTCTAAGAGTGAAGACTGCACAGAACCAGCTGAGGAGAACGAAAATCGCTCTCTAGCACTTGACGCTGAAAGAGAGGGCCGTATGGATGGGGATGTCCCCGCTGCCCCCGGAGCTCGACGCCCGGCCCTGCTCCCCCAGGCTCAGCGTGCCGGAGGCTGAGGGGCTTGGGGCAGAGCCGCTGGAAAGGGACGGGGAACTTGGGTGATCCCAAGACCTAAGCCTGCTGCCGCGGCGTACACGGCGTTCTCTGCCCCGAGAAGGCAGGGAGAGGCTGCCTTCGGCTGCCTAAAATCTGCCTCACCAGCATTCAGTTGCTGGACGCCTTTAGGAAAATTCTGGAGAGCGTCTTTCCTCCAGGAGGCTTTTCATGAAACGGGAAGTCCAGCCCTGGGGAGAGGGAAGGGGGGGGTTAACTTCTCCCCCGGGTAGGGAGCAGAACAAAGTGACTCTCGAGCAGATTTTGCGAAAGACACCGTGGAAAATCAGCAGCCGCTGTGTTGCCCGCTCTCATCGGTGCTCGGGACCCTCCCAACTCCCCGCAGCCCCGCCGGGACGGCCAGTGCCCGGAGGATGCGTGTGATGCTCCAGGACGCCCGGAGTATCCCTCTCTGCAGCCTGGGTGCGAGCTGCTCCTTGCCCGAAATAGTGCCCAAGTGGAGCGGAACCGGTGACGGAGGGCTGCGGTACAATTAAGCGAGATAACAAGACGCTGGGCAGATGTGTTTTCATTGCGCTGTAAGATAAACGCAGTGTTAAATGCCTGACAACTTCCCAGAAGCAATCAGCAAAAGTTTACGAGTACATAAACCTCAAAGACCATTCCTCGGTATTTTTATAAGCCCCGCATTTAAAGCTTCTATAAATTCTTCTGCCTGCTCCAAACTAAAGTTCCAGTAGACTATTAAACAGCCACTTCTTCGGGAGGGGGGGAG
Source organism: Neopsephotus bourkii (assembly GCF_033783945.1). Classification (NCBI taxonomy): domain Eukaryota; kingdom Metazoa; phylum Chordata; class Aves; order Psittaciformes; family Psittacidae; genus Neopsephotus; species Neopsephotus bourkii. The sequence continues at coordinate 5,359,850 of NW_026902293.1, forward strand.
AGACAGAACATAACAGGCGGGACCGGGAGAGGTGAGATGCTCTCTCTGTTTCCTTGTGCCCTCCACTTTCTTCTCCCTACCTCCCCCCCTCCAAGCTAAAGTTTGGGAGAAAGTTGGCATCATTATAGCACGGCAAGTGACAGGCGAAAGCATCGGCAAGAGGACTGGGATACATCAAGAACAGTATCAGACCCAGAAAGAAGGGGAAAGGAAAGGATGGAGAGAAGTAAAAGCAAAAGCGAGGTGGATGAAAGGACGGACAGAAGCGGGAGCAAGCACGTAGCCATATTCTCAGGCAGATCAGCATCAGGCAGGTTGACGGGTGGACGGGGACCAGCAGAAAGCTTAGAAGGAAAGAGACAAATTTCAGACACAGGGCGCAAACCCGAGCGAAGGCAGCCGAGGCCAAGGGGAGACCTCCTGGAGATAGCCGCAGTGTCCCCGTCAGCCTGCCCCGACGGCTCGGCCCGACAGTTCCCGCCGCTCCGTCGCCTGCGGAGCGAGAGGGCATGACGTCCCCAGAGGTGCAGGGAAAAAGAGGGGAGGTAGCACTAGTGAACCCACAGATTAGCTGAAGAGATCGAGCCAGGGAACTCCGTCTTACAAAAATAAGTTGCGAGGAATTAAATGTTTGCCCTAACCATCATATTAAAACAACAGTATCCGTTATCCCTAAGTGACCACATGAGTTTTACAAGTTTGGTATTGAACAGACAAAATAATTATTTTTTTAATAAACTACTGCTATTATAAAATCCTTTGTTAATGATCCCAAGGAAAAATGAAATTGCTAATTGGAAAACAATAAACCGAAAATACCTTTGGATTAATAATGATAGAGGTTAAGGGTGGCATCCCTTGGAAAGGGGGAGGGGAGCGAGGCGCTCGGTGCCTGCGCGCTTGGACGGCGACCAGGGACAAGCGCAGCAGCCAAACGGGGTTGGGAGGGAGAAGGACGGGGGGAAGAGGACGGGGGGGGGGGGGGGAGACACCCCCCCCTTCTCTTCGGAGGTCTCGGCTTGTGTGTTCGGCTCTGATCCGGAGACACGAGGTGAGGAAGGTCTGTATTGTAGTCATGTCCTCGCTAGATGAAATCTCAGTCAATTACTCTGAAATCTGCAGCTTGGCTTCTTTTCATTCTTTCCAGGTGAAAATTCAAACGTTTTCTGTTGTCGCCTGGTCCTTTCTTTCCTAAAACAAGGCACCCAACTGTTCTGATATTACCATTCAAAAACAGGTTCTGTGGCAAACCTCATTTGTGAATCTATTACAGAGATTAATAGATTATTTCTCCTTTTTCAACTAATTCTCAGTGGGGAAATTTAACCATATGGTAAGGAGAGAATTAGAATTTCATCACATTAGAGCAAAATGTAATGAAAAGAGTCCAACACCTGGGGCCAACTCTGAAAGACACAATTAAAAGGTTTTTAATGAAACCAGAGAAACTAAAAAATTTCATAGCCTTCAGTAATTCTGCCACATAAGAATGATTTACTGGAAGTGTTGGGAAATATTGGTTTTACTGATGTCAGAAGGATGAAAACCTGCCACTAAATACCCTGAGCGCTAACAGTAGAGCGAGAGCGAGCTGCTCGCCTCCAGCAGTAGAGGAGCAGCGGGACAAAATTCAGACCAGCCCTGGGGTTGCCACTTCAGGCTCTGAGAGAGCGCAGAAGAGCCTGTGCCCGGCAAGAAGGGGGGAGAAGCCCCGGGAGGAGAGCAGGGTATCTTCCCGGCACCGGTGGCGGCACCCAGGAGCTGGGGAGTGAAGCGGGTCTCTCCTGCCGAAGGAGGCGGGTAGGGAAGGAGCTGCAAAGAGTTGGTCAATCACAGTAAATAAATAATAATAAAAAAGTTTGGTGGGGGTTGCCCTTTCTCACTCCGCGCTCCCTCCTCCCCAGATAGGTTCATTTGCAAAGTAACTGATGGGGCTTTATATTTTTTATAGGGACACGGGGGATCATCACTCTAAAGCGGCAATCTGCTGCTTGGAAAGAGCTCAGGGAGGGAGGAGGAGGAGGGGAGCCTCCCTGTAATTTGGTCTCCTCTTGCTGGAAAGGAGGGGGAGAGGGGGCTAGGGGCCATCCGGCTTCCAGGGAAGGGAGTTGGACTTTGGCGGGGGACAGGAGCGGACACGGCTGCTGGGGTCCCTCCGCTTCTTTTAGTTATTATTTTAGGATCTTTTTCCCAGGCGATGCTTTTCGGGAAGACCGGTGGGGGTTGGAGGGGGGCTCTAAGTTAATGTAAATGCAGGGGGTGGGTGGGCTAGGGTGGGGGGAGAGGGTGTCACTCCTGACTCCACGACTAAGTTAGCAGAAGTCTGCTGGCAGCACTCGGAAGGGGAGCGTTGAAGCGGGCTTTTCTGCAGTGCAGGGTTGTAATTTGCTGAAGGAGGCAAAGAACATCCTTCGATCTAAGTAGGGCTTTTAGTGTGCTCATTGATGAGTGAAAGTCGCCACACATGTCAAGCTAAAGGCAGTTGTTGGGTTACTAACAGGACACAACGTCTTGCAAACATATGCGTTAAGCTGTGTATACAGATGGCAGGGAGAATAATGGAGCAGGCGCCTCTTATAAAGCTCTAGCTGCTGCCTGTCTTCAGACCTGGGAAAAGCAACTATTCAGACTCAGGGCCAGATAGCGCCTGGGATTGTTTGTTACCGTTTTAATCCTATTAATTAAAACGTTAACCTGATTGGGTAGAAAGCTCTGTCCCAACAGGCGAGTCTTCTTCATAATAACCTACTCTCAGAGATAATGATGTAAAAGACTCCCCCGTCTGCGGCGGCTGCTGGTTGATGGGTCCGGAAATCTCTTGAAGGTGAATCCAAGCAAGATAAACGGTGGAAGCGGCTCCACTGGCAGCGCACAATGCCCCAGCGCAGCGCCTGCTGAGGGCGAGCCGGAGTCGGAGCTGCAGCCGGAGTCACAGCCCGAGCACAGCCGCCGCCAGAGCCGGAACCGCCAGAGCAAGAGCCCGAGCCCGAGCCCGAGACGCCGCCGGAGCAAGGGCAGCAGCGGCGACAGGCACAGCACAGCCCCGGCGGGAGCCGGGAAGCGATTTCTGCCAGCGGGACGCCGGGGAGCCGCCCGCCGCGGCGCGGAGCCTTGGAGGAGCGGGCAGGGAGCTGAGGGGGGCGGAGGAGGCGGAGGCGAGCGGGGCGCCGATGGAGCGGGCGCTGGGGCTGCCCGCAGAAGAGGACCTCTTCCACAAGAGCCTCGCTGCCTCGGCCAAGCGCATGGAGTCTGCTTTCCGCTCGCCCCCTGGGCTCGACCTCTCTCACCCCCGCGACCGCCAGCCCTCGCCGCTCGCCTGCTACGAGGCGGCGGAGCCCGAGGCGCTGCTGCAACCCGGCGTCGGCGGCGACCCGCTGGCGCTGCCGCCGGGCTCCGTCTGCGTCAAGTACGGCGAGAGCGCCAGCCGCAGCTCGGTGGCCGAGAGCAGCGGCGGCGAGCAGAGCCCCGACGACGACAGCGACGGCCGCTGCGAGCTGGTGCTGCGCGGCGCCGGGGGGGACCCGCGCGTCGCCTCGCCGGCGGCGGGCGGCGGCGGTGGCGGCGGGGGGGGCGGGGGGCTGAAGGCGGCCGAGGGCGGCTGCTCCAACAGCCACGGGCACGGCGGCAGCAAGAAGTCCAAGGAGCAGAAGGCGCTGCGCCTGAACATCAACGCGCGGGAGCGGCGGCGGATGCACGACCTGAACGACGCTCTGGACGAGCTGCGGGCGGTCATCCCCTACGCGCACAGCCCCTCGGTGCGGAAGCTCTCCAAGATCGCCACGCTCCTCCTGGCCAAGAACTACATCCTGATGCAGGCGCAGGCCCTGGAGGAGATGCGGCGCCTGGTGGCTTATCTCAACCAGGGCCAGGCCATCTCGGCCGCCTCCCTGCCCAGCTCTGCTGCGGCTGCTGCTGCGGCGGCGGCGGCGCTGCACCCCGCCCTCGGCGCCTACGAGCAGGCGGCCGGGTACCCCTTCAGCGCCGGGCTGCCCCCCGCTACCTCCTGCCCGGAGAAATGTGCCATTTTCAACAGCGTCTCCTCCAGCCTCTGCAAACAGTGCACGGAGAAGCCTTAAGGGCCGCTGTCGTTGCCGCCCCCCGCCACCGCCGCGGCCCCGGGGAGCGGCGACAGCCGGTGTCTCGGCCCCGGTCCCGGGCTGGAGGTCGCGGGGGCTGCGGAGGGACTGACCGGCGATCGGTCCCCGCCGCCTTCAGCCCGGCCTCGCTTCGCCTAGCTCTTCTCCTTCGGTCTTGCCGGAACGGGACGGCGCCGGGAGCCAGCGTGCGTGTGGCCGTGGGGCGGGGGGCCGGGGGTTCCCCGGCCTGGGGGGAGCGGGGGATGGAGTGTTCGCTCCGTCGGAGCGCTCGCTGCGCGGCCGGACAAAAGAGAGGCCGGGAAGAAGCGTCAGGCTGTGCCGGGAGCCGGAGTAGCACCGGGGAGAGGGCTGGAGATCATCCCTCACCCCGGTCTGGCGGCCCCTGGGAGGGGAAGGAGCCGCGACGGCCCGGGCGCGGATGTGGATGGGACAAATCAGAGAGGGCACTTGAACATAGATTTTTTTTTAATTATTATTATTATTAGCAGTATTATTATTATTCTAAGCCAGGAAACAAACAAACTTGAAATGTAAACTTATTTAAGCGACACCCAGAAACAAAGACCATTGCTATGGAAGACTGTATTTTTTATCGTCTCTGAACTTTGATCCTGTGAAAATGCGCAAAGTTTGGTGAGAGTGATTTAAAAAAAATAAATTAAGAGAGTTAAAAAAAGAGGAAAAAGATCAAAAGCCTACTCCGTGTGGCTGAAAGTATCGCATTTTTAATAGAAATATTTATGTGCACCTTGTTTCTTTTCACTTTGCAATGATGTATAAACAGGACATGCTATTTATTTGTTATTCTTTAAATGACCCTTCCACACCAACAATATTTATCATGTGTTAAGGTCACGGGTCTTACGTGCAGTTACTTTAAATGCTTCTGAAATTCTGTTTATGGATTAACTTAAGCTGTGTGCCAAGTGTTTAAAACGTTTATTTGCCAACAACGTATAACCAGAAATGTTGATGTATCCGAGCTGCTTAGGCTTATGAAAGGTCATCTGGATTTTAAGTTGCATCATCCCTGTATTTAAATTGAGCTTTAATAAATTGCTTCAGTCCAAAAATTACAGGAAAGGTGTATTCTTAATTGCTCAAACAACTAATTTTGAGAGGGTATTCTTTGCATTAGAACAGGTAATAGCTATTTACTTTTACAAGGCATCAGATCAATAGCTGCTACAAGAACACTTGCCAAGCCAGTGTTTTCCCAGGCGCTGTGTTTTCAAAGGTATAATTTAAACCGCTTTTAATGTGTATGTAAATTATTCTGACTGTGGATGATTATTTAAGTTAAAATACTTTAAAATACTTTCGGCTGATTTACAGAACGCGTGGAATTCTTCTCTTTTATTTCTGGGGGCTGGGGGGGAGGGTTTTCGGAGAAGGAAAATAAGAGATGAAAAGCAAGAAGTAGCTGTTCACCCAAAGTGAGCCTTCAGTTTGAGTTTGCATGGCTGGGTGGTTGTCTCTCTGCCATTTGTAAATCAAGATATTTGTTTTCTTTTTTTTTCTTCCCTTTTCAAAAACGAGTCCTGCTGTTTTCCACTACTTGCAGATAATACAAATTCGGACTGTCAGGTTGGATGGCAAAATAGGAGCCATGATGGATCTGTTGGCAGGTCACGGATGTGTAAAGAGTGATATATATTAAATAGGTCAGATTATGACAGCAATGTATGATCGTTTGTATGTGTATCTATGTCGGAAAGAATCTTTATTAAAATATTTTGAACAAACGCTTTTGTTGTGTTGTGCTTTGTTAAGCGTCTATCTCCAGATGGGGGGGGGGGGGGGGGGATAATTTCCTTTTAATTTCCTTTGCCCTGCTCTGAGGGCGCCACGGTACCCCCTTGGCACCCCACTCCCAGCTCAGAGTGTCCCAAAGAGGGGAGGGGGAAAAGGTCTTCTCTGTGGTGCGTTTCTACCGTGGTGCTGGGTGTGCTCCGGGGTGAGCTACCGGACTCCCCTCCCCCATCTCCTCCCTACCCTCAAGTTTTGGAGCCACCCGTCCCCTCGTGTCGCCTCCGACCTGCCCCAGATCTGAGGTCAGAGGAGCGGGCAGCTCACCAGAGCTGCCAGCCCTGCGCTGGGCCCGGCCCGGGGGTCCCGGTCCCGCAGGGTCTCCCCTCCTCTCGGGAGGCCCAGGTCGGCGGCAGGGGTCCACGGAGCCGCCTCTCCTAACGGCAGCACCAGAGGCGGAGGAAGGGGATAAATCTTTTCTGCTCCACTTCCCATCAAAAAAGATTAATCAGAACCTGTAACTTTTCAGGAAACATAACTGTAAAGTGCCACGGAGCTGTGGGAAGGCAGCCCAGAGAGGGTGGGCAGATCAGCCTCCAGGCGCAAGGAGAAGCGTCTCTCAGCATTTACTAGACAAAGGCTGGGTGCGTCTAATTATGATTATTAAAACAATTTCCATGACGATGTCTAATATTATGTTAATTTGAAAACAACTGTGTATGAAAACTGTCGACTATAATACCTAAATTCATTTAATGAAACACATCGTTAAGGCAATTAAACCTCCTGGATGTGATTAAGGAACATAATTACGACACTGTTCTGCGCCATAATTGGGTGTCTTTAATCAAGGGGTAAAGTGATCAGCAACACAGCCATTAGTTTGTATTGTTCTGTCTCTGCTGTCCATCATTCTGATTAGGAATTAACCACGGCCACCAGCTTGGCGTGGTGCGTGCCTGTGTGTGTGTGTGTCTGTGTGAGTGTGTGTTCGTGCATCTAACATCGAGGGACACGTTTGCTGCGATCTTTACCGCTTAATATCCCTGCCTACAGAGCGGGCTTCCCGGAGGGGTTCCCCGGGAAGGCGTGGGACGCGGGAAGCAGGTGAGGTCCCAGCAAACTCCCGGAGAGGCCAGGAGCCGGGCTGGAAAGCGGGGTGAGAGGGCCCGCGGGGGGCTTCTGCCTCCCGGGCACTGGTGAAGGGCCTAGGTGCAGGCCGGGCAGAGTGCGGGCTGCGGGGCCGCCTGTGGCACATGTAGCGGCTCCTCTACTCCCCTCTCCCTCGCCTGTCTCTGCTTTGAAGCGGGAAAGCAGAATGAAACACTCTTCATTCCCTGATGCCTCCCAGCTTTGCGCTCTCTCGCTTCCTCCTTTCACGCTGCAGAGGGGGGAAGGGGTGTCTGGCAGGGAGGGGTGCTGCCTGTACCCCCAGCCCTCTGCACCCAGCAGCCTCGTCGGAGAGCGACGAGAAGCCGCCGACCAGTCCTGGGCAGGTCTGGCCAACGTGTGCGCCGTGTGTGTGCCGGGGGTGGGGGGAGGAGAGAGCCCCCCCGCCCCTCTTAACGCTTGATGGATCGCTTAGCCGGAACCGAACGTGTCCCCCCCTTCCAAGGAGCTTCTTCCCCTTTTCCCACCTTCCCACAGCCGCGGTCTCGCCCCCAGCCTCCTCCGAAGGCTCCCTCTGCCCCTCGCCGCTCAGCCCGGCTCCTTCTCGGCCCCGTACCCCGTCTCGGAGCCTCAAATTGTCCCAGCATGAGTGACATTGGCTTTCCTAATGTAATGACTTATGAAAGATATAATCATGTGTTAAATTGAATCCTCCGCTTAACTGTTAATGGTGTGCTCTGGGCACATTTACGTATTAGATGCTATGGTAACTAATTACCACTAGAAGAAGGGATAATACACTTTCCAGACTTTGACAAATAATTATGAGTGTTCACATCCCTGCTAGCAGCAGTTGCAGCGGATCTGCTGGAATGAGTAAGTGAATAAATGAATGGGTAAGTGAACTTGTGTGCATGGAGGGGACTAGATAATGAATAGTGGTCAAGTGAGTTTTCTTATTAAAACCTTTAATGAAAATGTGATTTAGAGTGGAAGGGGGGCAGGGGGGGAAGTGCGACTCTGCCTCTAAACGTAATTAAATCGCGTAATATAAACATCAGAAACATAAATAAGTTTGCTTTTAATTAAAACGCAGCAGACAAAGTAAATTATCCACGTGTTCAGAAACTTTACGGCAATTAACACCTTTTTTTGGTGGTGGTAGTGGCGGAAGGAGGTAAGTTGGAGACTAAAATAAAGAAGCCAGATCTCGGCCACTTCTCTCCGGGATCATTTGTAACTTTGATCGCACCCGCTGCCAACAGGCCAGAGGGATCCTAAGTCTTCAGTAAGGGTGGAACAGCTCCTTGGCGGGGCGGGACAAAACTCTGGGGAACTGGCTGTGGGCCCCGGTCCCTGTCACCGTCGCCCGTTCCGCGAGGCTGCTCGACGGGGCTGGGTCCTTCCCCCCCCCCCCCCCGGTGGACTACCGTCGGAGGGTTAGTGCTGGCTCCCTGCGAAGTATCACGCTTGGCTCAGGCAGCACTGCAGGGGTTAAGCCGGTCCTGCACGCCGGCCAGGTGCCCTCCCGGCCCCGGCGGGAGGGAAGGCTGGAGCCACGGCCGGGAGCGGACCCCAGCGCGGCGGCCCCGGCGCCCCGGGCCTGATTCGGGGAGCCCAGGCAGCCGGCTATGCCACGGAAGGAGCAGCTGCTAAATGAGCAAAGAGAGGGAGCCAGCCTCATTTCCCCGTGGTCACTCATCAGATCGGTGTCAGCCCCCTCCCCAAGCGCTCCGGAGGGAGTTTGCGCTGCTCTGGTCGGCTCTCCACCTCGGGAAGGGTTAAATCCTCCCCTAAGCCCCTAGTTGCCCTTGTCCTCTCAATCTGATTCAGAGACGTGTAATAAAATATGAAGCAAATTTATGGTCTGTTTCAAGCACTTTACTGCTGTATTTTTAAATTCATATATGCACATATAAGAACTATGATCTGTGAATAATTTGAAACGCTATAGGAAAACGATGCATTTTAGAGCAAACATAGCCGTTTTCTTACATAATTGTCTCAGATTAAAATAAAAAGAAAGATACATCTCGAACAGAGACAAAGCTGAAAATCTAATGACAGCCATAAACTGCTAGACAGCCATAAATTAACGTCTTCATCAAACGCTGAAGGGATCAGTGCTTATCTAAATCAACAATTATTTCTTCCGAGAAGTTGCAGAACAGATTGCTCTTCTAATACTATTTTGAAATCCTCGTAATTGAGGATTAAGGGCAAACAATCGCCTTTCCGGAGTAAACCTCTCCACCAGCCGAAGCCCTCCAAACTCCCGTAACACCCAGACCTCTTCCCTAGGAACCTCCCCTGGAGTCATCTCACCCTTTTCCCCACTCCAGCATTCCTCGAAGCAAGGGTTGTTTTTAGGAAGGGGCTGCAGGAATCTCTCCTCACCCCTGCAGGGGGTCGGAGAACCGGAGCCCGGCGGGCTGACGGAGCGGTCGGGAGGGGTCCGCGGTCCAGCCGCGGGCCAGTGACACTCCGAGACGGGATCCCGGAGCGGAGCCCTCCAGAAGCGTCGGTATTCCCTGTGCTTCAATCCCGTCCTCAGCAGTTCCCAGCCCAACTAATACCCGTCCAGTTTTCAGGTTCAAAGCTTTAGCGGCACTGCTCCCAGCTGTAGCTACCTGCGATGCCGATTTTGCGAGGGGCTGCGGTAAAGATTTCATGTTTAGAAGTCATCTGAAAATCACATTGAGCAGAAAGCCGATGTACTGTCTCACGGGGTGGAAATCAGACAGGGAAAGCCTTGCTGCCTGTAGGAGTTTGCGGCTAAAATGTTTGGAAGAAAGAGGTAGTTGGAAGGATGAGCTGGTAGGAAAGAAGTCACTGTCAAAAGTCATCCCGTGGTGTTTACTTGCTGTCTTTCACTCTCCCTGTAGCCAGAATCTCGACTTTTATTCAACTTCGCTGTACTCATAGCTGCTGCTTAGGGGGAAACAAATACAAACCAACACATCAGTGTCAAAATCGGTTTAACAAAGTCTTGCAAGATAGAATCCTGCAAGGCTCCTACCAGGAGCAACTGAAGCTTAGGCTTCTTTTTCGTTACTTGTTTTGGTGTAAACAGTTTTGAAGACAAGCACATTTCTGCTATTACAAATGATGTATCCACACAGAATCAGTGCCTGATGCACAGGACAGGCTACACAGACACAGTACTGGTTTATATGAGGATAAAGGTCCCAGTACAGTTTAATTCTTTGTTTTCAAATGAAAATGCTACATTTTCTTTCTTTTTTTTTTTTTTTTTGTGCTTTTATATATGCAGCAATTACATTTCTTCATACTTATTACCATTTATAAACATAGAAAAGAACTTAAGGATAACAGTACTTTCACACACGTAGTTTTAAAGGGTGTTTTTGTAATGAGATAATTTTTCTGCTATGTTGTGGGTATCGGGACGTGGCTAGCTAGGGTACAAAGGCTGGTTTAGGCAATAGGAGGGAAAACACTTCCTATGGTGTGACATTTAAGACAGCTCTATTCATATGAATTAATCATATGTCATGCATAAATTGATGTCTGAGTAATTTTAAAATACAGTGAGATGTAAGTAACATCAAGAAAGAACTTTGTATCAACCCAAGTATTATACAGTGTTAGGAGGTCTTACTAATCCCCCCTGCCCAAGCCATCTTTCAGACCATCACGGAAAGCTCAGTCAGAAATGTGCCCTTCAAGAAATCTCAAAAAATGCCACTTTTTATTTGCAAACTTCACTAACTTCTACTATAACCTGGAGTTAAAGCAATTGCATAGTTACAAACACATTCATCAAACCCAGAAAACTGCTGCAAGGTCTATCTTCTCTAGGACACACCTTCAACCCTCACAGCCATACCTGACAAGCATTTCTGTATGAGCAAATGAAGAAACGCTGATGTCTTTGGGGTACAACCTTCATATTAAATACCTACTTGTAGAACTCTGTAGTTACAGTGATACTTACAAAAGCCAAGCTGTGCTTTGCTGGCACAGGGCTGTGTATTGTAACAATTTTTATTCATTTCCCCTTTTAAAATGAATGATCTGAGAGGACAGAATGCTTTACACCAGGTAGTACATCTTGTATTATGCAGAGGTTTGTAAAAGGAAAAGCCTAGGAGGTGTATTTGGGAATCACTAGTGGATTGCAGATCTTTGTACTAATTTTGAATAATGTCCTAGGAATGCCAGAAGTACCACTCCTTTTTCTTACCTGGTAAGAAGTTGCTTAAGTTTGATGGGAGAGTAAAACAGATTTACTAATTTCCTAAATTCAAGGAAGTTGCTCCATGTCAGTGATGAATTAGAGTTTGGTTTTGTTTTGGTTTTTGTTGTTGTTGTTTTTTTAATTTTATTTTTATTTCTTGAAATACCTTTCAAGATCAAGTTACAGAAAAATGTGGTATGCTGAATAAATACTTTAAAAATGAAAGTAATAGTTGTGAATCTGTGAGAAAAGTGTAAATGTGAGGGAAAAAATACCATAGACAGTCATTCAATATTAAAATATATATATTCATTTTTATTGTGCCCTTAAAATACAAAATTCATTTAAGATGTTAGATTACTAAAATAATGAAATTTTAATTTTCTTGCTCAGAAATTCACAATATACCTTTATGTGATCTAAGAGCCTTAATGGTGGATATTAACTATTAAAGTAGAATCTAACCATTGTTCATCTATATACAGAATGTCAGTTTGCACAATTAAGAGCAATTCACAATCTTTTGAATGTCAGAAAGTTCAATAATGAGGAAATAAAAGATTATTTATAATTCTACAAGAGAAATTCACAGTAATTATTCATAAAAATAGCAACACCGACATGCAACTGGCTTAAAAGCATAAACTCAAGAACAATTATTACACAGTTTTGTATTAGCACATTAGGACATGTTGGGAGGGATGGTCTTTTAATCAATGTAACAGTTTAAAAAGTTTACAATAGCTCATAGCAGTACAGAGTGCCAGCATGAAAATAGAAAACATACAATCTGTAAATTAAAATGGTGATAAAAAACCACATTTTAGCATTCACATTAGTTCATAATGAATTCAGTTTTCTCAGGTGCTGTAAAGGGCCATACTGACTTAATAAATCTATTTTAAATGAGAAAAAGTTGATTTTTTTTTTTTTTAATAGCAGAATATACTATCAGTATAACCATAGTCAGGGACAACTTACAGTCGGAGACTTGTACTGACCAGACAAGTCATATCTCAGACTGACAAGTGCACTGTTTCACTAGAGAAACAGCAGAGAGATTCCAGGGGCACCCATGCACTCCTCCTAGCTGACCCTACACCTGCCTGGTGAGATGAGCAGGCACTGCTGGGCTTGCAGGGCAGACCCTCCTGCTGAAGGGGAGAGGAGGGACATGGACAAGGGAGGCGCAACGTCTGACTGTCTCCCACCACTCACTCCTGCAGCACCACTGGCACCTGAATGCCTGTAAACAGCACTGCTATTTCTGTGTCAATGACTTTGCTGTCTTTGTGGCCCTCTGACAGACACTAAGAGCTGGTCACTCCTGGGCTCTGTGGCAGCAGAGATCATGAAAAACTGCATTGTGTCCTATGTCATAAAACATACTGTTGTCATGGCTCCAGCTGGGACCTCCAGGAATGGTGTACCCTCATCCTCTTGCACTGCTGTGGTTTATTGACATCATGGGCCTTTCACTCCCTGCTCCACAGAGACCAAGTCAGTCCTGGTCAGAGGAGCTGCTGACTCTCAATAAGTCACTTCCTCAGCTAAGGAGTACATGGACCAGAAGGGCTGGTCTGTCCTGCTCTAGCTCTCATGACTGTATATGGGGGTGAGGACTACCTCCTCTGCAGCTGGGGTATGCTAAGGTAGTGATACATTACTTATCAGTAAAACTAATCTACCAGGAGTACGAGTTACAAGGGACACAGTTCAGGACAAACTGGGTAGGCCCTGCTTTATCTTTGATTATTTTGGTCCCTAAGCAAAAAGACTAACTCACTCTTATCCAGTGAAATGCTGGCCTTTTGTGTGGTGCAAGGAGTGCTCTCCAACCCCATGAAAGCCCTTCAAGTGCCTTCATGGAGGTTTCCTGCAGCTCCTGGGAAAGACTCTGACCCTTTTCTTCTTTTTTAAATGGATGCATGCCCTACAGATTTAACTGACTATTTTGGAGACAATCTAGCTCTTTTAATTTCAAAATAGATACTATACAAACTGATCAGCAATTAATCCAAAATTACTAATTATTTGCACATACTTTTGGCACAGTCCTATTATGTCCTACCAAATTATGCAGAAGCCTGTGATATCCTAATTGAAAATCCCCCAAATAGAATACAATTATATATATATAAAATCTGCTGTTTAAAACTAATACCTATGGTTATTTTTGCAGTTGCCTCAGCTTTGTTTCAAAGTGCCAAAGATAGATTTATCAAAACTGTGTCTTGAGACATTTTACTGCTTACACTCAAGCAATAATGGAATACAGTCAGCAGTGCAATGATACCAACATCTCCTCTCTCAATAAAGCAGGCTCTAATGTCCAGACTGCATTGTGAGCTATGGCTGAGTACAGAACAGCTCCTACGGAGTAACTACAGGAGCAAGTAACTTGGGTACAAGAATCTTTCCACAGAAACAAATTCTATCCTGTAGCACAAAGCAATAATCAGCTTTTGCTGTTCATTAAATGTTGAAGCAAAGTTAAAACATTTAATCAACTGCAAAGCCCATTTAATGTAAGCACACTCCAACACTGCAGACATTATTGATAATATATATGAAGATAAAATGTTTATCCAATATATCTCACAAAACTATAATTTTCTCCTCAGAGGATTTAGAGTGTGTCTGTGCCAGTCTCTGAAAGCCTTTCTACTGATGCTGTTGCTTATTTAGGGTATGTGCTTTACATGAATAACTACACAGGCTCCTACGCAAATAACAATAAATAATTCTCACCCTTACTATGTACGCAGAAGTTTCCATCCATAGGCCATCAAATGCTTTAGGGATGAGTAAAATTTATGACTTTAAAAGACTTACACTGGTACATCCCAAAGAGAGATGTTTTTTGGGAAAACAAGGCAAGGCCCACAGACATGGCTACTCTCCCATCACAATTATCCTCTTGGCAAATTGAGACTGGACAGCCACAAGAATCCTCATCAGTCTTTGAAGTGAGGGCTGGGAAGAGACAGGGACTAAACACCTTGCTAATTAAAATTAATTAATTTTGGAACAAGAGCTGGTGACCCAGTGAAGCAGGCTGGACAGTCAGGATACAGGTAACCCCCAGAATGGGGCTGCCCAGGGTTTTCACTTGGCCAAATTTTGGCTGCAGGGAAGAGCCTGTTTTCCAATTTGTAGATGGACAAATACATTTCCAAACACAGGCCACACTATGCATAACTTGGGCACAGTAAAACACTATTAAAAAGTAGGTTTAGATACCACACTTGCTCTGGAAGCCCTCTTCTTCTTTTGCCTTCTTGCAGAAAAGAACAAACACAAGAAATGGTCAAAATAAACACATGGACATGTTACTAGGAAATCAGTGAGAGAAACAGAAGGTCATTTTGAGATGCTAGAATGTTTCAAACAGGCTCATATATCTTCTCCCTTAATAATATATTTTTCTTTTTGGCTCAAAAGCCAAAAAAGATAATTTAGGCTTGATCCAGATCGTATTAAAATCAACAGAACCTCCCTTCTGACTGAAAATGACTGCAGGAAAAAATCACAGATTTTAATTTCTTTGCACTGCAGAAAAAAAAAAAAAAAAAGAAAAAAAAGGAAAAAAAAAAGGAAAAAAAAGGGAAAAAGAAAAAGAGAAGCAAAGCATTCACCCTCAGTACACCAAACTAAAGTCAGAAATGCGTTGCCAGTAAGACAGTCTTGCAAATCATTCCCTGCCACCCAATACAGCTTCCATTACGTCTCCCAAATAAGGGGTAAGACACAGAAGACCATGAAGAGAACAGAGTAAATAGAAAGTTAGAATAATAATCACTAAGAAGTCTTTCACCCCCTAGAATTAAGTTCTCCCTTTCTTGCTATTATTCTTCTATGACCAGATGCAGAGATGCCTCCAGATGGTGGGTGTATGGGACCTTCCAATCTAATCCCTGTGATAAAGGGTTGCTGAGCCCATTTGCCATATAAATGGCCTGGATTCAGCTTGATGTCATCCTCCCTGTAAATCATACCCAATTCATGGTCAAGAGCTGGGGGGTCTGTCGTGTAGGGACACTGGACTATTTACTTGGCCAAACTCTTGTCATCTCAGCTTACTACTCATGACTCAAGCAGGACAAAATGAGGTTGCATGTCCCTTCATCTGGTATCTACTTCGAGCCAAAGAGCTTTTCTCCTTAGAAACAAACAGGAAGGAGGTAAAAGCAGAGAGGGAAAAGCAAATGGTTCAAAAAATACAAAGCCAAGTGATAAAACAGAGCAAACATGGAGATTAGTAGAAGGCATATAGGCAGCCACTCACTTTCTTAAGGACCTCAGCTTGTAACGGAAGTCAATATCGACATCTGGCAGGAGGATACCAAGGCCCATACGACTGTTATCAAGTCTTACAGCTTTGTTTTCCACTAGTTCTACATCAAAATGAGCCAGAAGTAAGAAAAGAAACATCTTCATCTCATTCATTGCAAGGAACCTCCCTGGACACATGCTGATCCCAGAGCCAAAGGGCATTAGGAAATACTTCAGTTTTCTTCCTGCCTTGTAGAATGTGGTTTTCTTCTTGCCATTCTCTATATATCGATCAAACTTATACTCCTGAAAATAAAAGAGAGATAGCGTGATATCTAACAAGGCAGTTACATGAGTGGCTTTGTTTGCACAACAGTAATGGTTCTGAAACCCAGAAAATAAGATAAAGAGGAAGCCAAGGAGCTGACAGCTTCTCCTTTTTAGTTGGTTCTCTCAGGTTTCATTGACTCACATTATCTTCCTTGCAAGGAACACTCCTCAAATCCACTTACTTAGCTTAGCCTTTTTACATCAAGCTCCTTCAAATTCCATGTCTCATCCACTGTCTCACGTATATTGATTGTAATTAGATTTTGACCGCTTTGTAGCAGGGACAATGAACCTTAGTGGAAGGACAATTTTCTTGTAAAGCATCATACACGCTCAGTGTGGTACATACATCATGAATAAGGATAATCTGCCAAATTCTGCAAATGCCTATGAATAAATTAATGCATTGCACCGATCTTGCTCTTGCAAGCTAGAGCAATATCCATCCTTCTTTTTCACCCAGTGGTGCAGGTTATTTGAAAACCAGACCTGATGCTTTGCAGTCAATTTTCCCTTCAGTTGGAGATGGTTGCTGCTTAATTTGCCACATCTTACCTTCAAATGTTTTGCTCCAGAAGCTGTGTGCAAAGCAGTAGTAGCAACTGACCATTTTAAGGCAAGTGCTTTCAAATAAGGCTTGAGGCTACACTTCTAACCTATGTCCCATAAATTGTAGATCTTTCTGACTATTTTCCAGTAGCAGGATCCCTGTTTAGAGATAATTCATGTTTTTGAATGAAGGAGATCTGGCATCCTCACTCAGTCAATGGCAAATTAACCACTTACAAAATCCTCCTGCATGCTTTGAATAAAAATGACAGACACTTCTTGCTTATGGTCACTCATTAGCATTTGTCCTGCTTTGCATACATCTGCTATAGCAGCAGCCATTTGGAGCTGGCTGGGAACAAGTCAGTCAGACAGAAACCAACCTCTACTGATTAAAAAAGAAACACACTACAATGAAAAACACAGCGATACTGATCTACCCATTAGATTAAAGGCTTTGTAAAACATGCACTGCAGGTCTTGCTGTCAAGAAAAAAACAGTGGCAGGGGAGGTGGCCTATGAGAAAGGGAACAAATACAAGGTGCATTGAAGGGGATGTAACTTTGGGTTGAAGAACAGGATCTTGTTTTTCTAAATGGCAGAGGTCTGGATTTTCCACAAAGATAAGTAATTCTTATTACTGACAAGTAATTCTTTTCAGTCTCTTTGAACATCCCAGACAAAAGAAAGCATGGCATTTATTTTTTTTCCTTCATAAGTTATCACTTCATTTGAAGAAGCACAATGACAAATGAAAGCCTAGAATATCCCTACTCCCTTAAAAAAAGATTCACTTCCTGTAATCTAAATCGTACTGGTCTAAAATCACCACTGCTAAATATGAACTGCAACAGCTTAAAAAAAACAACCCAACCCAAACCAGAGCTCTTCATTTTGTTGGAACATTTCCACAAGGTGCACTCCTGGCGTCTGGAGCAATTATGAGTGGTGGTATTGAACACGTAGACATACTGGGTCAAACCTTATGCTTTCTTTGTCCTCTTAAGAGCCATCTGAGACTTGTAATTGCTTTGAACAAAAAATAGATTGGTGTCTAAGGAACTGGGAAAGCAGAAAACAAGTGTGAGACAAGAACTGAGACAGTGACAGTGACATCAAACTCAGGTTTGTGCTGCTGAAACCCCTTGGGTAGGACACTCTTTCCTTAAAAGCCAGTGCGTTGCCTAAATAACAACTAATTTTTGACAATAACGGAGCTTTCAGTCATGCACAAGGCCTCCTGGGAAGAGTCAGCGTGATTGATGGCAATGAAGGGGTGAAGACACTGAGCAAGAGCAGATGATAAAGTTCCTTGTGGACGGCCTGTGAAGAGTATTATGAAAATGGAGCAATCTCCTGTGATTGATATAAGTCTCCCTCTGTCACATCTTGTATTTGGCTTTGTTTGGGAAGCCACCATGTACGGTTTCCTGATATTTCGCTCTATGGGATATGCAGAACTCTTTTACCGAGCTCCATAACTAGCTGAGTTAGGATTTAGGGGTTCACTTTATCCACTTCACAGAGAAGTGACTTGTTTATTAGGTTTTGATGAGTGGAGAAAGAGGTCAATAGTATATGCTTACACTTACACAGTATGGTGCCAAAGCGGAAGATAGCTTGAACTTAAATTTATGTATTCAGGAGAAAAGCATTGCTACAAAATTATCTCGTCAAGCTGCCTGTTTTCCCAGGAAAGTTTTCCCTAAATACATGACAAGCTCAAGACTGCACCTTTCAAAAAATTCATTCTCCATCACTATCTGATCCTCAGTAGTTATTGTTGAAAGCACACTGCATATTTTAAGAACTAAACAGAACAGTGATTTCCCCACTTTTCGAGAGGGCCCATGTGCTGAAGTCAATGTACCGCAATGTGTGGATTGCTCATTCACTATCAAAAAGATAAAATATATGAACTAAAGCTGTACTGTGAAAGCTGAGCCGAGCTGATACTAAGCAGATATATTCAAGCAATGGAAATATGGTAATATATTCCGGCAATTATTGGATAAGGGAGGGGATCAGTTTCCACACTGATGCTTTTGGTCTAGGACCTAAACAAACAGATGGACTTTGACAAATCAATAATGTTCTCCAAAATAAGGTGTTAAGAATAAAATAAGAAAAAGCTGATTTGTTAACTGTTACTTTTTAAGGATAGAAATATTAATTGACTATTTGCCAATATATGGATACTTTTTTAAAACTCTAATTTTCTCAGGGGGCTTTGTCCTTATTTTTGGGTGGGGACAGCCAGCAGAACCATCCTGAACATAATTTCAATTTTTGTGGCTCCAATGTTCATCCCCATGACTATTCCTCACTTATGCTAACTCCGATAAGTTAAGATAAGAAGGTTGGTGGAGTTCTTGTACAGTGAGATGCTGACATGCACCAACAAGGCACCTGAATCTCACCTTTCCTCTGCAACCTCATATCCCAAAATTCCTGAAAGGCAGAGCCCCAGCAAGAAATGCCTTTCACATGAGTTTTCTATAAATATGTAAAAAATATCCAGTTCCCTTCTTCTTTGGCTCAAATGCCAAGGATGCAAATCAGCATGCCTGGGAGACAGCCATTTGCTTAGGAAAATGGGGATGAGGAACAGATCAGGTATGAGCTCTTGCCTCTCAGGCAGAGGAGCCATTTATGAGCCTCAGTGTGCACCTTACTCTTCCTTCCTGGCACCCTGTGCATGGGACAGCAATCTGTGGGAGCAACCTAGCCAAGACAAGGACTACCCAATTTGCATGCAGGTGGTGAACTTCTGAAGCTGTATTAAGGCTGAGGAAGGATGGACTAATTTCGAGCCTTTGATATTCATTAACTCCAGCATCAGAGAAAAATACAAGGAGATGACACAATTACCCTCTGAGCCTTGCTGCAGAGCAACACCTTTACAGCCTCAAGTTCACAACACTCTACTAATTGATCAAGAAGGGGTGAATCCCTATGAAGGGAGGTGAAAAAGCATAAGGCTCAAGTAAGACACCACTATTATAGGGCTTCAGAAAGTCAATGATGCTTTGCGGGCACTTAGCTAAATGGCCCACATTATTTGGTATTTAAACCACCTTCTATTATTCAGCCCTCCTTGGGTATCAAATGATCCACTGCCAAACAAAACCCACATTTAGCCTAAAGTTTATGGTAGTCAATGTGCAATTGTCAATTCCTTTGAAAGCAGTCTCATCACCATATTTTTCTCTTCAGGCCATGAATCCTTTGACCTATCAGGCCCTACGAAATACATCTGAAAGTAGCAAGATTTGTTCCACAAGAAGGAACAGCAGTAAAAAGCCCCACAACCCAGAGATCACAAAAGGCTTGGCTGCTGCTATGTGCCTGGAGTAGGAAGAGTAGCACCAGCTGAATGTTTACCTTAGGATCTTCATAGACCTCAGGGTCCATGTGCAAAATCTGTGGGTAAAGGGCTATCCAGTCTCCTTTCCTCAAACCGACTTCTTGATTCCCTTCAAGCTTGAGAACAAAATCCTCCTGGCTGATGCGAATGTTCATGGAGGATGAGCACATTCGTAAACTCTCGTTTAAGGCACTCTCTGCGATTAAACAAAAGTGGAGGGAGGGAAGCATCAGAAATATGGGAGATGACTGGAAGTTATACATGGCTACAGCTGCTGAATCTTGATGGGTTTAGTACGGCAGGCTAAAGGAAAAGAAAAAAAAAAGGAAAAATCCACAAACCAAACCAAACATAAAGCAGAGACCAGGAGGAGGCAATAAATAATCCCACAGGGCTGGGGGGGGGGGGGGGCAGCCACGATGCTGAACCTCCCGATATGATTCTCACTAATGGTGCTCAGAAATCCTGTCAGCTGTAGGAAGCACTGCGTTTTGGGTGGAAAGTCATTATTCAGGCATCATGTTGAAAGCAACACAATCAAAATACAAGAACGCTTTACGTATTTACATGT
This sequence comes from Neopsephotus bourkii, assembly GCF_033783945.1. Lineage (NCBI taxonomy): Eukaryota > Metazoa > Chordata > Aves > Psittaciformes > Psittacidae > Neopsephotus > Neopsephotus bourkii. The sequence goes on from NW_026902293.1 coordinate 5,380,100, forward strand.
ATTTTGGAGGTTGCTAGCAAATACCAGTGAAAACATCCATGGAGCTGTTTAGCTTGCCTTTTGAAAGCTGTTGGATGTAATGGCAGGACTACATGTCAGAAAAATAATTTTGTTAATTTTATAGCAAATCTAAGGATTTAAAAACTTCTTTATTTTGTTTCCAGTGTGTTACATTGCCAAATGATAGTGTCTGTTATGGTCAGAGTGAATGAAAGCAATTCATTATTTGCTTGGTAATTTTAAAAGAGAAAGACACTTTTAATTAGCCAAGAGAAAAGGAAACATAGTCCTCTCAGGCTTAGGGAAAGCAAGATTTCTGTCTCCACCATCACATCCTGGAAAGCTCCAGAAGCTGAATGTCCTTGCTCTCCCAGTGGCCTTCACCTTTTGCTCCTAGCACGACAGATTTTATGGCTAATTTCCGGCAATTTATCCTGGCAGTTTGAGGAGGAATTCCTTTGGGAATAATATGCATAATTTGCATAAATCATTCTGATAGCATGTATATCAGTATGTAGCTCCTGTCTAGGGCTGCATCTCTCACTTTGTAATCAAAACTGACTATTTTTCCACCAGCGTGTATGGGCACTGTTATATGTGACTTGATTCCTTCTAACCATCAGTGTGAAAAACAGCCTAAAATAGGGTTTCATTTGCACATAATAATCCATTTGTGTCTGCATTTATGTTCTGCGGTATCAAATAAGCCTTCTTTAAGTGTTCACCAAGGCACTATGACTGCTGCACCCAAAAGGTTAGTTTATCAGAGATAGTAGCTACTCAGTGTAGATGCCTCTGAAAAAAAAAAAATAGCAAACGTTCTTTCACTAAAAATTAAATCTGGTGCAGCATGCATAGCAAATAAAGTGGCCCTGGATGCTTTCTTGCAGGAGGTTTTTCCTTAAGCATGCATTTGTCTAAAGAAATGAGGCTGCGGTCAGCTTTGTGTGGCCAGCACCATGATTCAATGTGACGTACAGTGAGTCTGTGCATATTCTTTTGGACTGCCTTCGTTACTATAATCAGGCAGAGTCAAATCGGCTTGTTGGTGACGAAGCCAGAAAAGAACCCTGGTTCCAGAAGATGGCCTCTACTGCGGATAGCCACAAGGCACCTGACACGATAGATTTCAACTGGCAGCGCTCTGGCAACAAAACTTTACGTGGTACAAAGAAAGGGTCCAGCCTCCGCTCCCAGATGGTCTTCAACCTGCGGACAATGAAGCTGGTAACTCTGTGATGGTCCACTATTTGGAAATGGTGGTGACATATGTAACAACAGCAGAAATCAAATGAGGAAGAGGGAAAATAGGGGGAAAAAAAAACAAACAAAAAACAACCAACAAAAAATTATTAAATTGCTGCTGCAAAATAGCAGGTTTACATTTAACCACCCAACTGATGTGGTCACATCCCATCAGTGGACATCTTCCCAGAAAGTGCAGCAGTCCCTGCCCGCTGCCGGATCCCAATTGACAATTGGGCAGCATATCTTATGCAGAAGTTAATCACAATAATGGAGCACAAAGTGTGGCTTAGCGGTCAGATCGTAAATGACAAATCTGTTTTAACTTCCAGTACCAGTTATGTGTGGAAGGCGAGCTTGGCTCTCGCTCTGAGCGATCATGCCGATAATCATTAGATGACAAAAGTAATGAGTCACATTATGATCAACAAAGGAGAATGGAGCTTATATGGCTTTGCAAGCTCACATTAAAAAAATAGACAGTCAGCTTTCCACAAATGCTGGGGCTATACATTGAGAGGAATGACAACTGCACAATAAAACTGCAGCCTTTACTTGCAGTTGTCATAGTTCAGCAGACACCAGCCATCGCTGCTGACAGACCAGCTGGGTAGCTTGGGAGGCCTTCCATTCTGAACTGTGAGGTACAGTAAATTATCCAGCACGGTAGAACAACATCTGTTTCTGTGCTTGTGCCGAACAAACAAGGCAATTTAAAGCATACCAAGGGATAACCAAGCAGCAAATGAACATGACCCTCATTCCCCCCCCCCCCTTCTTACACACATGAGATGCTAAACTTCACTGTGCAAGCGCTACATAAAGAAGCCAGGCTGTTGTTTGATAAGGTGTTGTCAGAGAGATTTTACATGTTTTCTAGAAGGGGGGGGAAGGAAGAGAGAGATATCTCTCTCATAGTATTGTTATTCTTAGAATCCTCCCACTTCTCTTTTCGTTTCTTATACTAAAGCTAGCACTCAGCTTCCAATTCATTCTAGATTTTTTTTTAAAAACTGTTTCAATATACTTATAAATATTCAGTCTTTAAACCCTAATTTGCTATACTTAGTTCACATGCCTTCAAGCATTTGTCTTCCAATTTCCACTGAATAAATGCGTACTAATGAGAAATAGAGCAAGCTGCTGAGGCAAAGCTGGGTGACTTGAGCCTGGCCTGCCACCAGCTTGTGATAGGCAGGCAAATTGAGTTAAAATGAAAAGTCTTGTCAGCTGAAATACAACATGGTAGCCAAACAGCAAGCTGTCAATCATCCAGCCAAAACAAGGGACTGCAGGTAATAAAAGGTCATTGGAATCATAAGTGCATTTGGCTTTCGTAGGCAAGTTAATTTTAATTAAACATGATCTCTATCTATAAATGTTTTATAAAACTTATTGTGCATAATGGATTGTTAATTTTACACTAACACATAGCAGGTAATAGGTTACTGTAATTATTAGAGTGTATTGTAGGGAAATAGCTATTGAGTATGCAAATATTTTTTTTGGGGGGAGGGGTCATTTACACACAGGCATCACGGTGTGCCAACACAAACAATAATCTGAAACAAGTACATTTGCATCTTACTAAGAACTGAATGATACTGCCCAGCCCATTCCAGGAAAAGATATTAATTTCTCTCAATCCAACCAACGATTTTAGTGCTTAGCATTTTTATGTTATGACTACACACTCTGTATGAGCTGTTTTTGGGTTCCTACCCTTTCTTGTGTACAAAACAATTTTTCAAGCTGTGCTCTTTTCGCAGGAGATATCTGGGATTCAGCAATGACCTGGGGCAAGAATACTTCACCATATAAATGAATGGACTAATATTAAACAAACGAACTGACTAAACATGTCTAGCATTAAACATGCACTAAGTACATCTCTGCTTTACCCTTTGCGTTTCCATTATAACCATAAAAACTGACAGACCATTCTCATGTGTTGTTTACCATATTAGAGCTCCATTGTGAGCCATAATGACTAATAATGTATGTTACTCTGCACACACAAGTAAGTGCATTTGGGTTTTGGGAAAAGTCTTACGTAGACAAAACAAAGAGTACTGTCCCAGGAATGCCATCAGAAAAAAATAATGAGGGTGAAAATGTGCTAGTTCTGCTGTGGGTTGAAAGCCTTTTTTTTTTTTTTTTCTTTTAATAAAATATCACATACCTGTGCTTTGAATTTAGAAGTAAATCAGGGCATGTTGTTCCCTAGACCCAAAGAATCTGACCATAACAACTTTGCCTCCACAGAAAGGCTTTTTAGCAATTTTTGCGTGTTCTCCATAGCATGAGGAATCCAAAAAAAGGCTCTTGTTATAGTAGGCCAAAAAGAGGACGGAGAATCAGAGCGCTTAAAACAGGAGAGTGAGATGACAAGGTGCTGAACGTACAAGAATCCCACCTGGTCTGCTTTACTCGAGAGCAGGGACACAAATCCTAGTTTCCTACACTCTGGGCTGGCACAGGGAGAGTGGGAAGCAGAAAAGCTTGGCCTTGGAGGTTGGGGTCAGTGAGCTGCAAGGGCAAAGGCAGTTCTCGCCCATAGCCTTTCTTCAGTGTGGGGGATTTTTGGTGCCCAAGCAATGCAAATGGGGACCTTTGTCCCTCTTACACATTTATTAACAAAACATCCCTTTCCTCTTTCCAATGAAGCATGATTTTCATTCTCTTATGGTACAAATTTTTTTTATATTATTATTTTATGGGGCAGTATCCAGCCTTTTATGACTTAAGTGCCAGAATAACTGAAATCTAGCTTCTGTTCATATCACATTATGTTTAACATGATTATAAAATTTAACAAAAGTGTTACAAGAATACTACAAAATAGGATGTGGCACTTTCAACACATAAATCAAATGTTACCAAGGTACTTCAAGATTTCAAGGCGAAACACAGCAATGACACAGTTAATGTTTTAAATTGCTCATACCACTTTGCACCAGAGGGTTTTAGCAAAGTACACACTTTTATTTTCCTTATTCCTACACTTCTGGGGTGCCTCTTTTTTTTTCTTTTTTTTTAATCTCCTTGCCATTCCCGTATCAGTTTCCAAATACAAAATAAATTCTGTCCTGATCTTACTGAAACTTGATAATTTTCCTTTTATCTTGTTTGGTGGATGCTGGGTCTGATGTTAAGCATCAGTGTTCCTTAAAAGTATATTAAATGCTTAGAATGTTGTGTTATTCTTTGGAATTGCTCTTGTCATCCATATCTCCCCTAATTCAAAAGCATTCTTCATCAGTTAGAGATAAATCTGCACCAAAACAGCCATGACTACAGATGAAACCAACTTGCTAGACTTACACCATGTAAGATTAACATTAATGCTCTAACAAAAAGTAGCTGAATCAAACTTAATTTTATATTTGTACTATGAGAAGCAAATGAATTTTGAACACAGATTCTTGAGACATGCCACACTGAATGGTCCTGAAGAACAGCAGCCATTACTTAGATCCAAACCAGGCACAGAAACCACACTGCTCCACCACTCTCTTGACAGCTTCATTTAAGTGTGGAACATCAGTTCAGGCCATGAGTTACCAAGAAATACAGACATGAGATACCAAAACATACAGCCATGAGGTCAGTTTTAACAGGGACTGGTTTTGGTATTTGAAAAGAGAGGAGTACTGAACCTTTAAGCTTTTATTCAGCTGGTGTCTACCCTATTAATACTACCCATAGAGATTTTCAGAGGCTTAAAGGTTAGGTTCTGACCTGATACACCCTCTGTCCTCTATTGACCTAATTTTAGCATTTATCTTATCAATGCCTGTGCACTAGCAAACAAAGTGAAACCATCAACTGATGCTCCGAAGGCCTATTCAGCTTCTGAATCAAGCAAGTTCCAATAGCCACTGGCAAGAGTCTCTCTCTGACCCCCCGATTTAGAATTGGAAGACCTGTATCTCCCTTAAACCTCCCTATTTTGAACCAAAGTAACATTTCCAATAGTGAAAAAAATGTTTCTACACTGCAAGCCTTTACCTCTGTATATTTTGTTTGGAGGCATCACTCAACTGAAAACCGCTTTAGAAGCCTTTGTTTTGTTACAGAGAGAGAAAGAAAGAAACTGCTTGTGATAAAATTACATTTGCAGTTTAAATACATTATCCCACTTTAATTTCAGAAAAGGGTCGTTCTTGGCAGTACCATACAGAAGTATTTGAAATGCATTAACACTTCGGCAGATGCTCAGAATCAAACAACTTATTAGGCATCAACTTTTTTTCAAATAATTGCAAAGCTTCTATTTAGCCTTTTGCATACCTTGCATAGTTAATTACCTAGGCTTTAATGTTTACATGCAATGAGAGTATCTACAGCTATAAACTACATAATTTATAATTGATGTAAATGGGTGTTATTATGTCAATTAGGCAGCTGTGTCCTCCACCTTCTCAGTAAGCAGAAATGAGTGATAAACTGAGTTTGCTGGGAGAGCCCCTCTTTTCTTCCTAACAGATAAATTACCTAGGTAGACCAGGTTGTCCAATTGTTCTCTGGTGAGGTGGATGTTATATGTGGGCCCTCTCTTTTGACCTGTTGACTGCAGCAAATGGTCAATCTCGTCACGCACTGCTGCAAGAGCTTCTGGGTGCCGCAGAAGATAATACATGGCCCAGAATGTAGCTGGAATCGTGTTTCCCACAGAGGCCCACAGGAAGGCAAAATGATGTGCTGGGAGAAAATAAGTGAAAAGGAAGATTAATAGCGTTTATTACACTGATTAGATTTGCAGTGTGCTAATTAAAAGATGTTAGGACACAGACCCAGCCAAGGATCAGTGAATGCTAATGAGGACCAATAGGCTTCTGAAGTCTAATTTTCTGCTTAATGAGAATAGTTTGAAATGTAATGTCGGGGGGGTGGGGTGGGGGGAATAAGGGGAGGAAATGCAGCTCAGTTATAATCTTTCTCATTATCACCATTAAGTATCTTGTTTTACCACCTCAGCACAAAAAAAAAAAATCAATTATCATAGAGGGTTGTTTCAGAGTAAAACATTTTATCATTAGCCAATTAGAAAGAACATAAAAAAATTTCAAGGTCGCCATTTTGCCTTTTTATTTCAAAGGTCTATAGTAAATTATTTTATTTTAGACAAGCAATCATTCATAAGTTTCCTACCTGCTTTGTCATAATCTCCAAGCAGCTCGTATTTCTCAAATATATCTTGTCTGGCTTGGACCACTTTTGACCCTCCCAGCCATTTTGTCATGTTCTGAAGTAAAAAATGATGTATAAGCTCCTTCCGAACTTTCTTGGTAGCTCCTAGCAACTCAATTGGTATGTTTGCAGCTAAATAGGGAAAGCTGGCATCAAACTTGATAAATTTGTCTCTGATTTCACTAATAACTTTGTGGCCATCTGCAGCAGGAACTCTTCCATACAGTGTTACAAAACTGGCTTCAAACATTACAGAGCAGCAGAATTTGTACATTTTTTCTGTTTCCCAATCTGTTGCTTGTGAGCATTTCCATTCAAATATATCCTGGAGATTTTTCATCATGTGGTCAGAAATGATATCCAAAGGCTTGCCTTGTAGATACTGGTAGATTCTGTGCAGGTTTTCCTTGAGATCAGGGAATTTTCCTTTCGACAAGGCTGGGTAGTCAAAAGTTTTGGAAGCCATTTTATCAGCGAATTCATAAAATTCAAGTTGCTTGCTATTTCGGATGACATAGACATATTGAAATGGATCCATGATAAAAGTAATATATCTACCTGAATTGAAGAAAAGAAAAAAATTGAGACTTGTACTTTTAAAATCTGATGACACTTTCAGAAGTAATAACTGAAAATAAGCCAAAGTCTGGACAAAAAGAATGCAGAAATTTCCCAAAGCAAGGATCTGTGAAGAAATCTGCAAAGAAGAAAACAACAACAAAAAAATCCAAAACAAATCAACAAACAAAAAAAGTAAGACGCAACAAGTTTTATTTAGATTCTCTTTGTCAGGATGCAGATTCCACCTGTGTATAATTTCATGGCTCTTTTAAAATCAGTGTGAAGCCATGTCCGTATAGACTGATGTACTGGTTTTGCCAAAAATGATCTCTGTCATTGTGGTATTCTGAAATAAATAATCTACTACTACGGTGTAATTCATGAAAATACAATGTGTAGTTGCAGCAGCATTAGAAGATTACCAGCAGGAAGGGAGAGACACATTTCACCTGCCTTGAGGAAAGTGAACAATGGGGGCTGGAGTGGAAAACATGCCACTTAGGCAGCTTTTCTTCAAGCAGATGACACAGGAACTCAATATCTGCTGGTTAGAGCTTTAAGTGCAAACTGGAACCCCCCCAACATTTAAAGCCTCTCCTACATCTGTTTGTTGTTTTTTTTCCTGAAGTTTTGCTAACTTTTTGTTGAGAATGTGCTTAGTATCTGTCAAATCACTACCTTAGGGCTTCATTTTGAAGCCACGGATTACAGTGGAGCAGGCTACCATTTTTAAGATGGATGCCATTCTGGGATACACACTGTCCTAGTGCTATTGTCTATTGAGAGTGAACCGTGAACCATCTACCCTCCCTGAGGTTCTTAGTGAGGTGACACACCCATACCTTAGGCTGCTTGTATAGACAGACAGGATTGCATCATTTGACATTTTTTCAAGTTGTCCCTGACAGAAAAATCCTGCAATTTCTCCCTAAACTTTAAGTCAGATACTAAAGAAGAGCATTTTGGTGAACAACCATGAATCAAAATGGTAACACTCAAAAAGCTCAAATGAATCTTAACCCTTTATTCTCATGTTAAACCTAAATTTAGAATTCCTTATTCTCAACTTGAATAGAGAGATGAATTAGGGAAAAAGGGTACCCATCCTCTTTAATGTGTACATTAAAATGTACACGTCCTCTGTGAAATATTCCAGTTACAAAATAGGAAAACAGCAAAGCTTCAAGGACTTACAGTCTAATTCTGTATCACTAAAGGGACAAATCTCCTTTGATTTTAATGGGAACACTACATGCTTAACGGAGGACCAAATTTGGCTCTGTGACAGATGTCCTGAGATAAAGTAGTCACTACCACTAAAAATGTCAACAAGTATCCATGGTTACCATATACTGATATTTGAATTATCATAGTTATTCTGTATTCTGTCTTACATATACTCAGTCAGTGCCCTATGGTAAATCTGAGTGCACCACTTTGGATTTCCTCTGCAATTACCAGATGCCATAATTTCCGTCCCAGTTACATCCACTGCAATCCCAATGAACCAGTAAGGAAACACAAGGGAGAAATTAAGACAGAATTTGACACCTTTTTTTTTTTTTTTTTTTTTGTCAACAGCAAGTGAAGGTTTTTAAGATTTTTGAGTAGAATTTGCCTTACTGTAACATAAATAATCACAAAAGTGGAAATTAATTTAAAAAAATGGATATATCAAGAAACCAGAATGAAAAAGAGATCCAGAATCCTCAGACCCTTATTGAACGATTTCTTCCTTCCCAGACCACAGACATCAGTAGGAATTTTTAGCCTGGGACCTCTGCAGGATCTTTGTTAAGAGTCCTAGAATTGCTCTATCTTTCTAGCTTTCATCCATTTTCATGCTCTTTATTGAGGCTACCATCTTTGCAATCAAAGCTTGGAAAGAATGCCCATTGGAGCAATCTTTAATAAATAGATCTGGAGTGTTATTAACCCTAAAGATGAAAGCTGGCTTCCTAACTTTGCGTTTACAGGGTAAACAATTTAAGTTAAGATTTTTAATTAATATTAATTTAAACCATCTGTCCACCATCTGCTTATTTCTGATGCAAAATATGAGTTTCTTTGTGATCTTTAATCAGACACTTAGCAAACGCACATCAATTCTTATCATCTTTATGTAAGAAAATGATTTTCAGCAAATGAGTTTTCAGACAAACTAACTATTTTAGCAATAATTTTAGATCAAAACTCACTCAACACTAGCATATACTTTAACAGAAAAAACCAAACCAACCAACAAACCCTCTGAGAAACAGAATATTAAAGATCCTGATTTTTATTATTCTCATCAGGTTCCTGGTAGCAAAAACTAAGTATGTACTGAAATATAATTCATTTTGTAGAATCAATTCAGGCTCCAGACGACATCACTGCAAATAAACAATACATATAAACACATAAACCCAAATACTTTTGTTACTGCAGTCAGTAAAGGTCTATGTAGTCAGAAAACTAGAACCCCTTTGTAACAAAGGCAGCTTGTTTACGTACCTCACTAAGAGTCTAATTTTAGATCTCTTAATTAGAAAAAAAGACTAAAATCTAGGGCTAATTAACGGCAGTTAGAAAGTTGTTGTGAGAGTGGGTATGGGAGCCTTTAGCAATTACAGTCATACTCGCACACAGATGCACTACACGGCTACACCGGCTACCCCAGTCTCTTCCACACAGGAACAGATTGCTAATTACAAAACCATGCCCCAACACCTCCTCTACCCTGAGCAGCAAACATCCGAACTGGAACAAACTTTCTCACCTCAAGTTATGATTTTAAATTTTATACGTGTCAATATGGTCCTTAATTTTGCTTTTTAAATTCTGTCGCCCCCGAAGAGGTCTCTTCCCACTGATTGTCCCTGGCAGTGTCAGAGACCAACAAATGTAAATCTTTCCTAAAGTTTCCAGTTATTATCTAGTATTTTAAAATGCAGCTTCCCCCCCTCCCATGACTTTCCATTGCAGCTAATGCCAAGAACTATCTCAGACAAGTAGCCTTTTCTGAAAATGAACCAAAATCTAGATGCTCATGAATTTCCATCAGAGTAGTGGTAAAGGTAAATGCCAGATAAGCCAAAAGTGGAGGCATACCACATGCTCCACAAATCAGGAAGACTTGAATATTGAAGGTATTTATATAAAAACCACTGGGGACTAAGCCTTTCCTTGTTGGATTGTAAAAAAATCCTTTAACACAAAAACTAAGTAGACATGTCCATATAGAAATGTCACACTCCAATTCCCAATAGTTCAAGTCACTGAGCTAATTTATTTATCACTATAAAAGCCAGTGGAGATGTATCCCTGTTTCTGTAAAAAGCCCTCAGATTTTTTTTATTTTTTTTAATATAGCTACAGAGAATTCATACTTCCCCACCCAATCCTTCAGTCTGCGTTACACCCATGCTGCAAATAGCTTAGTCTCCTAGAAATAGAAGATTGATGTGGAAAATATGAAGATTGTCAACATTGGTAAATCCAAGCACAGAAGCCAGTATTTGTATAATAGTTAAGAAATTACTCTAATAATGCATTCTGGAGCTTTCTAATGCTAATGATAAAAGACAAGCATTTCAGATGGCATGCAATGATGGATATTATTTCCGTAATGCTTGCAGCAGGCTTCAACTTGGTAAGGAGTTAATGTAAATTACCTTTTGCTTAAGAGAAAAATGTGGCATGTTACTGTAACTGTATCATGATTTAAAAGAAAAGAATGACTTAGCAGCAGCATTTGAAAAAAAAGCAAGTGTGTTTAGTGGAAAACCCCTATCTTATTAAAAGTTGAGTTGGTCTCAGAGAGAGTGTTGTAAAGTTCAGTATCATTCCTAATAACATGCCAGGAAAAGGAGACAAAGTTTAATCCCAAGAAACAATGACAAAATTGTTTCAAGTTCTTACCTATCTGTCTGCCTATCCTGCTGACCCTTAACAAGCAGAGTTTGGCTTAGGAAGTATATCATCTCAACACACAGACTCTCTCCTCTCTCTCCCCCCCTCCTTTTCTTTTCCTTCTTTTTTTTTTTTTTTTTTTTTTGAAGACTATTGCATTTACGTAATCATCCTCTTATTAGGGAGATTCTGCTGAACTGCTGACAATGATGTACAGTGGTGCTTCGCTGGCATGACGTTTGGGGAAAACGATTCTGCTGCACCACCACACAAAACCAATTAGAGAACTATTTTCTGCGACAGGTCAGGAATTTACATTGTTTCTCATAGAAAGATGTGCTTTTTAATTTCTTTATTAAGATGACATCCATGTCCCTTGCGACTTTTAGGGATGACAATCATTCGCTCATCACATGAGAAAGTACAATCAGCAAAATCGCATTACCGGTACGGGGCAATGCCAGAAACTCCGAGCATCGTTCCGCATTTTCCAAATGAACTAGTTTGAGAACCAATAATTAGAACAATATATATTGATAGAATTTTTTGACAGGACCTTTAGACACCCACCGGGGGGGGAAAGTAATGATAGTCCATATACAGCAAGCTATGCTGTGTTTGCCGAACATATAAACATCATCTTTCTCGAATCAGTAAGACATATAGAAATTCTGTGCGTCTTCAGATGAGGACATGATAGGAGGTACTAACTAGCTTCAGCTTCTTCCTTGACTAGTGAATGACAAACTGTTTCTCCTCAGTGAATTCTTGATGGCCAGTATTTTCATAACAAGAAAAGAGAACTTAAAGGGGAATATCTGTTATGACAAACTCACAAAATCAAAGATCTTCCTGCATAAGGCTGAAATGATCCAGAACTCACTCCATTTACTCAGTCTTTATCAAGGAAGGCTTCCTCAAAATACCCAAATACAGGGAGATTAGGTGAAATGGAATTTTGTCTAGCACACAAATAGAAATTTGTTAAACTAGATTACACCCATAAATTGCTTGAACACACAAAGCTCTAAACACAGTCTTGCATAAAGAAATAAGCATTTGATTAAACCCAGTAAGGATTCTGAAGTATGACTGCATCTGGTTCTATGAATGTACTAAGGTAGTCTCTGAATTACAACTATTAATCTGTATTTGTAAGAAGCCACAAATGTATATAGTGTGAATATACATTAACAATAAAAAAGACTGTATTTCAACAAAAACTATATTTCAACAAACTCCCTTTCAAGTAGGAAAAAAACCCTAAGTGTACCAGTTTCCAAAGAAAAAACCCCTGAATGAATAAAAAATATCACACATTTAATAGAAGTAAAAATGCTCTTCCAAATGAAAAAAAATGAACAGATTTGGTAAGACGAAGAAAAATTTTATTAACTAAACATATGGCTTACAATTTAATTAATTGACTTTTGAAGAAAAATATTATTTTTATTGCAAAGTATTACTTGTATTGAAATATAAAGCTAATATGAATGTAATTTCAAGCTACTGCATGAAATTACAAAGCACACTTTATACTTTACATTTTTATTTGAAACTCCCTAAAAATACAGGAACAGCTAGAACTGAGATAGACTTAACTCTAAAGTTGATCATTTGAACAAGTATGTCAGCATGTAAAGGGGAAAAAGTTCCATTACATACACCTACACTAATAAGAGTTTGCCTTTTTCTGAATAGAAGCAAATACTGGGTTTTAAATTGATTTTAGTTAAAAGCATATCTCTGTGTATATATATGTAAATTTACATATTAAGGTTTCATTCAAGATTCCAGTTTCATTCTATGTTTTCCTTCTACAGCTAAATGTCTACGTGAAATCACTCAAATGTTTGTATTCAAGCTAGTGTAGTAATACAGCTGTAAATACAGAAAGCAGCAAGGTTATATCATACTTTATTATATTGTTATTTTCAGCAAGCAAGATCAGAGTAAAAGGCTGGCAATGGGAAGTTTCTGTGTTCCAGTCCTGATTGTATCACTGAGTCAATGTGTCATTCATTCCCTTGTGTTCCTGTCAACCAGTTGTAAAATGTGTGAGAACATATTCTGCACTTTTTTTCTTGTTTTCTAAATTTAATCTGATATTTTTCTGTGCAGTGTCAAGATGATGCTAGTTCTCCCTTCTTTAAGAAAAAAATCCCCAAACAATACACAATTAAACGTGCTGGCAAAAGCTATGCTCATACATTACATGCCTACAAATTCTGTCAATATGCATATACACCTATAGCTGTACAGAAATCCACATGTTCATAATTATATCCTATAGATAATTATTATTCGTACAATACACGTGAATTTAAGTAATTTTTATTGGTCTATGCTACACAAAAATGGTTTTGAATAAAGAAGATTCTAAACTAAGCATCTGAATTAGTATTTAACTTCACCAATGTAAAAAAAAAAAAGGAGAAATACTAAAATATGTCTCACCAGCAATATGTACAGTGAAAATATCTCCAAGTTTCTTTTGCTGATCCAGTAAGAATTTGAAAGCATCTTTTCTAAAAATCAGAGCCTTCCCAAGGTAAGGGATCCAGCCATTTATTAGTGGGGGCTCTCCAGACTTCCTGTTAAAAACAGAAAAAAAATGATGAGGAATTAACTTTGGCATGAGAGCAACTCATCTTTTTATCTATTTATATATTACACTTAGAGCCACCATTTACATATATAATTCTTGCAATGTATAATATGTTGTACAGAAAGTTCTTCAGATATGATGGCAGGTTAAATCTAATCACACCTCTGAGCACAGAAGGCTCTGTGTGGTGATTAGGAAAAATAAGTGAGAGAAATTGAGATGCATTTAACTACAGGTCGTACAGTTATTACCATCAAGTTATGAACACAGAAAAATGACATTTGGTAGAAAGTCTCCCGGTAAAGAGTCATCTCATTTTCAATATTTGGCATGTCAGAGGAAGATGTATCAGAAGGCAATTATGACAGATTTAGGTAAATAGGACGCTGACAAACCACACAAAACAACTAGCCCTACAGATAATGTTTTAATAATTTCAGTTTAGCAGCACACAGAACAGCTACCATTCTAACGAAATCACTTCAAAATATAGAATAATAATAGAGGCTAAACATTTACCATAATAAATCTTAATCTCCGTACATTCATAGTCTCCTAAGGTAGAAATGTGCACGAACAGTTAAAGATTAAATTCTAGTGATGGTATTTGCATCCCAGTCTAAAAAAGCAGCCATGGTGTCTTGGTTACGTTTATGGAATACTGAAAAATACCTTTCCAGAATCTAGGAAGTTACATTTTTCTTTAAAAAGGAAAAAAGGTTCCCACACTTTTCTATTCCTGCCTGCAAGTAAATGTCTTTCCTTCATGCTGGTCTTTAGTTGCTTGAATCTGATTTACAACAAAGAAACATAGAGCGTGCTTGCTCTGGAAAAGATTAAAACAAATATTCACGAACAACTCTGCTGCTACATCCCATCTGTGAAGGTGACTTATACTACATGCAGTACAACTCATTCTGATTAAATACAAGATATTTACTAGCTTGGATCTAATCAAAGATCAAGGGATCACAAGCTTTACTACTATCATACACAGCATGGATTTTTATGTAGCTGGATTAACCCTATCATAGTCACATTCTCCCTTGAACTGCTGCAACAGAAATGAAAAAAAAAAAAAAAGGTAAACATCATAGGCTGTATTTGCATCTTATATTTTCCTTATTAAAATTTTCTGAACAAGAAATTAAAAGCCTGAGATTTGCTCTCTGATTTAAAAAGTTGCTATGATTTTAATATGTAGACAAACAGATGTGGCCAAACCAAGCTGCGTAACTCAATCTCTTAATTCAATTTAGCACTTATTTTGAATGTTGGTTTTCAAGAGCATCTTTCTGGTCCAAACACCACAGTCTCACAGTTGACAAGTTTGTCCATTCTTTTTTGTTTCTTTGGGTTTTGTGGCTTTGGGGTTTTGTTTGTTTTGTGGTAGGTTTTTTTAATTGTGGAGAAGGTGCAGCCCCTTTTTACAATACCTCCCATAAACCGCTGCATTATTCATCCTCTAGTGGTGGATGGATAATAAAAAGTGGTCCAAAAAACTTTGTGATGGTTAATTCTGTAATAGTGAATACAAGAAAAGGACTAATCTGAGATTACATGAAAAGGATCACCAGCCCTGGAAGCATAACAGCCAACTTGATACCCTCAATTATCCCTTCCAAGCCCATAAGGAATCTGGATGATTTACCCATATTTTTCACCCCCCAGACTACTAAATCCTGAGAGCAGCCACCTTTCACTTCCTAGTCTGGACACTACGCCCTGTAAGTAGTACCCTGACAAATATTTAGATGGTCTTTTTGTCATCTTCTAATTGAATGCATCTAATTTCACCCTCCATGTTCTGTCATTTGGTCAGAAGCTGTATTCTTCACAAGCTGTAGACCGGGTAAAAAGAAGGCAGCTCAGAAATCCAGGGGAAAATTAACTTAATGCTCCAAGTCTGTAGGATCACATCAGGGAGACATTTTGCTATTGTAAAGACGTGAGGGTCATCGTTCGCTTCAGACATGTTTAGCTCAGCAGCAATAAGCTTAATACTGTTAAACACTGTGTCAAGGCTATGCAGCTTTCAGAGGAAAATATACCACCAGTTCAACTTACGACCCACAGCAGACTGATAACAGAAATGTGTCTTCATTTCTAGCTTTCCTTCTCTTTGGAAGATGGAGGTCATCTCTATGACTTATCGATGTCTGCTAATACAAAGTGAAGAAAAGAGCACCTCGTATATTTTAGTGCCTCCCAAAATACAACGCTTCACTGCACAAACTCTTAAGCAGCTGACCCTGGCTTCTTGAAGGACTCTCACCTGCATCCCGGGTACCTCCAGAAGTTCTCATCAGCTTCAGAGGCTACACTGAACCATTAGAAAAGCCCACAGAAACTTTTATGGGTTAATCAATATGTTTGTGAACTTCAGCTCTTCACAGGCATTGGAAGATTTGATAATTAGGAAAAATATTGAAAATGTTAGTTACATATTTTTCATGACACAATATATAATGTTGTACCAAACGTAAAATAGAGCTAAGAAATATATAAGAGCAAAATCAAGTGTTTTGATGGCAATTTAAGATTGTAACTTCTTTAATCTAAAGCATTCAGAACGTCTTACCAGGTTACATTTTATTCAGAAGTCGTTTAACTGCTTAAATTTTAATTCACTTAACACACCTCATAATATTCCCAGGTCTTTTTGCTCTATGTTCCTATGCTTTTTATGGCTTGGACTGGCTTTGCTTGCATACAGGAATAAGTTTAGTTATCTGAGAAGCCGCTGTGAAGTCAGTAAGACTTAATGGACAAATTTCTCACATATGTAAGTGAATTTTACAAATAAAGCATCAGCAACATGTCCAATACAATCTATAAGTAGACAGATCAGTTACAAAGTGGAGGCAAAGCAACACATTTGTATCATCCATCATTGTTAAATGGATAATTTCAAATGGCATTATGCAAAAATCAGCTGGCTACAAATACAGCCCATAAATAGGATGAACAGATTTTGAAACCTAATTTTTCTTTGCTTTCACAGTGAAAAGATACTTTCTTGCTAGAAAGCAATACAGTTGCAATGTCTTCTCTACCAAATAAGCAAAGTTTTGGAGTTTGCACTTTCCTTGAGGTGAGATTTTTTTACCTCACTCAGAACACTGACTCAGGTGTGATTATTTAGCTCCTTAGGTAAGGTGGTATTAAAAAATGTGGATGTTGTACCTATAGCTCACTCATAGCAGCAGTGATGCAATAAAGCAGGAGAAAAATGGTCTACAACATCAATTATGTGAAAAAATAATTCAATATATATATATTTTAAAAAAATTTAAGGTCTGCAAACATTGTGCTTTCAATTACTGACAGGGAATTATTTGGGAAACACAAATAAGGTCATTTGTTAAGCTCTCTGCACATTTACTTTTTTGTTGTGTTTTTTTTTTTCTCAGTTGTAAGAAAATTCCCTAAAAATTTACAAGCAAACAGACTTTGCCAACATTATCTCTCATAGAAATATTATTGCTTTGCAAAAGCAATAAAGACTATTCTTTTGTTGGTTAAACCATTCAACATCACTGCAGTGTAGGACATTGGATCAGTGTAAACGAGAGGAGAATCCTTCTCATTTCACTGGTTATTTGTATTCCAAGGGAGCAGATGCCTTCCAAATTATGCAAAAATCCACAGCGCATCTTGTACTATAGCAGATGAACAGGTTAATTTTTCTTTTTGCACATAATAAATCATAAGTGCTTTAACACCCATAGTCGCATTTCATGAACATAAACCTTCTGTTTAATAATGTCTGTTTACAACTAGAATCAGACATACAGTAATCTCTTTCCTGGGATAAACATTAATCCAGATCTGTCTAGAAAAATTATACAATTCATTACCATAAGTAATCTCTATTGTGCCCTGTGCTTAACCTTCATCTTTTTTCCTGTCCTATAATCTTGCAAATCCACTGGTGGTGTATGATTGGCATCTGGTGTTAACGCAGCCTTCACTGCACACAGCACAGCTGAAGAAGCCCCACATCAACACATCACTCTGCAGGGTACAGCCGGTTCAGCTGACCGCTTCTCAGAAACTTTCACTAAAGGGAGAAAAACACCTGCAAGCCAGGGAGAAAAAGCTCTAACCGTAATATCATGTGCCACAGAGGGGTCATTTTCCATGCCAAGTCATTGTTACCTTCCACAAAAATTAAAGGTCTGATTTTCCCGTAACATCTCTGGCCAAATCATCACACACTGCTTCCAAGCTGGAACCCTCCATGCTGGGGGACTTTAAGGAATGGAAATGGATGGGTACAGAAGTAGAACAAAAGCTATTATGAACACGTCAAAGCAGTTTGAGATTATTCACAGGCCGACCACAATATTTAAGCAACAAGACATGACAGACACTGTCTTTCCAGGGGCTTATGAGCCCTCTAACTGTGAGGAAAAGAATGAGGCCAAAGGCTTCAACCCCAACAAAGGAAATCCCCAGAATGTGGTGTCTGGAGTGTCTTCTTGTATTATGAGAGAGCAAACACAGGAAAGTTAGGACAGGAGAAAGGCAGTAAGTCTATCTTCCTATGTCCTTTTAATTCAGCAGTTACAGTTTCCTCCAGACCTGCTCCCAGCACCAGTTGTTTTGTATCTATGAGGACATAAATATAAAAAATCTTCAAAGTATTTGTCCACAACACCATTTTTCAATACTTATAAAATGCCCCATCCAGATCACCTGCCTCAGTGACATCAAGAACTCCAAATTTTCCAGGCTGAACACATGCATTATGAAAAACTATTCCCTGCAGAACAAGCCAGTTGAGAGATTTAACAATACACAGTCTTCTACCTCTGAAATCTCAGCTCACATACTTCTTGCAGAGGTAAGGACCGGACGTTGCTCTGTCTGATCACTACTTGGGAGCTTATGCGGAATAAATGGATGCATCAGGCCAAGTCTTGACAGAGATGCAGACATGGATTGACTCAGTGAAGAAGAAACAAGAGCCCTGGGATGGAAAAAACTGCTGTTGACACCTGTACTTTTGCCTAGGTAAAGTGATTTGATTTCGTGCTGCAGTACTGATAGCCTCCTCTTTTTCGTTAGGCTAAAGATCACTCGTAAAAGAAAAAGGCTCAGGAAAAAATAGCAAATACACTGTTAAGCACCAGGAAAGAGGAGTTTATCTGCGCTCCCAAAAAGAGCAGTACAGCAAAGGCAGACTCTAGTGATAATGTGAGACAAACTGGGAGAAATGTTGACGAAAACAAACCAACCAAACAGTGAATTTTTGCAGTGATTTTTTTTTTCTCCCCCACAGAAAAATGCAATCCTTTAGTCGAAAGCTTTTCATGTCAAGAACCTTTGGGATTTAAAATGAAAATCCTTTCTTATTTTAAAATAAAAAATATTACAAGCTTTTTTGTTGCTGAGATCTCTAACCTGTGTTGCCATCCTCACAGGAGCTCTTCTTTTTTCTCTATTCCAGTAATTTCCTTTAGGTCATCCCCAAATATCCAAAAGATACCAGTACTCAACAACTCATTCAGAAGCTCTGAAATACTGCTCTCTAGGAAATTATATTACTTTGCAATTTTTTAGGCTAAATTATCTCAACAATTGTAGGTTGACATTGTACGTACATACAACGACACATCCATAAATTCAACCACTACTTGTAGTGACTGGCTGGGACATTGTCTAAAATTAAATACCATCGTGGGAAATTAATTTGAATAGTTTTAAAATGGAAACCCACTGCAAAAAACCTCTTGGCTCAAGTTGTATCTAATGCTGACAATTCCCAGAAAGGTCCTTTAGAAAATTTAATATAAAGTTTCTTAACACCCAACATAACAGTCATGGGAAGACAAGACTTGGGGAATGCAACAGTAATTCAGCAATATCAAAAATTAATATAAATTAAGTGCTTATGGCCCCATCCTTGAAATCCTACCTTACTTCTGCTCTGGGTGAGGTCAGTGAGAGCTGCCACAATTACTCAATGCTTTGCCCGACCAAGTCCAAGTTTGTTCTATTACATTTAAGTAACACAGATTTGAGATAATTTACCCATCCAAGGGCTTTCCCCCTCTTAATTTATATTTAATGGAAGAAAAATAGGCCAGAAAGGGATGATGAGAGGTTATTTATTCCATGCCTCATGTCCCAGGTAGGGTGCTGTGCACTGATATCTTGCCTCATATTTGCCTATGGTGTTCTGGAAGATGCTCAGTAATGGAGTCTCTACAGTCTCCTCAAGCAATCTGTCATTATCAGAAAGTTTCTTCTCACATCTAACCTTTATCTTCCTGTTCTACCTTAAGCCCACTACTTCTCATTCTGCCTGCAAAAAAATAAGAGAATAAATGACTCCCTTCACTTCTGCAGGAGCACTTAATATATTGAAAGGTACTTATCATCTTCTCCCTTAAGTCTCCTTTAGGTTAAATAACCTCAATTTCTTCCAGTATTTCCTTATAACGATTTTCTAGACCTCTATATACTTATGTCACTCCCCGTTCGATTTTCTTGTGTTAGCACACGCCCTGCTCTATGGCAGTGCTCTGCACTGAGTACAGCAGAGGAATTACCTCTCCCATCTCAAGGGTGACACACGTGGCTTTGCCTCCCAGCACAACCTCAGCTTTCTGTGCAAAATCACCTCTGTGACAAAAATCCAGCTTGGGAACCATTAGAGCCCTCAGCCTTTTTGCAGAGAAAAGACTGTGGTCCTGTCCAGATGCTGTTGGTTAGTCCTCTGTGTTTTCCAGTTTGCCATTTGCAATGCTAACTTCTCCTTTGCAGGATTGAAGCTGCTCCTCTTTTGGTATTATCCACAAACATAAACACTTATTTTCCTGTATTCATGTGAGAAGGATGAGATCAGAATATAAAGTCCACTGGTACTTCCTTTTACCACTATTTATGCTTGCACATCAACTGGCTTTACCTAAGAGAACCCAACAACTCCTCCCCAATATCCATCTCTTTCATAAGCCATTTCTGCACTTTCATATACTGCCTTGCTGCAATACATGTTAAAACTGTACACAGTAAGTAGCTCATAGCAGGAAATCATATTAACTGTCTGGCCTAGAAATGACAAGTGAAGTGTGGATAAGAATGTCAGCACTCCCCACAGAAATATATTCAAATAGGCAGAAATCATTCCTTACATAATAAGCAAACAAATAAATTCAGGAAATCTCAGAAACAGTGGTGGGACATTATCATGTTTAAAATACCGTGGTAACAAGGCAAGAGAGGGGAATGATAGATGGAAAGATATTGCTGCTTCTATGTGCAGCAACTGTGTTTTCTTTGAGTTTATTACATATAATTTAAGAGGGAAAATGTAAAAATCAAATATTTCCTGAAAAACTGTATGAATGCCAAATAATGAGGATATTTATTGGAATAAAAAGGTAATGAAAATAGCCCCTTCATTTTCATATAACTGAGCTGTCCAAAAGTTTGGTATCTTTTTAGGTTCTTTATCATCACTAGAGAGAAAAGGAGTGAAAAGGCTTTTTTTTTTTTTTTTTTTTCTGGTCTTTATTAGCAATACAGATAGGTTAAAGTTGTTCACTTAAAGCTGAAATTATATAATGAAGGAAGATAACTGACACTGTCACTAATTCATATATCACAGGAAAACAGCAACTGAGTACTGTACTTGGGTGAATATTTTAATGTCTGTAAGATGTACGTAGTATGAGTCGGTCTTCTTCTCTTCCAAAGTATTACACACACTTCCTCCCTAGATTCTCATTTTCCCTCTTTTCCTTGCAGTGCTGCAAGTCTATTGCACATGTTCTGACAAACAGTCCTGTAACTGGACTCTCCACTGCACATTCATTCTCTCCTGCTTCATCTCCCTCTGCCACCAGCCTAGGTTAACATTTCAGTTTCTATGTGATTTTACTTCTCTCAGGAGAAACTATAGGTGACTTATTTCAGCAGAAAGCATGTTGCAATATCAGCTCTTTATCTTTTGCTCCTCACAAGTCTCTCCTCTTTCCTAGATGTACTTCTGTGCTCTTTCTTCGCACATCTCCTCTTCCAAAACTTCCCCACTCTGTTTTCCATTCCACTTGTACCATTTCCCTCCTTCTCCTTCCCCTAGCTCTATTCTGGCTCTGCCCCTGCTTCCAGTAGAACACATGGGTATTTTTCAAGCCAGCCTTTCTTGTAGTTCACAGTTGTGTAAGTCCTATCCCTGCCTTATCAAGTCGCCACAAGTAGGGAGCAAAAATCCCTGACTGCTTGCAAATTTGTTTTCTTAGGGCTGGGTAGTGGCAATTTTCACGTCACCATGTGTATGAGCAGCACCCTTCTATAATTCATGCTTCCTGCTATGTAATGGCAGCCCATTAGTCTGAAGTAAGCGCATATGAAATGTAGTTTTTTACTAAGCATTCTTTGGTAGGGCTAGCCTGAAGCTAAACCTCTCATTATGAGGGAAGCTCTGAAGTATCTTTAAACAGCCTTATTTTTAAAGATTAAAAAAAAAAAATCTCAAATATATTTCCCACAAAACAGCTGCTCCTCAATTTTATTTAGCAGATATCAGAATGAAGACCGTTGCAGCCTTCTCAGCATGCCCACAGCTTTTCCTAGGAAAGGACTAACGAGAGGGATGGTTGTGCCGTCTCCTTCCCGGATGGATTTACAGAGCAGTATGCAGCCACCTGCAGCCCATGCGGACACCCTGTGAGCTGGGCTATGCATCTCACAAGCGATCTCTGCCCAAACTCCCCCTGGGGTGCTCTCATCTGCTTTTCCCTCTCCTGAGCCTGAAACTCTGCTGAGTCCTTAACAGATTTAATATGTATCAGTATAAGAGCTTCAGTGTATTGCCTGAAAACAATGGTTTGATGCTTGGAAAATATATTCCTTTAATTGGTCTGCAGCTGCCCTTTTTAAATATTTATGTAAACTCTATTGTGTTCAAGGGCATAAGGGTTAAACCCTTAAATGAGGCTCTTGGCCTTCTGTTTCTGTGAGTTCTCTGGAATGTACAACATCCTTGTCACTTTCAGGTAACCTAATTAATTCCAGTTTTAGGTAAATCAAGAATACATTTTCATTCTGCAGCCATGGAAAGTAAAATATTATTAATTGAAGATCATAAGATGGAACAGTAACTGGGACATTGTAGGTCTGAACATGTTTTAAATCCCTCTGCTGTGAAAGATAGAGTAGAAAATATAAATACAATTCTCAATTTTTTTTTAATTAAATTGAGTAAATGTCAACTTGGGGACTGTAATCAGAGATATTACAATTGCAAATGAATACTTGTTTCATTGTTTTCCTAAGCTGTTTCCTGCACAAAGTAATACTTGGATTATGATACAATCATATTTCTGAATAGTCCAAGACTTGCTTGTCCTAGATCTATTGAAATATATACTTTTTTTCTTTCCCCAAAATACAGATACTGCACAATTGCACAATTTCATAGAATCACAGAATTGCTAAGGTTGGAAAAGACCTTAAAGATCAAGCCCAAATGGTAACCTAGCACTGCCAAGTCCACCACTAAACCACGTTCCTAAGTGCCACATCTACACATCTTTCAAACACCTCTAAGGATGGTGTCTTAATCACTTCCCTGGGCTGCCTGTTCCTACACTTGACAACCCTTTTGGCAAAGAAATTTTTCCTAATATCCAGTCTAAACTTCCTCTGGTGCAGCTTGAGGCCATTTCCTCTTTTCCTGTCACTTGCTGTTTGAGAGAAGAGATCAACAACTACCTTGCTACAACCTCCTTTCAGGTAGTCGTAGAGAGCAGTAAGGTCTGAGTCTCCTTTTCTCCAGGCTAAACAACCCCAGTTCCCTCAGCTGCTCTTCGTAAGACTTGTGTTCCAGATCCTTCTCTAGCTTCGTTGCCCTTCTCTGGACCTGCTTCAGCACCTCAATATCTCTCTAGTAGTGAGGGGCACAAAACTGAACACCGCACTCAAGATGCAGCCTCACCAGTGCTAAGTATAGGGGCATGATCACTGCCCTGGCCCTGCTTGCCACACTATTTCTGACACAAGCCAGGATGCTGTTGGCCTTCTTGGCTGCCTGGGCACCCTGATGGCTCATATTCATCAAGCTGTTGACCAACACCCCAGGTTCTTTTCAGCCAGGCAGCTTTCCAGCTGTAGTGTTGCCTGGGGTTGTTGTGGTCCAAATGAAGGACCTAGCACTGAACCTCATACAATTGGCTTCTGTCCATTGATCCAGCCTGTCCAGATCCCTCTGTAGAGCCTTTCTACACTCAAGCAAATAAATACTTCCACCCAACTCGGTGCTGTTTGCAGACTTACTGAGGGTTCACTTGATCCTCTCATCCAGATCATTGATAAAGGTATTAAACAGAACAGGCCACAGTACTGAGCCCTGGGGAACACCACTTGTCATCAGCAACAAATTCGATTTAACTCTGACTGCCACCACACTTTGGACTCGGCCATCCAGCCAATTTTTTACCCAGCAAAGAGTGCACCCATCCAAACCATGAGCGGTCAGTTTCTCCAGGAGAATTATGTGGGAAATGGCATCAAAAGCTTCATTAAAGTCTAAGTAGTCAACCTCCACAGCCTTTCTCTTGTCTGCTAAGCGGGTGACCTTGTCATAGAAGGACATCAGGTTGTTCAAGCACAACCTGCCTTTCATAAAGTCATGCTGATCAGCTGTGATCACCTGGTTGTCGTCAAGGTGCTCTGTCACTAAGCAGAGGGGTTCCTCTACCTGGGCACACCTCCCCAGGGGTGCTCACCGCTCCATACTGGTGTAAGAGGCAGGCACAGCCCACAGCCAGACTCCTGGGCGGCAGCATGCTCCCGCCGGAGCTCTGTCTGGGTAGCTGCATCAGCCATGGTGGGTGCAGATCTTAGAGAACCCATGGCTTTCTGCTGGGTGGATGCCACTGTTCCCTGGCTGAGCAGGCAAGGGCTCAGCACCCCTCCTGCAGGTTCTTCTGCACAGACTGCCACACCACACCATCTGCTTGCCCAGGTCCCATTGGCCACTGTGATGTGAGCCACAGGCTCCTGCCAGCTCTCTGGGCTTCCCGAGTTCAGGAAATCCCACTGTGCACTGCACAGGAGTGTTCCAGTGCCAGTCGTGCCTGCACTGAAGCTACTCAGCTCAGCAACTGAATAATTTCCAACTTTGGTTCAAGGGTATAGGAGAGATCTAAACTCCCTGGTGTTGGCAACAGTAATTTCCATTTTCCATCAAGTAAAAGGCTTGAATTTGAAAATTAGGAATTTTATTAAATAAATGTTCAAGATTTTCCAACCAGCTATTCCAACCAAGCACTATTATACTTGTTTTGAAGCCCAACAGAATTAAATGCTAAATCCCAAACAGTAGATAAGGCAGCTGTCTATACACAGAACATAAAGTTCATGGAAGCATCAAGGCTTCATGAAATCTTAAAAGCGTAAACCATTTCTATTGGGGAGATAATGAGCTTTACAGGTTCTAATGAAAAGAAAGTGGATGCAGCCTGGCAGAGACAAAGGTTTAGGACACCTCATCCATGCTAATATTACTGCATAGGAATGAAGGCAAGCTTGGGACCATGGCCAAGTGGCTCACCCATTCATCATTCTCCCTGCTGAAACGCCTCCGAGACTGGCTGCACAGCCACTCATCTCGTACAGAAAGCTGTAGGTGGGGGCGTTTTAGAATACACTCAAGGGTGCTCTCTCAGGTGACTGGCTACTTGATCTGCCAGCTAGCTGATTGGCACCTCAAATTTTGTCATTTGACTAATGCTGAAGAGACAAAGCAGCTCAGATTTCTTCCTAGAAGGACCTTAATATTGCTTGCCAAAAGACAGTTGGATATGTAGGAAGTCTGAAAATCCGCTAACTGAAGTTGCCAGTAAAGTTGATGAAATTCTGAGTCTTGTGAATGCCTAGACCCTCCTGGGGTAAGCCACCTCAGATAACTCCTAGATGCAACTTGCAATGGTATTTCCATCTGTATGTCTGAATCCTGAAGCATGTACTTCCCATTTTCCCAGTATTTGAGTATTTCAAATTCAGTCAGATTTAGGAATTTTTATTTGATTCAGCTGAAAGCCAGTGTCCTACAAGTACAACGGACTTCTATTATACCAAAGGGTGGATATCAACACCATCATAAACTGATGGAGAAATGTGCAAAATATGGACTCACTGAAGTCAATGCTAGTAGACTGATGTCATGTTTTAAGCCTAATTCAGACTAATTGTGAAAAGACTTCCTGTCATGCGCTGCTCTGAGAAGTCACATCTGGGATGTGTCTGGAATTTCATATTAAGATCCATAAGCTGTCCCGTTATTCATGAACAACTGGTGACATCATACAAATGAGGAGTGGATCAAAGGGTGCATTGGCCATGTTGAATTTTGCTTTGAGAGTAGGCAGGAATCCTGAACAACAGTTTCTCCTAGCTGTAGGTCTACTTTGGTATAAACTTGAGTCTTTACAGAAGGAGCTTATGTTCTCCATCACCAGTAATTGTTCCATTTATATGCTGTATTATGTACCTTTGGCTTTATTACTTTCCAATTAGAAAGAAAAATCATAAGGAAATGAAAATTAGAAATGAAAGGTTATCAGCAAAAAATTTTAACATTCCAATTCCAAGCATTTGCACTGTTCTCATCCAATGTAGCCTTCTGTTAATGATACTACTGTCATTTTACTGACAACCCTAAACAGCTTTATTCTCTTTTCTAATTAGGAGACAAAGCTGATTATGTCAATCTATGAACTGACATCTGAGTGCTTTTGTTATAATGTAAGAAGCAATGAATATGACTATTGTTATGCTAAAACAAAAACTTGGGAATTTTAACAGGAAAACCCAAGATAGCAAACTATATAATGGCTAAATTAAAACAGATTCTTCCTATTCATGCAAAATGCACGTGTGATTATATTATATAATGAAATGAAGACACTGTGTGAGAAATTAATTTCCAGTAATAGAAAACATAAAGCAACAATGATACATAAAATGCCTGACTAAAATATGTGAGGAGAAATCATCAGATCATAAAATATCTCAAACAAATAAACGACAGACTAAGCCATCAATCCTCAAGGAAAAATTAAGCTATTAATCCAAAATGCTTGCATGTCAAGACATGATTTCAGCTCCATCCTGCTGCTAAATCAAAGATACCTGCTCAGCAGACTGTCCCATGCAAAGGAATCTGGAAGCATTCTCCAGTACTGCCTTCTACATTAATTGTGAGTGCAGTGAATATCCAGCTCTCACGACTTCCCCCAAGCTACCATAAACATTCCTCTATTTTGTGAACTAGAACTAGCTGCAATGACTGGTCAACCCGGTATCCAATAGGTATTTCTGTGGATGGGATGAAATGCTCACCATTGCATGAAGATCTTTGTATTTGCATGGACACAGGTAAGGCTCTGACACAATCTCCCACATGCAAGCATTAATAGCCGCAATCTGTGCTACCTAAAAAGGCCAGGGAGAAGAAAGCAGCAGGCAAATCCTGTAGAATCAGATGAACTTCAATATTTTTGAATGTTAGCAGTTTTAAGACTTGAAGATGGAATGAAACAGTTTTCCCCTCAGTTGTGATTAAAGGCAACAGACAGAGATTGTGCATCTCTTTTGGCAGCTCCAGATCTACAGGACCACTGCTGGTGCTAAAGCTCCTGTCAGGAAAGCCCTGAATCCTCTCCAAGGAACTCTACTTATCCTGTATAAGAGGTTCCTACCGATGGTACTGGGTGTCCTTGAGACAGAGCTTAAAGTACTGCAGACTGACACAGCTCTCCTGGCATCATCTGAGCTAAATGAATTTACACCCTGAAGATCAAGTCCTCAGCTGCTGACAGTGTCAACCAGCGTTGACATACATCCAACGAACACATATATCTTTTCTTTCCTTTAAAAACTTCTGTTCTAAATGATCAGAAAAAGCCAAGACATTACAAGCTACACTATCAATAGCACTAAATTTAATTATGGATTACAGCATATGTGCTACATCACAAGCACCTGTGGTTACAAACTACAATTGCCTTATCATGGATTGTATCAAGGGATCTTATCCTCTTGCCACAGGCAAGTAGAGACAGCAAATGACTGAATATCTGTGTTCTTCTATACCTGCCTTCACGGAGGTTTGATCAGTGGGGAAGATACATCCTTACACTTTCATTAAAATAGATCTGGAAGTATAAACTATATCCTTTGCACTGGATGTGCAGGTTATGCATATGACTGCATAACTGCAGAGATATGCAAGATAAGAGATATCTACTATTTGTAAGACCAGTGGTGCTGCTCAGTACTTCAAATATCACTCTACTTTTGTTGCACAGGACAGAATACCCAGATGACTGAAAATGAAATTTTTGGAACTGCTTTTAAGGCATTATTAAAAAGGATAATAATTTTTCCTGTGCCACAAGATCTCCTCTAACAGCCTTCTCAATTATTTGTCGTTACTAATCAGTTCGACAGAATTCCAATTCTTTTGGCTACCCGCTAGTAAGGTTAGGCTGTTCACTGCTTAATGGGAGAAAGGGAAGGTTTCAGAATGTATGCCCTTTGGCTTGGAAAGCATCATGATCTTCTAAGATGCACACATTTTGCTCACACTGAATTAGCAAGAGCAGGACACAGAGAAGAGTTTGGAAACACATCACACTCTTAACTGCAGCCTCCATCACATACAGGGTCACCTCAGAGGTGACTAACAACAGCATCCAAATCCAAAATGTAAATATTTGGAGTTAGGATTACGGAACAGAAATTTTGGTATTTATATTCTTTGGAATTTTCCTCTTCAAAGAAGAAAGGAAAAATTCAAATCACAGTCTCATGCTTTTCTCCTGATCTGCTATATGCATTTACTTTATAAGAGCAGGTAAATAAAAGCCAAATTAAAATCATGACCTATACTCAATGGTATAAATCCACAATGCAGCATTAATTTAAATATCGCTATTGCTAGGCCAAACGATAATGGGCATGGGATAATATCTGATTAACATTGGTACAAAACCAAAAGTGACCATGGTGGTCACAGAACATGGACAACATGAGCTACAGTCAACAGGAGCTACAAACACATCACCATCATGATGAGATTCCCAGGAAAAGGGAACTCTATACAATCTGAAGAACTCTCAAAAAAATTCCTTTGAAAAGCAGATTATTGAAAACAAACCCTACCAATGCCTCTGGCCATTGCTCTGCTATAGAACTTCTCTTGCTTATGCTGGGATTGGTTCCCACCACAGTCAGCTGCTGGACCTTTGCCAGCCACAGCAGAAGTGGGGGTCTTCCAGTTGAACAGGCATCATGGCTATTTGTATGCTTTCACTTCTCCTCTTCTCCCCTGATTCCCCCTCAACCCCCTCCCAACTCCTCTGGTCAGGCTAGAGGACACGGTCAAAAGAAAAGAAGTACAGCCAAGACTTTGGTATGCCCCAGCAACCCCTCTCTGCTGTTGCAGGGTCACTGGCAGCCAGAATGATTTACAGCAGCCTTCAGGCTATGCTAACTTACAGTGAGGGACTTGACTGACTCATTGCTGCTCCAGGACTGTGGGAACAGAATGCCACCTTCAAGCAATTTTCAGACATCCCTGCTTCTGAGCTGTGCTATTTCATCCCTGCCTGCGACTGGAAAAAAACTGTCAGAGCATGGTTGTTTACACATCTTGCAGCTGCAGCAGTGGGGTTGATTCCTTTGCCTTTCTTCTGCCTTCGTTTTTTTATTCTTTGCTGTCTGTTTTGGTGTTACAGATAGCTCTGGTAGCATTCATAGCCCCATGCTCCATCAGAGATGGTGATTCATGGCAGTGTCTGCTCTATTGACTGGTCTTCAAAAGCTGACACTCCCGTCAGCTGCGTGGCTGTGAGAAAGCATGTTTGCACTGGAATTTGCTGTCTGCAAACAGGATAAGTGATATTCTCACGGTTCACGTGTGCTGTGCCCATCAGGAGTAATTTTTTAATTTTGCATCTTAATTTCTAAAGAAGCAACTGCTAGTGACAGGCTAAACTGAAGAGAGATCAACTGCTTCATTTCACTGCTTATCAGCTTTACTGATACCAGCTTTCCACTCTGAGGTTTAAATTTCTGCATTGATAATCTATTTGCTTAGTGCACAGAAAATATCAAATTACATTTATTCTACTAATTTCTGTAGTATTCATGCACTTAATATATACCTTCTATATTCTCTTCCATTTTAGATTTGCCATTTTAATTTAATGCCCTTGATTGCATATTTTTTCAGTACACTCTTTGTCTTTTTCTTCTGTAATACCTTTATTATATTCAATCTTTTTATAAAAAAGTACTTCCATTTTTAATATTATAGCTTCTTCTCTATCACTATCTAGATTTTACATTTCATTAAGCAGACAGTTTTAATTTTACTTTTCTCTGGCTGTTCCTTTCATTAGACTCTTTCTTGTCTTGATCCTTACATTTTCTTTTTTTCTTCTATAATTTGCTTTTACCCTGCCTAACTGACATGTATCTCTTTTCAAGTCTGCTTTTATTCCCCCGTTACCCTCTTTGTTACTCAGCACTGACAGTGTTTTTCCCCATCTCCTGTGAGTGACAGTGACAGCATTTGAGTGGTAGCTGGCAGATTTAGGGACAAGAAGTATCTGTCTGAAAAGATTCTATTTGGTTTTATTTTTATTTTGACTGTAAAATCAGACCTCTCGAATCCTAGAGCACCAGGGGGCATTGTTTCATTTGGAAAATAAAAATTGTCATGATAGCTATTAAATTCCCAACAAGTTCACTGCAATACCAATCAGAGCCAAAGAAAAAAAAAATCAAAATGGGGCTATTATGTTAGATGCAGTCACCAAGGTGGGTTACGGGTCAAATGTTTTAATGCTTGAAGATGGGTATTATTCTGGAAATCTGGTCCATGGTGAATAAGAAGTGTTGTACTCCTGACCTCCAACCCTGTACATCTCAACCTTCAACCACCGCACTGAGGGGGAAATAAGAGATCAGAAGTTGCAATGACAGTTCCCAAGCTGAAACCTGAATTTAATCAATACTGGAAAATATTGGCTGAAGTATTTAGAAGGAAGAGGCAGTGACAGCCAAAGGAAATTACACATAAATGTAAAGAAACAGCCTGAACTGCCATTAAGATGAACGGAAATGTAAAGCAGCCGGAGAAAGTGGAATATCCCCCAAGGCTGGGCCCAGTATTTCACATTTTAATGAAATAATTAATAGGCTGCATTTCATAACTAAGTGCAGGGTAATAACAAACGTAAGTGCAGCTTCACAGCTGGCTAAACTTGCAATAGCAACAGGCAACACTATTACCACTAGTGAAACAATCCTGTTTGCCAAAGAAAAAAAAAGAAAAACAAGGAAGCAAAACTGTCTACAATTATGAGTGAAATCATCTATGTAACAACTTAACTAATGCCCAGAAGCTGAATCACTCACAGCATTCAGAAATTTACAAAGGGTGCTCAGTAGTATTATATAATTCAGGACATTAGAATACCGTGGTCTTAACATGCCAGCAACAAATTTAAACACTCTGCAATGTATGTCTCCAAACCCTGCAGAACATAAGCAAACACTTAATTCAAACCACAATGCAGAATGAAGCAGGCAGCTATTTATGAATTATGGATCTAAATGTCCAAAGGTGGAATTTTTATGTTCTTCTTGTTGGTTTTGGGGATTTTCTTTTTTTTTTTTTTTTTTTTGTTATTTTCATGTGCTTTGATGCTTGGATAGCTTCAAGACTTCATGCTCTAAGTGTGTTTATAAGGGAATAAGGATTGAAATGTAGCTATCTCTAAACTGCCTACCGCACATGATGACCTCCTGATTGAACTGATGGATAGCTCTATGTGAAACATGCACACCACTCACAGTACCAAGTCTTGCTAACAGCTTTGCTAGCTCAAGCCATCTTGATGCAAGCCCAGGGCCAAGCCATATACAGACCATAGAAAGAAAGTAAGAACAAGTGTTTGGGCTCCATTTCAAATGTAACAAGAAGAATCACAAGTTCCCTTGACAAATACCTGCTGAAACCCACAAGAAGCTCCTACAAGTCCAGATTTCCCCTAGGAAGTGACAGAGCCCAGAAGTGTGTGCCACACTGTGAAGATAGATGGAAGATAGCAAGTCCAAAACTCATACAGCAAAGTTCTTGGAGAGCAACTATTTCATAAATCTCCACTCCTTCATGTTGCCTTCTGAATCTCTGGTGCTCTGCATCGCAACAACAGGCCACCACATGACACATCATACTCTTCCTCAGAACAAAATATTGATTCTCCATTGGAAAGAGACACTTCAGGGTTTGCTGTAAAGACTACTTAAGATTAGAGCAATATGTCTATGCATATATACCTACAAATAAATCAACAGCCGACACATCAAACACAAAAACTCCCTTTTACCCTATTTCATGCAAACATTTTCCTACTTATTACAACAGATCTATTTTCTTTACTAATAAAGCTCACATTGATCTCTCTCCTTCAAAATGAATAACAAAGTATACATTCACGTTATATATAAAACACATTATCACAGACACGTATACAGAGCTAATTCAGTTCCTACCATTTTCCTTACTATCAGTGTTGTATTTTACCTACTTGTGCATTATCATTTTACTGTTACAACTCGTAAAACTTTAAATGCTCATTTTCTTGTTATATTATAAGCAACCTGTTGAAGTCTAATTGACTAACAGATAAGTAATTTAATCTTGAACTTCTACTGCCATCTGTAATATTAGCAAAATATTGTAGGTAAATTATAACAATATACCAAATTGGTTAAGCATTTACAGTCCTTCACAAAAACGCTCAGCACAATAGATTGAAATAACTATGTATTGTTTTCTGTATCTACTATGAACAATATCTTCTATTAATTTTCTTGTAAATTAGCATTTAAAAAAAGTACTTGTTTATGTTTATTGTTTCCTTCCTTAAGGTTTGTTTTGGAAATAATATGGGTAATTCTGAAATACAGTGTTTACAACTAATAAAAATCCATGTTTAATGAATGTTTACTTGCAGAGTTAAATGTATTTATAACACAGGTTAAAGCTGGTGATGAGGTGGACACAGCCTCATTAACCTGTCATCTAGATACAAATCCACCTGTGAAATTTGGAAGCATTGTTACACTATAAAGCCTATGAATTCATTTGGGGTAAGTCTTAAAACCTCTAGCTGGAACATCCTTTTAGGATATTAGAGACAGATCTTTGAATATCTACTGATGAAAACAAATCCACTTCTTCGATAACTGCTCTAAATTTCAACCTAAGCAACTCCATAAGGCTGCAGCTATGTCACATCTGCCATTTCCTAGACTGCAATGATAAAGAGAATATTATTGTTCATTTCAATTTAATGTGTGGATAATACTGTCCCTAGGCACCAACTTTAGACCAAGGAGGTTAGATTATTGTAATACCCACATAATTAATTGCATTATCAATTTTCTTACTTTTTAAACATTAGCTTTTGCTTAGAGAAGATTATTGCATTGCTTATAAAAATGTCTTTACAATTAATTATCCTTCACTGCAGCAAGCAACAAGGAAATGGATATTAATAATATAAGACTTTCTCAAATCGCTGGGATTATCTCATTTTTAATTACAGGTGGCATAAACAGTTATGAGCCTGGTTGGTTGTGCAAGAAATGTGGAAAAATACTTATAGCCTCTGTAATATGCTGTTTTGTATAGCATTCAGGCTACTTATTTGTGTACACAAATTATTCTGGTCTGCCTTGGAAAGGCTCTTCAGCCTTCAATATCATCTCTGGGAAGTTTCATCACAGAAAGCAAACAGCAGCCATCAGTTCAACCCTGCCTTGCAGGCAGTGAGTCAGGGATGTCTTCCTAGGGGCTTTAAGCCAGTTGTGCTCCTAGACAATGCTGAGCAAGGCCAGCACCTTATTTTAAAGACATCTCTGACATATTAAAGGCCCATATTCTTTATTAGAAGCCCTTCTTGATTTGAAAATGGAGCTAATAATCCCACTAAAATGCCAACTTTCTGGCCAATGGAACATCCCTCATTCCTGTGTTGGTAGGATCCTCATCCTCCCTCCAAAGCTCAACATTGTGGCATGAGGACAGGCAATCTTGGTGGTTGTGCTGCCTCCATCCATGATGTGCCCACAACACCCAGCACTTGGCTAGTGGGTTCCATCTCTATTGTGTGAAGAACAGAGCAGGTGCCTTGCCATACAGCCAGCTGGGCAGAGCTGCCTGAAGTAAGTACCAGGAGAGAGAAGAAGAAAAGAGGGAGAAAGGAGAATAGGACCAAGAATGAAACAGTGGGGAACATCAAGCTGAAAGAAAAAAGAACATATTTGGGAGTCAACCAAAGGTCTAGGAAGGCAGAAAATAAGAGAACTAAAAATGCCAAACTCTGAGGTAGAAGAAGGCAGCATCCTAATCAACTCAGTTCAGATCTCATAGGTTTCAAAGGGCTGTCCTTTACCTAGAGTCTGGCAAGGTGTCTGTGTGGAAAATATTGTAGAAACGAAAAGTTTGACATGCTAATCAAAGGTTTAGTGAAATTCATGTGTGGAAAGTCTAAAATTAGAAAAATACTGCACACAAACCCGAAATAAATCGAGTCACAGATTCACAGAAACTAGATGAGGCAAAAGGCATGTGCCTG
Source organism: Neopsephotus bourkii (assembly GCF_033783945.1). Classification (NCBI taxonomy): domain Eukaryota; kingdom Metazoa; phylum Chordata; class Aves; order Psittaciformes; family Psittacidae; genus Neopsephotus; species Neopsephotus bourkii. The sequence goes on from NW_026902293.1 coordinate 5,414,276, forward strand.
CACGACCTGGCACGCATCTGCTGCTGGCCTTGGAGTGAACATGAAACTCAGCTAGGGAAGCTGGTAGCTTCATCTTGACCACTTACCTTTAAACTTAACATAACCAAGACAAAATGTTAATAAATCAGGTTTCTGACTTGGGGAGGGGAGGAAGGAAGCCAGAAACAGACACAAGAAAATACATAGTCTTCAGTCACACAGTATCACAGTATCACAGTATGTTAGAGATTGGAAGGGACCTCAAAAGATCATCTAGTCCAATCCCCCTGCCGGAGCAGGAACGCCTAGATAAGGTTACACAGGAATGTGTCCAGGCGGGTTTTGAATGTCTCCAAAGAAGGAGATTCCACAACCTCCCTGGGCAGCCTGTTCCAGTGTTCCGTCACCCTCACTGAGAAGAAGTTTCTTCTCAGGTTTAAGTGGAACCTCTTGTGTTCCAGTTTGTACCCATTTCCCCTTGTCCTATCATTGTTTGCCACCGAGAAGAGCCTGGCTCCATCCTCGTGACACTCCCCCTTTATATATTTATATACACTAATAAGGTCACCCCTCAATCTCCTCTTCTCCAAACTATAGAGACCCAGCTCCCTCAGTCTTTCCTCATAAGGGAGATGCTCCACTCCCTTAATCATCTTAGTTGCCCTGCACTGGACTCTCTCCAGCAGGTCCCTGTCCTTCTTAAACTGAGGGGCCCAGAACTGGACACAATATTCCAGATGAGGTCTCACCAGGGCTGAGTAGAGGGGAAGGAGGACCTCTCTTGACCTACTAACCACCCCCCTTCTAATACAACCCAGGATGCCATTGGCCTTCTTGGCCACAAGGGCACAGTGTTGGCTCATGGTCACCCTGTCGTCCACCAGGACCCCCAGGTCCCTCTCCCCTACACTGCTCTCTAACAGGTCGTTCCCCAGCCTATACTGGAACCTGGGGTTGTTCCTGCCCAGATGCAGGACTCTACACTTTCCCTTGTTATATTTCATCAAGTTATTCCCCGCCCAGCTCTCCAGCCTGTCCAGGTCCCTCTGGATGGCAGCACAGCCTTCTGGCGTGTCAGCCACTCCTCCCAGCTTAGTGTCATCAGCAAACTTGCTGATAGTACACTCAATACCCTCATCCAAATCGTTGATGAATATATTCAATAATACTGGTCCCAGTACCGACCCTTGAGGCACTCCACTAGATACAGGCCTCCAACTAGACTCCTTCAGCCAGTTCACAGTCCACCTCACTACCCTATCATCCAGACCACACTTCCTCAATTTAGCTGCAAGGATGCTGTGGGAGACCGTGTCAAACGCTTTGCTGAAGTCAAGGTAGACCACATCCACCGCTCTGCCATCATCCATCCACTGTGTTATTTCCTCATAAAAGGCTACGAGATTGGTCAAGCATGACTTCCCCTTGGTGAAGCCATGTTGACTGCTCCTCATAACCCTCTTATCCTTGATATGCCTTAAGATGGCACCAAGGATAAGGTGTTCCATCACTTTCCCAGGAATGGAGGTGAGGCTGACCGGTCTATAGTTACCCGGGTCCTCCAGTCAGATATACCCCTAAGCCAAAAGCTTGCTCATTCTCTAGTAATGCATCATAAAAATATACTTCCAAAAGCAACATACTAGATAAAAACACACAAGCTGATATATGCTTTTTTGCAGCTAGTGAAGCAGAGGTCTCATTTCACAGCCGTAGCGCTGGAAACTGTACTGCTTCATGTGTGTGCTCACTGCACTGCTCTCAGTGCTGCTTTTCATATAGGCTCATTCGTATCCAGCTTTTTACTTCATCAGCTAAAGTTTTGACTGACGTTTTAACCACGTATAAGTTGCAGACAAGGAATAAGATTTACCTGAGTCTTTCCTTTCTGTCAGGCCTTTGTATTCCTGGAGAGTTTCTGTGTGAACATTTATTTGCTCATCTTAGAACTTAAAAGTAAGCAGCTTCTGAGTTATATAGAAACTATTAGTTCTACCTAGTATGATCTTTCAGTGCAATTAATGCTAACATGCGGCTTTCTTGCTTCTCAAGCCTGTACCACTTCCAAGAAGGATTCTCTACAGCTCACCTCAGAGGGTGACAGGTTTGGACATCAGAAATCCTGATGTCCATTTTTCTCAGAAAGTGCCCATGTCTTTTTAATGTTAGCACTAATAATAGGATGAAATCTTCTGATTCTTGCAGGTGACACTGACTGTTCTGCAAAAACATCATGGGGGAAAATCCCACCCAACAGTTTTTGCTTTCTTATATTGTCTCCTTCAGCTAGGTATTTCCTGAGTCAAAAGTTGTCTGGAAATGAATGGACGGGACTATGACATGCCACTAATTCAGCCCTTCAGTAATAAGATTTTATTAGAGTAGACAAAAAGAAGAGATAAAATATTGCTACAAAGGAAAGGAGAGCTAAAGGGAGGAAGACAAGAAGACAGGGATTAATCAATATACAGTTAAAAGCAGTAAGGCACAGGAAAAGGAGTATGGATCATACGTTCAAGTGGACTTGAAAAATTACACAGAAACAGAAACTGCAAAGAAAGCATCATGACACCAAGCAAGAGATAGAAGAACAGACAAGATATGGGATTGTGCAATCAATCCATTTCACAATACTGCTCAAATAAAAATCAAGATTCCGGGCAGAATTACGCTGAAGTAATCTATCTTAAACAGTTTGTACACTATTAAATGTGCTAGCTGGAATTTAAATTCAAAGCCTACATCTCTTTCACAGTTACTATGGAAGCGCCTACCCTCTGTATATTTCAGATCTACAGTCTTAGGCTTGGCCTTCTTTGCATATTAGATTATAACAAAATGTTACCACTTCTTCCTGAAAATATCTCTGAAGATTGATCTTTCCCCTCTCTCATACAACTAGAAATCTCTTCAAGTGTCCATGTCATCTTGCCCCTCAAAGTTATTGGACATGGTTCAGTAAGGATTAAGTTCTTCCTTCTTCAGTATAAGCCCCTCAGAATTAGGGTGCCTTGGTGGGGAAGGAGGCCACACCTGCCCCTTGCCTTTCTTCTCTCCCCTCTGTTGAGTACAAACTTACCTTCTGTACTGCTAACACTCTTCACGGCTTAGCTGTAGTTTTGGGGAAAAAAGAAATTTCAACTTGTCCTGGGTTCAGCAGTAGCAGTCATTTTTTCTCCTTCTTAGTAGCTGGAGCAGTGCTGTGTTTTTTACTTTTGGCCTGGGAACAGCGCTAATAACACCGATGTTTTCAGTTGTTGCTAAGTTGTTTAGTCTGACCAAGGACTTTCTGAGCCTCATGCTCTGCCAGGGAGGAGGGGAAGCCGGGAGGAAGCAGAGACAGGACACCTGACCCAAACTAGCCAAAGAGGTATTCCATACCACAGCACGTCATGCCCAGGATGTAAACAGATTGTTACCCAGAAAGGCTAGTTCACTGCTGGAGTTGGGCTGGGTATTATTGGTTGGTGGGTAGTATTGTATTCTCTTCCCTTATTATTTCCTTTAGCATTATTATTATTGGTGGCAGCAGTAGTGATTTGTTATACCTTAGTTACTGGACTGTTCTTATCTCAACCCGTGGGAGTTATATTCTTTCAATTCTCCTTCCAACCCCTCCGGGAGAGGGGGAAGAAAGTGGGGTGGGGTAGAATGCATGGTTCTGATTTATGGCCTGGGCTTAAACCACGACACAGCTAAAGCCTGAATATGCCAACAGTACCACCCCTCACTCCCCAGTACCCCTTTCTTGTTATACTACTAGCATTTGTGAAGAGAAAGCTTCATGCTCTCAATGCCCAGGATAATGGCACCTGAGAGAACAGCAGGGCCAGAGTCCCCTCACATGGGCCATTTGATGTAGGCATTCCCATATCATTTTACAAAGCTGACCAGCGCCTAACTAAGAGGTGTCTGCTCCCAGTTTTCACATACGGTGATTTTCTCACACTCAGCTGATGACAGTCAGAAATTTTAGCTATCTATTGGCTGTCAACAGCCTAGCTGAAATAAGCTCACGGCTCATTTCTACCTAAGAGATGGATATGTATCAGTAAAACCACCACTACAGAACTGAGGTGGCTGTGCATGATAGATGTACAGGACTCAGGACTTTAGGTGTATATTTAATTAAGTTATCATGCAGAGATCATAGAATCATAGAATAGTTACGGTTGGAAAGGACTTTAAGATCATCAAGTTCCAACCCCCGTGCCACGGGCAGGGACACCTCACACTAAACCATATCACACAAGGCTTCGTCCACCTGGCCTTGAACACTGCCAGGGATGGAGCATTCACAACCTCCCTGGGCAGCCCATTCCAGTGCCTCACCACCCTAACAGTAAAGAATTCTTCCTTATATCCAATCTAAACTTTCCCTGTTTAAGTTTTAACCCATTACCCCTTGTCCTGTCACTACACTCCCTAATGAAGAGTCCCTCCCCAGCATCCCTACAGGCCCCCTAAATCACTCTGCTGAAGATGAGTAGGCCTGCATAACTGACTCCATGGAGTAACAAAGGACTCTAGGACTGTCTGCAGTGTTTGCCACAAACTCTGGAAGTGCATAAACAAAAATTAATTCCACATATACATTATTTTCTGCATTCATATCACAGGTTGTGTCTGTCCCTGGGTCACATATCATCAAACAAAGTGTCTTTGCTGAGGATAGAATCCCAAGACAACATGTTATCTGAGATCTTTTCCATCATGGGACAAACTAGATTTCAGTAATATTCATAAATAGGATAATCCTAACACTGTCAAAGACTCCCAAATGTTTTTTTTTAAAGCAAAAGACCAAGGTAAAGACAGCCTGTTTATTCTTGTCTAGAATAAAGCAAGAAGTTCCTGCATTGCTTTCAAATGGTAGATCACAAAGTTAATCATAAGTTAGTAAAGTGAAACAGGGAAGCAATGATATTCCCATTTTTTCCCATTATTATTTAGAAGAGAAATATCTAAAGACATAGGATCATATATAAACCTTTATGAAACAGGTAACTCTTTGTAGGACTACACGGGACAGGAGTACAGAGAGAGTTAGATAACGATACTCAAAATAGACTGAAGTGAAATATGCCGGCTCTGTTCACTTTCCACACTTTTTATTTTTTTTAAATGCTGACCAAGCTCAGCTGGGCAAGACCTGCTTAGCGTAGTCATTTTCATGTTCCCACTGAACATATCACCTCTGACAATACTTTTTTTTTTTTTAATCTCAACAGCAGAAAGTACCACATAATTCCCTCTAACTCAGCCAAGAAAAAAAAAGATTAAATTCGAGAAAATAAAATTGTAGATATAGTATTATATGAAATTGCATCAAATTTTACAACAGTCCGATGTTCCTGATATTTTTATCTTAGCACATCAAGGGTGATAGAAGCTTCTTTTTGCTGTCAAAGTGATCAAAGAGAGGTTGAGAAAGAATCTATAAACAGATGCTGCCCAGTGACAAACCTTAAAGAACAAGACTGTGGGGCCAGATGTTTGAATGACCTTCGGACTACAGAACATGTTGGCATGGTGTTGATTTAGATAGCTGTTGGCAGGGGTTTTCGATCCAGCAGCTGAAAAAAAATCCCTAAATTATGGAAATATTTTTTCTCATCTTTCCCCTAACTACAAAACCTGAAACTACTGGTCAGTGGGGCTGATGGCTGTCAAAGAAGTTGAATTCACCACACAACCCTGCCAGTAGGTATCACATCAAAAAGGAGTTAGCTGAATGAACAAGAACATCTTCAGGCTGTGCCATTTTGCATCCCTCACAACTTTCAACAGCTGTTTCTTGAGTGAATACAGATGCAAAATAATTATATGAAATGTTTTACATTTTCAATATACTACATAATATAAATACGGAATCTGTGAGTACCTATGGGTGATATGACATAAGCTACCTTCAGGAATGGAGTTAGGAAGTGGAATAGGAAATGGGATGACTAATCAATAATGGTGACTTTCCTGAATTATTTTATTTATACACCTTACTTGTAGAATGAAAATGGCATTAAAAAAAAATCAAATAAAATAAAAGAAACTGGAGATGATTGATCACGTACATATTGCTTATGTCAAATACTAGAAGACCCTGAAAATTATTATTACATGAAACGTTAGTTGTGCTGCATTTTTCCAGATCTCAGTCTCAGGAAGCCCTTTCATTTTTTTAATCAGATTGGAGAAATGAGTTGTGCGTTAGGAAATACAAAAAGAAAATAGAAAGTTCTCAATCCAAAATTCCAGCAGATACTCAAGTCTGAGCCACTGCGTGCTATAGAACAAATGGAGAAAGCAGAAAAAGTCTTGCTTTGTAACATTAAATGTGATTGAAGACTGTACAGTTCTTCTTACGCTTTTAGACGTTTTGTCACTTTACCTGGAGAAATATACACTGCTTATTCTGAATTGCTGCTGATGTCCAGCACTTGTCAAAACCGCTATCTGTCAAGCACTTCACAAAGTGTTGCAAAATGACAGATCAGGATGTCTGAATAGATGGAGCCCCAGGAAAAACAGAACAGATAGAAAATTCATGACTCTAAACTACATCAAAGCGACTTCTGTCAACATCATGTCAAAAGAAGGAAAAAAAGAACTGTTCATTTTAGAGGGTTTTTTCATTATATAAACACTTTTTTCACGTATGAGCTAAGTGTAAGGAAAAATTAACTTGGTGTACAGTATGATCATTTGAATGTGCCAAAAATACTCTTTAAATAATCCAGGAATAAGGAAAGTTCTAACAGTAGATACTGTCTGGCAGTTAAAACCAATGACATCCAAAAGAAATGCATGAAGAATCTATCAGCTTAAAATAGGACAAACCATCTGGCTCCAAAGAAATAAAAGTACTCTGCTGTGCATGTTTGTTGGGTTTGCAGAATCCTACAACTGGATTAATTTTGTATTTCCTCTCCAATCAGTTTTGATCATCTCTACTTAGTCTGTCAATTGCACAACCCTAATGCAATGTTATATTCCAGGCAGCAGATTTAGTAATATCCAGGCATTACTTTAATTTAAAAAAGAAAAAGAAGCACCACCAGAGTTGCCGGACCTTCCATTACAGATAAATCTTTTAAATAGTTCCTCAAAGGAGACAGAAAATAAATGGGTTATGATACATGACTATATACATTCCAATTATACATAATCAAATTTTGAGAAAGAATCTGTCATAAGTCCAGTCAGTAACTGAGAACCACGCAGCCTCTCACTCTCTCCCTCCCCTTCCTCCCCTCCACTCTGGAGGGATGGAGAGGATAATCGAAAGAATGTAACTCCCATGGGTTGGGATAAGAGCAGCCCAGTAACTAAGGTATAACACAAACCACTGCTGCTGCCACCAATGATAACAATGATAAGGGAAATAACAAGGGAAGAGAATACAACCGCTCACCACCCGCTGACCGATACCCAGCCAAACCTGAGCTGTGATCTAGCCCTTCCAGGTAACTGCCCCCAGTTTATATACTGGGTATGATGTGCTGTGGTATGGAATACCTCTCTGGCTAGTTTGGGTCAGGTGTCCTGTCTCCAATTCCTCCTGGCTTCCCCTCTTCCCTGGCAGAGCGTGAGGCTCAGACAGTCCTTGGTCAGAGTAAACATTACTGAGCAGCAACTAAAAACATCGGTGTTATCAGCACTGTTCCCAGGCTGAAAGTCAAAAACACAGCACTGCACCAGCTACTAAGAAGGAGAAAAAATGACTGCTACTGCTGAACCCAGAACAGAATCACATACTCGAAATACTATGACTAGTGCAGATTGAGAAAGGCTTTCTGTCGATTTCCACCATAGGCACTTGCCATTGCTACTAAATTCAAAGAAGTTTGCCAACAGCATATCCATCTCCAGAAATAAAGAGGTTAAATGAATCTGCACAATTGTTTTGGTGGTTTTTGGAGTATTGGGAAATATGGGACTTATAGTGGGAAACATATACAAGCTTTAGCAAAGTACAGCATTTACATCAAGTTTGCAACTCCAGATTTTCCACATTTATTGCCTCTGGTATCATCTTTGCTTGCTGGTATGTGGTATGTGGAACTATACAGAACGGGTTGGGGTGAAAGGGACCTTTCAAAGACCACCTGGTCCAACCCCTGGCCCCAAGCAGGGACATCAGTCTTCCACTCACTTTTCCAAAGGGCCTGTAAAGCTGTGGGCTGTGACAGTAGCGACCGCTGATCCAGAAACCAGCACTTGCTCAATGGCACAAACACACTCCAATTTTCCTTGGGGAAGCTGCCCATTAACTGTTGGCCAGGCAAGTCTTGCTAGCTTCAAAACATTTGCAAGATATAAATGAGCAAGGAAAGAAGTAGCATCTTCTGGTTCACAAAGGTGCTTTAGGATGTCCTGTTGAATAAGTACACACGGCCGAGAATTGCAATCTATTAATACTGGAGTGCACTGGAAGGCATGCCTCCTTCTTACAGTACATAGAACTCAATATATCTTGCTTCCTACTTACAAAAAGATGTTTATTACCTGTAACTGTACAGAGGTGTGTGCTTCACAGCAGCAGTGATTGGTAATAAGCCTCCTTTTCTCATTTACATTGATAGCAAGCATTAGTGAAGATATATGCATTTCATTTCATGGTTCAGAAAGAACAAAGTATATGTATATGTGATAGCAGTGGGTGGTTAATGAAATGGTCTGACAAACATAAGCTAATACATAATCATACCAGAATGTGGACTGGAACACCTGTTCCTGCTTCACAGGCTTACAATTCTTAAAGAAAAGTTACTATTCGCAAGAACTGAAATCACTACTATTTAGACATCAATATGCTCCGAGGACATTTTAGTCATTTTTTGCAAACACTAAAGGGGGGGATTTTAATGATATCAAATCTCTTCTGCTTGTGTCCTAAGAGTAATGAAAACTTCACACATGCATGAAGCTCCAGTAATTATTTTAAACTGCCTTCTGTTGTCCCCCTGAGGAACACGGTGGTATTTGTTTGATGCAGTTTAATTAGTGTCAGGGTAATTAATGCTATGCTATCTACATGAGATCAAACCCCTTTCTTTGTAACACTCTGGTAACTAAGAACTAAGAGAAGGAAGTGGTTTGAAAATGTGGAAGCTGGGCAGGCCAGATTCAGAAACGAACCGAATCGCCTAAATCTGCATTTATGCACTCAAAATATTAAACAGATCTAGCCAAGTCAGCACCTTCAAGTATGAGATTGGGATCATAATGCATTAGAATGGCGCTGTAAGACAGGAGACCCACTGCATTCCATGTAAGTGAAATGCTTTTTCTATGGATGTAATCAAATTAAGTGAAACATTCATGGACACCATGCACCTTGTAAGGAGTTTAAATCCTTTAATAATGAAATTATATACTTTTGCACAACTGGATCACCATAGTTATTTATAAGCAGCATGTGGTGCTACCATGTGCTGATATATATTTCTAAATAAAAGCATCATTTGAGTTTAATGAATGAATGTGATTCGCTTTAATGCCTGAATAAAATTTGCATTTAATTGAATGTTCAGTCTCCACTTCAAAATACTGCCCTCTACGAAAGGGGCCAAGGAGGCACGAGAGTGCAGAAGTTGGGAACACACAGAGAAATTCCAGACACACACACTACATAAATCCTTTTTAACTGTTTCTTTGGTAATAAGGAACTGCCGTATAAATCTCACAACATACAAACTCGGGCTGATTACAGGCTTAAGGAAATAGCTACAGTTATCTTGACTGGATAAATTATTAGAATAACCTAGAGGTTATTCTGTTTTTTCTAATAAAGCTTCAGTAGCAAACAGGGAAGGAAGGAAACAGGGAAGGAAGTAAGGAAACAGGGAAGGAAGGAAACAAAGAAGGAAACAAGGAGGGAAACAATGAAAGAAGGAAACAAGGAAGGAAGGAAACAGGGAAGGAAAAAAGGAAGGGAGGAAACAAGGAAGGAAACAAGAAAGGAAAGAGGGAAACAAGGAAACAAGGAGGGAAACAAGGAAACAAGGAAATTAGGAAGGAAGGAAAAGGGTGGGAAGGAAAAAAGGAAGGAAACAAGGAAGGAAACGAGGAAATAAGGAAACGAGGAAACAAGGAAGGAAAAGAGGAAACAAGGAAAGAAACAAGGAAAGAAACGAGGAAACAAGGAAACAAGGAAGGAAGGACACAAGGAAGGAAGGAAGGAAGGAAGGAAGGAAAAGATAAAGAAAAAAAGAGAAAGAGTAAAAGGAAAAGCTTGTGAAATTATACTTTGTAACCAAAGAAGTTATGGTCTTACCATAATGCCTTTGACACTATTACTTTGAAGAACAGAAAAAAAAATAAATAAATTGAGAGCCACACGCACAGCCTGGAAAACATATTTTATGCAACAACAGACAGTTTCTGTGAAGCTTCTTGTAGAAAAGGAAACCCTGACTTGAAAGCAAGCAAAGCAGCTTGGTCTACTGCAGGCATATCCTAAGGGCGTAAATATGAACCCTTTTCAGAAATGGCAAATATCCTGACAAAAAGCACAAGCAGCAGCCCTACAGCAGTCTGAAGATTGCATTGGTATCCATCGCCATTAAATTCATGTTTCTCTTTATCACAAGAGATTTCACCAGCTTACACTGGTGGCCCAGCAGGGTCTGAGGGTCTCTGCAAAACATTGCTTTTGAGGTCATCCAAGACCACACACCTCCTCAGATCAGCTGACCAACAAAATATGCTCCTTCCTGTCTCCAGTTCTGCTTCCTGCAACTCAGGCTGTTTATCAATTAAAGCGATAAATACAAATGACTTTAATAAGGCAGGTGATGTAGTAAAGCAACCTGCCGAAAGCTTGCCATAAGAAACACCCGCAAAGTTCAACAACTGTGAAAGAACTATTAAAAAGGACACACAAACAAGTGACCTTGACTGACAAGCGCACTTCATCCCAGCAATAAACAGCAGCGGGGCTGATAAGTGTTCATTGGCGCAGAGAGTAATTACCTATCTGTCAGCGTTGCTGGTGTGTGCGAAATAGTATAAATGAAACATACATAATGTACAGCAATAATATCGGGCATGCAGAACCTAATGCATTATCATCATTCTCAGGGCTCAGGTTTATGTGGCTGCCACCACTGAGTAAATGCCTTCTAGCCATGATAATTTCATTCTAATCTCTGTTCCATATTATAATTTTCATAGCTAAAAGATACTGAGGAGCAATACGTTTCAATCAAGGGCTAAATAGAACACAACCTGTAACTGGGTATTTTATACACCTATATATATTTTTTTCTTTCAAAAAAAAATTTAGTCAATTTATGAATAGACTGAAATAAGCTGTAAATTTATGGATGACAAACTCTGTCTGTAGCAATGTCACAATGTCTGGAGACAGGCTTTACATATCTTGTACAAGGGTTGCCAGCTTTGTCTATCATATCTCACAAAAGAATTCAGCCCTCTGAAAGAATAAAGGTTTCTGTGCCCCTTCCTAGCACTGTATCAAACAAGGTTAACTTCTAAATTAATAAAAGAAGGGTCCTACTGAGTTAAAATAATTTAAAAAAAGCTTTTAGACAATGTAGGTTATTATTTGAAAAGGTGTTTAAAATTCAATTTTATTACATAACCTTCACAGCTAGACCACCACTGCGGTGAACAAATCTGCCCATTTCCTCATTAATATATATTCTACAGTAAAGCCTTTGTATATTTTGAAATTATTTTGGGAATGTTTATGAAGAGGCAGGACTGTGATTTAAAGGTATGCTCAGCCTCCCCTCCCCATCATGCCATGAAAAGGGAGAGAGAATAGCACTTGCTGCTTTATCAAAATCCATTTGACTGGATTTTACTGTTGGGAGAAAAGCGCAGTAAAACATACACTGGAGCCTGTGTGGCACCAGCCACCCACCTGACAAACTGTTGCACTGCTGCTGGCCGCCCTCGGCAGAGCAAGGGGGATGCACAGACCTAATGTACTTGTGCTCAAGAAGCCTCAAAATGGGACTTCAGCCGAGCAGGAGTGCTTCACCTGACTGCACTCCACAGAGAAAAGTGGTGCCCTTGGGAACGCTTTGGGATTAGGGTGACTCCCTGGGGAAGAAGCAGTGTGCTGGGAGCTGGCCCTTGCTAGGTGGAGGAGATGGAGGGAGATGGATGGCCAAGCAAGCCAGGGACAGCCTGTTCTGCTCAGGGCCGCACTGCAGCCCCCATCCCAGCAGGCTCCCACCCTATCTCAAAGGTTTTCCATGCACCTACACTCACCTCGGCCAGCCCCACATGTGCTCGGATGCATTACATAAACACCCTTCCCCATTAGATAAGCAACACACGTCTGGGAAGAGAGGCAAATGTGAAAGCTCAGTGATTACAACGAGCAAGGGTGGGAGGTTTATGCAAACCGTCATTTCAATATCCATCAGCTGCCTGTCTCATCATTAGCTTTTTTGACCTTTCATCTGCAAGAAACTCAACTTTCTCCCAAGGCTCACCTGGACTCAGCCCTGTTTTGCCCAGATCTCCCTGGCAGCATCCATAGCTGCAGGCAGAGCTTCTGCCGGCCGTCTTTGGAAAGCAGCCCACGTTTGCAGACAGATTTCATGAGCAACCCCTCCGACAAACCCAGACGAAGCTTCAAGTGGTACGGAAACCTGAAAGCCGGCATGTTTTGCCTGGCTAGGAGTTTCACTAGAGAAATTTCACATGGCTCTAAATATAACTCAACCGCAATATTTATTTAATTTAAATGTCTCAGAACATTGCATTTGACGGAAGACAACAGACTGGAAAATTGCTTATACAAAATGCAAGAGGTAGGTGCAGTATTTTCTGGCATGTGGCATTGCTCTGCACTTTGTTGAAACCCGTATGGCTGCAGCCACTCCTTACCCCTATCCCAGCACCTTCCCACTCTCCACTTTCTGACACAAGCCCTTAGATGATTGTGTTTCAAATAATTATCCATGTCCCAGGAGATGAGCAGACACAGGGCAGTATTTTGGCTGCTGACAGTTGTATTTTTACCATATGCTTATGTCTGAAAGTCAGGAGGGTGAAACTTTGTACTGAAGTCAGAGTTGGATCCAAGGATGGACATAACAAGAATATATCATGAACTCAGCCCATAAGCAGCATGCTGGTGATCTGCCTTACAAATCCGACAACATGTTACCTATACAGGATTATTATACACTTATTGTGAGGTAAAAAACAGAACAAAAATGCCCAAGGCAGGTTTCTCTGTCCGCTTTACAGGGTTAGAAGTGTGGCCAAAAACCTATTAAGCCACTACTCTCAGATTTACAGTCAGGATGAGTCTTAGAGGAACAAGAATTTAGAAACAAAGGGCTTTGCCTTTTCTGTCTGTTTTCAACAAAACAAATCAGCCTCTTGGAGAAAGCTTTCTTCTCTGAGAAAGAGGTGAAAATTATAATTTTTTTTTCATTATTTTTTTTAGCCCAGCTCAGTATGCTGGAGTGAGCAGAACAAACCCAGAGCTATTCTGTCCCATTTGCATCAGTCTGCTAAGGCAAACCAGCATCCTAACTGGAATACAAACCCCCTCTTCGCGATGCTTGCTGACATCCAGATGGTATACAAAATTTAGTGCCTTACTCCTGAGCACTGCTTGCAGGTGCAATAAAAAGGAAATACAGCGTGCTTAAAGGCAGCAAGAGGCAGGGTCCCCAAGAGCCACCGCCCCAGCAGAACCCTCCTCTTTGCAGACTGTGCATCAATCCCATAAACAGCCAAATCATCCAGAAAGCAAAAACTTCTGGGACTCAGTACACCCCATCCCGGGCTGCTGGGGATTGTTGTCCAATTATCCTCCAGTCCTCCTTCGTTTCTTTTTCAACCCCCCCTAGATAGGGCACCATTTAAACGTGATGTGCATACCCCTGTGATAGTTGGTGCCTAAAGGAAAAAGGCTCATTATGCTTCCAGCTTAATCCCCTAACAAGCTGAAACAGCCTGTAGCATAGTCCTAAAGGCCCAGGGTTGGATGGGTGATCATCACCTGTGTAGGAAGTTGTTGCTACAATGGCAAGCACCACATTCCTTTTGGCTTTCTGAGAATACAGAGAAAACAAACTCAAAGAATGGCACTTTACATCTCAAAGGTACATTGTTTTATCAGTCATAAAGTTAGGAAGTACCAGAATTGAAGCCACCCTTAATTACAGGATACCATTCTCTTCCTTTTTACGTTACACCATCAGCTGCAGGCTTGCGCATGTTCTTCCACAGCCTCAGTATGAACTTAAGGAGGCTTGAAGAACTTAGAGTTGGCATAGGTTTCAAAGGGTTTGGAGATGCAGTATGTCTGGCAGTAAAACAGCATGGCTTGGAGATGAGGCAGAGGGCTAGGAGTTAGTTAGGAGGTCTTACGTTATCATCTTTGCTCCATCAGTGGCTCACCACATAGAAGTGAGTTGCCTGAAACTATCTCAGTTTTCCCATCCGTAAAATAGGATTAATAACAATCTTATATCTCCCAAAGGAATCGTAAGGATTAATTAAATTCACATTTAATGGTCTCTCAAATACTCTACTGAAAAGTATGAAAAAACTCCAGCTAAGTCTGGGTTGTTGCAGTTGCTAATGCAGTGAGGCACATTTCCAAGAAATTCTTAAACCATCCTCACCTCTTCTATCACAAACCAAGTAATTACCTGAAGAATAAGAAATCAGAAGGCTATCACGTGGCAATAAAAAGCTCATTATTGTTTATCACACTGGATCTAACCCTCAAGACTATCTATGTTGAATTGAAGAGGGCCGGGAGGACCTTGGGAGGCTCATGGTGCCCTTAGAACTGTTAGCCCTGCTGAGTCCCACAAGCGCTCAATGTGACGTAAAAGGCGAAGCACCATGCATGAGCTGAAGGTGTAGTTTAGAGGTGACAACTTGAAAGCCCAGATAGGTAAAGCTGTAAAGGTACTCTGCCTTGTGTCCTTAAGGGAAGGGATGCCAGGAGTTAGGCAATTCTGGTTCCTTATATTTAAGATAGAATATTCAAACTGCAGTGGGGTTTTTCCCTGTTAAAAATAAATATTCTTAGCTGCTCCACTCCCCAGTCCTAACATGTGAAAAAACCCCAAGAAAATACAATGGAGAAGGAGCCTGCTGTCCTTTGCTGTTCCTCTTCCCAAACTGAGGCTCTTCCCAATACACAGCCCAAGCACAAAATACTTTGTTATAATGCAGTACATTAGTAGCTTCCCCCCGAGCTTAATGATGACAGAAGGATTCTACTGGTTTTATTTAATTAACATTAAACTCTCCAACTGTTAGTATTGCAGAAACAAAAAAAAAAAAAGTCCAATTAAGATTTGGAATCCCCTGTAGTAGGTGCCTTCATACCTGCTTCTAATGTCTTTTTGTGTTACTGTCAAACACTGAATTTCACCCAGTATGAATTTTTCTGTTGGAAAACACTGGCGTCCTCCCTCCTAAACAGCCTTGTCAGAGAGTGGACTAAGGCAAATTACATTGAAGCCAAGAATATGCCTATTCTGGCTATATACTTTTTTAAAGTCAAGGACATTTTAAAGAGCAGCTCCGAGCTACTGTAGAGATGCCAGCCTATGATATTTTGTAAAGTATGTCTATGAAATAAATAAAAATTTAAAACACCCAACATGTAAATAATCTATCAGAGATGTTACCCATTACACAATAACCCTGAAAACTGCTGCATATCCTACCTGTTAGTCTGAAAATAAAACAAAATGCATTACAATTTAAATGTTTCAATATGCTTTGTCCATCACCAGAGATGAATTATTTAAGAAATTACAAATTCATAGTTTTTTCACTAGGTGCTTCATACTGACATATGAAATAATTCCTTCTCCTGAAGTAAACTGAGTTACTCCAATGAGCAAGACTGGCACATTTGGGGCTTTTATTTACAAACATTTATGCTTCTCTAATTCTCTAAAAGGTCCTTTTCTTGTCCATAAAGGCTGTCTTATGCAGCTTCCAGAACCGTATAAATTCCTGACTGACTAGTGAGATGTTATTTTTCTTCCAGGAAAGAATGATTAATAAAATATTGCCTCAGCAATGAGAGATTATAATACATTTCTAAAATAAAATAAATACATAAAATGATGTTTATTTCACAGAGATACCTACTGAAAGTTGTATCTCATGTTGTCTAGGATATAGGTTTTGTGTCGCCTATACCATGTACCACCAGATAGTAATCGCAACAATGAAAAATACCAGAGCTTTTCTCCCATTTTTTTATGTAACATTATTCAGATCTTTGTAACTTTCTGATAGAAGAAAACCGTATGCCACAACCAGACATATACACAAAATGTCTGAGTTATGGAGCGTGAGAGAAACATAAACATTGGGCTATTTCACTTTTATGAATTTATGACTTGGTATCATTTGAATGTATGGTTTATGGTTGGATCTCTGAAAAAGGCCTCACATGATCTCTCATTTCACATCCACAGCTTAACAGTGTTAAATTCAAATCTGCACCCATAGTATGTGGAGAAGTAGGGTTATCTTATCAATGTAGCTGGCTGAGCTTTCAGAGCATATGTTGTACTGAACATCCAAATGACATTACTTATATCCAAGTCTAGCTATTATGTAAAATGGAAAGATTAAGGGTTTAAGGTTTTTAAAAACATACAATTCCCTTCTTAGTATTTTTATCATAAAAAAGACTATTTGTACACACAAATGTACATGAATTCTTCTTATATAAATAAAAGAATAAACAGCTTCCATATCCCTGTTAGAATGGCCATACTAAACCAGTTCCATTAGTTACAGTAGCTATGTTCTGAAACATTTTAATTCAATCAGGACAAAGCTCTTCTTATAAAAATTGTAATTAATGTTGAAAATATATCAGTTTTGTAAATCTACAAAGCAATAATCCCACATTGAAATAAAAAATAATGAAAATGGTTTACAACTGAACAGAGGCACACACAAGAAACCATGCCCTAGTAAGGAGATAGTTTAAATCACTTGGTTTTTATCAGCTTGCAGCTTGGCATGAGTTTGAACTCATGGCTGGAGGTGAAAGATCTCAGTACTAATTTACTACACCACTGAAATGCCTCCTAATCCCTTCTGTGACTCTAAATTAATTTAAATCTGTCTTTGCAGGTTTTTCTCCTGCATTCAAACACATTCAACAACAACTTTTACTAACACTGAAGATTTTTGTTCTTTCCTTTCTTCTCTGTAAGCAAAATGAATCTGAACAGATGTCAACATCAGCCATATTCCCGTGATAACACCAGATTTCATCCTCTGTATCCAGATCTAGTGTGGCTCAGCAGTTCACATCTGCAGGTTACCAGGAGCACCTTTCCTTTAAGTGTTTATGTATAGTGTTCATTTACTCCCTGTTTTCAAAACCTTTGAAACACTTGCACAGCATTCATAGAAGACAGCTTCTTCTCCTCTAAATGTCAACCACTCCTGACAGCTCTGCCCCTCAGGAATTCTGAATCCTAACGGATGAATTGTGTTCTCTCAGAACAGGGCTCCTTCAATACCCAGCTTCCTCCAAAACAAGCCTAACATGCAACCTGTGAGCATTCACATTAACGGAAAAAAATAAAGTGAAGCCTTCTGCTTTATAGAGAACTATCAGGGGGTAATTTTTCCTTAAGATGAAAAATAGATTTTTACTTATTTATTTTATTTAAAGAAGTATATGTCTCTCTATATATGTATATACAATATATACATTTATCTATACATGTATATATAAATCATATAAAACATTTAATCCAGTCTGCCTTCAGTATACCTTTTTCCCTAAACTTCTATCTGTGGTCTGTTTTGATATCAGATTTTACTTAATAGAAACAAAGAATCACAGAATGGTTAGGGTTGTTTGAGATGAGGACTGAATTCAGATTACGCTGAAGTCAAAAGGAATGTTCTTGGCTTCCAAGGACATTTGTCCTTTTGAGGACAAATGGCACTGGAAACTGCACACAGAGATGTTATTGCAGCAAAGGCCAGAGGCACCTCAGATGAAGTCTTCTGGACCTTCAGTTTAATCCAGCACAGTCACTCCTCTGAGCCAGCACATGCCCACAATGCGGAAAAAAGGCAATTTTAGTCCAGGGGGTTGTTGTTAAACAGCTGAACCTGGAGAGAAGCCGGGACTCCCAGGCTAGCCCCTACTAGAAGTGCAGAAGGAAACAGATTGCTTATTCACTGGGCTACCCAGTGAGCAGAAATGAAAACAGTGGTGAATTAAGGCAAGAGAGGCTAGCAATCTCAGGTACATTTGTTCAATGTGCATACTTTACACAAAACACACAGAATAGCAGAGAGGTGATACACACTAAAGCTCCTCCTCTTACTAAGCCTCCCAAAAAAGTAATGTGGCCAAGTAATGTGGTTTCAAAAAACATGGCATGTCCATCAGTTTTAGGAAATTCAAAAGTTTTGTAGATAATAAGGAGCTTCTCTTTTTCTTCTTTCCTTATGTTGAAAATCCCCCCTTTCACAGATTTCATCACTTGCAGCACAAAATTATGACAAGACCATCATCATCATCATCCTAATGGTAAAAAACACATTTATCATATCCAACAGCACGTTGCTGAGGTCCTTCTGATAAAGAAAGAAATTAGGCCTCCACACTGGGAATACAGTGCCTGTCTAATCTTTCTTCCTCTGTTGCTGTGTCAAGAGGCAGACCTTTCCAACGTACTTATTGGACTCAAAGCTATTGCAGGAAGCTTTAAAATGAGATATATGGGCCATTCTGCTCAGCTCCTCTGAAGTCTTTAGGGCCTTGTGTGCCTGCCAGATTACAATTTGCCTCTGGCAAAGAGGCCACTATTTTTTTTTTTGAGTCAAAACTAAAATCTGTGTGTAAGAAACTACTCATTTTCTAGGTAACTATTTCGGCAATGCCTATCTCTTCACACAAAGTCTGGAGTATCAATCAGAAGAAAAATTAGAAAAAGAACCCTAACCATCAATTAAAGATTTTGGGATTTCTCTTTCCTATCCATATGAGGCTGTTCAAAGAGAAGTCAACTTTAAATGCAGTCAATTAAGAGCATGATTTAAAAGCAGCTTCAGGGGTCAGACCTGCCCTCAAGCCAGTTTACTAGTTCTGTGGGTTTGCAATCAGATTTGTGTATTTTTGCTAAAAAACCCTGAACCCAACCTTCCTTCTGTATCAAAGGCACAAACAAACAAATGTCAAATCTGACTAATGCCCCACTGGCTTCAACAGGCTTTGGATTCATTCTCACCATTTCCTTCAGGGAAACAGTATAGCAATTTATAAACAAAGTACTATAAAATAGAAGCAAATGGAGAAAAAAAATAATCTTTTTTTTTTTTCCAGACAGTAAACTGCCTTGGAATAATAACATAAATGCAGCTTAAGTTGTTGGTGTCCTTTATTTTTGTGTTCAACAGTCCTGATTGTTTAAGGAAGGTCTGATCTACTCTTACTTCATAATCTCAGAATGAATTTTTCTGACTTTGAAATTTACAGGAATTAACAAGTTACTGCTTGCAAGTAAAACTATAAAAATGACTAGACATAAATAATGCTATTAGAGGCAATCAGTAGAACAATCTAGTTGTACTTTATTTTGAACTATATAAGCTGAATCACGGATCAGAAACCCGATGCATTAGGCATTGCACAAAGCCAAACCAGATGAAGAAGGCGCTTTCTTCCTCAAAGATCATACTTTAGACAATATACAATGTCTGTTTAAAGACAGAATAAAATAGCACAGGAAAAGCATTCAGTTAACATCAGTTAGCAGTCATCTTGGCACGTAAGCAGATGGACCCTTTTTTGTGTCATCACAGGAAATGCAAACTCTGAAAGTCAATTCTCAAGGGCAATATCCTCAATACCCTCAAAAATTAACTGACATTCTGGACTAAGGAAGAGTGCATAAATACTTGGATACTAAATGAAAGGTTAGTTGAATCAGTTAGAAGAGAGACCATGAGAGACTGCAAGAATGAGACCAAGCATGTTGCATTTGATAGATCCATCCCTGGCGGTCATGTGCTAAGGTGCAATAACCGAGGCATAACGGAGCAGGGAACTGAGCAAGCATGAGAGATATACAGACGGACAAGAAAGGGTCTCTTAAAAATGTTATGCAAAATAATCTGTAAGATTTGGCATGCTTGGACTAGAAGCCATGAGTAGCTGATAATGGTGTCTGTATCACATGCCTGATTCACAGGAGGACTGGTAGCAGGGGCCACAGCAATGGAGAAAAGGGCAAGAAGAGCAGTGTTGGTTGGAAGGAAGACTGGAAGAATGTAAAGTTCTTTCTTATAACAAGGGCAGAAATAAGAAAGTAAGGCATGCTAATTAAAATCAAGCATGTGCATATTTCCACCTTTAAATAAATGAGTTCAATTCTATTACTGGTGTTTAGGTAGTTCAAAGCTATATTCGCCTACGTGACCTGGATGATAAACTGCTACAAGTTTTTGGAAAAGACCAAAAAGACATTGCCTGTTCATCATAAGACATATAATAAATGTTGAACCCTAAGTACTCATTCTATGGCATGTAAACTTGCAGTGAACTTAGAAAACAAAACCCAAGCTTTCCTCATCAAGGATAGCAACTAACAGAGAAGAAA
Source organism: Neopsephotus bourkii (assembly GCF_033783945.1). Classification (NCBI taxonomy): domain Eukaryota; kingdom Metazoa; phylum Chordata; class Aves; order Psittaciformes; family Psittacidae; genus Neopsephotus; species Neopsephotus bourkii. The sequence goes on from NW_026902293.1 coordinate 5,434,870, forward strand.
AATATTCTCCAGAAGCTAGTGTCATCTTGGAAATAATGAAAGTGCTATTCGAAATGCTCATTTACACAGGGGCTAGACCTATAAAGGTGAGTGACTTGAGGTCAGGAATTAGCCATAATTTCCTCAAGTTCTGAGGACAAATTCTTATAAATGTAGACATGAAAGAGAGTTCCTTTCATCCACCTCAGAAAGCTGCTCAAGCTGTAACTCAACATCAGCTAACACCCAAATTGTTCATTCTTTGGCTAATGGAGATCTCCAAGTAATAAAACTTAAAAAAGATAAACCAGATATTATATTGATCAAGGGTCAAAAATCTGTGTCCAGATCTTAGGCAGACTAAGCATATGTGTGTCTTGACTTCATTAATTTTGTGGAGAAAATGTACAGGTCAGTCCACCCTGAAAAGTAAGCCCTTCAGTCGTGAATGAATCCCTTCAGTGGTTCCACTACTCACTATTCCTTCCTAACCTGGAATAAGTTGACATAGCTTTACAGTTGATGAGCAACTGCTGGATACCTTGTTTGTTTCTAGCTCTTAGTAGATTTAATTTTTTTCCCAGGCTTTTTTCAACAAATATTAAACAGCTTTGGACACATTCTATATAAACCCAACAATTTTTTTGCAGGATGCTTCCTAATATACATAATGCCACATCCATGTTTTGTGTCCAAGGGATCAGAAAAAGGACAGTTTGTCATCCAAGGCAACAGTATTTATCTTAACTGAGACTGGCATATCTGGCCTCAGTTTCTGAACCACTCATATGATGCCCTTTCTTTAGCAGCTATAAACCATGTCTGAGAGTGGAAGAGAAAATACACATCCAAGTGGATGCAACAACCATGTCAGGTGTGCTCTGACTTAGGTTAGAATATATCAAATAAAGATAAATGGTTGTGATTACAGCAGCAGAAACAACCCAAATATTTATACTAAAAATGTCTGTTTTAATTCCGCTTTCAGATCCTCCCAGTTATCACTTTCCCTCTGAAATTTCCTGATCTTTATTTCTGTCTGAACATACTTTTTAAGGAAAGCTTGAGCATCAACAGCTCAGCCATCCATAAGAAGTGGAGTAAAAGTCTTGCCATAATGAAAAAAAAAAAAAAAGAAGTAAAATCATTGCATGCTTGCTTTAAATAGCTCCCTAGTCAAGATGGCCACAGTTGGAGAGCCAGCATTTGGCAAGAAAATTTCTCTCAGTGGGAAGATATCTTGGCTTCTTTGAAAGAAAACTTGCTTTGATCTGGTACCTTCTTTTCAGTACATACTGAAAGTTCACAATATAAGGTCTGCTGGAGTGAAATCTTGTCACTGACTTGTTTGGTTTTGTACCAGCTCCCAGTAACTAAGGAGCTGAGCCCACTTGAGTACTCTTACACGTGCACTGAAAAATGAGGGAAGGCAGTGTTGTGAAATGGCAGGGATACCAAAGCTTGAAGAAAGAGCCCCCACAACTCTCAGAAGCCATTCAGAAGTACTCCTGTCACCTGCCACAGTCTGAAAGAGCTGTAACAGAGGAAAGAGTGGCTCCACAAACATTCAATGAGAGCTGGCACTTTAAGTACTATCTTACCTGCAACCAAATGGATTTATTTCAACATTCCTGGAAACATCTGCCCAGTAATGAGTGAAGACCTACTAATCCCCCCTCCCCTATTTTTACATGTGTGGTTTTGCTGCTATTGGAGAAAAAGCCCAAACTCCATGTAATCAGTTTCAGCTGATTCAGGTCTTGCACAATAAATTTTAGAAAATACCCCCCTTCTAAAACCAAAGGTGTAGTACCTTGAAAGCAGAGGATCCAAGAAAAAAGCTGATATGTCTAAATAGTGCTGCTGTCACATTTTGAACACCTTGTTGTTTGAAATTTCTCTGTGCCTTTGAGCTTTGTCCTCTTGTATACCAGATATGCAACTTTTGCATCTGAATTGATAAGGAACGGTTATGCTTCTGCATACGAATACACTTCTAGTTAAAGCTTCACTGCTCAGACTTCTATATGTGTGCCTGCAATTCTGCTGCAAACAACAAAAAAAAAACAAAACAAACCAACAACATTGCAGAACAATTGTAATGATGATGCATGGTCTTAGGGCATGAGTCGCAGAACTGGAAGGTTGTCAGGAGAAAACTGCCTTCCTGATGACAATCATTTTACCTGCCAGTCTCTGAAATGAGCCACTGCTTAGACAAAATTAGGGCTTAAAAGAATGTCAACAGCCTTGTTTGTTTCTGGAAGACAAACATAGTGTTATGCCTTCTGATGTTGCTTTATTTTTCCTCATCAAAGCAGTTTTACTTTGCAGAATGAAAACTTGTGAGGCAGGTTGTACCGCCTATAAATCACAATTTTAATAGAGAAACTAAGCCCTTCTTTTAAGGGGCTTTAAGGAAGCATTTCCCCTGAAAAGAAAACATGGCAGAGGTGGGATTTACCCTGAACTTTGAGGAATAACTCCTTTTAACCGCAGAATCACTGGATGTGTCTGCCTATCCTAATCTCATACCCTTTTTCTGTCTTTGTTGTCCTTAAGCATAACCTACCTTTTCCTCCCTTAGACCTGTCAGACTGCCAAAGAGTTGTTTTGAGGCAAAAATTCACCAAGCTATTATTTCCAGGGAAGTATTTTTCTATTTTTCCCCAGTACATCAAGAACCATCTATAAATTACACCTTCACAAGCATTCTAAATAGAAGGTGTACTTACAAATCTTTTAATAACATAAAAACATTTGGATCCAATGGGGTATAAATCAGCAAGTTTTTTACAATCTGGATCTCAGTATAGAAACCAAGCTGTCGTGCCCAGGAGCACTTTTCTTACAATTAATTTAATGCTGGAATGGTGCTGCCACACTCAACCAGCATGACAAATGTACAGTAATGGGTTTTAAATGTTACAGAGTATGAGTATTTGTTTCTGCAATAGTTTGCAATGAAATCCAGACCACAGTAGAAACTGTTTTTAAAAAACACACATTATAGCTGGGTGGGAAGGGTTAGGGCAGCCCAGTATACTGGTGGACACTGGAGCTGTGCTCCATCTTAACAGGCTATCCATCAAGCCAATATCAACAGAATGAACGGAATACACAAATGTGGAGTTCAGGATGTAAACACACATTGGTCTCATAAACAGGCACTATACAAATTCAAACAGTCATACAAATCAGCAATTACCATCATAAAGGCAATTTAAAATATACAACCATTACATAGTAATGAGATTCTCAGAAACCAAGCTGACAAATGAGACCAAAGAATTAGACCTACAATCACTGGATGAAATTCAGCTTTGCTGATGGCAAAACCAAGCACCTAGCTAGGTAGAAATGCACATACAACAGCATTGAAGAACTCAAAATCGTACTTTTCCTGAAAATGTCAGTGATTAGTCTGTGGGTCTAACAGAGGAATGGCTAGTGCATGAGCTGATGCATCAAAAATGCAAGAATGCTGGAGAGGGACATTTTATAAGAGCAAGTAGTGATAGGACAAGGGGTAAGGGCTTTAAGCTGAAAGAGGGCAGATTTATACTAGATATTAGGAAGAAATTCTTTACCTTGAGGGTGGTGAGGCCCTGGCAGAGGCTGACCTGAGAAGCTGTGGATGCCCCATCCCTGGAAGTGTTCAAGGCCAGGTAGGATCAGCCTTTAAGAAACCTGGTCTAGTGGAAGGTGTCCCTGCCCATGGCAGGAGGTTGGAACTAGATGGTCGTTAAGTCCCTTCCAACCCAAACCATTCTATGAATCCATGGACTGTGAAAATGAAGACCCTAGGCCCACTGTAGGAGAGGATCTGGTTCAAAACCATTTAAAAAACCTGAATGTGCACAAGTCCACGGGACCTAAAGAAATCCATCCACAGGTCCTGAAGGAGCTGGCAAATGAAGTTGCTAAGCCACTGGCAATCATATTTGAAAAATCATGGCAGTCAGGTGAAGTTCCTGACAACTGGAAAAAGGGAAATATAACCCCCATTTTCAAGAAGGGGAAAATGGATGACCCAGGGAATTACAGACCAGTCAGTCTCACCTCTGTGCCTGGCAAAATCTTGGAGCAGATTCTCCTGGAAGGCATGCTAAGGCACATGAAAAGCAACAAGGTGCTTGGTGACAGCCAGCATGGCTTCACTAAGGGGAAATCCTGCCTGACCAATTTGGTGGCCTTCTATGATGGGGCTACAGAACTGAGGGACAGGGGTAAAGCACTTGATGTCATCTACCTGGACTTGTGCAAAGCGTTTGACACTGTTCCGCACGACATCCTTGTCTTTAAATTGGAGATACATCAATTTGATGGATGGACCACTTGGTGGATAAAGAACTGGCTGGATGGCAGCACACAAAGAGTTGTGGTCAATGGCTCAATGTCCAGCTGGAGACCAGTAATGAGTGGCATCCCTCAGGGATCGGTGTTGGGACTGATCCTGTTTAACATCTTTGTCGCTGACATGGGCAGTGAGATTGAGTGCACCCTCAGCAAGTTTGCCTGTGACACCAAGCTGTGTGGTCCGGTTGATACGCTGGAAGGAAGGAATGCCATCCAGAGGGACCTTGACACGCTTGTGAGGTGGGCTGATGCCAACCTCATGAAGTTTAATCATGCCAAGTGCAAGGTCCTACACCTGGGTTGGAGCAATCCCAGACACAGCTACAGGCTGGGCAGAGAAGAGATTCAGAGCAGCCCTGCGGAGAAGGACTTGGGGATGTTGGTTGATGAGGAACTGAACATGAGCCGGCAGTGTGCACTTGCAGCCCAGAAAGCCAACCGTATCCTGGGCTGCATCAAAAGGAACGTGACCAGCAGGTCGAAGGAGGTGATCCTGCCCCTCTATTCTGCTCTCGTGAGACCTCACTTGGAGTATTGTGTGCAGTTCTGGTGTCCTCAGCGTAAAAAGGACATGGAACTGTTGGAACAAGTCCAGACGAGGGCCACGAGAATGATCAGGGGACTGGAGCACCTCCCATATGAAGACCGGCTGAGAAAGTTGGGGCTGTTCAGCCTGGGGAAGAGAAGGCTGCGTGGAGACCTCATAGCAGCCTTCCAGTATCTGAAGGGGGCCTATAGGGATGCTGGGGATGGACTCTTCATTAGGGACTGTAGTGTAGACAAGGGGTAATGGGTTCAACTTAAACAGGGGAAGTTTAGATTGGATATAAAGAGGAAATTCTTTCCTGTTAGTGTGGTAAGGCACTGGAATAGGTTGCCCAGGGAAGCTCTGAATGCTCCATCCCTGGCTCTGTTCAAGGCCAGGCTGGACAGAGCCTTGGGTGACATGATTTATGTGAGGTGTCCCTGCCCATGGCAGGGGGTTGGAACTAGATGATCTTAAGGTCCTTTCCAACCCTAACTATTCTACGATTCTATGAATTTCAGTGGGCACATCTGTAAGATGTCCTCTGCTGAGATAAACCAAGGGACAGGAGGAGACTGGGGTGCATGAGGAGGACCTGGAGCATCTCCAGCATTACTCAGAGTGGTTCTCCTCACATACACACCCATGACCAAGGGCAGTAATCAACCTCATCTGGTAGGAAAAAAAGGCCCATTGGGAACATTTACAGCAGAGGTTCAGACAAAGTCTGCAGGCACAGTCTGCCACAGGAAAGGTTTACGGTCTATACTACAGCTTGTCATTGTAAGTGACTGTATAGATACTGCATAGTGATAAATTAACTAAAAGACTATCAGCCATTGGATAGGATGCTTAATTTCAGAGACACATTATCATGGCAGTAAAATGCTTTCTGAGCATAAAGCTCAGAACCTGCCTGTGCCTTAAGGCACTTCTACTCTGCTTGAGCCTTACCTAACTAAGACACCAAAATGTACTTTGTGACAGTATAAATCAGTTTATATTTCTGCGCTGGTCACTCTCTGATTTTAAGGCTGATGGCACTGCACTTTCAATTCTTTTTAATGAAGAGTCAGGCCTGTGAGGAACTGAGAAACTGTTGGCATTATCTTTTATAAATATCATAAGAGCAGCTGTTTGCCTGTCCAGGTCTGCCATCCAGGCTTGCTTATCTGTGTGACTGTGCTCAGAACCCAAAGGAACTATAAAAGCAAATATGTAAAGGAAAGGTTAAAAAGTAATGACAGCTTCTGAGTACACAACTCAGAGTGTTGTGTAAAGTAACAACTTCTCAGGAGGTAAAATAACAATAGGTTTTTTTTCCTACTGTAATCCTCCCAAGATCAGATGGCGTGAGAAGGGAGAGGGATTTTTCTAGGCATGCCAGAAAAATTAGAGGGTATATTAGTGAAATAGCCAACAATTTGGAAACACTGAAAACCAGAAAGTAGGAGTATGCTGTGGGCTGAGCAGGCTCCTCCTCCCAAGTCAAACATGAGGATTAAACTGGACCCATCTGAATTACATCAAAGAGAGCACATTTAGGTAAAGGAATGTATATACCTACATATACATGTAATGTAATATAGGTCCTAATTTCATAAATGGCATGGCAGCTAGCAATTATCCCTGATAAGTAATATCTACAGCATGCCCTCATAGATGAGGAGATTAAATTACTCACACAGATTTGAGAAAAAAAAATAATTCTAATTTACTGTCATAGATTAAACTAAAATATCCATCATTAGTACTGGAAGCTATCTTGATGGGCAGTTTGCAAGTCTCTGAAGAATATAACCTGTTAAGACTATGCTACAGACTAAATTATTAAAAGACTGCCATTTGCTAAGATAATTCTTTAAGTGTATGCTGACTCCAGACTGCACCAGGAGGAAGTTACACACTTAAAAGAATGGATTTTCCATGACTCCTGCCTAACAAAATTTTGATTGAAATCAAAGTGGCAGCACTGAGAACACAGGGTTGACATAACAAATGCCATAGCCAATTTGAACAATTATGAGCCCAAATCTGCTGTCATTTACATATACATGTGATTCCAGCTGGTGAGCTCAAATTATGTATGCAAAACCAACAGAGAATACTTTTTCATATATCTCTAAGTTTCACCACACAAAGTACAATGGAAATTCAAGTCAATGGCATTTAAGCAAAAAAAAAAAAAAAAAAAAAAGAAAGAAGATGCTTTAAGGTATCTGCTAAAAAATCACCTTGCTCCCTGTATTTGTCCTAAATGTTGAAAGAGTTTGATAATGTATGTTTTTGCATATAAACTTGCATTGGAAATACAACAAAGAATGCAAAAGGATACACTAAGGTCATCAAATGCAGCCACAAGTCAATGTTGTTTTGTGTCTGAGCTCTTGTATTGCTGCTTGTGCCACTCTCCTCTGTGGGTACGCAGCTCAAACTGATGACAACAAGGCTTCCCAAATGGCAGCTTACTGGTGCAAGTCTCTCCAGAGTTCAAAATGGAACAAAATCATTCCTGAATATGGCTGATTCAGCTTGTAATCTGAAACAATCAAAGCTGAAGCTGATCACACTGTGCTGCTTCTTCCAAGTGGGAGATGGAGGAAGTAGTGTTTACATGCTTCCTAAGGCCAGCTTTGCCCATATGAGCTCTGACAGTCCAACGACTGAGCTTCTCGTGGGTCTGCCTGTACAGCTACACCTTTAACAGACACCGCAACTACTGCTTGATCAGTGCATAATTTTAGCAGCTCAGCATGTACAGTGAGATGACATGACTCTCCAAATGCCAGGAGTTTTCAAAGTGCAACCCCACATCTCAGACAATCAGTATCATCTCAGATGTCTGCAAAGGTTAACTGAGAAAAGCAAGTTTCTTGCAACTAGGAGAGGTCTGCATCTCCATAGGAAAAAGAAAGCAGGTGACCACAGATCAAGTATTTTGAAAACATTTAACTTGCTCCATTTCACAGAGTCCAATGGGGTGAAGGCACTAAGATAAGGCCGTCTCTTGGAATTTACATGATGATAAGGTGGGGAAGTTTGTTGCTTTGCTTCACATATTCCTCTTTCTAGGAAGAGCTGATAATGTGATTCAACTGTAAGTGCCTCCCACTAATGTAACTGAGAGACCACAACCCTTTCAAAATGAAATTTCTTAGCTTATGAAAAACCCAGATCTAAGCAACATTCATATAATCTGTGGTTTAATACTTGGATACTACTTTAAGACTCTACAGTTAATTATATTTTTCCTTAATTATTCACTTTTTTCATTAATATGCTTCTTTAATACAACTACAATAATGTTTTGTAAAAAGATCTGTTCTTAATTAAAGAAACTTTGTCAAAGGGGAGCTTTCTTTTACTAAGAAGAATATAGTTTGAAGCTATCTTCTCATTAAAATAATAAATACAAACTTCAGTATTTCACCTACAATGCATCACCTTCCATTTGTGTTACATTCTTCTTTTAAAGAACACCGAGTGTTTCAGCAGCAAATACTTACAATGCAACCAACCTCCATTTGCTGATCAGCTTTTTCTCAAGAAATGAACAAAATCGGTCATGGCCAAAAAAAATTACCATCCATTGCATAGGGAAGGGCTGGAGCAGAACACAGCATGCAAAATGATGAAATAAAATGCAACCCCAACTTGCTATGCTACATCACACCACATGCTCTTTTGCTAGTATACCTAGAAACATATACTGAGAACAAATGGTGCCTTTGACCTTACTGACAGTAGCACCGGGGGGAATCCTGTGTTGTTTCAGAGCTGGTAAACCTGTGTGTGTATATATATATATATATATACACGTAATTACTGGAATGCAATTTGTCCTTATTTTTCTTAAAAAACAACCACCCCAAACCCCTTACAACTTAAAAAAAAAAAAACCCAACTGTTTTTTTTCATAGCACTGGTAGTTTAAAACAGTATGTGTTAGCACGTATACATTGATACTTTCTGGAAAGAAAATAAGGACTTGCTTGACACCGTGGGGGTAAATTAAGCTTATGCACGTGTAAATACAAACCACAAAATACTATGTTTATGGTGTATATGATAAACAAAATCAACCTTTCATGATTCAGGAGGAATACATTTATTGAACTACATTTTTTTTTACCTTATGGGCATTAACCCATGAAACGAAAATGATTCCTTGGCACTATACTTATTTGAAGAGAAAATCCAAAAGGACCCTCTCCTATAACCAAATAATGTCTAAAGCTGCACACACTGGGGCAAGGGTAGGGAGATTAAAAAGAAGCAAGGGGCAGATAAAGACAAGACTGAAAGATTTTCACCCTTTCAAGTCAACAAGGGAGTGTTCCAGCTGACATATGCAGCCTCTGCTTGCCCTTTGTCATGTCTGTGTTTCACCTCAAAAACTGTCAGTGACTTGTCAGAATCAATCAGAAAAGCTAATGCAATTCTGCAATGATGTACAAGTTTGGACAGCATGACATCAAATTTCTGGTAGTGTGTGTCAAGAACCATATGAAAACAGATGTCCTCATTACTCCACTGCTTTTGTACAAAAGAGTACATCTTACCTTTTTGACCCATATCTGGCAATTGGGGATTATAATAAAGGACACCAAACGATATAGCCTCTAGCCAGTACTTTTACCATACAAATCGAATTCTAACGTTCCTTATCTTCCGCCGAAAGAAGTTTACTTTATCAAGTACAGTTTTCCTACTGGATGCTGCTTTATGTTCCAAAGACTTAGAAGTCAGATTGTCGGTGCTCTGCTGACCTGAAACAATGCTTAATGCAACAGGGATTTCCAGAACTCGTGTCATTAACCACTACAGCTCGACCAGAAAAGCCAAAGTCGGTTATTTAGCAATTGTGCAGCTCCTGGATGGAACCTGAGCTCTGAGTATGACAGGGACCTGCAACGCAGTGTCACATCTTAGTCCTTTCCTACAGCCAAAGTGCATTCCATGGTCCTCAGGTGCCACAACTGCAGGTGATGCACAGAAAAGGACCTATGGCTGCAAATTTATCCAAACTACAGCCAGGATTTTAACTGCACATTTTATTTCATTATCTTAAATGGTGAACTGCTCTCTTCCAACAACCTTCCCTTTCATTAAGGTAAGCTCACCACCAAAGCTCTACTGATGCTACATAAAAGAGAATGGCTTTTAAGATGGTAGTAAGTTAAGGTGACGGCAGACTCTAACTACCCAGGACTCTTTCCTTTGAAAGTGCCTTGCAACCCAAACTATTCTGTGATTCTATGATTTCTTCTTCCATGAGCCTTGGGTGACATGGTTTAGTGTGATGTATCCCTGCTCATGGCAGGGGGGTTGGAACTAGATGATCTTAAGGTCCTTTCCAAACCTAACTATTCTATGATTCTATGATTCTGTCTGATGTGTAATTGCTGAAACTGGCAAAATCCCCACATGAACTAGTCTATCCAATGCAAAGCACAGATAATCACCCTTCAGGGCATCCTGTGGGAACAACAGGCAGATTCTCCAATTCCATTAGTAGAGGAATTAAGGGAACTCTATAACCTGAGGTATATTACCAGGTAAAAGAAGCTTGATATAAAACCGATTTAAATGTAAAAAGAATAAATTCCTACCACATGTAATTAGAGGAAGAAGAATAATTTTCTCATGAGGAAAATGCAAGCACGCCTCCCTGTGCCAGGTAATACCCAGGAACAGACTCATAATTAGATGCCTTAGGAAGGAGCACTGCTCCCTGCTCAGAGAGAGCTCTAGAGTCTGAGTCTTCTCAGAGAATTGCCTTTGTGCTTACAGGGAGTGGCAAAGTGAGTCTAATTCACTGCTTGATGGTTGTGCCTCTCCCTCTCTCACTGGGCTCTGTGGGGTGTCCAGTCTGCTGCTATTTAGGATGTCTGTACAGCCACAAGCCCTCTCTGGGAAAGAGCTGGCAGTGAAGCTTTTGTGCAAGGATGGGCATTGGCAAGGGAATGAATCTCATCTGCAAGAGCTCACGTTTCATATTCCTCAGTAAGGAGATATGCTCGCACAAAGCCACTCGGCATAACATAATACAATAATATCCAGAATTTCATATCACTATTCCTGCTCAAATCTCCAAGTATGTTACAAAAGAGAGGCAGGAACCAGTAAGAAAATCTATATAATACATATATATAATGACTATATATATAATATATAATGAGTGCTATAACAGACCATGCTACCACCAGTTCCTAGAACACAGTGTTCTTCAACAGCAATGGACAGAAAAACGTAGTAAAGATGGAAGTGTTATCAGTTGGAGTAAGCCAACATCAAAACTTTAAATCCTTTCAGTTAGTGACTTATCTACTCAGAGAGCCAAAAGACAACCTGCACAGTACAAGTTCTTTGTGACTTGGACTGAGGCTGCAATTAGCTCACTCGCTCACAAGTGCCTGAGGAACTCATCTTGGGTGCTAAATAACTTTGGTCAACATTAAATTAGTCTGACCTTTAATTTGCCATGGAATTGGCTTCATCTGTGTCCAGTCTTCACAGAGATTTTAGCAGCTGTCTTTCCCTCAAGTATTTCAAAGCTTCTTGATGTTAAGTTCAGCCTTTCCAGCTACCCACATCCCAACAGAGTTGTACACATATTTTGAGTTAAACAACACACTCTGGGTTAAAGTGTGGTTTGAAAGAGTATGGTATAGCACATGAAATCTTTATTGCTATGAAGACTAGCTAGGGTTGGCATATTGCATTGAAGGAGCAGTTAGTGTATTGCACATACAATAAAGGGTTTCTATACCTCATCCTAAGTCATTCCTTAAACACTGATGCACAGTTTAGGGGCACAATAGCTACAGTCCAGGATTCTTTGGTATACACTAAATGCATCCATTTGACCTCCCACATCTTGCACATTATTTCCTTTTTCTGTGTCACTTCTTCTCACAAGCCTAACTTGTTCTACAAGATGGATAAAATGCAGGTCTTCTAAGGAAAAAAATAAGTATTTTCATTCCCATCAAACGCCTGACTGAAGAATGATCAACACTGTTCAGTACAGTACCAGTTAGTAAGGCAACTATGCCAAATACTAAGGCTAAATAGAGATTTTTTTTCAGGCATAATAAGCATGCATAAAAACGATTTGCCCACCTTCCCCAGGTACTGTATGTAAGCTGATGTTGCTCCAATTACCATTGCAGATTAAAAGCTGATCATTACAGTAAAGGAGTTCTTTTGGCAGCCAATCTGAGAATGACCTCCTATTCCATATGCAAGCTGCACCTTTCTCTCCTCTCTTTCCTGAAACACACGCCAAAAACATAGAGTATTAGAACCCAGACAACATGGCTACCAGGATAAAAACAACTGGCATTTAGGTTTGCGAGGGACCCTTTGAGAGCATACAGTCCAACCCACATGGTCAAGCAGGGTCATTTAACACTCATATTGCCCATGGTCCATGTCTAGGACCATGTATTGATAGATGGCAGACCCCATAACCTGTCTAAGGAACCTGTTCCAATGTTTTGACCACCCTTAACAGTAAAAAAACTTTTCTTGTGTTCAGATATAAGGAATAACAAAAAATAATCAAGTGACAAATATTAGCCAAGCCACTTCACACACCACTGAAAGATCTTCCTTTACCTAGATATCGAAGAAGTGTAAGAGCCACAGAAAATTGTAAGGTCTTAAATGACCTTCATGTAAGTAGACAACAGACATTCCCAGAGAATCACCTCTCCTGCTTCTTCACAAACAACTTCTCCCTTCCGCCATCCATCCCAAGTGTACCCACACCCGCACTCCCTCCATTTTCCCAGCTGTTCAGGATTCTTCACCTCCTGACTTTTCTTTTGCCTCAAGAATCAAGAAACTCCAGGATACCCTAAGGCCAAATATCTTCCATTGTATCTGCATGACACCTCCAAAGTGAGGCAGCCACTAGCTGCCACACTCTGAGTATTGCTGCTCAAACAAAACCAGTTATAACACCAATATTAAACAGTTTTTCTCCTTAAAATTGAAATGAATGACATTTCTTCAGTAAATATGCAGAATATTTTAATTGACTTCGTATTTGCTCTTCTGTTCACTGAGATCTTTTCAGATCAAGCAACAAACAAATCTGGCTCTGGGACTGCTCTATCTGCAAAATAAATCTCTTATTGAAAACCCCTCAAGATCCTAGATTTAACATTCTGATTTCTTACTATATTGAATATGAATCTTTTTATGGTTCTTTTACACTTGTGACTCTCAGTGCTGTCACAAAAATATTTTATTAATTTCCTCAAAGTTGTTAAAATTGTTTTTATCTAATATTTGCTTTGTAAAAACATGAGCAAGGGCAGCAAAATTTAACTTCTGCAAACATCAATTTTTTATGATAAACCAACAGGGCAGCAGATACATGCATTATGAAGTTAATGGTCTGTCAAGATATTAACAATGTTGATTCCTGAAGAGAAGTCTAGGATTTAAAAAGACAAAGCTGGGTTTATCGGATAGGACAGATTGCTGCTTGTCTGACCGACTTTGTGTGACAGAGCTACAAGCTGCCTTTGGGTTCACAAGTCCTTCAAAACCAAAGATTCATGGTAATAGAAAGCTTTTCAGCATAAAGCACCCAACAATCAGAGTTAAAGTTTTATTTATTGGCTCTGACCATCTACTTCTGTTATCAACCATAAGGGCCCATACACTTCATCAACTCCCAACAATAGCCGCAAGCTTGGACAATCTGTCTTGTGTCTTCATTGGGCAAAACTTCAATGGAGCAGCATCGATTAAAGAACAACCCACGCATAAAATGGAAACTCATTAAAATAAACTTTTTCAAAGGGGGAAGAAACTTCAGTTCCAATTGAATTGAACTGGTTTTATTTCAGAGATGAAAGCTCCATTACCCAGCTATACATTCATGTGGTCTTGGCTTAAGTGCTTTTTATTTGACTTAAACTTTTGGTTTCTTCCCATGTCTTTTTGGAGGCTTGAGAAACATAATAGGAATTCAGAACTTATTGAGCTTGATTGGAACACAGTATCTGTGACCCTCATCATAATATCTCCTGGACCTTTATGTTTATCGTCTCACTGTGGCCTCTTTTGTGTGTTTTCCTGGCCTTTACTACAAGAACAATTGTCTCCTTTCACACATATTTGCAGAGACGTTTTCAATGCTTTAAACATTTTTAAACGAGCAGCCACAAAATAATGAAGAAATAAAAATAACACAGGTGTAGTCATTTAAATTATAGATGGAAGACTTAATAAGCTGCTGATGTCAAGATAGCTTTTCTGAAGTGTTTGTATGAAAACTGACTTGCAGCTTACTGCCTGAAAATCTCACCTTGAACTTATTATGAGGGCAATAATAATATGAAAAAATACAGATGGTAACCTGTGCTATCTGGAAACTTCAGTTTAAACAGAGCAAGCTTAATACATGGTAGATTACTCATTTATATCAAAGCTAAGTACTAATATCCCAAATGCATTGATTTTAGATGACTGAACACTAAATGAAATGATCTATATTCTCAGTTACTTACATATACTGAATGTCAAGAGAAATTTGTTTAACACTGTGAATCTATACAGAAATATTCACTGACTATGCTGCCAACACCCTGCACTGCAGAAAATGAGCCCACAAATGCTTTATAAAATTTCACTGCACTATGTGCTTTTGTCTTCATACATACTTTCATGAAAGATAAAATAATTCAGTCTTCTTAAAAATACATGCAAATATTTCTTAAAGCTTTCTTCTTACATAATACCATGGATTTGCATAAAAACTAACATACAGAAGCTGAATATTTGTGCTTCATATTCACACCAATATTTTTTTTCACTTAAATTTAAATTCTGATTTGGAGTGAAAAAAAAAAAATCAAATCACCTTTGACTTCAGCTAGACACAGATGTACACAACAGAACTCGGTTACTCAAGTTTACATATGGCCACACAAAGGCTGAGAAAACACAAAGGCCTATTAATGATCATCTCCCCAGAACACAAAAAATGTACTTCATGAAGCACATTATTTAAAAACAAACAATGTGTGGTAATCAGACAGATTTAAGACCTGCATTATTCTAAATTTTTGCATAAAGACTCAGTGTTGATTATAAATTAGTTTTTCTTATCAATGTGTTCATTCTCACACATTTAATTCCTGAGACTGATAGACATTAGTCTAACACTTAGACAAGACAAGGAGAGTCTGAATGCTCAAGAGAAAACCATGCAAATCTGGGAGTCTGGGACTCTTAAATCTGATCATAATCTTAGAATTTCTATATTGCATTTGTCCTTAGGTTGTTGAATGAAGGCACAGTTCGCAGTCTAGTAAGGCAATCTCCAGTTAGCTTTCACCTTGATACTACAGGCAGCATCAGTGAAGATACAGCTAGGCTGCCCCCAAGTCCATTTGCTGACCACTGCCACAGCTTCCCTACCCTTCACTGCTCTTGCTCTGGCTAGGTTAAAAGTGGCACGGTTATGGCAGCTGGCATTTCATTTTCTGCATAGAGACAGCAGTCACCTAAGATATGCTTAAATGCATCAGAAAGTCTAGGTTTTCCTTCTCTGCCTCAGTTTCACCAGTTGCAAATTTAGCCTGCTCCATGAAGATACCCCACATTATTCAGGCCACCAGAATCTGCAGACAGGATTTTCTGCACAGAAAGTCACCCTACAGTAGGGTGAAATAACATATATGGTAGATTGCTTTGCTAGTTAACATTTTTTCATGCAAAATTCAAAAGGCAATTCAGAACAAAAAAGGTGTACATCAAATACAGAAATGTGCAATTGGCATCAAAATAAATTATAAAATAGGTAAATTAAACACGTGAAAAATATAGCATTATTAGAGTGTGATAAATATTTTTACAGTATTTCTTGAGGGATTTCACAGTTCAAACACACTTATGTCAAAAGTTAAACATACAAACCAAAGCAAAGTCTATAAAACTGAGCTATGCTCCTACATTGCTGTTCCTAGAGTTTATGTCCAGTATAACTCACAGGGATTGCTTCTCTCTATCAGACATTCTCAAGCCAACTGGAGTGCCTTTAAGAATAAAGCAGAATAAGAATAAAGATGGATACAGAATTCTTGCTTACACTGTCTTCACAGGCCATTTCATTATTTTACAGGTCATTGCAATCTGCTTACATTTTATGAAGATAATATTAGATACGGTCATATTCAGGTTCAAAAGTGCCTTTTATAGGCCAAACCTGAATGCTGCAGTTAAAAAACCAAAATATGAATACATTTTATCATTATAGTTTAACCAGAGACTATTTCTCCCCCCCCCCTTCTCACAAAATACAAACTTGTATTACACAGATACAAAAAAAAATATTCAGAAAACTTTGCTTATACTACTACTGTAACTGCTGGCACAGAGCTCTATTTCAATTAGACCTTAAAGAGATGTACTGTCCTATTATCTGAGTGTGTTTTTGGAAATGGCAGTCAAAGAAATATTCTAACATGAACAAGTGTTTCTAAGTGCTAATTATTCATGGTATCACTTGCTGATTGGTGCCTGCGGCCATGAAAATTTATTTCTAGGCTGTATTTACAGTAAAACCAAAAGTGCTCAGTGGCAAGTAGCTTAATCAAATTTAAGAACAGCAGACAGATAACATAGGAGATTTTTTTTTTTCTTTGTGGCTTTAATCCTCTCATTTGGTTTTGAAACATAAGGCCCTGTTCACTTCATTTAAGTCTCACAATGACTGGAAGCCTGATCAATCTGTCTTGTGTCTTCTTAGGGTGAAACTGCAATTGAGTGGAAGCAACAGATGAACAAAGCCCACATTCAAATCTGTAGCTCATTAAAATAACGTTAAAATAGGGTAAAATCGCAATTGTAAGTGAATTGTAGTTGGCTTCTTTCAGCTACATACATTTGATTAATAAACCATACATTCATTAGCCATGAACCGCTGGTCTTCAAGTAAATTTAAATGAATGACCATGCTTTTTTGATCTTCAGACAGTTTTGAAAACATCTATGAAATAAAGCTTAAAAAAAAAAATAGGTCGAGGGCTGTTTCCTGCAAGCCAAAGAGCTAATGGGATACGATCCACCAAATCCCATAATCAATTCACATTCTGATACAGAAACTTTGAAAGCTGCAAGTTTACAAGAGACATATTGTAAAACAGCTTTTACAGAGGGAAGAAAAAAGAAAAAAAGGAGTATTGTTAATTTGCTTTAAACTCATAAGCAGTCCAACGCTTCCAAGAACATGTTTTAAAAAATACTGTAAGAAGGCAATCTTAATTAAGGTTACGGCAACTCAAACAACAATGAGTGAACACAGCGTTGGAAGAAACCTCCTAAATCATGAAGTTGAGTTGCCTGCAGGTATTCAGCCCAGATCACCCCATTCAAAAAACGGATGCTTCTGCTTGAAAGATGGGTAGAAGTTAATCTAGTATTTTTATACTGACTTTCCCTCAAGATCATCAGTGGTATTAAGAAGAGCTGCTGAGATAGGAGGTTGCTGCTGGCAGACAGGAAGCTGTAGCATTTCTGACACCATCAAGCAGAACCTCAGGCATTGTAATGAGTCCTCATGGGGAGATGCTGGGTAGTACAGCTGCCTGTACTTCATATTTGGACAATTCTAACACACCCCCTACTTTTCAACTTTGATTTTTAATCTTGAAAAAAACTCAGCATTGTTGTAATTAAGCGGACAACTCACTGCGGCAGGGTTAGAAATACAGTGGAAGAAAAGGGCCTAAAGCCTGAAGCTCACCCTCTATGAGAAGAGCCACATCCCTGCAAGAGTTATTACTTCTTGCTCAGCTCTTGTGCAGACCCAAGTGAGAGCAAATATGCAGCTCCTTCCAGCTGGACAAAACAAGGGACTTCTGCCCTGGAATGGAATTCAGGTCTCTCTCTTTTTAGTCACCTTGTTTTATTTCCCAGAACAGCTCTTCTGTTTTCCAGAGAGAAGATAATTAAGAAGAGAGCTTTGTCCCACAAACAGAAATTATTGTTGGAGGACAAAAAGAATTTCCAGGCATTGCTCCCAAAGAACATTAGTTTATTGTAGGGATGTATTCCTGGGAATTAATCAGTTTTCCCCTTCCTTCCCACCGGAATAATCCCCTGTTCTTTCATGAATTCACCACGGAGAAGACACGGGCTGGCGGTCACGGTTACATTACCTAATCACACCCATGACACAAAATCAGCAGGCCATGCTTTTAAAGAAGATGAGCAAGAAAATAATTCCTAACTCAAATTTAACAGTCAGCCTAATACCTGGGTCAGCCAGCCACCAAATCTGTTTGCTATTTGCCTGCCTTCCTAACATTGCTGGGGTAATACACTCCTCACAGACTGTTTATTATACCTGGCTTACATTCTAGGGGCATTCTCTGAAGCTCTAACATAAACCAATTTAGGTCAAGATTCATTTTGCTTAAATTATAGCAATCAGTAAGGATTCTAAGCAATCTGCAAATCTTACACAGCTGATGGAAAGTACTGCTCCTAGTGCCCAGTGCCAACTCGGGTGCTTGAGATCTGAATTCTTCTATAGAGCTGTCTTACCTCCCTTGACTGCAGAGGGACAGCTACAGGCTGCACTTAATCTGGTCAGGTGCACGAACTTAGTAAGGTTGAATGTATCTTACACTTCCTTTACCAGAATGTCACATTTTATTTAAAGAGTATGCACCACAATGGCTTTAGGTTGGTAGAGAGCAGTATATCAACGATTTCCAGCCTGTGTCCCATGTACCGAAGAAGATAGTAAGTACCCTGCTTTTTGCTGCATACATGGGATTCGGTTTCAGATTAAATTCATGTACCGGAATGTATGTATATAAAAATGCTCTGTCTCTGCTTTTTCCCTGCCCCCAACAGCAACCAGTACAGTCAATGATGCTCGAACTGATTTATTTCACCTGAAGTAAACAAGCAGGGCTCAATTCAGCTGCCTCAAGACAGGGTTCTATCCAGTACCGTGAGATGCTCCATGGTATTTATTCCACATTCACACAGAGCTGGCAGGTTTGACACTGCCATGGAGGGAGAATTACTTCCTTCTGGACCCACAGCTGGAGGCCATGCAGGACAGACATCTCTGTTTAGGAGAATGAATGGCGCCCTTTATGTCTTCATTACAGCATGTCCCTGCATCATAAATGATTTCCACAAAACCATTAACAGCATCTCAGGAGAGGTGACCAGGGAGAGAACAAAACCGGAGTACAAACTCACATTGGAACTGCTCTGAATGCCTATTTGGACACGCCAGAGGCTAAAAGGGTTCAACACACTGCGGTACAAATACCACCACACTCAGATAAGGGGTCTGTGCACGAATCCCACCAAGTCCTGGGTAGTAATCATGCTGAAAACTGGACATCACATACAGGTTATCTGGAGCAGAAGTACACTCCCACCTCCTCACATGGCAGCATTGATTTTATCCTTTAATAAAGCAAACACTTTGATCCATTTTCTGACAATAGCTAAACGTCAACACCCATTTTAGCAAAAGTTACTGCAACTGTAGCAACCACTTTTTATTCTTTCTTAATACCACGATTTTTGATATTAATATATATATGTATTATTATATATATATAAATATAATTAATACCATTATAATACAGTAATTCTCCTAACAAGGCCTTGGGTGATATGGTTTAGAGCGAGGTGTCCCTGCCCATGGCAGGGGGGTTGGAACTTGATGATCTTAAGGTCATTTCCAGCCCTAACCATTCTATGATTCTATGATTCAGACTGATGAAAAAGAGTATATCTCAGTTCAGCTGGACATGGGGAGTCTACAGTTAAACTCTTAATCTTTATCCTGTAGTGGCAATATAAATCAACCCAATTAACCCTTTGTGAAATTTCTAATAAATTTCAGAAAAAAGTAAATTTTATTGCTAAGCCTTTTTGAAAAAGGCTACACAAAACTATTGCATTTTTTTATAAGTTATGCCAAACATTTATTTTACTATAACTGCCATCCATTGTTTATGACTGTATTTGAACCACCACTGTGCTATGTTATTACACAAAATTTTCCATCAATATTTTATATTTCTTGTGTTTGATGCAGAAGAGAAACTGGCTTTAAAATAGGAGTGGAGGTAAATACCCATCAGTTAAAAAATAAAATAAAATGATGGTAACAAAGTTTTTGACTTAAAATCTTTAAGGTTATGAAACTAATTGATATTTATGACCATTCATATTTATTTTATGCATAAACTCTGTTTATTTAGCCTCATTACTATCATTAAACTTTGATTCACTCATTGCTGGAATGAGTTAATGTCATTTGAGAATAAAGCCTTTACTTCAAGTTGAAGGCTGAGGACACATTCTTCATTTGATACTGATTACTATTATGCATATCACAGACTGAATGTGCAGTATTTGTCTGCAGTGAGTACTGAATATCAAATTTGCTTGATATATCAATACATTAGTCTCCATGTCTTTAGAAGTGCTGCATCACCTACTTTTCCAAATGTGAAATTCACATAGGAACTGAGAGGTCAGTTATTCCTCCTAATGAAACATGAGAAAGCTTCCTGAGAGATGCACTTGCTTGAGGAAAACAGCCAGGAAAACTTCCCTTTTGCTGGTGATCAGCTCTGTTTTGAGGGCTGACCCCACTCAGTTACATGAGAACTATGGTAGTGAAGACACTTAGAAACTGCTATTCACTGTTTTGGAATTAAAACATGGACAGCTGAAGATAGAAAATAAATAATGAAGTGTCAAATCAAACCTAAAGCAAATATTAGTAAGGGGAAGGTATTTTCTGAGATGATGGGGATACATGACTTGGTAAGCATCTAAAGCAGGAATGGATGAGCATGCTAGAACAAAGATTGCTACAGGATCTCTTAATAACCATAAGCAGTCTCTCTTTTTGAAACTCATTTGCAAGTAGGATAATTTTTCTCTCAGTGCAAATGGGTCCATATTTGTTAGCTTATACTTGGAAAGCTGAAAAGACACCTTTCAGAACTAATAAGTTTCTGATTAAAAAACATATAGAAATAGAAATTCTGCATGTTAAATTGCTGCATATAACTCCTTCTTGTGAAATACAACACATGTAAAGTGCAATTGAACTTCATTTTCAAACACTGAAAAAGATTAAAACTTAAGAATAGTCTGCTTTGAAAAGAACACTGTGCTAATTTTTGTGGAAATATATACACTCTTCATAGAAATCAGTAGTTGCATACAAATCATGACTATGTCCATTTCTTTGTAGCAGTAGCACTGTCGTAAGGTACTACGCACCTGTAGCGATACTGAGGTTTTGAAACAATTTTTTAAAGGACCCAGCTAGACATGAAATATTCCTTTTCTAGCAGAACTATGGGTTAAAAACAAGTACAACAAAACCAGTAATTCATAATCTATCTGGAACTCAGCAGAGCATCTCCAGGGGTCACGAAGTGACTGCAGAAACCAGTAGTTTATAAAAAAAAAAGGATGACTCATATAGGAAAGAGGTTACTAGTGAAGTACTTTAGGGACAGGCTTTAAGATTAACGAGGTTTAATACTTTCCCCAATAAAATATTAAATATAAGGATGCTAACAAGAACTTGAAGTCAGGATTCACTGGCGACAAAAAGGACTAGAAACCACAACAAAGAAACGTGGGACATGAGTAATGGAAGACCTGTCAGCCTCAGCAGATAGGTTGCGCACTTCAGGACAGAAACAAGAATTTCTGCTGGGTTGCTTCCTTAACTGAAAACACAAATGAGGCCAAGGACGAAGAGCTATTAATTTCTCCCAGTAAAAAGATGCAAAACCATGATAGTGTTATCATGCCACATATTGTCAATAGAAATACTTGTATCACCCCAAAAAAACCTCCGATTAAAGCCCATCTGGAATTTCAAATAAAATTCATTGGACAATTAAAAAAATAAAAATGTATATGCTACAGGAGTGAGACCAGCTCTTTGGACAGGGAGATACACTTATTTAGCATAGCAAAAATACACTGTGAAGAAGCAGAAGGTGAAAACAGCAGATTTATTTGAGGTAGTGAAAAGTACGGGCACAAAAGTCTGGGTGCAAATTACCTATGAGCTCATTCAGGGTTGAGATAAGCAGTCTAATATTTATATGTCTTCACTTTTTCACCTCTTTCTTCGTTCTCTCAAATGGGGAACGATGCCTGGACCACAAGTCAGAAAACTTACTGTGTTCTTAAAATTCCTATTCAAGCACTTCACAAACTGAATCCTTTGGTGAAAGATAAACCAACAAACCAAATTTTCCCTGTTTTCTAAAACTTGTGGTAAAATGACAGTTTGCCACAGGAAGAGTGGAAATCAAATCTCAGTAAGAGAAGCTCTTCCACGTCACAAATTAGGCTTGATAAATCAGATGCCTTGTCATACAACTTTCAAATTAATGTGCCAAACTGGGTGTAGCAGGCAGGCCTGCCTTTCCACCATGGTGAAAAACCTGTCTCTGCCTGAAGTCCACGGGTGATGTGAGGATTCTTAGCAATCTGACAGCTAAAAACGTGACCCACCTTCAAAAAAGAAGCATATGGCTTCCAGCACCCAATTCTGACAACATTTTGTCCTTATTCCAATTTTGTGCCAAATTCTCTAACTCTACTACATTTTCGCCTAACATATTATTCACCTTGTGAAAGGATGTTAATCAGTATCCTTGTCAAAACGTTTCTTTTTGAAGAAAATTTTCCCCAGGAAAAGGAGACTGCTTAAAAAATCTTTTTAGGGTATTATAACAGCATGTGTTAAAACAAAAAAAAATAATGAAAGAAAAAAGGTGGGATCAAATGTATGCATTTTTATACTAAGGTGACTAAAATCCTAAAGGAAACAAAGCAAAACAGGCTTTATTTGCATGTGCCCACTCCAAAGAAACATTTATGTCAGACTAGAATTTCCTTGTCTCTACCAGGATTTAAAGATCTAAGCCTTCCACTGCTGTAAAAAAGAAAGTCCCATCTTTGTTTCCTATCAAAAAGACTTAGCTGAGTAATGTTAATACACAGACATGCAGCACTAATAGTTCTGCATTACCGTTTGCATCTACCTCTCTTACAATTCAGGTTTGTATCAGGAAATGGAGACACTGGGTTGACCAATGTAGCTTAAAAACACAGACAAATGATTCCTTCAGATAACTCAGTATGAAACCACAACCCTACACCTATATCCAAGTGCATCTCCTCAATTCTTCTGATGAGAACAGGCCATGGGAAAAGGTTAAAGTGCAACACCCTAGTGATGCATTATTTTTCCAAGGCACTGATTTCTGTCTATCTGCATCTTTATACTGCTCTTCACTAGCAGGACTATAAACAAACACTGATATTCTCTAGCTCTTGTTTGTGTTATTCCATTTGAGGTAAAGCAGATCCAGGAACTGCGCTTGGTAAAATCTCCAGCTTTAATTTCACAACACCAGTATTTGGTGAAACTGAGTAACATCGGAAGTAGGCACTGGAATCAATTGCTGAAGGCATATAAAAAGGAGCATACTAAAAGCCCACATCCAGGAAGCTATGTGAGAGCAAACAAAAGATTCAAAGAAGAAGGAAGCTGCTGATGCTTGAGAGAAACCAGGGCTCTTTCAAGATGGGAATGGGTCTTACCAGTATTTTGTGCAGCACACTGCACACAGATGAAAGCATCCTTGGGCAGATGACTTTGGCCTCCACCACAACACAAGACAAACACATCTGAGTCTAACACAAAGGGTGAAACTTTGAGCAGACTTTCACAGTACCCGAGAGCGAACAGAGATTCCCAGGATTCCTCAACACCACCCTTTCCAGGAGGTGAAGATAGCAGGTGGCTTGGCTCCTCGTCATCCTCAAACTCTGGTGGTACAGCATCTCCCTCTGTCTCTCTCATGCTCAGAGGTTTGGTCCTCTGGCAACCAGTGAGTAGGTGTCTGATACATTTTTTTTTTCAAACTTTATGGCAAGGATTGCACTTTGTTAATACTGCCAGACATATATGATAGCTGTCAAGCTGGTGAGTTATTTTAACACTTGGGGAACTGGCTCTGAAACAGTCAGGTAGCAAACTGCTAATGAAAAAGATAAGCAAACGAGTCAAATCAAGTATGCTACATTGTCTGTCTTAATGCTGCTTGGTATGTCTGGAAAGTAAAACAAGTCTTCTACTGGCCAAATTCATTTTTGTAACAACCAAGTACCTTCCTGTAATTGATTAACTCTTCCCCAGGACTCACTCTCATCCCCAGGGAAGGAATGCAGGTGCACTATTTTGTAAGTACTTGGGGGTTTATTCCTCCTACCCACCCTTCAGTTCTTGCCTGTGGAGTTTTCCTGCCACCTGCCATGCACCTACACACACTCAGAAGAGTAGAAACCTTTGAAGAATATTATTCTTTATTATTTAGTAGAAGGAAGTACTTAGATTTGTTGTAGACACTGTATGTGCTTGAAAATGAACCATTTAATGCAGAACCTGGTCCGCACTCAGGAAAGTGGCCATTACTTGAAGCTAGGACAATTTATTGCTCATCTGCTTTACTATAGTCTTTTGCTTCAAACAACTTCATGATCCAAGTAAAGACTTAATTTAAAAAAAATATTTTTTAAAAAACAGGCCAAATCAGACAGCAACTAGTACAGGAACACTGCCTTATTCAAGAAAATTGAGCAGGCTTTTGTGATTTTTTTTATATATGTATTAAAAGACTTATTAGTCAATTGACCATTCTGCTGCTGCATCTGCACGCCTATGCATCAGATAAAGCATTCTGAAAACTAAAGTAATACAGACAAAAACTAAGCCCGGGAAGTAAGCATTCATGTATACTGCTAGGAAAATTACTCCCAAACAAGTTAATAATGGTGCAAAGGCAAAGGGACAGTATCACTGGTTTTACTTATGTTTTTCACTTTTTACACAGAGGCTGAAGCTGGTTTAGTGATAGTTTAAGTTACAGTGGGGTGTCGCTTCATAAAATTATGCAAGCAGCCTGAAAAGAGAATACATTTGAAAGTCTACTCTAAAGCTGTGAAAGGAAATGTGTTGCAGCTGGTGCAGGTGATCTTCTTTTCATCCAGGCTGGCATCCTCTTCTTGTTTGCTTCCCTCCTACATGCACATATACATCATTCATTGTTAATTTTAAAAAGACACATCCTCAAATGTATTCCCTCTGCAGATTCTTTACTACTTCATCATTTCCACCCATAAATCATAAAGAGACAGGAAAAAAAGATTCTTACAGGAAGAAATAGATATTAAGCTTTATGTGACTGTGATGATTTTGAAAGACAGCGGTCCCCTAACCACAGTTGTTGACAATTGCAATAGGTTTTCTAAAGCATAATTACAACTTAATTGTAAGTTTAGATTTTGTAATATCACAAATAAAGAGATGTATTTATGTATTGTAATTGGCTGATCATACAAATACTTATTAAATATAAACACATATGCTTTTGTAGATTTGTTAGAAAGATTCGTTAATTGCTTAATGAAAGATGTCTTTCAGATACTAATTCCTTCATTTAGTTCGACAGATTAAATTTTATATGAGGAGATATTAGCATGCATGCAATGAAGTGACAAGGACAACTAAAAAGCCTAAAATGTTAATGGATGAAATGCAGCTTTCTCAGTTACTCTAAACTAAAAGCTATAATCTTCATTACATGCACTAAAGATCATCTTTTCCCCTGCTTTCTGCAGAGATAAGACAGCTATATTTAACACAGAAACGAACACCACAATATGTTTCGATTCAGCTGCTATATTTTCATCATCATAAATAAATTATGAAAACTTTAAACAGTGCATGAATGTTTCCACATAGAAAACAACAACAAAAATGCAATTAATTTTTATAGAAGAGAAAATTGATAGTTGACATCCAAGCAATCCAGTTGCTCCTGGATTTCATTGCAGTGGCTTTAGATAATTGCCTTGATAAAGTCTTTGCAATATGCTTGCAGGAAAACCTCCCAAACAATTGACTTTAATTACTAAGGCACTACAGGGTTAATGTCAAGCACTGCTGTAAAAAGCAAATTACTACCAATACCAACAGTCCAGAGCCTTCATTTTTGCTGTAGACTGGAGTTCAATCTGGCATCATCTTTTCTTTTTCCCCAGTAGGGTGCAGGGAGCCCTCTAGCTTCCATGTAGGTTTCCTACTGTGGTACATATTGGCCAGCATACAGCTGCTCTAAACAACTATTTGCATCTACAATGCGGTCATCCTGCCACCTTCTTTTCAGATCAATATGATTGGGACAAACAATAGTTTGATTTTGATTGCTCTATAGTACGCTTGGGTAGAGCCTCTGAATGCAAGCGAATTGCTCAGAAACAATGGGCTGGTTCATCATCCAAAGCGTCCCTTTTCAAACAGCTGCCTCTGCCACACTCACCCTGACAAACGTCCAGAAAAACAGATGGTTTCAGCATTCATGGGCAGTTTAGTGAAAGCCCTAGAGTCAACTATTCAAGACATTTTATCATCTAGCTGATAATAGAGCTTGCTTGCAGATAAAAATTAAAAATACATTTAAAAACTCTATTAATTCACATCCACGTGCAGCTCCCCTCGCAGACATGCGAAACAACTTCCCCGTGCCCCGTAACACTGCAAAGCGCAAACACTAAAGGAAGCTTCACTTTTAATCCCTCCAGTGGGCTAGCCACATCGATATGAAAAAAGACAGTCAGCAGGTAATCTCATAGACCACATACACTGCAATACCCACAAACAAAAGCAATGAATTAATAATTGAACAGGAAGTTCAACTTTGAGCTGCCTGGAGTTTGCAGAGATTAAACTAGGTCCTGATTTTTTCTTTCCTTTGTTGTTGTTGTTGTTGTTGTTGTTGTTGTTTGTGTGTCTGTGTATATATAAGAGACAGAGATGTTTTTTGCCTTTTTTTTTTCAGGCAAACACAAATGCTTTTCAAGCATTGTATTGGGGAAGGCACAGGCTGAGTTGTAATACAGATTCTGCTCATATCTGTGGACAACTGCATCATTTCCACTCACTTCACAGGTATTTGCAACCTCCAAGGCAGAGAAGCTGTGTTACAACAAAGCAAATGGTCTCCGCTCCCTTGAACACAGCCATGCCACATGTTGGTCTGGAAGGATGTGAAGGACAGGATGAAACGGAGACATAACCATGGCTCCTCAGCTTCACTGGCCACAAAGCCTCACCTAGGGATGACAAATGGGCAGTCTTATCCTTCTGGGAAGCCTGTGCAGTATTATCCTTTGCAGGATACAAGACAACTTTCACTTGATCCAGAAATTGCTGCAACTTTGGGGAAGCTTAAACTCCCTCAAACCACATCGGAAAGCCTAACTCTTCTTGAGGCAGCATAGGGGGATTTCGGTTTTAGGAAAAAAAGTAATTATATATATTATTCCTTACTTAACAGCTTACAAAGATTTGTTATCTCCTGTTCTATTAATATTTTGTCAGGGACCATATGAACTTTCTGCAGCAAAGATAAATGCCATACCTGGCACGGCATTAGTCCGCTGAGCTGAGCTGCTCCACAGTTAATCTGGACGTTCTTACTCTAACTTCACCTTTCAGCAGAGCACACTGGACTGAATCCTTCAAACACTAGGAACTTTTTGGTAGGTATAGGTAAGTATATGTCACACAGTTCTAAAGAAAAAGCAGAAAAACATACAGCAAGGGCCAGCAATCATTTTATCAATACCTCAAAGTCTAAATGATATATTTCAGCAGCTGTATCTTGGAATTGACAAGCAAGCATAAAAAAGAAAGAAAAATCTGGCCATATACTGTAAATGTGGACTTACTAATTTCTTAAAAAATAAATTACTTTCTAAATACATTGTTCTCACTCTGCATTTGAATTCAGAAAAAATAATAATCAAATCTGTATCTAATCAGAAATCTCCAGTGAAGAAAATTTTACAGAAGGAAACCAACTTGTCAAAATTATGATACTTAAATCCATGTGGCCATGCACAAAAATACTCATCATGTACAAAGTAGTTTTTCTCTACATTACTAATGATGTCAGTTTTGAACACTGGCTTCTCTATTTCACCAATAAATTTGAATTCCTTACTGCTGTACTTGCACAGAGAAAAGCTGTGAAGCCACTCCAAGTGGCCTGTTCCTTCAGATCTTTTCTGATGACTCTGTTATTACATCATTAAAGGTGTCTCCACTAGGTCATTAACTAATCATGCCTGAGATGAGTACATTAGTCAGCCAATATTGCAGTGAGGACTACAAAAACAGGAATCTCAGAAGACTGTCTAGACCTTCCAGCACCATAAAAGAGGTAAGTTTAATAAATATGCTAGGTAAACCTAGTTCTTTCAACCTTTCTTTTTAAATCATAGTTTGAAAATTCTTCATTTCCTCGTGATTTCCTTTGGAAACTCTCCAATTTATCTACATCTTTCTTTATATGCAGTCCCCCAAACTGGATTCAATACTCCAGCTGAGGCCTCACCAGCACCATATGGTGCAAAATAATTACTTCCCATGTCTTACACATGACACTCCTGTTAAAGAATCCCCCCAAAAAGAGGTGCTTTATTTGCAATAGCATGTCCTTTGTGAGTTATATTTCACTTGTGATCTCCTAAAACCCCAGACACTCTTCTGCCTTCCAATTACTTCCACCTTTTGTCTTTGTGCAGTTACCATATCTTTTCCAAGGGCAGTATTTTGCACTTTTTTACCAAATTTCACCTGGTTGATTGTTATATAGATACTTCTGAAATGATTCATTCCTTCAAAGTGTTGCAAAAATCTCCCCCCATCAACCCATTGTCCCTGTAAAATAATAAAGCGTATTTTCTCATTAGCATTTTGAATGATAGATTAGGGAGCAGAACTTCCTATGGGAGAGACCTGCGAGCAATGCTAGGCAAGCTGCCTCTGCTGAAGTTGGAAAGAGCACCACTGATAACTTCTCTTTGAGAACACTTTTTTCAACTGCTTTGCAGCCACTTATGGTGATTTCATCTAGGCCATATTTTTCAAGCTTGCTCATAAGAATGTCATGTCGGACAGTGTCAAAAGCCTCACTGAAGTCAAGATACATCACATCTCCTACTTCTCTGTTATCCACTAGGCCAGTTACCCTGTCAAAGAAGGAAATGAGATTGGTTTGACACAATTTGCTCTTGACAAATTCATGCTGGCTGGTTTTTACCACCTGATTGTATTCTAGGTGCATACGAATTGTTCCAACATCTCTCTGTGGGAGCAGACCAGGGCCAAACTGGGCTTGGCAACTGGAAGAATGAGTACTTATGGAATTAATGGCTAAGCCTAACTTTCTTCAGTCCTGCCAGGCTGCTTCTGTTTATATTTAATAGAGCTTATGCTTTAAGATCGAACCAACAAAACCTGGCCACCTTCTATTGTAAGATAATCTAGCAGTTAACCACTGTAGATGCACTACATCACTACTGTGTAAGACCCATGTAGAAACTCGAGCCAATTCCTGTCCCAGAAGCTGCAGGGCTAAAATCCTACTCCCACTTTCTTCAACAAGGCCAGGATTTCAGTCTGCATCTTGGGATGAATTATCTCAGGTTTCTACTGCTCAGATGCTGAGAGCTGGTGCTGCATCTCCTAATGACATGTTACCGCAGTATGTAGACACATAGTTAGTTTTCCAGCACATTTAAAATGTTAACCACAAATTCATATTAATGGGAGTCTTCACATGGCCTTCAACAGCCTCTGAACCAGACTTCAGCACATAAAATTTATGATTTTTCTTTGTTTTCACAGCCTTGCTCCCAAAAAGGTCCTGACCACATGTTTGAGACTTCGGGTGGTATTGCAAAATGGTAATAAATATGATGGTGGGTCAGAAGTCCCACCTCAGTTTACAGAATGACAAGAAGCTGGGAAATCAGGAGATTTTTACCTGGGGGGCTGGGGGGAGGGGTGGGTGGGATATAAAAAAAAGGTGTGAAGGGTGTATGTGTGAGGAGGGAGCAATCAGGGAGCATTCTGTTGCCAAAAACCCCAAAGAAAGCCCTTTTCCTCTCCATTTTGATTCCAGTTTAATGCCTCCCTGGTCAGCCTTCCTGAGTCATTTTATTTGTTAATGTTCAAGTGAGCTCTTCCTCAGGCACAAGTTTTTATGCAAGAGACAAACGAGATTCTTTTCTTCCTCCTTTCTATCACTTTTCTTTTTACCCCTCTAAGTCTCCAATACATTCATCCTCCACCACAGGCTCATCCCTCCCACTCTCTGTAATGCGTTTTTTCCTATCCTACTCCATAGGAACTATTTCTTATTCCCCTTTAAAAACTTTTTAACCATACAGACTTTTATACAGGTATGGAATTAAGAGTTGAACATCATCATGCAGTCACATCTAGGTTACCTCAATTCAGCTTGCCATACTGTTATTTCCACTTGTGTCTCTTACAACACATTTCAGCCTTCGCATCAGGGAAAGCATCAAAGAGAAAAAGCAGAAGAGCAGCCATAGAAACAACTATTTCAGCACCTCTGAAGACAAGTGATTGTAGATGATGAAGACTGGGCACAAGAATCCACAGCACTCAACGTGGCTTCACCAGAAAGAAACAGTTCTGAAGGACAGCTCACACTTGATTGTGGTCATGGGTATTCTTCAGCTTTATACGGATGAGTTGTTTTGCAACTGCTGGAGACCATAGGTGGTCCACATAACACTTTTAAGGAGTTTATGGTAGACAGCTAATACATGCTACATAGCTGCCTACATGCACAATTGTCCTAAGTCTTAAAAAACTCAGAGAAGCTAAAACAGCAGTTCTGGGTTTTTTTTTAAGGTAGTACTGAATACATTCAGTAAGACCTTGATCCCGTATTTCTTGATGAAAATCTCTGACCTACTATAGAGCAGACCATTTCAATTCATCGCTGTTTCCTCTACAGCCATCTGTCTGTCTTAATTTTGTGAAAGAGAAATTATTTCCAGTTTTTACCACGCTCACCACTAACATAATAATAAATAGGTCTGCACTGATAAGCAACACTAATAACATAATTAGATTCTCTAATCTCTGTTTACTTTGTAAAAATAGAATTTGTGTAAAAAATTCACATAAAAATTTGTGTTTAAAAGTATCATTTTGTTTGAAGTCTGTTTCATTGTTACTCTGCATAAATGGATTTTCCCCTGCTTTTGTGAGAGCTTTGCAGTCCAGCACAGGAGATAAGAAGTCATTAAAGAGGAAAATATAACCGCAGAATTACAGAAACTGGCAAGATAACATAGAAATAGAAACCACTAGCTCTTTTTTTTTTCCTGTGAAATGACAAGGTTTCAAGTTGATGTTGTCAGTGCAAGTAATCTTGAAATTTAAACTACAGCAGTTTCACTACGTCAAGTCAAAGGCACAGATTTTAAAGGAAAAAGTTCTTTTTGAAAGCTTGTGCATTAAAACTTTGAAAGTTATCTATGTTGGCTTGACATAATGATTATTGCACTATTGACAGGAATAATGTTTTTTCTTATTAAGACCCATATGGCTACAAATATTTTGCTGCAGTGTTATTAACAGAACAATATACAGTAAAGTTGCAGATTTTGTATCTAGTCAAAGTGCTGTGAAATCCAGTCACCTAAAAGCATTAAGCAGCAAGTTCAGTTTTTATACTTAGTATTTCATAGGAAACATAACACTAGATCATTCAGGGGTTAAGCACAAGATTAGAATAAAGTATATCCTGTAAAATTTGTATATGATATAGGCTGCATATGGACAGCTCTTCCATCTGCCTAGATGACTACAACAAAGATACAAGTAGATAAAATTGTCGTTAATTTAGTAACATGTACCCACATGATAGCAAGTCCAATTTTGATTGAAATCATTTGAAGGTTCTAACATTTGAATCTCTTCAATGAGCTTTCATTTCTTACACAGATCCATCATTTTAGTATCTGGCTGTATTGGACAAAAAATATGGACCTCCATTAATTTCTAGAATGAAAAACTGAAACTAATCCTGGAGACCATATGGAAAGCATGAGTAGCATAAAAATTCAGCTCCTTGCCTGTAAGGCCACATCACTTCTTTAAAAAGAATGAAAGCAATAGCACAAACTTGGTTTCATTTTTGGTTACAAGTGCAATTCAAAGACCTCTGTTACCTCAGTCACACATGTCTAAGCCTTGGTTGTACTGAAGGCAACGCAGCACCCAAACAAATGAGTCCAAATCCTAGGAAGCTGGAGCTGATGGCCAACATATTTCAGAGCATTCACTTCTTCTATCTGAAATAGTTCTGAAATGTAATGAAGACTTCCTCTTGATGGCTAGAGAGAGGACAAAGTGAATGAGAACTGCATATTTGGGGACGAATCTTCAAACCATTTTCGATCCTAAGTAAAGGTGTCTATGTGAATTTCAGGCTTGCCTGAAAAAAATGGAACTGTCAAGCCATAGAAAGAAATGGTAGATGAGATAATCCTTGTCTCATGTTACTGCTACTTGCATGTATAACTTCACTGCAGCAAGTCTGATCGCGCATACTTTCATAAGGGTTAACAAAAATTTCCAGTCTTTTACAGCATCAGCATGCATGTTTTTATAGTTCATTCTCTTTGAGAATAAATCTCATTCAAAGACTTCAAAAGTTGTATACCATAATAACATTAAAGATGTGTTTATATCACTGTGTTTCCTGAAAAGACTCTGTCTACATTTTGTTTCAGGGCTAGAAAGCATTTGGGAAAGAATGGGCTCATTCAGAATAAATGCTTCTTTAAATCCGCTTTAATTTTTTCTGTTGAGTTAATCAGATATGACACTGATTTTATCCTGTATTCAGAACCTGTTAGCTATTCTGTCCAGCTGAAATATAAACACTGTTTCAATTACAGAAGAAGGCAGGTAGAAATTAAAAGAGGCATTGCTCCTTTAGGTTTAAAGTCGCTTGGCTAGTCAGATCTTCAAGAAGAATCTCTGTTACCGAGCTGAAGATTTAAACAATCGTGACTTTCAAGAGTGTTTCCACCCCATTAGTGATATAGTAGTTCACATCAGAAAGAACTACGGCATTTTACAGAATTCAGCTGAGAAATGATTCTTCTCTAGTACTCAGTAGCGGCAGTATTTCAGGTTTTTTATGCCATGGTTTTTACAATCTAAACACAGAAATTAAATGCCTGTAGTCATAACTCATATCCTCCAATTGCTTTAAAATGGACATTTACCTCCTCAAAGGAGTTGACAATGTCTTTTTAAATTATTACTGCTGATTTATACCACTGTAATATGACAAAGTAGACTTATACTCCTCAAATCTGAAGATAGAACAAATATTCTTTGCACACAGTAGCGGGCAAAGGTTCTTCAGAAATAAAATATGCCTGCCCTCTACTGACCATCTAAGAAACTTTTCTTTTTTAAACAATATTTGCACCAGTAAAAATTTTCATAAAAATTTAAATTTAATTTCTTTCCTCATCTGAAGTGTCTCATAACATCATGTCTCCAAATTAGATTTTCAGTCTTCACATACTTGTTGCATCCTTCCAGAAAGCTTTTGAGCCTGTCACTTTGCACAACATGTAAGTATCCATATTTTTTTTTCCTTGATTCACTGGTCTCCTGAGAGGACCAGGGAGAGTGAATAGAGTAGCCCAGAGTTTAAAATCTGACTGCCTGCCCAGGATTGTTAATGCAAAAGACTCTTTTTTTGCAGCAGCTGTTACAAATCAAGAAGCAATTGTACTTGGACATTCACACAGAATGAGTCTTAACCTCAGGAGAGTTTAAGAAAACAGAAAAGTGTTTGGGAAATTCACTGGATACCAAATTTCCAGGATATTTTTAATCCAGTTTGAAATACTGTGCATATGTGCTATTAGAATGACCATTATTTAAGAGTAACAAGAAAAACAAAGTCCTGGCTTGATGTATGTGGCCAGTTCTGGCAGAGGCACACAAGGACACATCTGGATGAGCAATCTCCTTTTAAGTTGCAATTTGTCTAATCTGTTTTAGACTTATTTAAAATGAGATGAACCATGCTTTAGAAATGCTCCCTTCCCCCAACTATACATGCCGTCTGATGAGCCTCCAGGAAGGTACTCTGCATCAATATTTACGCTAATGACAAGCCACGCTGAAGAATAAAAGGAACAAAGGAAATGCTCCTCGCCTAGCGAATCTAGGACATAAGCTGCTTCAAAGCACAAGAAGGAAGAGTTCAGTCCAGTGAGGTCTTAACCCCTGAACTCCGGGGATGAATGGCATTCCAGCTCATGATCTCACCACCATTTCTTTTCAGCTCAGTAGGACCAGTAATGCCTCCAGCACGAAACAGTGCTGCTGTTTTCAAAAGCTTTCAAAACTTGCCTGCGCACAGCCAATACATTAGGCTTGTTCATACTGAAAAACAAATTACTCCTGACTACTTGTCCATGTGGGCCACTCAAGGGTATGAAAGCATCCAGAGTGAAGTTAACCACCTGATAACACAACATGACCTCAGTGTTGGGCTTTCCAACCCTGACACTGGTTTTAGCAGTGATTTCAGTAAGAACTGTCCCAGACCAACTCATAAGTGCTACTAAAAGCCAATGATATAAAATTAATCCATTGTTCTTGCCATTGAAACCCCATAGTTATTGACTAGGTGTAGTCCTGTACTAACACAGTATTCATATACTATGCTTTACTTTCTATATTAATGCTGTGACTTTCCATCAGGCTTTGAAAATCAGTTGGTGTCTCCAGAAACTGCAGAATGGATTTACACACAAACCTCTGGACAGGGGTATGAATAGCACAGGGGTTGATTAGTGGAGAATCTGAACTACAAATTCCATTGAGGAAATAATTTTCTTTTCCTACATGTATCTCAAACTTGCTATAAAAATAACCTGAGAGGAAGAAAAGGTGCAGAAGCCATGTGTTTTAATAAGCCATGTGGATAGTTTGCCCTTTTCTGAATATCTCTATGTATGGTATACAAAGATATAGAGAATATGTAGAGATATGTACTTTCTCCCAGTAAGAATAATAGCTACATCTTTATGGAGATGTACAATAATGGTGCTTCTGCTACTGCTGCTAGACATCTGCCTAATGCTTGTCTGCTACTGAGAACCAAAAATGGTTTGAAAACAGCAACTTTTTGAGACTGAGTAAAAAGAAAATGCTCTGGAATAGAGTATTTTCAAAATGGAATCACGGGCTCATGAGTGAAGTTTGAAGAGCAATAGCTTTTATAATCAACTCTCCTCCCATCTGGGTATTTGAATACTCCCCCATCAGTGCAATTTATAGAGCCCTGCTTTGAAAAATTACTGGGAAGCTGAGGCTCCGCTTTCTAAGTCCACGCAGCACAGGCAGCACACCAGCATCATGTAGTCATTGGAAATCAG
This sequence comes from Neopsephotus bourkii, assembly GCF_033783945.1. Taxonomy (NCBI): domain Eukaryota; kingdom Metazoa; phylum Chordata; class Aves; order Psittaciformes; family Psittacidae; genus Neopsephotus; species Neopsephotus bourkii. The sequence goes on from NW_026902293.1 coordinate 5,470,148, forward strand.
TCCCATAGTCATGAAGGTGGAAAGGGGAAGATAGACCACCCATGCTTATATCAGCTATTTAAAGATGAACTTTCAGTATAAAAAACCCCAACAGTAACAGCAGTGACACAGAGGAACTATTAAATATGAATATAGTTTATTTTCATATTGATTACCTCTGGTTCTTGATGAGACCTATGAATTCATGACAGAACACAAGTTTTAAATAATGAAAAAGTTATGTTGATTGAATATTGATCATTAATAAAGCACACATGATCCTTCTCACACAAGCCCAAAAGGATTACTTAGCCATGTGGAGACAACAGACACTAATTAACCTGTACAGTATTTACATCAAAATTTCATCACTCTTCCCTTAAGAATAGCCACAGGCAAAAAAAGGTTAGCATATTATCTCACACTAGAATTAACCACAATCTTTTGGAAAACAGCATCACTAAAAAACTGAGTCCAGAGACATCTTCACTATCTATTTCTTCGCTATCAACTTTGCTATAGATACCATAACAGAGACAGATGCACAGTATCAAGAAAAGCAGTTCTGAGCGCTGCTGCTGCCAGACTATTGAGCCTCACAATGTACATAAAAAAAGTGTTACCCCTGAGGCAAATAAACATAGCAAACACAGTCCTCCAAGAAATACTACACAGTATCGGAAGTTTATGCTATATTTAAATCTTGTCCTCTCATTTTAATAAATAGGAAATATTGGTACTGCAACAGGAAATTACTCTTTCTGCTAATTCAAAACAGGCTGTTGATTTTCACAGTAGGACTGTTAAGAGCCCTCTTTGAGGTTGCCCTAATCCACAGAGCCTTGGAGAGGCAGGGCCTGTCTTTGGAGATAGAGGCCAAGCAGAGCAGATAGACACACTTCTCTTGCTGACATGGAGAAGTTTTCATTCCTTTATCTGAGAGGTGATGTCCTCTTTCAACTTAAGCACAGAGGCAAGAGTCCCTAGGGCTTTGCATAGTAAGGAACTATGGGATTTTACAAGTGGAGATCCTAGGGAAGAGTTATATATTGCCACCAGACACCACCTCCTAACAAGACAGACAAAGAAGACATGCTAACCTGTGCTCTGCAATTTACTGTTGAACACTTCCCAGATTAAAAAAGAAAGTTGCCACTTTATAAACATCTTTAAAATTTTCCTTTTTCCTGCATGCCAGGACATGAGACTAATCATTGTAATCCACTGTCTTAGAAAAAAGTTATCATGGTAGTTTTCATTTAACTTTATACATTTTAGCTCTGATCTTCAATTTCTTCCTTTTCCTTCTTCATTTCAGCTTTCTGAAACCATCTGCTTTCTGTTAAGACGAATTCTTAAAATCCTGCGAGATGCTCATATGAAGTGAGTAAGAGTTGGATTTTCTAAAAGAGGCAGAGATTTGCAATGTAAACAACTTATATGCAGCTTATATCTTCATTCAGGTTTATAGCAAGTGGGTGGATTCATTGCATAACTACACTTCAGAAGGGGTAAATAGGTGCTGAAATATGCATTTGCTTGTGTAGTGAACTAACTGCACTAACCCATACAAGCATGTATATTTTTGTGTTCATAACTGTGTTTCTCTACCTTCTGAAAATGTGATCTTATAAGAACGAATATTAAAGATTGCAAGAGCCCAAAAATTTCTTTCAGCAGTGCCTATAACTTCTGAGCTTTGCTGTCTCTAGTTAGTCTTCACCACTCGAGAGCGTAGATCCCCATTGAAAATATTTACAGTGTAGATAGCTAAGACCGGTCAAATTTATTAATTGCTTCATACATATTAAAAAATAACAATAATAATCAAACTGTGTCTGATTTGCATTCCTTAGGTATGTTATGTAGCAAACAGGCAAGCTGTAGCCCAGAAGCAGCCTAACTGAGGTTACACAAGAGTAGCATGTGCTGTTAACACACCTGCTGAGATGCTTTACTGGCAGGTTACTGCCACAGAGCTGTATGGAGCATCACACGGCCTCGTTAGCTCCTACTTGTTTAGCCAGTGCTTCTATCACAATATCACAGTATCACAGTATGTTAGAGATTGGAAGGGACCTCAAAAGATTATCTAGTCCAATCCCCCTGCCGGAGCAGGAACACCTAGATAAGGTTACACAGGAACGTGTCCAGGCGGGTGTTGAATTTCTCCAAAGAAGGAGATTCCACAACCTCCCTGGGCAGCCTGTTCCAGTGTTCCGTCACCCTCACTGAGAAGAAGTTTCTTCTCAGGTTTAAGTGGAACCTCTTGTGTTCCAGTTTGTACCCATTGCCCCTTGTCCTTTCATTGTTCGCCACTGAGAAGAGCCTGGCTCCATCCTCGTGACACTCCCCCTTTATATATTTATATACACTAATAAGGTCACCCCTCAATCTCCTCTTCTCCAAACTATAGAGACCCAGCTCCCTCAGTCTTTCCTCATAAGGGAGATGCTCCACTCCCTTAATCATCTTAGTTGTCCTGCGCTGGAGTCTCTCCAGCAGGTCCCTGTCCTTCAGGGATCCTTCTGATCCCACTGTGTTGTTTCTTCCTGATTGCAAATTAATTGAGATGGTCTGCAGGTTACAATACTAAGACAGTAAACTAAGAAATGTTCAGTTATGATAGCCAGCACCCATTATATGATCCAATGCATGGGAGATCCCCCTGCCACAAGACCAGACATGGTTCCATGACTCCAACTCCAGCTACACAGCCAAGCCCCATGCTGGTCCAGAACCCATTAACTCTTAACAGCACCTTTAAAGTCTCTGCCTGTCAGTTCCCTCATCAATAGGTTAGGGAAAATAATTCTCTCTAGCCCTAAATTACTGTAATGACAAGATCCTCAGGCAGGAGGTGAAAGGTGACTGTATAACATTATTAAGTACTGCTTTATTCTTACATTAAGTAGACATAGCATAGATCATTTTAGCCTTTAATCACATCCATGACTTTTGCTCTGACATACTGGCCTAATTCAGTCTCAAGTCAGTGACGAATATTTTTAGGCACCAGAACCCCCCACAGAAATCAATTTAGGTCTTTTGCTTTTAACTACAGCCAGCTACTTAGTTCTTCCTGAAAGAAGTGCATCCCATTTGCAACATGGTTTGTCCCTGCACATTATGGTCACCTTGGCTTAGAAAACAACAGCAATGCTACTCACAAGTTTTAGGCAAAGGACAAGTTCAGATCCACAGGGTTACACAGGATCCGTAGATTTGATCTTGGTTTGGAGAGCAAGGGTTACAAGAAGGATGTTGCATTTTCAAGATTTGAATTAGTTATTATCAAATACATACATGCAAAAATGTTATGTGCCCCATTTCATAAATGATGAGCACAAGCACAAGGGTTCTGGATCTTAACCCCATTTAATTCTGCATTAAACATACAAAACCTGAACAAAGATAGTGTCTCAGTCAGTAAAATGCCTGTGATGTGATGTACCTCTGGAGACATTCAAGAGGTTCAGACTTCAAGCACAAGGGAAAGCACTCCTTGCCTAACTAATCAGTCACCATAAAAACACTAAATCAGGTACACAGTTGAGTTGCAAAGAAAAAATTGGGGAGTTGGTGGTGGGGGTTGTCAATAAATCTGCCCTCTAATGAGGCTATTCTATTAAAAATAATTTGTAAGTATATTAACCTGTAAAAAAAACTGCTGACGAGTTCATGGGTTGAAAGAGGTTGTTATAGAGAACCATTAAACATGAAGAAGAGTACTCACAGAAGGAAAAGGTGGAAAGTATAAACTGGAAGTTAGGACTACATTTTTTCCATTACATCAGCAGCATACATACTGATATACAGACACTAATTTCTGGCAGCATTTACACTTTGTTCTCAGCTTTATAAATTTTACTTTGAACCCCTTTTTCCTTCTTCACATTGCACAAAAAAAAAACCAAACAAACCCTTTTTTTCTCTCACACAGACATTTTGTCATGTTTTTAATTATAAATACACATCCTAGCTCTTTGGGAACTTAATGGATGACTGGAGAATTAGTGGGACTGTAATATGAGAGGTCTGAGTCTAGCAATATGCAAAACAGATTTTTTAAACACACTTCTGAATGTTACTTTTCATTCAGGCCCAGTTAATTCGTTCATTCTATACACTAGATTATAACAACCAGACCAGATGCTATGTTTTAAACCATGTCTTGTATAACAGAGGTTTCTATCCTGGGATATTCAAGAACTCTTGTAAAGCATTTTTTTACCAAAAATAAACAGGTTGAAGCCTTAACTGATATTTGATGGGAGGTGAAGCAACTTAAGGACTGTAAATCTGAAAACAGTGAATACAGAATGAGAGTGCTGCAACACACACTTGAGTTTTAAGATGAATCTGAAAAACACTGACCCAGTAACACTGAACCTGATACTAAGGAGATTCTCAGGTAAAATACAAACACTGTAAGGAAACATATGAAGGAAGACAAGCAGGAAGAAAGAGTCCAGTGACACAGAGATAATCCTCAACTAGCACAATTTTTATATCCTAACTCAAAGTCGAGGCTTTTCTCCTTAATATTCCTCCCATGACAAAGACACGAACGAACAGAGAACTGGCAGGCAGCTAAAGACACCGTCTGTGCGCACACTTCTAGCATGTGAGTTGGTTGTTTACCACGTGTATCGCTAACACTATTGCAAAGACCACTTTTCCTGCAGCATTGTTCCTACAGTTTTTAATGTTTCTTTTCTATTTGCTTTGTAGCATCCTTATGATATTTTCCGAAGAAACACTCACAGTTTGCCCATAGCAGGCCTCTTGACCAATAGTCACTCTGCCAATGGAAAAAAAAAACCACTTCATTTTCTGTTTTTCTTTTTGTTTGGTGCAAACAGTTAGAAACAGGAAACAAGCTCAACATAAAGTGAGAAAAACCCAACGAAACCATATGATGGAAACCATCATACTTAATAGTCCTTTTTTTTTTTTCCTTTTCTTTTTTGTCGGCACACATGGTCTTTTCCCAAGTGTGTACAGATAGATGTATGCACCAAACATGAAAATTCTCTGACTGAACACTGTATTTCATCTTCTCCGCGAACGAAGAAGAGAGATGAAGAGGTGCCATTCTTCATGGCACGATTCCAACACCAGAGCAGCTATCAGCGATATATATTGAAAAGAAGAAGGTGAATCATTTCTTGCTATGAAAAGAACTGTTAGTTTGCCATGAATTCCTTTGTTAAAACAAAATTCATTTAGTTTCAACATTTTTTAACAAGCAAAATATTCTAAGCTGGTACTTTAGAATTTGCATAAAAGGAGACCTCTTGGACAGACTTCATCATTTCAAAATATACGCTTTACACCTAGGAAAATGTATCAAAGCCACAAATGCTTTGGTCAAGAAGTTTCACCCCTCTTGAATTGACTGATGATATCATATGTTCTAGGAATATTTTTATCATCTGGCATGTTGCTCGGCACCATATGGCACAGCACACTGACAAGAGAGAAAGGACTAGTTTTAAATATTATATATATATATAGGTAGATAAAAATAAATGTTACACTTCTATAGAAGTATAAAGACACTATTGCACATTTCTGTAATTCTTATTACAGTAGGGGCTCATTGTGGAAGGTATGCTTTTTGTCCTCACACTGAAATACAGAAGTAAAAACTACAGAAGTAAAGCGTAAAATAGTTTGATAAAAAGAAATGCAACCCTTCAAAGGGAGCTTGAACTGAATGCAACACTTATTTTCTCACTTAGTAATGCTTCTTTTTCCAAGACTTGTAATTATTGTAATAATGACATATTAACCCTTTCTCTTGGAATTACTTTCCTGCAGTTAATTCAGATAGACATATTTTACAGTCACTTATAATTTTTATATAGACTAATAGCTCCAGTTCTGTCAGTACTGGAGGGGATGAAGTCTGACAGTTTTTCCAAGAAAACTCTTTAAATGGAAGCTCATGTCTTTTGGCTTTAATATACATACATTATCTCTTCATTTTTCATTATTATTTGAGGTACAGTGACATTATGCTTTGTACAAAATACTGTATTGAATATTTACTTAGGTAGGGATCACATTTTTTTCTATTTGGCAAAGGAAATGTGAACTCTCTGGCTTTTTGTAGGTGAGGTCACTAACTGGGTAAGATGGAACATTTAACCCAGAAGCGTTCACCATTTTATTGAAAATCCTCTTTTCCTCTGCGAAGTCTTCCTGGTATATCTTGGTTCAAATTCAAATACAGAAAGATCTCATTTTATCTTCTGACGTGATTAACCTGGAATGTGAAAATGTGTCTAGAGAAACAGAAAGTTTAAACACATTCTGTACCAATACAAAAGGAACCAAATGTCCACTACCACCTCTTAGTTATCTTCTATTGTGATTTTTCCCTTCATAATTCACCATTTAATAACAGGATACTAAACTGAACACAAATCTTCTCAAGCCTTTGAGGACATCTTCTCTATTCTGTGTGCCTTCATCACACAAACGTTTGTCTATATTACGGCTTTTCCAAAGTACTTTTGGACAATCCAAGCCTTTAGGAAGACTCACCCCAATGACTGTTTATCTTCCTCCCAACCCCAAATCTTCCACCTTCTCCCAAGCCCATGCACAGAAGTCCACCCTACCTCCACAAGATGTTTCTGCATATGAGACAGCACTTTACAGCTTTCAAGTCTTTATTAACTTACCCATGTCCACAAAGAATTGAAGCTACCCCATCCCACAGATTGCACTGCACCCTCCTCCTGCTTGTCCTGTCACTGGCTTGCTCCCCATCATTCCACCTGCTCTCACTGTTCTTGGCAGGAAGAACTTTTAACAGTTCCAGACCTTGGAAACAGTCTTTCACTCTTTTCTCTCACTAAATATCTAGCTTGCCCGGGGAGGTTGTGAATGCTCCATCCCTGGCAATGTTCAAGGCCAGACTGGACGAGGCCTTGGGTGAGGTATCCCTGCCCATGGCAGGGAGGTTGGAACTTGATCTTAAGGTCCTTTCCAACCCTAACTATTCTATGATTCTATATTAAATGAAATTACTGAGTTTGCCTTATAATTGTCCATATTATAGTATGTCTAACATTAGCATAGTACAGTATGAAGACAGGAAGAAAAAAGAAACTTTTTAGTGATCTATTTTGAGTAATTTTACACTGTTACCTACTCCTCAGAGTTAAAAGTTCAAAAAATACTTGAAATAAATAGTTAAATTACATACATACATTAACACAGTATCAGTAGCAAAGGAGTCTTATTTGCAAGAACTACAGCTGTCCCCACTCCAGCCATTTAAGATCAGTGAGGCTGCAGAGCAGTGTAGACCACAGAAACTGCAGGGCTCAGAATAGGCTCTGGCAATCAGCAGAGCAGATGCTAATGTGTCTGAGAGCACCTGAAGGCTGTCCCTATGCTTGCTTCGTGACCTGATCACCCAGCCGGGTTCCAAAGCCTCAGAGCTATTTGTGCTAGGACACTGCTCAGAAGCACTGAGGGTGGAGGCTCATGGCTGTGTATGGTTTGCAGACCCCATGGCTCAACAAAGCTACCTTACTTCCCAGTTTCATGGTAGTTTCATAGCTACAGCTCTGTGCCTGAGTGGTTTGGGGTGAGAGGGTGATGAAGAAACTGTGTGTCGTTATCACAGCTCTTCACACACTTAAGGATGTACTTGTCTTCATGCACCTATCCAGTATGTGAAATAAAATCATTTTGACGTGAGGGGCTTCTCTTTGTTTGCCACGCAGGCAGTTTGAAAACACCATTAGAGTTTCCGTATCTTACCATCACTAGAGATACCCTGTTCAGACCATTAACTATGCAGACACACATAGATGAAATAAATCTTTGGGCTGGAAGCTGCTGTTGCAGTAATCAGTAATCATGTCCTGGATTACGTTCAATGTAGACAGTTCCAAAGTCAACAGCTTTAAAGAACACAGTTTCCAAATGCTACAGGAAACCCTAGCAATTGCTAACTGGGGAGGGCAAATTAGAAATCGAAAATGTGAACAAGAGTTAGAATACTTCAAGAGGACTTAGATTCTTATTAGCCAAAGGTTGGAAAACTATACAACTTGGGTCAGTAAAGAACTGAAAACAACTTTTACTAATAAAAACTAAAGACAGAAAGGGATATACTATGGATATAACACAACATATCCTGTCTTACCTTAAAGATTACACTTTCACCCTCTACTAATGGATGTTCTTTTTTTGTATTTAATAACTCTTTGTAGCAGCCTCTCTCAACCCCCAAGTCAATTAGTCTGTTACAAATGAGTAAGGGTAATTGGAGTGCTCACAGGAAAAATTCAAAATATGGTGATGTGGTTGGCAGGACTAAAGGTGAGAGATGAGAGAACAAGCATATTAGATACAGTGAAAATCATGAAAAGAAAGAAAACTGAACTCTGTGAGAAAGCATATTTGCTTGGAAACACGGGCAAGGATATTAGTAATCAGCCAGGTGCTGGGGTTTGAAATCCAGCTGTCAGACATATACAGGGTTTAATTCCAAAACCCCTCTTATGAAGACACCATCTCTAAAGAGGGCAGGGAATTACTTATTTGCAAAACCTCAGTTAAGGCTTAAATGAAAAAAAAATCGAGCCTTAGCAGGCCTTCATTTTAGAGAAGCACATAGCAACCACCACTGACAAGGAAACTGCAAACCCTGGTTTTGAACGTGGTAACTTAAAGACAAGGATGAGGAACAGAATGAACTGGCTACCAAGAAAGCCAGGGGATGGTGTGGAAGACACATGCTCTCCAAAGATACATTGACACGGCACTGGCAGGTGAAATATTAAAGCCTGCTTCAAGCAAAGGGTCAAAGTAGATACTCTCACAATCAAAGACATGACATACTTAAACAGATCATGCTCAGAACAAGCCCAAGAATAATGAGACTGCACAGAAACTTCATAACAACAGTAACTCGGAAAAACCAGCCCTCTAAATACCAATAATTCTCAGATTACTTTGCCCTGATTCCACCATTACTTTACCACAGAGACCACCATTCGTTAAGTTTTCCCTCACTGTGTTAAGGAGTCAGTTATGATGCTGAAGTTTAGGCACAGGTTCTAGCCACCATCCAGGGTCTGCATTAAAGGACACCAAACATTTTAATATACAGTGCAGTAACAACGTCAAATCTGACTCCCAAATAAAAGTCCCAAGCATACACTTACAGAGCAGTGGAAACAAAGCTGTTATCCATAAGACCATCTTAACTTTGGCATTTTAAGGAAGAATTTGGTACACAGCAAGTGCATCTCAGAAGGCTTAACAGGCTTGAAAATCTGGCCTCTTAAGGATTATCTTTTCTATAAGGGCCTCAATAAAATTAAAATAAGACTTCTTCACTAACTTCTTTTTCTTGAACACTTTCTGTAAATATTAACATCCAGAAGTAATATCCAGAAGAAAACCTCATCTTCACTTCTAGAATAGTCGTAAAACTACTGATATAATTTTACTATGAGAGTATAATTTCATTTATCTTTGATTTGGGGAACAAACAAGAGAAATTAGAGATGTGCGCATGTCTACAGGGGTATGATATAATAAGCATTGCAGAAACGTGGTGGGATGGCTCCTATGACTGGAATGTTGGAATGGAAGGTTACAGACTCTTTAGATAAGACAGGCCCAGCAGGCAGGGAGGGGGAGTTGCCTTTTATATTAGGGATAGGCAGGAGAGTATGGAACTCCATCTGGGGACAGGTGAGCAGTCGACAGAGAGTTTGTGGGTCAGGGTTAAAGGGAAAACAGCTATGGAAGACATTACTGTGGGGATCTGTTACAGACCGCTTGAATCAAGAGGAAGGTTCGGATGAAGCACTCTATAGACAGATAGGAAAAGCCTCACGCTCACAGGCCCTTGTCCTCATGGGGGAATTCAACCACCCTGACATCTGTTGGAATGACGGTATGGCCCAGCACAAGCAATCCAGGAGGTTCCTCTTTTGTGTGGAAAACAACTTCCTTCTGCAAGTAATAGAGGAGCTGAGAAGGAGAGGTGCCATGCTTGACCTCGTGCTCACCAACAGGGAAGGGCTTGTTGGAAATGTGATGCTCCAGGGCAGCCTTGGATGCAGTGATCACGAGATGGTTGAATTTGAGACCCTCAGGACAGTGAGAAGAGCATGCAGCAAGCTCACTGCCCTAGACTTCAAAAGAGCAGACTTTGGCCTCTTTAGGAACCTGCTTAGTAAGGTTCCATGGGATATAGCCCTAGAGGGCAGGGGGGCCCAAGACTCTTGGTTGATATTCAAGGATCACCTGCTACAAGCTCAGGAGTGTTGCATCCCAACTAGAGGGAAGTGCAGCAGGAGGGCCAGGAGACCTTCTTGGATGGATAAGGAGCTGCTGAGGAAAGTTCAAATGAAAAAGGAGGCTTACAAAAAGTGGAAGCAAGGACAGGTGACCTGGGAAGAGTACAGGGGTGTTGTCCGGGAAGCGAGGGACCAGGTTAGGAAAGCTAAGGCCCAGTTAGAATTAAACTTGGCTAGGGATGTTAAGGATAACAGGAAGGGATTCTACAGGTACAGAGCAAATAAAAACCAGACTAGGGATAAAGTAGGCTCCCTACAACAAGGGGCTTGGTGACAGCCAGCATGGCTTCACTAAGGGGGAATCCTGACTGACCAATTTGGTGGCGTTCTATGATGGGGCTATGGAACTGATGGACAGAAGTAGAGCAGTTGATGTCATCTACCTGGACTTGTGTAAAGCGTTACACTGTCCCACACGACATCCTTGTCTCTAAATTGGAGAGACATCAATTTGATGAATGGACCACTTGGTGAATAAAGAACTGGCTGGATGGCCGCACACAAAGAGTTGTGGTCAATGGCTCAGTGTCCGGCTGGAGACCAGTAACGAGTGGTGTCCCTCAGGGATCGGTGTTGTGACCGGTCTTGTTTAACATCTTCGTCGCTGACATAGACAGTGGGATTGAATGTGCCATCGGGAAGTTTGCTGATGACACCAAGCTGTGTGGTTCGGTTGATATGCTGGAGGGAAGGAATGCCATCCAGAGAGACCTTGACACGCTTGTGAGGTGGGCTGATGCCAACCTCATGAAGTTTAACCATGCCAAGTGCAAGGTCCTACGCCTGGGTCGGAGCAATCCCAGACACAGCTACAGGTAGGGTGGAGAAGAGATTCAGAGCAGCCCTGCAGAGAAGAACATGGGGGTGATGGTCGATGAGAAAATGAACATGAGCTGGCAGTGTGCGCTTGCAGCCCAGAAAGCCAACCATATCCTGGGCTGCATCAAAAGAAGTGTGACCAGCAGGTCGAAGGAGGTGATCCTGCCCCTTTACTCTGCTCTTGTGAGAGCTCACTTGGAGTATTGTGTGCAGTTCTGGTGTCCTCAACATAAAAAAGACATGGAACTGTTGGAACAAGTCCAGAGGAGGGCCACGAGAATGATCAGGGGACTGGAGCACCTCCCGTATGAAGATAGGCTGAGAAAGTTGGGGCTGTTCAGCCTGGAGAAGAGAAGGCTGCATGGAGACCTCATAGCAGCCTTCCAGTATCTGAAGGGGGCCTATAGGGATGCTGGGGAGGGATTCTTCATTAGGGACTGTAGTGATAGGACAAGGGGTAATGGATTAAAACTTAAACAGGGGAAGTTTAGATTGGATATAAGGAGGAAATTCTTTCCTGTTAGGGTGGTGAGGCACTGGAATAGATTGCCCAGGGAGGTTGTGAATGCTCCATCCCTGGCAGTATTCAAGACCAGCCTGGATGAGGCCTTGGGTGATACCGTTTAGTGTGAGGTGTCCTGCCATGGGGGTTGGAACTGGATGATCTTAAGGTCCTTTCCAACCCTAACTATTCTATGATTCTATGATTTTTAAACCTTGGGAAGACCTCAGTCTAGACAGAGCTTATAAAACCAGCTAATGCACGAGAAGCCTGTTCCCTAATTCTTATAATTTACCTTAGCACATAGTTAAGTAGTGCTGGTGTGAAAACACGTAGTGTGCAAGCACCTAAGTATTCTATCTAAATCTAAAGCAGTGGAGGAAGGCTAATGAATTGAAGAGTTATAAAAAAAAACAAGTGAGATTACTCAATTCAGTGTTATGAGTGCTCAAACTTCAGCCTTGTTTCAGACCAGGACCTTCTGCGGATCTGATATAGCCAAATGTCAGTAATATCCAGGTTGAACGGGAAGAACTGAGTCTGTTAGAGAACAAAAGTCATGAGAGAGAAAGAGAGAGCAGGTGAAAGAGATCCATCAACTCCCAGCAGTAACCAGTGATGCAGACAGTCAAGATGATGCAGATAGTCAAGATTTCAATGACAATGGCAGGGTTCCTTGGATTAATATCACCGAAACCTCATTTTGATTGATAACAGGAACACCATCAGGCTCAAGAAATTTTATTTATAAAAGCCATGCAAAAAATTACATGAAAAACAGGATAAAACTGTTCAGTGGATTTAAGCAGTTGTTCAAGGAGTGGTAAACGTAGCTGTTCGCCAAAATGAAGGACGGATGCATGGTAGCTAAAGCTCTGTGAAATACTCTGCAAATCTATGGGTATATATTAGCAACAGAATAAAACACTCCCTCAACTTCTGACAAAACTGAAAACATGGAAACAAAGATGTTAGTTAAACAACCCCCTTCTGGAAGAATGCTAATTAACTTTTATAGGTTACATTTTCTTGATATACCGAAATCAAGATGACACAGCCATTTGTTTTCCCTGGCAAAGTCATGCACATCACTGATTATTCAGGTTTTGAAAACTGTGTATAATACATACTACCACCTACACAACAGCACAATGCTGACATTTCAGCACAGAACATGTTGAAGCAGTATTTCTGTACTGGAAAAAAGAACAACAAAGACATTTCCTAGAAGGTATCCATCGAATAGAAGAGAATAATGTATAAAACATGGGCCTTTTCTTAAGAGCCTGAGGTTACAGATGCCTTTTACACCACATCATGTTCCCAGCATAACAAAGCTGGCAGAAGCACCAGGTTGAAAAATGGAAAAGCAATTTTGTTTTGATTTTGTGGAGCAAAAAAGACTTATCAACTTCTTGAAGTAATTTTTTTGAAGCAGAGTACATTTAGGGGAATTACAAACAAGTTGCCTAAATGTCTTTGTTCTATATTCTTTCCTATTTTCAAACTGTATTAATTACTGTAGTCACCACTGTTAATAAGCCAAGATAAAATGACTGTATTTTTAATACTACATTGGCCATCGACTGCATCTTCTGTTACTCCTGCGTATGAGAGAGCCTTTACTTTTCATCCACAAGAAAATCCAAGTGGACCTACACAATTGTACATGAGTTCCACCCAGGTAAGTTCCTGATCACTCAGAAAAAATGGGCAGAGAGTCCTTTTAGAATAGGATGCTCCCTGCTAAGCAAGGGAGGCACTCCCTGCTCTGCAGGAGCCAGATATACTGGGCATCATCTGAATAAATCCCTGCTGTAAATTGGGTAACGAGTAAATTCAGCAAGGTCCACTGGTCCAAAAATGGTGCAAAGGACATAAAACCAGGCTGGACCCTTATGGCACTGGCACTAGCACTAGAGTGAGGAACTAGCTATGGTTTCTAAGGAGTTGTATGCCAGGTGCTCTCACATATGAAGCAAAGAAACACAGTAGATCACACAGACAAGGAATCCAAAGTGTGAACTAACTCCTCACTGAACTCTTGACTAATCAGGTTGTAAAAAGAGTTTCAAGTTTCTGACAACACTGTATGTGCAATAATAAACTGAATTTCACCATAACTTTAGTGGTGAACATTCAGCATTTTTATTTCACTGAGGTCTTGTTGAAATAACAGCAATTTGAGCCCCAATGTGGCTCCATCCCCGCAGGCACACAGTGAAGATGACCTACTTGTACCACGCAGTAGCACACCCAACCACAGACTGCGTGATTTAAAGACATGAATTAGGGATCATCAATGCAGCACACATACAGCAAGCTTCCAGCACTGCCATAGCTGCAGCAGCACAAAGACTGGTTAACGGTTTGGTTCTCCTAACAATTTTTTTGCAATTTTTTTTTTTTTTTTAAGAAAATAATGAAAGGGAAAGGGAAAAAACAGAAGCTCAGATGATCATACACGAACTCAGAAAACACATTCATTTCAACACATCAGTAAGGAGTTGGGCTTTGCTTCCAGTTTCACACAAAGATCTCCAAGTGCCTGAATTGATGATAAATGGTAATGGATACTAAAAAAAGGGCAACCAATATAAACCAGTTTTAAGGAAGAAAAAAAGAGGTATCTTTTTCTTTTACAACTTACTGATTGTCATAAAGCTATAGACTGACAAGACCTATGTACTGATATTATTTAAAAGATATGTATCATGAAACATTTATCAATTTAACTAAGTTTAATTTTTGACACCAAACAGTACAGCTAAATTAATGTAAAGCTTACACCAAAACGAGCACCTAAAATAGCATCTACAAGAGTTAAACCGGAGTTAAAGGAAAATTACTTATTTACAAGCATACATTATGTATCAGTTGTGGTTAATTAGTATGCTAAGATTGCAGGAATGCTTAAATGTAGTAGTAATCAAAGGATGGTTGGGGTTTTCAGTCTACCATTCTCCTATTATGAGCTCTCTCTATTTCCAGAAGATTTACCACCTATTATACCCCAGTTAAACTCCCTACCCTACACCTTTTCCATTGTACACCCAGAAGTTACCTTCTCAGTTGCTTACAGTTCTTGTTTTATTTCTTTCTTTTTTTCCTTTTTCTTTTTTTTTTTTTTTTTTTTTTTGGTACTAGAAGGAACTATCTTGTCCTAAAGTGATCAGAAGAAATTCCCAAAAATTCACTGATAACAAACTGTGGCCAGCTCTGTGCAGCTGAAGGCTACCAAAGGACCTACTCATGAGACAAACTCAGGATGGATTTTCTTAAAGAAGTACCATCTCAGTTTCCAGATGACCCAAGCAAACAAAAAAATACTACAATGACATAAAATCTTTGTGGCTCAAAAGCCACTTTGCCACTCTTAGCAACTATGTGATTAGTTTTGTCATGTGACTACAGAAAATTCACATCTGATGTGGTCCACAGCTGGAACACAGAAGTCTCTGCTTTCAAATGAAAAAAGGCTCTAAAGGCTTCAGCCTTCTTCTTCAGAAGAGCATTTCTGTTCTAAGTCAACAGAATTACACCTCCCCATCTTTTTTAATGAAAGGAGAGTAAGCCTCAGACTGTTTTTTAGAAAGCTAGTATCCCACTGGGAAACACCAGATTGGACTCATCAGCAGATGTGGTTAAGCACAAGCATGTCAGTTTGTGGACAGAAAAATAAAGGGTGGATTTAGCAGAGGACAGTGAGTTTGCCAACGGTGGCTAGCCGCAGGCAGCTGCTAGCCTTATAGACCCAGAAAGGAGTTTTGAGAGACAAATCACAGCTTCAGAGAGCTAGAAATGAGAAAAAAAATGCTGACTCATGATCAGGGCCATGTGGCCAGCATGCAATCCATACAATTCAAATATATGCAATATTGCATATACAATGAAACCTAGAATCAACCCTAGCCTTTTAAGATGTCAACTAGCATGAGTATGCAGATGGAAGTGAAAGTTCTATCTTTAAGTAACCTGTTACCAACAAGAAGTGGTCTCATCCTCTGCAAACTTCTAGGCAATTTAAATTAAATTCCAAACATTGAATTGTAAACTCTTCAAGAATCAATGAGTCAAGACATTTTAGCTGTATGAAAATTGAGCTTTGAAATTCTGTTCAAAGCATAAAATTAGTGTCACATTCTTTCCCCCGGGAATTAGTAGAACTAAGGCAAGGAAATGCTACTGCATATTCTGTATCATACCATCAAATGAGAAATTCACATTTGCCTCAGCAAGAAAGTGCTGATCTGCCAAAAAACTTGAGCTTTTGCTCCACTTAGAAGCTCAAATCCCACTAAAATAGGAAACTATTCAATGGCTTAAAAGGAAGGCATTGCTTCATCAATTCACTGAATCAGAACATTACACTCATTAACCCCAACTAAGCAAGTAGTATTCTTAACATGGTAGTTAGCATGTAGAGATAGTGAACCATTGAAGGCAAAGTCCAGCGGAAGCAAAGATTTGTGTCAGGCTGCATGTCTTTAGCATCAAGATTTCCAAACCTGCCCATATGGCCTGGTCTGCCCTACTTGACAGTAAACACTATGTGAGCAAACGCACGTCGAACAGACACACTAAGCTGGTTCCTCAACCAGAAAGAGCTGCTACAGAAATCTCTTCTGCCCCTCAAGATACTGCTGCCAGAGGGCTTCTGCAGGCACAGCTACACTGGGGTGAGAATAGAGACAAATTCCAGCCCCGTCTAATGCGGCCATGTAGGCAAAACTTTGTTGGTGTTCAAAATGTCCCTGAGAAATTCAGTGACTGTGACTCTCCCCAGAGCACCCTCAAGTACTGTGTATTTTCATCCTGCAACGTAAAAATTCAAACCTCCCTGTGTAATAAAATCCAAAGCTATTTCTTGGTAGAAGCAGGATCACAAACCAGACCTCTGTCCCCTTTTCAAAGATGCACAGCAGCAAGATTTGCTATGGTTTTGAACAGTTTTTCTTACTGCAGAATTATTTCAGTTGCTACCGATGTGTTATAAACCACAAAAATGCTAAATCTACATGCACCACTTACGGAAAGGATTATTTTGTTTGGCTATATGATAACGCTGCAGCCACTACAGAAGCTCTATGCTGTGAGCAAATATCTAAAGTAAAATCCCGGGCTTGCTGAAATGAGTGGAAACCCTCAAATGTATAAAGTAAGGCCAAAAAGTCATGTCGAACACTGCAATAATACAAAGTCTGATAAGGGTCTGTTATCATTCGTTAACTGCTTTATCCTAAGATTAGGAGAATTAGAGCCTAAAGAGTAAAAACACCAGCTGTAGTAGATATTTTATAGGGAGGAAGATAAGCACAGTAAATAACAAAAGAGACTTGAGATAAAAGAAAATGCTAGACTGAATGCCAGAAAAACTGCCAGAAAAATCAAGGAAGATTTAAATGCACTAATTTTTTACTCTGTCTAAAACTGTTGAAAATCAGTTTGATCAGCCAGTCAAGAAGATTACGCTGGTGTCAGGGCAATGACAGGATTATATAAATGAAGAGAATAGTGACGGCTCTAATCCCTTCTCTGGGTGAAGGAAGGAGGCCTGAAGAAGTGTTGCAAGAAAAGGCAAGGAGCTTTCAGGCTACTCTTGACCAAGTTGAAGATAAAAAGGGACTACAGCATAGCTCGAGGGCAAAGTTTCAAGCTAGACAAAAAGAAAACAACAAAACAACCCCAAATATACCTTGATTTAACATAAACCAAGTAAAATTCATAGACAGCAATAATTACAAATCCAGTGGTTCAGTAAACTCCATTAGGATTCATCATAAATTTTCTTCAAAGACCAGAGCACAGGGACTCATAGATGCTGTTCACTCCTAGGTATGCTTGACTAATAGCTGCCATCTCATTCTCGGTCTTTGAAATACATTCAATCATCTTTTTTTAGGACATTCACAAAACCTAATACTGTCCTCAAGCTGAAAATAACAGTACAGTCCTGGGTAGATGGATGCTTATGTTGCTGATCAGTATACTGAACAAGACTTGGGGAGAAGATGGGTGCAAATGGATAACTGGGAGAGCATAAACCTTTGGGAAGGCTAAAGTGTTGAAGTCCCTGCCCCTTTGATCTGCAGAAGCAGCAGGCTCCCAGCATGAGCTGGGCTGTAAGGAAGTGATGATACAAGGATGAAATGGGATGGGGACAGATCAGCCACAACCACAGGACAGTGCAAGAGGCAGGATGAAATTTCTCTTCCTGCTACATGTTGACCACTCTAATTCACCCTGTCATCCTCCCTACTGCTGACTGGAGATGCACTCCACCACAACCTGCTTTTGTGTTTCATCCCATCAACTGAGAAATAAATCCCATCCAAGGAGACCAGAGGGGAAATAGAGGGCAATTAGAGACACTGGGCGTTAAGAAGTCACTCACATCTGCTGACAGCTATGTTGAGAAACCAGGCGGAATTGCCAGGTGACTTGCCAACAAAAAGCGATTCATTTTTTTATTGTCATTTTATCTATGGAAAATCCCCTTACAGGTTCCAATGTGATAAAAGCAATTAGCAAAACCCACTCAAATGAAACAAAGAAGGGTCTCATTAGCCTAGCTTACTCCCTGAGCAGAGCAATGGGAATTCAAGAGGACAGTTCCTACACAGCACAGTGAATTCTGTGAACAGCAAAAAAGCAAACTGAGAAATCAGAAAAAAAAAAAAACACTCTAATACCTAGCAGAAAAAAGGGATCATACAAAATATAAATCCAGCTGAAAGAGAAAAAAATGATAAATACAGACTTCATCCTTTATTGACATAAACCTAGCATTACCCACCAGCCAAACTCTGCAGTCAGGTTATAATTATTATCAGCAGAACTGCAGTAAGGTCCAAGGACCTTATTTATATTACAGAATCCAAATGTGCTGGTTGCTTTCCATATACAGAGCAGAGAAATTTAGCAGGCAAAATCATACTTATTGAAGCTCTTTGACCAGCCCAACACTGGCAAATAAGATACCCATGTTCTGCACTAGCTTCCAGTAAAATTTGTTCTTTTGAAGACAATTAAGTGACCTGTCCCTTCCACAATCTTAAGAGAAATTAACTGACTGCCATGAGCAGGAAACACTTTCCAGTAACTTGCTGCCTTTAAGGAGATAAATTGGTATTTCTCACAAAAAGTAAAAAGAAGCATCTGATACAGCAGAGCTGAATCTATAGCTATACCTGATAAGCGCGCCTGGGACTAAATAGGATACCAGAGGTACAAATGGTCATAGGTGGTAACAGCAGGGATTTTGTCACCCAGAGGCTTGGGTCCTGCCCACTGAGAATATCTATGGGGTGTGGCAATGTCCTGCACGTGCAGGTGTCCTAGGGCAGCCTTCATTTTGGAAGCCACCATCATCATAGACACATGGGGACTTCCATCTCCTTGCCATCTCCAACAGTGCAGTCTTTCATCGAAAACTGAGCCCAGTGTGACATCTTCACGCTCAGTGACTGAGGAATCAAAACCATGTCTCTATTGGACATTTCTAACACCATCAATTGCCTACAAAGTTACAACTATAAGCATACTGATTTGTTGGGGTTTTTTTCTCATGTTCTGATGACACAAATCATCTGACATTCCAAATCAGCACATTGTATTTGTGCTGAAAAATCTTCTTGGGCTTTCATTTTTATGAAATGAACCTTATCACTACAGTTTAAGTTGCTTTATCTCTCACATTTCTATTTTATATAGTGCATTTTTGTCTCTGGAACTGTTAAAACACAATTTGAAGGCATGAGCTTACACATATGCCTGGCTCCTAAACAACAGTCTCAGAGGTATTATTAATAAGCATATACACTGAAATAACGTGCAAAACAAATCAAACAAGATTTTTTTTTTCATATCTAAGCAAAAAAATGAAGCATTTGTTCATCTGGTCCCATCTGAATTAGCTCTGTTTTTTATAGTGTTAGTTAAAACCTGGCTGCTCTTCTTCTGTCCCAAAACAAGCGAGCAAGCATGCAATGTAAAGACTACAGAGTAGCATCAGGCACTACACTTACATTGGTCCACCCAAATGATCCTGGAGTGGGGAGAAAGGATAGATGGCAAGTTGCTTCAGTCCCTACTAACTTGCCATTGAGACACAAATAAAGACATGTCAGATGAGCTTGTCAGCACCTTTAAGCAGGTTTTTTTTTGGTTGGGTTTTTTTTTTTTTTCAGCAGGATTCAATACTTGGAACAGGAGATGGCCTTCTTTGTTAGTTTTGGATGCCATCTTAGGCTATCTTTCATCACTTCTAATTAAATCTTGTCAGTGTTTAAAAGGACATATGCATCCACTAATGAGACTGAATTCACCCCCTTTCTCAAAGCAAAGACAGAATGGTAAGAACAACCTACAGGATAAGCATTGGACTACTCATCACTCAAAGGAAATAATAAACCAAGGGCAGAAAATCTTTCTGCATTTCAAGAAGGATTGTGTTCAAGCAGAATTTAACGTAGCTGATGCAGGAGACACTGCAATGGCCTGAACTATACAGGATTCAAGACTGGATGGGTCACAACAACTGTGCTATATGGGACATCTGTCCTGAGGGCAAAACAGTAGGTATGTCCTACTTCTGCAAATGAGATTGTGAAGCCAGGAAGCCTGAACTTTCTTCTGAGCCCAGCAGATCTCAACATTGTCTATTTTAGCTTCTTACCACTGCAGAGCCAATAGGAGTTGCATGCACAGTTTTATTTTAAAGTCTTCATAACAACGGGAGTTTAAGGCTCTAAATTTATTATAGCTGATATGGTTCTATCTGAGGAAGTCCACAGGTTATGAAAAAAAAAATCCCTTCACTCCTAATGTGGTATTATCAGATAGGATCTAGCAGCATTCTCACTACACAGGATGCAAGAAACTAAACGGCTTACAGGGAAAAAAAAACATAACTCTGACTCATTCACATATGCAAAATTTCTTTGAAGTTTAATTATAATTTTTGTATCTTAAAGCAGCAATGCCAGAAATTCAGCTGTCTGTTCAACCACAAACCAGACATTGCGCAAGCAGCTGTTTCCCAAGCCACTGCATGCTGACATACACGGGAAACCTCTCCAGTCCTGCTGTGATCAATTCTGTGTTGCTCCTTAGCAGCGACAGATAATTTAACCTGGCTTTAAAGGATACTACGTGCAAGCCTCTAGGAGACAAACTTCGAATTTCCCTCATTTGGTACTCAGAAGGAGCCCAGGCTCTGAACCTGGCTTGCTGCACTTGTTCCAGGGCCTGGAAATGAATCTCCATCAGTCATGCATGCTCTGATGACAACTATTACTGAAAAGCCCAAACAGTTTGGTGTACTGTCATGCCCTGTAAGCTTAATTTCATCATCAGACACACACATCTAATTCCTACTGCTGTTGAATTAGAATCTTTCAGGCATGTATTAGGGTTAAAAGAAGCAGCACATATAAGCCTGCTGTCTGAATACTTTCATTTTTCCTCCCTGTTTGCCCCAATATCAATTCTGTGCTTTCATCACATTTTACAATTGGTTCTTGGATGACTCCTGAATTGAGAGACATTTTCACTTCTTGTACAGATACACAGCTGCTGCTTTTAAATGGGAATCACACAAAAACATTGCAGTGCGGGCTCTGGCAATATGCCTTGCCCTCAGCTGTAGGGCTTGGGAATTTGCTATTTAAGCAAAACGGTTATTGTGCTGAAAAATAATCCAGACATCTGAAAATCTTTTAAAAAACTGAAAAAACTCCCATCCAATAGAAGAACAGAAGTTTTTGAAAGGAAGAAGGAAGAAACGCCTACTCCACTGGAAACGTTTTACAAATGCAGTAATGACCGAAACAAAAAATCTTCCAAGAAGGCTTCTTCTTTCTTAATGAAGTCTGAGATGAGTAAGTATCACAGAGCGATTCCTGAACAACTGAAGGAAAGAATTATACCTTGTCATCAATCCACTGTTTGAGCTATTTTCGGAGAAAATTCCCAAATGTGACTCCCAAAGCTTATCATGATGAAAAACCAGCTGGACAGAATTAGAATGGCTATGATCTAGCATACACCAGAAGCTCTGAAGTGGAGCTACTGTAACCTAAAAAAACCATGCCAGCACTAAAGAGGAAAACATGGAGCAGTGTTTCCCAGCTGGGAAAGCGATGACCAAACTCTACTGTAGAGCAGTTGCGCAGACCAGCAATGGAAGTCGTTCAAATTTTCTCCAAGCAGATATCAACAACTGTCCTTCTTTCAGCATCCTACTTTTGTTAACCAGATTAAATGAGGATGTCTGAAAATACTTTGATTTTCCTTGTGGTCCTATTAGAAAGTTGGAGACCATCTCCCTGAAGCCTTCAAAGACTACAGTATTACACTGTGACAAAGGGGTAAATCCATGCATACAAAAGGAAAAAAAAGAGTCCAAAAAGACTGAAATATTGGCTTCTCAGGAACCCCATTTTAATCACCAATTTTCCATTAATTCTGTCTAAGGTGCTTCAGCAGCAGTAGTTTGTCTTCTTAAGGAATATACAGGTTTCTTCGTTTTGTTTTTTTTTTAAGTAATTACTGCCAGAGCTAATAATTGGAAAACTTCTGCCTTCCCACACACTGTTGAAATGAGACCATTATTTTTTTCTAAATACTGCATCACTTTAAAAAGTAATAAAAATCTGGCAATTTTCCAATTTTTCTCAACATATCGTTCAAAAATTTCACTGTTTTTTCCTATGTTTTTAGGCAAGGCAAGTGACATAATAATTTGTAATGACTACTCAGGGAAAATCTGGGCAAGGGCCTTCTGAGAAGCAAGAAACTGGGGTAAGGAAAGAGCAGACCGCTTTGCTAGGGAGCCACAAGAAACCAGATAAGCACCCACACTCAGCAGTACTACATTCTGCCTTAGCCATCAGTAGCAGATCAACTCCCATGGATGCAGAGTGAAGTTGTCAGCAAGTAACACGAGTAGCTTGTGACAAACATGCACAGGCTCTCTGGATGCCATGGATGCCAGGAAGGAGATGCTTCTTCAACTTCTGGCTATGGACATAAGCCTGCAACATGCAGTGTTTCAGTCTGGGTTTTCACTGCAGCATAAGATGGGGTCAGCTGTGTGACAGACAGGACACTCCTCTAACATCCCATTTTAGCTTCATTTTGCTTATCTGTTCTTCTTTCACATGCCTCCCCAGGGCTTGAGCAAGCCACCCCTTCAGGACACCATGCAACACTTTCCCAAATCAACAGGCACATGCTTGTTGCATTCAGCTAGAATCCCCTACCACCAGGCCTACAGTATGAGAGCACGCTACTTTTTAAAGAACATTAGAATATTGCTTAGGAAACTACAAGATTAAATCACGAGAAGCACAATCATAGCATTTTTCTGCTGATTTGAATTACGAATAGAAAGTACGAGCAGTTAAGAGGAAACAAGATATGTTCTATATGAGAGCCAAGATTTTTTTGCCTGACATGTGCCAAACAAGGAGAAGAAACAGAAGAATCTGGCACCATTAAAAACAGTTTGTGGAGAAAGGAACTGAATATCTACAGCCAAGCTCCATGTGGTTTGTAAAGAGGAAACTTTTGTTTTATGGGACTCTCAGTCAGCCAAAATTCACCCAGACGGCGTGCAAATGGATATTAGCCTAAAACACTAAACGCATCTTGTAGAAGGATCAGTAAATGGTTGGGAAAGAAAAGGAACACCACTGAAGTTTTAAATCCGAAGTAAAAATCTGCCTCGTGGTTGAAAAAGTTAGTTTACCAGACAGCTATAATGTCATATATGGTAAGTGTGTTGGAAAGGAAAGGCAGCAAGCTAAAGCACAAAACTAGAAGTCAGGAAAATGAGTTCCAACCCTGGCTCCACTACCAAGTAGCTCTATAAAATTTGGATAAAAGAGAATAAGACTGCCAACTTAGCTGTGAGATTTTCCTTAACTTCATATAGTGTATTAACATTGCACTTATGCTGTTTCTTTTAGCTTCTACATTTCCCCCAGTCCCTGGCATTACGATGTACTAAGCAAAATAAGTGACTAGATGGAGTACAAAGAACAATTATATTACTTTACCAAAACAAGCCCTGCCCAACTTCTTAATCAAAATACTTGACTGAAAAAAAAAACCCAACTCAAAACAAAAAAAAAAAAAAAACCAAACAATTTTATATGGGACTGTAATTCCGATAAGCGAGTTAAATACTAAAGCGTCTGACATGACCCAACAGCTTAGCTGAATATTGTGAGAAAATGTGGCATTTCTGGCTTGAAACACTAACTAGGACTTGTACTTCAGCATGCAGGACAAAGGGAATGGCCAAGCAACAGTTCCTTAGCACATGTTGAGTAGTTATATACCAGGGGAGAATATTTTTCAGCTTCTCTGATAACTGCATATGATGTGAAGCATTCAGCTGTGCTATCGGTACATAAAGACGAGGTCACACTGACCTCCAGTTTACAGGGGAGGAATTGAGGCAGAGTCCACAAGCAAGACTACAAGTTCAGTCACTCCTTGCTGGGGAGTCAGAGGCCCAGGTAGGTTCATGGGCTGGGACTCCAGTTTGTCCTGCAGCTGCCTGGCAATGTACTTCTCTAGTTACATCACCAACAATTAAAACACATCAGGTGGCAAATTTCACTATTATGCCTAAAGGAAGAGTAGTTAATATCTCCTGTAAGAGGACAATAGGATTAAGAATTTCCCCATTTGTGTCTTCCTTTACACCAGCCTTTATATGTAATGTTTCAGCTAAAATTTGCCAATGAGCGTGTTTTCCTCCTCTAAGGAGAGTAGTAAGCATAAATCTCATTTTTGAAGCACCCTGCATTTACCTGGGTTTTCCTCATTCATACTTTTAGGACTATCAACTCAGAGGACGAGCAGAAGGGTTAATCGTTCAGTACTTCCTGTAACCTATGTGCATTTGTGTACAATACTCTAGATGGATGGTCCATGCTTCGTGTTACACTGGAATAATAAAAACAGCAGAAGGCTGTTAATTCTTGCACCTTAATTTTATTTCTTCCAAATAATGAACAGAAGAAATGAAAACTTAGCACTTCTAAGGAAAAAGAAATAAAAATAAAAAATTATAGGCATTTTCCACAAAAACACTGAAAGGAAAAAACCACTGTAAAAGTAAAAACCATTGTTTTTTATTGAGAAACCTGAAGCTAGCAGTTCTTATTGCCACTAAAAATATCTGCACCACACACACATATGCATTTACCAGGATGGCATCTACTGATGGGTTCTGGATGCTAATCAAGACCAGACTAGGCACAAACTAAAGCTGAACAACCCCTGACAAAGTAGGTCAAGAAAACTGGGAGGGAAGGGAAACTGTTGCTAGGTGGCAGTGTACCTTAAGCAAAGAATACTGTAAATCATAGATTATTGGAAAAGTTAATTATCTGCTAACAAAGGCGTCATATTCAAAGCCTTGGTAGGAAGAGAACC
Organism: Neopsephotus bourkii; assembly: GCF_033783945.1. Lineage (NCBI taxonomy): Eukaryota > Metazoa > Chordata > Aves > Psittaciformes > Psittacidae > Neopsephotus > Neopsephotus bourkii. The sequence goes on from NW_026902293.1 coordinate 5,495,243, forward strand.
CAAGGTGTACATGATATCCAGACTACATATCAGAAGGATGAGAAGCTGCAGTGAATAAAAGAAATGAAAAAGGAAAAAACCATCTTGGGACTCTCAACATAATGGCTCTCTAGCTCTGTTAGTGCCATAAGAAAACCAAAAGCCGGTGAACTGAGTCTTGTACATCTTGAGAAGGCTACAGGTTTGCTTGTTTTCTTCGACTTCCACTAAGCACTTACCAGAAGCAGCAATCAGAGAAATAACCTTCCGCCACATCTTGGCAGAGCAGTGAAAAGTTGACAGAAAACCCAAGTGTGATGGTGAGAAAGAAAGGGTTTTTAAGGCTAGTTAAGAAATAGAACTGTTACTTTTCTGCTTTAAACAGTTCCAGTCTTCAGCCCTAATCTTTTCAGAGTAGAAGAAGAGTGGACAATTACATAAACAAAAGGAGGTCATGAAAACGCATGTGCTCCCCAGAACTCCAACCAAAAGGATGGAGAAAAAGGCCTTTGTAGAAAGACAAGGTAAGAAGGGAAAGGATAGATTTTTCTGGTATCCTTCTCTCTGTCCTTCCTGATGTTCCCTCCAACTGAAAACTACCTTAACATATTGCCTAAATTAGCAAAAGTGGTAAAAAAGACAGGCTGATGACATCTTGTGAACTACAATTCACTTGGTAAGAGAGCTGTTAGCAAGCTCACAGCTTGTCACAGAGAAGGATAAGATGTTCTTGAAGGCAAAGACAAAATCTATATTCTTTTCAACAATATCTGTCTAGGTTCAAGAGAGCAATTTTTTTGGAAAAGCATCTTAAATGAATGAGATTGTATAGATTGGAGGTATTTTAGGGGATAGAATAAAAGAGAAAAACGAAAGATACTTTGCTTCAACAAGGCTTTAAATCCGAAACTTAGGCCATAGCAAAATCCTTTCTCAGAAATGTATCAAATTCTTTGTATGTTAATTTTAATCTACAATTATACTGTTTACGTTTTTTATATACTATGTTCTGATGCATTAGAAACAGGTCAGAAATAATATATTAGAACATATTTGCTCTGTCTAACCTAGCACACATACTGCTGTACAGTAAAACCCACATAGGTTACATGTGCCGTACAGCAACTGTATCATTCCATGCAAGCAATCCTGACTGTGAAGCCCATTCCTGATAATTAATACCAACCCCACCAATCTGTGGAGTTCCAGAGGCAATAATTTTTATAAACTCCTTCACTGGTGTTGCTCTTGTAGGATGTGTTTTAACTTTCCAAGCAGAGATAGATCTACAATGAGTATTTCTAGGTTGGGTCTGTATCTTTTTTGTCTGATGAACTTTGGGATGCAAACCTCAGGACAGCAGGATCCAATTTCAAGGGATAAATATGGATACAACAATCTTTGTTTCACTTCTCTCCACCCTCCCCTTCTCCAAAGCCAGTGGTTTTAATTGAAGCCTGACCCTCCTCCTCTTCCTGGTAATTTGCAATGTTTGCCCCACAGGGAGGGAAGCAGAGAGCATCCCAGCCTCATTCCCAAACTGTTGGTTACAATTTGTGATCATTTTCAGTCATAGACATGCAATAGACACTAGCACTCAAAAATAAGCATCAGTTTGAGCAACAAAAAGTGGAATAGTACTACACCTACAGAAGTAACTAGGAACCAACCCCTGCTGATTTTGAGGGCCCTTCCCTGATTTGGGCAGCTTTACTCCTGGAACATGAGCAGGAGCTGGCTTCACCTGCTGTCTCACCTCCTGCTACCTGAGACTGTGCATAGCTAGTGGAAAAACAGTTTGAAAACAAAAAGACTGCATAAAGCTGGAGCTGATTTAGACATTTTATGAAGACAAAAGAGACCAATCTGTACAATCTCCAGGCTAGGAAGTCATCAGGTTTTGCCATAGCTGAAATACTGTCATGAAGCACCACAAAGGAAGCTCTCTCTGGAGAAAACACATTCCCCAGCAAACAGCCTAGATAGGCTTTTCTTCATTAACCAGTAAGAGGAAGATCTTTCTGTAGCATGCAGAAGGCACTGAGCCTCATCTGACACTGAAGTTTAACTCAAAATTTTCTGTGATTAAGGAAACTTTTGTTCTGTTTCTTCACCATCTGTGATATGAAATCTGGCAAAGACTCCAATTAGTTTCCTTTGTGTTATTACTGCCTCCAGAACTCATATGATAAACATTAATACAAAAAGAAATTCCACTTCCCTTTTTTGCTGTCTCCAAAGAATAGATCTAAATACTTCATTAAGAACACCCATACTGAACTCACCCTGAAATCCCTTAATGCCAGATTAAACCAATCTCACTCCAGGAAAAGGCAATGGCAGATTAAGTTAATACAACACCTCTCCTTACAAAACCTTCTCTCCAGTAACGAGCACTCAGCCTGAGAGGAAACAAAGCAGAAGCACCTCACTCCAAGTAAGACAAAATCCTGCAACACCTGCTTAAGGAACATCAGTGATGGATTTGGAGAGTTTTTTCTTCTGGGACATAAACCCTCATTACACTCCGGGACTCATTAACTCTCAGAGTAGGTGGCTGTGCTTCACCTTGGTCCAGCAGAACAGAGGCATCATCCGGCAAAACAAACTTACAGAACTCTGAAGTGCAAGTTAGCACTTAGCAGCGTATATTTATTTACTTAAACTCTTCATTTCTATACATACGCACTTGATTGCTGTTGCTATCCTGATGGAATCCATGCATGGCTGTGGTTAAGATGCTAAATTTGATTATCCTGGTAAAGTTTTAGTACCTTAAACATAACAATTCCCTTATACAGTTTCCACACTGGTACAAGCACACCAACATTAGGGCAACATAGTAATTTCTATAAAAACACATGCACAGATGAAGTAGCAACATTTTATCTAGCATAGGCAATCTCTGCAAAACCAGAGAAGTTTGTGTTTCTGTCCCAACAGGTATGAGGCATGACAACCTTCGCTTTGGCATTTATTCAGTAATTTGCCAACAGCTCCAATGTCAACAGGTTCCCAAGTGTTTTTCATGGATTTCTGAGGGGGGTAGCCCTGCCTGCTGCTGGGTTTTAGATCCAAATAGAATACAAGGAAAGAAGAAACCTGACACATGAAGGATACATGGGGATGGATAAACAGGTAAGGCTCAGATAAGCAAGGGGAGATCACAAACTTAGAATCATAGAATGGTTAGGGTTGGAAAGGACCTTAAGATCATCAAGTTCCAACCCCCCTGCCATGGGCAGGGACACCTCGCTCTAAACCATATTCCCCAAGGCCTCGTCCAACCTGGCCTTGAACACTGCCACGGATGAAGTATTCACAACCTCCCTGGACAACCTATTCCAGTGCCTCACTACCCTTACAGGAAAGAATTTCCTCCTTATATCCAATCCAAACTTCCCCTGTTTAAGTTTTAACCCATTACCCCTTGTCCTACCACTACAGTCCCTAATGAAGAGCTCATCCCCAGCATCCCTATAGGCCCCCTTCAGATACTGGAAGGCTGCTATGAGGTCTCCACACAGCCTTCTCTTCTCCAGGCTGAACAGCCCCAACTTTCTCAGCACCAAATCTCAGGAGCATGAACTAAGCCTCATACCCATTTTTAAACACGCTGTGCCCATAGTACAGCTTTTCTTCCTGCAGCTGCTGCCAGACATCTCTCCAGACCATGCCCAATTTCTTTTGTGACTAAGAAAAATTAATTGCACATTTTGCTGGAGCAGGATAGCACTTCAACACCAGCATCTTATACTGAGGCCTGTGCTACACAGATGTTGATGGGGTTTTTCACTTTTTATTTCCAGTTGCTTGCAAGCTAGTGCTTTGTACACTTCTTTGAGAAACAGCACAGGTTTTAAAGAAGTAGTTTATTAATCAAACAGCAGTTTCCTTTATTGGACAAGACAGTATGCCTTGCTGCTGAGACCTCCTGTATAACATCATTCTGTGGTAGCACAAATGTCCAAACAATTTTGCTATAGACTTTAAAAGCACATTTTAAAACCTCTACAGCCACAAGAGTTATGAAAATTACTCAAAATGTGTTCTTTGATCCTTTTTCCCTACCACTTACATCTGGCTGAAAACTTTACAAGCAAGAGCTTTTCCTTTTTCCAGTTTCAAAAATCCAGTCTTTCACAATTCTACTAGAATTTCTACTAACAACAGGCACAATTTCATATGTTTTTTGTTTTCTGTGCTGACCTCCTTCAGGGAGCTAAACTTGCAGGAAACTAAACCTGTCAAAAAAAAGTAAGCATTTTTTTTCTGGTTTAGCTCTCAGAACCAGCTCACATGGGGGCAGATAAGCAACAGGGAGGATGACTTGGTAATCAGCTATCCACTCATCTTCAAAAACATGAAGCTGCATCCTGAGCTACTCTGTCAAGTAGTTTGTCTTACAGGATGACCCCACTCGAACATTGGGATGGATGTCTTCTACTTAAAGGAAGGATTAGGCTCTCTAACTCAAATCACATTAATAATGGTTCCAAAACAGACATCATGGAAATAGCCCATCTCTGTTTACAGTCAGTGACAGATGCCTTCTGGAATGAAACCAAGAATTTTCACTACTTTTTTCTGTTATTTGATTCATTCTATATATGATCCCAAAGTTTGGGCTATTGGTCTAAAAACTGACTTTCTGACTTGTTCAGAGGCTAGTACTGCAATTTCTTTTCTGCATCTGTGCATGTCTAAACCTTCCAAAAGTAACTTTTAATGATTAGGAAAAGCAAATGTTTACTATTAAGAATTAAATTTAGTATTTGCTATGTGTTTCATTACACAAATTAAAACCATAAGTAAACAAAATAGTGAATACTGATCCCTCCCCTTCTTCACTCTTCATCCCCGAAGCCTTTACACACATTTATTCATCAGCTGCAGTAGAGACACTGAAAAGCATAAAGTATTGCAACACAAGTTAAAAGTACGGGGTAAGGTGTTAGCATATAAAGAAACAGGTATTGCTCAGGAACAGGAGGAATAGTTCTAGGCAGCACTTCCTTCCCCCCAAGAAAATTCCTCCCCAAAACCTGCAACTTCAACTTAAAGCGTCCCACAACGTGTGTACCCTCTGTGACGCTTTAGCTGAAACAAACTAAACCTAACACTATCAACTAAAGAGACACAAAGAAAAGTCACCCAAATGACCCGAGCTCTAGAGGCTTTGCTATTACGCGTCAGCTACTTATCACCAAAAAAAACGGGCAGCGAGGGCCGATGTTGCAACCCAGCCGCAGCATTTGTCCACCCTGCCTCTGCAGGTCAGGTCGGTGCACCCTGGACTCCACGGGAAGGCTCTCAAGTGCCGCACTGGGTCTCTTTTGCTACATAGGGCGCACAAGTTAACCCCCAGGTTTTGAGCAAACCGAAGGGTCAACCATCTTCATTCACACTCCGAACTGCCACGGGCCGGGCTGCGCTCTTCGGGCACCCCTTGTTTTGGAGTAACTAGAAGGGCCAGACCACATTCCCCAGGCGCCCATGAACGAGCGGCGTCCCCCACCCGCCAGCCAGGATTACAGCCGCCGCCGTCCGCAGCCCCACGCCTCCCCGGCTGCCCCTCGCTCCTCCCGCGGCCCCGCGCTCTCCCCCACCGCTGCGGGGGACCATGGGCCGCCATCCCCTGGGCCCTGCCGCCCGTCCGGGCTGGGGGCGGCGGTGGCGGCGGCGGGCGCTGATAGGGCTTCCCGGCGAGGAGGGGCGGGCGAAGGGAAGCGCGGCCCAATGCGTGGCTCGGCGGCGCGGTGGCCGCCTCGCAGCCCCGCTACCCTGGCGCGACCGTGAAGGAATGCGGCGCCCGTCCCCCGGCACCCCGATACCTTTTCCTCCTGCAGAGCAGGCACACGGCCCAGAGGAGCAGAGCGGCGGCAGCCGCCCCGCCATAGGTGCCGAGCTGCAGCGTGTCGGGGCCCATGCCGGCAGCGCTCGCCTCGGCTGCCACTGGTACCTTGCCGCCGCCGGGGAGGAAAGTTTCGCCCGTCCTCCTGCTCCCCGCAGCAGAGGCGCCAGGCCGGCCGCCCCTCCCCGCCCACCCCGAGCCTAGGGGGCTGGGTTTGGCTGCTCGGAGCCGGCCTTGGCGAGCGGGCCCGGTGCGACCCGGCCGGCTCCTCCCCGGGGAGCGCCCGGCGCGGGGAGGGTCGCGCCCGCTCGCCCCCGCGGCCTCCCGGCGGCGAGAGGAGCCCGGGGCTTCGCTTGCGGGAAAGGCTCCGATGCGGCGGGGAGGTCCCAGAACGGAGACGGGGGAGGGGGTTTGCGGGATCTTCCCACCGTCCCGGAAAGCGGCTCCTGCCCTGAGATCCCCTCCAGCCGGGATCGCGGCCCCCACGGACCCGACCGAGAGGCCGAGGCCTGTCCCCAGCGCAAACAGTGCTCGGCTTGGGCAGGTACCGCCTTTGGCTCCTCTTGGTTTTGGGACAAACACCTGATGCGTGTTCCTGCTTAAAAACAACTCCCGCCCAGCTTAGTAAAATTTAACCTGAGGTAGGAGAAGTGAAGTACAGACAGTGAAGGTTGGGTTTTGAGGTTTTGCTGCATGAGAAGAAGACAGGTCCAGTCCTTTATTCCACCATGCTAGCCTCCCTGGCGCGTTACAGAGAAGGACAAGAGAAGAGGAAGTGGGAAACTAAAACCAGAGGCAGTAGAGGGATCCCCAGCTGTAGGAAGAGGGATGGGGTGGAATGGGGTAGAAGTCTAGGGAGTTTGGTGCTGCATGACAGGGCAGGGAGGGTAACAAAGCTGTACCTTACAGCACTATTGCCTTTTAATGTGCTCAAAACATTGCTGTGATGGGAGGTATCGTTCAAAGGAAATTCACTCTGATACAGTAATATGCTTCAGTTTCTAGAACTGTGGTTTGGTTGAATGCTGACAGAAGTTTGTGTACCTTATTCATTCTCAGCTGCATATAGTATTACACATTATTGTTTCTTAATATTTGGTGGTTTATATATTTTCACCTTGGACAAAAGTTTTGCAACACTCAGTTTTATGAATTGCCCTGTTTTAAGTTTCCTCTGAATTACAGACACCCAAATGCATCATAGCAGATAAAATATCCAGTTAGCCACAAACCCTCCTGACTTTAGCAGATCTCGCTGTTTTCAGAGGCCTGACTCACATCAGAGGGTTTGCACTGTGTGTCTTCTTCCTCAAACATTCCTCCTAATTTCAATAAAATGCCGTTAAGAGCAAATCAGTGTGTCTCACATTAAAGTGTGTCAGGATCCGGTCACTACTGCTTAAAACCATCAGTTGAGCTTCTTGAGATGAAAAAAATCAGACACAATTGTGCAATACAATGCACGGAGGGAAACTGTAAGAGAAACTAATGTTTTACTTACAGCTCTGTAGGGCTTTTTGTAGGCAAATGTGTTTGAAATCCCCAGCTTGGGAATTCCAGGGGGGTTTCTCAGCTATTACTCTTATTAATTCTTAGAAAAGGAGCAATTTAGGACAGAAAAGTGTTGCCCTGTAAGACGTAAACCAGTGTAAAATATTACTCATTTTCCAAGTGACATCTGCTGTGAAAATCCAGTGTTTCACTTCAGTATAGCGGGAAACAACTGTCCACATACCATTAAACATCTATGGCCACTGGAATAAGTCCTCATCCAGATTCAAAATAACAAGATCACTGTAGTTCTGGCAGAGGATGTGAAGAGGGTTACAACAACACTTTCTAGTTTGCACTTTGAATACTTGTCAAAAGTTATCATCTCAGATCAACTGTAGATGGAAAAAAACCAAACAAACCCCACACAACAGAAAGCACCACACCACGAGTAAGACACTGTTATTTTAAAATGCACAGAATGCAACCCAAAAGGTCCTAAGTACCCTATGAGTGCTGTGTGTGTTTCTGTGTCAACCCTTTACAAAGCCCAACAGTACGGATTAATAGAAGCCCAAACCTGTTGAAGTTTGGTGTCAGATTTCTATAGTATGAACTACCTCGATGCAGATCCAGCTGGACAGTATTTGCACATAGCATACACAGTTAAAATTACAATAGATGTATCTGTACATATTGCCATCTCAGCTACCTGGAGAAAGAAGATGAGGCTGAACAGTCCCCTTTAACACAGCTGTATCAGAAAAGAGGAAACTTATTTCCTTTTCAGGAGGTGCAAACCTAGTCTTACAGTAATACGGTCTCATGTTGAAAAATGGCTTTTTAAGAATTGGAGAGATCTTCAGTTTCAAGCTGTCCTGAGATCTTTATGGAGGTCTTGCTGAAGCCTGGTCATAAGTGAGGAGAAAGAATGCAAATACTGTTATGTTTGGAAAATGATAACTTTACCCTCCAGATGGATACAACTACATGCAGTTGTTATCCTTACTGGTGGCGTGTAATTGCTGTTGTTCCTGATGTTGGCTCCTTGTCAAATTTCTTCAAGTGCAGTTTGTGTGCTTAGAAATCTGATACAAACAGCTGCAGGCTGGAGAGAGGTGAAGGCATCTGCAGATATATACTGGGTCAGAGGGAGAGACAGAGAATTCGTAAGATAAGCTTGGAGGGCTTTTCATTTGGAAGCCACCAAGATTTCTGAGAGGTTCCTAATACCATGATAGTAAGCCTAGAATAGATAGATAGATAGATAGATAGATAGATAGATAGATAGATAGATAGATAGATGATAGCTGCTTGGTTACATTTCTCCTGTTTAAATTGTGAACATTCTGTACATATGCTACAGTTCAAAATGCATACTGTGTGTATGTTTCATACTGCCAATGTTGTAAGATGATATAGATCATATTTTTTTATCTTATGAAAATGCAAAGACTCAAAATAAACTTCGAACAGTATATACTGCAATCTGTACTGTATGTTACACATCACAGTGTGATTTTGCTATATGCAGCACATGGACAAATGCCTGTTCTACTGGGTAGATTTCATGTGCACAAGGATTTAAACTCCCAGGCTTAGACAGAAGCAGATTCTGCGTCACTGAAACACCAGTGACATATGTGTTACAAGCAATGGCAGGAGCAAAGCTTGTTTTTCCACTTGCCCAGCACAACTCATGTAAGGCTATTTTCAACAGCTTATAGCTTTACTCTGCTGTAACCATTGCAGTTGCAATACTGCAAGTCAGTTCTTGCCTTCAGTTTAAATGTATGTGAATTATTTCAATCAAAACAATTTATGTATTTTTGTAACATTTTTACTGATTTTAAGAAATGGCAGTAGCATCAGACTTTGAAATGGGGTCAACAAATTAACCTCTGTGTCAAAGATAATCTGTCAAAATTTATTTAGGTTATAAGCCCCTCAGGAAGAGAGGTTTTGTATACTCTTGTGACCTGCTGGACCTTTGGGGCTTAGTTCCTTGAAGATGCCACTGGAACTGGGTCTGCTTCCAGCTCTTAGCTCAGCAGCTGTTTTCTCTGAAAGTGAAGCTCTGAGCTAATAGCGATCAGGCTGAATTCAGGGCAACAGTACTAAAAGCCTTTTTGTTCACTGCTCTCTGTCTCTCTTCCTGCTAGGATACACGCAAAGGGAAGTGCAGTGATTTAAGTGTAGTACAAAAAGGCTACAGACCTCTCATCTCACTCACTAGATTTAAGACTAATACATTTGATTCTCACTTTGTGTCCTCCCCTTCAAGAATGGCTCAATCTGCATTTCATGCTTTTGTAATGCAGCTCTGTAGCCTCTCTCCCATGACCTCCTGTGTCAATCATAGCTGATCTGCCTGAGCTCTGAACAAGACCCCATGCTGAAAGAAGTGAAAAGTCCCATTCCTCTGCCCCTGCACTTCAGATGTCGTAGTCTCACTTCCCGCTATCATGTGGACTGACATGCCAAACACATATCTGTTATGTGCACCAACACGTGGATTTGTATCATGTCAGGAATAAAAAAAGAAGCTGGGCGGTCTACTGGGCAGAAGCAGTGGCATTGGCTGGTAGAGGTGCGGGACTAACTACACTAAAAATCATGAATGGGATCCAGGGAGGGAAGTAAAAAAGACAATTAGGAATAGATGAGCAAAAAATGGGGACAAATAAGCAAGATGAAATTTGGAAACCAAATGAAGTGAGAGAAGGAGTGTAATAATAGGAAAGATTTTGAGGAGGAGTGTGACAGAACTGACATTGCCTCAGAGTAGAGATGAAGGTGTGGAATTTGTATATGACTTAAAGGTGAAATCAAAGAAGAGAGGTGGAACTGAAAATGTGTGGAAATGACAGTATGGGAGAGGAGTAGCCAAGAGAACTGAGGTCGAAACAGTGAGATGACTCCTACAGTTTGCAGGGGTCTCAATAGGAGGGAAGATTTGGGTCAAAAACTGACACTGGGAAAGCATAAAAGTGATGGGCAAGAGGATCAGGAGAAGAAGGTACCAACAGATGAAGCTACATCCTCTTGGCTGTAGTTTTACTTTGTGTAAGATGGTGCAACTGCAAAGAGCCTCAAAAGACATGGTGACATTTCTCCTTACTGCCATCTGTGCCACAAGGCATGTGATCCTGTCATTTCCCTTCTGTTATATCTAACAATTATGTGGTCACAGTGAGAACTGCTTACTTCCTAATCTGGCAAAAGACTCAGTCACTAAAGGAGAAGAAGGAATAGCATGCCAACAGATAAGCCATCGATTCAACTCATCCCACAGCCATGCAGTGAAATGGCCTGGCAGCCTAAGATGTGGACTATGGGAAAATAAGACTTCCTGTTCTGGGAGTTAAAGGAAAAAGAGCTGTGCTACAGCATGAAGGTTTTCAGCCCTGGTGATGCTAGGGATATGCGAGTATGATGTCATCTGGGAGAATTTTCACATTTTCATTCTGACTTTTTAATGAGAAAATTTTAATATATACACATGTCTAAAAGGGTGTGGTTAAGGAATGATTTTACAGATAAATCTAAAGTATGTAGAAAAAGAGGGGTGGAGGGTTCCTGCTTATTTCTTGTTTTAGCTGGAAACTTGGTAAGGCAAGGAAGTGACTGCAAGAACAGTGGCTGTTCTGGATAACCAAAGATTCTCCTTGAAGTTACCACCCTTGTCTGTGGTAAGTTGTATACCGTCATACTGCTCATAGGCTAGTAGTGTGGTGTCTGATAGTCCCTCATTTTCCACAGGCTCAACTTGAGAGCTTGAGTCTGATATGCCAAAGTGCTAAGCTGATCAAAAGAGACACGTATCTATAGGTATCTAGATGTAAAAAAACAGCAGAGTATTCAGGACTTGCACTTTGAATATGTATAGCACTCTTGGCTTAAAAATAACCAGCATTTAGCTTCCCTACTGATAAGTATGCATGAAAATATTAATGCTAATACACCCTAACCAAAATTAACATTTGCAGTATAGTAAGGCACTTAGGTGTATGCCCTGAGTTACAGCACAAAATTTTGAAGAATGCTGTATTCCTGACCAGGATTATATTGACAGAATTTGGCAAAGTTCTGATGAAAAATGAATGGAACTATATCATACTTACATTTATTAAAGGCCGACAATTCTGGGATTTCCTAAGTTTCTAATAGCTGACTTTGTAACCTTCAAAATATACTTGTTACTTTGCTACAATTCAGTTTTATTTGCCTTGGGAGTAGTGCAGTCTTTGCTATCAACAAATATTTGGGGCAACTAAAGAGTGTTTGCACTGCTACAAAAACAAATACCATTTATTAACTCGTTAACTGGCAGGTGTGTATATATAAACAACATCTGGAAAGTTTTCATTTCTCTGGAGTATTGAACATAGCTGTAGCACAAAATGGAAGAGAGGAGAGGAAGAGGAGAGAAAGAGGAGAGAAAGAGGAGAAAAAGGATTGGATGGGAAGGAAACATAAAAAAAATGGCTCTCACAGTCCTGGCTGTTATAAGGGTGAATCAGCAAGGGGGTGAAATGTCCTGACTTGCAAACATAAATAGTTCAAGAGGAAGTCACCCAAGTGAAAAGAACAAACGATTGAAGATTGCAGATTACAAATCCTAGAAGCATTAGCAAGTGTGTTATTGATAGACTGTGATGTAACAAGATCCAAATGGTTAGTCAGTAGAAGCCGAGGAAAGGGAGACAGTAAAATCCGGACAGGTTTGTCTTCAAGGATGATGACACTACTGACTTCAATGCAACCAGGAATCCACCCACAGACATTTCTGAACCCCCATATAGGGAAATGAAGGAAATATATGATCACTAACAAAAGAAAATCACTGGCTGGGGTATTGTGTTAAAATAATTAAGCTGCTAAGTCAGGAATACTAACCATTGCAAACAGGGCAAATACATATGTCAAATATATAAAAAAGCCCAAACAAAACAAACAGAAGAAAATGCTTAAAAAGGAGACTAGATCTCCTGAATTGAAATAAAATCAGTTGAAATACACTCAACAACTTGTGAGCTGTCTTGGCAAGAGCAGGCAAGGTAGAGCAGTGCTGACTGGATCAAAGTATAGAAGAAAATCTTTCAAAAAAAACCAATGCCAAGAGTTACCGTGTCTATGGAAGTTAATTAACAACAAAACACAGGGGAATTATCAACTAAAATCACATTGCTGTCAAAAAGTGGAGATACACACAAGTTCCAAATGCGTGCTTGTGTGTTCACATTCACCCTGAAAAGAAATGCAGTTAACAAGATTTCAAGGAGAAAAAGCTCATATAAACCTGAAATGTGACTCAAATAACGTGACTCAATCACAGGATTTCTAAATCCTGATGTCTTAGACTAGAGCTGACAATGATTCCCACGGTGCTAACTACACTCCTGCACAATCATTTTTTCTTTCTTATTAGCTACTTCTACACCACAATTTTTCATTACATTCATTAGTGTTACAAATCTTTTAAACCATGCCTTTAAATGTGATGTGTGTTCTTTGGGTTTTGCTAACTTACTGCATTGATTGTTATCTGATACTGCTTTCTATGAATGGTCTTGCTGATCAGTCTTGTCATGATTAAGATATCAATTAAAGGATTTGGGCTTATATTTTGTTACCAGATTTTATCGTAGTTACTAATTTGAATTAAGACTAAATGTGAAGAACAAAAAGTAAACAACATAGCACAGTAAATTCTGTATGGAAAGTCCAGAAACTGGCGTAGCAGCCAGTTGTTCAGAGTTAATGTGCAATCAGTTAAAAGGTACTTGAGATTGCTCAGTACCTTTAAAAAACAGAACCAAATTTACTTCAAAATGGCATCTTTCTATTCCATTAGTCTCTGGGTTTATTACCTTTACTGTTTCTTGTCCTTGGGAGTCAGTTTTGGTTGCTGGTGTTAAACTAAACCAGATCTGAATTAGTCCTTTGTCATTTGGTGAGCAACGCTCAGCTCATTCACTGGGACACGTATGTTCTTATCCCAGAGACTTCATGACAAGGCTGGGGCAGATGCTACTGGCCCATCATTATGTCAGTCAGCTGATTTTAATCTTGTGCTGCAAATCTGTCAAAGCCTGAAGTTGGCCAGTAAAGCTATTGGGGTTGCTAAAGGTGTTCCTTGTTGTGCTGAGGCACACCTACGGGAGGAGTTTTAATTAAAGGAATTGGTGGGCGGTGAGGTAGAGTCTGTACTTGACTCTGTCCTAAATAGATTTGCTCCATTAAATCTTCTGTGGGTGGATAAAGACTTAAGTTCAAGCAGCTCTAAAATCAGACCTCACAAGTTATTTTGCCTTAACTTCTCTCTAAAGAGTGGCACAAGCATAGATCCTGTGAAAGGGGAAGTGGGAAATACGTGTGCAGACAGCTTATGCCCACGGTTACCTTCCAGGTTTGTCACAGGCTAAGTTGAAACTGAAGACATACTCACTTTGTCATGCTATTAGAAGGCACTGGAGCTCTCCTTTACACACATACTGAGGTTGGCCTCCGGTAAGTGGGCAGTGTATGAGAAGGGACAGGATACTTCCTGAGTGTCATCTCCACAAGCAGAACTGATGTCACTAAGATGCAGGAATAAAAAGAGGAATACAAAAGTAGATGCAGCCCTATGAATTCAAGCACTGGACTTTAAAAACAGGAGAGAACATATTGTAATTCCTGAATGGTAATACTGAATTGGAATAGGATTTATTCCTTAGCATATATACACACATGTGGAATGATGAAAGCAGCACAGCATTTTGGTCACCTATCTGCTGAACACATAACCTCTTAAAATCCTCCATGCATCAGCATGTAATGCAGTCTATGGGTCATCTGAGTATGTAGCTGATGAAGGGAAGGCAGCAATAGATGGAGACATTTATACCCTCCTGGGTATTTAGAGCCATTCAGGAACACTTTCCACTGGTTCATTTGTGTGTGGAAACTCATGCCATAACTGAAGTTAAGCAGTGAATTTTGAGCTGCTTATGGCATTGAAGTGATGGAAGGAACACTTGAATGTTATTCTGCTTTACGTCTGTAAGCACAACCAAGACAATGCTTGATTACTAGGGAAAAGGAATGTTACAAATGAAGAAAGGGAACTACTTGGATCCATTCAGTTTCTATCAGAGCTGTGAGCTGAAGCTATACAGATCTTACTGGTTATTGCTATGCATCTTTTGCTTTGATAACACAGACTTTCTAAAATCAGTTAAAAATGGCTCCACTTGGAAAGCCTTGTCTTTGAAAAGTGTTTTGGCTTTAAAAGTATTCTCTAAAAACATGGTTCTGGCTTAATAGTGAAGGCCTGGTTAAAACCTGAAAAAAAGTGTAGTGTTGTGCCTGTGGGGGAATGTATTTGAATTTGTGGGTTTGTCCTCTGTACTTTAATTCAAATGATTGCTTCATAGTTTGGGTTGCTTCATAGTTCTGGAGGATCCAAAATATTATCAGATGCAGATGTCAGTGGTTTAACCAAAGCAGCAGAGTGACCTGGCCATATCACACATGAGCATGCAAAAGTAGGCCATGATGGAGTTCACAAACATCAATCAAACAAATGGCTACCACAAATTTAAGCAAGTGAGGACACATTAAAAAACTCCTAAACCAAAACAGAAATATTTAATAAAAAGGAAAATAATTGTTTACCTTGAAAAACACTTATCATCGTGTGTTTTTTTCCTTACAGAAGGAAAAACTGGTAGTGAGTGGAATAAGACATGTTCTTGATGCTACCCTATTTCTGTACAGAGAGCAAAAGCCTGATTTCCAGTTCAGGGAACAGGGTGTTTCTTTTGTTTGCATTTCTAAGCCTTTCTCTAGCTATTACTTTTTTGCTTCTGCCAGGTCCCCTGGTTCCTGCTTTTGCTCTCTGAGACTTCTGTTTCTCTTTTGCAGGTCACAGGTGGCTTCTGCCTCCAGAAACACACAGGTATTTCCATGTAACGATACTCTCCAGCCAGTTTTTCCCCAGTTTCAGTTTCTGGGTGAGCTGTGTTTTTGGGTGGGCGTTCATTTCCTTCCCTTTACTCCAGATGGAAGCATCGCTGCTTCTACATTAATAGGAGGAGATCCTATGGTTAGTAACCAGTTGCACAGGCTTCAGAGATGTGCCTTCCCAACATCCATTATGCTTTTGTATTATATTCACAAGCACTAAATGGTGATATGTGTATTTCACAAGCCCCTGTAAATTTCAAACTTTTATATATCCAGACCATAAATTATCATATTTCCTTCCTTATTTTTGAAAAGGTCCCATTTATTTGAAAATCAAGTCTTTCCTATTGCTTTTTGTGATAACTCAAAGAATTCTCTATTGCCTCAGACACAGTTTTGTATTAAATGGCATAGGCTGGTTGAAAGCATAATGACAGCATGAGGTTTTTCTGTTGGATTTTGTATTTATTTCTGTTATACCTAATTACATTTCTGTGATGCTATCATGGAATTATCCCTGGATTCCATGCATTTTTGTCTAGGTAAATTCCAAGTAACTTCTAAAACAGTGTAAGAAATACTTAATTAGTGGTACCGAATTCCTGATAAATATTGAGCTTCTCTCAAAATTAAAGTTTACTTCTATTTGCATTTAGATTTTTAACCCAGTGCTTGGACTTTGAAGGAGAATAAAAATTACTTTGCTTAAATAATCTGTTTATATCAGGCTACTTGGTTAAGTATCCCTAGCAATTTTTTCATTCTAGAAAACTTTAAGTTATATTTTTCATTATATATATGTTTTAGAAAAAAGTTGATCTTCATGCAGTGTATCACTTAAGCACTTGATTAGCTTGAAAATCCTGAGCAGCCTCACTGAACTGAAACTGAGACATTACTTAAGTTCAGTGACAGTGAGGAGCATCTGCTGGAAATTTTGCACTTGAAACAGATATTTCAGCTCTGAAAACAACACCAAGGACTTCAGCCTATAAGTGTTTTACATTTAGAACTCCTACCAAAGTCAATCTTCATGAAGCAGAAAAGTGTAATAGTGTAATTATTCATCTACTGGGAGATGGCATATTATTCTATTACCTATTACAATAAAATTGATACGTTTACAAGTTCCTGTCTCAACAACTTTGAAAGCAGTAAAATATGTGCTCTACTTGTTAAGTATATTTTTTTAATCTTAAAATTTTGTCCTTAAAAGTTTACAGAAAGTCAAATATTAGGGAAATATTTTCTCCACTACAATGATATCCATCTTCCCACAGAGTCTTTTATTAAACAAAAATATAGGGAATGATATTAGTGACAAACTACTACATAAAATTCAAATGTTTCTTTTCACTTTTATTTTAAAAATAATTTTAACTGTCAGTAGACAAAAGCATTTTGCATTGTGATTTATTGGCAACATGCTGTTTGTGATTTATATACAACATGCTGTTTGTCTTCTAGAATGGTCTGGAGAAAAGGCACTCTGAAAGTACACCCAGAAGATGTGAATAACTCTAGTACCTCTCACTCGTTCACTGTTCATTTAGTGTTTGCTATTGCAGATGCGAAAATAAAGAATTTTGTTTAAAGTGTTGATGATCTTAGAAATGTCTGATTGTGCTAAACATTTGACCCTTAGCTTTCATCTTGAAAGGTTTTGTATTTAGCTTTGGGCATGTGAGTCCAAAGTGCACCCGTATCTGGCTCCTGCATCTTAGCACAGAGCTTCTCCAGCCTAGGGGCTGGGTGCCTCAGCTTCACCTTAAATCTTTGGGTCTGGTCCATTTGACAAGGTCTAAGTGTCATGCTTTTGAAAGGTGCCAGACCAGTAGCCCTCAAGGCTGAAGTCTGCTGTGAATTAATGAAACGGCAGCTATACAGGCAATTGCAGTACAAGATTTATTACACACCTTAGCAAACAGTGCTGTGCAGAAGGAGCCATGTCAGCCCTGAGAAGGTGCTTCAACCATTCATTCAGCTTGATCCAAAGAGTCAGGATCTTCAATTCTTCAGCTTAGGCTGGGAAGTCCACTATTCAGTTGACGTTCTATTTTGACTGAGGAATATTAGAAGTTCAACAAAACATGGCACTAGATTCCAGAGTACCCCAAACAATCAGAACAAGTCAAGTGTCTTGCCGAAGCCCAGCCTGCACTGTGAAAGGCTCCTTGCTGAAAGGCTCCCAGCGCTGCAACTCAGCAGTCAGCAGGTTATTGCAATAAGAGAGAATTTAAAATTCAAAGACAGTCCCAATCTTAAAATGTCAACAAAACCCCTACTCTTCCACTGTCAGGAGGCCACTGATGAAAGGCAAATGCTATTTTTAATAATATACAGATTACTATAAGGGAAATTTAAATAACCTATGTTAATTTTTTTGTGTAAGCTTATAAAATAGTAAATTCTTACTCTGCCAAATCATGCAGGAAGCCTGCCTTTTAAAACAAGGCAGGAACAGATCCAGCAGATCCTTGCTGTCTTTCTTGTGACAAGCAGGGTCCCCAACATCTCCGCTGTCTCAGTCATCCTGTCTTTCTGATGCATGGCAGTAACTAACACTAGATTAAAATCAAATAGTTGATTTCCTCTGATGATCCCTTCTGATAGTGCTTGCAGGATAGAAATGCTTGTGGGCACAGGATTATTAATAACATATTTATTATAATAATTATTAATAAAGTGCTGCAGGCAGAAGACTTAGGATTTAGTGCCAATGTACAGACAGAATCTGTTTCCCTTTAGATTCTACCTGACTCTTGTTGATCAAGTTTATCTAATATTTGAGTCATTCTTGCAGCCATTGCTGGCCCTCTGCATTATACTATTTGTTGGAAGCAAACAGTAAACTCCAGCTGTGGCTTGGGATGCGCAGGTTGGTCATTAGGAAACAGTTTGTCACCAGGACAGTGATGCAGCAGTGGTAGAGGTTACCCAGAGAAATCAGGGTTTAGCCCACCCTTGGAGATTTTCAGCAGCTGGCTGGAAAAAGTCACACCTGACCTGTTCTTGAGTTGATGATAGTCCTGTTGCAAGTAAGTCCTCACTAGAAAATGTCCATAAATTCCTTTCAACCAATGTGAAATTTTTGCTGACTTCTTACGATTACTGACATTAGCAGTGTGCTTTGAAAAAGAAAACCAACTGTTAAACCTGGATATTTAAATGGAACAAAATTTATTTTTTTTTCAGTAGTGG
The DNA here is from genome assembly GCF_033783945.1 of Neopsephotus bourkii. Taxonomy (NCBI): domain Eukaryota; kingdom Metazoa; phylum Chordata; class Aves; order Psittaciformes; family Psittacidae; genus Neopsephotus; species Neopsephotus bourkii. The sequence continues at coordinate 5,513,721 of NW_026902293.1, forward strand.
CTAAGAAAGAAGGAGAATGACTATAGATTTTAATACTGGCATATTAACATGAAAATATACATGGCCTCAGAGAACTACAATGGGAATGTCTCCCTTCTTACGAGCCCACGGAGGTTTGCACATATGGTAGCCCACTTTGCATTGCTTGGAAACTTTATCGTAACATTTGCAAAAAGTGATTTGTGTTTTGGGATGGTAATTCATTTTTTAGAAACTTTCTTTTTATTGACTGCTAGAGATGGGCTGAAGCCAGTTGTGTCTGAAATGAAACCAAAAGCCTCATGAGCAGATGGCCTAGCATGTTCAGTAGAAGTACTATCTGGAAATGTGATGTATTCTTCACTAATGAAGAACCTTGAGGACTATCCTCTCTGTTTATCATCAACCTCTGAATGTGTACTATTCCCTCATTCTCACAGGCACTGCTGCAAATGAGAAATAACAAGGAGGAGTAGCACTAATAATTGAAAGTCATACCACCTTATATTTTTGTTCCGTACTAATAATATTATATTTGGGGAGAGGGGGTGTCCTAATATGTAGCATCACAAATACTTCTAAGGGTTGACTTGTCAATATATATGAACTAGAATATAGCTGTAAATTAAAACCACATTAAATGAACGTTTTTATATCACTTTCTGTTTCTTTAGCACAGGACACCTCATATTTTTCTCTCAATTTATTCACTGTAACGGTGGGAAGGAAGAAAAGGAGGTATGGTTCTTACATGCTTCCAGCCAGTTTCAAGGTTACAGCTGCTTTCCCCATCCACTGCTTTCCTCTGTTTAATGTCATGTTTTCCCTGGCTTCCACTGCCAGGTTCTCAGCTTGGCTCCTGTAACATCATTACCTGCCATTTCAACATAGATTATTATGTTCAAGATCAGGACATTTAGATGTGTTTTAATGTGTAAAAATGAGTATATAGGCGTCTACAGATAAGGTAGTAGTTAAACTCTCTTTATGGTCAATGGAGACATTTCCCTTCAAATGGACAGGTATTACTGTCATTAGCTCTGGCTCCACACATGGTAGCTCTCCAATGAGCACCAAGGGGAGTTGGACAGATGTGAACACCTAAAGCAGATGTGAACACCTACGAACGAACCCTAAGTTTAAGGTGTCTTAATATGGCTCTGAATCCCCCCCGGCTGATGGCTGTACTCTCCAAAAAAATTCCCACTCAGGTTTTGCCTCTCGATTTCTGTTGTTTTTCTGCACCCCTTGCTCCTACATGTCGTGTTTAATTCCTTGCTTTGTTGTCTCATCTAATCATTTTTTCTGGAACAATATAGTCAAAACCTGCTCTTTAACAACAACTTTTTTCACACCTGATATAACTGCTGTTCCAATAGCGTGGCTTCCTCCTCCTGACATTAATTTTGACACAATAATATTTCTTCTTAGCTCAGTTTCATATTTAACATACAAATATGTTTTTCTGAGGGAGGGAAATTCATTATTAAATTTAGGCTCTGTTAAATAACAGTGAATTTTAGTGATTAGTGTTTTAGCTATCCATTTCTAAACAAATACTGCCTACAGTCTCTTTAACATGCCTGATCCTCAGGCATGCTAATTTTTAAGTCTTTAAAATCAGTGGAGGCTGTGGAAACTTAACCTGTCTCCTGATTTCTGTGAACAGTTTTCTCCACAGTACTTTGTGACTGTGTCTATATGAACAGAACAACTATAAAACAATAAAAAAGCAGAGCGTGTGTGCAATGCACAACTTATGAAGACACTGAAGAACCCTCATGTTCCCCTAGATGTATCTCCCTGAGAAGACTAGCTCCCATACAACAAAACTGTGGGCTGTATTCTGAGCTTTATTGTGCTGGTTTAAATCTGGAGTGATTACTTTACTCCAGCCTGAGATCAGGATCTGCTCTTATAATCAATACGGTAGGCATATTGACCACAGCCTTCTGGAAATAAATAAGTACTGTCAGGAACAGTCCTCTTGCAGGGAAGCAGACAAAAATACCTGACTTTAAACAGACTTAAAAAAAACCACATCTCTTATGAAATCTCTTGAGAGCAGGAGTTCTTTCAGTCTCCCAGGGCATAGCAAGCAAAGCAAGGTAAGTTATCTTGACATCAAGTCCTCGAGCAGCAGATCTTTTGGGGAGTGAACAAAGTGCTCTGTAGAGCCATCCTTATAATCAGAGTCATCTGTATCCTTGAAAAGTACAGCTGGGGTTAGGGAAGCTGCCGAGAACACTTCTGTTATACTAATGTGCTTCTCCCAGCAAAAGAATCATCATGGCTTTAGTTTCAGGGTATTTTTAGTGTTCCTTCCTCCTGAGGGAGGTTCTATCATAACCCATTGATTTGCATGGAGCTTATTGTGAGATATAAAGGTGTTAGGTTTTTTTCCTTAAAAAATGAGAGAAACATACTTGCAAAAAATTTCATGTTTTTCAAAAGTTTCCCTTAATACAGTAGCCCTGTATGAATTGTTCCCAGCAATCCTCAACATCAAACCAGGAATCTTTATCCTATGAAATAGTTACTCTGTTTTGGGCATCTCAAATTATTCGTTGACACTTTGGGAGTCATACAACTTAATGAGGGCAATACGTGAGTGACCAGACTGCCAGGAGAAATAAGTCTGTATTGTAAAACGTCAAAGCCACAAAACCATACAGAAATAGATTTTCCTTTTAAGTGTTTCCCCCTCCCAAATGTATTACTACAATTCTCAGAAGCCCTGACAAACTGTGTTGAGTGACTGGAAGCACAGAAGACTCTTGCAATCTATTGGTGAGTCAGTAGGATTTTGAGGGGTGGGTGTTCTTGGTTCAGATGTTGATACGATTATTTGTACTTGCTGCTCAAATCCACGATTACAAGTAGCCCATCAGTGCAGTTTTGCACCAAAGCTCCCCAAATTTGAGTTTTATTTCTATCTTAATTGTATTTGTATAAGATAAACTAATGATGTACAAACTGGAGAGTAGATGGCTTATTCATTTCATTCACGTGTGCTGGAAACAGAGGAGTTGCCCTGTTTTCCAGAAGGAGTATGTGAATTGCTAAGAAGAAGAGGCATTAGGCAGACATGTCCTCACTAGTATTTTCTGGCTGATATTTCTGAAAGAAGCAATTCTAAATCTAATGTTTCATCTGTTTATTTGCTACATTCAGGAGACTGGTTTTCTCAGTTGGTTGTTAAACAAAACAGCTGTCTACTACACATCTGTTTACAAAAAAAATATTAGCAGATTGTGCAATGAAAGATTAGGAAAGCTTATTTTAATTTGAAATGAGATAATGGGACAATCTTAGACCCAGGATCTGATCCTGAATCTTTGTTTTACTTTGGAAAACAGTGCTGAGCAACTAAAGTTCAGTATCTTCCTCCTGTCCTGCCTTATAGATCTGGTCCACATGGCAGTACCCTTTGGTCATATGTTTTTGAAGCCTGGGGAAAACAGTGACCAGAGGACAACCCAAGGGAAGATTTCTCACAATTTAGAAAATTAAAGCAAATACATTGATTAGGTTTATGAATTTTTCAAATCATGGTTGAGAGGCCTAAGCGTTGGATATGAAGACCAGTGATGAGGAATGTTGCTGTGCACAATCTAAGCCACTACACTTTTTCCACCATGGACTGAGGTAGGCTAATTAACCTTTCCTTTGCCATGAACTAATTGTGTATTCACAGATAGTTATTGCCCTTCAGATGATATGGGATAAATAGCAAAGCTGCAAGAATTTGATGGAGTATTTGAGCTTTCAGTTCTGTTTTGAGCTTGGCTTTTACCTGTGTAGCTTTTCACGGTGTTCTTCCATTTCTGCCACACTTTTTCATGGGTTGAAAATAATTTCTTCATTTGCGAAGGGTGTCGTGCTAAAAAAATACTTGCAAAGTGCTTTGAAGACGTAATTCACTGTGCCACTAAGTTGATGACGCAAAACCCATTTGAGCTAAGGCCTATCTGAGTGCTTTCTTTGAGGTGGTTGAATTGTGACACCTTCAAAAAGCCATTTATTAGAAAGTTCTCATCAGCTGTTCTCTGCAAATCAGAGCCACTGAAGAAAGCTGAAATACCAGTTGTGTTCAGATGGGTGTCAAAGAGGACCTGACAGAGCTTTCTTGGGGCAAGGAGAAGAAGTGACTTTCAAAAAGAAAAAAACCCCAACACAAATCAACATGTTAAATAGTCAGAGATCAGGAGAGACCTAATCTTCTCCTGTAGATAAACTCTCTCCTTCAGTTGAGCTCTGTGAGCGCTCTTGCCTAAAAACTGGACTTCTTGCAACACGCAAGGAGACGTATAATCAAACTGGAATGGCTTTTGCTGACAAAGTTTCCAGCCTTGTATCATTTCTGTATGATAACAGCTATTTTTTAAGTATGAAATTCACTCCTTTTTGTCATGGAAAATTCCCACAACATCTCATTTCTCAAGGGTAATTCCAGGCACACCAAGTGAAAATTGTTTAAAAGAACATCTGTTTTCTCTCATAAATTATATGACATCTTAATAGAAACACAACTGGCCTGTATATACTTCTGTGTGTTCACCCATTAATTACAGAGAACATTAAGGTTCCATTTTACTGTGCTTTAAGCATCTGGTGCCAAAAGAAGCAGCAAGGAGAAGGGAAGCGTGATTATGTTATTAGACTCGGCAGTCCCAAAATACTGATCAGCACTCATTATTGTCTGTTGCTTCCATATGAAGCTAGTCTTTAATATGCAACACACATTATTAAATATATATATTTTGTCAAATATATTTTAAAGAAATATGTAATCATAGATAGTGTTTTGTCCCATTGTGCAGTATTTTTTAATAATCTCAATTTATAAGAGCTAACAAAAGCATCTGTGGTCTAAATTCAGCCAAATTTTATAACCAGCTTGGTAGCACATCCAAATGTAAACCTGATGTCCCTGAAATACCTGCAAAACTTTCTTGAATCCAGTAGTACACCAGGAAGAGCATTGCAGTCAAGTTTTTACTTCATTCGTTTGGTCGTCCTGCTAAATAACCAGCAGAGGCAGAACAATTGGCCTTAAGGCAGTGGGAGTGATCCCTCCTTCACATTTGCAGTGACCATAGCCAAGGGATGGTGTTGAACATCATGTGATGGTGAGACTTGACACTTTGACCTGACTTCCCAGCCTAAGCTGGCCACAGCTGTGCTGGCCATAGGTCTACATCCAGGAGAGAAAAGTGAATGGTGGTATCGATAGGTTTCTAAAGGAAGGCTTCCTATTTATTTGAAATTAAAGCAGCTCCACATTCCAGCATCTGTTTTTATGCTTTAAATTACCCCAAGTAGTTTCTTCATTTTCCAAAATTGCGCTTCCTTAAAATGCTTCCTATTACACTGTCACATTTTACTGTGCATTAAACATCTGGTATCAACAGCCTAAACAACAAAAAAGCATGATTATGCTGTCAGACTTAATAATTCAGAAATATTAACCAGCTCTTATACTATCAGGAGCTTTTCATATGAAATTGGCCCTTGATGTGTATTTTGCACTTATGAGACTTCGCACATACCAGCATAAGATAACAGTGTTCAATCTTTCATGTAACTAACAGAGTTAATTTGCCTAAATGAAATCACTTTATCAGCCATACTGTTGCTGTGCAAAAACCAAGGGATTATCATAGTTTGTTAAAACATACCAAACTGCGGTCTGGAAAATGGGGGCGGGAGGGACTTCTTCTGTGCAATAATAGATTAGGAAAGCTATTTAGCCTTAAGCAAACTTGAGAGCTATGGAGGCTGAACCATGTGGAAGGAGACCATAAAGCTCCTTGCCTGTTCAGTAACCAAATGACTGCTGCTTAGTTAGCTGTAAGCTTCAGTTTGAGACCTTTTGCTCCCATATTTAATTAAAACATCATTGTCATCTTCTGTGAGTACTGAGCTGTAATACTGCAGGCCTATTCAATATCTGTTTCTTAATTGGTCTTAAATAGGTTAATTGCAATTCAAAGAACAAGTCATTACCAGTGGGATGCAAGTGTATGATGCAATGGGACAGAGCATGAGCTATTGGCTGGAATGCCTGATGAACAGCATAGTTATTATTTTAAGGTTATGGTTGGAAACATTTTTATTACAGAGATTTCCAGAGTTTCTTTCACCAGCTACCTCCTCTTTCTTATCTTTGCACTGTGGGATCTACTGCCACAGCTGTTACAAACTTCATATCCACTGCTTGTCTGCTTCTGTGCTTACAAAAGGGCTGAGAACCTTTTGATGAATGGCACAACACCAATAATGGGGGGTTTAAGAGACTTTTTTCTTCTCCTTAGTAATCAGATGCAGTCTTGAGACAACAAACTCCATCTAATTGTGAGTACCTGTGAAGTCTCACTGCCTACAGAGAACAGCTCTTGAACCGTTATGGGGTCCCTGTGGTGTCTGTGTGAGAGTGGTATGAACATGTACCAAGGATTTAATGGCACTGTCATTACATTACAAACACTGGTACTCAGAGCATTTAAAAATGATACCATAAGCATTTTCTAACTTTTCTAGTATGAATAGACTGAAATAGCTCTTTACAGCTTTGTTTCCCAATTATACCAACAGGTGCTATTAATATATTAATGCTTCTGTGAGGTGGGCTCTAGATAGCCAGCCTTTTCAGGTAATGTCCTTGAAATAATGTTGAATATGGAAAACATACAGTTACGTAATCCTTAGAAAGGCAAAGTAATTTAGGCATTCAACTAGGTAGGTACAGATTTTTGCATGAATGTTTTAAGGAAAGTTGAATTTTTAATTCTTTTACCAGCTTCTATCCTTGCCAGGCACAAAGTAACCTCCCCTGGAAACAGAACACAGGATAATGTAAATCTCTTCAATAGGCAATGAGAGTACTGTCTTCCCCGAATAACCTGAAGCACCAGAGGCTAGCATGTTCCTTGGCATAAGGAAAAAAAAGTCCTGACCAACTTGTCTGGCATTTGCCTCTATCTTCATTCACCTCTGCTTCAACCTAACAGGTTGTTATGCAATTGCACCACCTGGCCTCTCAATAGTCCTGGGAATCACAACAATATTTATTCTGTACATCTCAGGGTTTTATACTGTTGCCAGAAGTCCTGGCACTAAATGAAGGCATTTGCAATAGTAAAGTGCGCAGAAGGATTCAGGGAATCTCCAGTACATATAAGGCCAAAACTCTGTTGTGTTATGGTTTCCCCAGATAAGATTTTGAGATGGAGAGAGGAAAAGGTGTTCAAATTGTGCATTGTAAATTATAGAGATAAAAGGATATCTCATAGCTTTTGCAACATTTTCTAAAGCTGTTTTCCTCTGGACTGCTGTTCCTTAGCCAGATGCCCTGAACAGAGAACACTGTGTCCCCAGCTTTGCTCTTAGATTTGTGATTAGTGTTGCCCCTGAAGAGCTTAGCTGTCAGCAGAATTCATAATGCAAATTTGATGCAACTGGGGATTAAACTATGAATTGTTTTTAAAATTAGGACAAAGGTCTTATTTGGCATTGGAAAATTACATCAAGTCAGTAGACAGTTTGAGTGCAAATCTGTAGTTAGGGGAGTCCCTGTCTTCTGATATCCTGTCTGGTACTGTGTTGGTTGGTACTAGCTCTAGACAATAGTGCTTGCTGACAAGATCAGGTAAATCTGTATTCTTCCCTTTATTCTTTCATTTGTCATAATAATTCCTAAAGAGCTTGTTTCCAAGGATGAAGAAAACCCCTTACATTTAACATGCCTAAGCAAACACTCCAAGCGTGCAAGCAGTGGCAATGGAGCAGGTGGATGGCAAGAAGAAGGTTATTTTTAGGATTTTGCAAATCCAAAATCTGAAGACCCATGTCACAGAGGTCACTGAACAGCTTTTAGACCATGAGCACTCTCAGTCTTCATTCAGACCAGTGAGCTAGAGGTAAAGGAACAGATTTTTCAAGTACTGTATGTTCTCCTTCAACTGTTTTTGTTAATGACATTTTACAACTCAGAAAAAGTGACAGCACACTCTGGGTGGGAGGGATTTATTAAACCACATAAAGGTGTTTACAGAGGAGACTCTATGTATGTTACTTTCTTTTTCACCTGTTAGCAGCAGAGAGACAAACTCTTCCATAGCGATCTACCTCATCATAAGAAGTGACGGAACAAGAGGAAACAGCCTCAGGCTGCAGAAGGGGAGATTTTGACTGAGTATTAGGAACAATTTCTTCACCAAAATGGTTGTCAAGCATTAGAACAAGCTATCCAGGTAAGTGGTAGAGTCACCATACCTGGAGGTATCTAAAAGATATGTAGATGTCTTCAGTAGGTACTGTAGTGATAGGACAAGGGGTACCGAGTTAAAACTTAAACAGGGGAAGTTTAGATTGGATATAAGGAGGAAATTCTTTCCTGTTAAGGAGGTGAGGCACTGGAATGGGTTGCCCAGGGAGGTTGTGAATGTTCCATCCCTGGCAGTGTTCAAGACCAGGTTGATATGGTTTAGTGTGAGGTGTTCCTGCCCATGGCAGGGGGGTTGGAACTTGATGATCTTAAGGTCCTTTCCAACCCTAACTATTCTATGATTCTATGTGGTACCTGGGGACATTTTTTAGTGGTGGCCTTGGCAGTGCTGGATTAATGGTTGGACTCGATGATTTTCCAGGTCTTTTCCAACCTAAAAATTTCTATTATTCTATTATTATTCTATAAAGCAGATATCTAAAAGAGATCAAATAAATTCTCCTTCTCTCTGCTGACCACCAAAGAAGCCAAATCTCAGATATGGCAATCTGTCACTGCAGACATCCAAATTTTTTGAGATTACACCCCCCTTATACCTATGCTGAAAAAATCTGAACAAGTACCAAACTTTTAATATACTAATGTTCAGGAAAACTGGATTCAGGAAAACACTAGGCAACAAAACTCAAGCAGAATATTTTCAGCAGCTAAATAAGGTCTTTACAGGTCCATTTAGCTGACAACAGCTATTTCTGTATCCAGTATCAGGACTGAGAGGAAGACTTAGTCTCAAATTTTCCAGAGAAGGTGTAGACAAATAAACTATCATTAGTTGAGAGTCTTTCTGCAGTGGTAGGATCAACAACCTCTGAAGTTGTCATCAAAACAAGTGATAGAATTACTGCTGATCACTACCCATTAGGTTTAAGGACAAACACAAGTCTTGGATTGGAGGCAGAGAAAATACGTACCATCAGAACAGCTGAAGCCATTGAGAAAGCTACAAGCTTTTAAGCATACAAACCATTTCTCAACTCTAAAAAAATTCTGCTTTTTCAAACAGAGATGGATAACTTCTGAGTGAAATACAAATGGAGAGCACTTGCCTGGTTACACATTACCTACCCACTACATTACCTACTAATGCAAGGCCACCATTTAGTGCACGTTTAGTAGCATTCTATTCCCTGAGTAACCTTTCTTGTGTCAGTTATTTGTGGAATATGGTCCTTATTAGTTAAGTCTGTGTGACTATTAATCTCTTGCTGAGATTAATGTGATTATTTGAAATATAATTGATCATATATGATATTTTAATTGATCATATATGAAATTATATGCAAAGCGCAAAAGCTTCACAGGTGAGGTTAGGAACAAAGACAAAAATACTATAGTAAATCAGCTATCTGAGCAAACTGAAGAGTCAAGTAACTTGGATACACCAGTAATTATGTGAAGGTCTTTTCTATATTTTCCCCACACTTCTGTTCATATTTCACCAGTTTCCATTATCCTGCACTGACAGAGATGATTGAAACCTACATTACAGGTTGATAAATACCTCTTCTTAAAAAAGATACGAAGACTGATGCAACATGACAAAGCAAATCCTTACACTTGAAATCTAAACATGGTTCTTGTCCAATTCTTCCAACTACCATAAGCTAACAAAAGAAGGATGAATCTAGGTTTTTAAATAATTTCTATTAAGCATGGGATTTCACTCTTTCTAGATCAGTAAATAAATTCCCCTTGATAATGCTTGAAATATAGCAAATATTTGGGAAAAAAAAAAACCAACCAAAAAACCCCAAACAAAACTTTCCCCACAGAAATCCAAGGGTACCTGGCTTTATTACCAATCCTTATCTGTCAGATATGGGCTGTGTTGTCAGAATGTAAATACAAGGCATTTTATGTTTTTGTTTGCACTTTTCCATTCATTACAATTATTACAGATGTTGGTAATATTTAAAGGGAAAGATGTGGCTGGCATGTCCAACCCGTGAAGTCTGTAAGACCATACAAGTCTGTATAACTGCACAAAATGGGAAAAAGCGTATTTGAGAGAGTGTTCTGCTGCACATGACCTAGTAGTGTCATATTTATCATTAAAGATCAGATACTAGATACAGCAGAGCTGTGGCCTGACCCGGTATGACAAGATGTACTGAGTCCACTACATCTTGGAAGTTTTCCAGGCTTTCACCATCAATAGTTAATGTCAGTTTGTGCCTGTCTGTTAGATGCAAGTATCTGGCCCCAACAGCGGATTTATCTGTTTAAGAAACAGCTTTAAGAAGCAGCACTGCCTTTGTATGCTACATAACATTACTTGGTGAGAAGAAATAAGAGGATTTCTGAAGAGAAAAAGATTCAGTGTGAGTGTTACTGCCCTCATTTGTGGGGTTGAAGGGAAGTTAGGGAAATTCAGAAGTACCAGAAAACAGACTTTTCTTGCACTCTCTCAATACACATCCAAACTCTGTAAGGCAATAAGTCCTGCTGTAAGTTGCATATCTTACCTATCCATCTCTGGTAGTAGACACCAACATCTCTCTTTATATCCTCCCTTAATGATGGGCATTCTTCACTGCAGACAAACATTTTGCTCGTTTCTGGTTGTAGCGACATTATAAATCTTACCTCATGCTTAGTGCTGCAAAACTGCTTGCAGCAGAAATGGGAAAAAATCATTTCAGAAAATACTGTGCTTCAAGAAATTAAACTAACATAGTACCAAAGCCTTCTGTAGCAATAATTGTGCTGTGTCCCAATATTTGGGGTCTTTGTGCCTTGTTATTTCCCACATCTGGGCCTTGGCAGGTGGAGAGGTGTACTTAACTTCTTTCAGCTCTGTGCCATTACACTATATTTGCTTTCAGTGTTTGCACAGATGTAACTGTAAAAACTTTATTCTAATGAGAGCTATGAGAGCTTGGGAAAACCCACCTGGAAAACCAGCTTGTTTTTGAATATATTTTGTTCAGGAAAGCTCACCAAACTTGTAAGCTTAGGGAGATCTTAAATAAAGCCAATGAAGAGTTTTAAATGGGGGAGAAAGGAAAAGGGCATGAAGCAGAAATACAAAACCATAATAAAAATTCTAGGTGACAGACACTGGGAAGCCAGAAGTGGATGGTGCCAGTTATCATCCTTGATTTGGTAGATGAAATGTATGAAAAGTGGAGATATGACAGTGAAACCATCAAAGGGTTGAACAAGAATTTGTCTGACCCCTCTGCCCTGGAAAGGACACCCTCCTGTTATCCTGCTGAGGCTATGGGGCTCCATGAAGAAGCATGCAGGGCTCTGAAAAATGACAGTGTGGGACTAGATGTTCAATGAGGGTCACAGATTCAATATTGACGTTTCAGCTGTTGCTGACAAATGAAGAGCAGCTCTTTCTAGCTGACAGCTGTGAGACATCACAGCTTTGCAGCAGCATAGACACTCCAAGCTAAAGGTGGGCTTTTGAAGTACCCATGCAATTCTTCTTACGTGAAGGAAGATTGTACAGGTGTGTGGTAGAAATTAAGGGGCTGAAAGGGAGCACTGAGAGGTCCCTTGTTCTTGTCAATGATTCACTAGGAGGAAAGAGCAAAGTTTCAAAGTCCAGGATAAGTCTAATGTACTTACCTGCTCTCCTATCAGTGGTAGCAGGAGTACCTCTTTATGCTGGATGTGCAGAGTTACTGTGACAAGTTTAGCATGCTTGGCCAAAAATATTGCAAAATAAAACCCACTGATAAGGTCCTGCATTGAGGAGGGAACATTTTTTTGCTGTTGTTTGATTTGGAACAGTAAATATTCCCAGCACCCTAGCCGTGTCAATCAATCTTATTTTCATTCCTGTGAATCCTCTTGTTTCCCAAGTGGAGCAAGGGCCAATACTTTAAAACTGAGCTGGATGCCAAAGAGCAGTGAATAGAAGGGAAGATTTTCCAGGAACTTATAAATTTCTGAAGACTGAAAAATAGAAACAGTAACACTTCCCACTTTCTTTGGAAAATAATGTGCACTCTAAGATGAAAGCCATAAAGTTACATCGTACTTTTCATTTTTGCAAAGGTTACTTTATTTTTAAATAAAATCCCTGTTTTAGTCTGTGGAGGATGCGACTCTTCAGACAATTGCTGGTGAATAAATGGGAGTCTCAAAGCTTCAGTGATTTTAGCCTTTGAGGGAAGAACAGACTAAACTGTTACTGTTTATAAAAATAGCCGAACTCAGGCATGATACATGCTTACAGAAAGGCATCAATATCCCAGAGAACTTAAAATAAATAAAGATAGAAAAAATATATCCAAAATATAAGCAAATATGGTTTTTTTCCATCATGAGTAGGTAGAACTGATAATTTCCTGGATTTCAGTTTGGTTTTTACAATTAATGAAGTATTCCATATTACCCTTTGAGCAGATCATTCTTAGCTGGATGACTTCTTAAAGGCTTGGAAACAGAAAACAGGTTTGAAAACTCAAATTTCCACCATTGATTTATGTAAATGTTGCAGATGTAGCTCAGTTACATACCTTACTACAGTGAGCAAAATTAAGAAAAAACAACAAAGAAGCCATAGAGGCCAAGCCCTGAGACAATGTAAATGGGTGTAATTTCCTTGATTTAATTTTGCTAAACCAGTTTGCACTAGCTATCTGGGAAGATTTTCTATCTATCAAGTACCTAACCTGTATTTAAAAACTAGACTATCTTATTTCTCTTCCATCCCTATTTATCTGAAACTTCAACATCTGTTTTCTGCAAAAGGATACATAAACTGAACCATAAGGTCACATCATCCTGTTCAGGATGCCTCTAATGTACTGATCTGCCCTGCAGTCCTTGTTCTTGTCAATATCCCTTTTGGGGACAAACCCCCTGAATTCTAAATATAATTTATGACTTGGGTTACTTAGGATCTTGTTTTGCTTTTTGTAGACTAATTGACACATTTCCCCAAAGAAAAGCTTTGTGATGCTCTGGAAAAGTCTGTAATAGTGAACAGAGAACATCTTTTGTTGGAGGTGAATGCTTTTTTGGCTATACCTTTCTCCATATCAGGATGTGAACTCCATACCAGCATGTTACACTGCATCATTTTCATCCAGAAGAAAAATATGAGCAGCCAGGAAAAAGGCATGGTGATCTAGTCCCTGTCCCCCTAGAAAAGAGCAGAAGGTAAGTTAAGGAGACATTGTAAGTTAGATACAACTCCTACTACGTGTTGCTCACAGAAGAGTTACAACAGAACAAGTGAATTTATTGCTGCTTCCCTGAAGTTGGCAGGACAGAATATATTTGGTGATATGAATCTGTTAGTTTCTTGGTTATGTAATGGTAGGGAAATAGAGATAAGAAATTATGCAGTACAGCTGGACTCATCTTAGAATCATAGAATAGTTAGGGTTGGAAAGGACCTTAAGATCATCAAGTTCCAACCCTCCCTGCCATGGGCAGGAACACCTCACAATAAACCATATCACCCAAGGCTTAGTCCAGCCTGACCTTGAACACTGCCAGGGATGGAGCATTCACAACCTCCCTGGGCAACCTATTCCAGTGCCTCGCCACCCTCACAGTAATGAATTTCCTCCTTATATCCAATCTAAACTTCCCCTGTTTAAGTTTGAACTGATTACCCCTTATCCTGTCACTACAGTCCCTTAATGAAGAGTCCCTCCTCAGCATCGCTATAGGCCCCTTCAGATACTGGAAGTCTGCTATGAGATCTCCACTCCATCTTGTTCTTCAGTTCTACAAACTAAGGATGGGACTTGGAGCAAACTGGTCTATAGTATCATTTCAATGATACTTTTTTCATCATTTCAATGAAGAATAATTTCACTGCAGTCGGTTGCCTTCCATACAAGTAAAATTTGTCTGTATTAACAGAATCTAAGTCATTCACTTCACTAACATCATCCATGTACTCACTGGTACAATTTGGTAGAATCAAGTATGTGAATCTTGTAGCTATTATGGACAGCACACCAATTTAATCCATTTGCTATTGAAAACATCTTACTGGGAATTAAGGAATGTATTTTGCAACAAAACATTTATGATAGAAATGAATCATCATCAGACAAATCCGCTTTACTACATCACGAAGTGCAATATAATACCAATCAATACTACAGTGACAACAGTCCTCCTAGTACCAGTAAGGGCATAAAAATTCTTTGGTATTCTCCTTAGAGAATGATTCACCTATCAGAAGCATCTCCTTTAATCCAATTTATCTGTTGCTGTCAAAGATACGTATTTTTAAAACTTTATTTCTGGAGAGCCATTAAGTGATTAAAATCAAATGAGAGGAAAGAAGACAGTTGGTAGAACAGCATAAATCATAATCGAAACATCCTGGTAGTATAACACAGCCAGACATTTTGAATGGCTTGAGAGGCTCTGAAGAGTTCCACGGTAGTATGGCTTTTTGACATCCTGCTCAGTAGTTAAAGGGTATTCAACCTGATCTGCCTTTGTTGATAGCTGATATTATTTGACATTTTAACAAGGTTCTGTATTTGCAGAAGCATCTTATGGCACCACTTTCAACATCAGAGTCTATCACAAAAAACATTTTAACTGTTTTGCAAACAAACTTTCTTCCAGTTAATTATTAAACAGAGGAACAGCTTGCGGTATACACTTGGAACTAATTTCACTATATATAGTTGGAAATGACAAGAGCACATGAAGATGTGACTGAAGCCTGGTAGCATTTAAATACTCAGTACTTCCTCTGTTACCTTGACTAGTGTAAAGTTGGTTCCCAAGGTAAAAACTAAGTGGTCTGCTGGCATATGGTATAACCTCCATTTGAGCGCTAAAAGCTGGATACTGTTTTTGTGAAACAGATGTTGTTGAGTGCAGCAATGCACAACTGACTCTATCTAACAGCTGGGAATCCTTCGTGACCCATATAGCTAGAAATAAACATGGTCCTATGCTTGGCAAAAGTGTAAGGAAGCAAATTTTCATTTGTTAAGGGCTTATCAAAATGAAGAATAAATGTTTTTAGCCATAAACTGATTTTATTCACAAGAGTAATCTTTCCAGCAGCTTATGCGATGGCCTCATAATATTACAGGCACCCTTTGCCAGATGAAGGCTGCAGTTGCACTGACATATAGTGCAGATGGAAAATAAACATCTGCCTCAATCAAGAGAGAAGACCAAAGACAAGGTTGACAAATATTATCTGGCATGACTATCTTTGCAGGAAAGCGTATAAATGCTACAGGACCAAAACCACTGGCATCGTCTGGTGTTGTCCTTATGTGGTTACTGACCATGAAGAGCGATGATTAGTATGCACTCTCCAAGGAGGAGTAGTGCAGATGCTCAGGATGATATGATTCCAACTCACTAGTATATGTTTTCCTATAACCATACTATGCTAACAACAGAGCAGTTTGAAATATTTTCTCTCAGTTTTTCAATGACATTCTGTATCCTCAAATACACTTCTTTTTTGGGGGTAGGGGAGAAGAGAAGGTTTAGCAGCAATTATGTTGTTAAACTTAATTTAAAAATGGATGTAGCAGCAATTTTCAGCACTTTTTTTCTTAAACCACTTAAGGAAAAAATATTTCTGTCCTGCTTTAAACACAGTCAGTTTTTTGAGAAGGAGGTAAACGTGAAGACCACTCAGTTGAAAGCGAACTATTCAATTGATGCACATTTTACCTTTGGGAAATAGTGTAGTGTGCTGTTCAAGTAATTCTACATACATTCATGTATGCACATACCTACTCTCAGCTGATATGGAGTTCTGATTCTCTCACAAAGGATTATGTGATGCAGGATGGATACAGCTTCAGAGGTTCTGTTTTTGTAGGAGGATTTCTTTGTCAGATTAAAATAGGAAACTTATCAGTTCCTGGTCATTTTGGTGGTGCTTGATTTTGTATTTAATTTTTGACTATGCAGGTTCAAACTCTTTTCTCTGGAAGAGAGTTAGTTAGGCAGGACATATTAACTACTGCTCAGTCTTAATTAGTGTTTTTGACCTGGTGAGAATTACGTGCATGATGTGTATTAGCTAAATTAATGGGAAATCTATTACAATTAGACAAGTTTAGCATAAGGATGCAGGTATAAATCTGATAGTTGGGGATCTCAGATCTAACCAAATCGTGGAGAACTACACAAAATGTGCTCAGCAGAGAAAAAAAGAACAGGGAGTGTAACGCATAATATTGCAGGCACCCTTTTTCAAATAAAGGCTGAAGTTGTATTGACAAACCTTTTAGCTGCATAGAAGTCCAAAAGTCACAGCTCACGGTAGTCTGTTGATCACAATTTTTGGAGTACGTACACACAAATCACATTAATATGCCTTTCCTATTTGTACCTGAAGTTGCACTAGGATTCAGGCTTGGGTTTCCTAGGTGCCTCAGCAGCCAGGTGAGGCTGTTGAAGCTGCCAGTATTAAATATTCACAGAAGAAGCAGAGGGAACTGGAATGGGCATCAAATGCCATCTGGGGCTGAGGCAACAGCATCATCTCCTTTGACCTAGATGAATATTTCTGTTAGAAGGACTTCAGTCAGGAATGTCCTGTACTACCTGCTCTGCTTTCACCTGACTAATAAGTGGGTGCTTCTCAAAGGAACTCTTGGTTTTAGTATTGTCAGAGCTACAGGTTCTGGACAGACTTTTAGACTCAGTTTTGCTGTCTCTCAGTAACAGTAAGGGCCTCATCATTTTGTTTAAGCTCCAGACCTTGGAGACAAAGAAAAATCTTAGTTTTCTTTAAGAAATAATTATTTACTTTGTAGAAATTAACTAGAAAGTGAGCTGTCAAGGTCCAGAAATCAGAAGAAGCCAG
Organism: Neopsephotus bourkii; assembly: GCF_033783945.1. Classification (NCBI taxonomy): domain Eukaryota; kingdom Metazoa; phylum Chordata; class Aves; order Psittaciformes; family Psittacidae; genus Neopsephotus; species Neopsephotus bourkii. Next base: position 5,530,769 of record NW_026902293.1, read on the forward strand.
AACATACAATCTCAGAGTGTTTATGACAATCTCCTGGTTGTCACATCTGCTTTTTTATTCTTTTCTATTATACAAATAAAGCTTCTCCCCTTTTATGAATGCTCTGGGAACTCAGTATTTGACTTGCAAAGTTTAATGGGTGCACGAAGTTGTACACAAAATGATATTTCCCTGCCATGTGGCATATGAGATATATCAAACAGAGAATACCAAAGAGGCAACTATAGCACTCTCTGCCCCCTCCTCCCCAGTGTATATCTGCCAGCGGGCATGTTGCAATCCCTAAAGCATTTACAATTTTCCCCTTTTTTTTTTACCAGTATCTCTCAAAAGCCAGCCACTGTGATAAGAAAAATGTGTAGGATAGGATAAAACTGGCAAAGCCTTAGTTTGAGTTTGGCATATTAAAGAGGATCTGGACCTTTTTCCCAGTTTTGAAAAACGAGGGTTATTTCAACTGGTTGCCTCCTACCTCTCGTCTGCTATTCAAACAACAGTATGTTTCCTTTAGGCAGTTTTCTTCCCTTATGTGCTGTTTTTATTTCATAGTCTAGCCCTCAGACTTGTCTTTCCAACTGTAGCCCCAGCAGACATAGTCTCTAATGCTCTAATCTTAAAAAATTAATTTGAAGTAATAGACTAAAACAAGCTTGTTAAGGATGGTGGTAGCTGAGCCAGTCACTGAAAGCTCTAGTTTTCAAAAACGTATTCATTGTCCGTATGTGCATATGACAGAGACAATAGGAAAGTGACTTTGAACGTGAATGGAGGTTCACAGGACATGGCAGACTTCAAAATGGACAATATCATAACAGTATCCTGAACATCATCCAAAAGGTCTGCTCCACAAACTGTTGTTTTATATTACAACCATTTGCAACAATAAAAGTGAGTTCTCAGTGAATGTATATGAGACAAATGACAACTTGGATCAGCAAGTAAAGGAAATTAAAAGATGAGGGTGATGCTCTTCTCCCAGTGGCATCATCAGTGAGATCAGAGCAACTCCAGTGACTTCTCTAGACATGAATAAGGAATGACCTTCTGCATTGCCATCCAAAATAGACCCAAATTTGTTCAAGCACTGAGTCATAGAATGATCTTTAAACTACTTCTGTCATGTTGCCATTTGGCATTTTGTTGCTACACTTAAAGAAGTCACCACAATACTTGCTTCTTAGCTTTTCCCAAACTTCTAGTGTCTACTTTGGATTTCATTTTCAGTCCCAGACTATTTTTCTTTCTGGTAAATAAATTGAGATTCAACAGACTGAAATGGCACCATCGATCTCCTATATCCATCAGTAAAAAGTACCACTTGGCAAATGCTGTCAAAATGTGAAATTTTGTACTTACCCAGATAAAACTTTAATCAATTTGAATGAGTATGGGCTACAGGATTCAATTTCGTAAGTTTGCCCTATCCTGATGTTTTCTGAATCATTATATTCTTTCAAAATTTTAAAAGTTTTCTTCTAGTTTAGCCTCCTAGATCCCATAGGCTGTTTGATACTAAATAGCAGCATTGAAAAACTGTGGAGAGGTGCTGATAGTGTGAGGTGACAGATTTTTGCCATCCCTAACATGTTAGTCATTTGTTTGCCTACTATTTTGACATAGGATACCAGTCTGTTCAGTGATAGTGGGTTTCTCACATGATATGTCATCAATCAAAAATCTATATGGTTTGTGCCCTCACTAGCAATATATGTGTTTTTTATTGAAGACCAAGTATTAAAAATTATCCATAGATATTCCATAGCATTAACAAACTTTTTCTTTATTGGGCTAAAAGTGAATTATGTGTATATTTAAAACCATTCTGCATATCTACAGTTCTTACATCCTTTTTAGATTTTTAGCATTTTCAAGTAATCTGAAGGCTGGTTTCTTTTTGCTCAATGCTAGTGTAAATTATTTCTTAATTTTAGACTAAAATGGACATCTGGACCCCTATATACTCAGAGGAAAGATTAAAACTTCTGAAAGACAATATATTACACCTTCCTAAAGACTGACTTTAAGAGAAGAAGTGCTGTGTTCAGGCTCTGATGGCTTACCCTGGAAAATTAATGTTTAGACAGCTTGAGTTAACACAGAGAGATAAGTATCCGACTTGACACAGCATACCAGAAGACAACACGTGAAAGACGCTTTCCTGGTTCCTCATACCCGCCTACGTTGGTGACATGGCAAGTACCGAGTTCTTATTTGTCTTAACCTTTAAACATGGAAAGGGTGAAGGACATTTTCTTTGTTAGGTGCTTCATATATGCATAAATATATACCTGTCCAATTTATGTAAAATGTGAAAACAACCACCACTGTGTAGCTGACTTTGTGGTTTTCCTAAAACTACGTATTTTGCTTGAGGTTGCTTAATCCTGTCATAAGCCAAAGCTACACCAGGAAAAACATTGAATTATTGCAATCACAAATGGAGTGTTCCCACCTCAGTCTGTGTCTTATTATACTAAGTGCAGCAGTCCCAAAGAAGCAGAGGAAAGTGGACACAGTTTATGACCTTAAGGAAGCATACCAAGGCCATTTTCACAAAATTACTCATTTCTGAACACAAAATGAAGAGGCTGTGGCCTTCATGGGGAGAAAGGCACGAACAGTGCACTGTAACTCTGATACTGGCTAAGCTTTTTCATACAGCTTGTTCAAGCACCAAATAAAACACTGTCTATGCTCGTGGTTTGTCCTGAGATACGGGAAGTATTGCTGCCTCCTTTTTACAGCTGAAAACCCTGAGGCAGGGTGAGGATGTGACAAGCTTCTTGAAATAACACCATAATAACCACCAGTGACAAAGCCAGGTTTAGGAAGCTCATTCTTCAGGGCCTAAGCCCTGAAAGCCATGGCTTTCCTAGTTCCTACAAAGCCATGCTTTGTTAATTAAGTTGTTTTTTGCCAAATAATTTTCTGGAGGCTAAAATACCTCTAATTTACTGCTATCATAAGATACATATGAAAACCTAAACACAGGGGAGACCGTTTTACAGGCTATTTTGGATTCAGTGAAATAAAGACATTTAATAAAAGAATTTCAGGGCTATATCAGAAATCCCTTTCAGAGAAAGAAAAGGAAAAAGCCCAGTAGTAACACATGGAAACAATCTTTTATTTTTAGAAGAATGGTAGTATTTCTCTGCAAGTAACACCTGATTAAGCAAACTTATTGAATAAGGTCCATTGTGTCTGCTTGAAAAAGCTATAAGTTGAGACATTTTAAGATAATCAGATTGTAAAAGTACACTAAATTCTTACCATTAAGCTACCTCACCTTCATTGAGTTCTGAATTCTCATTACAACTAATCATATTTCCATGCAAAGTAAAAATAATTGAGGTACTTGAAAGTGGGTTATGTTCTGCTCTCAATGCCCACTTACATCTCCTACTACCAGTGATGGCAGTTAGACACAAAGTGGGAAATATCTAGCTAGCTAGCTAGCCTTATATATCCCCTAAGGTGACAGGTATAGCTGTTGGTGTTTGATGAGAAACAGGGGTCTATATATTCCAAATACCAGTTTATTTTCACACTGGAGATTTTAGACAGCTTTTATTTATCTGCCATTGGCAGCACAGCTTCACTGAGGGTGGGATTCATCTCATTTAACCTAAGCCACCAAAAGTCAGATGCCAAAATCTAAACTAGCTATCCAGAAATACTCCTTTCTTTTCACTGTCCAGGGAGCCGAGACAGTGATGTTAGGACCAGTTGAGTATGTGTCTCTCTCTCTTCAATACACCTTCAAATTTGAAATAAATATTAGTTGAGCCATCTGCTAGCCTAGATATCCTTTAAAGAAAATACAACAATTTTTAGATGGGTGCATCTTCCGTGGATGCAATGGAAGCAAGAACGAGAGCAGTCTCAGATTTCCAAGTTAAAAATAAGAATTTAGTTGGTTCTGGGTTTTTTTTTTCTTTTTTCATTTCTGAAGATTGAAAGAGGAGAGAAATGTATATTACTTGCCAAAGTCAAGAGATGGGATGTGTAGCAGTTATGCATGTGTTTGCAGTTGTGGAATCTCTTTCCCAAGGTCTTCCTTCACCTGGAGCTGGTCAAACAATTATTTGAAAATAGGATTTATTATTAAACTCTTTTTTTTTGAACCTTGTTTTTGTGAACCGATGTTATTTCAGTCACTGTAGCTGATATCTAAAGAAATCTGATTTTTTTATCTGTCTCACGTGAAACTTTTCCTACAGGAGGGATTACTTGAGGCTGACCCCCAAATTTGCTGAACCTCAAAGACATGATCTCAGTTTAAAAATTAATTCACATTTTTACTTCAATTAAGATATTTTTTATATTTTTCTGCTGGTTTCCTCAGTAAAGTCTGAAGATAGGTCTTTATAGGCTGCTTTCAGGGTTGGAAGTCAAGTAGTAAAGAAGACCGACTCCCTCTATGGTGTCTTTTATAGTCCATCCTACTGCAAATAGAGCTGTATTATGTAGCCTTACAATTTCCACGGTGGAGCTGACACGTTTACGGTTTTGGATAAAAAGAAACATTTTTACCACTGAAATGGAGCCTCCGTATCCTGCAGCATGGCTGAAAAGAAAGCCAAACTGGTTAAAACCAAACCAACACAATGAAACAAAACAGCATGCAGCTGCCTCCTCAGAAATATCCCTGCAAGGCAGACAAATGGATGCATTTATTTTCCCAGATTTATTTGCTAATGTAAAGATCCCAATGCAAGCATTAACACTTCAAATCATTATATAGTCCTGGGGCAATCTTGGGAGGAGTTGAATTTCATTGAACAAATTAGTAATTTGAGATTGCAGTAACTGTAGATATAATCTTGTTCCCATATATTTCATGATGCAGTGCAAAAGAAACCACTCCTCAAATGAATGCTCCATAGCTAAGCATCACCTTGTTACATTACTAAACTGATCAAAATACACAAAAAATACCTTGGCTTCTTTTTAAGTTTGCACTTCCGCTGACCAAATAAAACAGGTAGCACTTTCATATTTTCAAATGTAGTAGATGGAAAAATTACATGCTATTTAACGGGAGAAAGCAGTATATTCATTAATTTAAAAGGAGGAAACAGGACATTTTCCCCTACTATTAGAGCTCTAGCTTGTATGTCTAACTGGCACTAAGTGATCATACTGTGTGAGGAGTTGCATCTCTGATGGAGCTGGAAGAAAGGGCTGCATTGCTCATCCGAGCACCGGCCACAGCATCACTGAGGGCACAGCACCCTTCCACCTCCCTGTATCCACACTAGGCTGCCTATTGCACCCCTTCAGTCCTTTCTGTGTGTGGTATTGGCTCTTGTCAATGACCCTGGCCTGACTTTGCTGCCTGAGTTCAGCAAGGTGCAATCGCTGTAAGGTGATGTGTGTTACAGGCTGGTGACTAGGACAACTGCACAAAACCAGTTCGTACTGCAGGCAGAAGGGACATGGCTTCTCTATAAGGGGGAAGATGGGATCAGGCTTTCTCTCCACAAGCACTGAATGGAGCTCAGTGAAAGTCCATGCCACAGCCTGGGCTTGTGTCCATATGCTCTGGGCTTAAACAAAGACTCATTATGACATAGCTATAGCCCATGAAATCCAAGTCCCTCCAAAAAACCTATTAGAGAGGCTCAGAAATCTGCACATAAAACCACAGCAGAATTTTTCTTGTACCCTTTTACTGTACCATCCCTAAGAGACTGGATGCTGATGGGAAAGATGATTTTGTCACAGATGTGTGAGTGGGAAGGGCAGTTCAGACCTCCAGTGAAATGTGGACATCCCACGTTTGCCCATCCTGGCAGGGCAGAGCACTTCAGCCAATGTCTTTAATTAGGTTCTGGTGCTTTAGTATGGACAGCCTGCATGGGTAAATAAATTCTACCCTGGAATATCTTAATCTCTCCATTGTATGCTTAGACAGAATATAGGTCAGACATTGCCTAAGCTATACCAGTATTTTCATGTTGCAACACGGCTTGTGACACTGCAGCCTCTGTGATGTTGCATGGTACAACCTCTGCCTTCTGTCCTCTATGGAAGGTTTCCAAGCCACCTTCAAAGAGAGATGGCACCATGCCTTTCACCTAGAACATGAAATAGTAATTGGGCTGTCATTCACACTTTCATAACCATAATACACAAAGAAAATCAGCAACAGAAAAGCTGTGTCCATGTACTGAGGCACAATCTGAATGCAAATAGAATGTACTACTAAATTCACTAAGCCTGAAGAAATAAAACAGGGTTTCCCTGCTTGGAGAGATCTTAGTATCTCAAAAACTCCCCTTTAAAACTAACCTCAACTTTGTTTTGCAAGACCTGGTCTACACAGCATTTTAGCTCCCATTAGAAAAATTCATATCCTATGAATATGAATATTCATATCCTATGAATAGTGCAATCAGGCACCAATAACAGGAGCAAGAATTTAGGGGGGTTTGGTAGATTGAAGAAGGCACTGTGAGCAGGGCATACATCTAGCCCCAGGTTTTGACTAAGCTATATTACAGTGAGGATTTAAGCATGCAGATAGGCAGTCAAGATACTCAGTTTTCTCTGGCATGGAAACAAACAATTTAATTATAAAATATATAGTTCAGGAAAAATATTGCTTCTTTTATGGTTTCTCGTCTTTAATTGGGCAGTTCATGTTGTGTGTGAAATCATACAGGGATTTAATAACTTGCCAATATGGATAAAGCCTTTGACTTACACTGGGAGTGTCAGATCTCAGTCCTTGTTCAAGTGCACTTTGACAAATCTACCACGCATTTTTTTGTTCTTTATTTCAATACCTTGCAGAATGCCTTACGTCACTTAGACTAATAAAGCGTAAACAATGTTTAAATAGAAGGGCAAAAAGGAGAGCTGGTGACTGAAGACCGGGCTCCAGCAGAAGGGTGAGGGAGCACAGAAGTTTAGCCAGCTGTTTGTGTGAAATCCAGGAAGAAGACAGAATGCCACTTGACAATTTTTAATTCTTCTGGAAGAAACAGTTGGAGATCATATGCTCCCTAGCAGTTAGAATACCAAAATAAGTACTTTTGCCAGCAGCAGTAGGAAAACACTTTTTTGTCCCGTCTGTACTTTGCACCATGTTTCCTAAAATCACATACTGATATCACAGCCATGTTCAGCTTGTGAGATATGCACAGCACATTGAGTTAAAATTTGATGGTTCTGCTGTCTCATGGGGCACAGTCTCCTCGCAACATTTAAAAAGAAAGAAAAAAAAGAAAGCTTTTCTCATTTATACCTCTGATACACTTCAGAGAAAACACTTCTTCAGAACTGCTTTTATGAGTCCTGAGAGTTAGTCATGTCTGGCAAGGATGGGGAAGCCAAATGTGGTGGTTTTGTCAGTAAGAGGGAAATAGTCCAGCTTGAGCTTTTGGAAGTTCCCAAGCATTCCCTCAGCAAGTGACTGAGCTGGAGAACCACAGACATCCTCAGTGCATGATACCAGAGCTGTAAAGCTGGAAACTTCTTCACAGCTTCCTTTATTATATGCTAGTCACATAAAACAGATCACACTGCAGTGTGGCTGTGATATTTCTCAGTTGCCCTTAATAACCTCTCACCTGTGACTAGGACAGAAAACCTAGCACCAGAGAAGCCTTTTCCGGCTTGTTTTTAGACAGTGAGGTGGCAAGCAAGCTGAGGATGGAGATAGAAACACCACCTTGATTCTCTGGAGCCACATGGAAAATCCAGATACATTTTCACCATTGGCTCCTGGGTCCATGTTGTTACAGTAAATGGTGGCTTGCTGTGTGAATGTTTCCTGAAATACATCTTTTTCAGACCTCATTCTGTTTCAATGGGGACAGTAATTGCAGCCTACCTAAAGGAAGAACAAGTAAAATCATATACTCTCTGACTATGGGAACCCAAAAATAAAGACTTTTTTGGCAAGATTAACCAAAGAGTTCTTTGACATATCTTTTTGTTCATTCAGAGGCTGACTTCATCCTCTGACTCATGCTCTGATTGCTGCTGGTAATTACTGAAACCCATTTAGCACACTTAAGTTTTAAGTAAGTCAGAGACTCAGTGTAAGCATACAAAGTGCTGCTTAGGTGGGCAAGCTGATCCAGTCTAGGAGACCATGTGGGAGTATGGCAAGTCTTCCAGCATAAAGAGGACTGAAGTCATCCTACAGCAGAAAATCAGCAGAGTGGAGGGGGAGTTCTGGAAGGTCTGCTAAGCTGTCAGTTAATGAGCATCATTTCCCACCACCCCCAGTAAAGGCTGGCAATGAAAAATATGTTCTTTCCAAAGATTCCTGCCACCAGGTAAGGTTTTCTTTAAGCTTCCAACCTTTTGCTTCTCCTCGACGTTCTTCTTGAGATGCTATTTCAGGGTTAAGAACAAAGAACAACTTCTAACTTAAAACATCTGTGGAAATGGACACAGCCTGCAGACACTGCATGCTACAGATGGCAAATTTGTACCACAAAACTTAAATAAAAGTCACAGGAAGCCATTTGTTTTAGTGCTTTGCTCCACATTATGTGTTGTCCTGCTTCACTGTCCAACAGACTGCTAAATGGTGCTACTAGTATTAACAAGAGTCCTTCAACAAATATGGTATGTTTGTTATTACAGCAGTTAACTGCAAAGATGGATCAAAAGCGAGCACTTCTTGTTTTGCACTCCATACTTTTTTTTAGCATTGCCAAGCTAAAGAATTAAAAAACCAGATCTCCTTTAGTGCAATAACTCCTCCGTGTCTCACATCTCTCCCACCCCTGTCTCCACCTTTTCTTCATTTTCATGCTATAACTGTAGGCCACCTAGCTCAAACAGCCACATTGTTTTCTTGAATAAGTCTCTCTTTACCAAGCTTTTTCCAGTAGCTTTTGACAGAAGGAAAAAAAAAGCAATATGAGGAATGTCACTGTAACAATGTAAATTGTATGCTTGCATTTTTTATTAATAAGGCAAGGCTCTCCAAGGGACTAAGTTACATTGTTTTATGAGATTAAATTATAAGACCTGGAACTGATAAGGGCCTTGTCCTATTGTTGAAGAGGCTGCTGGGGAGCATGGAACTGCAGGGAGCATTGGCGAGTCATGGTGAGATCTTATTTCTCCATAGAGAACTAATATTCCAGATGCTCCAAATGCACCTGAATGGGTACTAGAGAGATGAGGAAGCTAACTTGTGGCAGATGGGACCAGACCAAATGGTCAGTGAAATGAGCACATTCAACTAATGCACTAACCGTTCCTAAACTGTTCTCCATCAATAATTTAAGGCCTTATGTCATAGTTTGTTAAAAATGAACTTTGATTAGTTATGTTATTAATACAATATGCATATTATAATAGTGTCACATTTTCTATCCATCAAAGTCAGAATAAGTCAATATGAGTGCATCAATAATTTATATTGGCTATACTAGTCAATTTTCTGTGTGCAATAATGCTGACTGCTGGCAATTACTGAATGCAACTGGTGCTTTTACCTCTATAGTCACATTCTAAACTAGACGATATTTATTTTTCAAAATACATATAATATTGGATTATTTGAGTTTTGCTGTGATTTTTCAAAGCCAAACTCTTTTTGTTTTCTTTTGTTGTTTTTTTTTTTTTTTAACATAAGGCTCCAAACAGAATGAAGCAGATAGATAGTGCCTGCGATATTTCAGAAGTAAAAGCGGAGTATACATGACTTACTGCAGGTTGCTTCCATAACATCTAGCAATAAGCAACCCCCACAGTTGTTTTTTCTGGTACAAGTGTAAGTAGAAAACATTATCCTTAATTTAAATGCATTTGGAGTATGACAGAACAGAATCTGAATTGGTGATTTCCGTTATGCATTTAGTTTCACATAAAATAGTACCCCACTTGTTTGCATGACATCTTTAAGGGAAAAAAACATTGATTGCAACTTGTGCAAGGCTTCTAAATATCCAGATTTTTTAACTTTTTTTTATTTTTATTTTATTTTTTTAGGATCCTATTAGGCTTTAGTAAAGAAATATGTTCCAGAACCCTATGGAAATCTACCTTTAAGGAATTGGGCCCCTCATCTAAAAAGGCCAAGTCACTCTATAGCCTGTATTGTTAAGTGCAGAGGAAAGCTATCTGTTCTGCTCCAGCTCAAGTTGAATGTACTAGTGTCTGTGTCAATGCTAAGAGAATCTAAGACGTATTTATTTTAAGTAACAATTCTTTACCTGAGACTCAACAAGAGGTGAAAACTCATTTCTGAAAGCAAGTTGTGTAACACTGATAGCTTCAAGCATTTTGTCTTCAGGACATATATGATTCCATATATTATATAATAATTGTGCACTTCAGTAAAATAAAAACCTATCAGAATCACATTTTTCCTTTGCTCTTCTTTTCACAGAAAAAGACAAGGGACAGATTTTAGAGGTAAAAAGACACAACAGAACATGGAATAGGCTGCTACAAATCATCAGATTTTCCTGGTGGCATTAGTCACGGAGGATCGAGAATTACCTCTTGCTAGGCAATAAAAGAGTCTTCAGAAGCAAGCCCTATGGGCATACACAGCAAATACCAATAATACTCATATTAACTGATCTGCTAGGTTTATTTTTTAAAATAGAAATAGAGATTCAGATGCTGTTTTTCTTTTAGCTAAGAAAACCAGATACAGATTAAGAAAAAAAATGAATGAATCAATGTTATTCTCTTACATGAGATGAGACAAATTTACTGAAGAACTCTGGATGGTTGCATACTGAAACTAGTTTCTGGTCATTTCTGTCTCAATATACCTCTGTAGCAAGTAGCTCAGGAGAATTTCTGCTGTTGTAGAGGCCCACTCCTTACCTATTTTGATATAGGCACAACAGAAGAAATAATCCATGTATTGAATAAAAGCAAATGTTTAAATGCTGCAGAAATGCTTTGGCAGTTTCAGCTTAGACTCCAGTGATAAAGGATACACATGTCACTGCAGTAGCTGAGCTGCCTCAGGATCCATGCCGATTACATCTGCCTTCTGCTGCTAGAGCTGTAGACATGCTTGAAGTGGGGTTAAGGTGCTTGGCCCCCATTGCTTCCCACCTGCTCCCTGAACAGTTTGTTTTCATACCATCAGCCCTATGCTTGGTGCTCTTGTTGTGCTCTTTTCACTCTGAATGGTCTTCATATTCACAGCCACAAAACATGACAGAGTTCAAGATACCAGCTGACACTTGCATGCCATGGAGCTTCGAGAACTCAACTTAAAGAGCTTGTTCTGCTCTCTCTTTTACTGCTGGGATATGCAGCTTCCCAGAAGTCATCTCCTTTGTCTTTCTTGTGTCAGGTGTGACCTGAATTTCATACAAGCCTCTGTAACCTGGTTTACATGCTACAATTCCCCAACTTAGGAGAATTAAATCAGTAGTGTATACTATCACCGTCATGTTCATCAAAAGCAACATGTATTTTCCTATAAAGGTAGACATGCAACACAGCACCAGTCTGAGAGTTAGAGCCCCTTAGTCCCATGCTGATTGCTCTGGCTGCTTCATTTTGCTAATGCCAGAACAATCCTGTAAGCCAGTTGGAGGCCATGTGGCATGAGCACCAAGAAAGAAAACCAAACTGTTACTGTCTATATCAGACTAGTAGGTCCACCACTCCAAAATGCCATTTTTTCCAGATGTACATACTGCTTAAAAATATTTAAGTAGTTTTCTAAAACTTCATGGTTTTCTGTAGATTATGAAAAGTGTAAGGACACAGAGATCACCTCTAGAATAAATACGGAATCTCTTACGATTTTTTAAAACTCTTTATTATAACAAAGTTATCTGCTGGGAAGAAAACTGAAAACTGAATCGAGTAGAGGTTTCCAGATCTAACTTCTATAATAGAGAAATAGAGATCAACAGCCTGTTCTAGACATCATCATGAAAAGCCACTTAATTTACAGAGGATTATCCACTCAGGTGCAAATTATGGCTAAAAAGGAGAGTGTTCCTCTTATTCTGGTATCCTCTATTTATCACTGGACAGCCAGAAATCAATCTTTCCAAAGCACAGTGTATCTTGAATCCAGTGCAATAGTTACTTCTGTCACAAGTTCAGGATATTTGCACCTGCTCTGAAGCCCACTGAAAATTGCAGCATAGGAAATCAGACCGATGAGAAGGTAGATGATTTAGAGCAGAAGTCTGCACCTCTCCAATGCCTTATAAAAGCAGATGGCTTTGTTGTTTGAAGTAGGAGGCAGTTATATTAATAATCTCAAAATTAACCTAATTAATTTATGATTACAGAATCAAGAGTTCTCATTGCAGAGGGAAATTAAGTCTTCAGTGGGAAACAGCCACTTCTGCTCTTCCTGTTTGCTTATCTGAAGAGCATACAATGCCAGTTCTGTATCCTAGCTATCAAACACTGTCATTTCATCAGGACTGTACATTTAAGTGGACTGTGCAAAGCTGAACAATCACAGAGGTAACTATAATGGAAATGCATTTTAAAAATAACTCACCTGCTTACAAATAATATAAAATATGGTAGGGAGTATCTGAATATTTAAAAATGTTTGGTTAATTGATCTCAATTTATAAGCATTATCTTTCTCCCACAAAGATGTTTTCACTAAACATCTGCCAGTATGAACCACACTAAAAGAGGTACTATCAACAGAAGGTAATTTTAATAAGCACGGTTCTTTGTTTCTTATATTTTAATGACTGCTATAATTAGAATGAAGGTTAAGGGAATATTTGTTTTCCTTCCCCTCAGGGCTACTTCGAAACAGTTTGACTTGCAAACTGCATTTCAAACTCTTGCAGCTATAACAATCAAGCAGTCTGATGTTGTACAGGAGAAAAAAAAAGCAAACCCAAACCCAAAAAACAGAAGTGGTGTCGTGGTTTAAACAAAGTCAGCCATAAATCACGCAGTCGCTTTCTCACTCCCCCAAATTTTTGCCCTCCCCCTGCTCCCAGAGGGATGGGAAGGAGAATCAAAAGAATGCAACTCCCACGGGTTGAGATAAGAACAGTTTAGTAACTGGGGTATAAGACAAACCACTACTGCTACCATCAATAATAGTAATGATAAAGGAAATAACAAGGGGAGAGAATGCAACACCTCATCACCAGCCGACTGATAACTCGGCCCACCCCACCTGACCAAGCACCGACCGATACCTCCTCCAACCCCGCAGTCTCCTAGCCCTTCCAGGTAACTCCCAGGTACATCCTGGGCATGACATGCTGGTGGTATGGAATACCTCTTTGGTCAGTTTGGGTCACGTGTCCTGTCTCTGCTTCCTCCCAGCTTCCCCTCCTCCCTGGCAGAGCATGAGGCTCACAGAGTCCTTGGCCACACCAAACATTTGAGCAGTAACTAAAAATATCAGTGCTATTAGCACCGTTCCCAGGCCGAAAGTCAAAAACACAGCACTGCACCAGCTGCCAAGAAGGAGAAAAAACGACTGCTACTGCTGAACCCAGGACAAGTGGTTAAACACCAAAAACACCACCCAAACTCTTTTTGCCAAGCAATTGCAGCAAAGGACTATATGGGAGTTGGGGGTCCCAAACTCTGCTGCAACATTATCCCCAACTGATCCAGCTTTATAAACCCCACCTTCTAGAATCCCAGCGCTGATGATATGTGTTCCAGAAAACTCATGATACTTAGTAGCTCAGTTTTTGATGGAATTTCTTAAGGCCTAAGTAGAGACTAGCTGTATGTCAATATTCATATTCACTTCTATTACCTATTATGTTGCTAATTAAAGTATGTTATTTCAGCTCACAACTTAAACTAGACGTTATCTTCCACTAATTCAGATGATCTGACGTTAGAAAAAGTGAAAATGTTTTCTAAACTTCACCATAAACAAGTCAGAGATTGCGTTGCACAGTCCTTCATGCCAGCCGTATTCACGATAGAATCAACCGCTAATATAAGCTTCATCCAGGTTAAGTGTGGATTCACAATTGTCTGTGAAATTAGTCAGAATACAGATTTTATTTTGTTTATATATTTTTATGAAGCTCCATGTCAGAAGGGGAGCCTAGGTGATGCCTGAGTTAGAAAGCAATTACAGCTGCAGGCATAGACAGTACTTTGTCTGTCATAAAACCTCTTGTACAAAGACAACTCCTCAGAAACATTTTAGAGAGTTTGAACTGGTTGAATGTGTTCATACTAGTACAGCATTTCTGAAGTTGTAGAGGACCCAGAATTTGGGTTCAGTCAAGAACTAAATCCTTAGGCACTCTAAAATTTGTGAAGCACTGTCAATCCACACAGGATCTGCCACTGGATCCAGCATCATACCTAAATTTTAGGTACTTGACCTGCAGTCAGAAGTTTTGTCTTTTCTGCCTGGAATCTTCTCCATTACAATATGGAGAGCTTCACACTTTTCTAAGTGTTTTGGAAGTACAGAAGTCCAGAGGGAGCTATCATTTGGCCCTACCAAGTGTTCATACTGAAGCATATTCAGAAACCTCACATTATACTCCCTGTAGCTATGCAGGTTAATAACAGTACCTAAGTCCAAACGCTCAAGAAACATTAGATGAATCTTGCATGCCCAACAGAGTTACTGTGAACAGGGAAGAGTAGGCAGTTTGTTTCTGGAGTGGGTGGTGCAGTCAAAGTCTACTGGTAGTAGATGGACAGTTTGCTGGTAAGATCATCAGAGAGAGAAAACATCCCTGTAAAATAAGAGGTGATTTTGAGAATAAGATCCACTACAAAACAACTTGAATTAGCTGGCCAAGTTGTGCATAAAATAAATACTTTCCTAAGTCTTTTCAATTAGCATAGAACAAAGAACACAGTTGGGCAGAAGTATAGAAAGCACAACACTCAGCACTTGGAACAAATCAACCTATTATAGCCATTATAAGAGAGGTGAAAGGGTCCCATATCCAGTGGAGAAAAGGGAAGGATTTGGGGACATGATTTGGTTGAGTTCATTGTTGAAGACTGGAGATGTTGAGGTGGTACTGCTGAGTTATAAATATACTAGACAGGACAGCAGGTGATGCCACAAAGCGTGTTGCACACTGTTTCCTTCACATACTAAAAATTTTGAGTGATTTGATTCAATAATTGATTCCCTCACATCCATCTGATACAAGAATGACACACAAAAGCAGATACTGACAATAATTTTTGTAAGGCAGAAATTCTGTCCCAGGATTTTGGTGGTTCATGTTACTAGAATATTACATAAGATAAGCAGGCAAACATCTCCAGCTTTTACATGCAACAGTCTGATACACATCTCTAAGGCAGATTTTAACTTTATATCAAGGAACAAATAAATATAGAGATTACCCATTTACTTTCCTACTGAGGCAGTATTCAGTGGATCAATGCCAAGTGTAAATTACTTTTGTTTCTATTCGATACAAAAATGTTGTTTATAGAAATGCTTGATATGAACACTTCTGATCTGAAGTCATATCCTTTAAGTATACTAAACCTTATTTGAGGTTTGGAGGGGAGAAGCAACATTTATTTATTACTGGGACATTTAAAACATCATGTACAAGCTGCTTCATAAAGGTGCTCTGAGAGCTGGCTGAAATCAGAACCATCACTAGTAGCAGTACAAATCTGATGCGTTTTTTTTAATGGAAGTGCTTCAGCTTTCCACCTCACTACCCACTTTTATTCTATTTTTTTATTTAAGCAATCTTTGTTTATTTGTTTCATCTTTTTAATCAGGTATAATTTATTAGCATCAAAGCACAATTAGAAGATGCTCCTTGATGTCAAGACCAAAGTGACTGCAGCTGTTGGAACAAGTCCAGAGGAAGGCCAGGAGGATGATCAGGGGCTGGAGCACCTCCCATATGAAGACAGGCTGAGAAAGTTGGGGCTGTTCAGCCTGGAGAAGAGAAGGCTGCATGGAGACCTCATAGCAGCCTTCCAGTATCTGAAGGGGGCCTATAGGAATGCTGGGGAGGGAGTCTTCATTAGGGATTGTAGTGATAGGACAAGGGGTAATGGGTTAAAACTTAAACAGGGGAAGTTTAGATTGGATATAAGGAGGAAATTCTTTCCTGTTAGGGTGGTGAGGCACTGGAATAGGTTGCCCAGAGAGGTTGTGAATGCTCCATCCCTGGCAGTGTTCAAGGCCAGGTTGGACGAGGCCTTGGGTGATATGGTTTAGAGCGAGGTGTCCCTGCTGGTGGCAGGGGGGTTGGAACTTGATGATCTTAAGGTCCTTTCCAACCCTAACTATTCTATGATTCTATGATTCTATGAATCTGAAGTAAATGGAATCGACCCCAAACAGCACTAGGGAAATGGCAACTTCTGTGGACCTTTCTCTGCAGCCAAACCTGCACTGCCCTGCTGAGCACTGACCTGCAGAGATTAGACCCTGGGGCCAGCTAGCACCCCAGCTCTGGTCACAGTGCCTGAGTGAAGCTGCTCTGGTATGCAGCACACAGCACTCGCTTGGGGAAACTGGATCCCACAAAATAAATAAATAGTGGCAATGCCAGGAAGAGCTCCGAAGAAACAGCATCCTCACACTCAGCTGCACAAGGCTCACGCACTGTGTGCTCAGGCCTTGGTGGCAAAGAGGTCTTTCCCTCCCAGCAGATGGTTGTTGCTGGGGTCAAAACCTGTCATGGTGCCTGTGCTGCAAAGTCCATTCAAATTCACAGTAAATTAACAAAACCAGACATAAACATAAGAGAATTAAATGACTGAGTTTAACTTCCTGGGTTTAGACAGCACTTGCCCTCCTGGCAACAGATTTCACTGTCTGTCTTCTCTGGGAACAAAGGCAGCATTTTTCAGGATCCTTTCATTTTCAGTCTGCCTGAACCTTTGCAGAGAAAGTCCTCCAGAAACACAAAGATTTTGCTTCACCCCCATCCTGCAGGTCACCACTCTTGGTCCTGCAAAAATCTGGTTAAAATGCTATAGCATTTTATAACATGAGCAAACTGGAATATTAATTATTGCTAACATTGAGGAATTACATTTCATCAGTAAATCCCCACTAAAATATTTATGGTAGGGGTAACTTGTAAGTAAATGTTACTAAAGCATGTGAAGACTGGAAATACATTTCAGCAGGATCCAATCAATACTGTCAACTGATTATTGCTGTCTCCAATGCTTGTACAGTCTCTTGGACTTATCAATATGTAATGCTGACATACGGATTTAGATTAATATTTCTACACTTCCATTTCATGGGACACTTTAAATTGGTGAATAACAGATGCTGTTACAGTTAAGAGAGCTCAAAGCATGCCTTAGGTAAGTAAAATTGCCAGCAAGGGTCTTTAAAATAGGAATTTCCACAATTTTTCCAACATCTGAATTTAGTTACACACACAAACAACTTTACCCCAGGCCAGTGATAGCTTGACCCTACTTAACAATAATTTTAAACTCTTACTGCAAAGCTGTAATAAGAAAACATCATTTTGCAAGAACATGATGATCTACCCAGCTTATCTTTTGAAGGGTGTTTGGTAAACACAGCCTCCTACTTTAGATAATTTTTCCTCCTCCTACAGAGTGTCCCGAAAGGGAAATTCCAAAGTTACACAAGAAAAATAATCACTGCATTGTCACTGTGTAGCACTGTGACCTTAAAGAAAACGCAGTCACATATTTATTATTCCTTTGTATGGATTTGGGGTTTTTTTTACATTAAAGGCTGTAGTTTGAATATGCAGCTCATTGTTGGAGACAGTCTGCTATCCAGGATCTCACCTTGTGCAAACCTGCATCACTCTTCTAAGATCAGTCCGGCTTCCCCACTTCATAGTGGCTGGACGTCTGGTTTGTTTCTTTTTTTTTTCTCAATTATCCTGCCCTTATTCTCTGAAGTCATTGCAGGGCTGCTCCCTCTGGGGAGCCATGCATTTGTGTGGGTCTGTGTCCACTAGTGGCACATAGTTGGCTGGGTGTGCAGTTAGCCCCTGAGGCTCTCCCCAGCCCTCCAGGTTCAGCTTTGCTTGGAAGCACTGCTTGAGTGATGTCCAGCTTGAAGGTTTTCCATGCATTTTGCTGTAAAGCAGCTCAATTTCTGCTGTTATTTATGCTATAGCATCTTCCTTCATATGCCTCAGGCTACTGGCATGAAGAAGCATCACTTAAAAAGTAATTTAGCAAATAAGTATACTTTCCCTAGGGTGCAAATAAGAGGAAAAGTTGTAGTAAATAGCTAATGTAAGCAAAAGGTGCCTTGGGGGAGCCCTAAGAATCACTTCTTTGAAACCAGCAATAACTTCTGGTGCTATTGGTCCTGAGGCAGCAGCAGTCAACATTGTTTAAAAAAGCTCCCTTATGGTGTACTCATTAATTAACTGCACTGTTTGTTGATTCTAGATTGATTCAGTTTGTTCTCAGGAGAGTGTTTTGGAAACTCAGTAATGCCTTGATGCAGGATTTCATCTTCAGGCCCTAAATTCCCAGGATGCTGCTTCACTGGGACATATAGAAGATGAAGTAAAAAGGAGAATTTGTTAGACAAAAATGATAATCAAAATATTTTAAATTCAGATGTAATTTTTGAAGATTTTCCCCACAGAGACAAAAAATTACCTGCAGCAAAGGTTGACTGACAGGCAGGCTTTATCAAACAGAGAACAAGACAAATGGCATGCAAAACAGGGACGAAAGTATTTGCTCCTAATTACTCAAAAAAGAATTTCAATTAAGTCATTTGCCAATTAATGCCTCATTTTTTAACATTCCATAAATATTTAAATGTGTTTCATAAACTTTTCTTTACAGGGAAGCACTTGCGAATGTTGTTAAGGAGATTCTTTGCATTCTTTTAATGCAATATAATTTACAATTTAAGTTTTATTTGCTCTTCTTGTGAATAGATAAGCAAACAAATATGTCATTTTAGGTCAGAAATTGCATAACAATATGTCTATATCAAATATTTATCAACAAGATATTTGAAATATCTTCATGAGAGGAGTCACCTTTTGTATGAATGAGAAACAAGGAAATTATATTGAACTCGAACCAGAAACAGGCTAGTGAAATGCAGAATCAGGTAAATGCAGATACCTTTCTTTTTTCATACTCCTTCAGACTGATCACTGAGAGCTGTTTATAACCGGTCCTGCAACTAAAAAGCCTTTCAGTTCAAGAAAATGTAACTAACAAAAAATAAGAAGCAAGTGGTAAGAAGGGAAACTAGAATGATCTCAGTAGTGGCAAAGCTTGATTCATGCTTCATCTTAGCCCAGATGCGGCTCTACCCTTTGTCCATAGGGACTCACTCAACTTACAAGCTTAAACCCTGTCTCCTCATCTCGTTAGAGCAGAAGCCTGCCTCCACAATTGCATGCACTGTAAGTGGAAATGAAAGTACCCAGACTCTAACCACTGCTCCTTCCACCTCAGCAAGGCTATGGTTTTCTCCATACAGAAAACAAATGTCTCTTTCTCCTCCTACTTTAAAGGCTTCCTGGTTTTATGGAGCAGCTGACTCTTCATTTAAAACTTCACACAAGCACTTTATCTGTTTATTTATTCATTCATTTGTTCTCCCCTGAACTTTCTTTATTCGTCCAAGGTTTGTTTGCTCAATTGACCACAACTTCCCTTATCTCAGAGCTTTACTTTAAATGTTGAAATTCAGATCCCTCCCCACCCTTTGCTATCATTATTTATTTATGCTTCTGTGTGACTATGCAGGAGAGGCATAAGGTTCACAGGTAGCAGAGCTTATGTATGGGCAGAGTGACAGGACAAGATTAAAAGGCAGGGGGGGAAGAAGCCAAGTGCTAGGGGGAGCAGTATGGCCATGACACGTCTCAAGGGCTTTCCCATCCCTTCAGCACACTCACTGGGTCACTTTTTGCAGAGACTGGGCCCCGCTGGCCCCTGCCTGCCAGAGCTGCTGCTCAATCTGTTTGCTCATCTCATAAGACAGCAGCAAACTGACCCCAGGACATGAGGGAGACAGGTCTGGAAGGAGGCGTTCACCTCCGTCTCAGTGGGGTGATCTGCAGCTCCACAGCCATGGATGTCTAACAGACATCACAGACTGTTAGCTGCATCTCTAACAGTACTTACCTTAAAAAGTTTTGTTCCTAAGGGCTGTCAATTTATAGCTGTAAACCAGCTGGAGCACAGTGAAGCTCACTGGTTCTACTGCATTCAGGTTTTTCTCTCTGTGCATCTGCAGCGTGGAATGAAAGCCTGGAAATGGTGTCCCCTTCAGTGTCTTGGCCAGATTTATAACTAGTCCTCTCTTCTTGCCCATTTCTGTCTCCTCCAGTTCCTCATTCAGATCTGGGGCAACTTATATCAGCTCTGAAGCAACCCTCACCTGTCTATGAGGGTAGCTGACTTGGAGGGTTAGAATGAAGATGTTTGCGAAACAGAGTAGTAATTTATTAATTAGCTTAAAGGGTAACTTTTGCAACAAGTACTCCCAAAGTCATAAGGAAGTCAAGCAAAAGAATTCCAACTAAAGGTGTTTATTCAGAAAATTCTTTTAAAAGAAACAAGTACTGCTTGTTCAAACTGTTCCTATTACGAGAAAAGAAGACCTCGAAGGAAATTTTCCCTAGCAGGGGAGTTTCTTTGTCAGTTAGTCACCAAATGCAATCTGGGAAGCCCATTAAATGAAATTAAATTTTTTGCTTTCCCTACTGATTTTCAGAAACAGGAGAGAGGGAATAAGCCCCTAAGAAAGAAAGGGGAAAAAAACAAACCCAAAGTTGTAAGAAACTAAAAAGGAGAGAAAAACACTATTAGTAGGTAAATAGGATAAAGCATAAAAAGTTTTTGAAGGAAAGTTGGCACAAGGGAGCCCTGACACTGACTTGGGCTCCTGGGTCCTGCTGTACTACAAATATCAAACACCAGCTTAGGTTTTCCTCTGTCTTACAATACCTCTTGGAGATCATATCTAGAATCAAGAGAAGGCACACATCACAATAAGAAGTATACCTTTTTTCCCCCAGCATTTGTAGTTGAGTGTTACACCCTTCCCCCCAGGAATGAGGCAGTTTTGGTCCAGATTGCCTTCAGGAAAGGGCACAGATGGTCTCCACAAGGGTCCTCCAGGTATGCTGAATAGGACATGTCCTTACAAGGGTACTTCTACTCTGTAAAGCACTGAGATCAAGAGCTGCAAGAATTCACCTGCACTTTCTAACAACATCTTATTGCTGAACTTGGCTAGAAAATTATATAGCTACTCACAGAGAAAATATACTGTCTGGCTAAATGCAGGAGTGTCTTCTCATGATACCAAATAACCTCAGTGTTTCACAAAGGATGTGATTCATGTAGCTCCCAAGTCTGTCAGAGGAACTTGGGAGGGCTGGGGAGACTGGGGAGAAGCAGTTGTTCTTGAAGTTAAAAGCATGCCTCTTCTTTGAGTACAAATAGAAATAGTAGAAGTAGATAGTAACACGACATTCACAATTTTTCTTTCACCAGTGTCATGTGGAGCAGCCTACTGCTGCCAGCAGCACAGGCGTACTGCAGAAAGGAGACTGGAGCTCACGCTTGGTGTGGTCGGAGCAATCAAGCTTTTATTCCGTTTGCTAGTTTGAATGTCAGCTACAAGCAATGTAAGGTCTCAAATTAAAGGCAAGCATGGGCACATCTGTATCGGTGTATCAAACACAGATTTACCACAGGCAGATGAGCAGGTTTTAGTGTCAGGCAATGCCTGTCTGAAGTCTTTCCTTCTTTTACAAGAGCTGCATGAAAGAGACAAGTCCTTTGCTCAAGGACTTGTTCTCTGAGTCTGGATTTTTCTGATGGCAATAAGCCAAGACTTCAGGTTTTGGAGGGCTGATTTTGTGTGGTCCTTTGAGCACAATGAAGAAAATTCATACACAACATAATCAGTTTGCAAGGTTTCACTAAGATATGTCAGAAGATTTTTTCCTTTCAGTCACATGCTGTCCTCATGGATGTTGTTTTTTTATTCTTTGTTCTATCAGTTGCCAAGGTTCAACAAAATTCAGGGGATTTAAGGAAGGAAAATCACAGTGTGTCCTTGTTAGCGAAGATCACCAGATAATCAGTGTGATGGTGGAAGCACAGCATGGGAGCAAACCAGGAATCTTTGGCCCCTCTTTCACATTTGTTACCTTTGTCTGCATTAAGGAAGACAACTATGAGAATCTGGAGTAAATCCAAACACTTGCCAGCTGGTTTTGAATGTTCTCAGCTGTGTGTGCTGTTGGATAATCTTAGACTTATTTTGCACTGTTTGTTGCTGCCAGATAGTGTTACTGTTTAATGACAGTGTTAGAGGAGGCAAAAGTAGGTCCAGCTTCTGGGCTAGAAATATGCCTACATAGCTCTGGCTGAAAGTTAATGCAGTCTGAAAAGAGGAAAAGATAATCCTCCAGTGTATTTATTTGACTACTTCTCCTAATACTTGTGGGAAAATCAGCAATTTTCAGACCTTTAGTTTTGGCTTTCTTCCCTTCCATTATTAAGGCCAGTATTTTTCTCTGATATGAAAATATCAAAGCAGAGACCAAAAGCCCTTGCTTTCCATCAGATCACTGTGACCACCAGGAGACCCTTTCTGTCTTACTCCCCTTAGCCTTGCAGCAAGTCTTGACAATTCACGCAGGCTAATGGAATTTTTCTGATCTGCTCCTAGATCCAAATGGAAACTTGACTGGCAGTCGAATGCTCGTGCTTTCTGAACATCTACCCCGTGGTTCAATGACCCATTATTATTCTCTCTTAAAAATAAGACTCTCCATCTTGACCCCTAAAGTCACAGTCAGCTTCTTCCCAGCACAAGGTCTAATTAAAGACACAAGTGATTTGATGTAAGCTTTGCCAAGCTCTGTGAAAGCTGTGCATCAGACTTTGCTTAGAAAAGGCAATGTTTTTATTCAGTGAATTAATTCAAAACAGATGAAACTCTTAGTTAAAAATACTTTGGGTCTGTTCAACAACATATACTTTGGGTTCTATCTACTTTTATCTTAAAAAAAATTTCCCCCCTTTTTTTTTTTAAATTTATTTCTCCTTCAAATTCTCCTCACGCTTTCTGCTATCACTTTCCTTTGCCTTATAGAAATATTCTACTCCACTCTCATTTTAAATACAGAAAGTAATCAGTAATTCGGATGTTATTCACCTGTTCACGTCTTCAGTCAGTCGGATCTGTGGGACACTTATGCCACCAAAATCTGTAGTTAACTTCAAACAATTCATTTGCATTTCTAGCAATGTCTAATAAATCAGCTATGTTTTTGCTCTGAGTCCAGAACTAAAAGCGTGGTAAGAAGCCTGTTCTTGCAGACTCGTTTCTTAGAGCTTGTGGACATTTCTGGATGGCTAGATTCTACCAGAAAATAAATATATGCGACAAGCAAAAGCACTTCCCAGCAAAAAAAAACATTTCATCCCAAATCTCAGCTGGGTTTGCATTGTTGGAATTCTTCCTTTTGTTCCTTGGAAACAAACAAACAAGCAAATGTAAGTATATACCAGTTCAAAAGTCTTTTTCATTACAAAAAAATAAATAAAGTAAAAAAAAAAAAGTTCCAACAAATATTCACAGAGGTGGCTTTTGAATCTACTGATAATATTTCTGCTGAATCGATATCCTGTGAATCTGCTGCGTTTGGACTGGGCCTGAGGAGTGATGAAGATAGACCCTCAGAGCTGGCCCAGCCTGTGGCTTGCAGGCGATTTCCAGGACTGAACTGTCTCTGTCTGGATGTGATTCAGGGGTTTTATCCTCTCTACCTCACCATCTCAAATCCTCTTTTTTTCCACAGGAAGGCTACCTATGTGCAGAGGGTGGCAAAATACATGGTGTGTTTCCAAGCACCTCCCCTGTTCAGAGGACCAGGACCCTGCTGTGGGCATACATCCTGTATCACAGTTTACATGAAGCCAAAGCAGATGTGGGATAAAGTTAATTTTCTTCATAGTAGCTGGTGTGGGGCTACATTTTGGATTTGTGCTGAAAACAGTGTTGATAATTGAGGGATGTTTCAGTTACTGCTGAGCAGTGCTTACACAGACTCAAGGCCTTTTCTGACCCTTGCGTCACCCCATCAGTGAGCAGGCTGGGGGTGCACAAGAAGCTGGGCGGTGACACAGCCGGAAAGCTGGCCCCAGCTGACCCAGGAGATTTTCCACACCATAAGATGTCATAGCATGTAAAGGTAGGGGAAGAAGAAGGAAGAGGGGATGTTGGAAGTGATGGTGTGTGTCTTTCCAAGTAACCATTACATATGGTGAACTCCTTCTCTCCTGTGTATGGCTAAACACTTCCCTGCCTGTGGTGGGAAGTGGTGAATTAATTCCTTGTTTTGCTCTGCTTGCATGTGTGGCTTTTGCTTTACCTGTTATACTGTCTTTATCGCTACCCATGAATTTCCTCTCTTTTACCCTTGTCATTTTCTCCCCCAGCTGACTGTGGGAAAATGGTCAAGTAGCTGCGTGTGGCATGGCTGCAGCTGGGGTTAAACCATGGCAGCAGGGTTTCTGTAGCCTGGAATAACTCTCATGGCTATGTAATTGAGATAGATTGTAGAAGTTTTAGAAGCATGCTTGCAGGTGGCATTTCACTCTTACCTCTAGGACACTTCCCACAAACAGCCAGATTACCACCATGAAGGGCCACAGTGTTTTGCAAGAGGAAAATCCTCTCAGAAGGACTTGAAATTTTAATTTTGTGCTGTCCTCATCTACCTGATGCAGGCTTAAGAAATAAATAGCAGCCTTGTTCAAACAGAACAGGAAAATGGTTCAGTACTGTGTTGTTCCAACTCACTGCTGTAGACACCGTGAAAGCTGCTGTATGCATCTGGTGCTCCGGAGATGTGTAGCTGGTGCAGGGGGCAGGACGAGCAGCTGCTCTTTGAGGTACATTCCCCTTGGGACAGAGCATATCTCTAGTCAGAAATATGTCAGGGAGTCAGTGCTAGCTGAGACAGAAGTCCCACCCAGCTGAAACAGCCAACAGGGACTGCCTGTCAGTGTTGCCAAGGGAGTCATACCATGGAAGGGATGTAGAAGACAATAAGCCATATGGGATGCCTCTGTGTGAGCTCAACCTTGTGCTTCAGACCCTCAGAGCATATCCCACATAGACAAGCAGGGGAATGCAGAGGCCAGCTTCCATCTCCCCCCTTAGGATTTCTTCATTGCCTTATTGCTAGTCCCTAGCACAACTGAGCTTAGTGCCTGGCAGTTAACCTTTCAGCACAATCCCCCTTCAAGAAGACCTGAAATCGTCTTCTCACCTTCTAAGAAAAAGCCCACTCATCCATATGGAGACTTGGAGACCAAACCAAATATCCTGACCCCCCAAAGAGGCCCCAGGGTGGAATTAGGGCCCCATCAAACAGAATAAATGCAATGAACCTGAGCCCCCCACGTGCCAGGTTCTACTCTGCTCCAGGACCAGGGGAGAAGGGAATTGCCACATTCTCCAGGTCCTGCCATACAATGAATGTGTTCCCTTCTTGACTGTTTGAAATGAGATCAAATTCCTGCTTTCATGAGAGATTTCTGTAACCTGAGGTTCAGGATTATTCCACTCAGAGGTATTTCCTTATTTGTCTGGGCTTAAAATGCCATGCCATGCCCCTGCTTCTTCTGGAAGCTCCTTGCTTCGAGCAGTATCCCTTTTAAACCTGACTCCAAGACCTTTAAATCACCCCAGTTACTGCATTTGGAGTCCAGTGACTTCCCAGTCTGAAGGCCTTTCTCATTTTTAGCTGCAATAGTAGACTTGGCCTGTAGGTCAAAAATATACCCCTGACATAAACTGGTAGTTTATCCTTCACCTTTAATGGGTGCTTCTTTTACCTCCTGGAGGAACCTGGATCTCCCATGGAGTAAATGCACCCTTTGGCAATTTTAGTTTCTGTTTTATTAGTGTTACAGTAGGACCTTTCTAAAGGTATCATGGCTTAGTAGGAAAAACTTCCTTAGTAGAAGGAAAAACAAAAATCCATGCTTAGATTTGCTGTAGCATGTAGTTTTCAGTCACTAAGTCACAGAATTACAATAACGATCCCACTTCCCAGCTCTCCTTAGAAGCAGCCTAGAATGGTCCCACACATAGCATAGAGTTTCTTCCCACTCTTTTCCTGTTGCACTGTGGTAGATATGACTATTTAATGTTGTCCATTTTGCAGAGATATAAAAGACTTAGAAGGCCCAGTGAATAATTTTCTTGTCCCTCAGCATGTCTTCTAGGTCCTCCTCGGTTTTAAATCGCTTCGCCTCTATCCATTGATATACAGGCAAACATATGTCAAGATAAATCTCTCACCTTGTCCTCCACCGACACATTACAAAGATAACAGCTGCCACTAGATTTTGACTAACTTTTTTAGAAGATCTTTTACTAACCTACCCTCAACCCAAATTTCTTACTGAGGAGTGTAATTTGTTCCACATCCAGACAGCAAAAATAGCAATAGCTATGTTCTGGTGAAACGTGTCTTACATAAATTAAGAATTAAGAATTTTCAAGCTGGTTTTAAGAACTAAGTGTAAAAAAAAACAACACCCCAAAACAAACAGCAAAACAAAAACCAAACCAAGATGAAGAAGCATGCACAAGTGCAAAAAAATCTCCCATCTGCATCACCGTCCTTTAAAACCTGTGTGTCTTAGGTGTACCTACAATGAAAATATTTTAGCCCTTATCTGAGATACTAGATTGCTGCCTGGATTTTGCTAGTGTATACAGTTTTTAGATAGCAAATGATATTTAAGCTTAGTTGTAAAGACAGGCACACAAATCCATTTTTATATATGTCATCTACTTCTGCAGGGATAAAGATGAAACCCCTTCATATCCTTCTAGCCCTCTTTAAACACAGATTTACGCACAGATTTATTTCAATTCCAGTTGATAATGACTTGTAAGAGACTTGATGTCTTTGGAAAAATCAGCCTTGGCAGTTCTCCATTGACACCCATAGTCAAGAGCACTGCATCAGCTTGAAAATGGCTTATTTGTGTGGCTGAAAAGAAAATCCAATCTACCTACATATTAGGTCAATTATTTAAATTAAATATTAGCATAATTCTTCCTTTTAAGTAAGCTTGGCATGATTTAGGTTTGTTGTTTTCACAAAACGATAGCTAAATATTTATCCTATTGTTATTTGCATTAAACATAACCTGCTATGAGCACTGGGGGTTAATGGATTACATCTTGCATTAGGGGAAACCAGCATGTGGGTTATATTTCAGCTGCAATAAGTGGTACTATATTCATGAAATAGCAGAAACTTTTGTGCAACATAATTTATTTTGAGAAATAAAAAAATCAATGCGGTGTAGAAAATGACAAGAGTAAACACGGACATTAACTCCTGGCACATCTTTTGTTCTGGGCTGTAATACTCACATTAAGATTGCCCCTTTTTAATAGCTTTAGAAAGAATTTCTTGCATAATGGCATTTTAGTCATCATGTTAATGTCAACAAACAAGGCAGATTAATGCTTATAATCCTGAGCTGTCTCACACTCTGTTTATTAGAACTGTAGGCAGATCTTCATTAGGATGAATGACATCTGAATCTATAAGCTCGTCACAACAGAGGCACCTTCTTGCTGTGGTGTCACCCTGCAGATGACAATGTCGGCCATTATGAATGACACTCCACAATTCGTTACTTCCTGCCTCAAATTGCAGTTAATCTTTCATCCAAACTGTACACATGTGCAGCTTTAAGTGGGCTATCACAGCAAGTACCCAGTAATGCTGCAAGCACATGGAGAATGACAGAAGGTAAATTGCTTGTCAGGAGGTCTGTATTTCAATTCACAGCATATTCCAAACACGTTGTGGTGAAAGCTCTCCACAACAGCTGCTTTCATTGCTAACTATTTTTGATGTAAATGTCAATAAAGCTCCAGGCCCTTTCATATTTTTGGCCAAGACTGTCCATCTTTCCCTATGCAGGCTGGCAGGTTGAGCTCCATTTATCTACTCTTAGGAACATGTCCTATAATAATGATTGTCTCTGGAGACCGTTTAGAGTGATTGAAAGCAGTGATTGGGACAATAGGCTGCTGAATTTCATTGCTGGATTGGGTTGACAGGTGACTGCTTTTATATCCTCTAATCTGGAAGAGATGGAAATAAAAACACAGTTATATCTAATCAACAGACAGGCATCTACCGATGGCAAATCTATAGCTTCAGCTTACCCTTCTCATCAGACATACTTAACCACGAATTATTACAGGACTCTCCTATTTCTCCAGTGGTCAGAGGGTTTTCAGAAGAAGGGTATACGGGGCAGATATGTGTTGCCTCACTAGGAATAAGTGGGGAAAAAATAAGTCACAGGCCACTGTATAGCTCTACCAACAAGAATGTCAGCTGCTGCTTTTAGTAGTTGTCCTTAAGGTCTTCATTTTGCTTAATGAAAATCCCTGGATATTACAGAAAGAAGGAATTTCATTTTTAATCAGAGAGGCCATGGATGTTATACATTGCCCATGAATTTTAACATATTGATTGTAACAGTGTACATTTTTGTCTTGCATTTCAGCAGAAGTTCTGTAAATACACTAAGCTTACTGTGGACTTATTTTTTTTTCCTTTTATGAAGTTTGCAATTAACACACCACTGGGTTTTCCAAAGGAGCTGGGAAGACGATCAGGTAGAATTCTGAAAACAGTATGGCAAATGGTCTAAAACATTCACTCCGCACCAGCATCTGGCTGTTTGGCAGACCCCAAAGACAGTTGTGCTGGCACCTTTGAAATTCCCTGTGAGTCCGTGTAGTTGCCCATGGTTACGCAGCAGCTGGGCTCTGGCTTCTTGTCTTCTGCACTACCACGATCGCCCCCCACCTCCATTCACCTTTGCTTCTGTAAATCATACACACTGCTGCCCATTAGTGCTGCCTGTGTTACAACCATTCACCCCTCTTATTTGCAGATTAGAGGGTAGAGGGTAAGTGAGAGTTTACCCTTCCCCATCTCTTTTTGTCTAAATCCACACTGATGTAGTTTCGTTCACATTTTACACTGATTTTTGTTTACTAGAATCTCAGTCTCTACAATACTGGGCAGCTTTCTGTAGCTCTAGGCAATGCTGACACAAGTTGTGAGAATAATATGATTAAAAGCAGTTAACTACCCAGCCCTTAGCTGTCAGAGTCAAATCTTGGCAAAAACCTAATTCAAAAAACTCCATGCCATGCTATCTAAGTTCTAGTCTTCAATTAAAAACCCTAAAAAAATGAATGCTTTTTGACTTCAGTAAGCTGTTAATATCAGCAGTTTTATTTTGGAATTTGGGTATTGGGTTTGCATGGCATGGTTTTGGTAGTGGTGGGGGCTACAGAGGTGGTTTCTGTGAGAAGCTGATAGAACCTTCCCCTGTGTCTGATGAGGCTAACAACAGCCAGCTCCAAAGAGGGAACTTGTCACTGGCCAAGGTGGAGCCCATTAATGATGGTGGTAGCAACTCTAATTAAGAAGAAAAAAAAAACCCACTGAACAGCAACTTCATCAGGAAAGAGGAGTGAGAACAGAAACAACTCTGCAGACACAAAGGTCTATGAAAAGGACCCTGCACTCTTATTCCTGCACCACTGGCAGGGTGATAGTGAGGAGGTACTGAATTTGGGAGTAGAGTTAAGCCTGGGAAAAAGGGAGGGGAAGATAGAAGTGGTTTAAGGTTTAGCTTTTATTTTGTCATAATCTTACTCTGATTTGATTAGTAGTAAATTAAATTAATTTCCCTAGATTGAATCTGTTTTGCCCATGTCAGTAACTGCTGAATCATCTCCCTATCCTTATCTCAATACATGAGCCATCTTATTTTCTCTCCCCCCATCCAGCTGAGGCGAGGAGTGACAGAGTGTCTTTGGGGGGCACCTCGCACCCAGCCAGGGTCAGTATACCTCAGAGGGGAAAATATCTACTGTGTGGCAAATATTCACAGGAAATTTTGTTTCTCTGAGAAAATAAACCCATTTTTTAAAGTAGTATTCACATGAGAGATTTAATGGAAATTTTCTTCAGAAAGAGAGAAAGAAAAAATTCTTTTCAGTTCCTGAATAAAAATGTTGTATATGCTTTTGCTTAAGTGTAGCTGATAGGTTTCCAAAGCAATACTTTCTGGTTTAAGACCCTAAATCAGTTTAGAATGTTTAAAATTTGATTAAAACTATAAATGCTGGGTGCCTCATACCAGATCCTGATTTCCAGCTTCCCAGTTTTTACAGACTTCCACAAACTAGAGAGAGAAATACTTGATGTCTCACAAGCCATGTGAGGAGGATGGAATGTCAAAGAGCATTATGAATTTTCTTTTCGTGAAGTACTTTTTAATAACTGAAAAAACCTTGTTTTTTATATGCATGCAAAGAGGCTATTATAAATTCCTTTAGATATATAGGTTAAAATGACAGACTATAAAGAGGAAAAGCAAATAAAAAGCAAAGGAATAGAGTGTCCAACAAGAGAGGATACATGAAACAAATAACCCATGCTTTGTTTAAATACAAATGTTTTGTGCTATAGGCTATTAACAGTTGTGTGGGGAGAGTCTAGCAAAAGTAGTCCATTTCATACAAGTGATAACATACCTGTCACTCAGGTTCTATGTCTTTCTTCATCCTTACTGCAAAGGAAACTGTGTGTGAGTCCAGACCTCAAGTCAGGTTGTTTTGGTTTTGTTTTCTCTTTTCCTATAAAAAGATGCCATTTCTTGATAAAAATAAAGCTGGAGGAAAGATTGATTACATTGTCAAGAAATGCACTAAAAGCCAGCAAATCCATAATATTTAGAAGTTAGGAAGTTTTCAGCTTGCAGTAACATCCACTAAGACATAAAAATAGGAAGTTACTGAGTTTCACTGCATCACCACAGAGCCAAAAGCACTATAATGAAAATAAAGACTCCTGGTCTAATTTATTATATAAAAAAGAAAGATAAGTTTGTTTTTTTTTCACAGAGGTACTGAAATACATGATCTTCCCACCAACAGGGAGATTGCCATGGAAGGACACTCAGAAAGAAGGAAAGCAGGGAAATGAATACTGGATTATTTAAACACAGAACATAAAGTCATGCTGGTCATCTGTAGAAACATGATGTTTGCTCAAGCAATGGTTTTTAGAAAAATATTGTCCAGCTACTTGCACTCATTATTCTTGGATTGTTTTTGTGGGCAAGCTACCAAAGAAATCTGTCTCTGGTCAACCAAGGCAATTGTCCTTTAATTTGGACACATTTTAAAAGTGAAGAAACTCTTTACTGGCATGTTTCCTGTTTTATGTAACTTCCCAGAACACGAATTATTGTCAGATGCCTTTTTTTCTTAAAGCCAGTTCTCTCTGTTTATCCAGAGAAATATATAAAAGATTTGACACAAGGCCCTACATCCATTGAACAACTTAGGTTTGCCAAGATCTTTTGTAACAATGCAAGATTAAGCCTGATGCTCTGTTCTGCAAAGTGGCACTGGAAAAGGCAGGTGAAAAGTGTATGTTTGTATCTTTATGAAGGTAGAATAAATGTTTTGTATGAGTCCAAAATCTTATGAACTGAATCAGTCAAAAACTATATACAGTCCCTTGAAATGAACATCTACATCTTGGATTTCACTCTGGCTAACAGATGAGCAAGTACTTTGACTTTCATGAACCCACCACGATATCAAATAAAGGCTGAATTCAACAGTAGGCATAAAGTGGAGCCAGAACCTTTATCAGGCCCTTTGTCCAAAGGTACAATTTATTGACCCAGAAAGACCACTGCAGAAAATATGAACATAAAATACTTTTTTTCACCTACAGTGTCATTTCTAGGAGACTTTTCTCTTGCTTCTGTCAGGCTCTGGATGTCCTTGCTGGAAGGCCTAGATCTAAAGAGACTTGAGATGATATTAAACAGAAAAGCCAGCAGCCTTGAACATGTTCTGTGCAATGGGTAACCTGAGTTCTCCAAACTGATGGGAATCAAATTACATCCCCTCAACAATGTCATAATAGCCAAGCTGAGGAAAAGTTGGCAAGACAAGGTTTATTGCACAAGTCATCTTAAGTGTGAAGTACAAGAGCAATCTTGCAGACTGAGGTAGGATGAAGTTTGTCCATCTTGTCTCCTGAGCACAAGTTGCACTGTTGACAGATGCTTTCCCAGAACCCCAGCCATATCCTACATATCTTTCAGTGTTGATGTCCATGTCCACTGCAGACACAATCAGGATTTCTGAATGTCCCGAGTGTCCCACCCAGTGTTACTACCTCAGCCAGGCTGGCAAACATCTGGAATTTCTGGGCAGATTTTCAAGATTCTGAAGCTCTATCCAGACAAAATTTCTGCCAGGAAAAGGGAATGTATCAAGGGAAAAGTTTAGTATATGATAGCCTATCATATACAGTAGCCAGTTAAGAAAAGCATAACTTTTTGTATGGAGGCTTAGATCACATAGGTTGCAGCTAAGCTTTGTGTTGAGTGCCTACAAAGTATAACTGGAGGGGAGGGAAATTTATTGCACTGTTTGAAACTTTGAAGTGGAAGGGAAAATACAGTCTAGCAGAATTCAGATCTCAAATACCATTCACAATATTATGTCTTCAGTGAACTTTAAAGACTTTCCTGATTTTAAATTCTTTTTTGTGTAAGAGAGAGAAGACTTTACATATTGTTTCCAAAATTATGGTCTCTTTCTCTACTGTGTTCAGTGTTAAACAGGTTGATTTTCCCTTCTTCAGCATTTCTATGGCTTAGATAAAGCCTCTATTGAAATCTACGAAAAACCGATATAGTAAAGATTCACGTTAAAATTACTATCACAGAATAAATGTCTGTTGGGAGCTCTTTCATGCAGGTGTCATTGGTGTGGAATATGTTAGGTAATGTATGTGTACATCCCTCTCCTCTGGTAAAAAGAATCTGATACCTGTTGAAGATTTTGAAATATCAATGTTAGAAAATTCTAATCAACTGTCCTCCTCATCAGAGGAACTGAGTTCTGATACTTCTATTGTTAGCAGAGATGCTCCTTTAATAATTGTGGGTCTTTTTTTTTTTTTTCAGAATTCCATCCAATATTTTAATTTCATTTCATTTATCCCATGTATCTTTTGGCACCTCACTAAGGTAAGCTAGGCTCAGTGGAAGGGGGCAGAGAAGCAGGTTAGGGGTGTGAATCCTAATGCACCAGCACAAAATGGAATCAACCTAAGCTGCAGGGCATCTAGATTACTAACTTAGTCACTTCAGTTACATGTTTAAAGTAAAATGAGATGAATCACTCTCAGCCAGGTTAAAGTCAACGTAGATATAAACCCACTTCACCACTCTGGCATACAGAGATGTCATGCACTAAGATGACGTGAAATGTTACCAGTCCTGAAGAGTGGGTGGTTTATAGATATCCCGTACTCTGTGAAGCACTGTGTGAAATAGCAGCCTGATATGCTGTGCCAGATCTATGGTTTTCTGCTGAAAACATTTTTCTAAGTAAGGCCAGTGTTCCTGGACTTTCCGTGTTTGGAACCCACCAGTATAATAACTATTTAATACAAAACTACTGTTTTTAATTACTTCTGTGTAATTTCATTATTCAAAACAGTCCACAATGAAAAACCTCAATAATGTGTGCTAAAAAGAACTCTGGTTTATTAAAATAGTCAGTAACCCAAAGAGTTCTCTAGAAGACTGGCTTGAAAGTGTGATAATACTCTGTCATGTCAGCAATACTGTCTGTGTACTGTGGTACAGGAGAAGCCTGGGCCTTGTGGTCAGCAATTCAGCTTGCAGTATTAGAAGAATGATTAATGTAACCATCTCTCAAAGAGAGGTGCAAGGCATAACCTGAAAAATGACAAAAGCAGTAAAGCGAATTTTTGATATACAGGGATATGAAAAAGTCTTTTAAGCAAAATGTGTAAGCAGGTCTTTTATTTACAGTAAAGTGAATTCTTATTGTCTGTCATTTTCCCTTGTAATTGTTCACAAAGGAGG
The DNA here is from genome assembly GCF_033783945.1 of Neopsephotus bourkii. Lineage (NCBI taxonomy): Eukaryota > Metazoa > Chordata > Aves > Psittaciformes > Psittacidae > Neopsephotus > Neopsephotus bourkii. The sequence continues at coordinate 5,564,690 of NW_026902293.1, forward strand.
AGTCAATATTCGAGAGAGGAGTTCCAATTAGCTCACATCAAAGAGTCAGAAGGGGAGTTTGTGTCCAGAAAGGTGTGTCACTACCCTGCAGTTCCTGCAATTCAGTGTAGTGTCAGACACGTGTCTTCTGAAGTCTGGAATCAGCTTACCGAAAACACATCTACCACGGTCTTACAACAAATCATTGAGGAAGCAAATTTATGCGAGAGTGATTGACTGTTACACAATTAAATGTGATGGCATGAGGTATCAGAGTAACATGGAAAATTTGTCCATTGCTATATGTTATGTAAGGGATGATTCATCCCTGAAAATATCTCAGAGAAGAGGTGCAACTCAATCATCTTCATGCCAACTGCACCTCTGACATGATTATTGCTCCTTTGAAAGCAGATGAGTTCTTTTCTAGTAGCATCATTAATTTGTGCTATTATAAGGCCTGTATGAAATTTATGAAGACGAGTTGGCATATAAATACACGTCCAGAAGGAATGTGAAAAGGAAATACGCTGAAGTATGCGTGATTTCAGGCATCTATTTCATTGAGTAGGGCACGTCTTGAAAAGAACATTTATGAAAATGTTCCAAATGGTGATTGCTGGGGCAATGGGGGAAGGGGGTTTGTTGGGGTTTTTTTAAGTGTTTTTTTTTTTGGTTGCTGTCATTAGCATGATGGTAAAGAAGAAAATGAAGAAATGTGAAAGGAGAAGCACAAAACTGGCAGCCCATCTTTTACAACAGTGATAAATATATTTACTGTTCTAATATAATATATTGTTGCAGTAGGAATTTCAATTTGTTCATCCTTTCAGACACTTGGAGAAGGTGAATTTGAATAGTTTTTGTTGGAACAAAACATTGCAAGCAACTAACATGCAGTCTGTTTTTCTGAACAAGCAGAAATCTGACCTTGTAAAGTCTGTAATGGGACTACGGTTTTTGACCCCAGCATAGATCTGTGTTGGAAAAAACAAATTAATACTTCACTAGTTTGTTTGATTGCAACATCTTTATGAAGTTTTCCTTCTCTGCTGGTTAGTCATTTTGAAGATTATCCAGTCAGAGACTGGAAATCGAGGAATATCAGAAAGAGCTTTTTATACTACTAATGCTGACAAAACTTTGTAAATGCATCAGAGATTCCTGTGACCCATTCTTATAAAATCTACAAGAGAGAGGAAGGTCACTTCATGTGAAGTATCAGGAAAAAAGTGTGAAACCCAGAGAAAGTCTAGTTAGGTTCTGAAGCTCCCAATGTTATGCCTAGGCTTCAGGCTGACCCTCTGTATACGGCTGAATCATACCCAAACAAAACAAACCTATACTACATTAATACAAGAATAATAGATAGTTTCTATTTACCACTGCTTTCAAGGGCTTTCATTTTCAAGAGGTGTACTGAACTCTGATTAGAATCAGTGACAGAAACAGGGGAAAATAGGCAACAGTAATGTTTCAGTCACACTTTGTATTTAAGGACATAAGACAGGGTAAGAAAAATTTTCACACACTTTTTGCATCCTGCTGGGGCATTGCTGAACTTTTTGCATCTTGAATGCTGTGGGCATCATCAATAAGCCATTTCAGTCATTTTAGACCAGCAAAGCTTCTTACATGGGTCAGAAAGAGAAGGCAACAGATGCTGCACAGATAACTTGGAATGCATTTCCCACAAAACAGTGTAAAAGTTTAAGAATCACAAAGGAAAAGCGGTTAACAGATAGCTACCTCCTTGCTTGGTGTATGGGTGTGGGTGAGTCAAGTGAACACGCAGCAGGAAGCTGGCTCCTAATTTTCCCAGCGCACAGGCTTGCATTTATTAGCAATTCCTCCTCACTTTTGTGCAGGTGCCAGGTCTGCGCTGCTTAGCTGGCTGCTGGCAGGACAGTAGGTTTGGACAGGGAGGGGAGGATTGAGAAGAGGGGTACAGGAACCCTTGCTCTGGGACAGTAGTGCAAGTTTGTCACAAGTGAGCAGCCAGTACTGCAGACAATTGCAAGCAGGGGGGGAGAACACACTTCTCTCGTGGCTCCCTTTGATGCCTGGATCAGATCCTCTCTTGGACCAACAAACTCAACACCTCTTCTGAAATCAGCTCCAACTGGTGATGAGCTACATCTGGCCTGTGAAATGAAAATAGCGAAACCTTTGATTGAGTCCAAGTTAAGTGGATCTTCATCATCTGCTCAGTCAACTTTTGCCAAGATGAATGATACTATGACAGTATTCTAATAATTTCTGAGGTGGATTCCCTCCTTTTTTCATCCATCTGAAAAGAACAAACCACAAACACTTGGAAAATTTACTGCTCTGTGAGGGAGGAATTTTGCTTTTCATTTCAAATACAACCATGGCATTTCACTGAGTGAAATGGAGTGCTACATGGAAGCATGATTCAACATAAAAACACAGACCTTGATATTAAAAGGAGGAATCGTATTTTTTAATATGCCACAATGCCTGTTTTTACATCAACTACATTTTTGGTGTTTTTCCTATAGGCACCTGTTATATTAGGGCTTAGATATTTTCTTTTTAAGGAACTTTATCCATGGATAAACGAGTCTGACAGAAAATATGGTCTCTATTTGCCACGTTTACCACAAGGCAAATAAAAACATACCTTTACTAATACATTAGAAACTGAGGTTATCAAACAAACAGAAACTGCGACACTTAGGTGGCAGCCGTACAATGGTTGTTGGTGCTATTCTGAAAATTTCCTGGAAAGTGTTGGATTTCTGCACTGACCTCACAGCACATTTACTTTCCAAGTGACAAAGATAACTATTAAATGACTCCAATATAATTTTCCATGTGTCAGTCTTTCAGTATTGAGAAGATATTCAGCAGCCATGAAAAGCAGACACCTTGTTGCCACAGTGCTGACTGCGGCAGGCAACAGTGCACATGGAGCTCTGCTTCCCTCCTGGCCTTTCAGTTTCAGTGTAGGTCCCAGCATTTTTCCAGATGAAGTATCCAGCCATCTACAGAGCGCTTGGAACACTCTGCCATCTCCTGAATACGAGAAGGTTAAGCCCCCTAAAACACAAACTGCCTCTCCCTCTAGGTTCAGGCATCAGTGGACTTTTCATCTTGCCCAGGTCTTCAGAGCATGCAGAGAGCATTTGCTTCACAACACACAATTCACTAAGAACAAAACTAAAGCCACGAGAGGCCAAGCAAAGCAGCCTGGCTGGCTTTTTGCCCTAATACCTAGTTTAATCTGGCTCCCCATTTTACTGAAAATGAAGATTTTTGCCATCCTGCAAACCAGCTGCCAAGCTGGCATTTCTCTTTCTCCCTCTCCCTCGCAGTCTGAAGTCTGCCCTGGCTAATTAAGCACTAGCAGCTCCTTCCTGACATAGGTGAGTAGAATGATGCTGTACACTGTCACAGATTTCAGTAACGGGATGTTTGTTTTCCCTGCATCAAACAAAATCACATTGAGCTTTGTTTTCCTTCAGCTGATATGTAAGAGATCAGAGGAGACATCTGATTTCCTAAATATCACATTTAGCACTATTCTGCCCCCCCTTATACATCCTCTCACCGACTTTAACCTCTGATTCTCTTTCTCTTTTTTCTTCCGTATTCACTTTTCTTTCCACATTCTCTTCATGCCCTTCATTTTCCTTCATCTCTTACCTTCACTTTCTCCAGACCCACCTGCTGCCCCTGTCTCTCTGAAGTAATCTCTGAGGTGTTGCTGCCTCTTCTGTGGCAAATACAGCCATGAGTTTTGTTTACTTCTTCCTGCCCCAAAGGTGGGCTGCATCCAGTTTTTGGGGTTGTGCTATTCCCTGTTAAAGACGTCTTGCTGCAGCCACATGTCAGCATTTATCCTGGATCACGGTGCTTTCTTGATGTTGTGAATTGAGATGCTGTCTCACCAGAGGATGTGCGGTTACTGTTAGTGTTGTTAGATTTAATCCAAACTTTTAGAATTTTGGGGCCCAGTTTGAAGATATGCATAAAAGCTTTGAAGAAAAGAATGGTATTTTTTAACCAATTTTTTTTTTTTTTTTCAAGTAGCAACTTGCTATAAAGCTGTCTCCAGCAGTGGCCACAGAAAATAGTCTTGTTTTCTCCTGAGTATGGACTTCAAGAAGTCTAAAACAGTTGTATAGATGGGTTGTTAAATAGACAGTTATGCATTACATTTTGTTATGGAGAGGAAAAATAGAGAGTATTTTATCACTGCAATTATTCAGAGCCAAATTTTAAAGGGAAAGACTAATGATTAGTCTCAGTTTGATTGCTAGTGGGAGATAGTTCACATTACCAAATGATTTGATGTTTCAGTACAAGTGACAAACTGTGTTCAGAGAGGTTCAAGACTGGCTGGAGACTAAATCACCTTTCCTCTTTATTGTAGATTGAGTTGTCCTTCCAAATCGGGGTTAAGGTCATTGGCTGGGCAGTCCAAGAATAAGAGCATCTGTTTGAAATATATCTGGACTGTGGATGCATTCAGAAATGTAATTTCTGATGCTTACAGTCCCTTGACCTTCTCAAGCACGCATGCTTACCAAAACATAAGAAAAGGAAAAAACCCCAACAAACCCAAACCCACCAACCTGGATATTTTTATCTGACTTCAGCTTCAAACTCCTCCAAATGGACCAGCAAGAGCTGCTGGATAGCATAGCACACATTACAGAGCCAAAAATAATCATGTGCCGTGGAGGAAAAATGCATGCATTTTATCTTAATTCTAGCATAGATGCTCTGTTTCTTTTCTTCACATGCACACACCACTCTGCCTGAAAATTATTTGAGGTGCCCTCACGCTCTGCTGATGACAGCTAGGCATTTTCTGAAGTCCTTGAGCAGTCATGCCTTGGAATAGGTATACTGAAATCACCACAGCAAACAGACAAGCGCAAGAGCCCTAAATACACGTCTGAGCATTTTCCCCCACAAGTTGACGTTGGGAAGGATGCTTTGCATATGCTGATGAAGTATGAGCTTCCAAATGCCTGGGGAGATGGTGTCCCTCGCAGCCGGGCTATGCTGGCCGGTCCCAGGGGGCCATGGGGCTCCAGAGGGCTGTGCTCGCAGGGGCTACCTGCTTCAGCTCCGTGCAGCAACAGTGAGAGCCATATGTGGAGCTGCGGGAAAACAGATGCTGTTTTTCCATTTGTGAAATCAAGTTGTTGGAAAGTAGTCAGCTTTCTGATGTATGAGAGAGAGCTTATCCGATCAACTGCAGAGAAAGTGTGAGCTTTTGGGTTTTTTTTCTTTTTAGGAAATATTTGACAATATTTCCATATTGCTGGTGGTTGGAATGATGTAAGACATAATGGTATGGAAATAATCAGCTGATTAATGGCTTTGTTAATAGGCAATTTTTTTATGACCTGTGATATTCTTAAACAAAGGGAGTGTGCAACCTGGATTTTGACTGCCAGGTCGACTTCCAGGCATAGATCTCTAGATGTACAGTCTCGATTTATTATTTAACAGACACAACCAACCAGTTAAATTTTTTCTTAGCCTCAAAACACTTGATAGCCTCATTCTCCTAGAGTAAAATGAAGGCAGTGTCCTCTTGTTAGATGAGCTTCAAACATGTTTGTATTAAGCCCAAAATAAATATCTTTTAGTTGTTTATTGCCAACTGAAAATGTATGGTATGATAGCAAAATTCTTAATTCCTGAAAAAAAAACAGCAGTTTATAATCCTTTTTTTTTTTTAAATCACTGTGACATAGTGAAACATAAATTTGTGTCATTTCTTGTCCTTTAAATATGCAATTTATTTTATTGGAAATGCAAACATTTAAGGAATCAGCTGGTTCCAGTGTCTCCAGACTGATAAAAGGCGTCTTTTCAATTACTCTGATTAACAGGACAGTTTAAGATGCTAGAAACAAATAAAAGCTCATGGGAAAACAACAAAGACTAGTGCTATTTTACCAAGACTATATTGTTTAAGGGTCTGTGCCAAGATTGCCAGGATATTTTGTCATCATGTTAGGATCCTCCATGTTTCTCTGCAGCATATCTATTTTCCACTATTTCAAAGCTATGGGAATCTGTCCTAACTTTAGCATCAAATCTACATCTTTCCATCAGTATACCTCTTCTGTTGATTGTATAAAGAATGTAGGATATTAATCTCTCTGAATTACATCTTGGATGTCCAAAATAGATAGGGTAGGAGGTATCTAACGACAAGTCAGACTCCAGCCTGAATTTGTGTCAGAAGGCAAAAATTATGCAAAGGCTAACCCCAGAAGATTTAGCTGCATGTAGGTTTTATTCATGTCTTCTGAATTTCGTTAATTAAATAAACTGTATCTCACTGTTGCAATGCACTCCTTGCTAAAGGGGAGGATCTCAGTCACACCAGTACAGACATTTTTGTTCAAACATGAGTTCTTGTTCAGATTGTATAAGGTGCAACAATTCATCTTGCTTTGAATCCCGGCCAACAATATTTTAGGTAAATAAATTTTTAGGTAAATTCCAAGATAGTAGTAGGCATAAACAGTCTTTTAGCACAGTAATAATTTCTATAGAAAAGGTGAAGATCGTCTTTACAGGCAAGGGAGAACCTTCTCCAAGGAGATCTTGTAACAGCCTTCCGGTACCTAAATGGAGCCTACAAGAGAGCCGGAGAGGGACATTTTACAAAAGCATGTAGTGATAGAACAAGGGGGAATGGCTTGAAAATGAAGGAGGATAGATTTAGATTAGATATTAGGAAGTTCTTCACTATGAGAACAGATTCAGAGCAGCCCTGCGGAGAAGGACTTGGGGGTGCTGGTCGATGAGAAAATGAACATGAGCTGGCAGTGTGCGCTTGCAGCCCAGAAAGCCAACCATATCCTGGGCTGCATCAAAAGGAGTGTGTCCCTCTACTCTGCTCTCATGAGACCTCACTTGGTAGTATTGTGTGCAGTTCTGGTGTCCTCAACATAAAAAGGACATGGATCTGTTGGAACAAGTCCAGAGGAGGGCCATGAGAATGTTCAGGGGACTGGAGCACCTCCCATATGAAGATCGGCTGAGAAAGTTGGGTCTGTTCAGCCTGGAGAAGAGAAGTCTGTGTGGAGACCTCATAGCAGCCTTCCAGTATCTGAAGGGGGCCTATAGGGATGCTGGGGATGGACTCTTCACTAGGGACTGTAGTGATAGGACAAGGGGTAATGGGTTCAAACTTAAACAGGGGAAGTTTAGATTGGATATAAGGAGGAAATTCTTTCCTGTTAGGGTGGTGAGGCACTGGAATAGGTTGCCCAGGGAGGTTGTGAATGCTTCATCCCTGGCAGTGTTCAAGGCCAGGTTGGACGAGGCCTTGGGTGATATGGTTTAGAGCGAGGTGTCCCTGCCCATGGCAGGGGGGGTTGGAACTTGATGGTCTTAAGGTCCTTTCCAACCCTAACTATTCTGTGATTCTATGAGGGGGGTGAGGTGCTGACACACGTTGCCCAGAGGAGCTGTGGCTCCCCCATCTTTGGCTGTGTTCAAGGCCAGGTTGGACATGGCTTGGAGCAACCTGGTCTAATGGGAGGTGTCCACTCCTGTGGCAGCAGGTTGGCACTAGATGACTTTTAAGGTTCCTTCCAACCCCAAACCATTGCAGGATTCTCTGAAGCTGGTCTAAGACCAGTGAGCATCAAATGCAACTCCTTGCATTCAGAGAGCAAGGCACTTCTCACTGACTTTCCTTCTGACCAGCAAGAAGTGTATTGTGGGGAGGTCTCCATGGTATTATACTTTCTCTCTTGAACACACACACATGAGAACATGCCTAGAACTAAACAAGATACCGTGTTGAGGCACAGAGTGAGGAAATGTCGTACATATTATTTGTCACCATTCTTGGCTCCACCTGTGTAAGTCCCTTTCTGTACTCCAGCCATGGAGTTATATGGTGTCAGTACCAATCTTATCTAACCCAATACCCAGCTCCATGATCTTCTGCCTGAATGCACAAATGATTTGAGGTCTCATGTGTGTCATACCTGAGGCTACATGAAAAGCACTGTCCTGCTATTGCCTACATTACTGTAAAAAAAAGGCTTCATTTTCTTGGATGCATTTTTTACATGACAAAATACCTGTGGAAATTTTGGAGATGTGGGGAAGGTTGCCTTGGAAGATTAGTTGTGTTTTCCTCAAAATATGCCCTTGTCTCAGAATCCAAATCTTTCTTCTTTTTCAGTAGTTGCAGTTTCTGTAGACAATTGCAAGTAGCTTGTAAATGCAATAGTGTATATCCTAAAAATGCATGAAAAGAATTTAAACTGTCCCATGAATGGGTAACTACCCTTGTGTCAGACTGGGCTATGCAGGGTGGGTAGAACTGCTAACCTCTCAGTCAGAGCACAGTTCTGTGAGCAATCAGTGCCAAATAACTAACAATGATTAATTCTGACTTATAGAAATATACCTGACCTTGACTGCAACTCTTAAATTTTGTTTCTTGTTGCTTGTTCTTGGGGTTGGTTTTGGTTGGGGGCTTTTTTTCTGTTTTAACTTTACATCATTTTGATTTGGATTTTTTTTTTAATCTAATAAGGAATAAAGGAAAAACAGTTTGAATCATGTGTCCTGTTGTGGGGACCAAGTTAATTAAAATCCTGATGTATATATACAGCTGATACTCCTCACCCTAATGAAGAACATTAATTCTAGAACATGTGTGGCTGTAGTCACATTGCTACAAATTACTGGACTCTTTCCTTTATCTGTTTCCAAGAAAGTCTCCCCCGGTTAGTTAGGAAAAAAGAAAAATATGATGCCTTAGTTCTAAGCAGCATAAATTACATGCATCAATCAGAGGAAGCTTAAATTAAAATACACATTTGGCAAACAAATATGAATATGTTGATCTCATCTGTGAATCAAAATGATTTAATGCCAGTACTGACCCCCCACTGATCAACATGAAGGTCACTGCAAACTGCTTGATTCTCATTGAGAAATGTTGTCATGTCTGTTAAAGATGCAGTTTTATACATTCCCTAATGCTCTATCTAATCGGCAATTCCAATGTAGCAGAATTGATTTATTTCAGAAAAAAAAATACAGAATTCATTTTTTTATTTATGTAATCCAAAACAGATAGCTAAATTAAAATGTTAAAAAAATACATGTGGTTTATGGGCCCTGGCTGAAGGTTTTCCAATGTGTTTATGATGTTTTCCAATCTAGAGGAATACTATTTGTTAAATAGAATGCTACACCTTTCAGATACCAAGTGACCATAAATCAGTCTTCCCTTATCATCCCATTCATGCTTTCTGGCTGTAGGAATTACTAGTTGTTTAACTCAATTATGAACCAAAATGTTGCTGTGAATGGATAATCCAAGGCCAGTTGGGTTATCATTGCTCTCAGGTCTCAAGCAAAGGGATGAGTAGGACAGTGGTCTTACTGAAATATGAACCAGTCTTTGCCTTTTATAATGTCTTTGCCTGCAGTTAAAATATCTTTGAAGTAAGGCTGGAGAAAGTCAGCATGGCCCCAAAGTAAACGGCATGGGGAAGAAGGACCATGCCGTGGCATGATAATACACAGGCTCAGAAGTTCCTGTCACCAGGTTTCAGTGCAGTCCTCAATGGGAGCAGAAGCAACAGAGAAAATTCTACCCCTGGTGGCAAAGTTCCCAGTGAAACACAAGGGAAGAGGTCAGTCTAAGAAATATTTCTTCCTGCAAGAGACTCAGTGGATAAAATCTAGGGGGTTTAGACATATTCACGCATACATGCAAATGGCGTTTTCTCATAGGCATGAATGTTTTTGCATTGTCACTTGTGAAGGATTGCACTTCCTAAGTAAACATTTCACACCTCTGTAACTGGGGACTTAACAGCAGCGGTGAAAGCCAGCTTCTCAGTTCTGCTGAAAACCAGAGTCCTTTGTGGTTACGGTGTGAAATTTTGACTTTCAATAGCCAAGACTAAACATTTTTCTTTCTCAGATAATCCTTGCCAGACTCTCTACTTAAGAACTATTTTCAGCAGAGGACTTTTGCTATTTATTTGCTCCTCTTCTCCATATGAAGCTGACATATTCTCCATGGCTATTCAATAATCAGGTCTTACCTTCTAAAGCTCCCAATAGCCCACCTATGGTGTGAAAATCTTCTACAGCATACTCCAATTTGAGCTACCTAGTGAGAAAAAGTAGGAAGAGACTGCTTAGAGATGCATTTTGCCAGGAGCAGATCAGGTGTTCATTAAGGAGAAAACTCCTTTTAAAATTATTGTACACCTTGAACAAAGCTTGATTTGTGAATACTTGGATTTTGGATGAGAAGAATCAAGAATTCACTCATCTTTTGGCTTAATGAAATAAAGCCATCAAAAGCTCTTGCCACTTTACCATTCCAGTGCAAGCCACAGATGAGCTGTTGGTGTCTTGGTTTTTAACTGGGGCTCACTGGCGTTACTGAAATTCTCAAGTAAAGTTTTGTAGAACAATGCTTTACTGAGGGGTGATGCTTTTCTGCTCTCCACACCACGTATAGCCACACTACATAATGCAATAAACCACAAAATTATGTGAACTGCAGTTTATCACCCATCTATTATGTTCTCTACGTCCCATTTGCTATCTCATGTAGTTTTCTTCTTTGGTTCAGAAGTCAAAAATCCCTGAGCAGACACAGGTAGCTGCAGTTATCAATTTTGAGCAACTGGACATAGAAATATTTTGTGCCTCTCTATACAGAGACAACTGAATTATTCACCAGCCCTGCACACATACATGTAGAAGTTAAGCTGGATGGCCTCTGTTCAAGTGAGGCATCTCTCAGTTCTAGGGATTAAAATTACCTATATTTAATTTCAATGTTGAAAGCAGGTAACTATGGCTCTCAGGGTTGTCTTAGGCTCTTACTTTTAGAACAAGTTATGTTGGAATAGCAATTCACTACAGCTGTGGCCTGTATTGCTAGAAAGGCCATTCTAGGTAAAGCTTGGTAAGAATGAGAGGAAGTAGATATATGTGATATGCAAGTCTGTTCTGCACTTTGAGGCAGAAAGAATTTTTCAGTGAAGAAATCAAACAAGAGAATCCACCTGTTATGAGAGAAGTATGGCATTGTTAGACTGCCCTGCTACACCTTAAGTTACTTCATATCAAAGCCTACTGAGACAGAGCAAGAATCCCCTTACTTCAGTGCCTGCTGAAGCTTAAGATGAAAGTGCCAGGAGCCATAGACATCGTTTCAGTGTATGGGCAAAAGGAGAAGAAATAAAAGACAATGGCAAGTCAGTCCAAGCTTGCAAATAGGGAATGATGTTGCTAGTGATTTTGCCTCACGAAATTCCATGCCCTTGTCAAAAGTAAAATTATTGGAGTGTCAAATGTCTCTACTTTTTATGTGCTACAGTATGAAAAAGGAAAGCAGCCTTTCTCTACTATAATTTTAGTTTCTCTCAGAAGGTTCTGATTTATCTTATTTTCTTTTTAGTCAAATTTTAGACTTCTCTCTGAAAGCAATTTTTTTATCTCTATTTGCAAGTGGAAGGAGAAAAGCGTACTTTATCTTTTATGACATACTGGTCATTTCTTGCTGAATAATTGCACCAAAACATCATACTAGGATACATTTACTCAACAAGTTCACTTCTGGATGAGTTTTGAACTGCTTTCTCTTTGTTATCATTTATAGATTTACTTAAGACAACAATTCCTCACAAAATAAGCTATCATTTGCAACACTGATATTTATTTAACAGTAAAGAGGAACATTGCTCTTTTAATATATGCAGATTAGCTCCTAACTGATAAACAATTTCCCAGCTACGCAGCTATAACTGGTTGATCAGAAATAGATATATGTGTTTGAGTGAGTTGACCTTCATCTATTGATCAAGACTAGTTGGCAAGATCTAAAGTAATATCATTCTTGGCTTCGCACATCACTTTCATATTGATAGTGTGGAATTGTTTCTGAGTCCAATACATATCTGCTGGTGAAATATGGGAACATATGAGTCTAGTCAGTCACACCCAAAATATTGTGGAAACTAGATGCAACATATGTACTTCCTTGATTTTCTCCCACTGGTATGGAGCATTTGGAAATGCAGCAACTCTTTGGATAGGCACTTGCTCAGTATCTAGCTAGCGTGTGGCATCCCCTGTGACAATCTGGAAATAACTTAAACCGTTGGGGAAAATCAGCTGGTTCAGTGACAACATAAAACAAAATGAGTCTCACAGTTAAAGTGTCATTTCCAAGCCTTTTAAAATGTCTCTGTTAAAATTACAAGGGCAAAATGAACTTAAAAAGAAGGAAATAGGACAATCCTCCTCTTGAGGTGCAATCTATCCTAACAAGGGTCACCTGTCACCTTCATTCTCAAACAGACTGTTCTGCAGTGTTTTCTGTGTATTGCTGGGGAATAAACAGCCCTTAGCATCCCACCTGGTACTTACACTGTGATAGAAGAGGAAGAATTGCTCACTGTAGAGTCAGCTTCTTACCCCTTCCTGTCTTTTAGCAGAACATCATCCTTCTTCAAAATATATAGAAAATATTTTTTATTTGTTCCAATATCTCACTGAATACAAAGCAGGGTAAATAGCTCTGCAATGGCTCCATAGCTAAGAATTATTAAATAGGTGCTTTGATCACTTTTAACAAACTGTCTAGATACCTCTATTTCCTGTTCTGCAGTGCTAAAACTTTAGTAAATAAACCCCAAGGCTTAGTAAGCAGCCCTTAATCAAATAAAATTGTCAGTCAGCATAAGTCTACCTATTCTAACACAACTTTATAAAAAGAAATCTAATAGTAGATTTTCACACTGTGAAATTTAAAACTGCAGTACGCTTCAAATTTTGTAGAATAAATTTGTTACAACAGTAACTCATTGTGTTTATTTTTTCTTCATTTATACCCTTTTCCTTCCTTTCTTTCCATTCTACAGTGTTTTCTCATCCTTCTCTGTGCAACTGTCACCATTTTTATTATCTGTCTGTTTTATAAAATCGTCTAATTAGAAGATTTTAAATTCCTCATTACAGCATATTCTCATGCAGAACTTGAAATGGGAGTGATTATGAACCGTTCTAATAAGCACCAGATTTGTGCTCTTTAAAAGATTGAAATTGTTGTTTATATCTGTATGCACATTAGTTTACCTCAAGATGTGTTAGATTACATTAATTATCTCTGCATCTGCAACAGACAACATTAACCGTGGATACAAACCTCAATGCTCTGAATTTTTGAAACCTCTTTTTTCTGACAATATGTATTTGCCATACAGGGAAACTAAAGACGGATGGGCAGAGCTTGCTGCTGGAACCTGCAAAGCCACTGTTTGTCATTTTGTTCCAGACTAGTTGTGTGACATCTTCTCTCAAGGAGCTTTGAGACACCATGTTGTCAACCTATGCAACTTACCTGGACAATACGGAAATGTTGAGTGCAGAGCGGAAGGGATAAATCCCATAAGGATTAGTCGATACCTTGAGGCAAAGAGGTTGATTTACATCTACTAATCTAAATAATGGTAGATACTGTTTATGTATCTACCTTACAAGCACATAAATATTTATGGTCCTCCAGTGCTGATTGCACTGTATACACAAATTAGATGATGTATGCAATTATTTCTTTGTAAATGATCTAGTCCACTTCCTTTATAAGTAAAATTTTAGGGCTCACAAGCTTAAACTCTCATACAAAATATTTGATGGATCTATAGAACAGTCAAGGTGATCTGGATTCTCCTAGACCTGTGAAACTTCCTTAAAAAGGGTATGTGGAACTCCTCCACCTATGCATAGGTCTGTTTGCAGTCACCATGTCCAGAAACATTTTGCAAAACATTAATAAGCACATAACCTGAAAGTCCCAAGTGCTGTTATATTTATAAGATGACTGCAAGCCATTTCATGGCCATAATGAAAGTATTTTGGGGGAGATCAGGTGAGAAAAGTTTATCGTAATCATTTTTGGGGTACAGGAGTGATTAAAAAAATTTCTGGGCCTCTAAACCAGAGGACAGACTTGAGTTTCATTGGTGTTTCCATCCCTGACTTTTAGGCAAGCAGTATAGAAAGAGGTTTCACCAGGGAGATCTCTGTTACACAAGAGGAAAGTCTCTGCTAGCAACCACTGAACTGCACACCAGGCCTCAGTAGCATAGGTGATTCTGCAGATGTTTAGGCAGGTATTTTGTTTCGTACTCTGAAAGGTGGGAAACACTTCTTATGGAATGCTTTTAGAAATGAGATCTCACATTTAGGCTAGAAGGTGGTATAGAGCATGTCTATGTGGAACTCGAGAACAAGTTAGTTGATTTGAATATGAGCTACACCTGTACCCTTTGAAGAAGTCTGTGAAAAATTCTGATTTTGCAGCTCGCTGTACTTCTATTTCACTTCAATCCTGATCTGTTTCAAAAGTAGGCACATTTATTGCAGCAGTGTCCCCATGTGGACTTCTACCAAAACAAATGTGACCAACTGAATTCTGGCTCCAGCTTTGAGGCAGACAAATCTTTACTAAGCAAAATACAAATAAATGGTTTCAGTAGTTTTTTAAGTGATTTAAGTAGGAATTGAGAGAAAATAACTGTCAGCCAGTAGCCACAATTAGCCTTCTGGAGCCTCTGCTCAGTCCCTGACTGCTCAGTTCAGGCTGCACAAATGCAGCTAGAGGACACAACTCTGCTGCCATCAGAGGCAGAATGGCCCTTAACATATACAGATGCATATCAGGCATCCCAGCTGACCTAGGAACACTATTTTTTGAGACCTTTAAGGCTGCCCAATTGTAGAGAGAAATTATGAGAGAGGTCTGCAATACTCAGTGGACAGACTTCAACTCCTTAACATTTGGTGTAAGTTTATAAATAGACTCAGAGGCACAAGCAAATAAATTTGCTTTACAGCTCTTGCGAATAAATACATCTTTTCAGATCCTCCTAGTCTATGGCCAGAAATAAAGACACCAGGTCAAGGTATCAAATTGTTTTTCTTTTCTGTTGCTCAACATTTCTATGGCAAAATTTTTATACTGCAAATCATACCAGTGAAGATCATCCCACTGAAATCAATGGATAGGTTACAAAGGAAACTCCTGCTCAAACAATCGAAGAATGTAGAAGTCTAACCCCCAGTTAGCAGCTAAGAATTTATTTAGTTCATTTTACTGTATTTGCCCCTTTGTGAAGCATCTGCATTCAGACCATAATTCCACTATATTTATTTGTTATTCAAAGCAATTTGATGAATAATTCTGTAACAATTATTTCAGTTTATTGTGAATATTCAGGACTTGAAACATGAATCGTGATTGCTCTCCTAAATCAAATGGTGTGTTACTATTCCTTCAGTGAATGACAGTCTTAGAATCAAGTGAATGACTGGGAAAAAAAAAAAAAAAAAGGCAAAAAAAAAGAATGAAACCAAATATTCTCCAGAATTTGCATAACATTAACTCCTACCGTGGCCACTCCTGCAGTGCCAAAAGTGAGATTATTTGTGAGAAGTAAATATAAATGGCAGGCATATTGCTAGAACACATTTGTTCAGCAATAGTGCATGCAACCTGGAATTGTAGTTTTTATTTATTACATATGCTATAGCCTATAATTTGATGGGAACCAAAAAGGGGAAAAGACAAGTAACAGGTCTGAGGAAGCATTAAAGAAGCACTTCTAACAAAGGAATTTTCTGTACTGTGAAAATCAGTTTGGGTTTTTCCCTCAGGCTCTGAGAAACAGACCTTTCAACCTCGCTCTCAGGAATTTCAGTGTTTTAACTGAATGCAGACATATACACAGTCTAAATGAAGTGACCTCGGATGGAGAGGCTTTTGTAGGCTGATCCTTACCTCATATTTGCTTGTTATATGTCTAAACCCTGCATGTTTCTGCAGCAAGCCCTCCACTGTTTGCTGCAGGACTAAAAAAACACAGTTTGTCTTGGCTTTTAAAGTTTGGGCAGTGAACGGTGGTGATGAGGGTACATCTGACACTACTGCAACTCCAGAGGCAGAGGTGCTTCTGCAGGTTCGGCACCAGGTTGTGCAATGAACCTTCCACCACGGCCTGCCATGGGGAAGAAACAAACCTGCCGTGAAATACTGCAAATGTTTGTCTTTAAACATTTACTCTGAGAGGGATTCCTGTGCTGTTGTTTCAGTGCAGATCCATAACCCTTCAGCAAGTGTGGGTTGTTCCTTGGGAAAAATCCCAAATCTGATATGAGAAAGCTGGAGGGATGACTGAATTACAGGCAATTAAATGGAGCAGGAAGAGAAAATTAAATGGACGAGGAAGACTTTACAAGTATGTTTTCTGGGGACTTTGGCAGATATGGCCCCACGGCACTTGGGTCTCTCCTGTGTGTGCATCTATGTGATTCCACGATGCTAGGGTGTGAGGACTCTATAGCCTATGTATCCTCACAGTAGTGTCAGAACTAGGGGAGTGCTGTGCTCACCACCATACAGGTAAGCAGAGAGAACAAAATTACTGAACTAGGGTTTCAGAGAGTTTGCAGCTAACAGAAATTTCTTCCCAAGTCCAGAGCAAATCCATTAATCACATTTGGTCCTGTTACAGGACCAGATCAAAAAATCTCATCCTGGAATCCAAAATTCAAATTCCTATTGCCTAAAATTTGCCTACCCAAATCCTACTCAAGTGGAAAAAGTTCAGAAATAAGAGTGGTACAACTGTTTATCATTATCTCTTTCAGAAGGGTCCAGCAAAAGCAGCACATGAGTGCCTTGATGCTCTATCTGAAATGGTTGTGTCACTCCTTACAAAGCCTGACCAACAACCTTTCACTTCGTTTCAGATAGTGATTATTAATGTCCATGAAACAGCTGCTTTTGGCAGTGGCATGGTATGAAAGGGTTTGTCACTCGTGTATAAAAGTTGTAGGGTTTGGATTAGGGCTTCTGCTGTGCTTGCTAATGTGCAGGCAAATACTGATGCAAAGGCTGGGGAACGGGTTGCTTGTTGAGAGCTCTGAAGATCAACTTGTTATGTGCAGATCCCACAGGGACTTTTACTTCATTTCTAGCAGTGACATTTCGTGCTGAGGAACAACATTTGCACTCAGACTGTTTGCCCACCTTCAGTATTGTTACCTCCACTTCCAAATCAGTAATTTTCTCAAAGTCATGGAGCAGGCAGCTTTTGGATTGCTGCTGTCTATGCTGCCCTATCTATTCTCTCATGGACACTCAGGCACCAGCTCATCACAGCATTGCATGTTACTTTCAGAAGAGAAAAAGAAAAATCAGCCTAGAAACTGCTCATAACTGGCACCAGATTTTTAAAGTTAGAAGATTAAATTTAGGATCTTAAACGTACACAGGGACATTTATAGGAGATCCTGGGTGTCAGGGCTTCGCATGGAAGCCCATTGAACTAGAGCTCTGCAAAAACTGATGCAGACTGAATGTGGCCCAGAACTGTTTGCACACAAAGCTTCATATGCTTTCAGAGTGCATTAAGGAAAACAGCCTTCTCACAGTTTAGACGTGATTTACGGTCAAAGTGATGTGAGCCACAGAAAAGGTATGACCAGGTAGCAAGTCCCTGCAGCAAGCCAGTGACTTTGGGACTGCTGAGGACAGAGACTGAAGAAACATCTCTGACAGCCCTTAAAATGTGTTATATGATGGTGCTTGTGACCCTGCCTTTGCCCCAGGCTATGCTATAGCTGCTAGAATTTCAAATCTCTTTCAGTAAGGGCTAAGTGGTATCTGGGCAAAGAAAGGAAATAAATAGGTTTAGACATTCTACATTTTCCATTTGGGGAAAAGTTAACTTTCCTCAACTTTTGTTCCCCTTGGTTTATTTTAGTTTTTTTTCCTTTCTGATATTTAAAAGCTTTAGTTTTCTTATTTAAAAAGTCATGTGACTTCTGGTACAGATACAGAATCCCCACAGCTTAGAATGGCTTAATCTGTAAAGACTGGAGACCACCATTTCTTCATGAAGGCCTGATAATACTCAGACATTTCAAGTTTTCACTCAAAAATGGGGGCACCCATGTTTTTTCGGTATTAAGACCAAAACACTGACTTTGAAGTTGAAGGTCAAAGTTTTGGTGTTAAGATCCAGAAGGGCTGTGGCACAGCTGACACAATGGCAACACAGAGTATCTTGTACGTTATCTTGATTTAATCCTGTTCCCTTTGTTCACACCTTTGTTTTTTGTTACATTATGTGTTCTCAGTTGGATGTATATGGAGAGGTGGTGGGAGGTTGGAGGGGGTGTTTTTTACCCTTTAACAATAATATCCTACTTCCATAAAATACATGAAGCAGAAGACTGAACAGAAAACCTAGCTATTTTATTGCCCCAAGGCATTATTCATTTTCCTGACACATTATGTTTTTAATTAAAATTGCACATGAGTTAATTAAAATGTCCATTCAGCCTCTTTTTTTTCCTCTTTTTTTGCACGGGTGCCTTGTTACTCTCCCAGCATTTTAGTAGAAGGCCGTTACATTTCAACAAACTGCTGGCTTTATCAGCTCAGACTTCTACTGACAGACTGTCATGTTCTCTACACCTTTTATCTCAGACGTTCTAATTTTTTTAAGTACCTTCTCTAGTGTGGGGGTTGGTTCTTTTTACAAAATATTAGTATTATTCCTCTACCAGCACCTTCCGCTGGTGGTTTGATCTCAGATTTATTAAGAAGACATTGCCAGGAATGGGCAGGAAGGCTTCACAAATAGGGGTCACAGAAGTGTTATCCCACGAGAACCAGTGAACATTGTCAAGGCTCACTCTTATGGAAATTGCTCAGATTAATCTGTAATACAAGTACACAGTAACTTGGGAAGCAATGCTAGAGGAAGGAGGATTCAAAGAAAGTAAACATCAAAATCCTGCAGGCACCTTACTTATACTGAAATACAGGTATTGAATATTTAATCACAGTTTGGAAAAAAGAAATGCTACGAGATAGACACAGACTTTTGTACATTCTGTCCAGCCTAAGCTCTATTTTTATAAGGCATAGCAGGATTTGAACAACTTGAGAAAGTATTTCTTTTTAGCTGAAACAGTGTTCTTGGTAGTATATTCAGAAGTGCAAGAGAGATTCCTTAGGCTGTGAACTAATAAAAGCTGCTTTACTCAGTTTTCAGGGAACTTATTTCTACACTCAGAATTCCCAAGGCATGAGTGGAAGTCTGTCCTGCTCCCCTTAAGCTGACTACATATCATGTTGAAATGCAGGTATTTTCCCCAAGCACCATTAGAGCTGACTTTTCTGTCATTGGCTTCTGTTCCTAGAAAGGAATAGGTTTCACCTATAGGTCATCTCTGAGTTCTCCTGAGATTTTAAACATATATGGTGTCCTTATCTTGTTAAGTGTTAGCCTTAGTGAGTATCACAGGTTAGAAATACATAAAAGGCCAATAAACTATAGCAAGGGTGAAAGAGAGAAAGCAGGAAATGGAAAAGTTTTCTCAATAGGTGTCTAGCAAGCTGTTGCGTGTTTGCTGAAGCCTACAGAAAGACACTGATGTTTGTAACCAACATCCTGAGTCCTGGCTGTTGCACTGGCACATACCTGGACAAAACAGGTCTTTAGAGCAAAGATTTATTTTATGTGGAAGTGCCACGCAAGCCCCCTAACAGCAACACCGAAGCCAAGTTCAAAAATGAGACCTTAAAACAACAGCTCCCATAACTCAAATAGAGACAGAGGGATGGGCTGAGGGGTTCAAATTTTGGGCTCAGCTAGCATGCATTAGTGCTATTCAATTTTTTTCACACAGCTTGAGTTAAGGACAAACCGCCAGCCACAACTTTGAGCTTCCTGGATGTTGTCAGCTCATTTCACAACCTTCGTATTATTGAAGTGGAGATTTTTACATTTTCTTCTTTGACTTCTTGTTGTATCTTCATAAGAATAATGTGATTTTGGATGAAGTGTTGAAAGGTTTGAATGTGGTAACCAAACATTTACAAAAGATCTTTAGCCTGAAATATGTAAATATATTTCTGTCAGTGATTCAGATAGCAGTGTTTAATTTTGCAGAAAAATTGCAAAGGTTTCCTTTTATTTTTATACTGAATGTATGCTCTGATGAAAAGCACTTCACTCCAGGAAGTGGAAGAAATTATTTATTTTTAAAAGTGTCTTAATATGGCATTTTAGATATCTTGCAAAGGGTGTGAAAGATAAGGTTACCAGTCAGGAATAATGTTTTACAACATCATTACCCTGATAACACCCAAAGCAGAACTATTTGCATGATTCAGTTGGTATATAATATATCTGTATTTTGAATCAAACAATATCCTACTTGGTTACACTAATATTCTCATGTGTTATTTATTTAGACATCAAAAACAACTTCACTGAAATTCAGCTAAAAGTCCTTATTGCTTTCCCAAAGATCAGGATTTAACTTTTTTAGTTTAAAATACACCTTGATATTTTAGTTATCACAAAACAATACTCAAGTAACAGGCTATTAAATATCACTCATTTATTACTATATATTATCTACACATTGATATTTCTTTACAACTTTTATTGAAATTTCACATTAGTGGAAATTTGCAGAACACAAAAATAGAAGAAAGAAATAATATGCCTTTTGTCTATTGTAGAGCCATACATAAGCACAACAAAAATGGCTGGTGGCCAGTGCATTTATTACCATTTATAGGCAGAGACATGAGAAACCTTGAATACTGTGTGCAGTTCTGGGCCTCACAATTTAAGAAGGTCCTTGCATCCACAGGAGGGCAAAAAAGCTGGTGAAAGTAGCGGAGGCATGTCCTACGAGAAGTGGCTGAGGAAGTTGGGCTTGCTTAGTTTGGAGAGAAGGAGGCTGAGAGAATGACCTCATTGCTCTCTGCAGCTTTCTATGGAGGGGAAGAAGAGAGGGAGGTGCGGATAGGTCTCACTGGGATCCAGTGATGGGACATGGGGGAATGGCTCAAAGCTGCACCAGGGGAAGTTTAGACTTGATATTAGGAAGCATTTCTTTACTGAGAGGGTGGTCAAACACTGTAACAGGCTCCATAGAGAGGTGATTGATGCTCCAAACCTGTCAGTGTTTAAGAGGCATTTGGACAATGCCCTTAATAACATGCTTTAACTTGGTCAGCCCTGAATTGGTCAAGCACTTGGACTATATTGTCATGTTAAGTCCCTTCCAAACAAATATTCCATTCCATTAATGCAGAAGCTGCCCACCCAACTGGTTTCTGAAGAAGGGGTTTCTGTAGTCGTGGTCCAACCTTTTGAGTAATGACATTTTACGATTTGCAAACTTAACTTTTTCATTTTTAAACATATTTCTGCACTTAAAATGAGACAGACACTGTTCATGGAACTAAACCAAAACCAGCAAATCCTGGTCCTAGTGAAGTCAATGGCAAAACTCCCACGGTCTGCCACTGAGCCAGGATTTCATCCAGAGTGAATAAATGAATATGTGTTATTGTGGAACATGCATGGCTAGTTCACAGCAGCTTGCACACATATTTCCAGCTGTCATTCCATACCCTTTCTGCTATCTCTACATCATATTTCTCTTCTTTAACAGTCCCACTTTCAGAACTGTCACCAGTGCCCCACTGTGGTCTTTTCTTTTGCATCTTTTGCTAGTTAGTGTCTTTCCTAAAACCTTTTAATGCTTCCCTCATTATGCCAATACAACTCATTGGCTTCCATCTACAGTTCGTATTTTCAATAGTTGCTTTGTCTCAGCTGTTGAGTCTCCATTCATGTTACTGCCTTTCTTCTATGTGTTTCCATTTTCTACCACTCTATAACTTGTGCAGTAGTTTCTCGACTTTCCTGTCCTTATTCCCTACTTCTTATTCAGTCTTCTGTTCCTAGGAAAACCCTAGCCCTTCACAGACCAAGTGCCTGTTGCTGCCACAGGTGCCTGAGTGAAATGTTTACAATTCCGTGTCAGCACAACCGAAGCTTTTTGTAAAGTTCCATTGTTTTTCTAGGTTGTTCACCTAGGAAAATTGAAAGGTTTTAAAGAGACTGTGGTACAAACTGAAATCTTTTTCTTCAGCATTTTTAACCACAAATTTGAATTTGCGGTTTAGTAATAATTAATTCCTCTTCATTTACTATTTTCTCTAACACCAGTGAGAGACATTTATAAAAGCAAAGGTTTAATTCCATAAATTATTAAAATTCTACCAACATTTCAAAACCATTGTTTTTGAAATGACCTGAAACATTTTTCTAATATTTTAAAAGGTGTCTAAAATGGGGAAATAAATCCTTTTTCTCCTTATTTTTACACCCCGTATTCTGGGTGCCTTGAACTTCCCACACAATATCAACCTCTTGTGCTTTCACATAAAAAAAAGTCAAGGTCTAATCACAAAAGGGTCTATATAAAGAATACAATCTAACTTGTTAGCTGCTGTTTGTGATCCTGCACACTATGAATTTCATACAGTAGAAATGAAAATCTGGTATCATTTCATGACCTTTATCACCTTTTTTCTCACAGATTCCAACTGTGTGAAGTTATTTCCATAAAGAAATGTGGAGATATTGTAGGAAGCAAACTGGATTTGCCAACAGTTCAAAGCTGTGGCGAATATTACATTTAGAGCCAACTCCTCTTATTACAGATATTTTTAACACTTCCTGAAAATTCCCTTCAAAAAAGTAACAGTAATTTTCATCAGCTCTGGGAAAAGAGTCATCAAGTATCTCCAGGTGTAATGTATTTTTAGTAGAACCACCCAAACTGTTAGCCGCAGTTGTGAACTCTGCTGAGGAAGTCTCTCGGTGCTGCAGTGGCAAGCTATCTGCCCACCGGCAGTTTGAGCGCTCCAGATAGAGGTGCAAGACCTTAAAAAAAATAAAAATAAATCTAAAGCCATGCCATAAACAGGGAGCATCTTTAAAAATCATCCTCCCTTGCTTGAAAAGCAATAGAATAATAGAACGATCAACAAACTGTTCCGAGAAAGGAGCAGCCCAGCTTTGCTGCAGGGTCACTGATCCTTCCCTGCTATACCTCTAATTTGCTCAAGTAGGTGATTACCTAATTCTGCCCTGCAGAAGCCCCTTGGCTTTTCTGTGTTCATGCTCTGTCTCCCTCATTCCCTTTATGCTTTCCTTAAAGGAGCTTTCTTTTTTTTTTTAATCCTGTGTTGAGGAGCCTAGCAATTCCCAGGAAGTTTATCTCAAATAATCACATAATTTCCCGCATGAAGCAGCACAGGATGCCCCAAGACTCCCATCATCTTGCACAACCACTTTTAGTGTGCTCAGACTTCTGAAGTCCTGCTGCTTTCTGCCCTTGCAGGCACAAAGGTCAGTGGAGATCAGTCAACTTTTCTTAACTGTCAAACTCTAGCCATTTAATCCCTGACACTGGGAAAGGAGGATTTCTAGGAAGAAGGATATTAACAGCCCTCTCTTGTTTCCCACCTTTAAGGGCAGAGCTGAGAAGTCCAGACTGGCTCTGAAATCTGAGCTCTGTCAGAACAGATTACTTTTAGAGATATAGGAGAGAAATAGAAGTATAGGAGAACAAACAAGTAAGCAAACACAAATGCAGCCACCTTGGACACATCTCCTGGATGCTCACAGATCATCCTGCCTGGGCACAGTGGTTCTGACGGCCCCTGGCCAGGCCACAGCAGCGCCATCCAGACCTGCTGGAAATGCAGCAGGTGGTAACCTCTGCAAGGGAGGTAAAGACTTGGAAATGGCAGTGATTTGTACCCTATGGAGATAAAGCAGTGTCATTGCTAAAAATGTATTTGTTTGTTGGTTGTGTTGTTTGGTTTATTTTTCTGTTTGTTCATTCACCTTGAGTAAAGCCATTTGGGGGGGCTTTTTTTTTTTTTCATCAGTTCCTTTGTTTGTTTTTTTTCACTTTATTACTTTCCTTATTCTACCTCATGAGAGAATAGTACTTCACTACAAAGAAAATAAGGTTCTGAAAGCTTTTTTTCCTATGCACAGAGAGAGGGATCCACTGCACTGCCTCTCAGCTTCTCTGACTATGTGAAGATACAGCAGGACCAAAGGACAACTGTCCATCCAGCATTACAAAATAGGCTTACTTCTGCACTCAGGGCATTTGGGGTTTCTCCGTATGTATTCTTAGTTTATCGCTGCTCAATAAATATAAGTGGTCTCAGACAGAGAAAGAAGGCAAAAAAAAATTGGTTTTGCTGTCCTAAATTTCATCTATCTACATTGTTAAAGCCTTTACTGCATTTCATATTCTCATTTATTCCCTCACTCTCATCAGTAGATGTGGACAGCAGGTTTACTTACAGACTTGCCAGTTGTATTTGTACTACAGCTCTAAGTCAATGACATCATTTATTAGGGAGATAAATGAGAGCAATTAAGCATCATGGCCATAACTGGTGAAACTTTCTGCAATGAGAGTGTTATTAAAATGATAGAGTGCTTGCCTGTGCCTTCCCAAGGTGTGTGATTCAGCCTTTCTCCTTTGCCTGGTGGAGTGACCCCCGGTGGCACACCTCATATAGGCATTGTTTCCATAGGGCTATATATAGCTTCCCATGTAAAATGGCAATGTGTAATGATTGATGGCCATTTCATTTTTAAGAGCCATCTTCCGTGATGTTATTTAGAGTTAAACAGGACAGCTGATAAACATTACACTTTAGTTCATGTTTGTTAATCTATTCACTTGAATAACCTCCTCACATGCTGATAAATGGCACCTTCATGAAGAATAGCAGTTACTTTTTCTCATAATATACTGGTGTTTAAGGCTTTTTATAGTATATCAAGTGCACAGCCTCACTCTGTCATTCAAACCTGAATGACATTTTATTAAAACTGGGTTTCTTTTTAGTTAGTCTGGTTTATGTTTCCAATTCTTTTTAAAACTCTATTTTGGGGAAAGAAGGAAATTGCCATAAGAGGAAAATCCATTCTGCCAAAGTAAAAGCCTAGGTTTCAAACTAGGGCTTCTTTCCTTAAAGATATTAAGTTCTCTGATTTAGGTAGAGAAGGAGCTGTAGACATGCAGAAAGAAATAAATAGATGGAAAAAAATAAGGCCATTACAAGAAAAGGAAAAAAATAAGATTAATGCATTGAGAAAGAAATCAAGGTGACCGAGTGTGGGCTGAAGAAGCAAAACCAATCAGAGTAAAAAAGAACTAAAGCAATGACAATGCAGTGAGAAAATGACCTAGATAGGGTGCTCCAGGCTTCCCCCAGCAGCACCAGGAGACAGGACTGAGCTATAGGGCAACAGCCTTACCAGTCTGGGGCATCCCTGCCTGCACCTGCCTTCCTGCAGTGGGAATGTGATCTGCATCTGCACATCAGGAAACCCCTCTGTCTCTCATGGGAGATGCTACTAGTGTGGGAGCCCTATAAGGCTTCTTGGGAGTCTTAGGCTGGCCATAGACACACTGTATATGCATGGAGCACATATATAACGCATATAGATGAAGCAGCTGTGATGGAAAATCCTCGCGCTTTTTAGATGTCATAAAGTAAATGTATTGCAACGTGGATGGCAAGAAAATGGAGATGATATCGCTCTACTCTTGAATCCAAATACTTCATTTTGTAGAGCACATGATTTACCTGTGGTTTGTATCCTAGCAGGCGCTGCCCAGAGCACGGTGCCCACAAGCATGTTTCTAATGCACCTCTATTACCAGGAACATCATGGGTGTGAAATGGGAGCCAGTACCAGTGTGGTAGTGCAGGCTGAGGCCAGCTGCACCCTGGCCTACATGACTAGCCTGGAAGAGGAAAGCTGAAGCAAAGCGTTACTTCTGAGGACCCTCTTGCAGGTGTGCGTGGAGGGAGGCAAACATGGGGTCTCAAACACAGGAAAAAAAAAAAAGGGACAATTGAGGCTGGATTTGGAAACCAGACAGGTATTTTAGAAAGATTTTACAGATATATTAAGCAAAATTTAGAGCAAATGTTTTCTTCTTCTGAAACACTGCTCTTTCTTTTAGGTGCCAGCATTTCTCGAATTCATTTATTGCCATCCTTTCCACCCCTGGCAAGCCTGCTACAGTGGCAAGCCTGTGGAAAGAATGTGTGGAGAAAGATGGAAATCAATTCTAACTCACTCTTTAAGGGAGTCTTTTAAGGATGTTCCCACAGAGTTGAAATGTGTCAAGGGTTGAGGAAAAACATACGGAGGGACTCTGGGAAGGGGTAACATGTTCAGAGATGAAGCGGAGGGCACAGGCTACCAGAGATAGAGTGGAGGGCAGTGGGACAGGGGCAGTTGAGGTATGTGATATAAATAATATATTTTTATATGTTCAAAGGTGTGCCTAAGTGATAAGAAGGATGATGCTAAAACAGACAAAGAGACAAGCAACAGCAAAAGGGAGATAAGAATAACCATGTCAGGTGAGACCAGTAGTCCATCTAATTGGCCTCTGATGTGTCACATCACAGTTTAAAACTCCGTATGAAGTCATCTGCCTGCCCTGGAAATAATGTCTTAGCCAGGATCAGCAGGCAATCAGGATGTTTCACTCTTTAAGATAGGAGTACTCGTACTGTTAGGAAACAATGTATTCTAATTTAATGTGACTGGATGCTCTCAGTAACCACAGAAAGGTTTTGTACATTTGCTGAATCCTGCTGATCTTTGGCTCAGTAATCTCTGTGAAAGGGTTTACACCAGTTAAAAAGAAGTTACATAAAGACAACATTTAGCTTTGACCACTGTTAAACCATCTGCAATTCAGGTTCATTTATTCCTCTCAGTTCGTGTTTTCAGCAAAAAGAATAGAAAGAAATACTTTCCTTTCAGAGTGGGCCAACATGTGTTTTGAGGGAAATATTGCTCCTCACATCCACTTTTTGCTTACCCACTCAATAGTCTTTCTCTTCAAGGACCCAGAACCTCTTTACTGTCTATGGTCAGTAATTTTCTTTGCTGTTGACTTCAGCCAAATAGCAAAGAGGACTCAACCCTTATATTTCACGACAGGAGGAAACCCAGATGGTGGTGGTGTGATTGTTATTTCTTCAAGGACGTTAGCCATGTTTGCCATATAATGTTATAAAAATGTACAATACCATAATTTCTATCCATACTGTTTCCTGCTTGATAAGATATGCTGGAAAACCTGATTTTTTCAAATAAAGGAAATATTCATGGTCTGTGTTTTCCCAAGTATCTATTTTATGTCTTCTCAATCAGGCAGCCTCTGGCATGCAATGAAATCAACATATCTGTGCCAAAGATGGAAACTGTAATAAAGAAAAGATCTTCCTTTTAGGGAGAAGAAGAGCATACATCTTTATTTTTTTGTAAGGAAGTTCTCACCTGGTTACTTCTGTCATACCCTTTAACATTGGAGGATGCCTTTCACATCTCACTCAACTTCCATTGCAGATGAGCTGCTAATCCCAAAGACTGAGGAAATTTCCAACTCCAACCTGTGAAAGACTTCAGTAGAGCTTGATAGATGCTGAAGGACAGGTCCTGCCCATGGGATAAATAAGTGCCCAGCTTTAAAATGGGACAGTATATCCTGGGTTTTTTTTTAATATAGAGATCCTTCAGCTGAAGATTTTCTTCTTATTGCTATGAAGAAAAAAAGCTTATTCTTTTTCAGAAACAAGTTGATAATGTGGGCTCAGGATGGGATGGATTTTCTCACAGCAAATTATAGTACAGGTTATTTGATGCACAGTTTATTCAATAACATTGTTCCGTTAGTGCCACCACTTTATCACGTACATTTCTTTATGCAGTTGGAATTTATCTCCTGCCATTAATGGATTCTCATTGAACTATTTTAAATAAATCTTACCTTTCCTCAGTAACAATGAAGAGGAAGTGGATATCATGTTTTGATTTTCACCTCCATCTCTGTGTATTTTGATGTAGTACAGCAGAATGCCTGCTACTATTTAATTAAACAGGAATCTGGATTAACTCCAGCTGTGGGCCATGTAATCAGGGCTTGTGAGTGTGCTCAGAAAGGGGTGTTTTCCCTGGCTCATATTTCATTCTTGCATGGAAATCTGCTTTCACTCAAACCTGTCCGCATGCTGCAGTAAATGATTTTCCCTCCCTTCTGAATCCTACGCTTAAGCACCCCCTACTACACTTCTATGAAAAGAACAAAAAAGCACAAACAGCTTGACTGGTCCATTTACACTAAGTGCTATTTAATGATGAGAGGCTTTGCTTATTCATGTATAAATCTACCATTCAGTCAAGTTTATACTGTAACAACTGTAAGATCTTTTATATTGTCTTATGACGATTTATGCCATTCTCCCCAGATGACTACAATTTGATTATTTGGTGCCCATGGCTTAAGATGAACTCAAAGCTCAGAACTGGCTTTACCTTTGGCTTTACCAAAAAGGCATGCCACCACCATAAGCCACAGGTACACTTTCAATTCTTATTACCTCTCAACATATTTTTTGCCACCATTCAAGATAATACTTTATATATAAAGATAATGTGATAAGAAAATGTGGCTGTAATTGCAAATAATCTCTTGGGATTTTTTATTTCCTTAATAGAGGAAAAAAGATCTCAGACCATATATGCAATTTGGAGAGAGTTTGTTCCCAGTTCTGAGTGCGCAACAGTGCAAATGTGTGTGTGAATTCATGAACTGACACATCCATGAGAATTTGTGTCCATATTTGATTTTCAATGGTCTTTCTGAGTATGCACTTTGCCCCTTTAGATGTCATCATCAATCCATAGTGGTGTTTTTGACAGAGTATGTCTCGGCCAACAAAAAAGACAATTGTCAAATAGATATTGCTCATTGCTCTTTTACAGAGACTGGACATCTTTTGCAGTAATTTGATATGGCAAGTTTTCTCAAGCTATCAGCAGAGATTCAGACTACAGATGATAATGAAAACTAAATCAGAGTTCATCATGCATGAAAGATTGTGAAAATTTGAATTTTTTAAATTTCATAGGTTGTGTAGAGGTTACAGATGGGTAAACTCAAAAACGTTTGGCCTTACCACAATATCAGATTTGCTGGCCAAACATCACCTGCCAAAACAAACTAGAAATAAATAGCTCTCCATTTTCAGCAGAACAGAGCCATTTTCCCTCCCTTCTTTATTTCTATGTTTTTTGCTTTCTTCCAATCCATCAGTGTGAAAAGACTGTTGAATGAGATTCTGGAAAATACATCCAAATATTTTAGGTTTTCTGATAAATTCTCTCAAAGACATTGTAAATGGCAATTTTGATCACCTCAGATTCCCTGTCTGAGTTATATAGAGTACTATAGTTGCATGTGACAGGATGTTGCTTTGTATCCCATAGTGTCCCATGGTCTGCCTTTGGGGAAACTGAGATTTTACTCTCTTTCAGTTCCTAGTTTGTTGGGTTTGGTTTGTTTGTTTTATTTCTTTTTAATAGAACAAGCAAAATTATTCTAATTTTGTTTTTTTGTCTTCAGGATGTCATCTAATTAAAATTTCCTGCTAGTATTCTTCACTGCTTTTCATTCTACCCTTCATGCCAGTCTTTTCAAAGTAACTAGTCATTATAGCACCATCTCTATGAAGTTTCTGGTCAAGACAGTGGGTGAGAAAGGTTTAACTTTGGTCCTAGAATCTACCCTGATGAAATGTTAATTAAATTGCCTGTACTGAGAAAATTTAAAAAATTACAAGAGTTTAAATCTTAAGCTTCAAGGAAGTTTGAGCGGGTATGAACAATGTTATTTCTGAAGGGCAGTGTAGCTATAGTTGCAACCACTAATGTGAAGCAATGCGTGTTCATTACATATCTTTCCACACTGTGAAGTGGAACAAGTCATAGTGTAAGTGTATGTTCAAGTGTGTAAGGATCAAAGATGAACTTTAAATCTTGAAGGAAATTATGGTGACAAAGACAATTTAAATGAAACTGTATGGTCAGAAGTGCTCTCTGTACTTTTTATTTCTGTCTGCAATCCAGATCATGGTCAGGCTATATCCACATCATTTCATTGTTATTAATTCTCACCTGGCCATAGACAGCCAGATAAGTTTGTATGACATCTGATTTTTTAAGCAAACTCAGATTTATGGTTATACTTCTCTCCAGTATCTTATTCTTGATGGAGAGCTATTTGTCTCAGATTCTATACCACATCCACCATCCTGATATTTAACTGCATATATATGAGTTGTGGCAATTAATATATGCTTGCATTCCACTCATTTGAATATGAAGACAACTAAAGCCAGCTTGAGGTGAAAATCTGCCCATTCACATTTTTATGTATTGTCTGTTTATCCTTTCAGGTGAATAAATGCCAGGACAATAATCTTCTCTGTGAAGGTATACCTCAGCATTGGCTTTCAGCTTTAACACAATACAGATTTTTGTCTCCACCTCTGTCTTTAATATTGATGGGGTTTTCAACCACAAAGACAGCACAAGTCAGCCAGGCAATCCCATGACAAACTCTACTAAGAACTTCACAGTTAACAAAACAATGAATGAAACATCATTCTGGCACACAGAACAGCTTTCTGCTGTCTTCTGCCGCCTTTGCTTTTTTTCTTCTCCGAGTGGAAAAGCAACTTCAAAAACAAGGTGCTGTCATTTTAGCAAAGGAGAATTAGGACTGTGAAAGGATGAAGTGTCCTTGCACAGAAAGACTGCAGCTAAAATTGTATCAATATTCCTGTTATAAACTGATAAACACAGAGCTCTGAGAGGTCAAGTTGTACATGCTTGAGCTGACATGCCAATCTGCCAGCAGTCATATGGTTCTCATATGGCGACACGCCACAGATGCCAGGAAAATGTGAGAAGTTTCTGGCTCATTTCATTTCACTCTCCTGAATGCCATGTTTGCCTGCACACACACACACACACACACACACACACTCACACACACGCAAAGTAGATTTTCTATTTTAAATTGAGCTGTTATAGCCTGTGCATTTCCATTTTCTTAGAGGATTTGCAATAACTCACCCAGACTGATTCCTGAGACTTCATAGCAAGACTTGTCTTGGAAATGAGACCAGCTTTTTTTTTTTTTTTTTTTTGTCTTAAAAGCCTTCAAAACACTCCCCTAGCCATTTTTAAATGACATTAAAAGACGGAATTAGAAAAAGAGACAGACAAGATAACAACACATCATATGTGGATGCATTTTGCACTCTTGTAATATACATTTAAGGAAGGGGATCTTTAAAGATTTAGTTGTGTCAAAATGAGACTTCTTCCAACCTCTAACAACATTAAAATAGCTCATTTATTAATGCTTGAACAGTGGCAAGTTATTTTTCTTTGGTGCTGTTTGTTCAATGTGCATTTCTGTATCAACAATTTAATGTCTCTGTCGTATGGACTGACGTGATAGTACATTAACAATTGTCTACATTCATATGTGACAAGCAGACCACAATTATTCATTAAGTATACAATGCACAATTTACAAATTGTTGAAATATGTATTTCCACATTAGACCATCTTTCAAGCTTTTACAGTCTTCTGTGTCAGGTTCAATTGTCTTCAATTGAATTGTTTTCCTTTTCCTTCTTTTAAACTGTTACTAAAGGGAAAAGTCTAAGGCAAATATAACTACAATAATGCAATATTTTAAATGAAATTACTTACTTCTATGACTGAGCGTACACTTCACACTTGCCTCACCAAGTCTAGCTATGCTGATTTTAAATTAACTCACTTCAAATTGTTAATACAAAAAAAAAAAAAAACACCCATAAACTGGTTTTACTCTTAATATACGAAGAATAAAAAAAACCACAGTAAGCGTACTTGTGTATTCATGTGCACTTTTTGTACACTTGCATAAACAACTGTACAAATAGTGGTGATTTCTCCAGGGTTATGCTTGAAATTAATTCACCTATAACACCTCACCTATCTTTGGTCAGAAATCTTTCCAAAAAACATTAAAAATTACACACTTTTGGGCCGCTGCGAATACTGTAGTCTACAGGGAAAACATTCTTTTCGAGTGTTAAGATTCAACTCCCTGGGATCACACTTGCTAAAGGTTCAAGGTAGGAACATCAAATCAGGAGCAGGCAGCAACTTTCTCATGTGTAAAAAAGCTAGGATTTGGAAGACTTAACCCCTAAATTTATGAAACTGGAACAAGAAAAAGAAGAGTGTTCTGAAGATGTCAAGACGTAAACATTTCAATAATCCCCATTTAGATTTTTTCATTTTCATTTTCATGTCACTTGTAAATTAGGGGAGGGAGATCAGCTCAGGCATTAAGGCAATAGCTTAAAGCTGAGGAAAATCAGGTTTGACTCCTTGCCTGGCATTAATTTTCCTGTGAAATCCTGTTCCTCAGGCTCTAATTAAGACAGAGACCTCTGACCACTGAAAAACAGTATTATGTGAAACAATCTCCAGTATGAGTTTGGAGTTTCCTAGTCCTAAGGTCAATAGCAGTGAAAAATATCACAGACACAAACTTGGATCTAGAGCATTTCTGATCTAGAGAATTTTTCAGGAAGATTTTTTTTTTTTGGCAATGCCTTCTTTTCTTTTTTTTTTGGTGCATTTACTCAAGGGGCCTTCATTATTGCAATGAAAATAATAAAGAAGCTTAGGAGCTGAGGAACAGAACTTCAGTTTGTTGCTCTCTTAAACACATACATTTGTACAAATGTTTTGGAATAAACATTTGTGTTTGTGCTTGCACAGCAATTAACAGATTGTAAATATCATCCAAAGTACTGCATCCACATAAACTTATCGTATTTGCAACTCCCACTTGTATTTTGGTATATAAGACACAGGTTCACCCAGTTAGATTTCACTTTCCTTTTACTTTTAGACATCTATTAAAGATAAAGGGCTTCTTAAATGGAGTCCATCTAATTTAACTCAATGTACTTTCTCATGAGTTTATATCAAACCAGCAACATACTCAAGCATTGCTCCCAGTGTTGTGTACACTGTATTTTAGATGTGTGCTATCAATACTGTGACCACCTTGTAGTGATCAGAACAATTTATCTGTTCCACCCCAAATTAAAGCATTAGAACATAATTCACATGACAACAAACATTATACTTGTAGTACTATCTTAATACCCAAATCATAATTTTTTCAAACTTAATTTGTCAAGTTCATAACCATCACTTGAAACTTGCTGACAAGGAACCTGATAACACATCATATCAAATTCCACTTTACAACTGTTTCCTTGGAAACACAAGCATAAAAACAGGCCATGCACAATGGAATAAAACCAAACAAATTAAAATAAACCTTAAAGAATTCCCACTAATCACAAATGCTCTGCTTTGTTAAAATTCATGCAAAACCAGGGATAATGAGTCTTACAACAAGAGCATCATCAGCTCCACAGTGCTACAGTCCCTACTTGTTTTGTCCGTGATCCATCAGATCCCTTCAGCATGTATATAACTTTAAATGCATGAGATGATATTCCAATCAACAGAATGAGTCATGTGCTTAAGGTTATTCATGTACTTAAGAACTGCACAAGAGGTGGCTTTGTCTCCAGAGCCTTAGTAATTGAGATGATACATACACACACACTGCAGGCTATACGTACATCTGTGGAAGCCATCTTCTGGAATGATAACAACATATAAAACACTCAGGTCTTCATATACCATAAGTTATGACTTCTGATTATTTAAAATCATGAGAAGATAACTGGATAAAGGTAGGAAGACATTAATTTTAAGCAGTCTGTTTATGTAGGGGTATAAATTTTATTTAATGTAGAAATTGCATGCCAGTTCAAAGAAGAAAAATTACTTGTTTTGTTGACCTTTGGGATTTTCTTCCATAGGTTTGAAGTGACTTCAGAGTAAGATTACAGATCACCCAGTAAGAGAATGGTGACGAGATTTGGAGATACCTAACAAAAATTTTCCTGCCCGTTAGGAATTATTTTTAATCATCAAGCAAACCAACAGTTTTCTTTCTTTGTATTATAATATTGATAAAGATGAGTATGCAGATTCTTGTGCTTGTATTTGATATCTAGTGCATCAGAATTATATGGCAGGAGTATCAAAATGCAGATATGCTGGCAAATGTATTCTTCCTCTCAGTTATTGTGTACCAGATAGCATGTTAATTCTACCACTCCTTGGATAAAAAAGCAATTTGACCAGAGTCTTTTCAGAATGCCACTCTTTTTTTCCTCTGCATTTAGGTAAAATTGTCATGGATAAAGAAGGAATTTCCCTTGGGGATTTTATTCCATACCGCACATCACATGATCTCTTCTGTCTTTCTCTAATACGTCTGGTAGAAACAATGTGCTACTAACTGATAACAAAACCTACTCATTATATAGTATGTTCAGACATTTCAGATCTCAAAGTACTTTGAAAAAGAATTCCATATTACGATCTCATTTCTGCAGACAGGAACACTGATGTTCAAAGAAACTCCTCATCAGAATTGGTTATTTCCCATAGATCTTAGATTTGCACTGAGGTATTTTAATTTCATGGTTTTTTCAAGGATCTGTCAGCATTCAGACTGTAATGGATATCTTACTTGACCTAAGCACATTAAAGAAGAGATAAAACTTAAGCTTGTAAAGTGAAAGATATCTAATGTAAAGCTGAAAATGAGTATCAAATGCTGTTTAGCCTGAGTGTTTATTACCTCAGAATACAAGTCTTGAGACAAAGAAAGAAAACTCATAAGCTACGTGAATATTTGCTTCTTCTATCTTTTGACTTTTCCTGCCTAGAAAATTCATTTAAAAATAACTAACCCTCATGCAACTTTTTTTCTTTTTGCTTAATTAACATAATATCTATAATATTTCAGTCACAATTTCAAGTTTACGAGATTTTATAAGCAGATATCTTATGGTTGAAATCGTGATTATTGATTCTTTCTTCCCTCTTCTCCATTCTCTGTGTTGGCAAGTTGACCCTTAAACTTTTGGAGTAAAGGCTATGTCCTACCAAACTTTAGTAAAATGTCTGCTGGCTCTCACGATGTTTTCTTAACACAAGTTAATGCACAGGAATTGAAATTAATAATTTCAAAACTCCAGAAGGATCTCATATTTTTTTTGCCTGTTATGTTTGCTTTTACTAAAACATCAGCCAGCCTCAGGAAATCCAATTTCTAAAGCCTTAAGATAAATGATTAAAGGTGCAAAACATCCCAAATTCTCTTGAAATTTACTTATTTATAGCCTATACCCTGATTTCTGTTTAAAGTGATACTCACTAACAAATTATATGTTCCAAAATTTTTTTACTGCTCTTTTCTTCCCATGCTTTCTGGCAAAATTTGTATGTATAAATGGAATACTGAGCTGCTAAAGCTGAACTTAAACTAGGTATATATAACACGGAAGGAAACATGAAATACAATTTCTTGTTGACACTGGTGACATAAATTCAAAATGTCCAACAAGGGATGCATTGGAAAGGACTCTTTATTGTCCTCGATGTGAAGTGTCACATGAATGAAGTTACAGTATTTGCTAACAAAAAGTTTAAAACAGGATTTGAAACTCTGTTTTAACAGAATTTGACAGACATTCTTGCCAGCTGTAGGAAGAATCCTGAAAGGACCCAGGTTCATTACTTCATAGGACCTAATTTTGCATAGACTTTCACAGTCATTCTTGAACATCTTCTATGAGCCAAGAGGATGTTATGTTACTTGCATATTAGAGAAACACCTTCATATTTCCTGCTACACTGGTTACTAGTAGGTGGAAATAGCAAGCAAACTGAGGGGTCAACCTGTGGATTTAATTTTAGCAGTTACTAAAATAAGGCTACAAGCTTCAAAGACTGTGTGTCTTTTCACAACCGCATGTGGCTATCACTGTATTACATAGCAAAAGCTGCTGGTACTGAGAGATCATTTTGTGTTGAGAAATGTGCCAAAATCAGTATCTAAATGTTTGAAAATTTCTGGTATGGTATCTGGAAAAGTGCAAAATTAACCTCAGTCAAATACAGGAATTAATACAGACTTGTCATCTCCTACCAGGGACTAGGATTTGGGGGTTTTGTCTGTGTGCTTGTTTGTTTATTTTTTTAGCATAGTGGATTTGGGTTTTTTTTATAGCTATTGTAATATTTTATCCCACACAGTTATGCCAAATAAGTCAAATGAGCAGTATCAGGAGGCTCTACATGAGGTAGGTCTGGGTAGTAGGTCTCTTGTAAACCTTATAAGGCCTTTTTCCCCTTTAAGTCCAACAGCCAAGGTCTTCAGGGTCCTGTTGCAGATTTCAGTCTTTTTTTAAGGTTTAGTTTTACCGAGGTTTGTGCTGGCCCTCTTTTTTCACCTTGTTTCTTACTCTCCAGTTGAACCCATCAAATTTACGTATTAGGAGCATTTAACCTTTTCCACCTGTGGGGGAGTTGCCCTTCAACCCCTGGTCCAGAAACAAATTGGTTTTCTAAATCCTCTGTAAATTTTGCAGGATAATGATGTACCTATTCAAAATTTGCAGAAGGATCTCCAAAGCAGGGTAAAATAGTGTAGACCATCAGCAAAGACCTTCCTGTGTCCTACAACAATACCCCAGACTTCTTGATATGAGATGAAAGAGAACTGCAGTCACAGTCTCATACCATCAAGAAACTTACCATGCAAAATATGGTTTGTACCAAATTAAAGCACAAAATATACCCTTCTTTTTTTCTTTTTTCTTTTTTTTTTTTTTTGTTTTAATAACCGCTGCCTTTCACACCTCCTTTTTTATTGAATCTCTTACCCCCTTTTTTCTGTCTCGTGGTCCTTAAGCATTTAACTAGTCACAAACCTTAACGACAGTGATGCACGGTAACTGACTGAGAAAGTCAGAAGTCTCTAAATTACCAAAGGAATGAAGTATTAAAATTAAATCTCCCTAAAGGTTGTTGATTTCTAATTTTATGTACAGAGAGGAGGGGTGGAGGGGAAGGTTTTGCTTTTCCCTTAATTCTGCCATATTGTCTGATTCACAGTCGGAGACAAACTGAAATGGCCATCTGGTTGATGTGCATACAAAAGGAGTGGTTTGCCAGACAAAGAAAATACCTTTTCTCATACAAAGCAATACATCTCCTCTTATCAGACTTCCATTCTGTGACTTTGGTGGAGCTGCAGGTAGATAGGAGCAGAACCCATGTACCACCCAGATGAAGCAGCTGCTGTTAAAATAGTAATCCAAGTACATAATGATCTGAGAGGTTTGTGGTACATTCATAACACAAAATATAACACGATGATACTAAATAGTTTCAGCTTTCAGCTTTCTCAGTTTAGATCAACTATTCTGAGTTCACTAATCTGCTCACACCACAGGAACAATTACAGGATTTTATGTTGAAATGACAGTATATGAACAATTAGAAATCAGGCTGAGACCACTGTGTAAATGAACCTTCCTAAACAGGGGTATGTTTTTTGTAGCTACTTAGTATCATCCACAGATGTATCTGTCTATCTGTTGTGGTGGTAAAACTGTGTGCACACGCAAAAAGAAAAATTGCATGCAAAACATTCCCCTTTTGCCTATATCAATTTTTGCAATCTTAATCCACACCCCCAAATTCTTCTAAATGACCACTCCATACTAGTTTGATTTTATCTGTATTTAGGTTCATGATGAATAGCCACCATAGAGACTATATGAAACATGCCAGAAATTTTGAAAGAAAAATTCACAGTAGAAAGTTATGATAGCCATTTTACTTTCCTGGTGATACCTGATCAGAGTAATGCTTATGTTGTTAAAGAAATGTTAAAGAAATGCGTGTTGGTTCACAGGCAGAAGAAATCTGCTTTATTTATGAATTACTTTTTTCCCCCTTTAAGAGGCACTTCATTAGATGAAAGACAGTCCTATATATGAAGCACTGGCATTGGTGTTTGAAATCAATCCTTTATTTCAATTTTCTCATCCTCTCTTCTCCATTGAAACCTCCTGCTCTTGATACTGGACTCTGTTGACCTCCTCTTAAGGGGATATTTCATTGCCTTTGCTGCGATGATAACCATGGAAGTAGAACATCCCATTTCCCCATAAAGCTGTCCAGGGAACTGAAATGGAAATTGCCCTGAACTGCCAACGGAAGAGACTCCACTCCTGAGAGTGGGTTGTTCTATGCTGATAGTCCCCTTTTCCTGATTTCCTTCCATTTTAATTATTTCAAGAAAGATTAAAGCAATATGTTTTATCCAATTAGAAAGAGAGTCAAAGAGACAAAGCAAGCAAACAAAAGGAAGGTAAGGAGTGATCCTGGGTTTCTAGACATAGCTGGGAAGTTCATTTCCCTAGTATGTGGCACGCATGGCAATATTATTAAATGTTCCCCAGGCAACGTTGCTAGGCTCCAAATTCTGTATTTTTCTTCCAGAAAACAAAACACTTTCCTTTTTCATTCAGCTATCCCCTCCATCAATACGTAACAAAATACCCACAGTACATGATGTAAAAGCTGTTTAATTTCAGACAGTAACTGTCACTGTATTTGTGCTGTCTTTCTGCTGTCATGGGGTAAGGTCATACTGAAAAAGGGACAATCAACTTAAATGTTGATCACAGAATATGGAAGTGTAATTGCAGCAAAAATATTCTAATAAGATTTTACAGGTTCAATACATTATTTTGAAATAAATGTGCACAAAGGATATCTTGAAAGATGTTACTGAATTATAAGTGTCAGTCATGCAAGAAGCAGAGATTTAAAAGCAGTCTTTGTATTCACAGGTCCATGACACAGAGTCCTTATTTGGAATACGATAAAAGAACATTCAAGGACAAAAGCATTTCTGGCCCTAGATTTCCCTTCACTTCATTCAATTAATCTAGAAACCAATTCTTTTTTCCTCCTGATAATATATGACATCAAATTTCTATGCATTGAGTGAAACTTCTCTCTGCTAGGGAAAGACCTCCAGATTTCTTAGCCATGTAGTGACAAATTTTGATTGGGCCTGTCTTTTCCTCCATTGGCATAATGCATGTGTCTATTGAAATTTGCCATGCATTGTGTGACATGCATTGTCACCCACTAAACACAAGGTAAACACATTCATTATACTCAAAACATTCTCTTGAAGGTGATTTCACATTCCTCTTCCCATGCAGGAACTCATTCAGGCCTCTTCTCCAACAACAGCCAGAGTCCACCCAGAAACCTGCTGAAGATCATGGTACAGGAAAATAAACTCCATAACAAGGGCATAGCTGTGGACTGAGGCTTGTCAACAAAATTACCTGACCTAGACTTTGCCCTTTTTACCAGTGTAGCAAAGCAGACTTCCCTGCTATTCCCTTTGTGATCAGTGTCAGAAACAAGCATCAAATAAAATAGGACTAAGGAGGTAATCCAAGACAGAAAACTACCCGGGTTTATTTACAACTCAGAAACCCCAGATCGCTGTTGCTTGTGGTAAAGGGCATTATTTTTTCAAAATACTAAATTTCAAAATCTCAGTGTCCAAATGCCTTAATGTCTCACCACACAGGCTGGTTGCCATAATAAAGATGTTAAATATTCAGATGTTTTAACATGGTCCACATAAGAACCTCAAGTTTATAGTATTGTAGTTATTATTTTACACTGTTAACTCTGTCTTGGCAACTTCACCGTAGAAAACGGCCATGCAATACTCAGATGTTTCCCTGACAATAAATTGGACACCAGCATCACAGACAACTGAAAAGGTTCTGCTCTGAGAGAAACTGCTCACACACCTGGTCTGCTGTGCTCTCTGGTACCACATTGCAGGAAAAAGTAGTTCAAGACCTTATAATCCCAAATCGAACTTCTCAATAGAGACAGCAGAAACCTTCAGTAGTCTAGCTCTAAAACTTCTTCCTCGTTCTCCTAGCACCACCTCCCACTTTGTCAGAGAAAGGCTTTGCCACTGCCTTTTTACCCAACTCCCAGAGTGCTGGAGTAACAAAATATTGTTCTGCCTGGTGAAAATGATGTGCTTACAGCGGGCCATTTCTGTCCCAGTCTCTTGGCATCTGTGTACTGGTGAGAGGGAGCTTAGCTTTTCTCCCATACTTGCAAAAAGATAATATTGGTAGAGAGGGACAGGAGTAGCTAGTACAGATGCCACTGGTTTATTATTTATCTTGCAGCTGTAAAATGCGCAGTCCAGGATGGTCAGCTATACATGCAGAATCAGTCAGGTGGAACAGGAGCCTGGAGTTTAAAATAGGACCAATGTTCCACACCCAACTGAAAAATGGAAGTTTTAAAATTGCTTTTAATAATGCTCTGTTTTACAGAGAAGTGCCAAGGACTGATTCAAACCCAGCGAAGCTCGAGAAAAGACTCACTGCCATTAACAGACTTTGAACCAGGCTAAAGGACTTTCTAGAATATTTCACGAGTAACGAAGCTAAAAATGAGTAGCTGGGAAGGCTAAGGGCGACAGGGACTTCTTTAAATGTGGCAGTAGAAAACCAAACATGCAAACAAGCAAACCGAGAAAGACAGTGACCATCTGCCACATGGAGCAGGAACACAGCCGTCCATCCACTTCTCATACCGAAGCAGGCACACAGTGGGCCCCAGGAAGGTCTTGGGGCAGGATTCCACAGGCAGGAGGAAGGCTGCCCTTCTCTTCCTCTGTCACCTCCCAGTCTGCCCTTCTTTGTTTCAGCTTGGCCATAGGGCTTCAGCCTGGAAGTGCATTATTTTAGCTTCCCTTAAAAAAGGTAAAAAAATGATCAAGCTAAGGGCACAGTAAAAATAAGAATTACAAATAGAAAGATATAGGAAAGAAAAAGGAATGAATGTATTTCTTCACCATGGCATTCAGGGAAGCTCACCTATCCCCTTGGTTGCTTAAACACTTGCACAAATAAGAGAAAACACCTGGTAGGTACCTCCTGCCTGCACAATGGTAGAAATTTGGCATCTGGGGCTGCTGGTGGTGTAGGTGTAGGTGGAGGGGCCAGGTTGCCAGCACACAGTGAGTGATCTGGAGGGTCTCGCTCCAGAAAGAAGATCCTATAAGGTACTGAGCCATTTTGTCAGGGAAGGGTGTTGGGAGCCTTGCAGGATTGGGTCCTTAGTGCCTGTACTTGATAAGCAGCTGAGGCAAAAAGGCTATACTAAGATATTCATCTGAAAACAGGGTAACAAAAATCACTATAATTAGCATTAGATGTGGAATATTTAGCATAAATGGGAAAACCCAGCATTTAATACATGGTGCAAGGTTCATTTGCAGTCATATAATCACTGTCAGCTAATGCCTGATAAACCCTGCCTAAATTGGAATTTTATTATAGCTCTTTTATAATATATTTATGTTTATTCTGACCAAAGTTGGACAAACTTGTCCAAAAGACTAGGGGTCCATTTTATGTGCTTGGGTGTCCAAGCACC
Organism: Neopsephotus bourkii; assembly: GCF_033783945.1. Taxonomy (NCBI): domain Eukaryota; kingdom Metazoa; phylum Chordata; class Aves; order Psittaciformes; family Psittacidae; genus Neopsephotus; species Neopsephotus bourkii. The sequence continues at coordinate 5,605,973 of NW_026902293.1, forward strand.
TGCCAGCTGTTTGTCCCTTGAATTGAGGACATCATGTTTTCAATTTCCTTCAATAAAGCTATGAATCTGGCAATTTGCTGGCCTGCTTCAGCTAAACAGAAAGGACAATTTGAGAAAGATCATAGTTCAGGCTCAGTCAGACGGAAACGATTGAAAACAGAGAGCTGGCCGCTATGTTTCCCCAATGCAGCTTGCTGTCGCAGTTTGACTGACAAACTGACTTTTTTGAGGTGCTCATGCCCATTTCAGTCAGAGTTTATTGAAGGTGATTTTGATCTTCTCCATGAGGCCACAGCAGCGGCCATGCCATCTGTCACCTTGATTGCATCGTGGATTCTCTGGAGAGAGTGCGATGGCTCCTGATCATTTACAGATTGTGCTGCTTTCGCCTCCATAAGGACCACATGCACAGAGCCAGATGGTGAACATACACGCTTATTATAAGTCTTTATCTCTGTGCAGGAAGGAGAGGCACCATTAGATCTCCCTCAGGAGCTCCGCTCCTCTCTACCATCATGCTGCTCTTCAGCAAATACAGTCTTCTTCAGCTGTCATCAACCTACCTCTGAAAATTAAAAAAATAAACAATAATTCCATCAGCGCAGGCATGAGACGTACAGACACTGCCACAAAGCAGCTCCCCCCGCCGTCCCCAACACACACACACATACACACACACACACACATACTCCTGCGACTGACAGCGTTAGGTGGAAACAAGTTTGCTTGCGAAAAGACAGTTAATGTGCAATTAGGAGAGACTTCTTTGTGAAAATAAAGCAATGCCATCCTGGTTGTTCTTGGCACATTTTTAATTCAGCACGTTCTTTCTTTACAGCAAAGCCTGAGCGTGTGATTGCTGTTTTTCCAAAGGCAGCTTTGTGTCTGTGTCTGTGTTTCTCCTATCGGAGAGCAGTGATGGGATGCTGGTTACCACGGGTTGCATGGCTGAAATCTGACTGCCAGGGCTGGAGGAAGAGGAACTGGCCGCAGGGAACCACATTGGGTCTGGGGCAGGATGGGTAAGGGAACAGGGAAGCCACCGGAGAGGTGATGGCAAATGCTGAGTCTTTCAGTGGACCCCTGTAAATAAGTTTGTTGAATCCTCTCCGCAAAGAGCGGTCCTAGAATTGCTCTTTGCTGAAGGAGCATCGGCAGCCTGCACGTAGCAGAGACGCTCACCTCGACTCATTTAATGCGTGTACCGCACGTGTGACCCTTAGTGCAGGCTGCCAGATTGCACAGTTTGAGTGTTTCTCTCTGAGAGTTCAGATTTCTTTTTACAGTTTCTGCATAACAAACACTTAATTGCTGGTAACACGGGTTTTCCTTGTTAGCTGCTATGTTCCCACTAGGCTGCAGTTCCTCCTTTAAAGAACTGTAATTATTAAATCTCAAAATCTTAGCAGAAGAGCCATTGCAGACACACATTTCTGGGCTTTGCCAAGCACAGAGCATTCTTCAGAGTGAAAACCTGGCCTACTTCCAGCTACGGTGTCTTTCCTGAAGCACATGGAGATTAATTTTTTTGTTTCTTTCTCAAAAGTGCTTCTTTTCTGAAGACTGGAATTCAGGGAATACGATTCAGACACCAGACAGACACCTTAGGAAATGCTAAGGAAACTTGTTGTGGTCACTATCCCAGAAATGGAAGTAAAAAAATGTGAAAATGGAAAAAAAAAATCATGAATAAAGAACATTCTGGGGTTTCATTAAGAAGGGGGTGATGGATTAAGATAGCTTGGTTATGCTGCTTTTCCTTGCTCTCTTTCTTTACGTGTAAAAACAGGGCTCATATTAATGAATGTTGTCTATTATTTCCTTCACTAATTGTTCATAGAAATACTACAGTTGTTAAGTACCTCTACTACAGGAAAACTTCAGTTTCAATGAGCTGAGATTCCACCCTACTTTTCCCTTTATTCAAACTATGTGGAAGAGAAGCATATGTTTTATTTAAAAATGCTAGATTTCTCCACAGGTAAAACCAGGTTTAAATGCTTTGACAGCTCTCACAAACAGCAATAGATTTGTTTTTTTCTACTTTAGAATAATTTATGGTATCAAATACCATCTTCTGATTTTGTCACAAAGCTTTTAATATTTTACACAGTCCTTCTCTACGGTTTATGTTTCATACCCCGGATGCTGTGACATCCAAAGAAAAAAGAAATAACTTCTCCCTGCAAATTAAATACACAATTTCAAATATGAAATTAAGGAAAAACACACACATATATTTATTGTATGCCAAGCTTATATCAGGACATTATGTTAGTTGTCTTATAGCTTTGTGTAGGCTACTATCTGATGTTGGTGTTATATTGTGTGAATTTGTAATTCCATCAGAAAATATAAGGTCTCGAAGCAGTATTACAAGTGCAGTACATAGAAAAATCCTTGTGATAACTAGCAGTTTTATTTCCCTCTTTTGTCTGGATCTGCCCATCCCTAGTATCCCTTCCCAAATTAGGCTACCATGTGGCTATCATGTATTCCCTCTGTGGATAGAATTATATATTGTGTTCAAAATCTCTGATTAATCTGATTAAGCTAGTGAGTGACTAATCCTTTAATCTCCTTGAGAGCACTGTTATGTCTGCTGTGTGTCAGATTTGTAACTAGTAATCAGTTAAGTAAATGCTAGAAGTTAAGCAAAAACTATTTTGGACCCACTTTAGCATCTGTCTTTGGCTAGTGACCTTTATATTTGAAATTGCATGGAGAACATGAGCGAAAATAAGAAATTGCAGTGGCCATTCTCCTGTTGCAAGCATATCTGTTGCCAAGGACCAATTTGTTGCTGCTCTCCTATTCTTCAGTGATTTAATTATAAATGAACAGGTAACTTTCCCTTTGCTTTGTTTCTTTCACTCTGGAGATACAAAACATGCTTTCTGTGTATTTATAATTTAGAAAGGAAGTTCTGCTGCCAATTCATTTTCAACCCTTTCTTTTTGTTAAAGACTGTTGTGTTGGTTTTGGCTGGGATAAAGTTAATTTTCTTCATAGGAGCTAGTATGGGTCTACAATTTATATTTGTGCTGAAAACAGTGTTGATAATAGAGGAATGATTTCATTATTGCTGAGCAGTGCTTATACAGAGTCAATGTTTTTTCTGCTTCTCACACACCCCACCAGCGACTAGTGGGTGCATGAGGAGCTGGGAGGAGACATGGCCAGGACAGCTGACTTGAGCCGACTAGAGGGATATTCCACACTGCATGACTCCATGCTCAGCCTAAGAGGTTGGGGGAAGAAAAAGGAAAGGGTTAGGGTTAGATGTGATGGAGCCCTGATTTCCTGGAGATGGCAGAACACCTGCCTCCCCATGAGAAGTGGTGAATGAATTCTTCATTTCACTTTTTTTGTTTTATGGTTTTTGCTTTACGTATTAAGCTGGTTGTCTTTGTCTCAATTCACAAGTTTCCTCACTGTTACCATTCTGATTCTCTTCCCCATCTCACTTGAGGGGGGTGAGCAAGTGGCTGAGTGGTGCTTAGTTGCCCGTTAAACCATGACAGTCCCTTTTGGCACCCAGCATAGGGCTCAAGGGGTTCAAGGTAACAGAATTGACTGGAATGTGCTAGATTAAATTTATAGCTGTTACTGCTGTTTAGCTTTTAACTGACAGGCTCCTGTGTTTGTCATAAGACTTGCTTGCCTTACTGTATGTTAGAATCTAGTACTTCTTAGTGGCTGTTTTTTGCTTTTGCTGCTTGCTGTACTGCTGTAGTTCTTATCATCTCACTCTGCTGTGCCTGGGAACATTCTGATATCAGCAATGTTACAAAAAAAAAGTGGTTTTCCTGGGCAGGCAGATGGCCAGGCCATCGCTACTGCTCCTGTGCTGCTGTGCTGCTGTGCTGCTGTACTGCTGAACCCAAGTCAAAGTGACTATGGCTTGTGGATGAGCCCATGTGGGAACAGGACACCCTGAAGTGTCTTTGGCCATGAATTAGCCCATGCCGGAGCAGGTACCTCTCAAAGCATTGTTGGCCTTGGTGATATCTGTGCCATAGTAGGTATACCTCTGAAGGGATTGCAGCCCAAGAATAAGTCCACACTGGAGAAAATACACTGAGTACATTTAATCCATGACCTTGGGCTCCATCTGTTACCGTGGTCACTCACAACAGTAGAGGAAGTGTGCTGCGTGGAGTTACGGGGTACCAAAACCAGGTCAGGTCAGGTCAGTGATGGCTGCACTCAGTGGGCATTTTGTGGATATTTCTGAACATTTTGCAGACATTTTATGGGAGTGGTCCATAGACTAGGGGAATGATATCTGTGTATTCTATCAAAAGATGGGAAGAAGTGTGGTGTTTAATCGTGATGTATTAGTGTGGGACCTGAGCACAACATAAATGGTATGGAATAAGGGGTGGAGAAAATGCTGATTTTGACTGAGATAAAGTTAACTTTCTTCATGGGAGCTATCATGGGTCTGATGTTTTGGATTTGTGCTGAAAACAATGCCAATAACACAGGGATGCTTAAATTCCTGCTGAGCAGTACTTACATAAAGCCAAGGCATTTTCTGTTCCTCATACCACCCCATCAGCAAGTGGGCTGGGGGTGCACAAGGAATTGGGAGGGTACATAGACAGCACAGCTGACCCCAGCTGACTAGAGGGATATTCCATACCATATGATTCCATGCTCAGCATAGAAAGCTGGGAAAGAAGAAGGAAAGAGGGATGTTGAAGTGATGGTTTTGTCTTCCAAGTAACCATTATGTGTGTTGGAGCCCTGCTTTCCTGGGGATGGCTGAATACCTGCCTTCTGATGGGTAAGGTTGAATGAATTCCTTGTTTTGTTTTGCTTGTGTGCACAGCTTTTGCTTTACCTATTAAACTGTCTATCTCTCAACCCATGAGTTTTCTCACTTTTACCCTGCTAATTCTCTCCTCCAACCCACTTTGAGGGGAATGAGCAAGTAGCTGTGTGGTGCTTGATTGTTGTCTTTGTTGCTAGTTTAAACCACAATAATTACACAACCTTTACCTGAGAAAACACGGGCACATCATTTAAAAAGATGCGTTTTAAAAAAAAAGAAAGAAGTGCTTAACCTTAATAAAAGGAGACTTTGGAAGGAGATTTGGGGCAGGGGAAGGAAAATGTGCAATCTTTGTAGAAAAAAAAAAGTGTAGACCTATTGCTGACAGATGTAGAAGCATCAAGTCAATATGGTAACAAGGATCAATATGCCCTCAGGCAAGATATGACTATGACAATGTTGAATGCATGTAAAAATTTACCACTCCAACTAGCTGCCTAGGAATAAAATAAATTCAAAGCAACTGTGCGAAGAGGAGTAAATCTAGAGCTTGATAACCGTTTCACAGAGGTATCTGGGACACCCTGAGACGTTCAGAGGGACCAGTGGGAATACCTCCAGAGGAGCTGTCACTTAGCTCTATCCTTCCTGGTGTCATCCATGCAGCCTCACAATAGCACAATAGTACCCATGGGCAATCCACGAGGTATGAGTTTCATGTGGGCTACCCACCCCAAAACTGCCTTTTCCTTGTAATTTATATTTGTAATTTATATTTGCAAATTATTTCCATCCTTTAGTCCCAGACACCTGAGTGAAGAAGGGAGATGATCCTGCATCATGGAGGCTGCAGAATGCTTCCTGAATGGCTCGTTTTAGGTATTTTCTCAGGAGGGCAGCACTGGTATGCAGCTGAGAATTGGCAGAGTAAAATTTGGGGTGAAATCACCATGTATTCTCACTTTTTAGGGGATATCAGCCAGGCCTGTCCAAAACTCAAAAGGCTACAGAAACATTAGATTTCTATAAACCCATCTATATGGGATTTTACAAGGAAACCTTGGGTAAAGAACATCCATTAATTACAGTCAGACACACAAACAAAACAATGTAGCACTAGAGGTCTTTTATCTATTTTTTTCCTAAGAATATCTTTAAATGTGTTTATTTTATCTTGACAAAAAAGAGAGTTAGGCAGACATGAGAAATATCTAAGTAACAAGGAATATGAGCACAATAGATTTTAGGCTAGATTCCTCTTTGGATGCGCAAGCTGGTCTCCCACAGATTTCTATGACAGCCACATTGACAGCAGTGGGAATCAGGCATACTCATCCAAGGGCATAATTTGGCCCATAATGTATGAGGTTTGTCCAACTTGTGAAAGCAGCAAGCAGTGTACTACAAACACTGCGTCGGTAGCTTACTCCGGGTTTAAATCCTCAGTGGCATTTTCTGTGGTTCTAAAATGCATTTGATAAAAATAGCAGAGGCTGCTTGCATCAATACCTGTTGAAAGAAAAGACCTGCTAAAAAAATTGGAAATTGTTGCAACAAGGTTATCCATTTAACAGGTTTCTACTTGAATAACCAAACAATTCTCATTTTATAGCCTTGCTAAAGCTACAGTGCATCCACTGGAGAAAGGCTGATATTTTCCATCCTTGCTTCTTAAGCCTGTCTTTGCAAATGTTTTCTGCCCCTGCTTGCAGTGATTTCTTTTCACCCGGGCAATGGTAATGGCTTATGTAATTATGACTTTGTACATGAGCTGAACTCCCTGTGGATGTTTAGACTCTTATTATCTTTAACCTCATCCACCTCTGTGTGTGAACTCTCACCTTGGTGGCTTGGTGAGGGGATCAGCTGGCGGCCAAGAGGAGAGCAGGGTGCTTACAGGGGCATGGCAGCTGGCCGGTGGTTCATTAACCCTTTATGAGGTATGACAATCAAGGAAGGGAAGGCAAGCAAAGGCCCTTTTCCCTCCAGTTCTTCCCATTTAAATGTCATCACTAAAAGCTGTTTACAGCCATCTCTGAGAAGTCAGGCTACTCAAATGTGCATTTAGAGATAAAGCTCACTAGGCTGTGGGTTTACTTTCCTAAGAGATCAGGAGATTTTGGAGAGCTTTACTGTTGATTTTTTATTGTTATTATTTTGTAGCTCCTGTTAAATTAATTCCCACCCTTTTCCTTGCCCACATGCACTGGACAAGAGATCCAAGGAGCTCTCACTAGTATAAACTGCTCATCCCAGGATACCATTTGCCTTCTGCTTCTCCACCTTCTTTTCCTCACATATCCCTTCAGCCTATACTTGTAGTGATAGAAAAAGGCGTACTCATAGGGCAGAGGTAAGGCTTCCTTCTGGCTAAAAACATGGTTTGGGGATCTGGTGAACTCAGCACAGACTGGTCTTTGTAGCATTCAGTGAAAAGAGTTGTCACCAGGAAGGACTGACCCTCCAGTGTAAACTGGCTGAACCAAAAAATCAGTGAGAAAAGGAAGATCTGGGTCTAAGTAAAAACATTATTTAAAGCTATTAAATGAAAACCCATGGAAAATTTTTCAAACCCTATCAAAGTTTTTTACTTGACACAGTTATATGTTAAATTTCATTCTGAGTTTCTTCTGAGTCCTTTAAAAATCAGTTTGCCTTCTTATAGCTATATCACTCATTAGATGAAAAAATTCAAAGCAGAAATCTTACCATAAGAAAATATGAATTCTTCTAATTCCCTTTTTCCTTTAAAAGACAAGAAAATAGTCACCAAATTCCCCCCAGGGCCATGAATCACTTCAGTCCACCTGAAAAAATGTGAACTCATTCACACAGACAGAAGTCTCTGGTTCTGCTGTGAGCCCAGTGGAAGGTGGAGGGGACCTTGCCGGGGCACTTCCCTGGACACCAGCAGCACATGGACTTTGCTGCTGGGGCTAGCTCTCCTGCTGCTCTCTCTCACAGCCATGCCCACAAACAGCTGACGAGTGCCTGTGCCTGCTCCCCACGATGGGCAAGGTCTTGGTTGGCACTCCTTTTTTTTTCCTTCAAAATTCTTTTTCTCCCCCAGGGAATTGACTCCTGTTCATGGTGAGTCCCTCCTGCCTGGCCTCAGCACATACCTGGGGGTTCTAGAAACAGCCTGCGGTCTTGGCAGTACCTTGAGAAGAGGGTAAAGAAAAGGGCAAGGAAAAACAATGACAATGAGGGGTTCATTACTGAATATGAGTGCACTTACTATTACTTACTTCAGAAATTGAACAGCCACAGGAGGTGTGGTAAACCATCTGTAAAATTTTTAACAATTAATTTCAGATCTTGGTCTAATTTCTTCTGGCCATATTAAACACTGAGCTAAGTGGAGATTTTCTTTCCCAGGAAAAAGCACCAAGACTGAAACACGGGAACTTAATAGGGAGCCAGACTGCTAAGATCCAACCTGTGTGCTGAGACCACTTCTAGTCCCCTTGAGCTGCTGGCATTTTTCAGTCACAATTTATTTGCTGGTGGCTTTCAACCCTCATCAACAATTCTGTATTAGTGTGCTAGTTCTAACTCCCATCCTTTTCCCTGGAATTTTGAAATCTACACTGAATGCTGATTTATAGCATTCAACATAAGTTACATTCATGGTATGTTAAGTAACAACTGGCCAGGATTTTACCAAGGTGTGTTCTCATCCATATGGGAAAACAAGATCCAGAGTCAATAAAGAACTTGCTGTTTTTTCCTTTGGACATTGCTGAGCTTTGGATTTTGTGTATGTTGCCAGAAAATAAAATCAACAAAAGCAGTACAGCCTGCATCATGTTTTCACACTGTTAAAAATATAAATGACCTCTCTGTATGAGAACCACATGTTAATAAATTTTTTGGTAGTCTAAATATCTCATTTTTTGTCCAAAGCAGAAACAATTTAACTACAGCAGCAGTAAGAATGAAGTAAATGAAATTAAACTGTAATGACAATATTGACCATTTGAGTATTATTAGAGAAAACCTAAATACATAATACCAAAAAATAAGTCAGTGTCTCATTAAAAAAAAACAAAACAAAACAAAACAAAACAAAAAACAGGGTATCAGTTTATATTTAGCTCCCTTCATCTAGCATCCATTTTATTAAAACTTTCTTACTATTAAATTTTCCACAATTTTTCTTCTCCACCTACTTTTTTGCAATTTCTACACTGCATTCCACTTTTTCTCTTATGCAAGAAAGACGTATGTATAACCAGTTTTACATGTCTATATAGGGATGGCTTGACAAACCATTTTTGGATGAACACAGATGCAGTGAGTACTATCATCGTTCTTTACAGTGGAATGAATAGTCATGTCTTTAAATTTGCTTTATGTGTCCTATCCTTTGATGAGGTTAAACGCCATTACGGGTGCAGCAAAGCTAGTTTGTTTTCCTATGACAGAACTTCTACTTCAAATGCCAGAAGAGTCTGTGGTTGCATTTCTTAGAGCTTCTCACCCCAACAAGATCTTCCTTCTGAAGTACTCATCATTTCCACCTGCCTTTCCTCTTCAGTTAGCAGCTGTGCTTATTCTGTACTGAACACAAGTTGGGTGGAAGAGCACTGGGCGAGAGCAATAACTGCAAGAGTTAGTGCTGATACATGGTGTCCATATGGACAGTATAACTTAACATTAAGGCCTTTCCTTTCTGAGTTTGATCCTGGCCCCATGAGTCAAACTCTAGCTGTCAGGGGACTTGTTGTAAGTAATGGTCATTTGTGTTTCATAATTATCTTGAATAAACACAATTAGTTCCACATTCTGCTGTTTTCTTCCTAAGGCATCTGTAAACATTCTGTACTATTCTAGCAAATGGCTTTTGGCAATCATTAAAAAAGAAACCCAAAGCAAAATGGTTCTCAGTGGATCCTTTTAATTTATTCTAAGGAGCATGCCCAGAGGAGTAATGAGACCTACTAGACAGTAATGGCAAAGGGATATTATCTTTCACTTAGTTAACCATCGTAACCCACTTTGAAGTACCTCCAATCACAGTCTTCATGTGACTAAATTAGAACATAAACTCAAGAGTTTTCACTTCAGGGTTTCTCCCATAAGCCAGCCTAATGTATTTGGTATAGAAGTAGCATAGGCATCCTACTTGCATTCTCCTATTACAAAGGATATCCATCAAAGCTAGCCAAAAGTGTTACTGAAACAAAGGAGTGCGGAAATTCGCGACAGCACCAGCCATGCAAAAATCTGTTCTTCTCTCAAGGCTGCTGATCCTTTGTAGCCTTTGGGTACTGGTCAATTTACTTGCTCTCTCTCTGCCCCACTTATTCTGCCTGTGACATAGGGACAGATAGCATTTGCCCACTTTTGTAATTCTTTTTAGATTGACAGCATTGCAAATTTGTAGTAATATCATCCCTATATAATACTGGCACCAGCTTTATATATATATATATCTAAGACTGTAGAATAAATACTTTCTGAAGATAATGGATTTTTAGATTATACATTAGGAAAACAGAAAATCGGTAGCTCCAGCTCACTGAAAATAGTAAAACCTTGCCAAGAAAAAAGCTTATTGAATGAGGTTGAAAAAACACTGTGCTCTCTGTTCTAGTAAACAGGCAGTTAAAACTGGGAGGAAAGTGTCAATTGGTAAAATTAGCTAAAAAAGTTACTCAGAGTTTTTTGCCCTACATTTGGACTATCAAAACTGAGGCAAACTTTTCAAAGCAAATTGCTGAGGATTGCCAAGTTAACAAGCTGTTCTGTGCTGCAAGGGACATATTTATGGACATACTTTCAACAAGACGTACCTAGTGCTACCAAGCTGTGCTGTACTAAAGAGCAGTAAGTATCAGATAAACTGATTTTTTTTTAATAAAGGATTTCACACATGAGGATGATTAAACACAGCTCAAATATTCACAAGTGTACAAACTAGCCCTCCCCCCCAAACCCACTCCTCTTTTCTGCTACAATAGTGTCTAAACAAAGCAAGAAAAGCCAAAAAATTCAAATATAAGAAGGTTACTATACAGCATTTTATAATCCATGCACTTGTGAAGAAGACACTGTGAAGTTAATTATGGATGAGTACTAGGTCTTCAGTAGTAATTCTTATTTTAGTGGGGTTGTGTGTAGCATCTTTAACAACATTTCGGAGTATGCCTTTTGAATCTATCAGTTTCTTGTTCCTGAAGGGTTGTGTTTTTAAAATGTTTACAGCCTTTTCTCAAGACAAACACTCTAAAAACTAATTCTAGCTTAATACCTTGCCTACAAGACGAAGCTAACATAGCAGGCAAGAATACCCAGGCAAAAGACTCACTTCTGGCCACTTTTCATAAGGCTCAGGGATCTTCATTATGATTGTCTTCAAAATCAACCTTAACCACTTAAATGCAATGGGACAAATACACTGAACTTCTCTGTAACTTCCTTCCAAGGCAGATGCTATCTCTGGACACAAGATTGCTTTACACACCCAGGTTCCTTTGCAGCTCTTAGCCCTCAAGAAGAGTACAGTGATAGGGTTTACCCTGAGTCCTGCTCACAGAAGGCTGAAGTACTGATTTTCTGTTACTGGGAGATAAGAACATGTGTCATGGAGAGTACCCACTGGTGGGAGGACACTTAGAATCCAGGCATCATACATATAAGCCTGCATGTGGTGTTACGGAACCTGCCAGAGAAAGTCTGTGTGGTTCATAAACAAAGCCAATTTTGACTCAACAGATCATTTACCTTCAACCTCATTTGTGTTCCCTCATTCAAATTAGAAATGGTGTTGTGAACACGCAAGGATTCGTGTCTGTGAACTTGTTTCAAAGCTAGCTGGGCATTTTCAGTGTACTTATACATCTAGAAATGCTGTGAGCTCATGTGATATGTCTCAGACCTTTTTCCTAGGATACTTTTCTGTCTTAGAAGAGACCTATTTCCTAGTGTGGTGCTTTGCTGAGAGTTGTGCAGGAGCTCAAGATGAAGCTTATTCCAACCAGAACCAGAATGTCACTCACCAGGAGGTGACGCCAAGATTTTAAGTGTTATGAGTAATTTCACCTTTTCCTGTAACCCCTTTCTCTCATATCACCTTAACCATGTTTCTGAGTAGCTGTTGTCTTCTATTTCGTTTGTATATTGGACGTGTCATATAGAACGCATACATGAATCTTCATTTTTCCTGTTCATCAAATGAAGTAGTTTTATTCAGTACACCTTTTAATACTTCTGACAGAAAAATACCCATTGAAATTTTCTGGGTTTGAACAAATATGAGGTTTAGTTTTCGTTATTTTAAACCACAAAGTTCCTAACGGCTTGAATAGGTATATATATTTAAAAAAAAAGGAACAGAGGGGAGACAGGAGCACGAATAAGCAAATGTGATCTAAGCAAGTACAGCACAAAAACCAGAACCCTGCAGAATGTTTTCTTATTTTCTTTCTGGACTCCTACTATTTAAAAATAATAATAATAATATTTACCTTTAAGAATAACCTTAGCCTTAGAGGCTTTCAGGGGGTTCTGTTTATTTACCTACGCCAAACATAACAATACCCCCTACTGAAATATCTGAAAATACGTTTATTCCAGTGTCTGTAGGTCAGATTTTTTTTCTTTTTAAGTGCAATCTCGAGTTCTGGAGGATTTTTTCCTCCTAGTTTTGGTAAGAGATATTTAAGCAGAAAGAGCAGCTTGTTTCCTTGACAGCAGAGAACCAACTGTTTTGGTTTTCTTTGTTCCATGTCTGTTCAACATACTGTATCCATAGAAATAGCTGCTGTCCCAGAAGTTCAAGCATTTTGTATTATATATACCCAAAGACTGGGGTAATGCTACCTTAACTTTGCAGAGTTTGTATTATAAAAATTTCAGAAATGGAAAAAAAAAAAAAAAGAAAAAGGTTCCCAAGGAAACACTGTACATTCGGTGTTTTCTGATTTATGTTTAACATTTCAAAAATATCAATATTAAGCTACACATTTAAGAAATAAAGACAGATGCAATGTGTTTCTTACAAACCGCGTTACTGACTGACTGTTACAATAGAAGCTACTGCTTTTGATTTTGCCATTTTAGTGCCACATAATGTGATGAACTGCTTGATTGTGCTGTGTTAGGTTGCTTTAGACCTAATACTTCACCAGATATTTCCTCTTACTTCAGAAGTGAAGTGATATAAAAACACGTAGTCTAGGTTTTATATCTGAGGCCCAGGGTCTCACTTCTAAGACAAAAGAGCAGCAGATGAGCAGTGCCTGCAAACAATCCCCTGTCTTGCCTCCCTCCGGCCTTCCTTCTTCTCATCCTCATGCACCACTTAACTTTACCTCTGCATGAGAAACACCAAATAAACTGCAGCTTTTTGTGGTCTATGAGATGAAGGGATAAATATTTTGAGGATGAAGATTGGAAAAGTTTCAGCAAGAAAAGCATGAGAGCATTGGCCTCCATACGTTCCTTCTAATATGGCATTTTACAAAGACACTTCCCACCACATGAAAAGTTTTGGAGGGAAGGATAACTCCCAGAGAGCTATGAAACAGTGAGAAGAAATATGACAACAAGGTTATAACTGAAACAGATTTGTAACTTTTGCTCCAATATCCTTTGCCTCTAGTTGTTTACAAAACACTGGGTGTGTATAAGGAAACCACATTTCCTACCCTCCTGAAGAACAAGCCACCCTTCAGGTTTCAGGATTTAGAGTCTGCTGCCACGGGCACCAAGGGTGATCAGTGGTGTCTGGTATACAGAAAGGGGCTTAAATAAATGATGTCACACATTCCCAGGACAAGACGCAGTTGCTGTTTGGGTAAGGGTAGACTTGTTTTTCATGCTTCTCTGGAAATCAAGTAATCTCCCAGCACCGTGCTACCCAGCTCAGAGTGGCTCTCTGGCGACCCTCAGGTGTCGAAGCAAGGAGGGGGATGTGCCGTGGGAAGTGTGAACCCCCGTGCATGCCTGGCCTTCCTGGGCCGTGGAATATTGATGAGCTGAGAGGGGAAAAAAAGCAGAGGGGTTTGCTCCTGTGATTTGCTGTGCCTGCTAGCTCTGTCTCTCTGTATATATGTATACATGTGTGCATGTGTGCTAGTGTGGGTGTAAGTACATATTCTCAGAATATAAATAAATATAAATAAGCATGCATGCACATTTCTGCACAAATATTTATACAGATTAAAAAAAAATACAGGAAGGGAAGCGATAATGAAGTAGCTGCATTTTTGCTCAAAGGCCTCACTGTGCATGGGGGAAAACATATTGGCAATGGGAATTTTTTCCCCGAATGTCAGCTCAGCAACTTCACAAAACCTGATTTCCAACATGGCCTTCATACAATTGCTTTTATCACTTTCTCTCATTGTGTCCTTATGTACAAGGGTAAAGACTATTCTACTGCATCCAAGTACAGTGTGCTAAAGGGAGGGTGAGCAGTGGGGAGCCATGCCTGTTCCACTGTCCTTTGCCTGTTCCTGATTCCATGGCCCGAGGCAATGGTTTGCATTTTTAGGACAACAGCCGGCTATCTGCAAGCAGGAGACCACTCGTCAGGCTTCATTACTGCACACAAAATGACACTAGTGAGCCTGTGGTCACAACTGTGCTTATGGTGCGCTGAAAAGCCATTACATCTCATTGCAAGAAAAAAACTGCATGAATGTACAGGCTGACCAGCCCCATAAATTGCCAAAAACCTGACAGGTCAGCTTATTTATGCAATGTAGTACCTGCAGTACTATTTCTGGATGGAAGACATTGTAAGGGACTAGGAACTAAGGAATCTTTTCATCAAAAGTGTTGTATTTTAATAGGCAATGCTCCAGTTCTCTTTATTGAGTACTGGGAAAATAAAGAATTTCATTCTGCTGCATGCTTGCAGCATTAGGCATGGTCAGCTGAAGTGTCTTCCTCTTCTTCATATTAACTGCCCTAAAAGCATAGTTAAAATCTAATGACTAACATTAATGGATTTTCATGTTTGATAATGTTATTTTTCATTGTTTAAATTTTTGGTATTGTACAGATCACACTGACATATCTCATATGTAGCATTTTAACTTCACCATAAGTGAACTGGCTTCTGCTATAATTATAGGCATTATTATGTAAGTCAGATAATGACTATATTTAATAATGTTGCATGTAAAAGGTAAAACTCAAAGAGACAAAGAAAATGCAGCCATTAGAATTCTGAAACATTCCCTTCTAAAGGAAATTCATATCATAATGTGGCTAACATTTATATCTTTTACATGTTTTTGGCACTCATTGGCAAGTGCTGTAAACAAAAGAACTGTGGACCACATTCTGACCCTGTGTGTATGCATTTGTGTTACACATAGACAGAGGAAATAATTTTACCTAGGAAAGTAAGATATGTAGAAAGAGGGATTGTGTTTTCTGAGGTCAGATGCTATACCTGGGGAAAGGAGAGAGGCTTACAGACCCACAGTGGCTTTTTCAAGTAATCCTATTTCCCTACCACCATTTGGTTACAAAAGTGTTAAGTAAGTTCAGGTCATTGATGGAGTTATATCAATGCATGCACATTGTAACTGAGGTCAGCATCAGGATGTTTATTTATGGATAAAAATGTTCTACCTGTCAAACAATAACACACCTTTTCCTTTCCTCAAAAAATGCTAGTTTTCGTATTCTAGGCAACAAATGATCATAAACATACATTAGGTTATTGTGATGGAGAGAATCTCATTATTGTTGGCAAAAGTCTTGTTTCTTCCAAATGTGTGGGGGTTAACTATAGGTCTTGCACCCGCCTTCTTAGTGGGGAGCAGAGAACCACATATTTCTATTGCAATAATACCTGGCCTTCTAGCTTAACTCTTCACTTTCTTCAAATAAGAAGGACATTGGGTTTCCTAAATTGCGGGGGAAGGGAGTTCTCTGCACAAAATACTTCAGGGGACTCAGCCATGTGGATTGAACTTTACCTGGAAGCTGCATTAAACTTTTCCAAGGCCTCTGGGGTTCAAAAAATGTAGGATGCTGTCACATTGATTAAATAGTTGGGTCTTGACAGAAGGTCCATCAGCTGTAATTTTGAAGGCCACAGATATGATGATGGAAGTATAAAAGCAGCCCACAGACCTGTGAATGGTAATGCATTACTTTAAAAAGATTGATATATTGTCACAGTAACACCTACCAGTATGAGGAACTAATCTGCCAGAGGTTTTTCAGCATTCAGTTGTCGTGATGCTCCTACAGTGACTCTTGCCACTGATACTGAGTTATGTGGCTATAGGCATCCTGTAATGTGCTTCTTCCCAGCTCATACAGAGCTATGTACAGGTAATTGCTTTCAGCAGTTCAGACTAGTGTCAATAAATGGAAATTTTATTGAAAACTACAAGGGTTGGTATGGTTGCACCCAAAGTCAGGGATCGAGAGTCCAAGAACTGGATGGTAAGGAAGGTCTTATAATTAATTCCAGTGTTAATTTTGTTTTTATTTCTTAAGCATGACATCTTATAAATAAATATTGCATTCTCTAGAAATAAAGCTGGGTGTAGCATAGTCTAATAGCTAGAAAATACGAACTAATCATTTAAGAGTGAGTTTGGGCTCCCCAGCTGACCTTGTGGAGGTGGAGATTTTTGAGGGTTTTTTTCCCACCTACAAAAGAAAGCTAATTTTGTAGGCAACTTCATCCAGAAAAGTTGCTGGAAAGTGAATTGTTTCCTAAAAATGACACTAAGAATGATGTGGCCATGATCAGGTGGGCATGTGCACTCTTGGTTAAAAAGTTTTTCACCACTGAGTGAAGATCCCTGTGCCCCTGTCGAGATGCAGTAACAGAACAGATGCCTGATGCTAACCAGCAGTGCTCTGAAGGAGCCAGTAAATTATTCTGTGATTCTGCATAAGCCACTTCCATGTTACCTTGTTTTCAGCAGAGATCTGAGCTGACCCATATCCCTTGCAACGAGCCTGGTAAGCATGAGTATAATTAACACAACTATTCCAGTGCAGGAAACAGCTTTCAAACAGATGAGAAAAACTAAATTAGACATCAAGTGATGTGTATGTGAACACAATAAAAGCAGTATTTCCTGAGCCTGATGAATGTCTCTCCCAAGCATCTTCCAAAGAACCTAGTGTTGTAAAGCCAAGTCAACTGCTTGCAAGATCACTAGTGATAGACGAGGCTCCTTGTGCAGCTTAGCACCATCACAGTTACACTACGTTCTGGCATTTGTACTATCTTCCTCATTTTTCTGTAGGATATATGTTGGGATATATTTTTATATTTTTATGTCAAGGTTGAGTTGACCTGTTCAATGCCCCAGTTATCAAACACACATGCACAAAGGGGCATCATAACTTGCCTTCTGTGTTTCTGAAGTTGCTGAGCTACTGGGCCCCTGGAGCAACTACAGTAAGGCCAGAAGCTAACCCCCCTGTCTGTGCAATGAGGTGAGAGCATCAGTATCCTAAGTAATGCAAGTGGGGTTAAAAAAAGTGGATTTGCAGAGGCTTTAATGTGGCTGTTAGTGCAACACTAATCCACATGGTAATTAGTACAGGTATCATATCCAGGGCTCAGTAGACCAGTCTCTTAGAACAGCTATTGAATTATACCACCTCACATCAAGCCCCAGTCCCTCAAAAGCAAGCTACCGTGCCCTAGGGCAGCTAGTTTTACAGCAGAGGAAAAATTGGGTTTGCTCTGTGATGGGAAGGCCATGTGATCTTCAGTTGAATTCAGTGTGTTTTCCCCATCATGAATGCTGAGTCACTAGAGCTGCCCTTCTCTCTAATTCCATTTAATGTAGTTATTCCCCTTATAGAGCAGACACCCCTCAAGACACCACATTCTACTAGTCAGCAGTAGATGGTTCATGATTCCATGGCCTTATAGATATTTCCAAAAGCTGGCATGAGCAGAAAGAAGAGCAAACAGATCTCATCCCTGGTAAATTCCTTCCTCTAATACACTCCTGCATCAAATGCTGAAACATTTTCTGAGGCCAAAAGGTCTTGCTGAATATTTGATTGTTGTCAGTTCTCCACTCATTTATGTTCTCAAAATTTTTAATGCTGTAGGGGTAAGTAGTTGTTACACTACCTACAAAAAATGATGACATAATAGTAGTGTTGTAGAAAACTCTCAAATATATGGATATTTCAATTTATTTTAAGTGTGCCATCTGGAATATCATAATGCACTATTTACTGTTATTCCTATATCTAGAGCTGATAGGCTACACTTAGAGCAGCTGTTAAGATAATAACCAATGGGGACAGACTGATATATAACTTAATATACCAGCCTTTCAAAAGCTCTTAAAATAGTTCAAACCTGTTTCAGCTTCAAGGTTTACATGTGTGCAGCCTTACAATTTCTAGGACAAAAATTCCTTATGACTTATTGAGCCCTTAAAATCCAAGGTTATCACCTGAGACAATCTGACCAAGTAATACTGTGTTTGCCAAATAAACTGATGTGTTGTCTTTAACAAAATAACAAAACATGAATTCCAGCTATGCTGTTTTCAACAGATCTAAAATTATTCCTCTTTTCCCTTTTCCTCCTTTTAATTCTGAGCAGTTAGGCTTCATCACTGGCCTTGATTTTTCACTCACACTTACACAGAAAACCGACTGAAATAAAGTCATCACAGAAATGCAGGCTAAGACCCATAATTTCTACCTCAAAACATATAACTCTTCATTCTTCTCTCACTAGTCTCCTCTCAAAAACCAAACATGGGGCAAAAACATCATTCTGTTATGGATTAGATGAACATCATATTGGCATGTAAAAGACACCTGAAGTCATCTTTACTTCTGCTCCACTCCGCTACCAGGACCTCAACAAATGTGCACAGGAGCAGCACTAGAGAAACCTAACACCACCTTTTTCCATGACAGCAGATACTCCAGCAAGAAGCTTGAGGCTTTACATGATAGAAATTGAAATAGATTTGATTTTAGGAAAAATCTGATTGGACCAACTTTATTGTATCAAAAGGTTTTAAAGAACAGATTAGCTAAACACTGAGTTGTCAACACTGCCACCAGCACTCTATGGCTTTGGCACAGGCAGTCCTGATTGGGAGCAGGGGTCTGACTACTTGTAGTTTTGAGCTCCTTCTCTCTCTCATATTTCCATGAGTACTAAAAACTACTTGTGGTGGGGAATTTAACCTGTTACTGCATGATAAGGTGAAATGTAAAACTGGAGATGATCAGGTATTGGAAGGTAAGAGTTTATCTTCACTTCCTTATCCCACGGCTCCCTCCTCTACCATTGCTCATCACTTCCTCATCTACCCATTTCCTTCACCTGGTTTTCAGATGCTCTGGTTGCTGGCTTGTCCCTTGAGCTTAAACAAGAGCAGCCAAGGCCTGATACTCAAGAGTTTCTGACGAGATTGGCTGAAATGGGATTACTTCTGTGGTGAGGAAACTGAAAGCACATTTTCAGCCCCCTACTCTCTCACACCCTCTTTTTCTCACCACTCACCCCCCTCCTGCTTTAGGGTGCTTTAATGTGATAAGGTGCTATACACAGTTAGTCTAAGCTGCTGGTTTAGAACTGTTAGTGAGAGCTAGCTAACACATGTGCACTGTGCATACATATTTCATTACCTTTCTGGCCCAGTCAAGTCTGTCAAAGGAAGTATGGCTTTATTTTACACTTCTCCATTATATTTAATGTTTAACTCTCAGGAATGTTTTATAAGGAGGGCATAAGTTGTAGGAGCAATTGAACTCGAATCAGATACACAGTCTAACTCCAAGTCCCCTATTAACTTTTTAATCTCCCTGCAGAAAGTGTTTCTGTCCATATTTTTATTTCAGCTGGGCTGAGTGGGAGAAAGAACTCTAAGGGAGGTCTTAGCAGATGGTTGTCACAAACTGCATACGGCAATTGAGAATTAGTGTGCAAGCATATGCAACCTGGTACAGTATGAAACATTCCAGCATATGAACACTGAAGTAAATCAAACTTGGACAGGACTTTTTTTTTTTTATTATGAAAATTATAATTTAGTTTCTCTTTTCATCTGCACATATGGGTCTCAGGGTTTCGCAACATATGGGGCAAACACTGGACTTCAGTGTGACTCCTTGCAAATATAGGCAGTTAAACTTAGTGCAAATGTGATTCTCTAAGTTTAATGTAAAAATAAAGCATGCACAAATACAAACACAGCCGTTGTGTTTGTGTATGCATATATACGCATATATATGTATGTATATAAGTATATATATGAAACACTTACTTTTATTGTCATCATTTCCCCTACTCCACACACTAATTATTCTGTGAAACTACTGAAGGAAATAATGGAGAAGTGGTTTTTGGTGGTTCCGAAAATGATAACTTGTTTATGTATGTTGGTGGCATTTGGGTTTTTTGTTTTTTTTTTTTTCCTTTAGAGCAGCAGCACATTTTCTGGAAAAAACTGACTGGAACAGGAAAAATATCAAATGGGGAAACAAGCACCCTTTTGTAAGTCAAGTCATGATTTAAACAGGCAGGAGGAAGATTTTTTGATACTCTGCCTTGAGACAGAGCAATGTTAGAGCAGGTCTCTGCATGATCAGGGGTTCAGGTAGAATCTGTTCCCCTGTTCCCTGCTTTCCAGGCTGCAGAACTGACCCTGATCCAGTTTGGTGCAACCCACCTCTCCCCCTTTCCCTCTATCCTGCCCTCTCTGTGCTCAGGATGTGGAGCCAGGATGCAAGGGGTGGATTTTGGGAGTGGGCATTGCTGCGAGGGAGGCTCCTGGAAAATATGTCTCAATGCTTTCTTAACATTCCGACTTGCCCTTCTCTCTAAGTTATGGAGGAAAAATAGAACTGAAATGGAACGGGGGAAAGAATGCAAATACTGGCACACAAGGAAATACTGAATTACATATCGGTCGACCAAAACACAAATCAACTCAAAACTACAGGAGTCCACCAACATGCACATAAATCATTTATAACGATAATCCAAGGCTAGGTCCAAATCTCATTAAAGTATATGAATCCTTAATCTATTTTGGCAAAAAAGAGCCAATACACATTTTTTCTTTTTATCATAAATTACAGTTCTGTGGCACTGTGCAAATATTACCAAGCTGTAAGACAGCTGTGCTCCATTAAAATGTGTAATGGTCGCTGATTTCTTACAGCACATGGTCATCAGGCTGAATCTACAGCCAGTAATTAGGAAGATGAAATGTTTAATTGTGCCTTAATTTTGATAAAATTTATCTGTCACACATCCCGTAGTCAAGCAGTATGCTCACAAATCAATGTCATCAGGCCCGAGCAAGAACTGAAGCACCATACTCTTGTTCCTGACAGATTCATTTGAATATCAAACTGCTCCGGATGAGCCACCAGACTAGCAAAACAAGTGAAAACTTTCCCAGTGAACACAGCTCCCATGGCATATGTCTCTCCACCCAGGCTAAAAGACACAGAGGTCAAAG
This sequence comes from Neopsephotus bourkii, assembly GCF_033783945.1. Classification (NCBI taxonomy): domain Eukaryota; kingdom Metazoa; phylum Chordata; class Aves; order Psittaciformes; family Psittacidae; genus Neopsephotus; species Neopsephotus bourkii. Next base: position 5,627,201 of record NW_026902293.1, read on the forward strand.
GAAAAGGCAGGTAGTTGCTTTCCATCTCTTGCTCAGCAAGTTCCCTGGGCACAGTAGCCCACCCACAAAATTTTTAAAAGCAAAAAAACCTTCTTATTGACTACTTAATCAAGCCACAAGGGTTGTGATGCAGTGGGGTCAGGCAATGCTTTTCATTCCTTATTTCCCCCCCTCTTGTTTGCTCTCCTGCTGAAAAACCATGTGAGGCAAAGGCAGCGTCCATTGTGTAGGCGAGAGGCAATCACTCACTTCCCTGCTGGCAGTACAGCAGTGCACATTACAGCAACCAGTCATGTGCAGATTATTACCACACATATGCATTATTATTTTTTTCTTTCTTTTTTTTATACCGGAGTCCACATGGCATGTGAAAATGGGAGAGCACTGCCTGAATAGTGCCCACTTCCAGTTTTCAAAAATGCATGATTTGCTTTTAATACATCCAAATACAGGAACCATTCTGTTCAGGAATTATTTTTTCCATCTTCACCCAAGACAGACCGACTACTTTACCATGATGGTGGGCACACTGGCCTCTGATCAAAAATGCTTCTTAATTGTTTTCAAAGAGCTATTGTTGATATTGCCCATCTGTCCTACTGGAAGATACAGTTGTGGTATAATGGCACCCCAGCTACAGAGACTGAACCCAGCAGTGTCAGATTAATGAACATAAGCTTTCCACTGCTTGTGCAAAAAGGACAACATCCACAACTTCAGAAGCCGCAACTGACTCAGAAGCAGTGATACATAGTCCAGACAGACTCAAGGAAGAAAGGATAACATCAGCCTTCCTATGGGCCACAGTGCAACAGAAACTGCATAGGCACCCTGGTGCTATGAGTGAGAGCGGTTATTACCTCCCTGATTTAGAGCAAAGCTGCACCAAACCTCAGGTGTCATATAGTTTTGGAGTTGTAAGAGCTTACCACTGTGCGTTCACTGGACCAAACCACCTGATGTTGGGAATCTGGTTTTCCTTTTGCATCTATTGAAGGATGAGTCATTGTGTGTCTCAGGAAAGAGCAAGAGCCCTGGTTTTGTTCCCCTGTACACGCAGCCATGTATTCTTCAGATAGCTGTAAACTGAACATTATTGAAAAAGTATCACAAAGGCAAATTTAGCAGCATCTGCTATTTTGATAACCAACTCAGAGAGACAAAAGCTTAGGACTATATTCAGTCTGCTGTTAAGGCAGGAGATTGCATATACTGTGTTGCTTACTAGTCTCATTTTCTTTACAGAACAGTCATGTGTCCATCCTTCTTTTAAATCCAAGAGTAGGTTTTGCTAACCCTCCCCATGAAGTCCTGTCATTCTACCTGCTGATTATATTACCTTTGCAGTTTTTCCACCATTTCTACTGTAGACCTAGAATATTCTTGGAATGACTGATTAAAGGTCCCATCTGGGGCTGTCCCATGAAAGCCTCTTCTCCCTCTTCTTTGAAAATCAGTTAGCTGCTGTGCACAGGTCAGTTGGGTTTTTCCCCATTTAGAAGCATATATTTACAGATAGATACTAACTGTATCTTCCAGAGACAATTGTCAGCTATCATCCGTCCCTTTGCATGTTCTAGATTACATTATCATAGCACACTCTAAACAGAACTACACACTAGATCTACACTAGACCAATCACAGAAACTGAAACAAGGGCAAAATTATTTCTTTCTATCCAACATAACAGCTCTAGCCCTGAGTCATGGCCAGCATACCTTGACTTCACAGCACTGAAAGACTTAAAGCCCACATCCTGGAGAGAGTTTTCCATGTCATATCTCTTGCTGTAAACAGATATCATTTATGTATCTGTAATTTATTCTTTAGTTTGAGTTTATTTCTGCATAGTGTTGACAAAGGAGGATCTGCTCACCTTCTCATCCTAACTTTTTGCAAGATGCTGCTTGTAACATACACAGACTGTTACAAAGTAAAAATAATTGCTTTGCTTTATGCTGAATTGCCATATCTAGGGTTTCTCCTGAGTCTGTGCATTAGGACTGTTTGCATCAGATAGAATGCTTCCCCTTTTTGTTTTATAAATATTGAATCTTCAAAATCTTGTGAAAGTATCATGGGTGACAAAAAGGTTTAAACCCACCTAATTATGTTATCTTCATCAAAAATCTTACAATTCTGTCTGCAAAAAGAACAATAACTAAAGCATACAAACTAGATAAGCTCACCAGTTCATTCTAAACTGGACAAAAACAGAAGCAGAAAAGTGCTGATTCTGAGCTTCTAACTTCCTATGAAATTTTGACATAAACAACATCCAGGCACTAAACCAGAAATTTGATATAAAAATCATTGACCAAACGCACAGGAGTTTTAACAATGGAGAAAAATATGAGCTGTACCATTCTGTCTTCTCTGATTTCATTACTATTGTTATGCATCATTTGGATACACCCCACGGCCCCCATGACAGAAGACTCTTAACAAATATTAGTTTGGAGTAAATGTAAAATCTTCAATTGTAAGTGCTGGAAAGGAGGGCAGGAGATATTTCATCACAGCTTTCATTTCATCAACCTCCTCTGAAATGTTCTAGCTCTCCTTTGTTCTGTCTTATATTTCACAGCAGTACTGGAGGCTATAGTAAAAAGTTATCTTTCTTGAATCACTTTTCAGTTGTGTCTGGTTTGGTTCCAGTTCTTTAATGTTAATGAGATTACAGATTTTAACAGTGATTAAGACAGTGTTAACAGCCTGTAATCTCAATATCTCTGAAATCTGTTTTACCTAAGTTTTCTTACACAGTTGTCTGGTTTACTTATTTACGTTAACTATATGAATTTAGTGCCTTCTTATAGCATCTCAAAAGATCAAGTTTACAATCAAAATATTTTTGGTTACCAACCTAAATTTAAAGATCTTTGAGGTAGTCAAACATAAAGCTATAAATCCCTTCTAGGGTAGTCAAACATGCAGGTAACTATGCTGTTACCATTATTGTTACTAATGATGACAGCCCTTCTTTTGGGAGGTTTTCATTTGTTTGTGGTGGGGTTTTTTCCTCCTAGACAATCCACAACAGCGAGCTTGGTGGGGGATATTTTAAGTTTTGCATGTATAAAGTCTGTAGTAGTTTCTTCACAGGTTTCTACACTGAGGTAGCTGGAACCTCAGTGTAACATGTCACTTCCCTCCAGTGGAATGGGGAAGAGATTCAGAAGGGTAAAAGTGAGGAAAATCGTGGGTTGAGATATAGACAAGTAAAGCAAAAGCTGTGCATGCAAGTGGAGCAAAACAAGTAATTCAGTCACCATTTCCCATGGGAAGGCAGGTGTTCAGCCATCTCCAAGAAAGCAGGGCTCCACCACACACTAATGGTTACTTGGGAAGACAAACGTCATTATGAATGTCCTCCCCTCCCTTTCCTTCTTCTTCCCCCAGCTTTATATACTGAGCATGACACCTTATGGTATGGGATATCCCTGGGGTCAGTTGGGGTCAGCTGTCCCCCTGTGTCCCTTCCCAGCTCCTTGCGCACTACTTGCTGTTGGGGTGACATAAGGAGCAGAAAAGGCCTTGACTCTGTATAAGCACTTCTCAGCAGTAATGAAAACATTCCTGTATTATCAACACGGTTTTCATCACAAATCCAAAACATAGACTCATACTAGCTCCTATGAAGAAAATTATCTTTATCCCAGCCAACACCATCACACATGTTCACACTCAAGCATTAGTATCATCACTTATACTAAATGTTTTATTGTCTGAGGAGTGAAAAAGACCTTTTTTGGTATTTATTTATATTTGAGTACCTACCTGCACAAATAATGAAAAATGGGTGCCTGCCACAGACAGCTTACAGCCTGGCTTTCTGAAGAGACAAAACAGATGATGGAAAGAGACAAATACTGTGGGTAAGTGAGGAAATGAAAAAATAAAAATGTTTGTGTAAAAAATAGGGTCCTCTCCCTCTGCTTAGTAATTGTCAACTGGCATTCTTCTGCCGACACTGTTAAAACTAATTGTAAAGATGAAATTACAGGAGCACAGCATGGCAGATTTCTGGATTTAGACAGAAGCTTTTCCCCAAGCATATTGAGTACTGATAAGAAGAGAGTAATGCTGTTCTTTGTCAAATCTCTAATTTTTTTGAGACAATATCAGAACTTTCAACCCAGTACTCTGTGGTTATCTTTCCAAAGCCTTAATTGTGAATTCCGTCTAATAGCTTCCAATTGAAAACAAGGTACTCCTGTAACCATGAATATGATCGTTCTATAATTCAATTACGGTCAAAGTGAATTCTTTTAACTAATCCTTCACACCATCCTACCCTAGTTTCAGTTTGAAAAAGGATGAGTCAATGTGAAAAACATCAAATGTAGATTTGAATACGTCATATTGCACAGGGCTGGCTTGGGTTAATTTGTGTCCATCAATCTTGTTTGCACATTATGTCTCTTCCCTCTGTCTTTTTCTCCCAACTTTATAACTGGCAGAATATGAGAAGACTGCCATTCCCATAAGGATCTCTTTTAAGGTCAATGAAGTGCCAGTGGACGCAGCAAGCTGCCTTAAATACCACCAATTGCAGAAGTGCTGCAGTACTATAAACTCTGTGATGTCAAAAATCAGTTTTTGTGTTTGTAAAGGGGGTAGCACAATGGTACTCTCTCCTCATTGATCTGCAGATGTTACAAATGTGCAAATTAATCATCAGTAATATAACGTTATACACACCTACACTTCATTCGGCAGCAACTGAACCAAAAAAAAGTGTCACTATAATTCACCAAACATGCTAAAAAGTCTGACAAATTCTGTTAATGAACATATGAGAGGAAATAACTATCACAGCTCATATCACAATCTTACTCCAGAATAATGCATTGCCTGTTGAAACATTATGCATCTTTAAATCTTAACCTTAGGGGAATCTTTATAGCTAGTTTTTGTAAGACCTTAGGAAATCAGTGTTAATAGATTAGTAGAATAAGAAATAAAATGTACAGGAATTGCTTCAAGGTGTAAGAAGTGCATTTCAAAATCATTCAGAAGGAAAAGAATGTACTGCTTGTATTATACTCAAGTTAATAATTTTACAATGGATTTTCAGTGTGTTTTCCCTACTCACATTCTTTGGTCTGTTCTTTATATATAATAATACTGGCAATAAGATAACATTTAAAGAAAACTAGTTGTAATTAATGTCTTTTTTGTTTCTGAATTTTTCACTCATCTAATCAGAGAGAAGGAATAATGCAATGTAATTAGAAGACCATGGAGGGCCCAAAGAGAGGAAGACCATTTCAAATAATTTGCAATTAAGCAAACAACTTTTGCTGGTTTTAGTATCAGCATACAGTATTCCATGTGCTGAACAAATCTAGAAGTCATCAACCTTTTTGAGGAAAACCCCTAGAAAAGAAGGCTAATGTCTGTTGAATATATTTTCAACATAAACCATTCATCCATTTCTATTTAGGATTTATTTCTTAGCACTCTGGTTTAGAAGGCTACAAGCCAATACTTGGTTGTAGTCCAACAACATCCTACATCCCCCAGGCAGATGATTTTACATTATAATAAATTAATACATTTTAAAACAAAAGCCACACATGAACCTACAAAAACCTCTGCCAAACAAGGTGCCATTACTCCTAGGGCAGCATGTGGAGCTTTGGACAGAAAGGCATAGGGAGCACTATTTTTAAGGAACACACTTAAATTCAGGATTTTCTGGATTATCAGGGCCTGGCACAACCCCAAATATCCGAAAGCTGCTTCCTCAGAAAAATGGGCTCCACAGCACTGACAGCGGGAACAAAGCCTCATCTCCAGCATGCGGAACGCAGTGTCCATCTGGACTGTGGCCACAGTGGCGAGTAATGGGGTGAACAGGGGAGTGGGCCCAGACTACAGGTCCCCACTTCAGTGAGCCAGTGGTAGCGCACCTCAGCAGAAGAGGCTCTGCTCAAGCCAGACAATCTGCCTCTCTGCTGTTGTATGGGCTACATACCATAACGCCACAAGCTGCCGTGCCGTTGCCTGCGCTATTCTTCCACGTCAGTGCATGCCTGGGCCCTTCCATGCCTCAACACTGCAGTTTGACCCTGTAAGTGGAGGGGGAGCACCAGGTTTGTCCTAGAAAAGGAATAAAAAACAACCATCAGACCTGTTGAACTGCTTGTTACCAGCTGTAAAGACTGAAAATAAGGAGGTGAATGTAAACATCATGGAAGCAGTTCTGCAGTTTGAACAAAAGGGCTTTCCATCTACACCATACCTTAAGACAGGCTGAGTATCTAGATTCTTAACCCGCCAGGTGAACATGACATTTTCTGATCCAACAGTGTGCTGGGGATCTGCAGGTAGCTGCCACACAGCCACAGAGTTGCTCCCAGGGAGCACTGTTAGGCTCGTAGTATGTGCAGTAATTGGCTTTTGTTTGAGCTACTTGGACCAGAAAAAAACCTTCTCCTGCGCTGACCCTGGGCGCCAGCCATATTGAAGAATGAAGGGTTGTTGGCCTGCGGTGCCAACATACTCCACCTTCACGGGGAGGCCGTGCCCCTCACGCTCCAGCAATGCCAGACGGCGTTCGGATGAGGCGGGCTGGGTCTGGCAGGTGGCGGCACAGGAGGTAGTAAGTGAGAGCAGCACAGCATAACTAGCTGTAGCGTAGCAGTAGAATAATATCCTCGCGTCCTCAAAACCATAGGAGTGTTTTTGACTTTGACTGCTTCCAATACCTAACAAATATGAGATCATGGCTTCTGGCATAAAATGGGCAAATTCGTAGCCGTGCCGGCAAGACTGCCAGTGGAGAGAGGAGGTGTCACCCATCCCGTCCCAACAGGTAGTCCATTGACTTCAAACCAGCATCAACTCCTCCTCTGAATGCTGCCCCAAACCACCTTATATTCACCCAGTCTATACCCATGCAAGCCAGCAGACTCCCACAAAAGGATCCTTTATGTAACAAATCCCCCTTTCTTTTGAACTGAAAAGAGCAGCATGGTATGCTACTTCCTAAGCTGTTATGCTACGTCCTAGGTTGGCTTTGTTTGCTGTTTTAACTCTTTGTAGTAAATAACAGTTTGGTCTCAAAATGTGCTTCTTCTAAGGAACGCAGATCTGCAGAAGCAAATAAACAAAAACTGAGATGTGAGAGCAGAGGCACTGGGCCCAAACACAGCTAGGCAACTTTGTTATGCAATAAAAGTCTATGAATAATTGATTTCACTAGCTGAAATGAAGACTGGTTTTTGAAAAGCTGGTTTTGGTACCAAAAATAGAAATACTGTGGACTGGAAAAGGTCACAGTGCAACATTTTACCAAAATCATCCTCCAAAATGTGTACAACCCCCCTATTTTCTAATTATGAGTATTTTAACACCTAACTTTCTTTTGCTAGAAAATCCTTGTCTCTGTTAGCTATCTTAAGGAAGAGCAAGTTTGAAACAGTGGTTTGCACTCTGGAGGATCTGTCTATCCCATCTGTAACGGTGTCTGTGACTCACAGGTGAGAGTGCCAGAAGGTAGGATTAAGCAAATGGCTCTAGATTTCAGTGACACATATTGTTCTGTTGGAAGCATGCCCAAAAACAAAGGAAAGAGAAATTGTGCATGTGTGTATGTGTGAGTGCGAGTGTAAAAAAATGTTACAAATCCATATCATGATGCTGATATTTACATTTCTTCTGGGAGACTAACAGAAAACAGGGATTATTTGAATTCACTGCAGGTAGAAGGAAAACATAGTCATGAACTGTGTTTTATGAATCCTCCAGGCCAAAATTTGGCCTTTCACTTGGCTAAGCATTTAGCCAAGGCAGTTGTGAGATGCTGAGGTACAAGCAACATGGTCAAAAATGTACAGGTGCAGTGGTAGCATGATGAATGAGATACCATGTTTGCATCAGGTAGCAGGGAAAGGCATCAGCTGATGAGGATTTGGGGGCACTTCTATGTACACTAGCTGAAAAAAATGAGAGATCTGAAAGGTCTTTCATTCTGTAATTTGACCTTTAGAGCAAAAAGGCAAAATGACATTGACTGAAAAAGCTATTTTCTGGTTGGTTTTGGTGCAGAGAATTCTCCCAGCAGCAGAGTCTGGTCCAGGCACAAGAGCCGTAAGTGTGCCAATGGATGGTCAGCTGGGAGTTTGCCAAAAAAGCAGTATTTGGCCCAGAGTAACCTGATCCATAAAAAATTTGGTTTATCCTAATAAAATGTTTGTGAAACAGAGACTGGCTGCTGTTTTCATGGTTATGTTGTCTATTAGTCTTGTTTCCACTTGCAGGCTTCAATCACTATTAGCTGTATTGGTAATTGCCTCTAAGTTCAGGTTAGCAGCTGCATGATTCTCTCCACTTGCAGTCAGTGCTGAAACATTCAAGAGGAAACCTTGAGGAACAGTTTCGCACTTTGAGGAAGCAATAAAGGGAAGAGAAGGGTAAAGTAAACAACAGATAAAACCAATGAACCTGTCCATTTTGGAGAATGTGAAAAGAGCAGAACAAAGTTAAAGCCTGCAGAATTTAGAAAACCAGTGTGCAGTTCTAGACACAGGGCTCTGCATTTCTTGTATTTACACTTTTCCCTTCCGAAACCTTCTGCTCATAAGTGTCATACATTATTATCAGCTTCTGTGTTAACATGGAGAAATAGAGAAACAGGGAGAGAATGAATGCAAAAAGACAATGGTAGAGAACAATTTATTTCAGAAACAAAAATCAGTGCTTTTAGAGACATCTACCTTTGAAGGAACAATGGTTAGCACTAAAAAAAAAGGCTTTTAACAGCAAGTTGGCACTGAAGAATATTTTTAAAGTAATACCTTAGCAGAAAGGGACTTCCGGAGCAATTACTTGCAGCTATGGAATTATGTAGTTGTGGTTTGGATCAAACCAAACTCCTAGAGAAAGACATACAATAGTTTTCTGGGGGTTTTGTCTTTCAGAATTCTCAACTGAATTTCTTCAGTTCCTAAGTAAGAAGACACTGATCTTTTGTTGTTATTTTCAAATGTAATTTTTGCAAAAACGAATTCAGATCTGAAAAAAAAAGATTTTATCCTTTCTGACTTGAGTATCAACACACACACAAAAAGGCCTGAAAGAGTATTCTGTTCTTCGTTTATCTCTGTGCAGTGCCACAAAAATAAAATAAAATAAAATAAAATAAAATAAAAAGATAAAATAAAAAATAAAATGCTCAAGCAAAACCACAAACAAAAAAAAAGCAAAAAAAGTTCACAATGAATGATGCAAGCAAAAATCCAGTTTGCATGATACGTCTGCTAATACTTCAGTAAGCATGAAAAGGAAGAGGAATCAAAATGCACTCTTTGGTAAAATTACTATGATTCTGATTCAAAGCAGGCAAAGATTTGATGAACAAGAAGGTTCCTGATGTAGAATAAATCAACCTTTATGGTGCAGTGAGATTACAAAGGTCAGAAGTTTCTCTCCTTCCAGTGGGAATCAGGTCTTCTCTTATCATTATATTTACAAATCACAGAATCATAGAATCTATGGTGAGAGAATTTTTAGGTGAGAAAAGACCCTTAAGATCATTGAGCTCTACCATACACCTAACACTGACAAGGCTATAATCACCATATTTACACATCATTCAAATACTACCAGGAGTGCTGTCTCAGTGATTGACAACCATTTCAGTGAAGAAATTTTTCCTATCTAAAACTCCCTTGGCACATCTTGAGACCATTTCCCCTTGTCCTATCACTGTTACTTGGGAGAAGAGACCAACACCCACCTCGCTACACCCTCCTTTCAGGTAGTTGCAAAGAGCAATAAGGTCTTCCCATGTCTCCTTTTCTGGAGACTGAACAACATCAATTCCCTCAGCCTCTCCTCGTGACCCTTCTCCAGCTTTGTTGCCCCTCTTTGGACTCACTCCAGGAACTCAATATCTTTCTTGTAGTGAGGGGTCCAAAACTGAACACAGTATTTGAGGTGAGGTCTCATCAGTGCTGAGTGCTGGGGCACAATCACTTCCCTAGTTCTACTGGCTGCACCATTTCTGATACAGATGTTGGCAAGTATTTGTATTTGCCACAAATTCGGCACCAATAGTGTTTTATTTAAAATATTGCATTTATTATAACAATTACTGTATTGGGAAATAAAAGTACATTTGACTAAAGTAGGTCACTAAGTTTGAACTCTGTGAGTGCACATTGATTAGCATGTCACACTGGAGCTGATAGATCTGATCTGGTATCTGCTGAAGCACTATATTCACTGGGCGATGAAGCCTGCAATAAAGAGAAACTAATGGAAGCAATTAGGAAAGAACACCTGTTGGTGGAAGACTGCAACCTCTACATTGACCATAGCCAGAAATTTCTCCCAGTTGTTATGCACAACAATGGAAGATCTCTGGACTGTGAATGCAGGTAATGGTGAACTGCAGTAACATTTGTAAATGGGTTTTCACATTGTCCAGTAAAATTATATGACTTTGTCTATCTGTGTTCACACGTACCAACACATGGCTAAGCAATAAAATGGTGTCACGAAGGTGCTAATCACTATTGTTAGTGAAAAGTATCCTTGCACTTCTGAAGGACCTGGGTCTAAATTTCCCTTTGGCCACAAATGGGCATGAGTCTTTTGATTTTGCCATAACCTTTGGTGGAAGATTACTTTTATTGGGCAGGTTAGGTCAGCTATTGTTCTCTGTTCCACTTCCAGGATCATAATAACAAAGTTATCTGTAAATTAGCCATGACAGCAAAGTTGCACTGTGTGACTTAACCAGCAGATGACACAGCACTGTGCATTTTACTAGCAATGTATCTTACTTGCTACTTGAATTGTAGACATAAACTGTTCACAAAAGAAGCAACTTTTGACTTTAAGAATTATAGAGACACTTACAGAGTGTTATTCAGGTAGAATCACATGTTTCTCTTCCAGTTCTCAGCTGGGCAATAAATATTTGACACACAGTTTAATTCCTCAGCATGATTCTATGATTCTATGATTTCCTGTGAAAATAGGGAAGTGAAGGGGAGGAGGTCCAGGAACAGTATTAGAGAGCGAGGAAGGGGTGTGGGGCACAGGATCTCCGGTAGAAACATGAAAAGCCAATCAAACGTTGCTTTTGAAATTTTTATCACCAAAATATCAAAAAAATATTCTTTTTAGTTCATAATTACATGACTTTTTTATTATATTAATCAGTAAAATGTGTGTATTGCGACTGTTTGGAGAGAACAGGCAATTCCCTTAAATATACTTTCCCTCACTGCTGTAATGTAACTAAATGAAACTACTTCATGCCTCCAAAAAACCCCAATCTCAATAGGAAGGTTTAATCAATAGACTTAATTTAATTCCATAATGATGAGCTGACTCTCTTTAGGGCCTAATTTTCTGTTCTATACAGATGTAGTGGAATCTGACTTTCTTTTGGCAGAACTGTTTACTTACAATGAGACACAAATCTCTATATACAAATTGATTAATTAGAAATTCATTAAAGGAATATAAATTTTAAAAGTAATTAAAATTAGAGCAACACTATTTTTGGTAGAGTTGGATCTTGCACCTGTAATTTCAATGTGCTTTTTACAAGGCAGATAATTACTGCTACATTTCATTCTTTTTTCTTTTCTCTATCTTTTCTTTTTTAATTACTTTTCAGGAATCACGTACAGAAGAGATTTCTGCAGACATGTTCACAATCTGAGATATTCCAGAGGACCTTCCAATTAAGTAGACTACTACTGAGAACAGCTTTTACCCATGATGTAAGAAGCATCAGAAAAAGTTATCAGGACAGTTCTCTTAATCATTTATGCAAAGCCTACAAGTGATTTGTATCAACAATATGCTTCTTACTCTCAGTTCTAACCTGTCCTAACTGTGCATGACATCTTATACCTATCTGATATTTGGACAGTTTTCACACATAGAAATGCAGCATTTTATTGGATCCACCTGAAGTTTTGTCTTAAATTGTGTCTTAAATTCCTATTTTCATTGAACATGAAAATAAATGGTTCCTTGAAATAGAAGTTTTCAGCAATGAAGAATTCCAACAGATTTACTGTAGGGTTTGTGGCATGAATAAAGAAATATATAAGGATTTTGGTAACTGTGTTTTCTCTGGATTAGACTTTTCTTGCAGTGAACCATGAAAGTGAGAAATAGTAGAAGGGAACTGAACATGTTTGCCTTCTTCTCCAAATGTGGAAATTCATCATATACTTTGCGAGATGAAACAAGTGCACAAACAGTTGAGGATGAGTTAGCACTGCATCCATCCAGCCAAGTACAGCCTGGAGAACAGATCCTAGCAGCGCATAGAGACAGCACATAGGCAACAGATGCAAGTTGCAACAAGGGAAATTGCAATGAGATACCAGGAAACAAAATCCACTGTGCCGGAGATCAAACACTGGAACAAGTTACCCAGAGAAACTGTGGAACCTTGGTCATTTGAGGTCCTCAGACTTGTCCAGACAAGGTACCTGGTGCAAATAAATAACCAACCTTGTGTTTGAGTAGGCATTGGGACCACATAGATGGCCTTTTGAGTTAATTTCCTTCCTAGATTGCTCTGTGACTTTTTATAAGCCTTTGCAAATTCCTGGAAACAGGAAAAATTCCTGGAAACAGCTACTTTTCAAATTCCTGGAAACAGGGAAGCTCTATGTTCACACTTAAAATAAAGTTGCTTAAAAAAAATCATTAAAATCACCTCTTCCTTGAGTCATTGTGAAACAAATTAAAACGGTGTTAATAATGGAGCAATCTGCCTATGGCCAATAGTTATGTCCACAAAGTCTATCACAGTTAGGAGGAAGATGAAGCCAAATTGCTCACTGATAATGCTTGAAATAAAAAGGGGACTGAATATAAATTAAAAAAAAAAAAAGAAAAAGCAAACCCCACCTTTTCCACAGAGGGAGATCTATCACACTTTGGACACACAACCCTATATAGTGAGACCATGATGAGAACACAAGTCATGATGAACACCTATGGGATTCATTTTTTTATAAGAATGGCACCTGATCACAGATAACAGCATTCATATTTAATGATAATTTCATCTAATGGGCTGAATTTACTTGTTTTTGCTCTTTGGGATGTTTAGGGAAATTCTTATCATCAGCAAGCAAATGCACCAAATAAATGGGTTGATACAAGACTGCATGGGTGCCCTCTTTTTCTTTTGTCAATAAACATTTAACAAAATTTAACACCTTAATACGCCTTTAAAGTGCAAAATAGGTATTATGTTATAGGCAGCTCTTTTACCTAAGCCAGATGATATCATGTAAGAACTTTGGCCTTCTTTATCTGTTTTGGACCTTCCTTGACTTAAGCTATGGTACAGCAGAACAAGAATGAATATTTTTAGTATCACAGCCTGGCAGCCGTGTTCACGTTGAACTCTGCTCTCAGGGTAATGTCCTAAAATGTAGAAACCCTAAGTTTGCTCTGCAGAGGTTGATCTGCACAGGACAAGGTGTGAGGTTAGAGCTGGAGTTGGGACATCTGGCAAGCAAGTGACACAGTACAGCATGATAAGAAATCATTTGGAGTGAAATTATCTGAGATTTTCTACATGCACAGAGGTCTTCCTGCATAAAAATTTCCAGAATTGCCTCACCAAGTACTTGAGGAGATCACTTAAAGCACTGAAATTTGTTTCTCATCACGTTTGTTTTAGTATTTAGAATCATATGTATTTAGCATGCTAACTGGTACAGAAGTTATATTTAAACTCTTTAGTATTCAAGACAATAGTTATCAAGTTTTAATTTTCCACTAATGAAAGGGAGTGGATCACATACAATAAGAAACAGAATGATGGGAAGAGGGAATATGCAGAAAATCTTAAAAAAAAATGTTTTTAAAATTGTGAAAGCTTAATTAAGTTACTAGCTCAAAAGAATAACGAAATCTGGCAATGCCATAGCAAAGCAGCATCAAAGATGTATACTTGGAATCAAAACCAAAGACTGGACATTTAGTGTAAAATAAGATATTGTTATGAGTAACAAAATTACTGTATGTGCCTGTAAGTATGCTGTGTTCAATATACAAATTCATACTGCAATACCATTTTCCATTTAAATGTCATTAGTTCCCGCACTGCATTTCTAAATTTATCCTCTATGCATAATAATCAGGAATTATCTGAGAAGATCTCACAATGCTGATACATCACACTATGCTCCTGATCAGAAAGTATTTACCATTAGTTGGATTAATCTCATCTGAGCATTATCCTCATCTAAGCAGTCACTCTAGTAATTGGAGAGAATCCAGCTTTTCCAGGACATGTTTCAGCTGGTCTCTAGGGCAAGTACTTTACAATGAGATGAACCCCACTAAAGTATGACTTATCCAATCTGCTTACGTTAGGATAGGAGGATTCCCCTCCTGGAGTCATCTAGCTCTCTTCAATGACTTCAGGCAAAGTCTGATAAAATGCCTGACTTTCAGGTGACTGAAGTACATGCATCTGTTAGCAAATATTCACCAAATACTACTCCAAGAAAATTGTTACCCTAGTAGTTGTATCAAGTCTGAGTTCTGTTTCTGAAACAAAACTTAGTATATCCTTAATATGGGGTTATTAACATAATAAATCACAACAGAGCAAAGTAGCATAAAGGAAATAATTCCAGTTTTGCCAGGAATCATATCCAGATTTTGCATTACCCTCTCAGTCTCCTAATGCATGGACTCTCCGATACGTCTCCTGTCCCAGTTACCACCTACTGCAGTGACTGGCAGGCAGCAATGGCTCCATATGGCCTTTTCATTTCTTATTGTCATTTCTGGCATGTATCACACTAGTTTTTGGCCCACCAGAAAGGTGTGGTTGTGCTGGTTTATGGCAGCAGGGCAGGAAAAGCTCACTTCTGTGAATGTTGAAAAGGCCTCTCATTCTGGTCACAGTCACCCTGGGCATCTGTGACTGAGCAGGCTTTGTTAAAAGCCTTGGATCCACTTGCTCCAGTGTACTATTCACTGCCTTAAAAAGATAAAAGTGAATTACTAGCAGTAGCAGTTATACTATATTCTATACTCATCCCCATAATAGCCATGAATTAAATTATCAATCAGGTTTTGAAAATTGCTGAAAAGACTTAGCTTCCTTTTATTGAATTTAGTTGACATATTTAGGTTGACTAAGAGTAACTTTTAGCATTTAGTAGAATAAAGCTTCCTTTTGTGGGGCATGGGAAAAATTAATCCCAGGCACTGACAAACAAAGGAATGTATAGAGAACAATCACACAGAGAAAATTCTCAGTCTGCAGTTGGCCTAGGATTAGTGAACTACTGCTGAGAAGTCAAGGTCATTTCCAGTGTGTTAATCTCAAAGCATTAGGACAGGATCATACATTTAGTCTGATAAATATGGAAAATTTACATAGTTGTGTGGGTAATTAAAACATCAGGTTCCCCACTGGTCATTTCTAACTCAGTTATCAGGAAGGATCTCACTAACTGTAAGTCAGGGATGAGTCTGTGCACGTGCTGTACATGTGGCTTTCTGCATATGTCTGCACATCATTTCACAGGAAACTATTTCACACTACACCAGCTTGGTGAGTAGCTGTTGTTCACACCCACCAAGAAATAAGTACATGTGAGAATAATACCTTTACAACTTTGAAATGTCCTTAGACAGACTTTTAATCTCCAGGCCATCAACCTGCTGTGAACTCTCCTCCTGACTTTTCACACTTACAGAGAGTGGGAGTCAAGCAACACACCATAAGGCAATATGAAAAGACAGAAAAATTCTGATAAGTGCAAAATTAAGTGTAAATAAAAATATGTCATCCTTTAAAAATACGTGGCTGTTTCATCATATATTTAAGCATAAGCACACATACACTGATATAAATTGGATTAGTAAATCAGATTGCAATGCTCAAAATGCAAGATGATGTCAATGCATTATAACGATAGTCTTCCATTCCACCTCCTTACTGTCTGCTCCATATGTCATGACTGGCACAAAACCGCCAGCAGTTAAAACACCTGTGTTTTCACAGATTTCTTACTAATGTTAAGTTTAAGCTCTGAAGGTCTTTTCATTCAGATTTCTACTATTATTTGTATTTGAATGAGATATATATCTCACTTAACAAAGAAATAGGACTGCAAAGACCTTGACATCAGGATCTTTCAGCTGAAGGCCTGGATATGGTTCTAGTATAAACCTTAATATCAACACCAATTGATTGTTTTTAGACAAAAAGAGAAAAACAAAAGTGCCTATTTACCTGCATCCTTTTAAAGAGGGAAGATACAAAAATGATGGGCAGATCATGCTGAGCACCAGAGTTAGTATCTAATGAAAACAGACTGTAACTTTTGAGTCTTGTGTCTTGATTTATCTTTTCCTGGTTTTATTATTTGCTTAGTGAGGAAATAGTCTACTGGTCATGGAAAGATGGTCACCAGCAGATAAAAAGGAACGATATGAGTTAACAGTGGATTTGAAAGAAGGGGGCTTGATGGCTGGCACAGAAGAGGCAGAAGGTTGTTTCAAGGAGATGGAAAAACTGACATGAAGGATGATGGGAGAAGTGCATGGATGGAGAAATTAAGTAGAAAGCACATTAGTAACAGTAAAACAAGAATAGGAAGAGAGAGCAGAATCCAACAATTTCAACCTGAAGAATCCTAGTCTTGTAAAATACAAGAATTTTAAATAAAATGGAAGAAACTTGAAATCACCATCAGTAGTTTATGGCCTTCAGGAAATTGGAAAAACCAGAAAAGGAGATGGGGAGCAAAATATTGTGTACATTAAACAAACATGACCACAACATCAAGAGAAGAAAAAATTGGAGCCAACGGAAGTGTTTCAGTGAGAGTATTACTGAAAAACTGAAGAATTAGGTAGCTAAGAAAAGCAAATTTAACATCAATAAAATAATATTTGAGGTGGGTGGGCATACACGACCATGTCAGATTAGCTTAAAACCTACATTTCTGTCTGTGAAGACAGGGGTTTATGACCTTTCCTTTCTTATTCTTCTTGGAGGGTGTGTTCTCTGTTCCTCAGTTTGCTAAAAGGAGCTAAGCCTCCATCCTAAACCCCTCAATCCTTAATATCATTGGGATTCACAAAACCTGAGGGGTACATTCATTCCCTTTAAGATGTTAACATCAGTTTTTGAGCTGAATGTTTATTTTTGTGTTGACTTTCACAGAAAGCAGACAGTTGAAAATCTGATCACCCACCATGGTCAGCCAGGTAGAATTTCGTTTTTCTGATCAGTACTAAATACCACAAATTCTTCAGATTCCTCATTGCCTTTTCTTTAACACTGCATCATAACACAAGCTGTACCCTAAGGAAGCACGTTTCCCTGGATGTAGCAGATGCATATTACTTTCTAAATGACTCGGTTTACCCAAACTTCCGTCTATAACCAATTTCTCCTTCCTTGTCACTGTTGTCAGTTGAATCCTTCTCATCTGGACACCAGAGGAAGTGCACAGAACTCTGCACATGGTGCACAGACGAGGCAGCCCATCCAATTTCATTTTAAGAAGTCAAAATGACAGTTGTTCTCACTGGACTTTGGATATTTGCAAAGGATTCTGCTCAGTAGGACAGCACTGGTTTATTTTAAACAATGCACAAAAATTTCACTCTACAATTGCCTGCAACAAAATATCACCTCCTCATAAAGAACGATTAAGACAGGCAATACTGAACTTCACAAACAGGCTGTCTGACAATCTTGCTCCGTCAATACATGCTAGAGAATCGTCATCCAAACAAACCAGACAAGCTGTCTCTTTTGACATCTGCTCCTGTTTCAGTACATGAATTATCCTCTTGGGTTATCCCATTTTCAGCTTCTTCAGCATGGATGCCATCTCATAATCTTTTCAATGGTACACGTAAGTAAAGAATAAATAGTACAGAATGAATAGCCAGAGAAATATCACAGATATTTTCTGGGATGACAAATATGTAAAATGGGAGCAGAGAGAGCTGTGGATTGCATTGGAATTCTAAAAAATTCCATAAATGCCCTTAGCCATAGATTTAAGCAACCAGCATGAATAATTTGTGAATATGTGAAACTGTAAGATTATTCTCTTTATTGTCTTTGCAGTAGTAATTAAAAGCCTCCCCCCATCCTTTTGGTATCTTTCTTTAAATTAAATAGTCAGAATTCAGAGCAAGGAGTCCAACTCTCTATCCCTTTCCAGTGAATTGAATTTCAGTCTTGTGGTGGCTTTTAGATTCTACCCTGTTATGGATAATAATTGGATATGGATAATAACTACTTTCTGTCACATCCTTCCCCAATGCTAGTATTTCTGTCTGCTTGCTGAGCATTTTAAAGGGTCATTCAGATATTTTGTGTATCTGTGTACCATGTGTATCTGAGTACCATGATACGCTTATTTTGACTCTTAAGGAAAGTAAAGCATTTCTTCATGACCATCATCATGTAACAACTGGAGAAGCACTGTGATTCACACAAGCTGAGCTATGAGATGAAGGGAAAGTCTTAAATGTCTTTAATAAAGTGATTGATAGACTTTCACAATGAAACCAAAACACAGAACTGGATAAGCAGAGAATCTGATATTTGCTGACAGCTTAGCCAAATCAATCATAATAAGATTGAAAGGAACAGAAAGATTCCACATAAAATTACACAGGCAACACTTTTGCATAATAAGAAGTAACATTTCATGGAAGTAAAGTGATAGTTTTTCTTAGGGCGTGATTTGGCTCAGAAGGATAGAGAATCTGTGCATGATACAGATGAAAAAAGTTTAGACATTCCTTTAAATTATCATCCCCCAAAAACACACGACAAACAAAGCAATGGCAGTTTCTCCCTTATCTCAAAAATGAACCAAGATCCAGAGATGGGTGGGTACTGCAGGGGTAATTAGCTCAATGGGCACTAGCTGTTCTCTACATTTACAAAGTACTAAACCTAAACTCATTGAAAAGCCAGATCAGGTCTGGAGGCTAAAGTGTATTTGTTAATGATATGGCCCAAAATTAAAAGCTTTAACACAACACAACATGCCTCACAAAAGGCACTGACATGTCAAGTTACCTCTAGTAACTGGATGACACAGCAAGTATGGCCATAAATAAAATGGTACATTTTGACCAGTATCTAAAAGGTCCTTGACCATTTTGCAAATATTTCTGAATATTAAACTAATAGATAAGCAAATGTAGTGGATTTGTGAGCTTCCATTTCAGCATACATTAACATTTTGCAGGAGAAAAATGTTACATATGTACAATTGCAAGCAGCAGTCCTCATCAGTAGCCTTGCCAGAAGAGTGACCCAGATGGAATGTCTCATCAAGAATGCTTCCCAATATGCAGCAAAAATATTTCTCTTCACATTTAATGACACTCAGGATAGGGGCAAAGCAGCTGATGTCATCTACCTGGACAAAGCATTGGTGACCTTATTAGTGTATATAAATATATAAAGGGGGAGTGTCACGAGGATGGAGCCAGGCTCTTCTCAGTGGCAAACAATGACAGGACAAGGGGCAATGGGTACAAACTGGAACACAAGAGGTTCCACTTAAACCTGAGAAGAAACTTCTTCTCAGTGAGGGTGACGGAACACTGGAACAGGCTCCCCAGGGAGGTTGTGGAGTCTCCTTCTCTGGAGACATTCAAACTCGCCTGGGTACATTCCTGTGTAAACTTATCTAGGTGTTCCTGCTCCGGCAGGGGGATTGGACTAGATGATCTTTTGAGGTCCCTTCCAATCTCTAGCATGCTGTGATACTGTGAAAGCATTCAACACTGTCCCACATGACGTCCTTGTCTCTAAATTGGAGAGACATCAATTTGATAGGTGGACCACTCGGTGGATAAAGAACTGGCTGGATGGCCACATGCAAAGAGTTGTGGTCGATGGCTCAGTGTCCAGCTGAAGACGAGCAACAAGTGGTGTCCCTTAGGAGTCGTTGTTAGCCAGGTTGGACAGAGCCTTGGGTAACATGGTCTAGTGCGAGGTGTCCCTGCCCATCATAGGGGGTTGGAACTAAATGATTTCAAGGTCATTTTCAAGCCTAACTACTCTACAATTCTGTGATTCTATGTGGCACTTTCATTTATGTGCACTTTATACCTCATAGTCATCAAAGACTTAGAGACAAAAATGAAGTGGCCACAAATGTTTCTGCTTTAGTAGCTGTAAATTCCAGCAAATGTAATTAATTTGGCAGCAAAAATATGTGTACTACAAGGCACTATGGAGAAGTAAAACCAGAAAACATATCTGATGAAGTCACTGAAACACTAAGTCTTCTTAATTTATAGCAACCTATTCTTTAGGATATTTTTCCTCTGATTGGAACAATCAAATAATTTCTATAATAAAAATTTCAAATAATTTCAATACTAAAAATCTAGTAATACTGTCTGATTCTAAATGTAGCCAACGACCATGGGGATGATAGTCTTTGTTACCTGAGAACTGATACAAATTATGTAAGAGAAGATATGATTAGTTTGGTGACCGAAGTCAAATACTAAAGTTAAATAAATAACTATGTAAAATACTATTTCCCAGAAAACAAATTAATGTTTATAACCCTTATTTTTCTATTTCTAACCTTTTCCTCCATAACAACAGAAGTTACTGTGTCTAATTTTTTAATCAGATTTTTCCCCCTTTGTAGATGGGGAGATTTAGTCAAGCAAATAAATACAGCACAGATATCATCAGTATAGTATCAAATTTCCAAAGCAAGTCACCATAGGCAGCAGAATACAAGTACCTTAGGAACGAGGACTGATACATCTGGTATACAGGACTTCCGCTTTGTTGACAAGCATTTCCTACCCAAACACACAGGTATGAGCCATTATGTTCCTGACAACTTGTCTTACCATTCTTTAACTTTCAGTATTTATATAGATATCCCTTTCATTATTTTCTTGCTACTAAGAAATTTGTATTTCTGTAGTCGCAGAGCAAGAGCAATTCATGGAATTAGCCTGAAACAAACCCCACAGATAAAACACTCTATTTTTTTCCTTCTCTACACGACTCCTGTCAGTTAATCAGCTGAGTATTCTTCACACTCCTTTATTATTATTTTTCCCCTGCAAGGACATAATTCCATCCAACACTAAGCAGGCTTTACAGCATGAAATAGGATCACAACCAGAGCTACATGGGATTCAGAGTTACAATGGAAGTACTGAAGCCAAGCATCTGATTTTAGCTGCCTGTCTTTTAGGAGGAGGGTGACTATGTCAGACGAGGATTTCACATTAGTGAGAGACAATTTCATACATACAGACAATGAATTATTACAGCACTGAGCTAAGGTGCAATAAGGACTCCATTCTGTCATTACAGGGAGGAGTACAAATAATATGTGGGCCAATGGAGTTGTAAAAGTGCTCAAAATGGTCTAAGATCAGAATGAAGCCAGACCAATATCTATGTTTTTAGCCTACTGGGTACGAATGTTTTTACTGGTTCTCATTAGCACATAACCTGCAAATGTTCTAATACAGAGGAGTCCATTATTTCCTGGTGTTGCCTGCCTGGTGCCATTGCCAAAACTTCTGGACTGTTTTCCTGGCACTCAGTATATCTTGAGGTCTTTATTTAGCTTTATTCAATCACATTCTTGAAAAAGTTATGAAAGTCAACAAGAGTTTTCTTTTTTTTTCTTGTGAACCAGGGCATAGGCTTTTGGACTGCTATGTGGGTTGAGAGCTTTTACCATGCAGCTATAAATGATGCAGAGCAGTCAGTCTGCATCAAAACTAGTAAAGTAATTCTCTTCCACTGACCATTTTACAAATTACAACAGTCTCATTCCAGGAAGCACTATATATTTGCTTACTTCCAGTTGATGGTCTCTTGAAGCCAGTGTATGTGCAGTAGCTCTGGAGCATGCTCTTAACTGAGGGTTAGCCCATGAGCCCAATGGCAATCTCTCATAAAACGGACGTTCCTTTAGACATTGCAATGTGTTGTTGGTTTTCTATTCTATTTGGTGACAATATTTAAAATTGAAAAACCACAAGGTCAGGTTTGGTTTAAGTTTTCATGTAACTCCAGAAAGGAAACAGGGAGTATGAACAGATAAATGCACAGAGATTTACACAGGCACATGCATTCTGCCTTTAATCTTGTTTGAACAATATATCCAAATACAATGCTGCTGTCCTTAGTATAACTCAAAATCCAGCCCACAACATATGATCAATTGCTACTTCCCTTTTATATCGCTGAATACCTCTTTAATTTGTTCACCCTTCCCAAGAGAAATCTCTGTGTAGAGAACTTTATAGTCAGTCTTTACATGAAATGAAAGTTTACTTATCTAAATCCAAAATTACCATTTTTAACACCTTTTAATATCATAGTCATTTTTTGCTTATTAAATTACAAATTTGATATATTTATGATTTTCATTTTGATACTAAAAAAAAGAACATTATTAATATGAACTTAAGAATATGTTATTACAAGGGAAAAGGGCAAAGACCAATAAAACTTGTCATTCCTCACAACAAAACTCTGCCTTAGGAAGGTTAATTATATTCTACTGCATGTGACATGTAGTTTTATAATGAAAGTGCCTTGGTACTAGAGGATTAGAGTACTGTACACAGCTCTAGCAAACAGAATGAATAATTGAAATCCAGTGTTTTTATGCTTCACTGATAAAAAACAATATTTCATGGCACATAAAGTTATTCAGCTTATTTGCATTAAGGTTGAATGATCACCACTGACCAAAACAGAAGCAGTGATGGTACCTTGATGTGACGAAGAACATTCATAAATAGTCTTAGGAAGCAAGATGTACCTGCATTTAATAAGTTCTTATTAAAATTTTATTCCCTATAGTTATTTAACAGGATCTGTGGTATAAAAACATAATTACAAAAATCAGATTTGAGCTCATTTGACAACAGAAGGGTTTTATGGTGACCTATCTCCAAATGTTCCTATTTGTAATTAAATGCAGCGATCAGCAGTAAGGATTTTGAAGCTGTTTTAGTAGTTCCGCTATTCTGCTTAACATGTGGCACCCGTAATAATTAAAATGATACTAACACATGCACAATTTTATGGCCCTTATGGTGCAACCCATTATGCCAAATAAGGGCCTCTGTTTTCACAGCATACTGCACATGGTCTCATTACACCCACTTTTCTTTTCCTGTCTTCACACTAACAACTGTTAAAGTGAATCAACACACGAAACGTACTATAACAGCTTAGTGTTTATGATATGTGTGCTGTTAGTCAGTGAACAGGAAAATCTAAACATTTACTGTTTATGTAAAGAATAGCGTTAGTGTTAGCGAATTGCTTGGGTCTGCTTACTTTATTATCTAGATCACAAATGTAATGACAGGTGTCAATGGTACCTCTATTTTCCGTTTGCTTTCCTCTCCTATGTAGATGTCTATAAGAATTAGAGGAACTTCATATTTGCAGTTCTTGAAATGGTTTCTGTGAAGGAGTTTTCCTTTCCTGCATTAAAGTGGGAGAAAAATATTTCAATCATAAACTCCCACTATAAAAAAATATTTCCATAAATTTTCTCTGCCTCTTCAACATATTGTGCTTGGACCAGTTTGGTTTATCCAAGGTGTTAGAAAGTGACACAGTTTTCCTGCTGCACCCCAGGAAATTCTAAAAAACCTGGGAATTCTAGATTAGTGCTTTTTATCATGAATAATTTTGCAATTACACAGCTACTCAAAGACCTCCTACACTCATTTTACAGTCATCAGTTCAGAATGACTTTCACTCTCTTGGTCTGGGATCCATTCCAAGGGAAGTCCCATAGGTAGGACACCAATAGATTGGACTAAATCTATCCTCTGCATTTCATATTATAGCTTTGTGTGAACATTAGTTGAAAGTTCATATAAAGAGTAACAACCTGTCCTTTCATTTTCCCCCTTGTTTCCTTGTGGGCTTCCACTTAATCCTACAGTTTCAGGAAAATGCTGTGTTATCAGTGGTAAGGGAAAATGAAAGCCCCTGAATGTGAATATCAGAACAATTCAATTGATTTCAAAGACATAAAGTGAAAATCATCACAAAATTACAGTGGTTGGTCTTCAGATATGATGAAAATAGAGAAATCAACCGGAAAACACTGAAGCGGGTAATACATAGAGGCCACATACACATTAAAATGTAGCTTTTAAAAAAGTACATCTGGAACCATGAGAATGTGAACGACAGCAGCAGTGCCATAATGCAGGAAAATGGAGTAAAAGTCAGCAATGGACTACTTTCCCCATTGTCTTCATGCCCACTGGGGAGTGATAATATGCAGAAAAAGTGCAGGTTTGCTCTCAAGGTTCAGGAGGAGGGCAGACGATATGTAAGTGACAGGACCAAGGCAAAGGGACAATATCTGTAATACAGTAACATAACAACTTCTCATTGGCTTAAAAAAAAATAAAATAAAAGGCGCCCAGACCACTGGTATTAGACAAGAATAAGAAAAAAGAAGCACCTGATAATCACCTTCTGTCTGAACTTCAGGAAAGTTGAGTTCCACAATCTCTTTTTCTTTGATTAAAATGAATGTTTGTGATCAGCATTACTATTTACTACCCCATGATCAAAAACAAATAACCCACTTTGTTTGTTTCTTACTGCAAATGAATTAAATTAGACGTCATTAGGAGCACTAGCTGTTTATATCCTTGTTTCAGCAGTGGTAGTATTTGAAGTTTCCTGCGGTAAGTTCATTACTCGTATTTTGTCCAGAATTAGTGAAGCGTGCTGAAAATTGCTAATGACAGATGTTTCTCCACTCTGTCACACTTCTTGTATCATTTGATTTGGAAAGCAACATACGGTGTTCTGCTCTATCAGTATGTCACAGACTGTCTGTAAACAGCTGGTCATAACTCAGTTCAGTGAAAACCATTACTTTCCAATGAAGTGCTGGACACCCTCCAAATTGCATTTTGGCATGGCCTGAGCTGCATAATGCACAAAGTTCTTCTGTTCTGAGGTTACCTAAGGAAGGATTTTTCTCCCCCTTCCACTTGTTTATTGTGTTTCAGGAAACAAAATATCTTTCTACGTGGCTAGATAAGGGATAAACAGCACAGGAAATAAAAGAAGTTGTGGGGTTTTTTTTCTCAGGAATGCATGAAAGCCGTGACTGGTGCTGTGCTAAAAACAAAAAAAAAAAAATGCAACCCTACCTCACCATTTCTGTTTGTGCCTCAGGTTGAATTGGTGTATTATCGGGGTCAGGGCACACAAGATGATGACAGATTGAAACGTCTCCTATCAAATAGTTGTGGCATTCTAACATTGCTATGACTATGGGGCTATTCCACAGCTCCTAATCACAATGAATACTATTAAAAATATATCCCTGCGGTTTCTGCATTGGTCAGATGCAAAGAAATCCGTTTCAGTTATGCATGCGAGAAGCAAAAAATACAAAGGGTAGATTTAATGCCACACATATGAGGATATAAGGTACAATTTAGAGTTTCTAACAAAACCACTGCCTTGCTTGTTTTAAGATATGATATGTTATTAGCATATATTTAACTGAATATGTTCATACATTTCAAGAATACCAGTATCCATTTCTGTGACAGAGTCTGGAATAGAAATGTTATTTATAATGTAAGTATAAAGCATTGAGACTGCATGTTTTAAATAACTGTTTAATTGACAATGATTACCACTTTTATTATATTTAAATGAAACCTTCACATAACTGTTCTTGATTTAAGGCATAGAGGTAGGAAAAGGCATCAAAGCCACCTATAATGCCTGGATACTTCTGTAATGCCTGCATATTACCAAGTGAAAAGCATCTTTCCAGTTACTATGAAAGTATGATTTTGACATTTAAATTTAAGACAACAAAACAAACACTTGCAATCAAGAATCATGAAACTCAAAGATCCCAGTGGAAAGAGGTAGAAATAGATGTCAATGTATCTAACTATTCCAGCAGCCTATACTGAGTTTGGCATCAAAAAAGATTGGGAAAAACCCAGCATTACCAGATAAAGTTGGTCTAATATTTGATAACATTCTGACCTATCATCAGATGCTATCAAAAATTGTCCTTAAAAAAGGTACCTACTGATAAAAAAAGAGCTTTCATACAAAGAAAGAAATTTTCCAGAGTACTAAGCCACTGAGAAAAGAAAAATTACACCTCAGAGTCTTTTTTATTTCTTTGAAATGCATCTATAGGAATAAAAAGCCCACTACAACAGGTAAATTTTGATCGTTTTTTTATTTTTTCTGTTAAACACTGATGGTCAGATGGGCTTTAGTGACTTATAGTCTTGCAGAAATTGTTCAGCTGAGTTTTGCTGAAGAGAATTCAGCTTCTCGTTTGGTGTAGGACTTCTACTGAGCTTCAAGTATAAGACCACTTAGAGAATCTGAAGGAATCTGCAAAGATAAAAGAGAGAGTCACAAAAGTCTTTAGCCCATTTTTATACCTGTACTACATTACTTATGCAGAGAAACCATGCAGAATGTTTCATGGGCCTCTACACAAATAAGGTCCCTACCCTTAAGAATTTACTATCTCTACAAAATAGGCAGGATAGGAAGAAACAGGTCATATGCCAACAACACAAAAAACAGAGAAGTTGAGTTTTGCCATGTGTGAACACAGTGATTTCTGCACAAGCTACTGGCACCTGTCAATTTAAAGAAAAAGTTTTCTACTTACTGATTAATTGAACTCAGTAAATAGGGGAGTTGACATTGTCAGCATTCTAAATAAATAAACTCCTTTTTCCATGTCAATAAGTAAGTACCTGTTCATCATTACACATGCTGCCTATGACAGGATTGTTCACTCCTACAGTTTTCACCTTATCAGAAAATGTCAGAGGTTTTTCATTTGGCTTGGTATCCCATCCCACACAACAGGTCAGACATATCCTTTAGCTTATAAGTTAGTGATGATTTATGTTATGTAATGAAATCTAATTAAGCAACTTCACTTTCTTTTACAGCTATTTTCCTGTTAATTTTGTGACTGTGCCCTCTGGCCCAAGCAAACTGCTGTAACATTTGTAATCCAAAACTGTTGGAATTTGTGTTTATCTCTTCTATCAAAAATAATTGGTCATATAATTTTGTGATTTTTTTGCCAAACCTGAGCTTTGAACAAAATATTTAATTGTGGTTTTTGAACTGCAGCATGCTTGTTTCAGCATAGAAGTTCAGTTGTATCAACAGAAAAAGGGTCCACGTTAGTAAAACATAAGAGGAGAAGTTACAACCTCTTTCCTTTCTTATGCTCAGGCCCCAATAAACACCAGTAGAAGCAAAAATTCAGTCAACGATAAGAAGCAAAAACTGATCATGGCAGACTTAGGTGGTTTTGCAAATGAAATAAAACTCAAGCATGAACGCCCAACTGAAAGTCTCCTACTGCTTTACCAAACCATCCCCTAGTCTATCTACTTAACTCCTTGGATTTCTGGGGTTCTCCCACTTATTTAACCCTCCAGGAACAATCATGTTCTCTGAGGGTACTGAAGAGATATTATTCAAGGGCAGCAAATGCAAAAGAACCTGATGACTGAGCTGTCAAACCGTTGCCTGAGATCTCAGCAGCTCTCTTGTGTACACTACCTCCTAGCTTGACTAAAATAACCTCCAATGCTACAGTATCACTGAGTCTCCATAAGTTTCGATCTAACTAGGCTGAACACATTTAGGTAGCCAGTACTATACATTACTGGGCTGAGTTTCAAGTTCTTTGTTCACCATATGGAGGCAATCATAACAAGACACAAAAGCATGCAGAGTAAGGGGGGGCTGTCTCATATCTCCAATAAAATTTTGCCAAAGTGTGTCAATCTCAGCACAAGTTGCAAAGACACATAAAAAGGAAACATATTCATGAGTGCACCACAACAAGGCAAAGCTCGGATGATGTTGATACCAAAACAGAGGTCTTTGTTGGGTCTGTTGATCAAAGCAAGATTCTATAACAGATTGGCTTTGTGAAAATGGAAATAACCAGTCAAAGAAAATTTCAAAATAGATACTGGAGCTAAATACATTATCATCATTCTAAGCACATGCAAAATTAAAATTGACCTCTCAGTACTAAACACAAAACCCAAGTTTGCCTCACAAAGCAATCACAAAAACTAGACAGGGTATAGAATGTACGAACTCATACTGGCACAAGATATCTGTTGAAAGATATAAGATGAAGGGAAGTGGTTTAACTGTCTACAAAACAGTATTCAAAAGCTATTCTTAAGGAATCTGAAGAGGCAGTTAGCAATCTGCGAGGCTCTAAGAATATAAAGTATCACAGTTGCAGAGATTTCAGTGTGCCATCAAAATGCTTGCTCTGTTAGTACTAGGAGATAAGAGTCTGAACTTGAGTGAATGATAAAGTGAGAAGTTACTGGGCACATTCACACATCAATTGGCTGGAGTAGTAGTTATGTTGCCATAACAAAACCAACAGTTAAAGATTGTCAAAATCTATAAGATTCCAACAGGATTATCAAATATTATCATTAGCCAATAATGACAGCTGATATGGAGTAGACCCTGACACTCAAAAATATTGCATTTTCCAAATGCAAGCCATAAGTAGTACACAGTGAAGAAAAGTCACCAAACTGAGCAATTCCCCTTGTCTTCCTGGTACCTGCCTTCACAGATGACTCATTTTCAGACTTGTGCCAGTCTTGGAGGTCACAGTCTTACAGGGTGGATTAAGTCCTAACATTTATTGTCTTAAGTCTTAATTTCTTGTTTTTCATCTGTGTTGTAAGCAAACATTCATAACCCAGAATACTGCATACATATAATCTCCAAAAAAAGTTCTTGCTCCAAAAATGTACAGGCTTAAATTTTTAGGTGGTCAATAAGGGAATACCTGCAATGCTTTAATATAGAGAAGAGAACAATTTTGTTTTTTCTTGCCTGTGGAAGTTTTAATTGTCCAAGCCACTCACATATTTGATCCAATGTTGTGATTCAAACTAACTTTTTGAATGACAGACATTTGCCATTCAGCACTGTAATATATACTAAACTGAAAAAAAAAAAAAAAATCTTGAAGAGATTGAAACAAAACAAAAAATCTAAGAACAAACAAAAAAATGGCATATGTACATCAGCTCATATTTATGGAGCATGTCCAACTATGAAAGCTGAAGAAGATTTTGACCTAACCTTGCATTTATACTAGGACAAGAAACCATGTGTGACAGATTCTACTTGTATTATTTAATGCTCTAGGGGAAAACTCGGGTACTGTGGCACTGGGTGTGGTAAAGAACCTGAACAGACTGCAGCAGCCTTGAAAGACATTTGAATTGCTTTTTTCATAATCCATAACCATAGATTTTTATGCAGTAGCAGCTTCAGCATATCCTAATTGCTTTGTGAATGTGGGCATTACCAAAATAAACAGTGAACAATACACAACAGTTATTTAATTGCTTTACTACAGTTGAAATGTAGAAACCCTTCTTGCACTCTCTACTGGGAATTTGATGTGGTCCATTATGAGGAGGTCAGGTGTATAAAGTTCTCAATAGGATTTTCTCGTGTCATTGTGACATTGTCTGAAAACTGCTATGCTTTTCTTGTTATGGAATACTAGTGCATTTTCCCGTATATTATTTGTGTGTTTTATTTTAAAAATGTTGAATTGTACTTGGCTTGAGAGAGAAACAGTAGTTACTTTGACAGCAATCCCTACTCAGCACATCAGGTTTTATCCCTTTATAAAGAGTAATGGAAAATTCAATATCACTTGTGAAGAAAAATGTGATGAAAAAAACCTAGCAGCAAATGTTTATTTTTTCCCACAAACTGAGTGAGTTCTCTTATTCCTCCTTACATTAGAGAGTACTGTTTCAAGGGCAATTGCATTAGGCTGTTTCATTCCCTCTTTAATTACTGTTGCATATAGTTATAAATAGCAGACAGAAGGTGAGGGGAAAATGACAAAACAAGTTTATTCCAAAGTCTAACATAAAACACTACAGGCTAAATATGTACAGGGAATTACACAAACAAGTGTTGAACTATATACACATGTTATAACAGACGGAAAGACATTTCATACATGCAAGGAAAATCTTCCCAAAATAACTTCCACAAAAAGTGCCTATTTATCCTTAGCTAAACTAATGATCTAAGAGGTCTTCAGCAGTAGCTGTCTCTGGAGACTAACATATTCCATTTTGATGGCTTCCCAGGTTCTAAAGGCTTTCTAGCAAGCTCCTCTTCTACTCTGTCCTCTCAGGTCTTTTAGAAGCCTTACAGTACGCAGGTATTGGTACCCAGCTAAGGCTGTCTCATCTTTAGATATGCAGGTTTTCCAAGCTGCACTGGATCCTCCCTCAGAACGACTAGTTGTACGGGATGGTCTCTTCAGGCAGCTTTCAGGCCCATGTTTCAATTATTCTGTTGTCCCTTGTAGAAGATTATCATTTCAACTCAGTGAGTAACAGCAATCAGCCAACCTCCTAGGCTGAATTTCTCATACAGAATAAACGTTACAAGACTTGGACGATCAGATACAATGATGTATTGAATCCTCAGTTTCCATAGAGATGCCATATGGATGTCTCGTCAGGTTTGTCGGTCCCCAGCTAGAGCTGCATTCACACTGCAGAAAGAAAACTGTACTGAATCTGTGCCTTGTCTACACATACAAAGCAAAGTTGGTAGAAACATTTAATATTTCCTTTCTTTTGTTCAGGAGCGGAAGATCTTCAAAGAGATTTGACTATAGTCCAAAATACTTAAAAATAAAAATACCATAAACGAGCAGTACTAAGGTGTACCACCCAAAAACTGACCAGAAAAAAACCAGCATTGCTTCATTTTACACAAATTGTTAAGCTTGGGAAATGCCATGGAATCATAGAATAGTTAGGGTTGGAAAGGACCTTAAAATTATCAAGTTCCAACCCCCCTGCCATGGGCAGGGACACCTCGCTCTAAACCATATCACCCAAGGCCTCGTCCAACCTGGCCTTGAACACTGCCAGGGGTGGAGCATTCACAACTTCCCCGGAAAACCTATTGCAGGAAACAGGAAAGAATTTCCTCCTTATATCCAATCTAAACTTCCCTTGCTTAAGTCTGAACCTGTTACCTCTTGTCCTATCACTATAGTCCCTAATGAAGAGTCCCTCCCCAGCATCCCTATAGGCCCCCTTCAGATACTGGAAGGCTGCTATGAGGTCTCCACGCAGCCTTCTCCAGGCTGAACAGCCCCAACTTTCTCAGTCTGTCTTCATATAGGAGGTGCTCCAGTCCCCTGATCATCCTCGTGGCCCTCCTCTGGACTTGTTCCAACAGTTCCATATCCTTTTTATGCTGAGGACACCAGAACTGTACACAATACTCCATGTGAGGTCTCATGAGAGCAGAGTAGAGGGGCGGGATCACCTCCTTCGACCTGCTGGTCACGTTCCTTTTGATGCAGCCCAGGATACAGTTGGCTTTCTGGGATGCAAGCACACACTGAAGCCGGCTCATGTTCATTTTCTCATCGACCAGCCCCCCAAGTCCTTTTCCGCAGGGCTGCTCTGAATCTCTTCTCTGCCCAGCCTGTCGCTGTGCCTGGGATTGCTCCAACCCAGGTGTAGGACCATCTCTAAGGCACAAAATAAAATTACAGATTGCTTGAACAAGAATCAGACAGTGATTCTCTGTACTTAGACACACTTTGAAATTATGTATCTGGACTCAGTTCCTACATCTGAATCTTCTTTCCAGTTATGAATCAGCTAGATGATTGAAGTAGGACCCAGGTCTGGATTAAACACATCTGATACCTTACCTGACAAAGTTTCAGAAGAACCAGTTTCCCAAAATGGAGCAGAGCATTTTCCAATGAGCAAGTGAGAAATATATTACTTTAAGGAAAGTTAATTTTTAAACTTCATCATATTTGGAGCTAGACCTAGTGCATCCCTTAAATTATGAAAGTGTAATCACTAAAAAAATGGGATTACATATTTGATATGACTGCTCATATCTATAAACATGAATCAACTAAAATCCTAAATTCTTACACTTACTAATATCCTGCACTTTCATAATATCCTGGACACAGATCAGCTGTGAGTGATGCAGAGAAGTCTCCTATGCCACATTTAAATGCATCATTTTTCAGATTTGTTAAATATGTCTTTAGCTATTATGAAGGAAGAAAAATGTGAATGTCTGGTTCATCTTCTCTTAAACATTCATGACTTACAGATAGCTAACTTTTTTTTCCATTCACCTTCTCTGAACAAACCCAGGCTTACATTCTCCTGTCAGATAGAAATTTGACATATATCTAATAATTTTCCTCATTTATGCCAAGACATTGCATTTGTCTCTTAGACCTTT
The DNA here is from genome assembly GCF_033783945.1 of Neopsephotus bourkii. Lineage (NCBI taxonomy): Eukaryota > Metazoa > Chordata > Aves > Psittaciformes > Psittacidae > Neopsephotus > Neopsephotus bourkii. Next base: position 5,659,584 of record NW_026902293.1, read on the forward strand.
TTGGTAATAAACTTTATCCACAACCATTGTGGTAAGGTGAATCAAGTGATGTATATTTATATGTAGCTTTACATTTCTCCGTTTTTCCTCTTACAATTATTTATATGTGCCGCTGCTTTCTTTTGCTATTAATATATAAAAAAAATTTTTATTAACCTATTACAATTTGAATCTTATTATTCTTTGCAGCATACATGACTTCGCATTTATCAACACTTAACTCATTATTTTAAAATCTGTATTTTTCATGACTCTTCTCAGGTTAATCTATACTGGCTTACTTGTCTATACTTGATTAATGCAGATACTGTCATATTACTTACAAACCACGTCACTTACTCTCCAGATCTCACCACAGGACTGCAAGTAGACTTGACCTAGGCATGGGATGAAGTGCAAAGGATAAAAACAATCCATATAATAAAAGACAGCATATTAATGTGTGCCCTTGAAGATGCCACATCTTGCCAGGCGGTTTTAATTCTGACATTCAAAACTACTTTACAATGTTAATAAAATTCTTTTAACCCAAGGGGTTTTTCCTGCATTACTTACAATCAACTCCACCAAAATATCTGAAACAAATGCCCTGGTATGTTTTTAGACTGGGTGCTGAATTAATCCTGAGAAGGATTACAGTTCTGGCCAGTGCATAGACCTCCAGCTCAACAGCTAAGGCTGGACATGAGAACAAAAAAATCTCTCAAGTGCATGAACACAGGGACGACACAGTAATGTGTGACCAGATACTTCCCTCACTAGTGCCACAGATCTTTGCATATAGCACAACACTGTGATAATCAGGAACTTCACTCCAAGCACGATAAAGAAACTGTAATGGGAGCTGCATCTCTGAATTTCTTTTTTTTTTGAAAATACTGATTCATGATTTGGCAACTGTTAGTTGCAAATGAATATGCTCTAAAGTAGTTTTTATAAAAAAATAAAAGAGGAATTTATTTTCAGAAGAACATACTATTCATGGTGAAAGCAACTATATTGTTTAATGTACATCTATTCTCCTTATTTTCATTTTCTTATGAAACACTATGTTAAAACACCTTTCCTATTTACTAGATTGTCTCTTCATTCTCATTTGTGCCAGACTGTTTTTGGGTGAATATCAAAATTCAATTAACAATGCAGAAAATTGACATTGCAGATTTATAGTAGTTAAATGAAATTATTTCAAATATGATGGATAAAAATGTCAATACTGACTTGCATTTCAAAATGAATGATTTATTATTAAAAAGCCTGATGATCTGTAGTTAGAAAGTCTTTCAAAACATGAGAACTGTTCTTTGACCTTCAAACCTATTTTTAAAATAATACAAAAAAGGGTTAAAGCATAACATTTCTTAAAATTACTTTTATTGTATTTTCAGCTATTAAGGGGCTTTTTAGCTTCCATTCAATTATTTCAGAACTTCAAAATCACCGGACTACACTGAAGTCAATTTAGTAGAGTTTCCAGAAAAAAAGTACAGCTCTTCAAAGCAGGCAATCTTTTCCCACTTTCTTTTCAGACATTGAACTAATTATTTCTCCTGGTTTAGCAATCTGACTTACTTTAAAGATGTGCTGTTTAAGTCTTACTCATCATAAGTTATTTAAATAGATTATTGGAAGTTATGTCTAAACATATGCTGTCATAGTTTCAAGTTTAAGTTTTAATATGTTTACATTTACAAGGAAAAATGTATGCAAAAGACAGTCAAATTGCAGTAAAACATATATCTTAAATAAATGATTAATTTATTCTGCTTCACAGCCAGCAGTTATGACACAGACTTGCAATCAGTAGCGCATGCACAGGATGTATGGAAAGACCTGTACTAAGTAAGACACATGTAGGATAGCCACAGTCATATATCACCTTCCCTAATGAAAATCTAGGCCCCAAAAATATTCTAGCTAACATGCTTAGCATAAGAGGATATCTAGTTCACAGATCAGCTCAGTTAGTGCTGTAAAAGATCAGTTATTTGTCTAAGTTTCACTTTAAGATCAAAGAGAATGATTAAAAACAAAGTCATCTTGACAGCTTTCTAAGAGGTCGTGGAAACTATTAGCTGGGAAATAGTTACTAACACTGCCAACTCCTAAATTTAATGATTTTAGAGTGTTGTCATTCCAGGACAGAGTAGTTACTTTATCCAAAACTTGAGCATAATACAGACTTCTTACTTAGAACCTTAACTAGATGTACAAAACCACTCAGAAAGCAAATACCAAGACTGGGAAAAAAAAAACAAGGGCAGAAACACTGAAAAATATATCATTCATTTTAACAGTATGTTATTTGACCTTGTTTATTCTTTTCCAAGCCCACAATATTAAGAAGAAACAGCAGAAATCAAATGTGTCCTAAAAAAGGCAATTCAAAGGACAAGTAGCGAGGTGTGGCTTCTGTTGGAATAAAAAAATATTTTATTATTTGCAATGAAGGATGTTCAGGTTTAAAAAGTGCTATGTACAGTCCCCAGAACTAAATAATCAGATTTAGGAAAAAAAAAATTTAACCTATGGAACTTTGTTCCATGGTCACTCAACACAAGGCATACCGCTGTAGAATACTGATGATCTAGTACATTAAACCCTGGCCAAAGGACAGTTGCAAAGTTGAGACATGAATACTTTCTTTACTGCAAAAGCAAACACCATGCATGGGTCACTTTTTGGGTCAAGCATGCTAAAAGCAGATCACAATTGACGTCTCATGAGCCTTCTCATGAAGGGATGGGATGCAGAGGGCTGAGTGCTTTCTCCAGCAGACCAAAACTGGCCAGCCAAAAGCCAGCCGTGTCTAGATATTGCCTAGCTGTTTCTTTGGCAGGGATTAAGGAGCTGGTTACAGAACTGCACAGACATAACCAAGCTGTTCCCACTGGTGCACATGGTGCCAGTGCAGGCACTTCTCTACCTTCCTGGGCCAAGCATTCAGATAGCTTAAACCAGCTACCTGCATGTTTGCAGAGGCAAAAGAGATGTACTGTAATGTCCTGAGGTGCATTATCCAGAAAATGATGGTGCCACTTCAGGGGCAGGATTAACATGATTAGCTTTGTGGTGACTGGAAGGAGAGACACTCAAGGGATGCTGGACAACATTAAGCAGGAGAGACAATGAAAGCTTAATTTTTGCTGCCCTGAAAGCAAATGAGCATCATTTCTAGTGCCCCATGGACTTGTTTTCTCATGCCTCACATTTGACATATGTCCCAGAGAGACGCTGTGCTCTCACAGTGCACATGGAGCCATGGAGAGCCCCGAATGCTCAGTGACACTTAGCACCCAGCTCATTGTAGGTCACATGTGAAGGTCCCGGCAAGCTGAGAAAAAGCAGAGAAAGCTGTGATCCTAGAATAACTAGAGCAGCATCTTCTAGGACATCTCTACACCATGGGAAAGGGAATGACACAGATATACCTCATCCTGCAAAACCCCAACAAGTAAGCCGGTGTGACAGAGCAGAGCTAAGCAAATGTATCAGCCTATGTCCAAAAAAAATGTAGTTATATTTGTGCAGTTCTGTGCCCAAACCATGAAGTCCTGCCTCCCAGTATGGCCAGATGGCTGAGAGTCGTCTGCAACCACCAAAGCCTTTACACACTTGTTTTAATCATGCTGATGAGATAAGTTCTCCTCAGATTTTAAGGAGCTTCAAATTTGTCTCTGTTTCCTGTATCTGCCACTTATCTTTTCACGAGACTATTCCCCCATGCCCTCAAAGGGCTAAATACATTGAAATATGCAGATGGTTTGAACTGATTCTCTGTTATTTTATTTTTCAAGGAGACTGCAATTGCAGGTCACCCTGTAGCCATGGATATTCTAGGTTACTGGTGGGCACAGTTTTATGTGATAATGAAGATACCTCTGTTTGTCCAGAGACACTCTCAAATAATGGAAATCAACACAGATCCTCATTCAATAAAATAGAAATTGTCACCATTTTGCTGTGCTTCCGCCAGAGCAACATATGGTAGCACAGCTGACAAATATAATCTTTTCCTTTTTTTTTCCATTTCACATGCACATTTCATTTTGCAGAATACTAAGACTTTACATAAATTGTCTGTTAACCCCTTGCAGTCATAGCATTTGCTGCCTGGACTGCACTGAGCTCTTGAATACTTGAAAGCTGAAGTGAAAATGCAGTCAACAGTCAGGGAATAGTTCATGTCTTCAGTATGCAGCCTACTTGCACCTTTCACAAGGAAAATCTGCTCTTTCTTACCTTCTCCCATGCCCAAACTTGCTTTTTATGCAGAAACAGTTTTGCCATATGAAAGCTTACTGATATAGTAGAATGATAGATACTCAATTAACCTGCTGCTTCTTTACATGTTGTTTAATACCATAAGCTAAGTTATACATGCCCAAGCACTTTACATTGGTGTAACACATTTCTGCTGTTTGTACCAATTTGATTGTTTAAAATGGAACTGTGTTCACTCTGCAATGCCAGGTTCAGATACTTTATTTGTTAATTTTGTGCACCCCCAGATCAGATTTCCCCCATTCTGGGCAGATCATTCCCAGTACAATAACGTTGCTGGTGGTTGGTGGCCTTTTCTGCAGCAGGGTGCCCACAAAGATCCCTGTGTCTAGAGGTAACTCATGAGTTTTCCTCACTCCTCACTGGAGCTGATTAATTCATGTTACTCATGCCAGTTTTCAGCCCTTGTCCATCCATCCAAGTGATAAACTGTGAAAGCTCCACTCATAATTCTCACAGATACAAACAGGATTTGCCTGAGTTTGAAAAGGGTACTAGGATATCTTTGCTTTTTCATAGGGCTTCTGGCACCCAGTAATAAGACTCAGGGCTGCAGAGGATGTACAGAGGAGGTATTCACACTGTCTCACTAGAAGTAGTAACTTGGTTGTGTAAATTAGTCTAAGCTAATTTACCCCCACTCTGAATCACTCTCTGGAGGATCGTTTCTCTCTCTGCTTAATATATAGGGAACCCAGAGAAACTGATTCTTAACTTCTGTATTGTACAAGGAACCTAAACCTGAGCAAAATTAATGCCGTCTAACAAGGATGGCTTCGTTCAGAAGCAGTATTTTTGTGTGGGGTACGACTCAGGGGACTCCAAAATGGGTCAGCATGACTGTAAAGCAGAAAAGCTAGCTATAAGGTAAAGTTGCTTGTTCCAAGGAGGATTATCTACGAAGAATAAAGCTGCTCATTTCTTTGGTTTAAAATCAGATGGTCCCAACTGCAATTGACTTTCTTGGTATAGCTTTACGTACATACCCAGCGTCATGTCTGACACAGTTAAGGCATAAATCATAGCTCTGACCACTTCCTAAACACATTTGCTTCCAATTTGTAAGCAGAAAAGAAAAACCTGCTTTTCACAAATGTCATTTGCTTCCTGACAGTTTGCAAATGTATACTCCAACAAACAGTTGCTTTCGAAGACTGAGAGCACCTGCAAAAGCTAAAAGGGAAGAGTGGGGGTTGAATCACAAACTTCTGACACACAAGCTAAATATTTCGCAATTAGAGGCTGACACCACACACTTCAAGACTGCTAATCTGAATTACAGCAAAAAAAAATATGAAAGAAAGTCTATATAGGCTAAAACCAAGATTTAAATATGACTTAACCACTTGTCCAGATTAAGTTGGTTGTACATGTTTTCCTCAAACATTCATTATTAGCCAGCAGCACATCAAAATAGATAGGGACCTTTGGGCTGACTCAGTGTGTATGTTTTAATAAGGTATTGATACTTTGGGATACCTGAAAACCTAAGTTTTCTGTTCATTACTCAGATTTTCAGCTGACTGGAGGTAAGTTTTGCTTAGAGTAGAAAAGTCTCAGTCACAGTAAAACACAACTTCACTAATGGCAACCAACATCAAAATATTAGGCACTGTTTGAAGAGGCTGATTTTAAGGGAAAAAAAAGAGTTGCTGAAGACTTTGATTTTCACTTAAATTAGTGTTTTGGAACTTGCTGTTTTGTTAGGAGACACATCTTGAGAATTTGCTTACTTTTATGTTGTTCATTTCACAGACTGATACTTTCATATCATATTGAAACAAATTATCAGATCCCGTCTCCATGAAAAACTGTATCATATTTTATTACATACTGTAAACAAAACCTTTTGGGGGAAAGAGGCACATTATGTCTTTTACAAATCACTGCATTTTTCCGGATGTACGGTATGTTAGAAAACTGACACAAAAGATGTGAATTGAGTTAACGAACCCTGCTATATTTCCACCAAAATGGGCTGTTGGTTCATTTGAATAACTTTGACCTTTTCTGTTTATTGCATTTCTAAAATAAACCAACAAACCACACACCCAAAAAACCCACAAAAAATAATCCATAGCCAATCATTATGATGACCACAAGTCTACTCAGGCACCTTGACAGCTGAATCACCATCTCACATCAAGAGATTTAGCCTTGGGCATCTGGCTGCGCTGACACACATTAGTTGGTCCTTTTTACACATTAAATATCTTTACAGTTTTCATATTTATTCTGTATTCACACTCTCCATCTCTGCTTTGTTGTAGAAAGGGAAGCTAAAATACATACTGGATACTGAACAACATTTACACCTTGAAACTCTTTGTTATCTTTAAGATAAAATTAGACAAAAGGGGATTAGATTTTTGGCATACTACATGTATCATATATGTGGGGGAGAATAAAAGCTTTGTAAAAGCCTAGAATTATAAAATTCACCATTGAGTTACCTTTTCAGTCACACTGCAGGAAAGAAAAGTGAAGGAAAGGTGAGAGGGAAAACCTAAAAGGACATTAAGTCCCCCCTATTTTGCATTCCCAGGCTTTTGTCATCTTGTGCTTTAGAAGAACATTTTTTTCTAATAAGATGGGAAAAATACCTTTGGGAAACAGAAAAATTCACACATGGGCCTGGATTCAGCAACCTGACTCACTTCACATGGGAATAGTCCCAACTGGTTTCATCTTCTAGTTATGAGTTCAGTGATAGCCACTTTAGCTGATTTACTCATGCAAACAAACATTATTCCAAGTGAGCAGAGACTGTAGACTGGAAATGTCCTCCCCTGAGCTCTGGCCAAATGGAAGAGAAAATGGAGAGAGGCTGAAATGTGAGCACTGAAAGGTGTTTTTCAAGGCAAAGCTCAAGGGAATTTTTCAATATAGTCAAAAATCTATTTAGCAGTCTTTTTGCCTTTTAAAATCACTGGAAGGGAAATATAATTTCTCTTAGATTCTACCTCCTTGCCAAGATTTGTATACCAGGAATAAGAAAGAAGAAACTATAGCAGGAAGAAATGAATGAAAACCCTGATGCACCAGCTTGGTCAGACCACACTTCCTGACTGCAATCATTCAGACTTTTCTGACCTTTGAAAAGCTTTTCCACTAAAACCCATACCAGATCTTTACTTTTTCTTCATCTCTACAGTATTCTTATCCATAGCTATGTCTTTTGCAGTCAAAGCTGGAGACTACAAGCTGCAAAATGCATTGTTTTTCAACAACTGAATTAATTAACAACTCTAAATACCAGGAATAAGGCTGGTAAATCTTTTTACCTGTGTTTATTAATTCAGACAGCAGACAAACCACATTCTACTTCTTGAGAGTTCATATTTTGCCTTCAACTAATATGGCATGGCTGCATCTTGGACTCCTTCCAGTACTGGGTATGCATGAGCAAGGCAAGATTCACCATCCCTGAAGGCATTCAAGGTCAGGCTGGATGTGGCTCTGGGTAATCTGATCTAGTTGAAGATGTCCTTGCTCATCCCAAGGGGCTTGGACTAGATGACCTTTGAAGGTCCCGTCCAACCCAAACTATTCTATGGTTCTATGAATATATATGGATTTATTATTTCTACTCCCACATGTGGATGAGTCTCAGAGGAGCAGAAGCAGAATGAGAATTAAGGTATTTTAGACCCTTAGTTCATGTGTCAAGAACCTTCCAAGCCAGTGCTGAGGCTGCAGGACAGTTGCCTCAGGGTACATCTCAAAGAGATGGTGGGCTTTGTCTGAGAAATGGCTGGCTTTTCCGCTGTGTACAGTATGGGTCCGAGGAGCAAAGCTTCTATGTGTTTCTGCAACTGCTTAGCCAATGGTGGTATCTTAAATTTTCCTTAAAATTAAGAGAAGGCAAATACATGGTGCTGATCTCTCTGTTACCACAGGAAGAACAGTGTTGCAGAACTGAAAATGAGAGAGAGCTGGCAAAGAGAATCCACATGATTCTATCCATATGAACATTATCACTTCATGAACATGAAGAGCCCAGAATAAGTGGATTTAGTCTTCATGCTCTCCTCATAAAATGTTGTCGATTGCTTTAGGATTGCAATTCATAAAGTCAGAAATATTCTTTATTCCAGAGGACAATATGTGTTGATCACTCCCCACTGGAAAAAAACCAGGGATGAGGAAGAGAAAATTTGTGAGGCTGCACCACCTCTCAGAGAAGTATTAGGTCTTGAGTAAAAAGTAGCAGCACATCTATGCTAGGGAAGGAGGGAGAACAGTACTCCACCTGCTCTCTCATAATCCTGCTGAGTCATTTTGGTTTGAAGCTTGCAAATTTCCCCAGTTTTCTGGGAAGGGAAAAAAAAAAAAAAAGAAAAGGAAATTTGGTAAAAGAAAGTTTTGGATCCATATATCTTCATTTTCAGAAGTATCTTCAAGTACCATTGCTGAAGGCTTCACAAACTCCTAACTCTCTGCATCAGGCACTGATTTCTGTGGTCCGCAACCTTAACCATAATTTAATAAAAGGGTCCAGAGAGTGTCTCCCACAAATCAGCTCAAAGGACTTCACAGATCACTGTTCAATATAATCCATCGGAAATTGAACAAATACTAAACAGAGCTCCACAGAATTTGCCGATTGTTAGCGTTTCAGTCACACTTTTTAAACTGATGTTTTTATTTTCAGTGAAAGGTGTGGATGACAAAAAAACCCCAAACCTTCACAAATTTTCAGAACCAAAGGTCAGCCTGTTCCAGTTTTAACTGTTCCTCTAGATAAACGGTACATGCTTCCCTAATATAGCATTTCTCAAAACCAATGATATATTTTGCTTGACAGCATGATCACTGCTCAGATCTGAAGATATTCAGTCCGGAGCAGGGAGAAACTGTCTTGTTTTTCTAGTAAGTAGTACTGCAATTTTCCAACTTGGTATGTTTATCAGAGAGAGCTTAGGCAAAATAAAGATATATAGTGCAAAATATGCCATACAGACAGCAGAGGAGAATTTTTGAGACACTACTGAATCTTATTAAAATGTGAGAGGGCCCAAATTATCAGCCAAATACAACTCCAGGAAGTATGTGAGAATTCATTGACATCTGTGATGGTACGTTTGTAATAACTTTCACCTGGTTTATGCACATCCAGGTTGCTCTTTCCCCAATTTATTGCCTCTGCAATGCTAAAAAGTCAATCAATGCCCACAGGTGAAAGTTCTGCAAGCAGAGCCGCTGCTTCTTCTCTGCTTCAGCCTCAGCAGGAAAAGCTTCCCCACCTGACACTGCAGGGACCACACCAAGGGTAATTGAATTTCCATGCCTATTCAGGCCCGGGTCTGCATGCTGACACTACCAGTCACCAGCTCCGGTTTGTCTCTGCAGAGCGCTCACCACTGCAACATCAAGGGCTGCTACCAAGGGATGAGGAGGTAGATCTCCTGTGGGTAATGTATTGAGGAGTAAGTAGCTTATTCTAAGATAGTCAACGTGTTGCAGAAAAGCTCTTTGCTAGACATCATGTGAATAATCATTGGCCACTCTCGACTTCAGCTCTGTTTAAGCCTAAAAAATACATTTGAGGGACTATGCATATATTTTTGGTTTCTAACAACCATTTACTCATTTCTGTGGCGGTTGTCCCTCTGCACACGCACACCTCATTAGATTTTTCATTTTCATTAACCTGCCAAAAGATAATCTAGAAATCTAAAAGAGCACTGGCATCAGGACAGTCGAGTGATTCACACTTGACAGTGATGTTTAAAGTTTAGCTTGGCAAATACATACTGTAACTGCTAAGGAAAAGCATTCAGTGTGGATGAAAAGGGACGTCTTTCTTCTCCCTTATCATCGTGGCTAAATATCCCCTTTTTGTAAAACAGTTGAGCTGTTAAGTTCTATGCTAAGGCACGTACACACTTTGGAAAGGTAATTTGAAAGCGAGTTGAGCCATGACAAATAGGGACAGCTGGCCTAATTGAATCATTTGATCTAAGACAGCTCAACTTGGTTATCCTCACTGCAGCCCACATTGATATTAGCGAGTGAATCATTAGCCATGAAATCATGTCGACTTTCCCGATGCAGCATTCTTGACATGACAGGGAACGCAGTTTGCCTTTCATTATAGCACCGAGTTCTTCAGTCTGTCATGAAGGGAGGAAAAAAAAAAAAGAAAAGGAAAAAAAGTGTCTTGAAAACTTTTAGCCTCAGCAACAGAAAGTAATTTGCTTTTACATACATATAAAGCAGCTAAAGGAGGAAAGACCCTTTTGCTGGGTCTCATGTTTTACCCATTAGCCTCAGTGGTAAGCTGTCACACCCCAACCTTGCTCATCCTCCTGTGGCAGGCACAGTCTGCTGGTAGCACAACAGGTCACCATTTAGTAGCTATTTCCTTATTTCCTAGGGCTTATTTCTTTTCCTTATGCTTCTGTGGATGAGAGAGTCTGCCATGTCATATACATTTGTACAGGCTGTTTCTAGCAGTCACTTCTTATGTCATAACTCTTTTGTATATTAATTAATAGCAGGCTAGAGCTGAGTGTTTGGCACATGGACCACAATTTTTGGCTGATCTAAATGCTAACTGGACTGCTCTTAATCTAACTCACATTCCGTGTATCCTAGCACAAAAATAATCACCAGAGTTATTTCCCAAATATCTCCAAGGTATTTATGAAGAGATATCACTCTTTAAAGTCCTTAATTTGCAAAATAATGGGCTTATCCAGCTGCCATTGAATTGAATGGAAATTTTCTGTGGGAACAGAGCCAAAGCTAGATCCCAGGCTTTTTAACAGGCATAGGTGGACAAAATTACCTCATGGTTTAGATCAGGTTATTTGTGGCAGGACCAGACAAACATAATTTGGCCAAAACTGAGAGCCTGATGAAATATGGATAATGCCCAATTAAGGAAAAGCAACAGAAGCAATTTTCTTTTTTTTTTCTATTTTGCAAGTCAGAGACATGCCAACATTGGATGGGGACAAGATTCAAACCTTGGAAAAGAGAACTACCACATCTTATCTTGCCAATAGTGGTCTAAATAATATTCTGTAATCTAGCAGGAAAAGCAGAAGAAAAAAAAATAAGCATAGGAGCAGGGGTATTTATAAATCAAAACCAATCGATAAAGACAAAGCTAAAACTAGAAAGTCTGATAATGACCAAAAAAATCTTGTTTCCTTTGTAGGGGGCTGCTTTATAGGGGGCTTTCTTCCACTTAAAATATGAAAGATAGGTGCAAAGATTTTGTTTAAAAATCTGTTTTCCAGTAACAAGTAGCTATCAGTTTGGTAAGCAGGGCTCATTCCATCCCAAATGTGGAGTTACATTGTATGTCATGAAGGTTGGGAAGTGATCATTATTTACCAGAAGGGGAAAACCTTGCCAGCTTGCCTTCTGGAGAGATGGAAATATAACAGTAGCAAATGTGTAGGAGCTAATCAACATAGAAATTAGTTGTATGGAAGGGGCACAGAGTTTTTTTCATGAAGAAAAACACACAAAACACTGAAAAAATTTTGAGCCATTAACACCAATGTTTTTCTCAATTCTTGCATTTTAATTTAAGCCTTTGCCAGGATAGCTACTTAGGTTCAGGGCAGAATTTCTGTTCAGTACAAATCACTCAATGCTTAGAAAATTCATCTGACTGAGTTAGCATCAAAACTGGTTGGTTATGATGGAGTAGTAACCCTTAATTGAGCTGTTTTGTGTGAATAACCATATAAATCATAGAGAAGGCAGCTATTTGTCTATTCTGGTGATTAAACTAATCCCCTGGGATGTGGGAAACCTGTGTTCAGGCCTCCCCTGTGCCTGATAAACCATGTTTACACTTCAAATACTGCTAGTATATCCCTGTGGTGTCTCAGAGTGTGCAGAGGGATGGGCACGTCACCCTGGGAAGCATTTCTCATGCTGGATCTGAATTCATAAGCCCTGCACAGGTGCTGTGCTGCAGCCAGCAGCCCTGGCCCATTCTTGGCAAATCTCAAGCCTGAGTGGTCCAAGCAGGGATGCCAGAGCTCAGATATCTCCACGCCATGTGCCACTTCATGTGTAAAAGCAAGATCAGCTATATGGAAAACCACTTCCAAGAGATGTGTCTCTTAAAAGCCTCCAGAAAGGGAGCCACCACATTTCCCATATGTAAACTGTCCCATGCTTATCCATTCCTCTCATTAGAAAGATTTATTCACTCTTCAACATGAATCTCAGCTGCGTAACAGCTTGAAGACTGTTGTTATATTTCCCTCAGTCTTTCAAATCAAGATGAAGACATCCCTTATTTTCCTAGCTACTTGGCAAAGATAGGGCTGAGGTAAGTCTGTAACACTAAGTTATATATTTTTTAAGTAGTTTGTTGTTCTGAGGTAGAAAAAAAAGCAGCATATATCAGCTAAGGTTTGGAAACGGATTATGTTTTCACCCTTTGCAAGTCAGGGCTCTAGTGAGATATACTTCCTGAGTTTTCTGCCATTGCTCAAGATTTCTACCGACTGATGAGCTGATGTGGCATATTTGTTAGGATGTTGTTTGTCTCAAGAAAGGCACAATGATTATATGTAGGTCAGCCCAAATATGTGGCAATGAAACTTTCATAGCAGCATTGTTCTGCATTCAGTATATGTCAACATGCCACAGAAAAGCTGGTTCTGAAAGATTTTATTAATTCTGAAGTTTTTCATTAGCAGTGTATACGTGCATGTCTATAAAATATGTCAGATTCTCACATTTCTTAGGGAGAGGAAAATATATATTTCAGAAATTTCCAGAACAGGCTCAGTTGCCTTCTTTAAAACATCAGGAAAGTGACAGTTGCTCTCCTGAGCTCTCCCAAAGCAACCCATGCACAAGCCTTCTGTTTTTGAAAAGTACATTTCCTGCCTTTCTAAAACACAAAGCAAGCCCATTTTTTTTCACTTTGGACTGTTCAGATGATAGTAGACCTTAAATCCATCAAAAAGTCCGACTATTTCCACCCTGAGCTGCAATATGGTTTCTCAATACATGATGCCAGCTGCAAGGATAAACATTCCTCTGCCAACCCTTTCAGACTGGCTGCTGAAGTAACTGGAAATTGAGTTAGTAAATGGTGAATAAGATGTCTAGCCTGCATAGATCACATCACTGAAAAGCTTTTGTGGGTACAGGAACACATATGAGCACATTTGTAACACAGATTTATCTCCCACTGTTGCCAACTCTAAGCATTCAAGCTGCAGTCATAAGAGCAGCTAAAAATTAATAAATGTTATTTATACCTAAATATGTATTTGACAATATCAAGGAAAAATACTGAACCTTCAGATGAACGAAATGGATTAATTGCCATTGACCTTTATGAGGATGTTGTCTTTGGAGAGCAACTCCATTTATTCAGCTCAGCTAGCTAAGCTCCTGTTGGTTTTTCACCAGTATAGAAGTGAGAAACACACAGGAGCAGAGTAGACTATTCCCTTCCTGCATATAATGCACAACATTTCTAATGCCTGACAATATTAATTTTTTTTTTTTCCCAAAAAAAATCTTGAAAAATAACAAGCATTGGTTTTCTTCACCTTTTCACCCTCATTTTCTACCAACTTTCTGGGGGTCTTTTAAAGCCAATTTAGAATCATGGAATAATTAGGGTTGGAAAGGACCTTAAAATCATCTAGTTACAAACCCCCTGCCATGAGCAGGGACACCTTACACTAAACCATGTCACCCAAGGCTCTGTACAACCTGGCCTTGAACACTGCCAGGGATGGAGCATTCACAACTTCCCTGGCCAACCCATTCCAGTGCCTCACCACCCTTACAGTAAAGAACTTCCTCTTTATATCCAATCTAAACTTCCCTTGTTTAAGTTTGAACCCCTTACCCCTTGTCCTACCACTACACTCCCTAACAAAGGTTCCCTCCTCAGCATCCTTGTTAGACCGCTTCAGATACTGGAAGGCTGCTATGAGGTCTCCACGCAGCCTTCTCTTCTCCAGGCTCAACAGCCCCAACTTCCTCAGCCTAACTTCATATGGGAGGTGCTCCAGTCCCCTGATCATCCTCGTGGCCCTCCATTGGACTTGTTCCAACAATTCCATGTCCTTTTTATGTTGAGGACACCAGAACAGCACACAATACTACCAAGTGAAGTCTCACAAGAGCAGAGTAGAGGGGCAGGATCACCTCCTTCGACCTTTCTGATTAAGCTCCTTTTGATGCAGCCCAGGATACGGTTGGCTTTCTGGGCTGCAAGCGCACACTGAAGCCAGCTCATGTTAAGTTTCTCATCAACCATCACCCCCATGTTCTTCTCCACAGGGCTGCTCTGAATCTGTTCTCTGCCCAACCTGTAGCTGTGACTGGGATTGCTCTGACCCAGGTGTAGGACCTTGCACTTGGCATGGTTAAACTTCATGAGGTTGGCATCAGCCCACCTCACAAGCATGTCAAGGTCCCTCTGAATGGCATTCCTTCCCTCCAGCGTGCCAACCAAACCTCACAGCTTGGTGTCATCAGCAAAATTCCTGACAGTGCACTCAATCCCACTGTCCATGTCACCGACAAAAATGTTGAACAAGACCAGTCCCACCAGTAATCCCTGAGGGACACCACTCATTACTGGTCTCCAGCTGGACATTGAGCCATTGACCACAACTCTTTGCATGCGGCCATCCAGCCAGTTCTTTATCCACCAAGTGGTCCACCTATCAAATTGATGTCTCTCCGATTTAGAGACAAGGATGTCGTGTAGGACAGTGTCTAACACTTTACACAAGTCCAGGTAGATGACATCAACTGCTCTACCCCTGTCCATCAGTTCCGTAGCCCCATCATAGAAGGCCACCAAATAGGTCAGGCAGGATTTCCACTTAGTGAAGTCATGCTGGCTGTCACCAAGCGCCTTGTTGTTTTTCATGTGCCTTAGCATGCCTTCCAGGAGAATCTGCTCCAAGATTTTGCCAGGCACAGAGGTGAGACTGACTGGTCTATAGTTCTCTGAGTCATCTGTTTTCCCCTTCTTGAAAATGGGGGCTATATTTCCCTTTTTCCAGTTGTTGGGAACTTCACCTGACTGCCATGGCTTTTCAAATACAATGCACAGTGGCTTAGCGACTTCATTTGCCAGCTTCTTCAAGACCTGCAGATGGATTTCATCAGGTCCCATGGACTTGTGTACAATCAGGTTCTTAAGATGGTCTCAAACCAGATCCTCTCGTACAGTGGGCCTAAGGTCTTCATTCTCACATTCCCTGTGTGACTTTCAGGAATGTCCTCAACAAATATAATTATTTACAGTGTTTTCTAAAAAAAATACATGCAGCTTCACTTTCTTGATGATAAAAATCTGCCAAAAGACCCAGTCCGCTTTAGGGATTTCCTTTAAAAAACCTGTTAAAATTACAGAGATAACATTGGACCCAATTTCTTCATCTAATTTCCTCTAACCTAAAAATGTAAGGTTTATTTAGTACTTAAGAAAAGTGAATGTTTGCTATCTTGGAAGAGTCTGATTTAGTATCTTGTTTCAGCTTGAACCACAGTAATGTAATGCTTTTATTCACTGATGAATTTGAGCAGTACAGCGTTAATCACTCTCACTACCGTATGTCACATGAATAATCAACAAATCCCAATGATACATGTTCCTAGATCCTGTAGAGTGCCATTCATCACCAACGCAGACCCTGTTTATTCTTGACATGTCTTATTTGTGCAGAATAAGCAGGGAATTTACTGCATAAATAATGCTAGGTGGATATCATTTAAACCAAACTACAAGGTGTTTGAAGCTATTCAGAAACACATATGTCTAAAAGAGGTAGAAAAGGTGGGAAAGTGAAACTTGAGCAGCAGTCATAAAAATACATTTCATTTATTTATAACTGTCAAAGTAGGCTGGTGAACTGTTTAAGGTGGGTCCTACTACTTGTGTATGTCATTGGATTTCTTATGTTGACAGTCTCAACTGTAGTTCACTCACCCAGCCTCAGTTATTAAGGGTTTTATTTTTTATAACGTAATTTCCATATCATTACCTGAGTGTATAAAGATGGTTTTATTCTTTGCACAGTGCTGTGGTGGTGGCAGTAAAACAGGTGCCGAACAAAATGGTGGGAATTCACGCAACAGCGACGCTGTTCTCTATATCTCATACTGCCTCATATTTCCTGCTCTCCTACTGGAGCTGGGTTCTGCTCTGCAAACTGGTAGAAGCAGTGCAAATATAGCTGCAAGCTTCTGTCTCCTAAGGATTTCAAATGGGATTTCATGAAGAAATAATCTGAGAAGTAACAGTATCTGTCTTAATACTGAAAAACAGCAAGAGCAGATTATGAAGCCCTGGCAAAATGGCATGTATCAGGTAAATGTAGCCAGTTCTACATGTGAGACTGAAATCAACCTGTCTGCCAACAGGGAGTATTTAACTATACAAAGGTGACTTATGGCAAGAAAATGGCAAAAGGCAGACAAATATTGAAATGACACATTTGTATCACCAAAACCTCTCAAAGAGATCTGACTCAGGCACTGCCATGTATGAGACATAAATTAGACATTTGGTAATCCCTCAGGAACAGTATGGAACTGTAACTAACTCTCATTTTTCTATATGTCTTTTCCGAGGTGAAAGATTGTCCAAAATCTCAACTGTAAGCTAAATGGGGTTAGTTGCAGTTAATGAAAAGGCAGAACTAAAGGAACATGACCAACCTATGAAAGGACAGCTTGGTACTTCATAGTTTTACTGGAAATGTCCTTCAAATGGTCTTGAAGAAGTCTGCCTACAAGCTCTGCAGCCCAGCCTGGGACAAAGTAGCTCATCCTGCCACAGATAAACAACTTTATTTAGAAATTTGAGGGCTATTAAACAAGGCGAATTTCCCTAGTGAATCAGCACAAATTTGTTAATCCAGGTGTTACTCTAATTATGATTCATTGGGGATAGGAACTCTGTTCAATGGTCCTCAAACTTAAGCTTTCATTTAGAGCTGTGCTGAAACACAAGACTGGGAGCTGCAAGCTGGCTTGAAAGCTTATTTATTTCCTTATATTTTGCCACTATTTGTACTTAGGTGTGTTAGTAATTCCGGGTTTAATTTTCTAGTTATAAAGACCTTGTTCACAGTCAGATTTGCCCCTCTAATCTCCTGTACCTGCAGTATTATACTTCTCATTTTCCAATCATAAAGCAATATTTAAAAGGAGGAAAAGCAACACCTGATCACAAAACAGGACTGGGACATTACTCAGTCAGTGCAGATTTTACTATCACAGATAAACATGTAACTTAAGTCTTCCATAAACTAATCCCACTCCAAGTGAAAAATACATTTTGTTCCTTTGCAGTGGAAGAATGTTTAAAAAACCCACTCCTGCTCTAAGTACCTTGCCTAAATTTCCTGCTACATCTTTCTTCCCACACTATTGACTCTTCATGATCTTTATCTTCAACATAGTATAATAGAATAGTTAGGGTTGGAAAAGACTTTAAGATCATCTACTTCCAACCCCCTGCCATGGGCAGGGACACCTTACACTAAAACATGTCACCCAAGGCTTTGTCCAGCCTGGTCTTGAGCACTGCCAGGGATGGAGCATTCACAACTTCCCTGGCCAACCCATTCCAGTGCCTCACCACCCCCACAATAAAGAACTTCTTCCTTATATCCAATCTAAACTTCCCCTGTTGAAGTTTGAACCCATTACCCTTGTCCTACCACTACACTCCCTAACGAAGACTCCCTCCCCAGCATCCTTGTAAGACCCCTTCAGATACTGGAAGGCTGTTTTGAGGTCTCCAACCAGCCTTATCTTCTCCATGCTAAACAGCTCCTGCTTTCTCAGATTATCTTCATATGTCCCCTGATCATCCTCATGGCCCTCCTCTGGACTTGTTCCAACAGTTCCATGTCCTTTTTATGCTGAGGACACCAGAACTGCACACAATACTACCAAGTGAGGTCTCACAAGAGCAGAGTAGAGGGGCAGGATCACCTCCTTCGACCTGCCAGTCATGCTCCTTTTGATGCAGCCCAGCATGCAGTTGGCTTTCTGGACTGCGAGTGCACGCTAAAGCAGGCTCATGTTAAGTTTCTCATCAACCAACACCCGCAAGTCCTTCTCTGCAGGGCTGCTCTGAATCTGTTATGTGCCCAACCTGTAGCTGTGACTGGGATTGCTCCAACCCAGGTGTAGGACCTTGCACTTGGCATGGTTAAACTTCATGAGGTTGGCATCAGCCCACCTCAAAAGTGTGTCAAGGTCCCTCTGAATGGCATTCCTGCCCTCCAGCGTGCCAACCAAACCTCACAGCTTGGTGTCATCAGCAAACTTCCTGACAGCGCACTCAATCCCACTGTCCATGTCACCGACAAAGATGTTGAACAAGACCGGCCCCAACACCAATCCCTGAGGGATACCACTCGTTACTGGTCTCCAGCTGGACATTGAGCCATTGACCACAACTCTTTGCATGCGGCCATCCAGCCAGTTCTTTATCCACCAAGTGGTCCACCTATCAAATTGATGCCTCTCCAATTTAGAAACAAGGATGTCGTGTAGGACAGTGTCGAACCCTTTACACAAGTCCAAGTAGGTGACATCAACTGCTCTACCCCTGTCCATCAGTTCTGTAGCCCCATCATAGAAGGCCACCAAATAGGTCAGGCAGGATTTCCCCTTAGTGAAGCCATGCTGGCTGTCACCAAGCAGCTTGTTGATTTTCATGTGCCTTAGCATGCCTTCCAGGAGAATCTGCTCCAAGATTTTGCCAGGCACAGAGGTGAGACTGACTGGTCTGTAGCTCCCTGAGTCGTCCATTTTCCTCTTCTTGAAAATGGGGCTTACATTTCCCTTTTAACATTTTAAGTCTTTTTTTTTCCCCTACACTTCTCTGCCACATCGGAGGACACGGACCAAGTCAAAACCTTCGTAAAATGCCCACTCTGCAGCAATGAACCTTTACAAATACAGCCAACAGACACCATACAGGGGACCAGATATCACAGAGCATGGTTGCTCAGTGTGACATTACTGTGTATATGTGCAGTGCCAAAGTGATTCAATGCCTTATTTTCCACATCCCTGTAATTCTGCATGTATAAGTAGCAATGATCTTCAAGGAAAAAGTGGCTGGATCTATCTATCCTTGCATATGCACAGAGAGATTTAAACTGAATTAAATGTGGAGCATGTGATGTGTGTGACAATTCTTCTCCATTGGCATCACCTGTAAAATGCTGCACATAGCTACAGTAACATGGCAAGCTATCACTCAGCATGACATAAGCATTTACCTCATGGGTTGCAGATACCTGTCTACTGAATAAACAGATACAGTCATGGTAGCAGGCTTTCTGTTGCCCACCATCCATTTATTACCCAAGCACTGTGTATCTATGGATTTTATTTTGTTTTCTGAAATTGTTAAACAGGGAAACATCTGTAACTGGAATGAGTATGAGATAGAGAGACACATCTAATACCAGTATGTCAAAGATAAGGGACCATCTCATCTTTTAATGTCACCTCTCACTCTATTCAAATCTGCTCAGCATAGCTGTAACTTGCTGACGGATGTTGAAACCACTCTCCCAGATGCAGAGGATTTGGTTTTCCAGTCCAATTTGCCCTGGTTCAGATGGGAAGTTTATTTCACAGTATCACAGTATCACAGTATGTTAGAGATTGGAAGGGACCTCAAAAGATCATCTAGTCCAATCCCCCTGCCGGAGCAGGAACACCTAGATAAGGTTACACAGGAACGTGTCCAGGCGGGTTTTGAATGTCTCCAAAGAAGGAGATTCCACAACCTCCCTGGGCAGCCTGTTCCAGTGTTCCGTCACCCTCACTGAGAAGAAGTTTCTTCTCAAGTTTAAGTGGAACCTCTTGTGTTCCAATTTGTACCCATTGCCCCTTGTCCTTTCATTGTTTGCCACTGAGAAGAGCCTGGCTCCATCCTCGTGACACTCCCCCTTTATATATTTATATACACTAATAAGGTCACCCCTTAATCTCCTCTTCTCCAAACTATAGAGACCCAGCTCCCTCAGTCTTTCCTCATAAGGGAGATGCTCCACTCCCTTAATCATCTTAGTTGCCCTGCGCTGGACTCTCTCCAGCAGGTCCCTGTCCTTTTTAAACTGAGGGGCCCAGAACTGGACACAATATTCCAGATGAGGTCTCACCAGGGCTGAGTAGAGGGGAAGGAGGACCTCTCTCGACCTACTAACCACCCCCCTTCTAATACAACCCAGGATGCCATTGGCCTTCTTGGCCACAAGGGCACAGTGTCGGCTCATGGTCACCCTGTCGTCCACCAGGACCCCCAGGTCCCTCTCCCCTACACTGCTCTCTAACAGGTCGTTCCCCAGCCTATACTGGAACCTGGGGTTGTTCCTGCCCAGATGCAGGACTCTACACTTTCCCTTGTTATATTTCATCAAGTTATTCCCCGCCCAGCTCTCCACCCTGTCCAGGTCCCTCTGGATGGCAGCACAGCCTTCTGGCGTGTCGGCCACCCCTCCCAGCTTAGTGTCATCAGCAAACTTGCTGATAGTACACTCAATTCCCTCATCTAAATCGTTGATGAATATATTAAATAATACTGGTCCCAGTACCGACCCTTGAGGCACTCCACTAGATACAGGCCTCCAACTAGACTCCGCCCCATAGACTACAACTCTCTGGCTTCTCTCCTTCAGCCAGTTCACAGTCCACCTCACTACCCGATCATCCAGACCACACTTCCTCAATTTAGCCGCAAGGATGCTGTGGGAGACCGTGTCAAACGCTTTGCTGAAGTCGAGGTAGACCACATCCACCGCTCTGCCATCATCCATCCACCGTGTTATTTCCTCATAAAAGGCTACGAGATTGGTCAAGCATGATTTCCCCTTGGTGAAGCCATGTTGACTGCCCCTCATAACCCTCTTATCCTTGATATGCCTTAAGATGGCACCAAGGATAAGGTGTTCCATCACTTTCCCAGGAATGGAGGTGAGGCTAACCGGTCTATAGTTACCCGGGTCCTCCTTCTTGCCCTTTTTGAAGACAGGAGTGACATTTGCTTTCCTCCAGTCCTCAGGCACCTCTCCCGTTTCCCAAGACTTGGTAAAGATGATGGAGAGCGGTCTAGCAATGACCCCAGCCAGTTCCCTCAGCACCCGCGGGTGCATCCCATCTGGACCCATGGATTTATGGATATCCAGATTGCTCAACTGGTCTTTAACCCATTCCTCATCGACTAAGGCAGACCGCTCCATTGACCTATCTTCATCCGAGGTCTCAGCGGTACAGGGCTCTTCAGGACTGCCTCCAGCAGAGTAGACAGAGACAAAGAAGTCATTCAGTAACTCTGCCATCTCTGTATCTTATGTCACCAGGGCACCCGTCCCGTTCATCAGCGGGCCTACATTGCCTCTGGTGTTAGTTTTACCTGCCATGTATTTGAAAAAGCTCTTTCTGCTGTCCTTGACCCCTCTCGCCAGCTTTAATTCCAAGGAGGCCTTAGTCATCCTAGCAGCTTTCCTACATCCTCTAGCAGCAGCCTTATATTCTTCCCAAGTGGCCAGCCCTTCTTTCCATGACCTGTAAAAAATATTTCAGTATTATTTGCTCAAATGAGCTGTGTAGGAAACATATTCAGAGTCGAGATATACCTACATAGGTTTAACTATACAAACAAGACAATAAAAACTAGTCTTCTCTGGTGAAATAACCCCATGATACTACAAGGAAGAAATTCCCATACTGATACACTGAACTCAGTATGCAGCAAGGGACTTTCAGCTCTCTCCAGTTTCAAGCAAGTTAACACTTTAAAATGTTAGTTTACTTCATGTTTGCTTTAAAGTTGCTATCCCTTGAATACATCATGAATACAATATGAATATAGTGGAACTCTGTAATTTTATTCCTGGAAACTTCCCTAAAGATATCACCCCTCGCTTTATGCCTTCAGTTTACTAGAAAAAAAAACGTTTGGTATGAATTATCAGACTGAAACTGACAGACTGTTAACAATTGGGACCTATAGGGATGCTGGGGATGGACTCTTCATTAGGGACTGTAGTGACAGGACAAGGGGTAATGGGTTAAAACTTGAACAGGGGAAGTTTAGATTGGATAAAAGGAGGAAATTCTTTCCTGTTATGGTAGTGAGGCACTGGAATAGGCTGCCCAAGGAGGTTGTGAATGCTCCATTCCTGGCAGTGTTCAAGGCCAGGTTGGAAGAGGCCTTGGGTGTTATGGTTTAGTGCAAGGTGTCCCTGCCCATGGCAGGGGGGTTGGAACTTGATGATCTTAAGGTCCTTTCCAACCCTAACTATTCTATGATTCTATGATTTATTATAAACAGTGCTTAATGCAATTCATTTCAGTATCACCAACAACAGTAAAAACCATGCAATTGTTTCTTTCCTTTAACACCCAAGATCACAGATCATTAGCATTCTCTTGAATACAGAGGAGCTTCACGTCTTTTCAGAGACCAAAAATTAAGAACTATATTTTGCTGTGGGGACTTTAGAATGGCTGGAAGTGACCAAAGTATCCAGGCTAAGATGGGAAACACAGAACATTCATGAAAACTCTCTACATCTTCCTACAAACAAGTGCAGAGTGGAGCCAGGCACCCACTGTTAGCTCTGAACTTTGTCCAGCTGTACAGTTCCTCCCCATCCATACCAGCCAAGCATAGATGAAACAAGAAAAGAGAAGGTAGGGGGGAAAAATGGGGAGGAAGCTGCATGATGTGACAGGAGACCAGTGTTTGAGCAGATGCTGGTAACCATTCACCCAAAGCACCAGTGTGGTGGTTGCTGCCCTTTCCACTCAGTTGTCCATGTCTTCCCTTTGCCAGCAGATAAGTGTGGCCTCAGGCTCCAGCTGATCACCACTTCGTCTACTTTGTCTCTCATGGTTAGCCAAAACCCAGGACAGATCAGATGCCTTATCTTACTTCTTGGAGGAGTTACAGTTTTTGGAAGGATTTAGTTGGTCCATAATTGCAAAACAGGAAACACTGTACAGAGGTGTTGTTGCTGTTGTTGTTATTATTATTATTATTATTGTTGTTGTTGCTGTTATTATTATTATTGTTGTTGTCGTTGCTGTTGTTATTGTTATCAGTATTTTATAGCAATAGCTTGTGGTTTGATGCATGGTTCCCCACAGCCTGGAAAGAGGAATAAGTTTTCAGAGCAGCTTACAAATTCATATGTAAAATTAGAAAGCCAGAAGGCCTCAGCAGAGGAAGAGAGAAATGGAGAAACGGCTGTGACAACTGAAAGTAAAATGAGACGTATGGTTTATTTATAACGTTATTTACCTTTTTAATGAATTTGCTTTCATTAAGTCCCTGAAACCCCTGTTGTTTTTTTTTAATGGTAATTTCTGCTGGTTTGTACCTGATAAGGAAATGAACAGGATTTTTGTTTCAGACTATTTTTTCATTGTATCCTTTTTTATGAAGTACCAAAGAAGTTTCTGAGGCTGGAATGGCCCACAAAAATAGTCAGTCACATGCTCATCACATTCAGCAAGTTTGTCTATAAGTGGAAGTCTAATTGAAGTTTCTTTATACAATATTAACTAGTAAAGAAACTCTCCTTCAGCCACTTCCACTTTCCATCATGAAAAAAATTTCCCCAAAACTTAGAAGCAAAAAATATTTCCCACTTATGCCATTCTTTTGAAGTGTATTTGAAATTAGGGAGGAAATCCCTGCTTTTCGTTGTCACATTCCCTGTAATCTCCTGGATTGAAGACATTCACTGTCATTTCAAACACAAGCCAGAAGTTGCAGCTGGACTCTAATCACGCATTCCTGTAAAAGTTTAGAAATCATTCCCTTCTCTCAGCAACCTAATTTGTTCCTTTATGCTGGAAAAGCCTGCTTTCCCTTTGACTTAAAGAAAACACTGTGGAAGAAATTGGTCCTGTTCTGACCACATTTCACTCCTGGTAAGGTAAAAAGTTTGATGCCATTCTGATTGTTATGTTATTGATGATTCACCATAACACACAATTTTTTTGTAATGCTACTTTAAGCCAAAAAACTTTTCATTTCCTAATCAAATATACTATCACTGCAGAACCTGAACATCAATAGCTCTATTCAAATCTCAACCAAATGAGGTTTAACATCCTAAAACTTGAGAGCTCCATTAAAATTTAATTTAATATTGTGAGGGGATTCCAGATTAATTTCAGGTTAATTTGCATATGGGTATTTATGCACCTTAAGCATTATCTTTCCTTTCTGTCCGTTCCATCATATGATG
The DNA here is from genome assembly GCF_033783945.1 of Neopsephotus bourkii. Classification (NCBI taxonomy): domain Eukaryota; kingdom Metazoa; phylum Chordata; class Aves; order Psittaciformes; family Psittacidae; genus Neopsephotus; species Neopsephotus bourkii. Next base: position 5,684,120 of record NW_026902293.1, read on the forward strand.
GACGGTGGAAAGAAGAAAATGTATAGAGAAGCTGTACAGTGATAAAGTAAGTTGAGGAAGGTTTAATTACAGATTATTATTACATATTTTGCCCTAGCAAACATGAAAAGGTAAAAGAGTAACATAAATTTGTTAATGATTAGAGTGATAGAAGATACTGGAACATCTTAGATAAATAAAGTGGGCAGTTTGAAATGGCAAAACAAAGTACATGACTATTATTGATGCTCCTGCACTCGCTGTCGCTGCTGAAGTTTAAAATGGTTTAACAATGTAGTATGCTTTATGCACATCAAATGAATTGAATATTTCTACTAGTACAGTTAAAAATACATAAGAAATTTCAGAAAGTGGGTTTATGAGTGCCAGAGGGAAATCACCACAGAGGTGCATGGGAATTCTGAACTGTTGTGAAAATCGCTAACACTTGCAAAACACTACCTGAAAGAAAACAGGAAAATATTCTTGCTGCTCCCACCATAATCATGTATTTATTAGGGATGTGCCATTTATGTTTGGAACTTTTTCATATGTTTCCAGTAGAGTATGTCTATAGGAACAAGATAGAATGAAGCAAGTTAGGGCTGAATATATAATTGAGGTTCAAATCCAGAATCTTACTAATTATTTGTAAATCTGACCTTCCATTGGCAGCAATAAAAACCTAAACTCAGTTACTGGGAGGTGATCTCTGCATCACATGCCTCCTTGAATGTTTATACAATACAGCCTCTTCTGTTTCCACCAGGTACTTAATAGCTGGTCTTCTAGAACTCGTTAAGCATCTCATATCCCCATAACAGGTAAATGCATCAGTTACTGACACACATCACAGATTATATCCTAACCAGCCAAGGACTTCAAAATTAGTTCTACACTGTGCCCATTGGAGATGGCAAGAATGGCCACCACTCTCCCCTGAGCTTCTAACACAGAATCTGCGTGTGATGATGATACTCCATACTTCCATGTCATCACTCAGTTCTTCTCCAGCATATTCCAGGCCTGAGTATTAATGAGAGCAGCAGTTGCAGCCCAGAGAGCTATGCCACCACTTCCATATCAGGACACTCCAAATGCACTTCCTAGGGCACAGGAAGCAGTTATCTCAAGAGGAGAGAGATAATATGGTTTTCCTCTTAAGAAGAAGAGCCAACCACATGTGATAGAGACAATGGCTTAAAACACTGACTGCCAGAAAAAACATCGTTTTGATTTGGGACACAAGAGAGAAGCATAAAGCAAAAATCATTAAATAGCTAGAGGAGGGCAGTAGCTACTACAAAACAATCTGCTAAAAATGGTTATTCACAATAAACCATTCTTATCATTGTACCCTAAGTGCTATCTCATCATAGCTCACAAAATAAAACAATGTCAATCTGCATAATGATAAAACAAACACTGAAATCATACCACAATATTGACAAAATGTAAGATAATCAACAAACTATTAGAATGGGCCTGTTGACTCAAGCAAATGGAATATAGTAGAACAGCTGTTCACTTTATCCTGCCCATAAAGGAAAACCTTAGTGACTCACTGAGGGCTTTATGAATTACAAGCTTTTTTTTCTTTTCCCTCCCTGGTATAAATAGAACTCTTCAGCCCTGTCCCATGTGTTCAGCTTGCACCTATCTTGACTCTGCTTGCCACAGCAAGTACTATTAAACACTCCCCACCTTCAACAAGGAAATAAGAAAATCACTAATCTATTTTCAAAATTGTTAAGAGCAAGTTAAGTGATTCAGCTTCCACCAACGGGCAGAAAAGAGCCTAAGAGCTTTTGGGAGCCTTTTCAGCTTCTGCATCAAAATGTAAAGAGGCCCAGTGGGAGCAGAAATGAGATTTCATTGACTGATGCCAGAAAATATTCTTACTTGGGCTTTCAGGAAGATGGTATGGTAAGAAGCATGACTTAGGGGAAACCACAGCCCAAAGAGTCAATTCTAGATCATTGCAATGATCTCAATCATCATTTTCTCCTGTTCAGGAACTTTTAATAACAGAGACATTGTAAAGCAAAGCAGATGCCTAGATCCCTAGGGACTATAAACTTCCTAGATGTTTTTAGCATTGAGTCACGTCATGGTGCAAAGACATTTATTTCCCCAATGACATGCACTTTCTAGGAAAAAAAAGAATCTTGTTTTTATCAGTGGTCTCACTACTAAAATGTCATTTAGTATGCTGTGTGCAAAAGCACTCAAATAACCTCTAAAACATCGCATAGCAAAATAGAATATATCTAAATTGCCCTATCATTGCAATTATAAAAAACTACTCAAGGTTGGAAAGTTAAACTAAAGAAACACATTTACATAAGCATTACTGCATTCATTTTTGATGGCTGATACTGACTAGCACAGTGAAGATCAAGCACAGAAAAAGGCAAGAACCTACATAACCTGCCTTTGGACACTGCTGCTTTGAGATGTGGCCCAGCAGCTCTCATGGGGAGCTGTGAAGCTGGACTTAACATTTTAAAAATTAAGGGGGTTGGAAGAAAATAAGAGGAAAAAAAAAAAAAGAATAAAATTCATAAAGCATCAATAACTGTACAGGGAGAAATTCTACCGCTATAGGGGGGATCAAAACATCCTGAAAACAAAAATCAAATAACAAAGCTCAAACAATTAACTAAAATTAAAAGCAAAGTGATTTTGTAAATATCTTCATAACATATGTAACGTTTGTAGAAGTTCTTGTTCAACATGCGCAAATCATGCACTGACGTGTTAGCCCACATAGGAAGCTGCTGTAAAGCCCAAGTGAGGCTCTTCATCAGGTGGGAGCAACCAGATGGGTTATGACATATGTCATCCAGAGTTCTATGCCTTTCCAGCCATGACTGGTGTCTGTCTGCTTCCATGAGCAGCTCGGATTCACTAGTCTGAGCCAACAGAACCTATTTCCATGGAAAACAGAGATTATTTCCAGCAGGTAATTTCCAAGAGCTGAGGAGGCCAGGCAGGGTTCCACCACCACCGAAGCCGGGTGGCCGATCCTCACGTCGCTGCCGGCCGGCCGGGAGCATCCGGCTGGCAGTTGCTAAGAGACAGCACATGCCAACATGGCTTGAACGGAAGCCAGGAGAAACGGCACTGCTGCGGGAAGCTCACACCCAGAATACCAACTCTTGGTGTCTTTTTCTTCTGCTTCTGCCGGCTCCTTGGCGTGGTGGGAGACTTCTTTGATTGGGGAGGCCTTTACGTGAGCAGCAGCAGCAGCTTTGCCAATTCTCTCTGGTCCCACTTCATAGCATTTATTGATAACAGCAATGTGTTAATTATAGGAGACTCACTTGCAGACTGTGAATCCAGCAGGAAGGAACACATTGTGGTACAAAATGTTTCCCTCACACCGATATGTGCCCACTTACCTATTTTCTTCCTGTTTGAATTACTTTTCATTTTCTCTCAATATTGCCACTTCTCCTTTGTGTTTGCTGAGGAACTAGACCTAGTCAGAAGGCAGACTGGGTCCTCCAGGTGAAAGCATCACATTTGGCTCTCCACAAGCTCTCTGATGGGGCTGTCTGAAAATCTTCACGAGACTCAAGAGCCTGTTGATTTCAGTCTCAAAGCTGATTCCCAGAGATAAACCAGAGACATTTTATTTCAAGTTTCAGGCATGCCACTTGTCCACTCTGTTCAGCAGTCACATTCACATAAGCCATAATTAGTCATGGAATAAGCATTAATATCATTCTCTCACACAGATGTTTCCAACTGCTGCATAGAGATTTTTAGCCAAGAATGTTTCTGTTTTAAATGCAGTGATGGCCTTCATGAACAAGGTTCATGAAAAGCAGGGTTAAAAAGTGGGATAAAACTGAATTACAAGTGTCACACAAAACTGATCTTCTTGAGCAATTGCTCTGTTTTCTGCGCACCACCTTTCTACAAAGAGGTTACAAACAGTGTTGGCTCTGCAACAGGAGTCATGCATTCCCCATCATCCAGAGACCCATGCTTTAGCAACTAGCAAACAGGGAAGAAAGAAAGGCATCATCCTATCTTGGATTCAACAGAGTTCCTTATTAGGAGGAGTCACCTGCATTTGCCACTGAGAAAACTACAGATTTCAACAGTCACAAGTCAAATGTGAGTTGGCCTCTGAATGCTGGCCTAAAACCACTGTCTGCATACTGAATTGCTTGTTTTCATCTTTTTTTCAGGTGTCTTCTAAACTCTGTCAGAGTTACCCCAGAAGAACAGAGGTAAGACTCATTATAGGAGGGGTCATGTTCAATTACATCAGTCTGCCTCTCAAAAACCAGCAAACAAAACCTCTAAACATTGAATCTTCTACCTAAATTTTAAAAAACAAACCAACATGCGCATAGTGCCTCCTGCAAAATATCTATTTGGAAGACAAATTATAACAGTGGAAAAGAGCTAAATAAAGCAAAAAGTATTTTAAAATTGCTGTCTACTATTTAGTACATAGGTTACTGCTGATCAAAGTAACATCTTTGGGATATTTCCCCATCCTATTTAATTTTCTGCAACTACCATTTTCTTCTAAAAGATGTTATGTGCCCTAATGCAGCACACAAAACAACATGCAGAGTCTTAAAACAGAAATCATAAACGTACCATTAACAAGCCTCTGTTAATATATCTATATAATCACACATCATTCATGAGACTCTCCAAACTAAGGCTTCCTAGGAAGCTAGTCTTTCACTCACGTACCTAATAATTTTTTAGATTGTCTGAAAGCCTACAAGATGGATGTTGTAAGAGCTTTAATAGGCATTTTTGTCAGTTCAATAAAATATCTTTTGAGGGTTGCATACTATCTCATAAAATCAAACCTTAAAAATATAAACTAAATGTCCAGGCCTGCAGTCCTTTATCATAGCAGTCCCACTGACATAAATGAGATGTTACAGTGGCAATGAGACGACAGAATGGACTGTTCATATCCTATGAAGCCTTGCCCTGAAAACACGTTGTTTTCCAACTTTATACAGACATATTCCTTAATTCACCCTTGGTTTGGCAACTTCCCCCAGTGGAGAGAGTTACAGATGAAATGACAGTGCAATAAGGACACAGTGGCAGCCCTATTTCTGAATTCACTGGGGTTTGTCAGGTTTTGTTACAATATTAAAATTGCTTAAATCTGAGGGTAGTTTTTCTGTGAAGCAGACAGGCTATTGACACTGTGTGACATGGGTGACTGGGGGAGATTTTGCATGTCACAATATATTTGCACTTGGACTGTTCTACCTATGGATAAATCTGTTTTTAAAAGCTTCAGTTTACATTATGTTCCTGCAGGTCATTTCTTTGAGTTGATGAAGCAAATAATGTCTGGTTTGGTTTGATTTTTTTTTTTTGTTTCTAACACAGCTTTTAAGGGGTTGTCAGAGAAGGACTGATGAGGGGTTAAGAGTTTCTTTTTGAAGTTGTACAGAATTACCAACTAATGAGTTGATTTCTTTGATGGGTCTTTTATAGTTGGCTGCAGCTGGACAAGAATCAACCACAAAGGGATCTTGATTTTGTTCATCGTTAATTCCAGCTCAACAGATGAAGTCTGGCTATCATTGTCACCTTCACAGTTTGCCTTTGTATTATGTGAATCTCCTGTACTAAATTAACAATCTGATTAGCAAGTTCTTGCGCTCTTCAAGTAGCTTTATTCATTACTGCCAACTCATCAGGTCCTTCAAGCAGGATTATAAAAGTGCGATGCTTTTTTGGCAATGACATTATTTATAATGTTAGTATTTAAGATACTGAAGCACACAAGCCAGCAGGGGAACTTAGCAATGAACTTCAGACAGATATGACGAATCACAAAGATATGGACAGACTTATTTCATTAAAAGTTACAGTGGAATTCTTCTTTTTCCTTCCTTTGTACAGCAGCTGTGTGTAGTGAGGAGGCTTTGCCACTTTTGTTCAAATTATCAAATTCTTACAGATTTAAAACAAGAAAGATATAGCTTAGGAAAAGGCCCAGGTGTTCTGGACTGTAGTGCAAGTTTAAATCCTTCTCTGGGCTGGAAACTGGTGTTGATGGCTACTTCACAACAAATAGGTGCCACAACCTTCTTGGTCCATCCTCTCCAATTTGAAGCCTGGAACCACTGTTCCAAGAAGTCAGATCAAACGGAGACGATGTAGCAGTGGCTGAACTTGACACAGTTTAGAGCTTTGCTCCAGATTTGATTTTTCTTTCTTTTTCTTTTTAATAAGAGTAAATACCAAAATACTGAATAACATTTGGTCGGTGATTAAAACATATACCAGACTTGTGCCTAAAAGAGGTACATTTGGTTTTAGTCAGACTGTATACACATGAAGATACCATCTCATTTTGAAACTGCATCTAGCCCCAGGCAAAAGCAGCAGCAAATACAAAAAAAAATACTATTTAAGACTTTTTAAACTAAGTTATCCTATTGCAAACACATGAAGAAAAAAGGAAAGATAAAAGCAGGGGGTGAAAATGATTGCATTTCCAACTTTATTTACAATGATTTTTTCACAAAATCTTTATTTTTTTCCGTATCGTATCATATCTAGCAGGTAAAAGTTAAGCTATTCCTTCCTTTTTTTTTCCCCTGATTACCTGAAAAGGAAAGTCTCCTTTCCACCTAATTCTATAAATATTCAGAAGCTCCTGTTTATAATATCACTTCTATAAAATAACACAGAAGTATGAATCTTTTCCCTATTCCCTTTGTAACATCATGTCATGTTCCCATAACACTTTATGAGACGCCCCTGTTACCCTGGTTTAAATTCACAGGAGTTTAAATTCAGCACTGTGGAAGCAGTCTTTTCCTTCACACTGTCCTATGGAATAGGACACTGAGATATGACGCTAGACTGGACCCTGAATGCTTCAGAGGATGCTGTATTCCTTTGGGACACATGAAATGGCAAGTCTTTCTAGAAATATAAAGGTGAAAAGAAATCATAGTTTTTCAGGGAAATGCTAGCACTTTTATTACTGCTTCGAAAGGTTTATATAATGCTTTGCACTTGAATAGCTCTCTCTACTCAGTGATCCCAAACTCCTTTGTAGTAGTGTATTTCACTTTGTGACAGCCCAATGAGATAGGCAAATAACACCAGCTCCTTTATATAAATTGGTCAGTGAGTCTGAGAAAGTTAAGCACCTAATTCAAAGCCCATTAAGGCAAATTAAAAGACTCCCAGCAGGCTTTTGGTCACTTGCTAATGAGACATTTCGGGTCATACAAAAAATCTGTGACAGAGAGCAGAACTCAAGTGACCTTATTCCAATTCATGTGTCATAGTTAGACATCATCCAACTTCCACATAAAAAAGATTTTTCAAAGGGCACATTTGTGCCTGTCATCCTCATCGAGAAGTGTCAAACCTGTAAGGTGATATTACATGGATAAAAGAAATATTTACACAGCAGAAGGTCCCAGGTGGGCACAGAGAGGTCTTGCAATGAACAGCTATCTGAATCACGGTTTCATGAAATTGAGGTCATATTTCAGACCAAAGTGACCCAAGTGTATGCTGACCATTTTTATAAGTACAGGAAATCTTCAACAACTGAAGCATAGAGAAATAAGAGAAGGAATATCAGGAGGAATAATAACCTGATGGGAGGGGGTAAAGAAGAGGTAGCCAGGCAATTCTTAAGAGATTTCCAGTGGCAAGAGGAATGAACACAAAACGAAATTCAAAAAATGCTCTTTAAACACAAGAAAAAAAATGGTTTGCTGTAGGGATAGTCAAACACTGTCGTAAGTTTCCCAGAGAGGCTGTGTAGTCTCCATCCACAGAGATATTCAAAACCCAAGTGAATACAGACAGGGCAACCTGCTCTGGCTGGTTGTGCTTGTGCAGGGTGGTTGGACTAGACGGCCTTCAGAACTAACTTTGTGCTCAACGATTCGGTGGTACCTAAGAGAGAAGAACCCCTCCTGGGCTGCTCAGAATTTAAGCACACTGTGCAATAGCAGAAAGGTTTGCAGTAAGTTTACAACCACAAGAAGTAGTTGTAAAGAAGACACTTCCTCCTCTGCTGAGCTCTAAGCTCTTCATCCACCATGTGCTGCTGCTCCAGGTCTCACACCATTACCCATGACACTGCAGTGACTGCTGGGGAGCAAGGGGCTTGTGGAGGTACTGGAGTGCTGTAGTTTTGGTAATCACCATACCAGAGTAGTGAATGTATTAATCATGTCCAGCTACAGTGAAACAATTCTCTAATCAATCACTTTTTATCACATTCAAAATTATCAGCTCTTTTTCAAATAGCCACTTAAGACACTGTATCTCTTCAACTATTAGATATATTCTTAAACTAAGGAGAAATATATTTACTAAACATATAAGCAATTAAAATTCTTACGTTTATTTAAAGCTAACTAAAGCCATACTACAAAAGCCAGCTTTTTGAAAGTCATGCCCGCACCCGTCATACACATTTCAGTCACCACAATCCCATACTGAGCGCAAAAGGTAGAGTTAAGCAACACATTTCCCTGAAATGGCAATGAAGTGCAGCCAAAATAGAGATAATTATTTTAATTAATGGTAATGATTTTAACGGTTGAACATTTTAACTAATTAATTATGATTGATTGCTTGTTACTAATCAGGAATGTGATTCAAAGTTCTAATTGAAAACCTGAGAGCAATGGGCACTAAAACATGATATACTTGTGCTGAGAGAACAGACATTTATTTTTTGATATGAAACACTTCAAACTAAAATTCATTTTGACATTTAAGATGGCCAGAAAATAACACACATCTCCCTCACAGGAGGCTTTTCACTCACAGACACAGGAATTTGAAAATACCCAGATAACCAACTTGAAGAAAAACAGGGTGCTCTTTCTGGTCTTGTTTAAAATCTGCTTAACCTTCTAGTGCTAGGTTCCCTGTCAATGTGGCATCATGCTGTCATACTTTAGTACACAAGGGAGAAGCTAACTGCACAATATTTATTCAGGATATGAGCTCACTGAAGCAGCTTTATAGATCTGAAGCTGTTGTGAGGATGTCAGTGAGACATTTATTGAATTAAATAGCCCCACAATCTTTTCCCACGAATACAAGCTCTTATCAACATGCTACTCCTGGCATCCACAATCCTGGGTGGAGCAGCACACTGGTGCACCAGCATCTTTCCTACCAGAAAATCTCCCATTGCATCTGTACACCTGGAGGCACACTGCAAAGGGATGCTGTTCCCCAGTGCCATAAGGATGCACTCCAGGGACCAGGGCTATGGCTCACCACCAACCAGTGGCCAGGACTCTGCCCCATGACCAACCAGAAGGCTGGGCTACTCCTGGAGCAGGAGCAAAGGGCAGTGGGGTGTATCAAAGAAAACCAGCTGTGGTGCCAGGCTTCCCCAAGATGCCATGAGTGGATCAGCAGCTGTGGCATGGCCAGGCCATCTGTCCCACAGGCTGGCGGCCACCACGAGGACAGCTGCAGAAGGACTGAGAACCCTCCATCTAAATCCCTAAACTACAGGGAGAGGAAATCATGTGCCACAGCGGGCAGTTTGGCATTGCCCTTTCACTAGGGGTAAAGGCAGGTTACCTGTGAATGGGGCACTCCTGCTTATACTCTTATCCTGGCCCCATTTTCTCTTCCGTTCTTTCAGCTTTGCATCAGATCTAGACAACCCATGGCAGCAGGGTAAGTTCATCCAGCTGATTGGGCAAATATCTTTTGGTGAAAAAGGGAGCAAACCCCCGTAACAGTAGTAGCCTATACTCAGTGGCTTGGGTGGAACAGCCAAACACAGTCCACAAAATGTAACATCCGTGGGAACAAGCCACGTGGGGCCACTAGCAGGAAACTTTGTAGAACAGGAAGGTCTGAAGCAGCTCTCTTTCCAGGAGAGAGATATCAAATGCCATCAAAAACTAGATCCTCTCTCAAAAATACATAGTCAGAAATCTTCCCCTGCTACTGATGCCTCCCTGTAATGCAAGTCTTGATTACCAAAAAAACCCGAAAAAAGAATCAGGCTGGCTTAGGAAGAAGAGAGTAAAGCAAGAGTTGCAGAGCCACCAAAATGTTTATAGAAGAACCATGAAGCTGTTTCACAGTTTTGATAGAGAATTTGCTCCCTCGTTAGCTGATTTAAAAAAAAAGGAGAATCCCCAAAGTACCATTTGGCAATTACTATAAATAAATGTTGCAGACATAATATTGCTTTCTTCTTCCAAAAAAGTATTAATTTTCACAATAAATGTATGTGTTAGAGGCATGTAGAGATGGATTAAAAGAATGTGATATTTTAAACACAGCCTTGATACTGCTGGTACCAGTGAGACCACTCAAGGTAGGCAGTGTTCGGTCTGAACTGGTGGTGGTTGTAGCAAGGTGAGATACAGACCCACACCAAGCAAACAGTGCCATGGGACTGTGTTGTGACTGCTTATGAGCATGGACATGACTGAAGTAAGCACCATGCAGAGAATGGAAATGTGAGCACTCTAGCCATCTCCATCATATAGCTCAGCCCCTGGATTTTGGGGCTCTGATGCCTTTTTGTATAGCTCAGGTCTGCGGATGCCTACCTCTAAGTTCAGACAAACCACTGCAGTGATTTACCCCGAGAGCATGATCTTAAGATTGTTTTGTGAAACTGAATGTTGTTTTAATCTAAACTGATACTTTCATCATAGATCTTTAGTGTATAATATGGGAATCAAGATGGAGAAATTTGCGCAGATTTCTAGATGTTTAAATTCACTAGGCAGCTCCATGCACAGCTTGAGAATCTTGGGCACATAAATCTAATGCCATACACACAATCAAAAGAAACCCGTATCACCAAATGCCTCACTATGGTTCAGGTTTAAGCAGTCATCCCACTCCCACCTGAGCTCTGCCTAAATCTTCCCAAAGCCCAAAGTAGTCAGACCTATGCTTAATTATGATAATTACCCCCCTAGTTTAGCAGCACAATGTTCACACATGCAGTGGTCTCCCTGTGCCCATAATGCTATGCTGCCTGTGGGACACTACACTCCCACCCCAAAGCCTGCCAGAAGCAGCTCAGGAGCTGGTTCAGTGAACTGGACATTCCAGATTTAGCCATGGCAATATCCATTGAAGTAATACAGGCACAGATAAATTCATTCGCTTTAATCTCTCATCATAGATGTATCAGAGCCCAAATTCAGCCCTTAAAGTGGAAAGAGTGGATTCCATCCCTGTGCACAATGCATTTCCTTCTGTGTTAAACAATCAAGTTAATATGAGAACAAAAGGAAAAGCAAAAAAAAGGCAGACAGCTTTGCTGATCTGAAGAAGGCTAGCAGGGACTCGGTTTCAGAGCTAAAACTTCCACCTACCTCTATTCACATCACAGGCAGAGAGAATTCAGAAACTCAATCATGCAAATAGCTTTAAAGATTTTAATGCACTTCTTGCTTAATTGTTTGCACTGTTGCAAAGGTATGACTTCCCTTCCATAGAACTCTTATTGCATCAGTTCTTTGGTAGAGCTGACTAGCAAACACATACATAAGAGACCACTTGCAATTTTACCTTCTGGAAGACACAACCCAGAAGAGATTCTTTCCTGGCATTATCTCCCTCTACTTCCAAACAGCAAGCTGGGGAAACCATAGCTTCAGGGAGTATGGCTAGCCTAAGTGGGACAAACTGGGAGTGCAGTGCGGAAGGGACCATGCCCTTAAGTTTACTATTTGCATGTTGAGCTATTTAGCTGGGTGGGGGGGGGGGAGAAATCATATTTGCTGATTGTATAAATAAGCCCCAAAGCTGCAGCCCTATGCATTCTGCTCCTTTGAAGGGCTGCCGTATCATATTAGCACTCATCAGAGGAAACCATGCCTAGAAACTTCTCTGAAAAGCTGCAGCACTTCAAGAAGGATCAGAAAGAAATGTCACCAGGCAATACTCCCTCTTGTCCCTTTAGCATAATGGCTCAGGAGAGGGAGATTACAACAGGTTTTCATCATGAATATCTTGTGTTTGAGCAAGGAGCAATTTCCTGACAGCTTTGATTCCAAATTTCAACATTATGTCACTTGCTGAAGTATCAGACACATCATTAACCAGCTCTAGCAGGTTTTGTTATGATATGATGAGTCAATATCTGCCTAGAAAATTTAACCCATTTTTCTCTCTCACACGTTATGAACAAGCTTTATCCTGGAAACGTCTGCCTTTCTGAACATTTCATCTGAATCGTAAAATACCCTTTGACAGTCTTTACACAGCACTTGCACATGCTCATGCCTTATTCTCCAGCTTTTCAATGAAGCAGCTCTACAAAAGATTCGAGGTACTTTCTAGATTTAGCTTTAATTGCATTCCTTTCTTAGGAAGCTAAGCATTATCCCCGACCCCCAGTTTCAGAAAAAGTAAGAGAGCTGTGGTATCTCACTGACTTCTGCTGTGCAGCTGAAGGGTCAGACCCTCCTGAATAGCCAGCTGCCTGGATGAGCACAGCAAGCTCAGACCACTTGTGGTAAGCTTCTGCCCCTGGACTACCCTTCCTTTCTCGTAGCAGTTTCTGTGCTCTATCCCAAATAGAAGGAGGGTCACAGGTTTTATGAAAAGTGCCATTTCACAACAGACTCATAAGATGATTCAGAAGATCTGGCAAATTATATGTGTTGCTGTGAGAGACTGGGATCTAGGTGAGGTGGGGTTTTAAAGTCAGATGTTTCAAGTATGAAAAGGACTGTTTGAAGTTCAAGGACTACTCATGCCAGAAAAAGATACATAAATGTAGCGTTGATTCTCTCTAACCTTTGCATCCAGGGCAGGGCTGCACAGATATCTAAAACATGGTGGAGGGAAAGGGTAAATTAGACAGTACCCAAGTTATTCTTCCACAGAATAAAGACATTAAGTCTACTTCATTTTCCCTTTTAGTTAAAACACCATTGCAGAAGTACAAACTGGAGCATTTACTTAAATGGGAAGATGGAAGGGAAATTATTATGTGGGGCCTACTGATAGTAACTTCTTGGTGTTATAGAAAATCTGTTTAAATGAGGGACTAAACAGTAAATTTACCTCCTTTAAAAAGAGAAGAGGCAGGATAGACAACACCCTCATCTCAGTTCAGCTGAGGGGAAAATGACTAAATTATAGCCATTCTTTGGAAGTTATGTTGCAATATTTGAGGAGTGCAAGCTCATTACAAAACTGCCTCTGAACTGCAGCAGCATGCCTGAAAAGTGTAGAAGACTGACAAGAGAGACATTTTTTGTCTCTTTTTGACATTTTGTGCACATGACAAAACCAAAATAGAAGATAGTTTCCCAACCACTTCTAACTCTGATCTCCAAAATAATAATGCAACTCACAACCTCACCTAGAGAAAGGAACTTCAATTCCCTTCAGCTGACCACAGTCTTCAAAGTTCACCTTCAGCCGGGCTTTCTTATAAACCTCTGCTTGATTTAGGGTCTGGGAGGTTGTCCAAAATCATGCATGACCTGGTATTTGCTAAAACATATTTACCACACTATATATCTTTGTTCTTTCAGCCCATCTTCTTTTGTTTCTTTAAAGCTATTACATGAAACATTTTCATCAAAATATGTTTGTCTGTTTAAATGCTTTGGAATATGCTCAAAGCAATACATTTGGGTTTGTGAGGCTGTCAGCCCAAGTTTATTTTCAGCAGGTTATGACTGTTTGGAGGACTGCTTCTCCTTTCAGAGAGGTTAATGGGGAAGGAAAGCCTGTTAGGATCTTCTCCTGGGACTCTTTTACACTCCATCTTCTGTACCACTGTCACAGGGGTATGGGCTGAGGTGATGTCATGGGTTATGCTTTAAGAGCAGGGTCAGTTCTGGCCCATTAGTCTTGAGTTTTAATGCTAAATAGTTTTGCATAAGAACATACATATTTTTAAATGAAACTGCCTGAAAGCTGAATTAGATGTGAATTCAGCTTCAGGCTCTCCCCTCCCTGTGCTGTTTCTGAGCAACTCAGACATAAAATGCACCCAAAAAAAAAAAAGATTTCTTAGCTGGTAGGCTGAAATGTCAGTGCAACAAGCCAGGACTTGGGCAAATATTTTTCAAGGTGCTCACACCTGTTTTCCTGGCTCCAAATAAAGCTGGTTTTCAGTAGCACTCTACCCTTTGTATCTATGAACTTGTTTGCCCTTTCTACAGAAATACCAAGCAGAAAATTAGAGTCAGAGGTAGTAAAGACACAAAGCTAGTTACAAGTTTAAACACTGGCTTTACCAATATCAGCAGCTCTCCTGAAAGCTGTTCCAAGTGTCTCACTACACTTGGACAGGCTGGAGAGTTGGGCGGGGAATAACTTGATGAAATATAACAAGGGAAAGTGTAGAGTCCTGCATCTGGGCAGGAACAACCCCAGGTTCCATTAAAGGCTGGGGAACGACCTGTTAGACAGCACTGTAGGGGAGAGGGACCTGGGGGTCCTGGTGGACGACAGGGTGACCATGAGCCGACACTGTGCCCTTGTGGCCAAGAAGGCCAATGGCATCCTGGGTTGTATTAGAAGGGGGGTGGTTAGTAGGTCGAGAGAGGTCCTCCTTCCCCTCTACTCAGCCCTGGTGAGACCTCATCTGGAATATTGTGTCCAGTTCTGGGCCCCTCAGTTTAAGAAGGACAGGGACCTGCTGGAGAGAGTCCAGCGCAGGGCAACTAAGATGATTAAGGGAGTGGAGCATCTCCCTTATGAGGAAAGACTGAGGGAGCTGGGTCTCTATAGTTTGGAGAAGAGGAGACTGAGGGGTGACCTTATTAGTGTATATAAATATATAAAGGGGGAGTGTCACGAGGATGGAGCCAGGCTCTTCTCAGTGGCAAACAATGAAAGGACAAGGGGAAATGGGTACAAACTGGAACACAAGAGGTTCCACTTAAACTTGAGAAGAAACTTCTTCTCAGTGAGGGTGACGGAACACTGGAACAGGCTGCCCAGGGAGGTTGTGGAATCTCCTTCTTTGGAGACATTCAAAACCCGCCTGGACACATTCCTGTGTAACCTTATCTAGGTGTTCCTGCTCCGGCAGGGGGATTGGACTAGATGATCTTTTGAGGTCCCTTCCAATCTCTAACATACTGTGATACTGTGATACTTACAGGAGCAGTGAGTAGGAAGTTAGAGGTATGATGAAGGCTCTGGTCCAAAACTCACTCCTGCTAGGTTGCACCTACATCTGCCATGTCTGTTAATCATTAATTAATATCTCTAGAAGTAGTTACCTAAATTAAAGTTATTCACAGAAATATAATTGTATAGATTTATTTTTTTTTTAAGTTGTCAATCAATGCATCAAGATGTTACAGAAGAACAAAAAAATAGATTAAGATTAAACTTGGTGCCCATTCTCTCTTGCAAGGCTGCTTTGAAATGTGCTTGTTCAATTCAGCAGCCGCTAAGACTTCAGTTTTCTTTTGAAAACAGCCTTGGAAAGGAGGCTCAGGATGAAACCCCCTGTGAAGAAAGTTTAAATCGAGACAGAAAAGAATCTGCATTCTCTTGAGAGTCAAAGAGACACAAATTCCTGAGACTGAAACAAGAAGCGCTGGTGTTTCAGCAAATGACTGTCTCCTGAAACAGAAAACAACTGCTTATTGGTAGCCTCAACAGAAACACTGGGTATTCAGCAATACACAGCTGCCTTTCAGCCTTACTTATAATTCGCCAGTGGGAAAACTGTGGTACAATGCAGGTTTTGCTGTCAGCACCAATGTCAGGAGAAAAAGTCTTTCCCCGGATGCTTGCCTGACTCCTTACAACACAACAGTAAATATTTCCATCCTTCTTTCAGCTCCCTGTCCCTCCAGGAGTGGAAATAGCTCCAGCTGGTATCCAAATTGCCACCAGTTAACTGAAACCAAATCCCAAAGGTGCAGTGCTATGAGTCTATAACTGTCAATAGAAAGCCATTTCCATTCTGAAAAGCTTAAACTGTGAACTTACTCCAATTGCTCGTGGTTTTGTTTTGTTTTCATTGCAGAATAAAACAATACTGAGAGCCTTGTTAATTTCTGGATAATTTGGAAAATCATTTAGATCAGCCAAGTCTGTGATAGCTGTATTATTAACTTGGTAGGATGCCACCAGCTTAAATCTTCTCCTCTAAAATATTCTAGTAAGAAAGAGAGGAAAGTAGTGCAAAAAGGTGAGTTGGAAGGAGAGAGAACTTACTGTGAAGAATGCAGAAGTCTCTCTGACTGTTTAATAGATAAGAATGAATGCTGCTGTTTAACTAGATCCAGGCACTGAAATATCTAATTAAAACTGATGTGCTTATTTAGTTTCCAATTCATCACAGGTGGGCCCACATTAATGTGAAAATGAAAGTAAATTACCAGCATTTGGCAATCTCACTGAATGTCATTCACATTATTAACTCAGATCTCAGAATGCATTTTAAAATATGGTTCATGGGTAATAATGTGCCTGAGAACAAGTCAAACCTTGAATTGCTGTCTTTTGGTATTTTACCCACATGTGTGAATTCAAACTTTACTGGGGGAGCTGCCGATTAACGCATGTGATGCTCTGTACATAAGTGCCTTCAGGCAGAATGTTCTGGGGGAGTTTCACCCACTTTCCTACTGCTAATATAATTTGGAAATGATTGTTTGTATTGGCCCCACTCCTACCTGTCCCCCTCCACCTAGAAGCTCATAAGAACTTCAAGCCATTTAATTGTAACCAGATTTCAGGCTCACACTCAGATCAGAGACACTGTGTGCTTCAACTGCAGCGTATTCAGCTTCATAAATGCACAACAGAAAGGGAAAAATATATGTGAAATGTCTTCCAAAAGCTTTTGATTTTTTTATTATTATTGTTAAATTTATAAATTTTATCTGTTAGGCATGTCTTGGGCTGGTTGGAAAAAGAAAATTAAAACACATTTGAGTTTGACTTAGAAAATAAAGGCAAATCTTCACAAATATGTAAGGTTTCATTTAAGCCACAGGTTTTTATAAACTGAATGTTCATCCACTGCTCAGAATGGGCCTGGGTATTATTGCCAAGAAATGTACATCCCTTCAAATCCAGTTTGCAGGATTCTACTAAACTGAAACAATTTTCCATCTCAATTTTTGTTTGGGCCAATGTAGCCAACATCTCATAAAATGAAGTACTGTACTCAGGGGCTTACCCCAGGTGCTTAGTGTGGTCAGTCAACAAAATATAGTGATGCCAGGCTTTGGATCAAATTTGTCAAGTTCAGACAATTATTTTCTTTTACACTTAATCACAGCATTGTTTTGAGTTTTATTGGTAATTTAGAACTGTAACACATGGTTATTATAGAGAAAAGGGGATTTTTTTTCAGGATTTCAAAATAATTTTTCCTCTCTTGCTTTAAAAACCAATGTTTTTAATTTTAAAAAATAATTGCTAAAATATTTTTACAGGAATTCAAAAATATTTTAAAATTCTTTTTCTGTTTTAATAGTCTTTCTCACTACCCCTTTGCCGGTAAGAAAGAAGAGAAAATATTGAGAAGTGAACACATTTTTAAAATCTGTTTCAACTGAAAAAAAAAGAAACCAAGACATGAAAAATAGCTGATTATTTTTAATTCATATTCTGTTTCATAAAACACATCTTTGTCTCAAGAAAATTTTTTATTTTTTTTAAGATACTATTTCTCACAGAAATTACTTAGGGGAATTTATTAAAATCTGGGGTGGCATAGTATATATATATATATATAAATGTAGACAAATTTCTTCACTAATTATGAGTGAACTGCCACCCTTGTTTTTACCAGACAAAACAGGCCAAACAGCTATGTCAAGGAATTACAGTCCAATGCAAGCACCATTTTAAACACAGCCTCCCATTATCAACCACAACAAAACATTCCCAAGAGCCATATTGAAAAGCTGAGCAGGCTACAAAATCTCATCTTTTTTAGAGACAGACACTGAAGAAAGTGGAAGATGAGCCAGAGCACCCAAAAGGAGAGAAAGGGGAGGGGAGAGAAGGAAAAAGGTTAAGGATAAAAATAGTAGGCAAAGATAAATCAAGTTAGGTAGAAATTTAGTTTAAGGAAGAAAGGAATATACAAACAAGGGTGTTAAATCACCTAAACAGTCTGGAAAACAAACAAACAAACAAACACTATGTGGCATTAAAAGAAAAGGAGGAAAGACAGAAGACAACTTGGTTGCTTGTCCAGAGGATGCGGTGGACCACCCTCCCTTGTTTAGACAACCTAAAATCCATCATGAGGTGAGAGGTTGACAGCTGAGCCTTTTGGAACGTGGGGGTAAGAGTATCCTCCAAGGTGCCACCAGACTTCCAGCAAGGCAAGGAGAGGACACCCTCAGGAACACTGAGAGGATATACCATGTGGGATCACATTTTCTGCCTCCACCCCACCACAGTTTCCTCTTGAAGACTCATTTTTAGTACATATAAGGATAGGAGATGTGAGGCTGAGAAACTGGTAGGAAATAATAGGAAAGAAGTACTGTAGTTTGATGAGGGTAATAACCTTTCTAACTGGTGTCCTATCACATTATGTTCCCCATGAAATTATTTAAAACAGCAGGGAATCAGACGTCCCCACATTATTAACCTCTAGCTTGTGCTTATTGAAGAAAATCACACAGATATTTTATGGGTCCTGCAGAGCCATGAATCTGGCTTCCCAGATGATGCCACACATCACGGTAGGACCATGGGACCAGGGTGTCCCGCTGATGAAGGACAGCCCTCCTGGTGTGCCCCAGCTTTGGAGGGCAGGGCATTGTCCCTCAGCTGCCCAGCAGCCACATTGGCTGCACTATGAACGCAGCTGTTAAAAAAATACTTGAATATGGCTTTTCACATGAAAGCTAGTCTAGATTGCAGGGGAAATATTTTTAAAGGCAAATGAAGACTTTTTATGAAAAAGAAAAAAACAATGAACCCCAAAACTAAAAGCTTCAAACCAGAAATTAGCCACGCTGGGAAACCAAAGCATTGCGTCATCTTTCTTACATCACTTGCACATTTTCTAATGTGTGTCAAAATACCATGCAGATGAAAATCAAGTAGCCACATTCAGAGGCAGTTATTAGAGTATTAGATAAGTCTGTGAAGTTACACCATCTGAAGACAGAGCTGGATCATCTGAATGATCAGCTCTTTCTACCTATTCACAAATTATGTTGGGAAATAATTTAGCACATTTTTTTTAATTGTGATCATCCCTTGGAGTAGTATGTTGCTTGGCTGGGGATTACTGCTGATATTTGGGTTTAAACATTCTATTTGGCTTGAATTCTTTGTGGGGAATATGTTTTTTTTCTGTTACCAACGAATATCTTCTTTATTCCCAGCAAAACTCGTATGCCTGTCTATTTTTCAAATGCTTATGCTTACTGGGTAAACTTGTACTTCTATAAAATACTAAGGAATTTAGGACAACAGAAAGTCATTTAAACGCTATTTTGAAATATTTAAACCTTTGGAGGGCAGGTTCTGATTTTTAAGGATTTATTTCTGACATTTGTGAAGATATACATACATAAATTATTGGTAACACTGAATTCCAGAGCTAGAAATGCAGAGAAGGACCTTGGCGGCACCACAGCGAACAGCTGCTTGTGAAGAGCCTGCCTTCCCAAACACCCAGAGGAAGGCAGGGAGCTCTGAAGCGTTGGCTGAATATTCAAAAACATTACAAAGAATAAACCTCACGAAAGAAAAACAAAATGTGAGGAACACACTTCTGTCTCCAGCGCCCCATGGGCAACACCGCAGGAAAGACCTGGCTGCACATTTTACACCTCTGCCATGTTTTTAAAAAACAAACAAAAAAGGCCATATTACTATTTCAGTGTCTCTGAATAACCTTGGTGTCCCATAGAAAAGAAGTATTTCCCATGTATAGACCACATTATCATCTATCTGTACAGTGGGAGGTATTTGCCACCTTCTGAAGTATCAGTTATTAGCCCTGGCAGGACTGCACTGGCACAACGAGATGATCTAGTTCGATCAACAAGAGGGTTCAAAGGAGCTGGGGAGAGATGAGCAAGCATCTTCCAATAGCAAATGCAGTTCAGCATTTGAATGAGAAGGGCAGGAGAGGAGTTTTGCGGTGTCATAGGGTCATTGCTGAGATGCATTATTGATAGCTTACATCACCTCTGTGCAAAGACATGCCTGTCAAGAATGAGAACCACTTTGGCTGTGCACACACAATGTAATAATGACAGATTCCTCCACCAAGAGTTTACAAGCCAGGTTTATGACCAGACAATGTACAGATGTAATACAAAAACACAGAGGAAAAGAGGAAAGGAGATAACAGTAAAATGAGCATGCATTTTTCATAACAGGCAGTAATTTCATGGTTTAATTTAATAAATGGTTTAACTAAGTGCAGTACCTTGCTTTTCTTCTGTACTCATAAGTTTTAAGGCCTCATTAACATAGGATATGTGTGGAATATTTTATGGGGACTTATTCCATTTTGAGTAGTGGTCTGAGTGAAAAGTAAATATTTACCAGCCATCATTACAAAGGGTAGGTGAGGTGTTCTGCAATAATTTACATTTCCTTGTGTTGAATGACTGCCGAATTTTGGAGTTTGCTGTGTTGGAAGTGCAAGCCAAGGCTTTTAAGGGTTCACAGCATTGAATTGTCTGACTCCCCCTTAATACTCTTGTTACATCTGGAAAGGGCTCTGGGATCTGCTGGCAAAAGAAGCAGCTTCAGGACCATAAGTTATTAGGTATTGCTGTAATAAAACCATTTCCATGGAGAAGAGGAAAGTGCTATACCAGTTTAGATGGTGAAGGTAATCTCTGATCCTGAGGACTGAGTTTGGTCTGGTGGAAAGGTGAAGATGGCTCAGAGTGTTTCACTGGTTTCCCTAGAAAAACAGGTTGTGTGTGACCTGGCAATAAAGTATTAGCCTGTATATATGTACAAGGTGAGAGGTAATGGCCTTTTACCTTTGTCTGCTGTCACTACTCCTATTTTTACCTTCCACATAAAGGTGACGTCCCATACAATGTAACCTCAGGAATACCTGCACAGGTTTGGCCAAGAAACTGACTATTGAGATATATATATAACTAAATACCTTTAACTTCAGAAGATCACATAATGCAAGAGGGAATTTTTAGTAGCTATCCTGATAGGCCCACAAGGCCCTTAAATATCAGGGAGGAACAATCATTCTCCTACCTGTACTGAGATTGAAAAACACATTGGTGCTCCAGCTTGCAGGTTCAAGTTCTAAAGCAATTGGAGCAAACTCAAATCTGGTGTCAGCTGAGCAAGGCAGGAGAGTTAAAGGAGAAACTAACTTGGCCAGATAATTTTAATGTGAATTTACTGGTCTTGAAAGACACTGCGTTAATGAATGCCCTTTACTTATCCAGAGGGGTACAGCATGAGTGACAGTAGTGCTCCTCACCAACACAATTTAGTCTGTTTCTGGGGAGAGGCTCTAGCAACATATGCATCCCATTTGTCAGATCCACTGGCATCTCTGGACTTGCCAGCATAGCTATCATCAATTGTATCAGCATTTCACACACAGTGGAGGGGGGGGCTCACAGAAATGAGATTGAGTGTTTCACAAGGGCTGCTGAAACAAGACTAGATGATAAAGACTCTAACTTGTAAGAGATCACAAAATCTAAGAGCTGAACTAAATCATGAGCACACTGGAGGCACATTTCTCCATAGGCTTATAACTTCAGCTGCATGCATGACTCTACCCGTGACTCTATCTTGCCATTAGAGCTTAAATGTAGCAACAAGTTTCTGAAGAATATCCTAAACTTCTAGAAACTGTTTGAACCAGGTCTCCATTTCAATGAGACTGTACTGGCTAGTCCTTTAACAACACAAACAAGTTTTAATAGGTATCACTTTATGGCAGAAATTTCACTTCTGATTATTTTTGATCAGTCCTCAGCGCAACTTTTGATAGAAACTCATTGACCTCATTAAATGTAATTTTTCAGGGGATATCTCTTTAAGGGAATATGCAAGAGCAATTACCACATACTTTATCACAGACAAGTCTACATAGCTGACACTGCGTGTGCTTGGTGTTTACACCCATGATATAGTGCAACAGAAAAATGTACATGTGTTTTGCTTAGTGCTAATGCAACCAAGGTCAGGCAGACACATCAAAAGCTACAAGTAGTAAATCAAACACTATGACATGATACTTGAGTACAAAATGGGAAAAGCTCCCATGTGCCAGGTGAGTTTTCCAGGCACTTGACTTTTTACCATGGGAACAATTCTCCTTTGCTCATGGCTCAAAACTTTTTTTTTCATGGGAAGTTCTGGTTTCTATAAACCATTTTACTTAGCATTCGACTCCAATAGTGATGAAACTCTTTCAGTGAAGAGGTGAACAGTACAAACCATTTTTATTTGTGTTTTATGTTTTCAAATTCTCACAAATAGTAAGAAGACTAAAGAAACCCAGAAGTGTTAGTCTTTCTTACACTAACTTTTGTGGTGCTTAGTCATACCTATCCAGAGCTTAAAGTCTATTATGTAAATTTTAAACTTCCTTACAAATTGAAAACATGAAATAGGCTATAATCCTTCATGCTCATTGTGAAAATAAAGTACCCAATCTGAGATTATTATGATTTTGGCAGAGAATTGCAGACCCTATATTTTCTAAAGAATCCTATATATCCCCAGTCTGCTGCACTACACTGCGTTCATTCAAAGAGCATGGCTTCCGCAAGTATCTAAACAGATATTTTGACCTTATGCAGCATCCATGACCTCCCTTGACTATTAAGCTGCAGTTATTATTACACAGCTGAAATAGTACTCACTGACTAGTACAATAAGCTTTTAAGAGCACACTATTTAGCTGTAGGATTTTAACTAATATTCAATCAAACAGAAGGGTGTTACGTATTTTGATTATGTACTGGGTGGGATAGACGTAGCAGAATGACACACACAGAATGTTTGGCTTTCTTACTTCAGCCACACATTTCATCCTCCTTTTAGCATTAAACATTCACCACCATAGAGTTAAGACCAGCACAATGTATTTTCAATTAACACAAACAAAAATGCATCATCAATAGCATCATCATTAACAATCTGCAATTACCACATAGTTACAGCACTTGTTCTAGCTTTGGGGTGGTGTGCATCCCCACACTGATGATGGTGATGATTACAATAGCAAAGGTTAGGCTTGCAGTCTCTCTGAAGCCAGTCATACAGATGATTACCATCATTGACAGTTTTTGCCAGAAGCATGCTTATTGAAAGCAATGTGAATGCCACAAGGACTGTGTATAAAAATAGAGGAAAATTGTCTGCAGTCTTCCCTCATCTCCTGGTTGCCAATTGTAATTAGATCTTCAGGCTGCTTTGTAATCAGCCGTCAATTCCACAGTATAAAGACCTCTGCAGCAGAATACGCACTCTATGTCTTTATCAGCAGAGTCCTCCAGTCATTCAAATAGCTTACATTATAAATATCTTTTCCATATAACTCAGGACATCCAGAAAAAAATAAGACAATTCATATACTAGAGCTTCTAGTAGAAACTGGAAAAGAATCTCAGTTGAAATTACTGTGCAGCTTTTCTTGATGCAGCCCTATACTAACAGAGGTACTGAAATATTGTCAAAAAGGACCTTCATTTATTCATATAAAGCCCCACCTCCTTTTATGTTTTTCAGTACATGGCGTTCTCTCCCCTCATACAATGTACTTCTGAATATCACTAATTTAATATTCTGAATATCTGTGCTTTGAGGGGTCCAGGCTCAAGTTGGCTACAATGATATAAGCAAAAATATACAAATTGCCTCTAAGAATGTATGTACCTACGTGTTACATGATGCTTCTGCATCCTTTTCTCTCAGACAATAAAGGTTTTTCATATCTGTTTGGCTGTTGTTTAAATAATTTGCATAGCAGTTGTATTGATTTATAAATAGAGATACTCAGAATCCATTTTCACTGTGTTTAGTTGTGAGTTGCACACATAGAATAGTGTTCACCTTACTGAGCTAAAATCTATCCTCTTTGAATCATTACCCTTAAAAGAATCTATATGGACAAAGACTCTCATTTGCACCACTTTCTTGGCTTTCATCATAAAGAATATTGGAAAAAATGCTTTTTTTTAAGTATTAAGCATTTGCTCAGATAAAATCCTCAGTCAATTGTCTTTGAAAATGTATTTAATATGGCAGAAATCTCTCTTAGCTGTACAGCTTTCACTAAACAATGAAAGAAATTACAGTAAGCCATTATTTTTCTGTCTCTGAAAACGCTGTTCCATACTTCTCTTTGGAGAAACTTCATGTGAGTGGTGCAAGAACAAGCACCATTGCAAGTCATAAAGCCACAGACTAGAAGCCTAGGCTTCCAAGGTGAGTTTTGACCACTCTATAACTAAAGAGGATTTTCATCAGCAAAAGGGCTGCAGAGAAAAATTGCATGTGTCAGCTGGACCTGGTTGTCGAAGCTGGCAAGCCTCACCTTTGTCTCTTCCAATACCCATCCACATGGGTAAAATCAGAGGGTCTCCATAATAAGGACAGTGCTGGTCAATCTAGACAGAGGAGGCCACTGCAATTTTGAAAACTGTTTTTCCTTAAGTAGGAATAATAACAACTCCAAGGAATTATTTCTGGGATGGAAGTTCCTAAGTTCCTACAACCCCCATATTTACTTTAAATGTCAAGAAAGAACCAGTACTATATTCCCCTGTTTTCACCCTGTCTCTCTAGATGAAGAAGATCTCTCAAGTGAAGAGATGGGGGCAAAAGTTAAAAATAAAGCATTTAAATAATGTTTCATGAACCTTGGAAAATGTCATGCTGAGCTCCTCAGGTGGAAATTCAGTTTCTGTGCATTCCAATCTCCTTTCAGTATGCCCATCTGATTCTCCAGATTCATTAACTGAGCAGCCACATTTTCTAGCAGGTTTCCTACAGTGAGTGAAGTTTGCAACACGTCTATTTCTGCATATAGCAATTCCAACACTTCTCAAAATGATCCCTCAAAGTCCAGACTTGTGGCAGATTGTCTTTCCAGCAGGGCAGCACAAGATGGGCTCTGGTATGTATCTTGGGATATAGTGGTAATGCACGTTGAAATAAATTAACTATTTATACAGAGCATTTCATCTCAGACTGGTATGAGCTATCTACCTCACAAACCATGCATAAAAATATCAGCATCCAGAATCAGCCAAGGGAGTTTATGCTGGTCAGCATGTTAGGTACTGACAGCACACCATGCTCAGGAAACCTGATGAATTTGAGTGGTTCTGCTTATAACAGTGATGCTATTCAGGTGACTAAATGTTGTGTAAAGAAGTTTGCAGGACCAGGGTTTAATGATTCAGTTTAGGCAAAGAAATGTAATTTTATACATCAGTGCAAAATGGCCTTTAGGCAAGCCTGGGATGTTCCACTTTTGTTTGTTAAGAGCCAGCAGTTTTAACAACATGTATTTCAACAGGCAGAGAATTAATTGGAAAAAGAAAAGTTCTCAAAGTTCTCCTAACTCATTTTATTACCTCTATCAGTCTTACTGTCTGCTATGACACAGTTATGACAAACAGCTAGCAGCTACTGTATAGAATCACATCAAGTGAAAATATTTAAATTGCTTTTTCATATTGTGACATCTGCAGGCCTCAGAGGCTAATGGACATAATTTTGTTTTGATTTTCAACCTACCTTCTCTCATACTTACCAGCTGTGATCAGACTTGTTTCTTTTGTGACTGCATGTGTTGGGTCTGGCTGAGATGGTGTCAGTTTTCCCCATAGCAGCCCGCATAATGCTGTGCTTTGTATTGGTGGCTAGAAAGTGTTTTGGATACAACTGAGCAGTGCTCCCACATCATCAAGGCTACCTTTCCAATGATCCCCTTCACTGGTAGGGTGGGGAGGGACAAGATCTTTGGAAATGAGAAAGCCAGGACAGCTGACCCAAACTGACCAAAGGGATATTCCATACCATATAATGACAGCTCAGCAAGAAAAGCTGAGGGAAAGGATGGGGAGAGGAGAGGGGAAGAGGTGGGGAGAAAGTGCATTAGTTATCTATATTTCACTTCGAGAACAACCACTATGCATACTGAAGCCCTGTTTCTTGGGAAGTGGCTGGACATTGCCTGCTGATGGGAAGTAGAGAATAAAATCTTTTGTTTTCCTTTGCTTCCACACATGAGCTTAGCTTTTGCTTTGTTAAATTGTCCTTAATTTAATAAAAAACCTCACAAATCTTTTTTCATCTCATTTTCTCCCCTCTGTCCTGCTCATGAGGGGAGTTGATAGAGTGGCTTGGTGGGCACCCGATGTCCAACCTAGCACTCCAGCCAGCTGAACCCAAGTGGCCTTAGACAAGTGAAAATCAGGACAATAACTTGTGTGATTTCTTTTAACTTCTTGTGTTTCTGATACAAGGAAACAAAGCTAAACAGGCTCTGATACGACTTAGTGCTGAGCAGCACAGAAGTGATGCCAGAATTTGTGCTTTCAGAGAACTTCCTGTGAAGTAAACATGCAGTTCCACTTCTTCCTTCTCTTTTTTTTTTGTTGTGATTAATCATAGAATCAGAGTTGTTTACATTAGAAAAGACCCTTAAGGTCATTGAGCACAACAGTTAACCTAACGCTGCCAAGAGTCCACCATTATACCATGCCCCTAAGCACCACATCTTTTATATACCTCCAGGGATGGGGACTCAATCACATCCCTGGGCAGCCTGTTCCTATGCTTGAAAATGCTTTCAGTAATTTTTCCTATCTCTCCAGGGACTCCTGGAGGCCATTCCTTATCTTACCTCTTGTTACTTGGGAAGAGAGATCAACACTCATCTTGCTGCAACCTCCCTTCAGATAGTTGAGGAGAGCAAAAAAGTCTCCCTCAGCCAACTTTTCAACTACACAACCCAGCTCTCTCAGCTGCTCCTCATAAAACGTGTTCTAGACTCTTCACCAGCTTCATTGCTCTTCTCTGTAAGTGCTCTTCTCTGTAAGTGCTCTCACTACAAGAGAGCACCTCAGTGTCTTCTGACACAGAAAGCTGCCATCGGCACTGTAGTCTGTAGAATAAGGTGCCAACTTTACCAACTCTTTTTATGGGAAATGACATTATAGCAGCAGCCTCTATATCTCTGGTAAGCTCCACATATTGTACAGACAGCTCCAAAGTTGCCTTTAGATCTGTCATATGGTGCAAACAGCTGCTGATGAGCCATGTGAACTGCGTTGACCTCCTGTATGCCATTTTTCTCTGGCTTCCCTTTGGCTTTGAGCATCCAGGCTCTTTTACACAGCTCACAGTGTTGAAACACAGAGGTTCTTTTCCCATTTGAAGGGATCAGTGATTTTTCTTGGGGAATACAAATACAAATCAATAGTTTCTCATCTTGACATAAGGGACATGCTTTTTTTTAAATGAAACCTCTTTTCACCCCTGAGACTAGCACAAAGCAACCAGAAAAGGCTCCATTAGAGATGCACAAGGGATTTTAAGACTCTGCTTCACTTGTGCCCATTTCACAATGTCAAAACACATAAAAACAAAGGATTTTATTTCACTTACAAAAGACATTTCGGTAAGTGTACAGCTTCAGAAGGAGTTTAATTACATGGTGTATTCACAGGTGACAAGGCGCTAGCATTTGAACATAGCAAAACTACCTGAGCAAGCTTTCAGAAGGATTTTTCCTCCAAAACAGGGAAATTAGGACTATTATTTCTCACAATTATTTAAGGTCAAGAACACCACTTAGATGAGCAGGCAGGACTCTGTACTGACAGGCCTGACAGCAGAATAAAAGCAGAATGTGTCCCTTGAACTGCACATTCCCTTTCTCCTCCTGGACAGCATGGAGTTGGTTTTCAATGTGTATATTTTTTAGATTCATGCTTTCTGTTTGATATTTGACTTCTCTAGCTAGGGACTAATGTCATCTTTATGTAATGTGCCTCAGAACCAAGCGGTCTGCTAGGCAGAAATTTCACCAGATGCCTCTGCCCTTTAAAATCCTCTTGCAGAGAAAAAGGCAGCATGTAACCATGGGAATATAGCAGAGAGCTGCTCTTGGGAGAGTTACCAAGCCATGGCCCTGGGTACTGTCAGAATCAGGAGCAATAGATCTCCCTGTGGGCATTTGGCATCAGCACAGGGCAAAAGCCACATGTCCCAGCTCTGACCCACTCTCTGCTTTGGGGGAAGATGCTCCAAGAGATTTCACTGCTGGAGTGCTGAACTGACGTATCTTAAGATCAGGGCATTATTGAGCAGGATATCATAGCACATGCAGCTCCAGAGCCTGAATTTTGCTCCAGTAACCTGCCGGGCTTGCTGAAATCCTGCAAGTCTTACACAGGGCTGAGTTGCGTAAGACCAAAGGCAAAAAATGTTTTCTTGTGTTTAGACTTAACAAAGTTACATTTCATTTCACATTCCATATTTGTACAACAAAGAAGCAGATTGATATTTCAAAACCTTTTCCAAATGTTTATTTTAAGCATTGATACAGGAACTCTGTATTTTTACATATGGCTAGGGATGCTGTTTGCAAGTTACCAGTCATCAGCTCAACTTTTAATCAAGGATTTTAAAAGATTTATGTATCTTTGAAAGTTTCACACATATTTAACTGGTGCTTGATAAGCAGCAAAGATTTAATTGAATATTTTATTGTCCAGGGTTGGAGGCACACTTCCATGAGATACCCTGGGTAAAAAACCGTTGAGAAGTCCAGAGAGTAGAGAGTAGGTGTGCTGACAATGCACTTTCTTTAGTGTAAAAAATGCAAAGAAAAAAACCCAAGTAGCAATGACAGGTTTTTCTGATTATAAAGGTTGCAAAGATAATTCTACAGTTACACATTATGTAAATTTTATAAAGACTGTATCTCTAATATTGCATAATTCTTTTGCATTCTATTATAGAAATATTTATACATACAAATTCCCTGATCCTTTGGTTTGCTATTGCTAACTTCTGATGATTGGTTTTGATTACATTACCTCATTTGAGATGACCTTTTATTCCTCTGATGCTGGAAACGAGAGGATGCAAACAATGCAAGGAAATAATCTAAGCATGGGTGTTTAAAAACCAGCATTCTTATTGTTAATTTTCTCCATTTTATGGTACATATACAATGTACATGTAGCACATAGTCTTAGGTACGTTATTCCGTTATTCTTTTTAATTAAAATGTCATAGGTTTACATGCATAGATATTACACAGGTAGAGACAGGAACAGGTACTAAATATTCACAGATAAATATGAAGATTAAATTAGGTAAGCAGCTCTGAAGACTTGGAATCAATGTATACATATATGCACACAACCCCCTTTTATGCACACTCTTAAGTGCAAAGTTGTATTAATACTGTATATCATACAACCCCAAGTGGTGTTCATAAGGATTATTTTCGAAGTGACAGCTAAAGATAAGCATATGCCTGCTCTACTCAAAAGACAGAATTCAACTTCTTTAACCAGTTAAAATATAAATACACCAAAAATAAAGATGAGCAAGAGATTTAACACAGAAAGGATTTAATAAAACTTAACTTCACAAAAATAAAACATACAAAAGTAGATATAATTAGCTAAAGTTTGTTAATGTATATAAAATTCTAAGCTATTAATAAATACATCTGATAAATAATCATGATAGCCTCCATATTTCTTTGTTTAATTCTCAGTTTTCTTGCAAGATCTTCTTGAAGTTTGGTTGTAATGGATCATTACGTCCATAATGTGCTCAATGTTGGAGTGAATTTTGAACAGTTTTTAGGCTGCACACTGTTTTCTTCCAGATAATTTACTGGATTAAAATTAGCAGTGTGAAAAGCTGTAGAGAAATCTAAATGCCTGCCAAATCAAAGAAATAATCACATTTTTATGAATATTTAATATCATAGTCATGGCAAATAAGGCAAGTAATTAGTACTTATCATAAATTTGCAAAGTATTATTTTATGTAAATGTTACATTCTACTAGTTTGATATGAATTATTCATTGTATTACCAGACGCTGACACGAACCAGCAAACATTAAAATCTATGTGTTATTAGTTTACTTACCTTTAATGATATTGTTTAGAGAATATTTTTGTGAGATTACTATTTTTTCCCAAATGGGATGGAAACAAGAAGAAAGTCATTTAAAGAAGCCACCTACTGCACATTTCAATATTGGAGAAACTCAAGATGCAAATATACAAAATGCAAGTTCTTTCATGTGTACAGATGAAGAGCTCTCAGCTATGCATTCAACTGCAAAGACTGCACAAGCGATTACTATTAACGAAGTATGGTAAAAGCTGTTTATAAAAATAAAGGATGTGGGAGAAAAACGAGCAACATCTTTAAAGATAACCTCAGTAATCCCTGTAACCCCTAATAATCAAGAGGCAGAGTTGTTGGGCCAGGGAACAAAACAATCAAATGAGAATCTAGACTTAACCATAACATGCAAAATCCAAATAGAACTTCAATACAAAAGGCTCCTGTATCTTATCTATGGATGTTTGGATACCATCTGTCTTTCAAGGATAACCACTAACATTCCCTGATTTTTACAAAAATCAGTTGCTTTTCCTGATTTGTGTTTGGCATCTACTGATCCACTGGACCCCCATCATACTTCCAGTGATACAGTATATTAAATGACCAGAGCCACTTTCAACTCTTGCCCCACCTTAAACACAACCTCATTCTCCTTTTGGTGTTAGCAAAATCTTTCACTTTATTGCAACCAGCAAATGTTCACATCTTACTGATATTCCCTTTCTGGAGCCACCAGTATAGAGAATAACTCAACACTACTTCCTAGAATGTACCCCTTTGCAATTACCTTATGATATGAAAAATAACCATTTACTATCCTCATCTATCTTTCACCTACCAAACGATTAGGTTTTTAAAAACCATGTAGATGAGGCCCTCAGTGATATGATTTAGTAGCGGTCTTGGCAGTCCTGAGGTAATGGTTGGACTTGATGATTTTAAAAGACTTTTCCAACTTAGTTGATTCTATGATTCTATGATTCTATTTTTATTGAATCTTTCATGAGCAGAATCTGACTTTTTGAATACAAAATTAATCTTCTCCAAACAGTAAATCTTTACATTTTAATAAATTATATCCACTGCTTTATACTTGTCAGCTTGCTCTGTGAGAAACTCAACAAAATTAAAATCTGTTCACACTATATATCCTCTCTTTTGGTAAATCCATTTAAATTTTCTGCAGACAATTTCTATATATTCTAATAGTCGTCTACCCTAGTACAAACCAATTTTATTGTTCATGAGACTTTCAGACCAGTTAGCTTGAGAGCCAAATCCTCACAAAAAAAAAAAAAAAGTTTTGGTATTTCATATATTGGAAAACCATACTTTGGTCCTTTGGATCATAGTCCAACTTTGAGCCACCACAAACTACACTTGGATTCTACCAAATGATATTACAGCTTTCAATGGCTAGTAGTGTCTTAGGACAACAGGTTTCACAGTACACAGGCAAAATACCAATGTTCTGTTTCTATTTTTTTCAAAGAAGTAAAGAGTGTTTATGTCCCAACAGAACTCTCAATAGTAAAAATGTGGACTACCTATATTATTGTTAGTAAAAAGCAATATCACCATCTTTGGACAGAGCTCGGAGCAGTTGGAGTGTTTTTTTACTCATACTAAGTAAATCAGGTTTAGATTACAGGCTGGTAGGGATAGTTGTCTCTGAAGCTTTGGTATCTCTGAATGAGGAATTTACAAGCATGAGCAACATTGGCCTATATTCAATTCATTTGATTTAAATGCAATTATTCTTATGCAACCTTAACTCTGTGTTACTCATGCTTTTCATTGATTGTTTCCATAATATTGTACCTGAAGTTCTGTATAACAAAGGCAAGCTTTAGCTTTACATGCTATCAGTAAAATGTAGGTGTGATTTTGACTCATGTTATGCTAAGGCACACACCCACCAGAATGTCTCTGCGACTTATACTGCATTCTATAAAATGAAGAACACCCCATTTCCAGAGAACTGAAATACAAGGATTTTAGTTAGGGTAGAAGGGCAGGGTTTAAAATGACTATCAGATGTGGTTTCATGAAATTAAATATTTTGAAGTACAAGGCAAAAGCAGCTTTGGGAGCAGTGCTATTAGAATAGCTTCTCACTGTGAGTTCCTGCTTTCATACTGTACTTGGGAAAGTGCATCAAGGAACAAGCAGCCAAGGATCAAGTATTAGAAGCAGTTTTACAAACTGCTCAGTTTCCCCCATTTAAAATAAAAGCTTGCCAGCTGGCAAGTGGGAGAGAAGGAAAGTTCTTGTCCTTGTGGGTGGTTTGGACTGTACACCAGCAAACCTTCAATCTATACCCTAACAAAACTCTTGTCAGTCTTTGGGAGTTGCAAGTTTTGCCGTAAAATCACCCTTGTATAACCTAGATTCAAATTTATTTCCATCTCCGAGTAAGCAAGTTAGCAAGGTCTGTAGAGAAGCAGAAACGAACAAATGTAGTGATCAAAAGATCATGCTGAAGAAATCTTCCAATTCCTCCTTCCTTCAACTTTTGGATGGGCTCTCCTTCCTTCCTGTACCCCATGCTGGCCTCCTCTCTCCAGATCAATATAAGTAACATGTGCAAAACATCCAATTAAAAGCAAAATAGTATTTGCACATTTAAAATGATTGTAGGGAAGATACAAGAATATAGCACAATGGACAGCAAAAATGTGGTTCACATAAATGTTTGGTTTTAGCTTTAATATTTTAAACAAACATTTCCTTCCACTTAGACTCATCCTAATCTGCAATCTCCACCTGGTGTTTTTCAAACCAGATGGAAATGTAAATTATTTAAAATAATGAAATTCCATTAGCAGTTGGGCTTAAGTGCTTAAAAAAAAAAATATGAAAAACAACAACCAAAAACCACCACCACCACCAACAAAAAGCAAGAGGAAGGAAGAGAAGAAGAGAACTTTTCAGGGTTCCAGAAGGTGACAGCCCACCCCTTGTGTATGGCTGCAATCACAGAGCAGGGCATGGGAGCACTCTGCTCCATGTGGGCCTCAACTGATCTCTGAGCACCAGTGAAGAAGCACTAGATCCAAGTAGAGGGTGAGACTTGAACTGCAGCAACGCCTGCAGCTCACTCATCCCCACAGCAGAGTGTGACCCCTGGAGAGCCTGGAAAGGAGAAATCTATTTCACCTCCCAAACTGCTTTTAGCAATACTCCCTACTTCTGTTCAACGGGGAGAAAGGATTCTCCAAAACCTTTTTTTCCCCCCACAAAGTGCAACCAATGCCCTTTATGATGTCCATTCCTTCCTGTTTGTATCATAAAAGCCTGAGAGAAAAAGAAGATGACATCTGCATGAACAAATACAGCAAAATACTAAAAAGGACCATGAGGAAGAAAATATGGACTAACTTCATCTTTCTATATGCATGGGGTTTGTCATGAAAACTAGTAACAGAAATTATATTTTGGGGCACTGCACTCTTTTATTAAGGCTTTTATGAGAAAAAAAGCAAGCAGCAAGTGGTGATGTATCAGGCTACTTACAGCTCCCAGGGGCATCACAAGACAGGAGCCTAAAACCAGTAGCATCAACAGGCTGATACAAGATGCTCCCATCTCCCTTTGTCCAAGTGGGCTGTGTTTTGCCAACCACCATCACCCTCTACAGAGCTTTCTATTGCCTGCGCAGCAAGAAATCAAGCTGAGACAGCTTCACCACTGGCTGGAGGACTCTCTTGCACCTTCAGTGTTATTTTTTGTGAGTTGGGCACTCTCTGACTGATTATAGTTTGCTTGTTTTATCTACTATTTGGCCACATCATACTATAAAAGTCTCTGTAAAACTCAATTATATTACTTAAAGTACAAGAACTTTAAACTTAATAGTGGCATAGATATAATCTATCTCCTCTCAATAGTCATCCATATAGATGTGCCATTTATGAATCCACACCTGACATACCCATTCTGCCTCTGTTTTTGATTCCCAGTTATTAACAAGCATAGTATTCTTACCCAGTTATTAACCTTCCAGCTTTAGCTAGATGGTAGCCACCCCTCCATCCTCAATCACAATTTCACTGAGCAAAGCAGAGTGAATGGATTTAAGCTTCATGGACCAAATCCATCAAAGGAGATTTAGGCACTGTCACACTATCCTATCTCTCCTATTATGAATCCAGAACCTGATGAAAGATGTCTATGTCCCCCCTTATGCTTTGCAAGGGGGACATAGCCATCTTTGAATCCTTCTGACGGGATTTTACGTGTATCAGCACACTGAAGGGATGCTAGTGGCTCTCTTGGACCCTATATCCATTGGAGCACTGACCCAGTGCAAGTATCCTCCCTGAGCTGGCACAGGTCCTTCCATTGCTTGGTTTGCTCTATTGTAACAGAAAATGATTCTATAAGGGATTTCGCATATCTTATGCCATATAATCAGAGGATACAGTGGATATTTAAGGGCACTGAATATATGGATGTCAAGTGAGCAAGGAACTGGAGTCCCAGATTTGGTTTCAGGTTCTGTGGTGGAAGGTGCTGCCAGTCTTTATGAGTTTGGCCTTCTGTTTGCACATTGTCTAGTCCAGTATGAGACCTATCTGCTGCAAGTTTGTATGCTCTGTGAAGCTCAAATAAACTGTAATTAACATTGATTATATTTACTATGGAAACAGCAACTAAGACACATTTAAATGGTTAGTTTTGCACTATGCATTATGATCACTTTGTATTTTTTCTTGCTTTGCTCCTTCACGCCAACATTTCTGCAAATCTTTCCATGCCATTGGTGCCTGGGCCAAGGTAAGAGAAAAACTACCCTAGGAAAACTCACACCTTCCTCTTATCTCTAAAATATTGGAATAATAAGTAAGGAAAAACCACCTGTGTGTTGCATATATGACCCTCTATAGGGCACTATCTACCTACAATTCCTGGTATTTCATACCATTGGAAAGGCAAATTCTGTACATAGGGAAAAAAATCATCAAATTCTGTAGCACTAAAAGCACCCAGAAGTGGAAATGTAAGCAATAATCCCTATTTCAGTCTCTCCAAGCAAATTTCAGAACAGAGCAGCTGCCTCATGGAAGGGAGAAAGCTGGTTTCTTCATGTAGCTCTGCTCTGCTACTTTTTCTCATTATATCATATAAATGCTGGACATGTTCTTTTGATGGCTTTTTCTGATTCCAAAGAAAGAAACCAGGGCTTCTGATTAGGATGGAGAACCAAAGAGAAAAAAACCTTCTAATAGCAAAGGGAATCCTGTCAAATCGTTTCAAAGACACTGTATTTTAGGTTATACCTGTACTGCATTTGTTGCAGTTTGGGCAGAGAGAACTGTATTCACTGTATGGGTCCTGGAGACATGGTAGCTCTTGTGGCCCAGAAATCAATGGCACCAAATACCCCAGCATTTTCTGAGTTTCTCAGAAGGGCTTTATAGCCTTCATGGAGTCGTCTCTTTTTATGCTACCAGGAGCATTCAGGCAAGCCAGTCTAAATCTAGCTAGAGTGTATCTGCGTGTACTGCAGTCAGCTCAGCTGCAGAGTAGCTGCAGTGTAGTTTTCCCTCCCATGCAAAACAAGTGACTCTGTGTCATTAATTTTTTGTAAGTTTGCATACCCCACAGGTAGTCAAAACTTATCCTGCTTCATGGAAAGAAGTCAACAGCCATCTGCACCACTGTGAATGGCACACAGCATGGTACAGGTCCCAGCTGGGAGCAAGTTCTCCTCTCATTATCTGAGACATTCCCTCTTCCCTCAACAAAACCCAGGGATGTCATAAAAAAATATTTTGAAAGTTCTATGGCTTTATATCCAGACAAAGCTTCTTTTGTTCTCTCTGTGAAGAACAGCTTGCAGCATCTGGGGGTACGTTCTTTTGGGGGGTTGGAGCCTCCAGGCACAGCCCACAGGGACAAACTCTTCCTTAGAACATCATCCTGCAGCACCAGTACCTAGAGAGACTCTCCTGAAGGTAAAAGGAAAAAGGAGATCCAGCTGGGGTTGTACCTTCTTTCTATGCCATCTCCACTGTTTTACAGAGATCATAACAGGGAAGTAGTCCCCTCTACCCAGTGTGGATAGGTCATCCTTCTTAAAGAAGGCTCAGCTATGATATCAGATCATGCTATTCAAAGTTTTACACTGTCAG
Organism: Neopsephotus bourkii; assembly: GCF_033783945.1. Classification (NCBI taxonomy): domain Eukaryota; kingdom Metazoa; phylum Chordata; class Aves; order Psittaciformes; family Psittacidae; genus Neopsephotus; species Neopsephotus bourkii. Next base: position 5,720,307 of record NW_026902293.1, read on the forward strand.
AACCTGTAAACATCCAAGTGAGGATGTAGCACACTCTGTGCATCGTCTTTCACTGCCTCTCTCTTCTTATGGTGAAAGTTTTCCCTTGTAACCATTTGAACTTGACTTCCCTTGTTTCAGTTTGTGTACATCATCATTTGTCTTTGCACCACATACTGCTGTAAAAGCCTAGGTACATCTTGATAACTTCCTCACTGCTTCTAGCATACTTTTGTTAGATCCCCTGGAGCCATCTCCTCTCAAGGTTGAAATAAGCCTGCTTCCCTCAGGCTTTCTTCACAGGACAAGTTCTCCAGCCCTGATCATCTCAATGGTCCATCCTGTGCTGAATTTGCTCCAGTTTACTGATGTCTTACTTGTATTGGGAAATTCAAGACTGCATGCATCAATGAAGCCACAAGGGAAGCCAGAAGGAGCCAAAGCAGGGAGACGTTCCAAGAACTTTCTACAGTTTTGACTAGGCATTTTCCCATGGTCTTGTAGGTTTCCATATGAAATAATAAGTAATTGCACCATCAGCATGTAGTAAGTTATCGCTTTCCAGCCATCACAAGGACCAAGGGCATCTAGACACCTAACACAGCATAAATGCAAAATGAAGCATAGTGATTCAGCCCCCCTGCCCCCCCCAGCTGTGGCTAGTGAGAAACCTGCACTCATCAGGTCCCAACAGTTAGCTGCCAGGTAAAACACATTAACCTCCAAGCTGCTCAGTTTTGTTCACCTGACCAATACATGCAAATTAATTTCAATTTTGTCTCCCTGTGTTCTTTTACCCTTTTCTCATTGCCTTTCCATACTCTATTCCTCTCAATTGGCCAGACCTTTTCCTCACCCTTCCTTTCCCATTTTCCACCTTGAAACTCTGGAGTTTCTCTGGTAATTCTCATGGTAATTGTCAGTGTTGCCATACTCCAACATCCAGTTTGAATCTAATCCATTTCAGTGATAACCTTGGTGGATCTGGGACCACTAGCCACTTTAACTTTGCTCAATAGCTATTTAGGGGGCTCCATTCTTGATTTTCTGGTGGCCATCTCCACAGAAAGCAAAATTATTTATAATAATAACATGAGATATCAAAAAATAAGCATAGGTATTCCTAACATATGTTTCATTTTTAAGAAATGAAATATCAGTACATGGACACTAAGGATGGACTCATATTGAGATTAAATCACCTGAATTTAGGTGTTTACAGGCACACCACTGACTTAAATTCCCATTAGAAAAAATGAAGATGTAAAGACCATAAGTTGCCCACCTGCAGCCAGTCCGCTCAACAACCCTACAAGCTCCATTGAGTGTAATGGCTTTTAAGACACAACGCTTATATGTAGACACCTGCATTTATGCATTTTAACCCCAAATCCTACCTGACAAATTAAAAAATGGTTTTACATAACTTACAAACTTCATTTCCTAATGCACACAGAGAAAAAAACAATGTTAGGTAATTACACCAAGGTTTGTGTCAGCTCAGGTCTCCCAGTGGATTGCTCTGAATACCAAGCCTTGCTGCGTGAAGATGCAGAAGCTCAACTCCCTTTAAAGATACTACTCACTGCTCCCACTTGCTTTACATTCTCCACAGGGCAACTGAGGCACAGGTTCTCTGCACACTGGTGCATGGAGATCCTACCTGGAGATGCCTTCCACCAGCAGGTGGCAAGGAGAAGCTGGCCAACAAATGGAGGAAGAAGAGAGCTCTCAGGTGAAGGGGTCTGGCTGATGCAGATGGCTGGGGTGCTATACCAAAGGAGGAAAGGATGGATACCCTCCAGTAGTCACTGTGTCATCTCTTTTTGTTTTCTTTGTCTGGATCCAGAACAATTCAGGGCCAGATGAGACCAGGTTCAGAGCCAGTTTCCAGTTAAACAGAAACCACTCAAAGTTAATAAACAAGTCTCTGCAAATGGGAAGAAAGAGATTCATGCATTAAAGCTGCATTAATAGAGGAAAGAGTAAACAAGTAATTCTCTCTGTCTGCCACAAGCTTCACTCTAACTGAAGCTTATTTGAAAAGAAATGCTGTGGGTCCCCAATGCAGAAGTGGAAAGGGTGAGAAGGTTACATGGGGAGAAGAAGAAATCACTTTATTTCTATCACGATGCAGGAAGATATAAATGCAATCAAAAAGGGTTAATCTAATCCTTTTGTGAAGCACTGAGTCAGAGAACAAGACAAAAACAAATCTGTGATCTGGAACTTCCTGAGCACCCACTCAGGGTGGATTAATGAGGAGTACACGGCTGTGAAATTACGTGCCCTCTGAGTCAGGAAAATGGTCCTAGTGGTGCATGACCTTGAAATGAGGGGAAGCAAACTTCACCTGATCCACAATTATAAAGACCTAAAAGGAGGGGGACTAAGGAGGAGGGAGAACACATTAAGAGCCGGGAAAATGTTTCTGTATATGAAACCAACAAAATACTAAACAAACCCAAGGCTTGAAAGACAAATTAAATGTAGCACAAAAAAAAATCCAGAGGCTTTAAAGAATACTGGCATTAGTGTTTGAGTATTATAAGGAAAGCTTGTCCTCTTTATTTATATGATGTAGATATTTTGTTGCTGTTATGGACTTAGCGATGTTTGTCTGCCTTCAATTTTCTTTGCAATGAAAAATTGTTGTGAGATGATTTCTAGTCTTAGCTGCTTTACATGACAGTATTATCAAGGATTCATCAAGAGGCCATCTGTCGAATTTATGAAAAAAAAAGCAAAAACAAAACAGATGAAAAGGAAAGAGCAAGACAGAGACTGGTCCAGGGGACGATAGATGTGGCAGCATGTGCCTCAGTGTGAAAATTACAACATTTAAATACTGTAGAATAAATTACTGTGCTGAAAAATTAGTGATGCTCTCCCACTTCAGATTCTCCCCTTATGATGAGAACATAATGAAATAGATCACAGACCAAATCATTTTTTCCTGTGGCTATTATTATATTCTAATGAAAAATTAAAATGGGGTAAAGACATAAAACCTGTAAGGGAATCAAATAAGCTAAGCTACTGAGTTCTTTCTTGGGTACCCCCAAAATGTACAGCTGATGTGGAAACAATAAATTTGTATCTGTTTATGTATGTAATCAACTGATCTCCTCCTATTTTTCATATCTTCTTGAATCTTTATAGCTATTATATGTAGACTTACATTGCATATCAAAGAAGAGTCAAATATAAACATCTATTCCCAACCAACATACATTGTATGTAACATTCACTGAGTATCTACTATTTTCTAACTAGGTTGATGCCTATGTTCACATACTGTATATAAGAAATAAATTTGAATCCAGCAGGTGTTTATTGAAATCAAGCAGCTTTAACTGGAACAACAGATTTAACTGGAATCTAGGAAATGAAATACAGCTTGTACTGTATTTTAAAATGGAAATACTACAAAGTCCAGGCCCTTCCTAGCCTCTCCCTCCACCTGCCCTCCATCAGGAATGCATTTGAGATTCTGTGCAAATTTGTGATAAGTTAACAGAGAAAATTTCCCATCAATTGTTGTGCAAATTTGAAGATCTTCAACAGCCCTTCCTGAAAATAAATTTGCCTTTCTCTTTTATTGCTTATGTTTACAGCAATGGAAAGCCAGCCACCAGGGTATCCCATGAAAGTCCAAAAAATCAGAGTATGACATGCCATATATATTTTTAAACATAACTGTATTGCATAATGAAAAATTTGAGTTCTTTGTGTCCTGATTCTTAACAGGGAGAAAGACTAAGAGAAAGAAAGGCTAGTATTGCTTTTATACCATAATTAGACATTCACAATGGTTAACTCTGACTGTTTAGCTCCACCAAACCCTTCCACAATATTAAATTAAATGGCCTACCAATGATGACCTATCCAATGACTTACAGCCTTGAAAGAGCACATAACCAAAATCTGTGTTAATTTCCACCAGTTCCAATTTTTAAACTAACAAGTGAAGAAAGGCTACATCTGGCAGTTCATTAAACAGCCTCGAGCACACGGTCTTTCAGTTTAGATGATAAGCATATTTGGTGCATGGAGAAGACGTCCCAACATCTTCAGCTGACTCGAAAAAAAAAAAAAATAACCATTAATTTTAATTTAATTGAATTGGGATGATCATCTTGATGCATCAGTAATTAAATGACAGCAAACATCATAAAAGCAAACTGTGCATCTACCTTAATGGCATAGAGCAAAGCAAAACTACTTGCAAGGTCTAAACTCTATGTCCTTCCAAAACTACAAAAGGATTTATGGCTAAAGACCATTATGCTATTCACTGTAGTCTACAGAGACTGCATTGGGGAGAGTCTATAGGTTTAGTACTTAATTAAATTCTTACTTATTTAACTTTACTCGTGACGGTAAGCCCACAAATTGTTGTTGTACTTGATCAAACTGTAAGGGCAAGAATATACAAATCCCTCTGAAACACAGGCCATAAAATTTACATTCTGGAAACTTTTTTTAATACAATTATGTAAATATTACTATAACAATATTGTGCTTTAAGGATCAATCCTTTAATTATATAAGCATCAGTATCCATGTGACTACTGTGATTAATTGCAGACAAAAGAAGGAGTAGTTATACTTCGGGGGGGCTTAAGTTAAAACCTTCTGTAAAGTATTTTCTTTTGAATCTACTCAAACACCTGAATATTAAATGAAGTCGGGAGAATGATTCTCAGACAAAAAAATTGGCAACTGATTTGAAATAAGATTGGTATGTGAATACCAGACCTGGTACCCTTTATGTAGAATGAGCCACCTTGTAAATGCGGAAAATCCATTACTTCTCAGTGATCAGTAATCTTGGTTGTGAAATTTATCAGAGAATAAACCCACAGCAATCAATTACACTCTATTAATGTCTATGATATGACCAAGAATTTCAATAACAACTGTACCATCTTAAATGGGAAATAAAAAAACTCGACAGTGATTTTTTATCCTCAGTTCACTGCACCTCTATGAACTGTTCAGAAGAAAAAATGGCACCAACACACCATCACTGTCCTTTGTGACTGGTTTTTAAGAATCTAGCTGCCTTGCTCAGAGTTTTGGTCATTTCTTCTGCTCTGTATTTTCCCAAATGCCAGAAAAAAAAATAAAGTCTCTGCCTGAATCTATGCAAGGACCAGCTCACTCTGAAACAGCACAGGACTCCTTTGAGTTTCATGGGAGTGGGGTTTTTCACACAGGTGCAGAGCTCTGCACCAAACAGATGTCCAGCCTGATTCCTGCTATCACTGGGTCATTTAAGTGCTTTACCTATGCCAAACCATTATCACTGTACCGTTTAACAAAAAGCTATGGTCACAAAGAGTGATAATCAGCAACAACAAAAATTACCATACAAGCATTGGAGGTCTGGTTTCATCAGGAGCAATGAATTCTTTGCAACCCCGTTAATTTACCAGGTTCAAGGCGGCTGGCAGCAGATTTACCATGGGAGCTGGCTCTGCCTGAGCCTCTGACCCTGTCTTTGAGAAATCAAAAGCCCTTGTGCCACTTTTCACCTGTCCTGAATTGCTGGGGCTCCAAGAGGAGGATTATGCCTGGGCAGAGCTGTGTGGGAGAACATGAAAACACATTCCATTAAATTAGTTACTCAAGTGTGTAACACTGCCGCACATGGGAGTCAATTACCTTGATAGCCCGGCTCTGCCCCACTCCCTATAACCATATGACTGAAGATCCATTGTATAATAATAGCCTGCAATAAGGTGTCAAGAAAGGACATTAGGGGTCTCTGAAGCAATGAGCATTAACTGGGTGCAATATTTTCCTAGGTCTATTTTATTGGGATAATCCTTGAATTATTCAAATACATGAACTCCCATATGAAACGGATATGTCTCCATCTGCACAGGCTTGGGTACTGACGAATAGGCTGGAAATATATGGGAAGCTGCGTTATTTTAAATAACTGTTCCATAAAATAAATAGTAAGCACACAGCTCAGCATTTCAAGAGCCATAAAATAAATCGTCATCAAAAAAGCTTATTTTATGAACCCATAAATCTCCTGAAAATAAACGTTTTTTTCATCATCCTGTGTTTTAATAAAAAATTCCTTATTTTACTCACTCAATTACAATATCACTATCAGTTCAAATTACAGGTCAAAGATATGAGGCTTAATGTATGTACAGCCAGTTCTCTTCTCCTAATAACCTGTCATTCCCAGGATTTGAATGTCAGAACAGAGGCTGCTGCAGTAATGCTACCAGGCAGCACAGTGATGAAAACTTTGGACAAATCATGAAGAACATTCCAGATCCAAATCATCAGAAGGTTACTGGGGAGAGCCTTTCATCCCATTCTGACCCCTTGATCTGACAAGTGACACCTACAAAATGAACAGCTCTCCAGCTTAAATTGTTTAACTGTAGCCTGATCAGTTTTATTATCTTGCTAATCCGGATATCAGCCGTTTCATCAGAATGGAAGATATGCATATCATGAATTATTTTGACACCAAGACCTTTTAATTTTTGCCAGCAATATTTCACTACACCAATCAGGGCCTGCAGTCAGTGATGCTGCTCGCCTCCTGGGATGTCAGAGGACAGTGCACTCCTGACAGCACCAAATCATCTGGGAGCTGTAACAAGCTATTGCTGCAATTATTATTATCTCTTGTAGTCATGCATTTCATTACAGTGCAGGCAGACAGAGTTTTCAGTTTCAGGCCAGTCTTATTTAGGAATCTCTGCCATTTTATGGGCTGTAGGGCTCTGTAGTGTAATTTCTTTTCTCCTCAGTAGACAAGGATAGGTGAATTTCTAATAAAAACAAAACACTAGCTAGGTACTGTAGAAAGAGGGAGCACAATACAGTACATTAACCAGCAGTGAAACAGCTTAAATGGCCCACTTGTAGTTTATGAAAGCAGTGGTTAATCAGCAATATGGTTTGCTGCAGAGAGAAATAAAGAACAGTTTATCTTTAAATACATATATATTATCCTTTTTCCTAACTACCCACTGCTAGAGTTTTCTGTAGGCTAACACTAAATCCAGAAGGGACAGGTCTATGGTTTTTAGTGATTTTTTTTTTTTTTTTACTGCTGCTTCAGGAAAATAAACTGAAGTAGTTAAGAAAAGATGAAGAAAAATGCCTGGTATGTTTGTTTAAGAAGCTTGTGGGCCATTATTGCAAAGCACAGGTATGTGAACAAGCATATTGGAGAAAAAGGGGAGAGGGGCATGTCCAATTAAAAATTGGTAAAAATGAGAAACATGCAAAGATAGATATTCACATGTAGAACACACAACAAGCCCTTCTCAGAGAAAGCACCAACAGTCACCACCTTACCTCTTTCCTCCATCCAAGGTTAAATGGTGGTCCAAAAGAGGTTGTCCTGCCAGACATGTGTTGAAGGTCCTTTGGAGGGGTATTGCCAGTTTTCACAAGCATTAGAAAAGAAAGGAAGAAAGGAAAATTCACATTATTAAAGCTGCGCATTGATACAAATGCAATGGTTTGCAAAATACCTAACATTCTCTCCCCCTGTTCTCCACCTCTCCTTGATATTCACTTTTACTATGACCAGTGCCCATGTGCTTACACATAACATCATGCTACATTTCATCCTTAGCCTTCTTTTGCTATACTCAATTGATTTCAAGGCCTTTTCCACTCTCTTTCTTTGCAGGATTTCCTGTCTCCCTTGGTTCTTTTTTTCATTTTCAAACCTCCTCTCCTTTTTCTCAACATTTAAGCTACAAATAATTTATAATCAAAAAGAAACACAAGTAAAACCAGCAACAGAATTCAGCAGTTTGAGTTCTCCCATGTTTTCAGTAATACTAGGTAATACAATGAGTAAAAAACAAACAGGAATGTTTCTACTATGGGTGGAGGAAAAAGCCAAGCCTGATTCTCTGTGTACACATAATAATACACAGCAAAGTCAACCACACATCCAGAGAGTCTAAAATTAAGGTACTACTGATATAACAACAAATTACTGCTATGTATGTATTTATTAAAAAAAAATCCCTTGAGGAGACTAATTTAAATGTAAACAGGGAAAGAACCAATTTGCACCACCTTTCCCCAGGAAAACTACATGATGTCTTCTCCTGTGCTGAAGTATTTGATTATGTACTTTCTGTAGTCAGCAATCCCTTCCATACGTATAGCTTTCTCACAGCAAGAGAGACAAAGTTCTGAATATTAAACTTAAAGTAACATATTCTGCTTCATCACTTGTGTAAAGACAGCTGATACTGCCTGAGAGTTTGGCACCAGAGGCCAAGCACCATATTTTCAGCCACCCACACACAAACCCTTTCAATACAATCACTAGCAACTTGCCTGTGAAATTTCCAGACATTGATGGCTAGCAAAGACTAATAGCAATGCTCCTGTGATGGACTCTCATCATGAAAAAGCAGTTCTTCAGCTTTTTGATCCCATCTGTGTGATGCAAAGAGAGCAGGGAAGGCTTTGCCGCAGCAAAGATAGGATAGCATGTCCAAAAAGGAACAGAGCAGCACACCAGGGTCTGTAGTGTTGTGCTTATTTACAGATGTCATTCAGTTTTACATAACTCCCTTGTTAGTTAAGGGTTGCTGATCCTGCAGACTCTTACACATGTGAGCAGTTCCATCAAAGTCACTGGGACATGCATGAATTAAGATTCCTCATTTAAGTAAGGCTTAGCAGGATCAAGGCTGGTCCTCACGGCTGTTGAAATCTTCAAATGAGGTTTACTTTAAGGAGAAGCTAAATCCATTCAGCACTAAACAAACTGGAAGATACTTTCTCATGTCTCATCAACCGTTTAATTTTCTCTTTGGCTGATAAGGGAGTCATTTGAACCTCTGAGGGACCAACTCTGCCGACCAGCACTTGTGGAATGCACCTATGGAGTAAGAGAGTTGGGTCACATCCCCAAGCTGGTTAATGCTGTTTAACACAGAATAACATAAGCTTAAGGAGCTGACATGGACACTGCAGATTGCCTTATTGGTTGACGACCATGGTACCCCTTGGCCTGAAAGGGCTAGCACATGAGTGTTTTGGAGCTAAAGTCTCCAAGCTGTGGGTCAAGATCAGTAACCACTTTCAAGGAGCTTAATATTGCAGGTATCATCCCACTCCTCCTCACTTCAGTTCCACTGTAGGCTTCAGAAAACAGGATAATTAAAGTTAGTGAACTCTGCAGGTCCTTTAACACATGAGCTTTACGCTGTGGCTACCACAAGGAACAGGTCAAAACATTCAGCATAAACCTGAAGCAAGATGGCTCAGCCAGATGGATCTAAAAGTACCCCAAAACATCAGAATTATAGTTATTTTTAATGGCAATACAACAGATTTGCACTAAAGTAAACATAGAGTACTTCATTAACGTTAGCATGTGTACTTAGGCTTTTCTTTTTTAAGAAATCAAGTGACAGATTCTTTACAGTACTTCTTAAGAGAAAGAAGATGATTTCCATCTGAATCCTGGTTATTAGCTGCAGTGTTAACATTGCAGGAGCCAAATACAGTGCATCAGCATTTACCTTCTCAGCTTATAGGTGTGTTTAATCATCTAACAGATACAACAACAACTAAATGGGAAAACTGGAGGAATTTGAAAAATCCTGGCTCTCAACATTCTGTTAAAAGCCTTTAATCCAGGGTAGAAATTCAACAATTCATAGCTCTCATGTTTGAGCTTAAGCTATTAATTCACTCCTCACTGTAACTCATGTAAAATCTTTTTCTTTCCTCCTTTTGCACTTCTGTGAAGAACTGTATACTTTATTCTTACTATGCTAAAAGGTTAAGGATGCTGACTGTACAGCAGTAAGAACACTTTATACTTGTAAACTGGTAACCTCATGTCCATGTAGGGAATGTGATACAACCTGCTTCTACCTTTGGTGAATTGAATATCAAGACTGTAAAATATTCTGCAGTTTATATCATACATAAAAGTGATAAAACAAATTTAGAGAAAGATTTCATAGCTCATGTATCACACAGACATGAGCACTCATTTTAGAAGCAGAAGCTGAAATCTGCGGTTCCAGAATGACCTGATAAATGTTGGAACAAAGTTTTCAAACACAGCACCTGGCAGCAGGCTCCCAAGTCCACAATAGTCTTACAGCTTTCATCCAAAAAGAAGGTTAAGATGTGTGGAGGAGCCTTACAACATTTCAGTAGGCATCTGCTGTTACCACAGAGAAGGAGCCAAGTGTTGCCAAAAACAAGCCTTGCTGGATCTGTGTTGTGCCAAAGTATAGGCTGGGAATGGAGCATCTCCATCAGCTGTGCCAGCAAGGAGATTGCTCTCAGCATCCAGGGAAGAGCTGCAGGCTTTGGGGAGTCATTAAACCCCAAAAGCTAGGTGCTCCAGAGTAATGCCTTCAGCAGGAATCCTCCAGGATATAATCTTCGACATTTAAAGCAAGATTCAGAAATAATGAAGTGACTGGACTCATATTTGCACCTGATATTTGTACGGAAATGGTTTGACTTAAAATCTCCAAGTGCCAGCATTTTCCATTAATGCCAAAAGGTATAGTGGCTTTTTTTATGGAAGAGGCAAATCTGGATTGTAAAATTAGGCAGAATATTTGAAAACCTTGGCCTATATACTTTGTGAGTTTTGCCAATTTAAACTCAGCTCCTAAATATTTAAAATCTTGTTTCTTTTTTATTGGACATAATTTTGTGATTAGGAAAAAGAAGAATGGAAATAAAATCTCTTAATTTGTCTCATAGGATTCATACAGATGATTCCATGATATCAAAGTTAGATACATAAATTAAATTAAACTACACAAATAAGTGTTCTTAGGCTTCGCAAGAAGGTTCAGGAATGCCAAATGGCTATTTTTTAACCCTGCTCTCTGAGTCATTCTTAATCATTCTTCTTTGTGTAGCCATTGCTACCGTTCACTCAAAAGTTTAAGGGAGTTATGAGAAAGGATGTATAGCACACTGCTGCACTTACAAAGACTTAATGCTGTGGTTTAAGCCTAGCCAGTAACTCAGAACTACGCAGCTGCTCGCTCACTCCCCCCCTTTTTCCTCCTCCCGACTCCCAGAGGGATGGGGAGGAGAATCGAAAGAATGTAACTCCCCTGGGTTGAGATAAGAGCAGTCCAGTAACTAAGGTATAACACAAACCACTGCTGCTGCCACCAATAATAATAATGATAAGGGGAATAACAAGGGAAGAGAATACAACCACTCACCACCCACCGATACCCAGCCTGACCTGAGCTGTGATCTAGCCCTTTTGGGTAACTGCCCCCAGTTTATATACTGGGCATGACGTGCTGTGGTATGGAATACCCCTTTGGTTAGTTTGGGTCAGGTGTCCTGTCTCTGCTTTCTCTCAGCTTCCCCTCCTCCCTAGCAGAGCATGAGACTCAGAAAGTCCTTGGTCAGAGTAAACATTACTGAGCAACAACTAAAAACATCACTGTTACCAGTGCTGTTCCCAGGCTTCAGCACAGAACTACATCAGCTACACAGCCAAAAGCACAGACCTACATCAGCTACTAAGGCTGAGAAAAATGACTGCTAACTGCTGAACCCAGGACAGTATCCACCTCTTATTCCATACCATTCACATTATGCTCAGATCCCACATTTTTAAATATACCATCACTTTTGTCTCATATATATATACATACACACACACACAAAGAGAGGGATATCTTTCCTTAGTGCATGGACCAATCGCGATAAGGCTGCTGAGTTTATCCTATTCATGATGTTGGGCTCCATCTCTTGTAGCAGTCTTTCAGAGCAGGAGAGATGATGTGCAGTGTGGATTGTTGCCTGCTGTTGCCACTGCAGAACTCATCTCGTCACTGCAGAGCTCATCTGGTTTTATCAAAGTTCATTCTTTGTTGGGATGATGGTCAGAAGTCAGGGCCAGTTGCTGGTGACCTGAAGACATCTAGTTGGTGAGCTATAAAAGTGCTACATAGCAGGCAACAGCATACAATTGAGTTCACTGGCTGTTTTCCCCTAAAACCAAATCCCATTGAGGTACACATTGGACTTCCCCATCTTCCCGCATTACCCACCAAGTATACCCAGGTCCCTGAGCAAAAGCAATCCCACAAGTGGGTTTGCCTTTAACTGAAGCAGGAATAACCCAGACTGTTTTCCACAGCAAAATCTTTATGTGCACCACAGGAACTTTGTCCCCTTCTACAGTATGTGAAAGTTCTGACTGGGCTGGGCCAGCCCTGTTGGCAGATCCTCTGGTGTTGACCAACCAGGTGGCCTTTGGTGTGTATCCCAATGCTTGAAAGTTCCCCCACCCACTGCTCTCAGTGTAGTTTTTAACAGCCCATTGTACCATTCGATTTTCCCAGAGGCTGGTGCATGGTAGGGGATGTGATATACCCACTCAATGCCATGCTCTTTGGCCCAAGTGTCTATAAGGTTATTCTGGAAATGAGTCCCATTGTCTGACTCAAATCTCTCTGGGGTGCCAAGTCACCACAAAATGTGTTTCTCAAGGCCCAGGATAGTGTTCCAGGCAGTGGCATGGGGCACAGTGTATGTTTCCAGCCATCCGGTGGTTGCTTCCACCATGGTAAGCACATGGCGCTTACCTTGGCGGGTTGGTGGCAGTGTGACATAGTCAATCTGCCAGGCCTCTCCATATTTATACTTCAGCCATCGTCCTCCATACCAAAGGCTTTAACCATTTGGCTTGTTTAATTGCAACACATGTTTCACACTCATGAATAACCTGGGCAATAGTGTCCATTGTTAAGTCCACCCCTCCATCATGAGCCCATCTGTATGTTGCATCTCTGCCCTAATGGCCTGAGGTGTCATGGGCCCACCAGGCCAAAAGTAGTTCACCCTTATGTTGCCAATCTAAGTCAGTCTGAGCCACTTCAATCTTAGCAGCTTTATCCACCTGTTGGTTGCTCTGGTTTCCTCAGCAGTCTGACTCTTGGGTACATGAGCATCTACATGGCATATCTTCACCACCCGGTTCTGCACCCAGGCATCAGTATCTTGCCACTGTGCAGCAGCTCAGATGGGTTTACCTCTGCATTGCCAGTTGCTCTGCTTCCATTGCTGCAACCACCCCCCCAGGCCGTTTGCCACCACCCATGAGTCAGTGTAAAGATAAAGTACTGGCCACTTCTCTCGTTCAGCAATGTCCAAGGCCAGCTGGATGGCTTTCTTCTCAGTAAACTGACTCGATTCACCCTCTCCTTCAGCAGTTTCTGCAACTCATTGTCAGGGACTCCATAGAGCTGCCTTCCATCTCCGATGCTTCCGAAGCACTGGAGGGGCCCACTGGACTAGATACTTGCCCATACTGTCTCACATGCCCTGCCACTCATGACTATTCAGCCTCGGGGGAAATCTCTCAGTCCTCCTATATTATTGTCTAACCCTAGACAAGACCCAAACCAGACCCTGCTTAGCTTCCATGACTGGACAAGATCAGGCATTCTCAGGGTGGTCACGCATTAGGCAAAACATACAGAGTATATACAGCAAAAGCTGGCTCCCAGCAAGAGGAGCAGGGTGCTTTCAAGGACATTGAAAGGATACTCAGGATCTTTAATTCTTCCAGGATCTACTCCCACTTTAAATAGCCTGTTGGGGAGGCAGAGGGTGTGAGGGAATATCTTCTCCATAGGTTGACCCCCCAAGGAAAGGAAAAAGAAAGATGCATGATTGCTAAACACTTCCATTATATACATCCCAAAGTATAGAGGTGATGACCACACTGGGAACACAAGCCAGAGCAGTTTCATGATCAATGAGTCTATTGTATTACAATAGCTGCATTACCATAAAGTACAGCAAAACGAGAACCTTAGCCCAGGCCCCCCAGCCAATAAACACTAAAACAGCAAATACCAGCTATAAGTAAGGTACTACATGCTGAAACTCCGAGATCAAGAGCAACAACTTTAAGAGCCAATAAATCATCATTGTGACGAGTGACTATTAATCCAAAACAATAAATGCTTATCACAAATACAATTAGACACACTCCAGTCAGATCTGTCATTATATCAACACTTCGTGCCCCAAGTTGGGCACCACAAAGATCTGTCGTGGTTTAAACCCCACCTGTCACTCAGAACTACGCAGCTGCTCGCTCACTCCCCCTCCTTCTTCCTCCCCCCAGTCCCAGAGGGATGGGGAGGAGAATCGAAAGAATATAACTCCCACGGGCTGAGATAAGAGCAGTCCAGTAACTCAGGTATAACACAAACCACTGCTGCTATTACCAATAATAATAATGATAAGGGAAATAACAAGGGGAGAGAATGCAGCCACTCACCACCCACCAACGGATACCCAGCCCGACCTGAGCTGTGGTCTAGCCCTTTCGAGTAACTGCCCCCAGTTTATATACTGGGCACGACGTGCTGTGGTATGGAATACCTCTTTGGCTTGTTTGAGTCAGGTGTCCTAACTCTGATTCCTCCTGGCTTCCCCTCCTCCCTGGCAGATCATGAGACTCAGAAAGTCCTTCGTCAGGGGTCAGGGTAAACATTACTGAGCAGCAACTAAAAACATCGGTGTTATCAGTGCTGTTCCCAGGCTGAAAGTCAAAAACACAGCACTGCACCAGCTACTAAGAAGGAGAAAAATGACTGCTACTGCTGAACACAGGACACTTAATTTTAAATAATCCAGGTAAAAATTTACAAGACGATCTTGAAAACCTGATAGATACCCTGATAGGGGGAGTGACCCCACCATTCCCATTTATCAATAGAGCTAAAGAAAGCATCCCAAACTGTAAGTCTTTTAGGGTAATGACATATGTGACTTTCCTCAGCAAACCCGCACTTAGTTGGAAGTTTGGTAAGTTTAAGATCAACCGTATATTGGTGTTTATGTGCTGCAAAAAGCTAGACATGTTCCAACAAAGCCCTTGAGCAACCTTCAGAATAGTTGCTTCCAATACCGGGTGTGTTCACACTTTCCTTTTAAACCTAAGGCAATGGTACACCTACCTGTGCTGTCAGTACGTTGTTAAGCCACCACATTAGAAAGAGAAGCCACTGGCTTTTCATAAACTCATAGAATGTTTGGGACTGGAAGGGACCAAACATTAAAGATCATCTAATTCCACTTCCACTAGACCAGCCCAGTTCAGTCTGGCCTCGAACACTTCCAGGGGTGGGGCAGACAAAACTTCATTTGAAAATGGGCTTTTTTTGGTACAGCAGATGTCTACTTTATTAAGAGCTTTAGGCTTGATTTTGCCTGCCTTGTTCACCCAAGACAGTTCTCATTTCCAAGTCAATCTGAATTAACACACACACTGTTATAGAGATACATTAATAATTTTGTTTTATTCTGAATAACATGGTTTTTGTTAATAATTAAAAATCCTTTGGGTTGGTATAAATCAGTAGTTCAGATTTGCTGTTGTCATTATATAGTAAGTAACTCTCTGATACTTTTAAAAGGAAGTGCCAAAAAAAGAGGAGAAAATTCCTTCAGTTAAGGAAATCAAAGCCATAACATATATCACTATCCTGGGAAAAAACATCTTACCTTTTTTAAAAAACATGCAATCAAAAGTTGAAACAACATTGAGAGGTAATGCAACTCAACTTAAATCTTAATGAAAACAGGAGATGATCCTGCCCCTCTACTCTGCTCTTGTGAGACCTCGCCTGGAATATTGTGTGCAGTTCTGGTGTCCTCAACATAAAAAGGACATGGAACTGTTGGAACAAGTCCAGAGGAGGGCCACAAGAATGATCAGGGGACTGGAGCACCTCTTGTATGAAGATAGGCTGAGAAAGTTGGGGCTGTTCAGCCTGCAGAAGAGAAGACTGCGTGGAGACCTCACAACAGCCTTCCAGTGTCTGAAGGTGACCTATAGGGATGCTGGGGAGGGACTCTTTATTAGGGACTGTAGTGACAGGACAAGGGGTAATGGGTTAAAACTTAAACAGGGGAAGTTTAGATTTGGTATAAGGAGGAAATTCTTTCCTGTGAGGGTGGTCAGGCACTGGAATGGGTTGTCCAGGGAAGCTGTGAATGCTCCATCCCTGGAAGCTTTCAAGACCAGGTTGGATGAGGCCTTGGGTGTTATGGTTTAGAGTGAGGTGTCCCTGCCCATGGCAGGGGGGTTGGAACTAGATGATCTTAAAGTCCTTTCCAGCCCTAACTATTTTATGATTCTATGATTTTGCTTTGTAAGTAGGTGAGGAACTAGAGAACCCACATATGATTGATTACAATATGCAGAGGATGGGCCATTGCTTGCAGAGGTGTTGTAATTTGATGGCATTTGCAGAAGTGTGTTCATCCCCAAGCATATATAACCACCTTTTTTCAGCAAGCGACAGAGCTACTTTTAATCACAGCCCTCATACTGAAAGCTGAGCATGTCCTTGTCTTTTCAGAACCGTGGCCAAAATGACTTTACAAGGCAAAAGATGAAGCAGGTCACTCATTTCTCTGGTGAATATTTATGTGCTCCTGGGTTAGGTAGGCAAAACAATGCTCAGCTGTCAAACTAAAATCAATCATAGTTTGCTTTATTTGCAATCATTCTGCCATGGGAGGCTTGCAGTTTTGTCCTTGCTATTTGTGAGTTTAGAAAGCAAAATTAAAATGCAAAACCATATCAACATGTGAACTCGGCACCCTCTGACATATGGGGCATGCCCCTCATCCAACACAATCTTTGGTTAACAGCTGTGAAGAATTTTACCAGGCTAAACAGCTTTTAGCTAACCCAGGGGAACTAGCATGTGTTAGCACAGCTACAGAAGGTCTCTCCAGTCCCTAAATGCAAAAACATATTGAGGATTGAAAAGAAAAAGTTGCAAGGGGGACAGAGTTCAAATACAATTTGTTCTCTGGTTCATGGCAAGATCCATCTATGCTCACAAATGCATTCGAGTCAGGCTCATTTGTGACAGGTTTGCTTTTGCAAGTACTCAGCATGAAGAGCTCCCACTGAAGCCACTGGGAGCCCTGGCACACAGAAAAGCTGTTCCTCTGTGGAGTGGAGACAATTTGCACCAGCTGAGGATTCAATTCAAAGTACTTACAAGATGAGATTTGAGTGCTGTGCTCCATTATAAGCAAAATGAGAGGCAGTATCACTCTTGTTTTGTTTTTCTTTGGGGATTCTTGACAGTGCAATATCCATAAAACTCATCCTGGTATGCAACAACCCATTGGCATGGCCAGGGCTGAATATGGCTAAACAAAAAGGTCTACCTAGACAAAATTTTGTTGTGGCCACTGTTTGAAGGTAGTTCTAAGAGCAGCTTATAGTGAAATTTTTCCACTCAGAGGGGCAATAAAAAAATAAAAGTGTGTGAAGTGAGGCACATATCTAAGATTGCCATATTTTGCTCCTGATTCTTCTATAATGTAGGTATGAGAAAGATTATGCATATACCAGTTATATCAAATCGGCTATGAAAATAAAGACATTCTAGTATATCCTGGCACTTGAGGCTCACTGTACCATTAATCCATGCATGCCCATCCGCCATCCAGGGAACCCACAGCCTAGTCAGACCCAGCAGCTTGTGCACCCAGCAGCCAACCCAAAACACTGTCAAAGAGCTATTTTCCTACCAGTCAGGTGAAAAAAAGATGTTCAAGAAAAACTGTATATATAGTAGCAATGTCAATATAGTCAAAAATCCACTCTTTTCTCTTACTCTGACTTCAGGACAACATGTTTAAGCTGGTGTAGCCTGTAAAAAGCCCATCTACCACTTCAGACAATCACTGTGCTGCACAAGGAGGTAACATGAACACTCATGCGCCACAGCCAAGGATTCGGGGGGAAGGCAGAGGGGGTGTTTTCTCCTTTGTCAATACAAAAGGTCTGTTCATTATTCTGTCCTTGACTGAGTTCTTCTGCCTCTTGCCAAGTTAAACTACCATTTTCACAACAATTCTAGGTGCTGCTAAAGGCATTTGGTGAAGCATGAGGAAAGCTAATTGACATGGAAAAGGAAAATTTGCAGGCCATGTTGTCTCCTGTGGAAATTATGTAAGACCGTTGCTGCTGCATTACACAAATAATTTTGATGCATTAACTTGTCTTTTGCTTGTCTTTACCTCAGTCTTACCCAAATACTAGGGTTTTTTTACGTGCCCTTTTTGGTTCTTAGTTGACTGCTTTCCAGAGAACAACAATTCACAATGGCATCCTAGAGAGAAATTTTCCTTCACATGCTCCAAATGCTGATGTACAACAGCAGTTACTCAATGGCATAATAATTATTTTTTTAAAAGAGCAATACCTTTTTAATCCAACAAGCATCTCTCCAAAGGAATTGACAACACTGGCTCCAGCCAGGCTCTGCTCTGCGCTGTGCCACGGCACGAACAGTGCAGTAGGGCTGATGCCAGGTGAAGTAAGTCCTTCATAGTGGCTGTGCTGTGCCCTGCTAAGCTATTTTTGCCTATCATCACCCTCATGTGCTGCCTAAGATAAAACCCCGAGCTAGCCCATCCTGCCTCAGAGTCATATGTATTGCTCCTGAAGTGACAACTTCATGTGACAACAGGGTCACTGGCTTTCCCCACCATAGCTACAACAAGCATTTCTGTCAGAAAACAGCAACATTTCTGAAGCATTTTGTTCTGCCTTACCTCTTCCTTTGTTCAGGGCTCATCCACACTGACTCTGTTATTAGTTTCTAAAAATTTAAGGCACTCCTGTTTTCAGTTTTCTCTGAAACAACATGTAAGCCTCTGACAGCCATTTCTCACTGATACTCTTCTGTGATTTAGCAAATCCAAATACAGATCAGAATCTGACTCCAAAACCTTGAATCACCAGACACTTCATAAATTTTACACTATTTCCACCTACCCATTGGGGTGACAATAGCAAGGACTGTTAGGTTTCCAAAGTGTATAAGCATACAACATTTATAATTCATATATATTTTATAAATATATAAAAGCTTCAGCAATTTACTGCAAAATGCTGAAATACATGCCCACTAAACTGTGGCCAAATCTGAAGATGGTTATGAATGAATCCCTCAAAAATAAAAATAAATAAAAAACAAACACTGATGTTAAAATATTTTGAATTATTTACATCTCTGTTGTTTCATTCTATCTTAAGTATCATTTTTAAAATGAATCCATATTTTATCTTGATTACTTACAAATGTAGTGTCATTATTTTGCTATGGACTTCACGTCCCTATCTGTCTTGCTAATGGATATTTTCCTGTTTAGAGAAAACGAGAGCAATTCTATTTTATTTAGAGACCAAAAATATTTCTGAGTGTTCATCCTCACTGTTCTGGAAGAACAATGAAACAGCACTTACATGAACGATTTATTGGTGTGCATGCCAGGACAAAAACAGATGGACAAAACAAGTTTAGACAAGTGAATCTGAAAAATTGGATGACCTTTATCTCACAAAGTTATAGAAATTCAGAAGAAGCCAAAAGTTATTTTATTTCCTTTAATGGAGAAATTACAGTATTTGCACTTGAGGTAACCACTTTAATTTAAACCTGGTGATGTAAGTCAGTAGGTAGCGCTTATGGCCAATACATATAATTCCTGAAGCACAAATATCATAGAATCACAGAATGGTTTGGGTTGGAAGGGACCTAAAGACCATCTATTTCCAATGCCCCTTCAGGGACACCTTCCATTAGACCAGGTTGCTCCAAGCCCTGTCCAGCCTGGCTTTGAACACTGCCAGGGCAGCTTCTCTGGGCAACCTGTTCCAGTGTCTTACTGCCCTCACAGTGAGGAATTTCTGCCTAATATCTAATCTAAATCTACCTTCTGTCAGTTTAAAGCCATTCCCCCTTGCCCTATCACTACATGCCCTTGTCAAAAGTCCTTCACCAGCTTTCTTGTAGGCCTCCTTTAGGTACTGAAAATATCTTAAGTGCCTGAAGAAAAACTCAAAAAAGGCATCAGGAGATGTGTGGGTTTGGAGGTGTTTTTTGTTTTTCATTTGGGAGCATGCTGGAACTGACAACCAAGTTTGAGTGACTGGCAGTCACAATATCAAGCTTAGGCAACAGCTCCTGGCTCAGAAAGCTCAAGGATGAGAATAAGGCAGAAATACAAAGGTAGGAAAAAAAAAACAAAACGAGGTTTATAGGGTGCTAAAGAGTTAAGGAGAAAAGACTAAAACAAACCCTTGTTAGCAGCAAAGCACAAGGTTTGGATTACTAAATTTTAGGCATACAAAAGGAAATTACACAAAAGAAGTCTTCCATTTTGGTATTTTTAAGATATCAAAGCTTGCTCTTTGCTGGAGACTTAATAACTGAAGCAGCCAAGGCAGAGAGGCAGGATATGGAAAGGCCACCACAAAAAGTAAGTTTTGTATCTATGCACATACAGTTGAGATTTGGAAGGGATCTCTGTGAAATTCAAACTCTCTAAAATCTATTGAATATAAATACTGAATCCATGCATTTCCCAAGTGGATTCTCCATAGCCATTTGAGAGCAACACTGCAAAATGACATTATTAAAGAAAAGCAGATTAGTGCCCTTTCAGCTTTAAACAGAACATGTTCTAAGAAGCTAGAGATTTGAACTAAGCAAAAGGAAAATTAAAACCTACACAGGAAAATCACCCTACACAGCCTAACCATCAAGCAAATAGAAAAACTTCCAAAAAATGGAATGGCAAAGTTTGAGTCTCTCAGTCAATTCAACAGTCAAGCCCCTCAAAAAGCTAGGTATTTGGTAGGTTTGAAAGTAGATGTACATATCAATTTTCTTTTAATCTACCTGTTGTTAAACTGCATAACATTGACACAATACACTAGAAATCAACTACTATTGTAGAAAATAATCAAAGTCACTTGTCAGTTTCACATGGTCCACCTCAAAGGAGCACCGTATTCCCGAAGATTTCCTGTGAAGCTTGCTGCCCCTTGTTGCACTAAGCAACCTGTGAACTTCTGTTTAAACACAATAAGGCGTAAGGACAGGCTAATGTGAATGGGTAGGTCCTTCCACCAGCATACAACTCTTATGCATATATAAACGTAATGCATGACAGAAGTGGTAGCCCTCATGAGAATATGTAATGCATATTCTCTCTGGAGAAGAGAAGGCTGTGCGGAGACCTCATAGCAGCCTTCCAGTATCTGAAGGGGGCCTGTAGGGATGCTGGGGAGGGACTCTTCATTAGGGACTGTAGTGATAGGACAAGGGTCAATGGGTTAAAACTTAAACAGGGGAAGTTTAGATTGGATATAAGAAAGAAATTCTTTCCTGTTAGGGTGGTGAGGCCCTGGAATAGGTTGCCCATGGAGGTTGTGAATGCTCCATCCCTGGCAGTTTCAAGGGCAGGTTGGATGAGGCCTTGGGTGATATGGTTTAGAGCGAGGTGTCCCTGCCCATGGTGGGGGGGGTGGAACTTGATGATCTTAAGGTCCTTTCGAACCCTAACTATTCTATGATTCTATGAATTTAGTAGAGGTACAGCTTTGCTCTGTCATTTTGAAATCAGTGTTTACAATTGTACCATGGGAATATGGGTCGCTGATGTTCTATGTGGTTTTGCACAAATTCTGTGTGTTTCTAGAAAGTTAATTCAGCACCATGATTTTTCTAAACAATGAACTTCATGAGAGCATGAGGACATTTACCCTTCACATTGTGGCCTGACCAATCACTCACTGTCTTCTCTACAGTTATGCTACACACAGAGCATGAACCTATATGCCTGCTCAAAATTGATGGTATTATAAAATGAACACTGCTGTAGCAGAATCTAATTTTTAAAAGACCCCTCTGTCTGGATTCCTGGTGGTTATGACTTTGTTCTTGACTTAACCCATGTCCTGATGTCCAAGTTAGGCTCCATTAACCTTAATGTGGCTCTGCCCCGGCTCAGGAGTTACAGGATCAGGCCCCCGGTACAATCATATCTCTACAGCTGCAACAGAACCAAGCACTTTTGTTTTCAAGTGGAATAGCTTTTTTGCAATCATTTTCCTGACTGCTTGAGTTGTGAGCCAGGAGAGATGCTGAGGCAGACCACATAATATTATGACCTTAAGAATATTTTTTGGCAGGGAATAAAATTCTCTGCTTCTCATCTCTCAGCAGTATCAGCCTTTGTTTCTCAGAGCTGTTCAAAGATCCAAAAAGACATAATCATCCCATTCTGCCTTTTGCAAACCAAGGTGCTGTAATCAGAATGAAAATGTTCTGCAAAGATCTCGCTTTTTATTTTCAGCAATTAAATTTTTCTTTTTTCTTCTTCTTTCCTTTTTTTTTTTTTTGTTGTTTGTAACACAAAATGGTTTAATACTGTCTAACAAGCAATTAATATGTTCTTCCAAACAAATCAGAACTGGAGAACCAAATTAACACCCTTCAAGAGTGATATATCAGCGCCTGATTTCACAGAATGCTTTATGACCCTTCCACCTAATCTAATGGATGGATTTTAAACATGAGAAAGGCTTAACATGGCTTGAATTTGGACACTTTGACTCCTTATAAGTGTGTATCGCTAATTACAGTGAGCTAGTATTAAGCCAAGTAGTCACCTATGTATGTCAAAGATGAGAAAACATTTTTAAAAATAGCAACGATGAAACATTATATTAACTCTAATTTTTATTGAGCCTTACCCAGCAAAAGAGTATTTACCATTTCAGTACTGCATACATCTCAAGATTATTTGTAAATCTAAAATCAACTAAATATTAAACATGTAGCAGTATCTAGTCAGAACTAGAGATATCAGCTGCTAATTTTTTCCACTCGTCTTTCACTTCCTTCAGCTCATAAACAGATTTAACAGAAAAAGAACCATGGAATCAAAACAACATATTCATGGGGAGGTATGTTCATTTAAGCAACAGGCTGTTCCAACATAGCTTTTAATAAGATGGATTAAACTGAGTGTTAATTTAACCAATGACAAAAATGTTTTTTCATACATTGTAATAATGCCAAGCTTTGAATTCTAAAGAATCCTCTGTTTTTCTCATAAACTCCCAGATCTTATAGTCAGTTAACTAGGTAGTAATTTCACTCTTCACTTGGGAGAGTGTGCGAAAAGCTACAATTCCAGGTGCTGCATTTACAAAAGGCTGATATGAAGCAAATGCTTTAGAAAACAGATTGCAAAGTTAAAATGAAAATGATGTGCAGGGTTCAAAATTACGCACGTTTTGTGTTGTACTGTGGCAAAACTTATGATTACATACATAGTCAAAGTATCCACACCAAGATGTAGCTGCTGAGAGTCTAGGTGGTGCCACTGCAGGAGCACCTACAAAGAAGATGGGGCAGACAGAGAATATCACTTGTGCTATTGAGCCGCTCATGGGTTAATACCTAGAGTAATAACCAGTGTCAGGGTATATCACAGAATCATAGAATCATTAGGGTTGGAAGGGACCCCTGGAGATGATCTAGTCCAACTCCTGTAGCAGGTTATACAGGAGCGTATCCAGGCCGGTTTTGAAAGTCTCCAGAGGGGGAGAGTCCATAGCCTTCCTAGGCAGCCTGTTCCAGTGCTCTGCCACCCTCAACATAAAGTTTTCATCTTGTTGAGGTGAAACTTCTTGTGTTTTAGCTTATGGCCATTAACTCATAGCTCCCATGAGAGCAGTCAAGTGGTACACAGAGTTAAATATACTAAATAAACAGGCAATAGCAGGGCAAACTTCCTAACGATGCCCCACTCACATAGGGTAACCTGTTCTGAAGAAGTACCCTGAAAACAAGACTAAATTAGCCTGCATGCCTGTACAGTTCCTGCACTGCCAAATCTGGCAGCAGAGGCTACTGCCAATTATTTTTTGTTAAGGAAATTGGACTGCAGCCTATGATTCATTTTACATATAGTAGAGCAAGAGTTGGCCTACATATAAAAATTCACACTGTGTAACTGTGTCAGTTTGGGGTGTGATATTTTGCTGACAGTTTTACCTCTGAAAGACCTAAAGTAGATCTGGTTAAATCTGTACCCAGATACCTTATACTCAGTGAGGGTTGGGTTTTTTCTGGTTTTTAGCTAGAAAGAACAGGCTAAACTATATAACTATGGCACCTTACAGCAGGCTGCCTATTTATCTGTTCATATCAAAATAATACAGATGACATGTAAGGCTAGGCACATACCAGAGGTTCCTAAAAAAAGATAGGATTATAAATAGGCCCTCTGCATTAGCCATCTCTTTACAGAATCATAGAACAGATGAGGCTGAAAGTAATCTGTGGAGGATACCTGGTCAAAGGCCATGCTCAAAAAGGACCACCCAGACCCAGTTGCTCAGGACCATGCCTAGACTGCTTTTGGAGATCTCCAAGAATGGAGACTTCACAACCTCCCTGGGCTACCTGTGCCATTGCTTGGTCACCATCACATTGAGAAAGTGTTTCTTGATGTTGCGACTGAACCTTTACAAGAAGAATAATCTTGTAGGTTACAGGTATTCAATAAAATGTACCAATATAATAAAATTTTTGACATGTTAACAGAAAGGTGTATGTAACAGCCTTTCTGTATCTTTGTTCTGAAAATGGTATTAAGGTAGTGGTCTCCATATTCACACCAGGGGAATTAACTGAAATGTAAAGAAGGCTGAAAGTAAACCCCCTCCATAGATATCAGCAACCTCAGGCTTGCCAGAAAATCACAAAAATGAGCTTCATTCTTAATGCAAGCTACCAGTTTATTACTCACATTTGTTGTAGTTGTAGAGATATTAATGCAATACAAACGTTTTAAGAGTCAAGATTTACATGGGGAAAAAATTACTTTGTTAGCCAACTATGGCTTGCTTTATTAGCATCATTAAGTTCTAAGTAGACTAAGAAATGGAAAAAGAATTGTTTTTCATTTTTAACATTTCCCTCCCCATTAATACTCATCAATTGGAGTAATCAATCTCAGTTGGACACACTGAGATTTCAAATTGTAGAGTTTAGAGGGGGAGGCTGGTTTTTTCACCTTTTCCATACACTACTTTCTCCGACAAAACTTGTTTGGCAACCACATGTCAGTCTCTTGGCAAAGGTTCTGACCTCACCATTTTAAGCACCATTTTCTTAATATAATGTTGACATATGGCTATTGTGCTCTTAATCTAGTTATTTTGTGTCTGTTGTGTTGTTACTATCTCATCTTCTGAATTTCCTTCAGGCAATTACTGTCAGAGGCATTTAATTTCTTCTGCTACATATTAACCATTGTCAACATTCTCCTCTTTTCAGTGTGGAGAGCTGGTTATGGGGCCAAAGCAATATCATTGCAAGGGGTCTTAGGTATACCTGTATACCTGCAAAGCCATCTAAAAATATTCGGATCACACTCCAAAGAACGGTAGAAATGCTTTAGAGAGAATAAAGCTGTTCTTTTGGCCTTCACATGTCACAAAGCCAGAAAAAAACACACTACACTGCTTTCATTTCTAATATGTTGAAGAGTTGCCTGTGGTTAATTACACTGCATAGTGGAAAGTGCCACTATCAGGCAGTCAGATTAAACCAGTTGAAAGTGACATGAGGAAACAGATGGAAAATAACTCAGGTAACCATATAAAGCAAGTAAAAAAGCTCTAGCCGTAAGTAGGCAAAACACCACGTTTAACCATTTTATGCTGTGCAAAAAACTAATACCCCTGCAACAAACAACATTACAAGCTAACATGCATAGTTCATGATCATGTGTTGACAATATTCTGACTTTGAGCAAGCAAGCCAGAGGTACATGTAAGAAACTGAGAAATGCAATAGCTGGTAGACACAGATTTAACACAAGGACAGGACAGCCAATGCTCTTCACATCAACTCTTCTTGGCTCATGGCACACTCCACATCCTGTGATGGGGAGCAGCTTCCTCCCTGAGATGTTGCCCAACATACACCAAGGCTGTCTCCACCCTGACTAGCCTCTAGCATTTCCTATAGCTTACAGCTTCTGTTCAGTTCTTGTGCATTGTTCCAATGTCTGTAACCCTAAACTATGAAAAAGCTGCCAACAGAGTATGATATCAGAAATTAATTATTCCACCAGGCTTCACAGGGCTAACTATAGATGGTCCTCTGAGGAGAGTCTCTCTCTTTTCATTAACTATAAATAATTCACATCACAGGCTTCTAGTCTGGGCAGTGTGAACACCTGGTCATCATCTTTGTGTTACTGTGTTTTGTCTGCATTCCCAGTGCACAATATAACTTCCTTTTACTTTGTCTCTACTTATGAATTAGGGATGAAAAGACCTACTTCACCAGCTAAAAGTATTCCAGCACATTATCAGGTGATCAGCTTTCGCTTTACAGGCATAACTGGTGGTCATAATGTTTGCTTTCATGGAACAAATTGCAGATCTCCAGAAAATCAGCATCTAAATTTGTTCCGGTAGCTCATTTTGAATGCAAGCTAAATCCTGTGTTTTCAAATTGTACCCCACAAATACTAAAATAAGCACTTCTTGGGGGCTGGAAAATAAATCCTGAAAAAATATACCATCAGCTTCTCAGGGAAGCAAAAGTAGGAATTTGAAGAGAAAGAACAAAAGATACGTGATCCGTTCCTACACTTCACCATTTGCCACATTTGGCACTGAAATTCAACCAGCCATTAAGCTGTAGGATAACATGTACTATTTACAAAAAAAACTAAATACAACCATTGATTTTACTCACAAATGCCCATACTTTTCTTTAATGATTTCTAAAGGAATTTTATCACACAAACATAGGTTGCATAACTTCCAGTTAGACAGACATGACATGGGTATTGATAATACCATAAAAAGCAGCAGTTACACTTTACTTGAGCACTTAGATTAAATGGTATCTGTGGCAGCTAATCAGACAACTGGTTAGCAATTTAGAAACCAGTTTATTCATAAAATTCAATGTAGCATCAAAAACAATGTGGCAATATGACTAAGCTGCCATCATATACGTTGAAGCATATTGGACAAGAGACCCGTTTGCGAAGTCCATGAGGCTGTGCTGCAATATTCTGTCAGCCATCATCATTATCTTGTGCAGGTACCTAGTGGACAAAATAACAATCTGAACTACAGAGAACCTGCTAAAATTCACAGTTCAGTGAGATGCTGGTTACAGCAGCAACCCTCTTTTCTTCTCCCTGTCACTCCCACCCTTTTGTTCTTCACCACCTAATTTTTCTCCTTGGAAGAGCAGACAGCGGTAAAATGGTGCAGGTAACATGTGGTATATTAGTCTTATTAGCACTCATTCACAACGAACTGCATAGTTGCACTCTTCCTGAACCCGTGCTGATCAGCTTCCCTACTGCCAGGGCACACATTTTCCCTGCTCCATATAGGAACGCCTACATGAGGGATCAGGACACCTTCCTCTGTCACTGTTTGCTTTCTCTTTTGCCTTCTCTTCTGCCTTCTCCTCATCTGCCCCAGGAAAGAAGAACTACTTTCTGCCTCCTCATTGTATTTGAATGTCTCACTCTTTAAATCAAATTACAAGCTTACATTCCAGTCAATCTCTTTATCCCCTGAAACCAAGTTTGAATGTAAAAGATAATACAGTATTTACCATAAACATTAGTCTGTTCCATTACTGTAATTTTTATCTCCTAATTGAAATAATTCTTACATTCCTTGCCTCAGTGAGCTATTTTAAGGAATAGCTGAATGAGATTATTTTGGAAGAATTGCTCAGAACAGAGATATTTCTTTTTACACAGGGCAAAATACAACACTTCCAAAATGAGTTTACAATTAACCACCTGACAGGTGATTGTTAAAAACAGGCTTTTCCCCAGCTTCCAAAGATAAGTGATTATGAAAGGAGAATTCCTGAAAAGTCATATAAAAATAAAAACCACCTATATGTCATGGCTGCATATAACACTTATGTGAGGCCTAACACAAGCTATAAAAATGTCCACCCATCCAAAGCGTTCTTCTGAGCCCTACTGATGTCACTGTTGCTTGCAAAAGGGATCTCATTTTTGAGGGAAATTAGGATATTCTTCCACTCTCAGAAAACTGCATTTTTCTCAATATTTTTACATCAAAACATAAAGAATGCTTTTTTAAAAAAACTTTTCTTGCTTTTCTTAAAATAGGAAGGTAGGGTGTGGGGGTGGAAATCCAGACTACAGGTCAGTAACTGAATGGATTACTCAATGCCATTCCCAAAAGCTGGTTCACAAAATCTCTGGCTCATTGGTCAGGGAAATGGGAAGTCTCTATGGTGCCTGATCTATTATTCTGAGCTGCTAAATTTTTCTTCCTACCTCTCCAGCCCTGAATCCATGAAGCACATTGATGGATTTTGGCTAGCACAATCAGTGTAATTAAGAAGATGCCCTGTGACAACAGAAGCCACCTGTGAGACAACAGAAACACAAAAACAAGGGTCAGGACAAGGAGCTGCATTGGGGCTTAGGTGGAGTTGCTCCTCCATCATGCAACAGAGTGAAAAATCAGGAAACATCAAAAAAGAAAAAGGGTTAAAAAAAGAGAAAATATGCAACTGATGTGTTTGATGGGCTTCCTTCTTTTGCTTTCTTGCCCCCTCATCACCAACAGATATAATAAATAGAAAGACTTGGTGTTGTCAGTGAATCAGGGCCCAGCCTCCATCAGCAGCTAGAAACCAATTTGAAATCATCGTGCCATTTTCCAGGTAATAGATATAAAAGTTTCTGTAGGAGACAAAGCACCTAAAGTTGCATCACATCATCAGTTTCGTACTGATGAGACACTGGATGGGCTCTCTATTACGTATCCAAAGAGTGAACATCTGTCTTACCAGAAAGGTTATTCAGGCTCAGCCAAAAGCTTTCATATTCAGGGATACATGTCATAATTCGAGACTAGTGAACTGGAGATATTCTGGGAGAAGAAACATGCCAGCAGGGAATATTTTAACACAGCTGAGATTGGTTTAACATGGAACGGACACTCAGAGAAAAGCCCAGAGTCTTAGGGTTTTCTATTCCTCTTTAATTCTCAGTTGTTTGTTTAGCTTTTTTCCCGTAATTTAGTTCTGCTAAACACCCACTGGACACCTAACAGGAGATGAACCGCTCTCAAAAACAAAGATTTATCTAAATTAAAATAACTTTAAAGTTTAAAAGCATTGGCTCGAATATTAATTTAAAGCATATGGCTTTTTTTTTAATGAGGTAACAGGAAAATCCTCCCAAGTTAAGGGAGACCTGCCTGAGACTTAGTAAGCCTCTAGAAAGCATCTATTTGTGGCCATCAAGGAGATGAGTCTTCAGGGGAATCCCCCTGTAAAGTACATGGTGAAAAGCAGGCTTCAAACATCCATGTTCTGTGTTGCCTCCTGAAGGCACCTTTCCAGAACACTTATAGTTGCCTGGGGTAAATATCTCCTAATACAACAATAAAATAACACCTTCCTGGACTCAGAATGTTATAAATCAACCAGCTGAAAGTCAACCGGCTGTCAGAAAATTAACTTCCTGAGAGGACTTTCAGAAGACAATCCATCTGGGACATTTACGTATCCAGCTACAAAACATTACGGTCCAGCCTGGAAACTTCACATGAGCAACATCATCAATTTTAATGTACTTGTTTGCATGAATAAATCTTTTGCAGACTCGTGATTTTATTTCCTAAGCATCATTTGTACAAATGACATCCTAAAACCCTTTATAGAATTAAATAACACTGTCCACTGTCTTGTATCTGATATAAATTATAGCAAACAGCATCATAAAGATATTGCACGGTGAATAAATTAAACCATTCAGTCGTAAGGTCAGTGACCGAGGGAAAGAGAAATTAAGAGATATAGGTGAAGGAGAAAAGATATGCTTTAAGATGAGTGTTGAAAAGAGATAAAGTTGATGAGGCAGAGAGATACATTCATGCAATGGGACTGCATACAAAGAAAAACTTTCAGCTATTCTGATATCCAGATAAACCAACCATGGACAAGTTTTACTAGACACACAGTACATGGAGGCTGTCACACATCTTCCTACACAAACAGCAATTCTCACACCTTGCAAATGAATTACAGGGAGAAGTCTAGTGCTTGACTGGTCTATAACTTGTTATGTATCTAGTTTTTCAGTTCACTGCCCTATAAAAGGCATTTGTGCTTGCACAAATCCAGCAAGACACTAAGAGAATAGCTTCAACCCATAAACCAGAGACATAAGCGATGTTTCCTAGAGAAGCAGGAACATTTGTGAAGGACCTCCAAATCTTCTACTGTTACATAAAGAACTTAAGTCACTCTATTTTGGACTCTGGCAACCTAATGCTCTGAAGAGATGGACAAGATTACTGCAGTCACAGTAGTATAGTCATGGCAGAAAATCCAGTCAGGTAGCATTGGGTTTGGTTTTAACTTCCACTAAAACTCACGGGCCATATCCACATTCATAGTAGCTGTTCTCTGCCACAGATTTCAATGGAACTCAGAAATCCAGATACCTCTGTAAACACAAGGTTTATGCTTGGACTTCAGCAATTAATTGTGTACCTCAAATGTTCTCCTATAAAACTGGGATGATAGCACTTGGTAACAATAAATGAAGCTAGTGAAAGGTTCCTGTAATGACACACAGCTCTAGAGCCATAACATCTGCCTAAAACTTTTTGTGTAACATCATTCAATAGACAAATAACCCAATGCCACAATTAGAAAGGATTGTCAGAATTTTAGGACTTCCTGCAACTACAGGTAAAGAAATCTCTCTCTGTCAGAGTCAGAAAGAAATTTTGGAAGTTCCTTTAAAGTTTACAGAAACCTCCCTGTACATCAGTTCCACCAGAGCTGAGGGAGCAAAGCTGGAGGCAGCAAGCCTGCAGAAGGGCCAACAAATGTGATTCTTACATCAGATGCAGAGATATCTGGTACATAGCTTCACATGTAGACCCTGTTCGTGTTGTCAGATTAGCCCTTTTCTCTTGAGGGGAGGTGGATCTGTACATGAAGAGAAAAAACTCATTGAACTACCTAAGTCTTCACTCCAGGTCTTCCTGCCCCCATTCCCACATGAACCTTCTCCCAGTCATACTGCTGATCACTGTCCCAGCCTTGCTACCCCTGCCACCTCTGCCAAGGAGTCTCCCAACCCTATAGGGATCATCTAAATATTTTTTTTCAATAAATCCTATCATCTGAAGTTTTCCCTCATGGCAAACAGCTCAGGTGTGACCCAGGTGTAATGCACGCTTCATGTGGAGTCATGTCATCTGCTCAAATTTAAATGTCCTTGAAGGCATAAGATAAAGGATATTCACACACAAAAACTTGGAGGGGGAGGGTATGTGACAATAACAACATTTATATTTTCCTGTGAAAGCAACAATCCTTGAGGAGAAGACATTTATTTTAAAATCACATATTATGTGTGGATGGTACAGGTGTGTCACTGATAAGGGTAGTTAAATGAAATATCTCCCACTTTTAGCTCGGCCCTTCATTACAGTTTTGCAGCTGAGTGGTCAGTCGGCTCCCTCCTTTGACCTTCCAAGACAGTATGTTTTCAAAAATTCTATTCAATTACTCCAATTTTTCCAATAAGCTGGCTTAGTTTGTGGGTTTTTTTCTGCAAAGGTTACACACGTGTACTCACACTCACACTGAGTGCATCTGAAAAGCACTGGTGAGAGAAGTACAAGACTCTCAGACCCACAGACATCAGGAGAAGGGGATATTCCCACTCCCCCCGTTGTTGGGGGTAGAGAGAAAAAGAGAGTGTGGGGGGAGGAAACAGCATGCTTCAAATTTGCAGCCAGGAACTAAAAGCCATGTAGGTACCTTTTTGGTCTGTATGAAGACCTATCTCCTTCCCTCTGACCCTCACAATCTGGACCAGCTGCAGCAGCAGTTTCACCATAAAAGTGGGCCCAAGCCCCAAGACCACTGCTCTTAACATTTCAGCTAATAAGCACCTCTGGAAGAAAGTAATATTTCAGTTCCACAGTCCAAGAATTGTTTCCTTAGCCTTTATAAAGGATTTTCAATTTTCTCAATTCTCATGTATGGTAACAATAGCGAATGACATTACATGACAACAAAACAAAGGTCTGGACAATAAGTAATTACTTTTTTTCTAGGGTTTCTGTGTCCCTTAGTCAGATGTTCATTGAAGGCAGATATCTTAACAATTAAACCAATCCCTCCAACGTATCAATCATCATTTAGAACTGAAGTTGCTTTATTTTGGTTTTACTTAGGAGAAATTGTTCCCACCCCATCCTCTCCAATTCCTTTTCAAGGTACTGCACTGCAATCAAATATTTAGCATTTGTTTAATTTAAACCAGAAAACCCTACAAGCAGTCACCGTGCTAAACTACATCTAAAACATCATGCTGTCATTGCTCTACAGAGACAACTGCTGATAACTCATCAGTATTTCTGGTCTGGAAAATAATATGCTTTGTTCTGTTGAGAAGAAATGAGAAAAATCAGTCACTGTTTAGGGTTTGGTTTTTTTTCTAGAGAAGAAAACACAACATAACAGGTCTATTGATAGAATAGGAACAGGGCATTTAAGTTTTCAGCTTTGGCAAAGACTTTTCATATTCCCCAAACTAGTCACACTGCCCTTTATTTTCCACGGTGATACTTTATTTTACATTCTCAGACACCATAGGCACTGCCTCCAGATGCACTGAGAATTCCGGGTTCATGCTGTTTTAGCTGGAGCTACATCCAAATCACGCTTCCCTGAAAACTGGTTGTGAGGAGACTCAGGTAGATCAATGGTTAGAAGCGCCACGCATGAAAATCCACCACTGCTTTTGAAAACTTAGATATCAATAATGCTTCCTCTGAGTTTTCTCCTCTTGAGAAAAAATGCTGTACCTGCTCAACATACCAGGGTATTACAAAGCTGAAATCAAAGCTTAGGTATAATGTCAGAACCTTGGAAGAAGCTGACTCAGGGGAATGATTACTTAGCAAATTCATCCTACGAAATGGAAGGGAACCGTGTTATGTCTGATTGAGCCTGGCTGTTGAAGTGAGATCCCAAAGATTCTATGGTACATGGACAGGTTACATGTTTGCAAAACAGACACATTCTTAAACTGCTCTTTAAGTCACATGAACACTCACTAATTCTTCATTAGCCTGCTGATTCCTATGCACAAAAAGACAAAGACTACACATTTTCCCAGTAGGAGCTGTGAGGTCAGCTTTACTGAATGAATTTGTCAATAGAGTTTCGATTTCTTTAACACACTTTACCTGATAAGGCTGTTCCTGCCATAATTGCTGTTGTAGGGATAAGAGGTTAATCTTTTAAGTGATGGGACTGAACTCACCTGCTGAGAGATGATCTGGAGATCTCCAGTAAAACATTCATGGCTTCATGTCCCCTCTCTTGCACTTAAATCTGTGTTAACAGTTTCAAAAAGCTAAAAAGCCATGCGTGTGCTCTGCAGTGACCAATAGCACCACAGTTAGCTAGTGTACTCAGCTCTGGGATTAACGTTCAGTCTTTGGTAGACTTAGTAGTGGGTGGAAATGACAGGTGGAATTTAAGTCTTTTTTCAAAGGCTTTGTTCTCCTCCCGCTTGTGCAAGAATTTCCCTGTGATATTTTGCTTTCTCTCCAAGAGACCTGAAGCACAAGTCATTTTGCTTTGTTTCCTCTTGGAGTTAAAAAAGAAAAAAAAAAGAAAAAGAAAGAAAGCCAAAAATAGAGAAGGAAAACACTTGCTTCATAAAGACAAGTCATTAACAAAAAGCTTAGGTCAACAGAAACAAGACCCATCATGTTTGGACAGCATCTTTTCAAATCTGAAAGTGTACCATTAAATCAAATACAGTTTGTAATAAATGATCATTTGAAAGTGTACAACTTGATCAAATAAAATTTGTGGAAAATTATCAGGGATAGGAAGCCATTTTGACATCAAACTATGATTTTCTTATAAGAACTTCAAATATAGTCACATTTCCAATATTATTTTTAGCTCTGGATTCAGTATAAGACTGACTTGCAAACAAAAATTGGGAAAAAACCCAATGACATTTCAAGAAACCTAACTCTTAAGGGTTGTGAAGTATGAAAACTAGCAATTGAGGTGAAAGAAGAAGTGAAGAGAGCAGGGTCTCCTGGTTTCCCTTCAACTGGACTTTCCCCCTTAGTCTGGTTTTCTGCAGGTTGGTTTTAGTCTTAGTTTCTGCAGTTAAACTGTTTTGAAAAAAGTATTGAGTGCAACTCAGAAGATAATGCTCTGGAATTGTTTCCTATCATGAGAGTTTAAGCCTTCCCTGTGCCCGGCTTGTTCACATACAGTCCTCAATGAAGGCCATGTGTTTGCAACTCCGAGTAGAATCTGACCTCAAAACTTTGAAAAATATACAGGTCATGTTAGTTATACTTTCTAACTGTTTTTTTATGAAACATGAGCAGTTAAATAAAGATATGTTGGACATGATTTTAAACCTGTAGTGCTATCAGGGATATAGATACAGGTCAAGGTCTGTTACATTTGAATGGCAAAAAAAGAACATATACTAATTCAAAGATTTCTCAGATCTTCCAATCAAACTGTTGTCAAGGATCTTATTTGATTACACTTTCTGAGTAGGAACATCACCACCACCACCACTCATAAAACTGTGGGCAGTTCCCTGCTAAAGGAGTAACAACCTCCTTCAGCACTGGGAGCATTAAATCCACACATTAGAGTCTGGCTAGACCTGTTCTCAGTACAGCTGTCCTTCCCAGACAATCTTTTCTTTGTTGTGAACAGGATGTTTAATTCCCTGAATAATACCAGAAAACTGTAATGTAATCATTTCTTAAATTTGGGCTTCTCTTGGTTTCACCTCTGAGAGAAAGGACCTCTGCTTCTACCATTTCCACAGCCTGGGACCCTTGCTGTCAAAGTTAGAAAGAAATTCAATTATTTGAAGACATGGAAGAGAGACCATCAGTGGTGAATTCTTGATAAACTATTCATCATTCTTTTCAGACCTTTCAGGTTATTCCCAGAGTGAAGTTCATTTGTAATGTCCTTTACCACTTCTCCATGATGATGAAATTTCTTTACAATCGCTTATAATGTGGTTTGAGGTCTTTTCTACAGCTTAAGTCAGTCTTTGACCAATCAATACCTGCAATCTCAGCCCGTTAATGGAGAATCTGCCACCAACCCACCAGAAGGATTTTGATAAAGAAAACTCAGAAGAAGGAATGCAACAAATTTAATAGCTGAAGGTTAAAGTCCAGTTACTGGTGGTAAGGAAAAATATAGTCCTGGGACTAATTGCCACAGAAGTTGGAACAAATATCTCTTACAGGAATTTTTTTAAGCGATATGCAGAATAGTTTGTTTGGTCTGCTTCTTCCTGAAGTCAGATAGTCAGGTATAGTAGGGGAAACGAGGTTTACCTAGATAACAAAAATTTCAGCAGTAATATATTTTGCTGACTATAGTGTAAGGAAGGCTGATTAAGATAAAAGTATCATTATTTCAGTCCTTAAAAGGAAGCCCTTTTGTCTCATCATGTTAAAGAAATTTCATTATGAACAAAATGGAATTTGAAAATCCTTGAAAAATCCTACTAAAAAAGGTACACAAGGGTTAGACTAATTTGGAAGCTGCAGCATAAGTAGAGCCATACTGAATAGGAAGAAGAAACACATTTAGTTTAAATCTCAGAAAGGGATTTTCTCAAAGGGGGATCAAACATAATGTTTGCTATATGCAAAACATAAAGATTGCCTCACCATTCTCTTTTAGATATAGCATATGAACATATCTGCTAAAAGTCAAAAGTGAAAGACTCTAGGAAGCTGCCAGACCTAGGGAAAATGAATATTCTGCAAATATATTTATTTTACATGTAAAGCAAAGCAAAGAAAAATGTTGTTAAATATTTACTCATCACCCACTAGCTTATTAATCTTTGTTGCAGCAAATACAGCTGACTATAGAGTGTGGGCTGAGATGGTCCTTACCAATAAAGTACCATGACTGGGATTCATAGGTAAGCAAAAACTATGACAGGAACAGTGACTCAGCTGCACAAAGAGCAGCTGCACAGCAAACCTGGATGCAAGGAGCCATAGTTGTTATATTCTCTTGCTTTTTCCCCTCATTATGATTTTCTTAATCTGGCTACCAGAGTTATCTTGCACCAGCAGATGTCCTATAATTATTGCACCAGAACCACTCCAGCACCACTGGAGTCCATAGAGCCATGCACAGTATTCTGACAACCTACTATAGGCATTTGATGCTAAAGGTTGCAAAACCTGCAAATCACATGTCTAGTCCCAGCCTGATGATTCAGGCTATGTAAGAGAAAAAGCTCTCCAGGTGGTCAGTGAGGAGTCTGATTCAGCTTATCAGTTGTCTTTTTCTCCCCTTGGTCCTCTACGTTTCCTGAATGCTGAACATGGAGCTGCCCACCTCCAGCTGGTAGGAAACAGTGGTTCCTAGCAGGTGTGCACTGGAGCTTGGTACAGTTTTACAATACCACTTGCTCAGAGAGGACTCAGGAGGTGAAGTATTCTTCTGACAAATGTAGCAGCAGCAGTGATAGAATCATAGAATAGAGTTACAGAATAGTTAGGGTTGGAAAGGACCTTAAGATCATCAAGTTCCAATCCCCCTGCCATGGGCAGGGACACCTCACACCAAATCATCTCACCCAAGGCTCTGTCCAACCTGGCCTTGAACACTGCCAGGGATGGAGCATCCAGAGCTTCCCTGGGCAACCCATTCCAGTGCCTCACCGCCCTTACAGGAAAGAATTTCTTCCTTATATCCAATCTAAACTTCCCCTGTTTAAATTTGAACTCGTTACCCCTTGTCCTGTCACTACAGTCCCTAATGAAGAGTCCTTCCCCAGCATCCCTATAGGCCTCTTTCAGATACTGGAAGACTGCTATGAGGTCTCCACGCAGACTTCTCCAGGCTCAACAGCCCCAACTTTCTCAGCCTATCTTCATACAAGAGGTGCTCCAGTCCCCTGAACATCCTCGTGGCCCTCCTCTGGACTTGTTCCAACAGTTCCATGTGCTTTTTATGTTGAAGACACCAGAACTGCACACAATACTCCAAGTGAGGTCTCACGAGAGCAGAGTAGAGGGGCAGGATCACCTCCTTTGACCTGCTGGTCACACTCCTTTTGATGCAGCTCAGGATATGGTTGGCTTTCTGGGCTGCAAGAGGACACTGAAGCCAGCTCATGTTCATTTTCTCATCAACCAACACCCCCAAGTCCTTCTCTGCAGGGCTGCTCTGAATCTCTTCTCTGCCCAGCCTGTAGCTGTGCCTGGGATTGCTCCAACCCAGGTGTAGGACCTTGCACTTGGCATGGTTAAACTTCATGAGGTTGGCATCAGCCCACCTCACAAGCGTGTCAAGGTCCCTCTGGATGGCATTCCTTCCCTCCAGCGTATCAACCGAACCACACAGCTTGGTGTCATCGGCAAACTTGCTGAGGGCGCACTCAATCCCACTGTCCATGTCAGTGACAAAGATGTTGAACAAGACTGGTCCCAACACTGATCCCTGGGGGACACCACTCGTTACTGTTCTCCAGCTGGACATTGCGCCATTGACCACAGCTCTTTGTGTGCGGCCATCCAGCCAGTTCTTCATCCACCGAGTGCTCCATCTATCAAATTGATGTCTCTCAAATTTAGAGACAAGGACATCATGCGGGACAGTGTCAAACGCTTTGCACAAGTCCAGGTAGATGACATCAGCTGCTCTACCCCTGTCCATCAGTTCTGCAGCCCCATCATAGAAGGCCACCAAATAGGTCAGGCAGGATTTCCCCTTAGTGAAGCCACGATGGCTGTTACCAACCACCTTGTTCTTTTTCATGTGCCTTAGCATGCCTTCCAGGAGAGTATGCTCCAAGATTTTGCCAGGCACAGAGGTGAGACTGACTGGTCTGTAATTCCCTGAGTCATCTGTTTTCCCCATCTTGAAAATGGGGGTTATATTTCCCTTTTTCCAGTCATCAGGAACTTCACCTGACTGCCATGATTTTTCAAATATGATGGACAGTGGCTTAGCAACTTCATTCGTCAGCTCCTTCAGGGCTCGTGGATGGATTTCTTTAGGTCCCAGGGACTTGTGTATGTTCAGGTTCTTAAGATGGACTTCAACCACATCCTCTCCTACAGTGGGCCTAAGGTCTTCATTCTCACAGTCCCTGCATCTCCCTTCAAAGACTTGGGTGGTGAGGTCAGAGCCTTTGCCAGTGAAGACTGAGGCAAAGAAGTCATTCAGAACCTCAGCCTTCTCCAAATCCAGGGTAGCCAGTTCTCTTGATAGCTTCCAGAGGGGGACTACGTTGTCCCTAGTCTGTCTTTTATTCACTACGTACCTATAGAATCCCTTCCTGTTACCCTTAAGATCCCTAGCCAAGTTTAATTCTAACTGGGCCTTAGCTTTCCTAACCTGGTCCCTAGCTTCCTGGACAACATCCCTGTACTCTTTGTACTTGTCTGTATGCCAATGCGCGCAGCATGGGAAATAAACAGAAGGAGCTAGAAACCTGTGTTAAGTCAGGAGATTATGATCTGGTGGCAATTACAGAGACGTGGTGGGACAGCTCACATGACTGGAATATAGTCATGGAGGGCTATGTCCTTTTCAGGAAAGACAGGCCAGCCAGGCGGGGTGGTGGGGTTGCTCTTTATGCGCTTCCCAGGCTGCCTGTCCTTGTTTCCACTCTGAGCAATTGAGCAAGGGTCTGCTGCACCAAACAACATGTGATTTTGCCAGGACCTGGAATTATTCTCCCTGTTCCTAGCAGAATCACAGCCACAAAAGGTGAATTCTGGCCTCTGAAGACACTGGTAAGTTAGATGGGGTTTTGGCTTTCAAAGGAGTACAGAATGCTTGGCGATATGCAGGTAAGCAAATGATGGAAATCAGGGGAGGAAAAAATGGGCTGAGTTTTACATTGGAAGACCAAGAGCTGGCACAACTGTACCTTTGATAAACAATGGTGGCACGATCTTACCAACTGATCTTGGCCATATAATTCTGTCTACATTTTCTCTATTAATTCAGCTCTTCAAGACAAGATTGGACACTGAGACAGAGTTTTCAGGAAATTTTACTACAAGAATTGTGCAGATATTGAGTAATCAATTCTCAAATGCCTGTGTGGTATGAGGGCAATGCCTTACTTATCTCCACTTCTCTGGGGGAAGTGAGAGGACATTCCCAAGGGCAAAAACCAAGTAAGCAAAACAGAAGGACTTGAAAGTGGAATAACCCAGCTCCTAGACCCACATTCCTACTACCAGATTTCATGGTCCCTCAGAGACCAATACTCCCATTTCTAAAACTAATACAACTTTAATCACCACTTAAATTTAAATCTCCATCTAGATAGCGCTATTTTCTCTTCCCTGTACTGGGATCCTATGAAGACAGTGGGAAAACAACTGTGGTCAGAGCCTGCCCCCTTTTTGACTGAGGAATGGCTGTAATTCAAGATGGCAGAAGGAAGCAAAACCACAAAATCAGTTATGCAGCGTCATCCACAAAGAATGAAAGTAAGTGGATTACACTGCCTACCATTACAAATTTAATGCTACCACTGCCAAGAGGATTTCTCTACAGTAAACACAGATTTAAATTTTTCACTAATGCAGTTGCAGAAATAATATAATTTATTACATTTTTCAATTTCTTATTGGTTATATTTAAGTATATAGCAGAGAAATTAATGTACATGTTCCTAAAGGAGGGATGCAGAGGAGCTGCTCAGAAATAATTTGAAGTGTGGCCATAGAGTCTTTATTTGGTATTTGAGGCATCTTCCCAGTCACTGAACCTTTCTGTGAAAAATTAATGTCATTTGAACTCTTATTATGGAATATCAGTTGTGCACTGTCACACTTTGCACAAATGGTGCTTCAGTCACAGTTCAGTAACACTCCAGCATATCATTTCCAAGGCATTTGAGAGTTCAGAGAATTATTGAAGGGCAAACTGTACTCATTTGGTAATAAGGCAGACTACAGTTGCAGTCTCCATATGATTTCAGTGAATGGAATCAATGTTAATTTCATTGAATGTAGCAAAATAGTTGTGATAATAACCCCAGTGAAATATTCCACGAGACAAAAGAGGTAGAATGTAGTGTTACAGTGTTTTATATTATCTACACTAAGCATTGTAGAAGAAATGCAGAAATGGGTGAGGAAAAAAACCCTAATAATTTCAGAAAAATAACAAATACTCATTTGCAAACCAAAATTGCTATTTCTCGCAGTCTTTACACTGTGATATTACAAATGTGCTGCAGAAAAAGGAATTAAAGAAATCAACTGAAATTCACAACCTATTTCCACCAATGATACCCAGCTCTTACAGCAACCTAGATGTTTCAGTCTGGCATTAGTTTGTGCAAGTACACGTTATACTGACCCTGAATGTAAACACTTCCCAAAGCCATGATTTGTTAGCACTGCCTTCACATGTTATACCCAATTAGTAAATAATTAGTCAAATAATTTAAAATATAATTATGTAACAATGTTGCCTTTTTTAAATTAAGGACTCATTCAGAAGCTGATTCCTCTTCCTGATTATATGTTTCTTTGCTGATACAGTTTAAGTGCTTAAGCCTCCCTTGCTTTTTCTCTCTTTCTGAATTAAAACAGGATTCTGTTAATAAATGGACGAGTGCTTATTAATATGCTGTCACCAGCAAAGACACAAATATGCCACTAAATACTTATGCAGCTCCCACCAGATGCAAATATATCTGTAAGAACCATCACTGATGTGTTGGAGACCTCTAGAGCTGTAGCTCTTCTCATGAAACTACACTTGCTGATACTACCAGTAATTAGGGCTACAGTTCAGCTGAAAAATATCAGGCTTTAATTAAAAAAAAAAAAATCCCTTGCAGAATTATCAAAATATCTCTTATATACAATTGCGAAATGTATGACTACCACAGCAAACACCAAGTTTTCAGTATCTGATGTCATGCAGGGGACATGGGACCCCTGCTAGGGAAAGGGAGATGTCAAGACTGTGTACTGGCACCCAGAAAAGTAAATTTTTCTACATAAGACAAAACATCGCAGCCATAAAACAGCAAAAGCCAGGAATCCAAAGTGGTTTAAATCACCTGTTAGCTGGCTCCCATCTATCTATACCAAGGCTATGGGATTTCCAGCTTGCAAAGTCTGCATGGAGGGACTAAAATAGCTTGCAGTGAAGCAAGGCATATATTTCATTTCACCCCTCTGAGCTAAATCTATGTTATTAATGTAGAAACAGACATGTATTACATCAGTGCTTTCTAATGACTATGTTCACCCTCCTTCTGTAGTCATAATAATGAAACACCTACATTCTGAGTATTTCTCTCATTTAGGCACAAAGTTAGAGAAAGGAGAAGCAATTCATGGTGCTACCCCATGCTCCATTGCAGCTGTCTCCTTCATGTGCATACCTTAGGAGTGAGTTATTGGATGGCTCTACAGAGACCTTATATCCCAGCAATCTCATGAAGTTAGATTTGATCACACAACCAAGCCAAATGCTGGCCTGTTCATTATTGCACAAATACAGAAGGAGAAAGGGACTTTCTAAAGCCTGTCAACTGTAGATGGAAATGCAAATTAAAAGCAGGAGAACATTTGCAATCTGAGCAAAACTCATGCCGATCACCTCATCTCTTTTAAAAAAATGCAAAATGCAAAATACTTTACCAGCTGTGAGCCGTTCCTGCTAAAAACTCACAGAAGTTACCTTAGGTATTTCCTTAAGGTTGCTCAAAATCACCCCTATGGACCAAGCCAGCCTGAACTGAAGCTCTGTGACAAAGGATCCTGATGTTGGAGGGTTCAGTATTGAAGACACTAGCATTTCAGACCAATTAGGTGAGTAAGTTTCTTACCTAAACTAGAACTGAGTCAAGAGGTTAAGACTTTTACCTACAGTTACAATGACAAGCATGCAATTCCAGTCATGCATAACTTGAAACTTCTAAACTAAATGCTTCCACGACTTTATCAGAAAGACACATTTTGTTATATGGATGTTTTTCCAAGAAAACTCTCAACCGTAATTGGTACCAAGATGTGGGTTTGGCAGGTGTATAGAAAACTTCAATTTTTGTCTCTTAATACGTGGTTCTAGAGATGGGAAACATTTTTGCCTTCATACAGGACCCAGATGGCAAACTGTGAAAGCTTAATTTCAAGAGCATTCAGGCTGACAGCTCCACAAGCAGCAAGCTGAATTTAACTTATGTGATTATGACACATACAGAGGACTCTTTAACCAAGTGGTCCAACACTCCACCTATTAGAGGCATGCCTACAAGATTTGCATGTGCTGCATGAAAGCCTTTCATGTGCACAGTAGGTATGGATCACCACACTAGAAAATCATACGTGCACACAGCATGTTTTCATGGGCTACCTTGTCAGCCAGGCCATTAATCCTATTTTTGCTTTTGCAAGGGGTACCAAAGAGTTTGTACAGTCTTACAGGCAGGATCACTTTACCTAAAGGCTTCACTCCTGTGTGTTATGCTTTACTCAACCTCATGCTGGCACACCACCTACTGACAGCCCAGAGTCGCTTTCTGAATCAAGCGTCCCTGTGTGAGCCCATGAGCTCTTATGCTGAGATGTCTGGCTATGCACAGCCAGAGCAGCAGCACTTGTCGGGACTCTGAAAGGAGAAGGAATCAAGAAAAAGGGTCTTCAGGCTCCTGGTGGTATATTGATATAAAACAATAATCTCACCTCTTCAGTGTCTCTTCAAGACAGGCAGTGAAAAACAAATTGTCTCCCAGTCAAATGAGAAGCAGCGGTCAGGCAGCTTAATGGTAAATGGTTAATGAAACTGTGGTTTTCTGGTTATTTATTTCATCCAGGGCCAAAGTTAGCAAAAGGAGTAATAACTGTATTTCAGCCATCTTCTTGTTCCCCAGGTGCCAAGGTCAGTTCAAGTTTCTTTCAATTCTGCACTATTTCATGTGTTATTGTTTGTGTGTTTTAGTGGTTGAAGATTTGCAAGCAGATTGGAGTGCACAGAATAGAAATTCATTAAAGCAACATCCTTTTTTGCTTTCTGACTTTTCTTTATATACCACTGCTGCACAGCTCAACAAGGTTGGGCTTCCTGTCCCTATTTTTAGCAATGTTTGATGTTCTTTCCCCTGTATTTACTTTGATGCTCCATAGGTAGAACCCTTGAACTTCACAAGGTACTCTAAGTAAGAGGAAATCATGGCAAAATAGTCGCTAGTTGCAATTAAGCTGTGGACAGAGGTGCCTGCAACTATGACCCCCATTTCTCCGACTTACAATTGCCTGTATATTAAGTCAGAACCTTCCTGAACTTAATAACAGTGGGATTTGACACATATGCCACCTCATCCCAGAATTTTTTGAATTGTTTGAGGTATCCTAATCCACTGACTTTGCCCCTTCAACAAGCCAGTGGTACTACTCGTCCTCCTCTCTCTCTGCCCTCCCCTGACATCTTTGCTTGGTTAGACCTTTCCAGATCCCAGCCCATCTGTTTTACCTCATTTTGAAAAGCTTCCTTAAAACCCTTATTTCTGGAACTTCTGGTGCTAGGAAGAAACCAGTGGGAAAAAAGAAGGGAGAGGCTTTTACATGTCTGGTTGACCTGAAGAGCTATGTGATCATCCTCTTCTTCTCCTGCTCATAACATGAAAGGTACACAGTCACACCAGTGGAATTTGTGTTTGTCAGTGCAAAGAACACTTGCTGACCCTGTTAGACACTTTTCTGCCTGGAGAGAGAAGAAGCAGTAAGAGCTATTCCTAAAGTAGTGCTACAAAGACCATCAGGAAACAGGCCCAAGTTTCTATTGCCCAAAGATGTTGTTATCTGTAGAAAAAACACTCTCTGCACTTCAGTTTTAAGTGTTGCTGATAAAATTTCATTAAATTGAATCATAACAGTTAAACTAATGAAGATCCAGCAGATGCTGAATCTGTGATATTTTATAGCATTGTTTTATTTGGGGAAAGAATCCAGTTTTGCTAAAATATTAATAAAGAAATGCTCATTTTGCTTCAGGATTCACTGAATGCCTGTGTTTAATAGTCTGTTCCTGCTTTCAGTTCCCACTGTTGTTTTTCCATCTTACTAGTAACACAGCAATAGGCATAAATGAAGAATTAAAAGTCTTTATGCATTGCACCGTTAGAGGTATACTCTGAACATAAAAGCTGTTGTGAGCTATTTCTTCCTCTACCTGTCCATTTGAAGCCAAATTGAATACAGACACCTTAAATTTCATTTTGATGATGTCCATACAATATGAACATAAGACACAGGAGACTCTCCAAGACTTGAGCCCTCAAACCGATCAGACTGCAAAACTCATTTTGAACAAAATACCCAAGAGTGTATTTCTTTGGGTAAGACATCTGAGAAGTTTTCACATAATGACTATGTTTGACTTACTATGAAAATAAAAAGCAAAAATAAAAAGCATTGCACCATGAAACTCAGCCTAAGTCACTGAATTGCAGCCATCTAGACTTGCCGACAGTCCTTGCCACCTGGGACGTTTCTAAAGGCTGAGATTTAATTCACTTTTCTGCCTGACTGCTGGGAGAAGATCTCTTTTCTGTCCCCATAGGAGAAACCTCAACTTCTGTCATCTCCATAAGATGCAATCCTGTGTGCCTGCTTTTTCTGAATCACTCTGCTATACATGCCTCTCTGCAGTTATACATCTGTTGTGGCACAAGCTCATATCCCCACTGTCGTTCTCTGAGTCAGTATTTGTACTTCTGTCTCATATTGTGATGAAAACATCTCTAGTGGCGCTACACTTTAATTGGTATCAAAATATTTGGTAGCATAGTCAGTAACACCCACAACTTTCATTTATCACTTCTCTCTCTATGGAATCTTGCTATCATCATCCACTTTTACATGGTATTATTCTATCCCTATGTTTTATTCCAGTGAGAGGTTCCTAATTTTGAGCAGTCCATTCTAGTAATATGTGTCAGACCCTTTCCAGGAAAGTGTCTAAAGACGTGAGAAGGGAATTTAATCCCGTTGCA
Organism: Neopsephotus bourkii; assembly: GCF_033783945.1. Taxonomy (NCBI): domain Eukaryota; kingdom Metazoa; phylum Chordata; class Aves; order Psittaciformes; family Psittacidae; genus Neopsephotus; species Neopsephotus bourkii. Next base: position 5,765,295 of record NW_026902293.1, read on the forward strand.
AGCATCACCAGACTTTACACCAACTTCTCCAGTTGCTCCCACAGCCGGGGTCAGTGTGTCTGACACAAGGCCAGACAGGACCATAAAACAAAGGAATCCTAAGTTGGTCTTCTCGCTCTGCCCACACACCAAGCAGATGTGTGTTGGAAAAGTCCCATGAGGGAAATAATGCTAATCATTATCATGTGTGTGTATACACACTGCAAGAATAGTGAAGCATTTACTGCTGTAGCAGTTTGATGAAATTTGACTTTTATATATATTGCATAGGATATAGTTGTTGAATATGCACTGATGGGGGGGGGGAAGTCTATAAACAGACTGTTAACTATTCAGGAAAGTCCAGTTAACAAGAGGTCTTTGAACTAATACCCACAGCATTTATCTCTCCTACACATTCATGCATCCACATCCACCAAGTCAACTGATCTTACAATAAACCTTTTCAAACAGGGCCTAGAACAGGAAAAAATATGTTTCCAAATATCCATTTGCTGTCTTATGGAATAAAATGCGTACATGACACTGAGAAAAATCAGTGTGTCTCTTCTGGGTTCTACATTAAAATATGGATTTTGACCTCTGCTACACTGACTGTCTCAATAACAATGGGGTTAGTTTCCTCCATTTTCACAACTAATGCCTCTGGTTTTCAGAGGCTAAGCCTAAGGGATCAAAAGGGCAGCACCTTCTAAGGAAGCAACTGGGACCTCAAATTCTGGCTACCTTAACCTGGGACCTAACTTTACTTATACCAGTGTGGGTAAAGTGTCAGACCCTTACCCAGACTTCTCCTTTGCCCCACTCGCCCTTCCACCCACCCCTGGAGCAAGCCCCACAGATCCACAGGGAGGCATCTGTGGTATCTACTCCATCCTGGCAGGGGAAGCAGCTCTTCCTGGGAAGGGCCAGGGGCGAGGCTGCTCTTCCTGTTCCCAGCACTGGGTGAGAAACAATACAGTCCAAAATCAGAATGACCACATGCAGACTAAACCTTAGCCACCTAAAAAGGGGCACTTACTTGCAAAGAGCCTGGGATAAATTTGAGGTTCAATTACACCAGGATCCTCTGCATTCAGGATAAAAAGGATTGAGAGCAGCCCTGAGCAGAAGGATTTGAAGGTGCCGATAGACAAGAAACTCAACACGAGCCAGCAGTGTGCTCTTCCAGACCAGGAAGCCAACCATATCCTGGGCTGTATCAGAAGGAACATGTCCAGCAGGTCAAGGGAGGTGATTCTTTCCCTCTAGTCCACTCTAGTGAGACCCCATCTGGAGTATTGCATCCAGCTCTGGGCCCCCAGCACAACAGGGATCTGAACATGCTTGAGCAAGTCCAGAGGAGGCCATGAAGATGCTCAGAGGGATGGAGCACCTCTGCTATGAAGGCAGGCAAAGAGAGTTGACCTTGTTTAGCCTGGAGAAGAGAAGGCTGCAGGGAGATATCACTGTGGCCTTCCAGTACCTGAAGGGGGCCTACAAGAAATCTGGAGAGGGAAGGTAGTGGTAAAATGAGGGGGAATGGCTTTGAACTGACAGAGGGGAGATTTAGATTAGACATTAGGAAGAAGTTTTTTACTGTGAGGGTGGTGAGGCACTGGCACAGGTTGCCCAGAGAAGCTGTGGTTGCCTCATCCCTGCCAGTGTCCAAGGCCAGGTTGGATGGTTTGAGCCACCTGGTGTAGTGGGAGTTGTCCCTTCCCATGGCAGAGGGAGGGAACTCAGATGATCTTTAAGGTGCCTTCCAATCCAAACCATTCTAAGATTCTGTGTTAAAAATATCATTGTTTTAACCTGTGCTTGCATTGCTGACAGATCAGGACTTCCATCACTCAAGCAGGTGTCACTTAGAGCATAGATATGCAAATATTTACCCATGGACATACAATCCCTACTGTGAATCCCATTTCAGGATTACTAGGGTTGTCCATAGCACTGTATATGAAGTTATGAATAAATCAGGTGTAAAAAATAAGCTGTGATCTTCAGTTAGCAACAAAACCTTGCTTCCACAGAAAGCTTTTCTTTTTTTTTTCTTTCTTTTTTTTTTTTTTTTTAAAGAAAAAGATAAAAAGTGGGGTCTGTGTGAGAACAAAGAAAATATAAGTCTTTTTCTTTTGGCAACACAGAAGTCAGCAGAAAATTGAAAGGATGCATTAAAATAAGATAGACCGATAGACCGATAGATAGATAGATAGATAGATAGACCAATAGATGATTGATAGACAGACCGATAGATAGACAGGAAATTTAAACCTGGGCGCTGGATTCGGGATTCACCACTGCGCTGATCCCCAGCCAGGAACCCGTCCCAGGGCCGTGGCGGCGACAGCCTCCCCGGCGGGTCCCGTGTCCCCGCCGCCTCCCGCCCGCTCCCTCCCTCCCAACGGCACGTCCATGCTGCCATCTAGCGCGACCGCCCCGCCGCGCACCCGCACCGCACCGCACTCGCTGCCGCTGTGCCCCTGGTCCGGCTGCGGGAGCCGCCAGCCCGCACCTGGGCGATAATGGCAATAGGAGCAAATCCGGCAGGAATTAGTTAGCGTCCCTTCGTGCTTTGTTTGCAAATGGGTTTTCAGCACGGACAGCTCAACAAGGACAGGTGTAAGGTCTTGCGTCTGGGAAAACACAGCCGAGGAGTGCAGCACAGGCTGGGATCTGCACAGCTGGGGATCAGCCCCGTGGAAAGGGCCCTGAAGGTCCTGATGAACCACAAGTTCCATGTAAGTGAACAGTGTGCTGCTGAAGCAAAGCAGGTCAACAGGTTGCTGGGTTACATCAACAAGGGCATCACCAGCAGAGGCAAAGGTGGCATCATCCCCCTCAACTTGTGGGCTACAGCTGGAATACTGTGTTCAGTTTTGGTCCCTGCTATATAAAAAAGACGTGGACAGGCTGGAAAGGGTCCAGAAAAGGGCCACAAGGATAATCAGAGGTCTGGGAAGCTTGCCATGTGAGGAAAGGCTGAGAGAGGTGGAATTGTTCAACCTGCAGAAGGGAAGGCCTCGGGAGACCTTTATCCCCATGTTGCAGTATTTAAAGCATGGTTACAAAGTAGACTGAGACTTGCTTTTTTGCAAGGAGTCACATCGAAAAGACAAGGGTGATGGGTGCAAGTTAGTCCTGGGATGAGTCCGACCAGACACAAGAGGAAAATTGTTCACAATAAGAACAGACACTGGAATCATCTCCCAAGGAAGTGATGGACTCCCAACACTGGATGCTTTCAGCACATAAGATTTGGCTGGAGAGGGTGCTGGGACATCTAGTCTAGGTCATGCTTACCTAGAAAGGTTGGACCAGTTGATCCTTGAGGTCCATTCCAATGTGGTATGCTATGCAAAACAAACACACCAAAAAAAAGCAGAATGATGAAATATCTTCTTTAAGTGGACAGTACCAGCTGCTGGCTGGGAGGCAATAGCCATATAACCGTGCTTAACAGCATTGCCAAGGGCTGGGCCTAAACGTTCTGTGTTTGATACAGGACCAAATAAATAGTAACAGGAATGAGCATGGACCGCAGCAGCCAAAAGAAGTGCTAGGACCTGAGGTGCAGTAAAAGTGGAGTTTCTTCCTATGCAGCAGACCTGCATAGCCAGGCAGCCAATTAAAGGTCCTTTTAAAATAAATGCAAAAAGACACATTAATCCTCCAAAAGCTGAATGGGAAACTCGAAGTGAAAGCACACCAAGGGAAGGTGGTGCTGCAAGCATCTGCTTATGTGGGAAATCGACCAGTACCACCTTCCTTTAGCTCCCCTGCCCAGGTGGTGGAGGTACCATCAGTGAAATTGAGGCTGAGCCTCAGGTCAAGGCAGAGTTCAGGGGGTCCAGAGGCCCAGCAGAAGACAAAAGCACACTTTCTACACCAGAAAACCAGGGTGGGAGTTTCCCCCTTTTCATCAGAACTGCAAGATTAATCCATTAAAAAGTGCCCTCTTAGAAATTTCATAACATTCAAATAGTCACAAACCACTAAGCAGCAGCTTGAGGAATAAGGCCAGATCAGCAGCTACAAAAATATCTGGACTGGGAGTAGTACAAGGCAGGAGTCCTTCCTATTGGCACTGGTGGGTTGCATGAGCAGCCACCAGGTCCCTAGCAGGGGGAGATACCAATACTTCCAAACACTGAATAAAGAAGGTTCCTGATATCCCACGTCTTAGTTTATACAAGAATCATAGTTATGGTTAGCAGAGCAGGCAAAAAAAAACCCAACAAAACAAACCCAAATCCCCAAAAATGTGGAAGTCACTGCATGTTTTACAAAACCACCAAGCCAGGGAAACAGGGAAAGGAAGCATGAAACAGCAGAATGATCACCAGAATAAAACAGAGGCCACTGAGGAAAGAAGTGAATTAGCTAAGTAAGAAGAAAAGCAGAAAACTGGTTTAATCTTTTTACAGGTTTTGGGGTTTTTTTTTTGTTTTCTTTTTCTGATGCTTGCTTTTGAAAAGTGCTCATTTGTAAGGGAAGCAGTTCTAAAAAGCCTGAATTTTCATTAAAAACCAAACATCCCTAATCCTCACAGCTGCAGATATGATGGGGAAAAAAAGCTTGGAAATGCACACTAGCATACCCAAATGCCCAAATGGCTGGAGAAAACTAGCAAGAAGCAAAATGATTGGGTTTAAATCCTCACAGAATCAAAGTCAAGTTCATGGTGGGACTTTGTTAACTACAGTTTCATGTTTAGTATTACCAGGGCTGAACAGATGGAAAAGCACAATGATGATGGCAACACAAGTACTGTAAATAAGAGCAAAAGAAAGGAGCAAAGTGTGCACCAGAAGAAGCAGGTTTGCACAGAAGAAAATGCTTACTTACTTGCTTAGGATCCCACCCTGGGCTGATAGATGCTAGAGCAAGATGAGAAGTGCACACATATAACGATAGGGATTGTTAATTTTAAGTGTCTGGTGTTAAGGCCCAAAGAATGAGCAGCTTAGGTCCAGAAAGCAAAACCAGTTTCTTTCCCTGCCTTAATGCTGATCAAGCCAATGTTTTACAGGATGGCCCAGCAAGAAGCACTGTAAAATTTTTATGAGCGTTCAGTTTGCTGAAGAGAGATTCTTTTATAATGCTCACATTTAGAGAGTGGAGGCCCCCAGTTATGCTGTGATTAAATTATGTTGTAGGACAGTCCTAGCTGCACTGTACTACAAGAAAAAGAAGAGGGAAAACTCCTGTACAGAGACCACAAACAGTCATTCCTGAAGAACAGCTGGCACAAGGAGCAGTCATTAATAACCAAATGTTTTTTCAGAGTTGCGACTTTTTCCCACGACAGATTTAAGGGCCAGCCCCAAAAGGTATAAGGGAAATATGCTCTTGCCAAGATAACACACTAATATTAGAAAGGACTATTCAGGAAACAGTGATTGCTTTGGGGTATTACTGTGGAACTGCAAACTGCCACTAACAATTAATATATAGCTTCTAAGAGCTGAGTCTTAGAAAAGCATATTACCCATGGACAAAATAAAACCATTTTTACAAGATTTATTTCTATCAGTTTCCCACTAAGGGCAGTGGAAGATGTTGATCAGAGCACAGACTTCTTTAAAATCAGCTTAAGGACAACATTGCAATCACAACAGCATTATGTGGGGGCATTTTTGTCAGCATTGACAATTTTTATCCTGTACAAATGGTGGTGTTTAACAAAGACATATGTTTACACAGATGGAGGAGGGAGGTTGTAGTAATGGTGTGATTGAAAGTAAATTGGATTGGTTGAGTAGCTGATGCCAGCTGCCGTTTCAGTCAAGGAGTAGGTGGGTACTCGAGATGGGCTATAGTCAGACATTGAAACTTTGCTGGGTACCCATTATCATCCGTTTAGGTTATCCCAAAACCATCACTCAGCAGCTGGGAGCTAGCTTGGGGCTCAGGATTCAATGAGGCACTCTGAGTTTGGGTGTTCCCATCCAGAAGGAAGGAAATAAAATGTTCACTGGTGGCATTTAAGCACACATTTCTTCAGAGGCAGTTTAAAGTACTGTAGAGCTAATGGGATGCCTGTGGTACCCACCTTTTCCACTTAAAGCTACTCTCACATGAGGAAAGGGTCTACTCCCCACATCTCTGTTTTCAGACCCTGCTGCAGGCTGGTGGTGATGGTGTTGGGACAAGGGGCAGAAAAGGACCAGAGAGGGCTGGGCTACCTTTGAGCTTTCACTTCATTTTGTGGCATTCGGTTTTTTTCTTCTTCTCTTCCTACTTCAATTGAACTATGCATGGAACTTTTACACATTAAGGGTCTTCACAAGAAATAATCAGGTCTACTCCTTACTGGACTTTACCGGATGTCAATTTACTCTACAGAGAGGTCAGCACAACGCCCCATTATGTATTATCTTGTATATTACAAACAGTGTCTCAATAAAGCTTTTTTTACATTTAGATACCTTACAGTTTGTAAAAGTTCTAAAGCTTGGTTTGATGTTTTCCCCTATTACCTACAATTTCCTTTTCATAATCTATAGACCCTTAATTGAGTTGCACTGACTAATTAGCTATAGCACTAGTGACCTTGTGCCAAGGTTCATTGTACTGAGGGTGGTGTGTATATATATGTATATTTGTGCATGTACATGGAAGGCTGAAGAAAAAAGAAAATAGAGCAAAATACAACATTCTCAACTTCTCTATCCAGACACACAGGTATAAACTGCAAATGTAATATTAAAGAGGTCATGACTTTTGAGACACCCCAGGTGAAGAACTAGCCATCACCAGCTTTCATTTACAGGGTCCAAGCTTTCGAATGGGTAACATGCACCTCTGATAATAAGCACTGCAAAGATATGTTTCAAGAAGCTGTTTTCATAGTGAAGGCTTACATAGAAAAGGACTGTTATTTTTCTCTTAGAACAAAATTTTGCAGGGTGACACAGGGCATTTTCACTTTTAAAGCTACTACCATGAAAAAGATTTCAAAACCAGACGTTATTCACTTTATCTTTGCTTATTCTGTTGAAAGGTCCAGATATAACTTCATTTAAATAGCAAGGGTAGTGTTCGAGTGTATGTAATTTACTCTTACAAACAGCAACACATTTTATACACCAGAACATCTACACATATGGAGAAACAAAACCAGCTACACTGACTATAATAATAAGATTGCTTCAGCAGCCTAAATGACAGAGTTAATGCTCAACTATGTTAAATGGCTGCTATTTCCCTATTATAGTGGGTGATATATCTTCATTGTTTCAGGAATGTAGCCAACAATTGAGAGCTAAGTAGTAGCCACTCTTTACCTTCAGTAAGCTTTACAGGTATTTTATATGCAAAGAAATAGACTCTTTAAAATATGTCATTTACTCCATCCCACTGAATTACAGTGTATAAACAATAATGGTTATTTGCTATAACATTACAGCACGTATTTGTTGTAGCAAAGGAGGTAAAGCCATGAAAACCAAGGATAATATAAGCTTTTTTTTTTTTTTTTGGTATCAAGATAATGACTGTGAATGGCTTTGTCAATATTAAATGTGGGACTTCCACATTAGCAATATAGGGGTTTATAATCAAAAATCTATTACAGCAGTTTAAGTTTTCATTCAGGAAAAAATTAATCTTGCAATAATACAAATTAAACCATCACCTTTGGACAGCCTCGTGTAACCTTAAATTAGTGCTGTTCTTCTGGCCATGAGGAGCTGCCTCTTGCAAGTGGAATGCCTGTTTCTCTGGGAACTGGCTTCCAGCTTCCCTCTCCTCCCTCCCACCCTTCCCAAAATAGGAGTTCCCATGCTGGATTGTTTATGTGTCCTTCAAAGTTTAATGCAAACCAAAGCACCATGGATTCTCCCCCATGAAAAAAGCATGGCCAAAAGATCACACAACAAATGGGACATCTTGTGCTCTATCTTTCAACCCATGCTATCCATACACTCTTGAAAAGTAATGATGCTCCTATCAGCTATATTATGGTGTATACATGGGAATTCTATAAAGGAGGTCACACCTTCTTAAAGAAATGCAAAGGATCAAACACCACAAACAACATTAACTGCTGGAAAGGCTGTAAACACCACCGTCAGGGCAATGCTTTAATTTACATGGAGAAAGCAGATGCCTTGGGCACCTCATGCAGGTAGCACTGCTGAAATAACTCATGTTGCACAAAGCTTTTGAAATATACCATAACACCGTAACACATAACCATAACTATCAGGTAAAGATAGCTAAATAGTTCTTGGAAAACCAACTAGAAAGGGTATTTATTACCAAAAGTTCACAGACTCATAGCAGGTTAGAAGAGACCTCAAGGATCCTCCTCAGGGTCCAACCTTTCTAGGTATTCCAGGTAAAGCATTTCCTAGACTGGATGTCCCAGCAGGCTGTCCAGCTGATGATAAATCAGTACAGAACTCCAACAAATCAATAAGGTCTATTTTGAGAGCAAAACTGGCTTCCAATCATGCTGGCTTGTGACGGAATCCTATATATAACTCAATAAGGAAAGCTGCTTATGAGAGTTCTGACTTTTCTAATTCAGGCCAGAGGCACTTAGTGTGAAGGCCTCTCTTAAAATGGAAGGCATTTCAGCTTATTTTTGTAATGAGGCAATCAGAGACAGTCCACACAATTTTGCACTTCCCCGGATTCCCGAGCAATTTGGATAAACAAACTAAAAGAAGGTTAATAGAAAAACACCTTTGTGAAGACCTCGTGTTATGGGTGTTTGTATTTCTGTGGGATGCTGGGCGTGAACAGTGTCCCAGCTGCCCCCTGCTAGCTCACCATGGTTGACCCTCCCTTTCCACCAGCAGTTCCATGGAGATGCCAACATGCCAATGCCCTGCACCGGTGGGTTAGCACACTCATGTCCCTGAAGGATCTCAATGAGAAGAGGAATGAAACAGCAAGGCATTACTTCAAACCAGCCATACTCCCTTACTCTCAGTATTTACAATTAACTCGGTGCTCCAGTAGGAAATCAGAGCAACGATGCTCCCATATGGTGGTTTTGTGGTATTCAGTTTTTTTGTATCTGCTACTTAAAAAGTGCCATTTTATGCCAGTCAGACATGTTGCCATACACTGCTGGCATAGTAGTGCTTCCTGTATTAAGATGGAAATTATTTAGCTACCAAGTTCTGTGCAGTCTTCATGGCATGAAGAGCCAGAGCTGCCAGGAACTTGCTTCAGGTAGCAGCCTTCAGGTTCTAATATAATAGACAACTATTACCATCACAACCGGCACAAAAACATGATAGGAGTGTGCATCTCTGGGGTGGGTTTGTATCTCCACACAACTTTAACTGCTTTAATTGATCTGAATTTATTCCACAGGGGAAGCTCTAACTCTCCCGGTTATTTAACAAGCCTAGTGCCATATGCACATCAACGAACAATGACATGAAGAAATCTTCACATAATGTAAATTCTGATGCAGCACATGCAGCAGCTTACAGAAGTAGACCTTGCTCTCCATGTTCCAACCAATATATATGCAAAGTACTGCAAATGTAAATCATTTTTTTTTCAGCCCTATTCAAAACCTGCGTGTAAAGGAGGCTGAACAAGTCAAGCAATGCCTGCTCTGTGCAAACTACAAGAAATAGGACAATTTCTTTTTGTAGCAGCTTTATATTAAGCCTTAGAGGAATCTTAGCAGTCAGTCTCACCTCCAAGGCTAATCAGATACTGAACCTCACTGAAGGAGTCTGCAGTGACCCCACCACACACCCCCTTTCACCAAATAATGTGCTCTCAACTTTTCCTGAAGAATTCCATTCAGAATCCAAGATGGGTTGAGAGGTTATTCTCATCTTAACAAACAGATTTGTTCACATTTTAGGACCTCAGAATAATTAGGTACAAATGAAGAAAGAGGAAAGACTTTATCATCCAGCCTTCTGCAAAGTGACTACAGCAACAAATGCAGCTGCTCAGAATTTTACTAGGTATGTTTCTAAATGCCGGTAGCTGACAGCTGGAGTGTTCTTCACAGGCAAAAAGGAGCACCCACGGTTTATTTTACATTGAGGCAGTTCCAGTACTACTTCACACCTGCCAGTTTGCATCTACCTAGGTATTCAATGTTTTCTTCCGAATTAGCCCCACGCACTGCTCTCCCCACCAGCTTACGTGGCCTATGGCTAAACTCAGCCACAGCAGCTATTTTTGTACAGAATAAGCCATAGATGATTGTGGAGTGGGAAAGCTGGAGTATATTGTATTTCACAATACTGCAGAATGCTTGCAGTGCTTTGACAGCTGTTCGCAGGGCACAGTTATAAGCTTCAGTTTTGCCTCTACCTATCCTGTAAGCGTTTACTCTTATGAAGAAACATGGTAGTGATTAACCTATTATGCTGTACATGGCTGTAACACTACGACAATTCAGGAGCTTAAACCATGATGCATGCAGTGGCTTCCTCGGCAGTCAAGTACTTTGCAACCAGTGCAATGTGATACCAGTGCTCTGTCTTCCAGTTCAGCTTCTTTCTGGAAGCCTCTGATTTTGCAGTAATTTTATTTTGGCCATCTCCTAGGTCAAAGGGCTTTCTTACCCTTCATTTGACATCTTGAGAAAGAACAAGCATAAAATTAACAACTGTGTGCTGTGCCTGAGGTTTTGTTTTGCTTTTTGAAAGGAAGAGGTTTCTCCAGGAATGCTGGTGGTTCTTAATTCGCCTGATGAAATATGCATCCACACAGCATCAGTTATTAAAAAAAAACCTAATCTCCAGAAATCCCCCTAAGAATGAATTTGAGACAATATCCTTAAGTAGCTTCTACTTGTATACTTTGTACAAAAACTCAGTTTAAAATGCAAGCATGTTCTAAACACGCACAAAAGCCCTACTGCGATATGCAGCAAAGGCCTCACTATGACCAGACATTTGCACTCCTCTGTTAAACTAAAGATGAAAAAGGTGTACCTCTAATACCACTAACAGCTTAAAAGAATGTCAGAACATTTAAAAAGGCACCAGCTCTTTAAACATTTAAAAAGGCACAAGTCAGATTTTGTTTAGTTATATTATCCTTTATTATTTTACAATATATTTCAAAAACTTTTACAGATGCCTTATACTGTTCTACAAGAGCTGCAATACTGTCATAAAAGCACACCTACAGACCGAATGCACAAACAAACTGTAATACCTACTGGTATTGAACCATTAATATCCAAAGGGTGCAGTCTTTTAGTAGAGATGTGCAATAATGCAAATGCAAACAGATGTTAATGCAGAAAAATAAAACTCTGCATTCATGGCTATAGAACAGAGGACTTTTCAAACACATTTGGTACTGTAACATTCTAGACAGCCATATGAGTAGTATTACATATTTAAAGCAATACATGCCCTGGAAAGCCTGTATTTTCAATCTGTGCGTGTAAACCTGAATCAAAAATAAACTAGATATATTAAAAAACATGAGACATCTAGTCTGCCAACAAGCTTTTCTCTTTTTTTAATCCTAGAATGACAGCTAACTTGGGTGGGTGAACTCTGACCTGCATTATTACTCTACATTATCATTTCCTCAGCATTTCTGTAGTATTATGACAGCCTGTGATTTATTTTTTTTTATTCCCTGTGCATAGGCCTAAGGGAATAACTTTGATGTATTAACTTTTTTTTCTGAGTCTCCAAGTGGTAAACATAATTAACATTATAGCAAATACATTACCACAAAAAAGCGTTGTATAATGAGCTTATTTTATAACATTATTTAAAGTTCTCAGCTGTATTTCTCTGGTGTAACAAAGCAGTGGCACTGCAGCTCTCAAGCACTGCATATGGAATCCTCTCACACAATGTTCACTAACAGCTCAGATAGATGTTATTCTCTGTCTACACAAGTTCTGCTTTTATCACTTCTGGTCACAGAAGCTACCAAGACATCTTTAAACCTCTACTGTCTGTAAGTAACAGGGCAAAGGCAATCGTTTGCGTATGATTTTAAGCCTATCCAAGCTGATGGGAGCCTCGCAAAAGACAATAGGAGGGAAGAATAATTACATGTCATATTTGTTAGGTAAAAAAATAAAAAGGGTTAAAGTCAAAATTTGTAAGTGTGGCACTGTGGCAAGAGGCATTCAGTTCTGCTTTATTCTTCAAGTTTAAAGTTTCAGTTACCATCACGTTTCCTAACGGTGAACACCACTTCTTAACCAAATACAGTCTACATCCCCCTGTTCTCTTCAGACAGAGCTGCCATGGGTCATCACTACATTAGACCACAGCTCTTTTTGCTACAGTCTTCCCAGCTAGCCTAAACAGCAGTCAGTGGTATTTATTAGTTATATATATATGTATATATATATCAGTCAGTCACAGCCATCATTACAAATATGTTCTAGTTTATTTACTGTACAATGTATGTATACATATTTGTTTATTCAATCCCTTACTTCTTAATCTCAAGCACTCCAGTGGTTAAGGGCAGACTGGAAAAAATTCAACATACATAAAAGGGTTGTAAGTTTCAAGTCTGTAGTGAGTCTAGTTTAATAGCAAAAGGGGAACATCGTGCTCACACTGTGAATGCGGCTGGCAAAAATAAAGGCAAAAAAAGAGGCAGACTGTATTTTTCTCTGGAGTCAAAAATCTAGAAAATTTAACAAAACATTAGTCAAAGGGAAGCAGAAATAAAAAGGGCATTTTATTTAATGCACAGCTAGAGCTATTAAGGATTTTCTTTCACAGAGGCCCTGAGACTTGAGTTAAATGGATTCTTCCTACCACGTGTTTCATGTGAAGTCAAACTTAAAGCTCTATATGAATAAACATTTGGTATATAACAGTGGACCCATATTTAAAAAGTGAAGCAATAAAATCTACAGGGGAAAAGAAAAAAAGAACTATTTGATTGGAGGCCTCTGTCCTTTGACCCCTGCCCTATCAGGCTAAACATCCATTAAAATGTAAAATGCAGCATACATTTGCTTAATCTAAAATTTTCGTAATGATTTATTGCAAATTGCACTTGGCAGTTCACCACACCAATGGAAAACTGGCCCCCTGTTGGTTCATTCACACAGTCTTTTAACACCAAATACAAGTCACCAGTAGAAAGATCTTGATAGAAAGTTTGCTGCTGTGCTGAGCCAGCTTGCTGCACCTTCTGGGTGTGACCCAACACGAGACACTGCTTTGTCCTGTTCCTTAGTCGGGCTTTCATCTTCTGGCAAATATTCAGGTAGATCTGTATTCTGCTCTACTTCCACTGGAGTATCTTGGAATGGAACTAGCATCTGGTAAACCACAACAGATTAAAATTATGTCAAATGTTGTAACTTAAAAGAATGAATGGAGGTTACACAGATACTCAGGACAATAGGCATGTATTTTGTGAGACTCCTCCTCATCCTCCTATACAGACAGAATACAAATGGAACCTACTAGATATATGGAAGCTACTACGCTTAGAAGACACGCAATAAAAGCTTTGGCTTAACATGGAAGAAAAAATATCAAATAAAGGCACAGCCCATTTAATGCAGATGTGAAATAAAAACACTCCAGCAACTCTGTTCACTGTGATCCTTTCCATATCATTAAGGAGAGAAGCAATTACAGTATTTTTGTCCTCCTAAGCAGGAAGTCCTGTAAAACTGTTCTATGGATACATGTCCTGACACAGGATACCCTTTATTCTCCTTGTGCTGTAAGTGTAGCACTCCCACTTAGAAAATGTTGCCTGGTATCAGATGTTGCAGCACAAAGGTGCTGTTATTAAAGACACAGCAGAACTAAAATGATAGGTTAGTTTAGAAAGATATGTATCCTACCTCCTCACCACTTTCACTTTTCACAACTTGCTGTGCCTTCATAACTTTGGTTGATGCTATTGCTGTTGCCAATGCCTACAAGCACACAGAAAAAACCCAAAAAGAAGAGTTCAGTGTGACAGAACACAATACTGGAAGGATCTGGAGTGTTACTGAGTGCTTACCTCTGCTTTCAAGTCTGAGCGAATTCGGACCACGCACCTTTGAACCGCCATTTGAAAGGTAAAACTAATAACACCTTTAATTTTCAGCAAGGCTTCTTCACAAAGATTTCTTCGAGACTGAAAAACAGACAAAACCCCCACAACTAAAGTACTTTCATAATACTCAATGGGTAAATGCTCACAACTGATTGTTAAGGAATTCCTGTACGTCTGAGGGCAGGTGGCTAGTCAATCACATCTTCGGAAAGTAAAACCTTAGACCTACATTTTAGTGCACAGATATTAGATTCTCTTGTCATAAAAAGAAAAAAAAGAAAAAAGAAAAAATTGCTTACTCTTCAGAAGTCAACAAAGGATGGAATCAACTGTAAATAATTAGAGGAAAGTGCTGAAAAGCAAAGAATGTTTTTCTCTGTATGATCAGCTAAACAGTCCCCTCTGGTTAAGTTCTGATTGACTGAAGTGCTCATTGATGAGTAGTTAGTGTTTAAGTTGCTATTTATCAGACACCTTGCCTCCATACTGACTGAATGCATCAAAGCAGCTGTTCTATCTTTCAGCTGCTTTATCTGTGGCAGCTCACAGACACCACTGCACAGCATAAGCTTAATCCGTACTTCAGAGGGAAAATATTTGGTTGATAACCCATAGAATGTTATGTTTAAAGCAAGTGACATCACCTACTGTGCTGTAACATTACATTGACCTGTACTAGTTGCATCTGTTCCATATTATCTTAGAATGTTCTGATTTTTCTTCCCTTTTAATATTTGCACAAGATGGTTGTAACAAAAAGGATTAAAATAAACTTGGAGAGACTAATAGGACAGAAGGGGAAAATAAGAAAAGATGCACCATACCAGAAATAAATAGTATCTGTGATGGCCTTACACAAAGTTCAAAGTAATGACGTATTTAACTTTTACTGCAAATTTCTGCAAGGTTTTAAATAGTAATTTATTTCAAAGCATATTTATATTAGTTATCATATAATCATTGGTCTGTAGTTGGGATAGTTTCATGCATAAATAAATTAAATTCTTTCAATCTCTCTAATAATTAACCAAAGCAGTTTTTAGCACATTAGCATATATGTTGAAACAATTCATTTGTGTAAGCTTATGTATTAAAATAATTAACATTTGAGAATTACAAAAGATAACTTTGATAGGCAAGCTGCCTGTCCTACACACAGGAAATATCTGATAGCAAAAATGATAGGCTGTCTTTCATGAGTGAAAGTTGAAACTACTTTCAGACAAAAGCAGCACCACATTCATAGCTTATTAGCCTAAAATAACTCATACTTATACAGGCATGTAGCAACTCTGTACAGAATTTAGCTTTTTACCTTGGGATCCCACATTAAATCACAGGCACCTCAGTTTAATTTGCAATGAGGCTTTCAGTAGTCAGATAAATGGTGAACAGCTTCTTAAAGACAAAACTTAGAAAGTTCCATACAGACTCTAAAAAGCTGGAAGCATGGCAGCCACCAGCCCTGCTGCACAGATGTCTTTGGCAAAGTATGTCTAACTGTAGCAGTTGGGCACAAACCCCTGCAGTGCACAGCTAGACATCTTTCTGCATGGTAGTTCTGAAGCATGGGCACAGGGCAGGGCAGGTATAGGGTAGGATAGGTGAAAAGTAGGTTATTTTCATGCACACCAAACCCTGGTTACCATACCCTAACAAATACTAGTAAAACGTACAGACTAAAATGTATTGAGGGGGATGCCACAGAATCCTGAAGTACTGCTTCATTTTTATCTTTTTTTTTTTTTTTTAAAGCTTATCATCAAGTTGATAATTTGATCTTAAACAACAAATGACCTTTCCCCTCCCTTCCTGAAATAATATCTGCTATTTTAGGTTTCAAAATCCACAAGCTTTTGTAGGATTTCCAATCATTCCTGACAGCAACTCCATTTCAAATCTAAATAACAAAACAAAGGTAAACTGAGAACACAATGTTTACAGCTCTGTGTTTACTTAATACACCTTTTAACACTTGTATGCACCACCTGATACTCATTGCTTGTTAGGCTGTAAATAAACTGTGCAATGAAACTAAACTGCTTTTATTGTTCCCATCCTTCATCACCTTCCCAGTCCCAACTTAGCCTGACATTTAAAACATCATTATAGGGCTGTTTAACTGCTGGGTGAGCACCTGGAGTACCACTAACATTTCTTTAATCATCTGATGAAATACAAAGCTATGTACACCAGCCATCTCCAGCCAGTGCACAGTCAGATATTTCTTTTCTTCAACGAGGTAAGAAAACATGCTGGTGTGCTCTAGGCAACTACAGGAGCCTGCAGTTTTGCTCTCTGGAGTTGAGTATCTGATGCTTTTTCAGAATACCTTTGCCCCAGCATTTAAGAAAGAAACTCCACAAATCTCACCGAGTTCCATGTGTCGAAGAGTACAAAAAACCACTTTTAAGATAGAATCACACTATGGCCAGAATATCTAAACTCACAAAGTAGAAGTGATTGAAATTCCTTGCTTGAAGATACCTGTGAACAAACAAATCGACTACAAGCTTAAAAACAAATCAAACCAAACTGAACAGGAGACAACCTACTGGACTGAATTAAAAAACAAAACAAGCTAAACCCCACTTCAGAGTACAAACGCCAATGATGTTGACAAAGCACTGCAGTTCTAGACAGATCAACTGCTGGAAGGACAAAACTGTGAAAAATATTTACTTTGTATAAAGTGAGCTAGAGCAGCATGTTATTTCTAAAGGAATTAACTATGGTCTTATGAAAACAGTACGACACGTATGCTGTTGATGAACTGTGCCTGTGGACACGCTTACTTGGCAAAATGTAAAGCAACAAAGCAAAGGATCAGGTTTGATCATTTAAAATGGGTACAAAACTGAAGATACAGAGTCCGGAGGGCACTTGTGGATAACATGCTTAAACAGTCTACATGCTGTTTGGCAGCCGTAAAAAGGCAAACATGGCCCTGGGGTGTTATCTACAGGGGTATGGTAGATAAATCCGTAGAAGTTATTCTGACATTACATAAAGACTCAGCGAGACCTCATTAACTCAAATGCCATTCTGGTCACTACAGCAGAAAAGATCTCACAGATAATAAAAAGATGTAGCAAAACCATCTCAAAGAAAATACAACACTTCTACATTAAAACATGTCTAAAACCTGTCGTAACTAAAAGGAAACACAATTGATACAACAAGAAGCTATTTTTAAGTAAAACTGGTGAAGATACCTTCCTTGTTCCAATCTTTCTTCAAAAAGGAAAGAAAACTAGGAGAGGTGGAAATACAACATTGTTTTAGAGTAATTAAAAAGACATCAAGGAAAGTGCCTTTAAACATCTTCAGTTATTCTGACTAAGCTCAATTTATGCAAGATTTTATACACATCTCGTGATTCAAAATACGATCTACAGAAATTGCTGACGATGATGCCACAAAAGTAGCCTGAATACATTATTTCTGTGGGCAAATTACATCTCAGTACAGCATGCGTTATTTACATAAACACTGAAGATTTCCTTACCGAATCATCAAGGCCATCTATATGCAAAACCACTGTCTTGGCACGCTTATTTGTGCTGCCGAGGAAAAACTGTGCTTTCCGTCGACGATAATTCATCTCATTCACATTGTCCATGTCTGACATGTTGGAAGACTGAAGGATATCATAGACTTCAGAAGCTAAAAGTTTAGTCTCTCCTGGTGTAGTGGTCCTTAAAGAAAAAGGGATTAAAATTTCTAAATATTTGGGCTTACAATAGTACTCCAAACAGCTGCTGGTTATCTCCTTGCAACTGGAATACTCCACATGCTACAGAAATACAATTACACAGTCAACACACAGCAAAATCTTTAAAAGAGGAGAAACAAGGTAAAACTTTTCTATTCCCATACTCCAATTTTTATGTCACTCTGTTAATTCTAATATCACTATAAACAACTCTGTGTTCTCAAACAACGTGAATACAGTTTACATCAGTTTGACAGTTACAAAGCAAACACTTTGCATAGAGCTGTTTTTCTTTTTAAACAAAAGATCTCCAACTGCCTTGTGTTATCTTTCATTTCCCACCTTCCTTGCTACATAATAAAAATATTTTCTCTGTAGGACTGTAATTTTTCCAAATGTTTTCTTCTCCAAAAGATACAAGGCTTCAACAGCAAAGCAGAAACATAGATTTTCCTAAAGAATCTGAAAGTTATTTCTGATTAAGACTAAAATTTATGGTACGAACCATATGGTAAGCAATTTTTTTTTTTTAGATAGGAAGAAAAGTAGATAATAGATCGAACATATATTAGGTTATTATGATTGATTAAAACTAACTTTAATAAGGTACTAATATAAATCTGTTGTCCATATTCAGCCCTGTTTTAATTATGCCAGTGATTTAAAGCTATGTGCAGAAGCAAAATTATTATGGCATCAAGTTGCAATTAATCTTAAAATGATGAATGACAGCTTTGCTGCTTTGTTTACCAAACACTAAGAAAGTAACAAGTACCTTTAGATTTATTTTTTTCCCCATTTTACTTCCTTAATTACCAGACATTAAACACGTTTTTCCATTCTACCATATGGACAAGAAAGAACAGTGAAGCAGGCATGTTAGGAGTCCTCAACTTGTGGAGGTCCCAGCTAGCCTTTCTTTTTTATTTTCTTCTCTGCACCTTGTTTTGAACAGCACTCGAAGAACAAAATGTGAGCTCTTGTGATCATGCAGTACGTTGATAGCATTCAAAGAAAGAAAGGAAAAAAAGAAGTAATAAGCAAACAACCAAGACCTAAAATAGCAAAGCATTTCAGCATATGTTCAATTTTAAATACATGCTTATGTTCTGCTTTCCTATGGCGAAGAAAACTCTTATGCTAATTCACAGAAACAAGGGCTGGGAACTCACACAGACTGCAACTTCAACCTTCCATAATTTATTAGATAAAGTAATAGAATAGATGGTAAAGCCATGCACGCTGGTGTCCTGAGGTAGTAATAAATTAGCTTGTGCAAAAGTGACATTTTATCAAGATACTAACAAATTTACCCACCATTAGCCTTGGCAAATTCTTTCAACAACAAATATCCTGTCTGTATCAAGTGATTTACAACAGAGGACTTTAACACTTTGGTAAGTTTAAATGCAGTTAACTAAGAATACCGTTGAAAATATCACTATCCCACCCACAGCACCCACTTTGCTATTGGTAAGAGTTTTCGTTTGAATGGAATTGTACTATAGCATCCTAGAGTTAGAGAAAAAAATCAGAAAGACAAATAAGAAATAAAATATACTTAATACTAGCCATAATATATATACCTACACAAAAGAACAAGAATTTAAAGTTATCAAGACATCAACAAATGTAAAATATGCAAGTGTCTAAGAGTAAAAAAATCAACAGTGATTTTCATATGTGTTTTATGCTCCAAACATTATAGCTGCCATAGTTCTTTGAAACCTAATGACCTAAAATTAACTGTACTATTGAAACAAGCCATTGATTTGGAAACAGAAATTTAAATCTGCTCTCATTTTATCCAAGCATTCTATGATATTCCTAAAACAAGTCTATACAGGTAAAAGTCGTACATATGCACACACACACACGAACAAGCTACCCAACTTCCCGTATTTTCCCAAATAGAGGATTAATACTATCTACCACTAAGTTAGAGGTAATAACTCTAGTTACCCCTCTTACATAATAATGTTAAAAATACGAAATGGAAGATTACAAGATTTTAATCTTATATAAAGAGAATGTGCTGAAAAATAAGCAACCAATAATAAGCAGTGTGAAACTCAGACACTACACTACAAGGGCAAGAACAACAGATGTCACATAGGAGTATCAGATTGCAAGAACAATCCCCAATAAAGGTATAAGCCAGTTTTAGTCTGCAGAAATGCAATACTACCCTTTCAGCACCTCAGTTTAACCAAAGATGTGCAAAATCCCACACAAAGCCTTCTAGAATTTTTAGTGTACTGGTAAAATGAGTGAACGTAAGTTTTGCATCAATCTGTTATTCCTTCATTAATTTATACAACAGCTATTAAAAGACTAGAAACCTTAATATCAGACTAGATAGAAGAAGAATTTTTTTACAGTAAGGGTGGTGAAACACCCACACAGGTTTCCCTAAGAGGTGGTAGATGTCCCATCCCTGGAAACATTCAAGGTCAGATCAGACAAGGCCCTGAGCAAATCTGACCTAGTTGAAGATGTCGCTGCTCATTGCAGGGGATTTGCACCAGATGACCTTTAAAGGTCTCTTCCAACCCAAACTATGATCTTTAACGGAAAAACACACCTACATAGAAGTAACTATAATAAACCCTCCCCATTCAACGCTGACTCAGTTTCTATACACTTCATTGGTAAGAAAAAGATAAATATGGAATGCGAATGCGTTGCTCAAGGAAGTTGTGAATGCTCCATCCCAGGCAGTGTTCAAGGCCAGGCTGGACAGATCCTTGGGTGACATGGTTTAGTGTGAGGTGTCCCTGCCCATGGCAGGGGGTCGGAACTTGATGATCTTAAAGTCCTTTCCAACCCTAACTATTCTATGATTCTAAATACAATGAAATTACATGTAAGATGAAAATAGAATAGAATAATAGCGATTTTTTTGTTTTAACAAAAGTAACACATGGGCTATGATTTTGTTGCCTGAAATGAAAAAAAACCTGCAACCTTAAGCGAAGACAGTTCTGAGGGCACTGACACAGGCCCTTCCCAGCACCTCATGTCAGCAGTTTCAAATACCACTACTCACAGCTGTCCACCGTCAGAGCAGCTGAAGGGAACTCTTGCTCATGTTTCCACCACTCCCATCTAAGCTCTAGCACAGCACTTTATTCACCACTGAAGGTACAGGTACACTACAAAGTCACTGTATAATCAGAGACTGCTTGAGAAAAATCACTGGAACACGGCAGGGACACGGCAGAGTGCCCACCACTGAAGGTTTTCATGATGTGACTGGGCAGTCAGTCACTAGTCAGTATCATCTAGCCTCCCTTTCACAGGAAAGGGTGGATTAGATGATTATTCAAGGTCCCTTTCAATCTGAGCTATACTATGATTCTATGACCAGTATTCTGCTAACCTGCTAGGGAAATGGTAGTCTCTAGTTATAGCAGAATAACAGTTGGTAAGAGCTGGTTACCATCTCTTTCAGAAGCTGCAACATACTACATTACTTCAGCAAGATTCAAAAGATGCCTGTCAGAAACCCAAACCTTTAATTTCACTGTCTTCTTGAATTCCTGTCATCCTAGATTGCTGCCTGTCCTTCCATTATGTTCACCCAAGACTGGCTGTATAAGTAATATGAACACAGAATCCAAGTGACATGTGCTGTACCTGTCAAAAGAAGATATAAGAAATAGTTCCCATTTCTTCACAGTTAAAAATAATTTTGTAAACACATTCCAAGTCCTGCAGAGGTTTTATTAGCAAAACAGGACACTTTTCAAAGTTTGAGCTAAACTTGAAGGACACAAAAATTACTGGCTACAATTCCAAAGGTGTAGGTGATATGTATTTATTTTTAGGTTTTTATGTAAGTAAAGCAAACATGTATTTAATTTTCCTGCCAACTATTTTTCTTACATATTGTTTTCCAAAACAAACAAGCAAAACAGCTTGGATGGGGCTTGACAACCTGGTCTGGTGGAAGGTGTCCCTCTCCATGGTGGAGGGGTGGAACTAGATGGTCTCTAAGGTCCCTTCCAACCCAAACCATTCTACGATGGCTTACCTAATTCTAATGCACCAACTAATTATAAAGACTGACATATAAGCAGCTATGCAATTTTATTTTGATTTCATAAATTTACTGCTCCCATATCTAGACTTACAGTTCACTGCTCAGTCCTAAATTGTTTTAAGACATCATGAACTAAAGAGAAAGCTAGATGGAAAAGGGGAGGCTTCGTTCTCAAAACTCATTAAGGCATTTATCAATTGGTATTTCAAATGTTTGCACTTTATCTTATGGCATGATCATACTAGCCACAGTCATCGAGGACAAGTTATTATACCTTATAATATCAATTCAGAAGCTTTAAATACAAAGCTTAAAAATCCAGTAGTCTTTTGGTTCAGATATGATGCTGATTTTAGGAAAATGCTGCTCCAAGTTTTCTCATTCAATCTATAGCATTTTTTCATAATACTACCTAGCACAATAATTGTGTTCAGTAAATTTAATATAGAACCAAAAGTAAGGGCACAGAGAAATATTTTAACCTCAAGTCACTTCACAACATAGATGAAAATGTCAATGTACCTAAGCTCACTCAGGAGTTTACATTCGAACTACAAAGAGAGAGAGTAAAAAGAGTACTCATAATCTAGTGACCAATTTCAGCCTTGTACCAACAGACCTTTTTCCTCAGGGTTGCTCAGGAGTAAGGGATCCAAAGCCAGATGGATCATTCTCAACTTCTAGCTTTAGAAGGAGGCCTCACACCTCAGGATAGAAGAACTACAGCTCACTCCCTACACAAGACTGAGAAACCTCTATGAGAAGAGGCCAATCAGAGGTAGACTCTTTCTACCACTGATCAGCCCCAAACTCTGACAAGGTCCAAGCAATGAAAATGATATACAAGAACAGTATATTTACGATACATCACCTATTCTCATGCAATAAACACTTTCACATATCTGTATAGTCTGTACTATACATATTGTCAGTACACATGGCCCCTTCAAGGAGGGGCTATGGCATACAGTCTTACAACTCATGAAGGAATGCTTTTGTACAGCCAATCAAAGTGGACATGCACTCTATGGCTCACCATTATACTCTTTTTCACAAGTACTTAGCAAACAAACACACAGAAAAATTAGTATTAAGAGCAAGCCTGTAAAAGCAAAGAAAGCTAGCAGTGGTGAAGGAAAGATTAACCCAACCCAAAGCTAAGGAAATAGATCTTAACCTTGCACATTCAGTTCCAGTAAATTTTTTTGTATTGGCATCTCAAGAGGTTTACATTATAGTGGAAAAATAGTACCTTAAAGCATACATCTTCAAATTCAAAATACCACTTTGAGAGACTCAATTTTTAGAATGACCCAAGCAGCATCCTTCCAAAAAGTCTGAGAAAACTTATGATGACACAGAAGTAGACATTTTCACACAATCTCTCTTAATACATGCAAGTACTGCCCCTGTAAGGCAGAAATAATATTTCTCCCCTAAGATCCCAAGTAGTTCTATTCTCAATCATCATTTTATTTCCATATTGAACCTTATTTGCTGCAACAAACGTAGTATCCTTCTACGACACAAAAAGGGTAAGTAAGAACTTAATGGATTGGCATGAATTCTAAGTACATTGTGGGGGAAATGCTCCTGTATTAGAAACCTTAAAGCATGTACTTTTGATTTAACTATCATTTGATACAATTATGGTTTAAAAATGGCTAACACATTGATATTCCTATCAACTACGCCTTAAGACTATTGATGTATGCGTTTCCAGGTAACCAATTTCTTTTAGAGCCCATTCTTCTTGTATTTAAAGACAGAAATTGTCTCTAGCAACAACTAAAGGGAGCAGCAAGCTGCAAAGAATTTCTACATTCTGCAAGGGAAGGTTGGAAATCACTAATCCTTGATTCTAGAAGTGAGACTCAGTGATTGACATGGTTTTGATGAAAACTTTGAGCATGAATGACAAGCCTAAAGAAAGAGCATGGTATTAGAGAAAAGGCAATCTGTTTCAAGACAGTTATATGATCTGGCTGTTTTACTGGCTGTTCTACTCCAGTGCCAGGGCAAGATTCTTTCTCATCTCCAAGAATGCTGCTCTTTCTTGTGAGCTTTTAGGCATCCTATGATTCGGTGGGCTCACAAGCTGCTCTCCTGACTCATTCCAGGCAACAGACAAGGAATCTGAAAACAACCTGGAAAAGAGCACTACTTCAATGCACTACTTCTCACAGTGCCATTACAGTGCTATTACCATGCTACCCATTACAGTACACCTCAGCTCCCCCAGGCCCCAAAACACCCAGTAAGGACCAAATAACATTATACAGCAGCTGACAAAAACAGTTACCACCTGCTTTCTTAAAGAAGTCAAAATCCTCGAGAATATAGACAGCAGTATCCTTATTTTAGCCAACAACATATCACGCGTAACAGTGGGTTAACAATAGGAAAGCTAATTCATAAGCACAGAACAGGAAAACCAATAGAACCCGTAGGACTGGGCAAGCCTGAAGTGACACAATGAGCTATAGCACTATGAATTTCCAAATCCAGAGACCAAGCAGCTGGACTGTGATGAATTTATGTACTGCGTGAGTGCAGGTGCATTATGTAACTGCACTCTAATGGTATCAACCATGTGCTAGCTACATGTCACCTTTATTTACTCCAAGGCTGTTGCACCATGGAAACAAGGCAATGTCAGACAGACTTCCCTGGAATGCTCTCCAGACCTGCAAGGTTCCTCCCACTTGGCAAGTATTCCAGACTCTCCTTACACTACGACAATTTGACCTAGGAAACACTAAAGTAAAAGTTCAGGACAGAATGAGGAAACGATGTACTTAAGTTGATTTTGTACTAAACAAAAGATACCTCACCGAAATTAGGAGCGAGAATTGGATTTCCCAGCACCACTTCCAGCTCAATTTAAGTCATATGCCTAATGAACCTGAAAATTTAGATAAATCCCATGTAAATGCTGGGATGTTTTGAAGACTGCTGGAAAACTTCAGTACAAATTTAAATCTGAGGAAAATCACAGTACAATCCCACTGACTGACGTAAGATAGGTGACTGTGACATTTAGCAAACTAATTACCCCTGCTTAGAACATTTCCCTGATTCATTCTATTGTCCTCTGATCACAAGAAGAGAACAAACTTTCACGAATGGGATTAACAGATTCAAACATATGCCATATGTTTAACTTAGCTATTAATCCAATTTTAACTCTTGCTATTTATATGCTAAATGGAAGATCAACTTTTGATCTTCCACAGCTTGGTACCTACCATATGGACATATTCTCCATCTAAAAAAAAAATAAAAATCCAGGCCTGTTACTCAACTAAACTCAAAAGGCTTCAGAGTAACATTTGCTAGACAAGAGTCTGCGTAACAGACACACAAACTCCATGTTGAATTTCACAGTAGCTAGTTCCAACATCTTGCCTGCTAATGAACAGTAATCATTTCATGGATTTATATGGCAGAAATCATGTTTATTATATAGCTTCAACAAATTGCACTGGGGTTAAAAACAAAATTAATCCTAAGGGTAACAACTGTCCCTGGTCCTTTTATGGTAGAAGTTATCGAATAACAGCATTAAAAAGCCAATCCTTCCTGCTAACCCTGCTGTAGTGATCAGGTAGAAGTACTGGTAATTCTGGAATGATGCTCACATTTAGGGAACGTCTTGGAAGGAAGCCAAATACCACTTCTTGCATTATTAGCATGCTAACAGCATCAAGTATATCATAATACATGATGATGGTATATAATTACTGAGAAAACATTTTTGTCTTAACCTCACGGTTTATTTTAATTTTGAGAAGTAAGCTTCAACTGATCATTCCCCTGAAAACTAGTGGAGAAAGTAAAAAGAAAGGTTTACAAACTTACAGATGAAGGCTTTCCTAAACAAAACCCATGTGAATAGTAAGAATTAAACTTCAGCAACCTGTACCAGAGGAAAAAAATGCATAGGTATCTGTGTGTAAACTTTCTACTTGACTAATTTGCTAATTTATTAATTTATTATTAAATTATTATTAATTTATTCACCAGAGATTTGAAGTAAGTAATGTTGAAAGCAACAATTATTTAAACATCTTGTTTTCATACTCTCGCACTACTTATTCGTTGCCAATGGATTTTTTCTTTTGTTTAAAGCAAGCCAGTATGAGCAGCTTCACTGCTAGCCAAAGGGACAGCAGTCATGCAGAATACAGGTTGAAGCATGTATCAAGGTTTAGGAAAAAATTCTGTGTGAACTCTGTTATGCACTGTGCAATTACAGAATGCACTAACAATTTTAACTTGTTCCAAGTTAGTGCACAGGATTTCCTGCCTGCAAAATTCAATGGAAATCTTGCAGAAAAAGATATTGCAGCATGTACTGCAAACCAACAAAGTATAAAAACGCATTTCTGAACAGAAATATATCTAAGTCAGAATAACATGTCTACTTTGAATTAGTTGTTCCAGAGTAAAATTCACATTCTTCTGAAATAACAGCTCCATTCAGAAACTGCTAATGCAGACTCTTTTCATCACTAATATTTTTTGAGGCATTTCCTTTTGTGGCACCTACTGCCTGTAATATCCATGTGAAACTACGCAAGTTCTAATTACCAGCACTTTCCTATGTTTCTTGATTGAGCAGCATTCAGGAAAGAAAGAAGAAAAAAGAAAAAAAAGTGTTTGGGGGGTAATCCAGCTATGGATTAACAGACCAAAAAACCTGCAATTTTTTGAGGACACTTAGCATGAAGGTTATACTATGGACAAAAATCACCTGTGGACAAGCTCATTGTAACCCAAAAGCAGGCATTTGATACTGACAAGGAAAGATGAGAAACCTTACAAGTGCTACGTATCTATCAATTCCCTTTTCACAGCTAAACGTAGGCTTCAGCCTACAACACTGTCAATCTGCACCTGTGGTGAGTATTAAATACTTCGCAACACAACTTGCTACTTGCATTTCAAAGCATCATAAGCCTTCTTTGCTCTTTATTTTAGTAAGCCGTTAGCAAAAGTCAGCATCTCAAAATGCTATCTTGGCATTTCTTCTTGTAAATTCAATAGTAACCAGTGAAGGTCACTGTGTTCTCAAAATGCTTTCCACACCAGCTGATGACAAGTTTTATTGAGTAGTAAAGGCACCCTCTGTCGCTATTACCATTCCTGACTCTTCTGCCAATCCACTTAAATCTCTTCCCTTCAACCTCAGTACTGAACCATGCCACTAAAAGAGAAGACAGTTGCCTTTTGGCATACCATGTCAGGGGGGGTCTTGAGGCACTGACTTTAGCATGATGGTATTTTTTCGCCCATCATACACTAGTAATAAGCTAAATGCCAATTCAGCTTCTATTTTTTTAACGTATCAAAACATTGTGCCACAGTGAACCATTTCATTTTTTATAATCAATGTTTCTCAAGAGTTCCATATTTGTTTTAATACAAGTCTGCAGGAAAACAGGAATAAAACCACCTTAAGTTTACACTGCTTTCTAAAATACTTAACCTCCTGCTCCAGCTATTTTCTAAATAAAGAAGAAATTGACTAGGACACTGACCAAAGGCTTTGATATACATATATTTTTAGAAAAGTTATTTTATACTTCACACACCTTTTTTTTTCAGTGTTTCAAAGTTCTCTTTTACCCCCCCCCTCCATTCTGCAACACTTGTCACAATTTGCCTATAACTTCTAGTTTCCTGCCTCCAACTACTAGTTTATTTTCTAACTTATGAACCCATTTCTTCAGATTTAAATACAAAGCACTTAAAGCAGTTATGATCGTGGCCCCCTCTCTGCCAAAAAACATCACCAAAATAACTCCTGTTTACTCAGTAGGAGGTACTGAAAAGTGTTTTCCAGGTTTAGGAACCTACAATTTGATAACATACCTTTTCAGATATTGTACATAAATCACTGCTGTAGAAATTAGGTACTTCAACAGTTAAGTAGCAAGTTACATGTCCTGTATTAAGCGTTATCACATTCTTAATGCAGTCATTGTAAACCAGCTGAAGGCCATGATTTTGAAGAACTTACAGGCAGTCTCTAAATCTGACATTACATAAATGACCAACTAAAAACACTGCATTAATGATTACCTTGATACCTCATTATTTGTCAATTAATTGGAATTCACTAAATATCAAGAAAATAAAACATTTGTATCAAAAAAGAGGATGAAGGTATTGAAATGCAAGCACTATAGTGTCAGAGACATACCAAGAAAGCTGTGCAATAACTGCAAGCACTGCATGGAAACCAGTTACAGAAGCTGCTGGGTCGCTGCTTCACTCAGTGTGCAAATATATTGAACTAGTATACTAAAGGCTAGGCTACTGAATTAATATCGTGTTGAACTGGTATACTAAAAAGTCTATGGATATATATAGTACATTAACTGAGACAGACACCAAATGATGAAAAGCCACACAACCGACAGCTGTGATACAGACGCCAGGTATCTAGTGGGGTATTATAAGGTAAACGTAGCAGCTTTAAAAGTAAGACATGAAACCAAAATGGATTCTGACTGCAGTCAGAAACATTATAATAAAAATTACAGACACCTGACAGAATAAAACAAACAAATAGTAATAGAAACACACAAAAGCCAAATCTAGAGGTTGACAATCACCTGAAGTTTTAAGTACAGAAACAGTACTGATTGTATAGAGCTCACTAAACAAAGAAGTTATGTGCAAGAAGAAACAATGACTTTGTAATACCTCTTTGACTACAGAGATGTCTCAAGATAAAAAAAAATAAAAATAAAATCAAAACTGAACATCAGAAGTACATTGAGAGAACATCTGAGCACATCCCGTAGGGCACAGCTCACTCCCTTTCATTTGGTCACGCTTTCATATTTTTTCACTAACCAATTCTACCCACAAAGACAACAAAAAACCCAATCAGCTCATTCTAAATCACACTTCTCATAATAAACCTTTAGAACAGTTATTTATATGACCGATACTTTCTATGAACCCCTGAAAATTACCAATTCACAGTAATACTCAACATGTAAATTACTAGCTACGTGTGAATTGTTGACAGCCAAGTCTTGGACTGTTCCTACAAACAATGTCCATCTTTCCACGCCTTTAAACCTTACTCTCTTATCTCACAAACCCCATAAAATTCTCCTAGAAAGCCCATTATATCATGACTAAAATCCAGGTTAACACCAATACTGTAAAATTAGGATTCTACACCATTTCGTAATTTGCCCATGGCATGGGGGCAGGAACTAGATTATCTTATGGTCCTTTCCAACCCTAACCATTCTATGATTCTATTAATACTTTTTGTGGTTTACTTCTTGTTACTCTTTGCTCCTGTGCCTGCATCAGTGTTGAGGTGACTTCAGATATCATCATAATGCCAAATATATTACAGAAATAAAACAAAAGGTCTTGAAATATTTTTAAAACAATTGCTGAACTGTGAGAAATTCTGAACTCTTTATTAGTTTATCATGACCCACAAGCAAAAAGAGCAAGAACTTTTACTGAGTACATGCCTTACTGACCTACGTAGCCCACAGCATTGCCCCCATCCTCTCCCCTACCC
Source organism: Neopsephotus bourkii (assembly GCF_033783945.1). NCBI lineage: Eukaryota > Metazoa > Chordata > Aves > Psittaciformes > Psittacidae > Neopsephotus > Neopsephotus bourkii. The sequence goes on from NW_026902293.1 coordinate 5,794,587, forward strand.
CTTAACTCCTTCCTATAGATAAACTCCTCCAAATCCCAGGAAGCTGTTTGACAGAGAAAAGGAGCACTCGGCTGCATATTTAACACTGTATACTTAAAGAGGACATACTGATGTTTCCTACATTTCCTAATATTTTACTGGGGTTTGTTTGGTGGGGTTTTTTTGGAAAAGGATGCTTTTTCAAAAACAACTTCAAACACCAAACTATTTCTGAAACTTGTAAGATTACCAAAATATACAATAAAAACATTCCCTAAAGAAACTAAGGGTGGGGGAGGAGGATATTAAGCCACTTTGCTTAACAATGCTGAATAAAACAGCCCGCAGATGTCCTCCTGCTGTGAGCATCTATTATTAACAAGCACATTGCTAGAGCAGTGAATTGACTGGAGCCCCACAGCCCGAACAGATGCACCAGCAAGCAGTGTAATTTTCTAGAAGCACTTTGCTTCTAACAGACAAAATGTAACAAAGTGAGTAAAATACAGAGGCTTGGGAAAATAACAGGAAATGGAAGGCCAGGAAAGTTAACGTGGAATAAAGAGAAGTGTGTATTACTCTTTGTTTCAGGTGATATACTGCAATTTGTAAATAACTTCTAAAACCAAAGTTTTTGGAAGCTCCTGCTCACAGGCATTTCTAAGACATAGGATAACCATGCTTTTCTCCAAAAACACAACTTCTCAGTACAGAATCACAAGTATGGTAGATTCCAAAAATAATCCTGCAACAGAATACCATTACCCAATCTCAACTATTTCTCAATTCCGATGTGTAAAAAAGCCCCACATATCATGGATTACAAAAATAACATTACTAAGTGATTCAGGTATAGAAAATCTCTGCAGTCTGTAAAAAGCTATTTCTTTCTCCTTTGCAGATCAGAATTTAAGTATTCCAATCAATGGCATAAAAGTATAAATGCAGTAAATGTGAAAAGTCTACAAAATTTTAGCTATAATTTCTCATGAAGTATTATCTTGAAGCCAGTTCTGAAATGGCAACATCCCTTTCATCACCAGATATCCCTTTAAAGATGTAGTTCACTTTCTTACTAATTAATAAATGGCCTTTGCCCTGCCTTTCTCCAACCAATCATCTTTTCTCACAAAAAAAAAAAAGTAGGGGGAAAAAAAAAAAAAGGTGGGGGAAAAGTAGCATGTCACACAATAACAATTAGATAACTCTTGTGATGCTGCATCCCTAACATGTTAATTTCAGCTAACACTTCCTGAAATATTGGGCTTTATTATTCATTTTTTTGGTCCAACATAATAAATTTAAACGTTGCTGGTTTCAACAAATAATTAAATTTTCAAAAAGCACAGGTAATTAAGGCTACCAAAAATTAAAATTTAGTAAGAAGTCAGCAATTACAGACTGCATGTATTTTACTAGATCTGCAAGGGACTCTAATTAAACACGTATTAATTGCCCTAATCTTCTTAGGCAAGTAATAAATTGGAAGAGCTGATTAATGCACTGGATTTAGTTCAGCTTGTTAAATCTGATACCCTGGCAAAGGAAGACTATCTTGAAAAGCTCTTTTAGCTAAGTAATTGGAATTTTACTCTCAGTAATTTGCTGTTCCATAATAAGAGCCATTTAGTGTATTGACTCTTCATCAGTTTTTTTTAAATACATTAGTTATATTTAAACAATGCCATCATGCTGCTCACAGAGATTATGAAAAATTATGAACTTTGACCTTTACTGTCCATCAAAAGTCACTTTCACTCTGAACACAAATTAGTGTCTTTCCTTGTAGGCTATAAATCCTAATTAATTTTAACTCTAGAAGCTGTTAATAACATTTTGTAAAATCCGTACAGATACAGTAAGTCCTCCATACAATCCATAAAGCCAGCAACTAAACCAGTTTTCAGTATTAAATAACTTGATGACTGATGGAATATAATGAAACAGTCTCCAATGAGCCTCAATTTCTCCTTCTTACCTATTTGCTCATACATTTCTATACATACATTTCCAAGTACTCAGGCACCTGGCAAGGGAGTGAAACATTTTTTGTGACTATAATAAAGCAGTATGAGCCATAAAAAGCAAAACAAAATATTAAAAGTTTGGAAACCTGCAGGTAAGGACTTTAAAGGTCTGATTTCTGTCCAACATTGTTACTACTCCTAGCTGATAACATGAAGACAGACCAAGCTTCACTTAAAAATAAGCAGAAGCAGATGAAAAATGTCCCATACAAAAAAACCCACCCCAAACCAGTAAATATAGAAAAGGGCAACAGAATTTTTTACATTTGAAAAATGTTTTGAAGTATTCCATGAAACTTGAACAGCTCCTTGCATGTCCTAGAAAACGCGGAACTGTATAAAGCTTTTCCTGTGATGTATCTCAGAAAGTCATATACATGTTCCAAATAAAGTTCAGCCTGAAAAGAAATCCTAAATATGTAAAAATCGCACTGCCTTCAGATTTTTATTCTGCACTCCTCAGAGTTGACATTTCATATTCCTCTTCTAGAGCCTATAGGTTTCAGTCTCTACATCTAAAATCTGTTACTCTTCTGTCAGCAAAACCTAGTGCTCATACATCTTGAGAATCACTGTCACAATGAACCTCAAACTTACCCTTTGTTCCTTATGTGAAATGTAGTTTCAACTAAGGAGTTAGCTGAACATTCCTTTTAAGCAGCAAAATGATTTTCACAAGTGAGCTATAATGCTTATAAGCAAACACAAAAATGCTGATAATTCTATGGGACTGGTAAGTTATGAAATTAAACATGAAGGTACCTCAAAGAACTACAATTAAACCTGAAGGTCTCTCAAATATTTCTTACCCATTTTCCATGGTGCAGTACAGAATATAATTTACTGCTTATCACTAGATAAACCGGTGGCAATTAAAACTCTCAACCTGAGTAGTCTTACGAAGGAAACAGTACCTTATCTTCAGGATAATGAGTTTAAACAAGTGCTGTATTCTTCTTCCACTATTTGTGTATTACTTTCAACAAAAGGGTTTTGGCTTGTGCCTGAGGCTTCCATGTACTATTATAAGAAGTCATAAGTAGCAAATCAAGTCCAACTATTTTCCAGTTAATGGCACTGACCATTTGAAGATCTGTTAAGATTGGTTATCTGTAGGCAGGTTATGGCAAGATATTCCATACCTGAACTTGAGGTCTCTAATACAGAAACCTCCAAGACTTATAAAAAAGACACTCACATGACGAAAAAAGCCCTAAATTTCAGAATTCACATAACTGAAAGCAAAAAAAAAAGAAATGGAATTCTAAAACTCTTGACTTCCGAAGCACAGTGTCAGTTCAGCACTGCTGAACATCAACTTTAGTCTGAAATATGACAAATATTGTTTGCAACTTGCCTCTATGCACACAAGCTCCATTTCATTGCCTGAAAAGACGTAAGACAGCTTTATCAGTGGCAGAATACAGTTTGTCACGATTCAGTACAGAACAGGGAAAGCCACTGAATATTATTCAGTTAAGTGAGAAGTCAAAGAGAGTGAACAGTGACAGCTACAAAATCCTTGATGAAAGGAAAAGATTCAGACCACAGGATGTGCTTAAGCTGTCAAGAGCAAAAAGCCAGTGACTACAACTTCTGATCCAGAACATGGTGGGTTCTGCCTCGCTTCAAAGAACTGCAGAATAACTGGAAAAGTACAATACTGACAGAAGTTCGTATCTCTTCGTATGGTTTGTTCACAATTTTATAAACACATTCCCAAAAAAAAGCTAAACCCCAAATTAAATTATGGAAACAATAAAAAGATTTTAGACTAGACAGAGCGATGAGCTAGATACACAAATTCTGGGAAGTAGACGGTAACATCTACTACCAAAGCATTTAATTAATGTTTAGTTTCAGTGCAAAGGACTACAACGTCTTCTGGTAAACTGAAATCCCATTAAAAGCTAGTATCTGCATTTTGTAAAGCAGATCTCAAGAAGGTAAAGGACCTTGTTTTCTCCTCTACAGACTGTCTAACAAAAAAATCACAGCCCCAAAACACTGGTTTATTGTGACAAAAATAATTCTACATTTATCTTCTCAGGGCTTTTCTACCATCTTTCTCCATATTTCTGCAGGCAACACAAAACTTAGCTTCAGCATTTCCTGTCAATGTGAAAGCCTAAAATCCTGACAAGCACATGACAAAGTCTTGTGTTTGAAGATGCTATGTATTTAAATTTTCATGATATCACACTTTCCAAATGTTACAAGCATACAAATTAAATGTATGTTCTTACTGTTGCCAACGAGCCTTCTAGAAAAAAAAGAACACCTACAAGATTTCCAGTTTTTACTGACTTATTCCTCCTTTTCTGCACGTTTCTGAACTTCACACTTTCAGTCCTTGAAATTGAAACATAGAAAAAAAAAATGAAGAGATTTCTATAAAACTCTTTAAGCAAAAGTTTTAATTATGACTGTTTCCTAAGTAATATTTGTAAGCTGCAGAGACTGATAATGAACTAGCATTCCCCTTTCAGCAACTTAAAAATGTCTCTGTGCTCTAAACAGACATGTAATCTATACTAAAAGAAAGTTCTTTCAAAATATATGCTTCTGTTGCTACTTAAATATTTCAGTGTTTATTGTTATTATAGAAGTAGCAAAGACTTCTGCGCATTTTACTTTAACTATGCTTGCCTTTTAGAAAAGGTGAACACTGTAAGACTTAATTCCATTTTCTCCCCATGCATCCTATTAAAAACACATTGCATTATTCAAAAAAAGAACTATTCTCTTCTGAATTCTAGTCATTTAGTTCGTTGCCCCACTTAAGATGTGTTTTAAATCCTTGTGTTTTGGGCACCTAGTGAATAACAAGATTATATTTAGGCACGACGCTGAATTTCACGCCAATGCATGTTAGTTTCATCAGAATGAATGAAGTACTCAAAGGTAAACAGCTTTAATCTCCTTTAGATCACATACCACACAGGACTTGTGAACAGATTAGAAGTTCCCTCCAATTCTCCAGGTCAACACCTTTAGATAAGCAATGTTAGAGAGACAGAATAACAAAAGGTACACCACCAAAACCAGAGGGACTATGGAATGAAGGAACTAGCAAGGTCTAGATCAGTTGTTTTTTTTCTAAAAGAAACTTGTAACTTATACCACAAGTGATACATTAGAGATTCAAGCTTTGCACTTGAATCTTTAACACCCAATTTTACTTCTGTTACAACTTTTCTAAACAATAGCTTTTAACATTTACCTCAGTGCAGCAATATAACTTTTCTCCTCCCTCATGAAACAGTTCCTCATATCTGAAAAGTCCAGTTAACTAAAATGCTATCAAGCTCTATATAAAATAAGCATCTCTTGGTAACTTGATGGCAAATTAATTCTTGCTATGACAGACTAATCTTTGAAGGAGGTTGGGTATTTTTTGTTAATAATGATTCATCTTAGTGCATCGTATTATCTTCTATTGGTAAGTGCACATGTGCATCTTCTCCAGTGTGCATGTACCCACACATGTTCCAGTATCCAAGACTCAAGAGTTAACAATCTTACTAAAATCCAACAGTTGCAAATTTTGAGACATAACCCAGTTGACCCAGTCTACCAAGAAATTAATAAACCACCACAAACCTCACCAACTTCTATTTCACCTGCAAGGTGCTTCCTCAATACAGAAGTGCAAATACATATCTTCAAAAATACACTGAAACAAATACATTGCACATACAATTTCCCTTCCAAGAGGGTAAATGTGGCAGATGCCAACCTATTTCATTAATGCACTAGTGCAAGGCACCCATATACAATGTTGAGAAGGATTAAAAGAGAACCTAAAGGGAAGAGACAAAATTAGTTTTCTGTAACAAGGGCAAGAAATCTGTTTCACAAACTACTTTTAAATGAATATTTTTTTGTAGACTGTGGTCTAATTACTTTGCTATCCTGAAAAATAAAAACCATTAATTGCTTGCAGCACATAAAGAATGCAGTATTAAAACTTTGCTATACAAATTAATAGTCAAAGTTTCACTTTGCATCAGAATGTTACATTCACACTGTCTTTGGATCCAATAACCCATCATAAACTTACTTTTGTATTACATTCTGTAAGCTGAGCATCATACCCAATTCACTTTTCATCTTTTCTCTGTTGGCACGGCACTCTGCCAAATAGCGGAGGGCCTAAAAGAAAGAACCACAGCAAATCAGCAAGATGTCCAGTACATTATCATTCATTTTCATTAGTGCACATCTGCAAAACAGTCCCAATGTGAGCTCTAGTAACAAAAGTAGTATCACCTATTATGAACATTAAAAAAAAGGGAGCTTTCTTATAAATACACAAAGCATAGAATATCTAATCTATGAGAAAAGGTTAAGAGACTGGGTTTATTTGTACTGGCTAAGAGAGTCTAAGGGACAATCTAACAGGTGTCTACAACTACTTAGAAAGCTGTTACAAAGAAAATTAAGCCAAACTTCCCTCTACAGCAGTGGGCAACATAACAATTGGGAGCAGCTACAAACTGCAGCTTGGAAAATTTAAATCAGATACTACAAGAAGATTTTTCACTCTGAAGGTTGTTCAACACTGAAACAGATGACCTAGTGGCACTGCAGAATCAAGGAGACAAAGCTACAACTGACCTGATTGAGTGTCGGTGACAGTCCCAATTCAAGCAGGAAGCTGAAGTGAATGACTTCCAGAAGTCCCTTCCACCAAACACTTATGTGATCTGAGATCTAAAGTAATTTTTATACATTATGCTTCTAGCATAATTTCCATCCATTCTATGGGCTTCCTCAGTACTAGAAAAATCCATCACCACATTTCTACTGTCTACAGAAAGAGGTCTACCACATTTATAAGCTTCTGAAAACTAATTGCGATATTCGTAACTCCATGCAGGAAGCTGCTTAGGTTATTGTTACCTAAACTGGGAATTTATACTAATTTGTTACACAAGTTTAGTTTCTTTGGCTTTCAAGGTAGACTCTTTGCACAGCTTCACACTGTTGACCCCAGTCAGCAACTGTATATTTGCACGATCCTCCTAACATTAATACTCCCCTAGTCAAAACGTCAGTCCTCCTTTTCATGAGCCATCTCTCTATTGTTAGTGCTGACAAAGCTTTCTTAGAAGGAGCAGCCAAAGATGTAATGTGCATTGTTCTTTAGTCAGTATTTTATTGATGTAGGTATAAGAACTGCACTTGTAAAATCCTGCAATACACAAATACAATGGTTTATAAAATGGGCTTTGTTTAGCAAGGTTTAGAAGTGCACCAATTCTTTAAATACAGTCATATAACAGCTCCGCTGCTCAACAGCTGCTTTTAAAATAACATGATCCTTAATCCTTTCATAGACAGAGAACTAATTACCTGGGTTTTTTTCCAAATCATCTTCAGCACATGCTAGGTAAAATTCAAGACCATTTTGTTGCATTTTGAGAAAGTCTGGCTGCTGTCTGGTAGGACAGAAACTCTAAATGAGATTTTTGCTATTTCCTGATATGGATTAGTATCAATAACTGCAGTTTATAGATGTTGTATATATATGCATTTGTTTTCTTACTTTTCAACTATGGGGAAATACCTGAATGATAGCTCTTAACCACTAACTTTCATGTCAAGCAATGTATCCCTAACGGTGGAAAAAGTCCCTTTTTTATTATTCTCTGTTTAAGCAATTTAGTAAGGGTGTAATGTTGTCAGACAAAAAAAAAAAAAAAACACACATTCTCTTAACAGCTAAGTATTTGAGTCAAAATTTAGGCAGTCTCTTTTCCATCTGTTAGAAACACTTCACACACAATTGTAACTTCCACTAAAATAAGATCAAAGTTATCAGAACAACTTGAGTGAGTTGACTGTTGACTTTTTAGCACTAGGATGTCGATTTTCCCCACCCCCAAAAGACTGTACAACCTATCAAATAAGTCAAATAAGGAACTATTATGATTCATACAGATATGGGAATTGTGGAATAACACAATAAGAAACTTAAGGTCAGTGCTGTACATCGTTTTATTAGGTACAAACTGAATGGAAAATCATTATATTTAATGATTCCCATTCAAATAGGAGATCTTTTTGATAAATGGGATGGCTAGAAAAACAAAACCAAAACAAACATCTTTCAGAATGGAAAAATACCGAAAACGGATACTAAAAAAGTAATCAGCAAAAATACTAAATGCTAGAGAACCTAAGAGGTTGGAGAACTAATCAATACAAGGAGTTGGAGTAGCAGGAAAAAAAAAAACATGTTTTCACAGTAAACTAATGCATTTCTGACCCTACAGCCAGGGTCCTGGGATTTAGCATGGTCTCCTCTAAATCCTAATTCTTAATCCACTCTAACTGCAGGTTACCACTAAACAACACAGCCATCTCCTCATGCAACAAAATGTCCCTACAACACAACTGCGGCTCTGGAACCACACTGCAAACTGCATTAGCCCTCAGCAATCTAACAGGTTAGCTCTTTTCATGTACAGCTTATTTTGTAATATGATCACAGACTAATTACTGAATCTCATGCAGGCAGTGAAAAAGCAGCCCGAAGGAGCAAAGAAAAGGAGAGTGAGATATTCAAACAAGATACTTTTTTAAGACCACAACCTAAGGAAACCACACTGGGAAGAAAACCAATGCAATATAATCCCAAAAACTGTAAACTCAACTCAAAGCTCTTCCAGTGAAGAACATTATAGTCTGGTAAACGCTATGGCAAGGCTAACCTAAAAGCAGTTAGTAGGACACACATCTCCTGGATTACAGGTCTTCATTTCGTGAGCCCAGAAAGGTATCACAGACACCAAATCACTCCAAGAAGTCCACTAATATCTACTATAAAAGCAAAACAAATGAAAAATACAGAATTATGACACAGACAAGTCTTATTTGTATAAATAACGCATACGCGTACGTAAAGCCAGAGAGGTAATGGAATCTCCATTCTTCAAGGTGTTCAAGATCAAGGTGAAAACGACCCTGAGCCATGATCCAAGTACCCTTAATTTGAGTATAGGGCTGGACTACATCACCTCTGGAGGTCATTTCAAACCTAAATTATTCTGTGATTTGTATCTTTTTACAATATGGATGTCAAATCACTGTGTGTATTTACAAAGCTCCACAGCTTCATCTTAAGAAGAATAATTAAGGGTGCTTACCTCCCTCCACAGAAAAAAATTAAATAGCTGTATTAAGGAAAAAATTCAAAGTAAATTAATCTCTTCCAAAAAATTCCATAAATTCCCCTGGAATAATCTGTCATTGCTGAACAATTTTTTAAATGCATGGTTTTTAAAATACACACATAAAAGGACATCAATATAACACAAAATGTCTTATTTTTTACCTTATTACTTGTTCAAAAACATACTGACAAAATTAAAAAACATCCTACACACATACAAACTTATCCCCAGAATACTTACCAGCAAAGCTGAATGAACAACTGGCGGGTTGGGATGGTCCAGAAACAGAATAAGACCTGGCAGGCATCCTTGATCTTGAACAATAGCCCGTCTGTTCAATGGGTCAGCTGCTAGATCTCGGAGCTGGTTAACTACAGAGAGTGCATCAGGCTCCTCACTCATAGCAGAATTCATTTTTCCTGCACCATGCATACAAAATACCTGCTGGAGAGGCCGGAGCAGGGAAATCAATTACTAATACCACAACATTTATCGTCAATTCAAACAGATAAAACAAAAGTACAAAGACACTGGTTTGTTATAAGCATAAAAGTATTAAAAAAACCCAAGGACTAGACTTCATGGAAGAGGGATGGGATTGATAAGAACATGGATCTTAAAATTTATAAAGTGGAAATCTAAACCTCTTATGCAGAGAACAGCTAGGTTTGGTTAATAATATTCTGATTTGCTTCCAGTGTATCATTTCAGACCAACCAGCTTTTACAGCAGTATATTCATGTGGATTCTTTTCTACTACTTACAGATATTTCCAGGAAATCCATAGTTTTCACATAGTTGTCACCCTAAAAGTCTATAAACACCCTTCTGTATAAGAACATGTAAAATCATAATATGTATTTTCAGAATTGCTATTTTCTCTAGCAATAATCAAATATCAATATGAAATATAAAATCAAATACCAATATCAAATAAAAATATCATTATCATATCATATATGATATATCATATCAATATTGCTATTTTCTTCAGCAATAATCAAATTTTACACACAAAAAAACCCACAGAAAACCCAGCAAAAGATGAACACTGTGTCAAGAACAGTAAGCTTTAATTTGGATCTATATATTAAATGCCACACTCATACAAAAGCCAAAAGGGTTTCAGAGGCTCGGTTCAGGGTGTTTTGTCTTTTCACTAGTACTCTCTCAGTAACAAGAAAGCAAGCACGTCATGCCTTGCTCCAGCCGAAGTCCAAGTCACCAGATCACTTTCAAAGGAGACACGTGTTAGCTTGAGAGTATCAGATTCCAGAGTTGTTTAATAAGGAATAACTACTTAAAAGGCAACAAAAGTATAAGTTTACTCAGAGAAAATGTTACATCCTGGCGCAAAAACCTAGATTCCTGCAAAAGAATGACTATGTACCTCTGAAACTACTAAATGCTAACTGTGGTCCTGGTGTTGCCAGTACCAACTCATGCCATTAATTTTTCCTAAGGCACAAAAGCATGAGGAAATATGTATTGTTAATTTGCGCTCTCCCATATTTCCCCTGCATAAAAATAAAATTAACTAAATATGTAAGTGGTTACATTCTTTTAGCATCATTTCCCAAACAAATACTGTTGTACAACATTTTATGACTGAAGGTAGGCCTTTAAGCAACACAAACTATCACACTCATCCAAAAGAAGGAGCCACAAATATGCATCCTGGTTATGATAATTTCTGACATTTTCACATAGAAAAAAATGTTGTCAATCTCCTTCCTTCAGGAAAGGGAGTGCAAATGTGGAGTACCTACCAACCATTAGTCTTCAGGCCATTTTTCTTGACAATCAGAAGTTCAGAAAAGATCAACTGTGAGATACAGCAGCTTCACCAATAATTTATATTTCCAAAGCAGACAACTCTCAATTAAAATGAAAACCAAACCTCTGTTAAATATTATTAATTACTTTCCATAGTTAGCAAAGGAACTTATACAAAACTTTAAAATCAAGGCAGTTGTGGAGCTGATGCTAACCAAAGTGTCTGACTTCTAGTTCTGCGTCCTCAGCACCAGATCATTCCTACAACTCTCTTCACTCTGACCATCTTCTGCCTTTTTCCTTCTAAACTCCTGAAAAAGCATCAAGCCAAATTTTAACCCCCTCTTATCTCATTAGGCCACATTCATGTCCTCCCCGGACCCTTCTCCCTCTCTCCTCAGCCACAACTAAGAAGAAAATGCCCTTTCCCTTCTCCATCACCTGCAACAACTAATCTTAGGAAAAGCAGGACTCTCGGTATTTTTCATGAAAAGCCAAACTATCCAAAAAAACACCCAAATTACACTCTTTAAAAAAGTTTTAAGAAGTTATCTAGAATTTCGTGTCGAAAAGATAAGTTAGCCAGGTACTGGCTCTTTTCTGCTCTTTCCTTGCAGCTTTGAAATCAAAGCTTAGTAAAGCACTTGGAGACCTCTCTGTGGGATCCCCTCTCCACCCCGCGTCCTCCAGCGGGAGGCCCGGGAAAGGAGCCGCCACAGCCCCGCACCTCCCCTGTCACCCTGAGCCTTCCCCAAGCGGCGGAGCCGGCAGACCGGCTCCGACAAGGCCCCGGGACTCAGCTCCTGCGTCTCTTGGCCAGCGAAGGCCCAGTTGGCTGAGGAGAGCTCCGGGACGCGGTTACGGAGAGCAGGAAGGATCTCCGCCGGTCTCACCACCCCCCTCTCAGGACCATCCCGCCCATCTCCAGCGCCCCCCGCTCTCGAACGCCGGCGCGGCCCGTTCCCCTCCTCGACCCCGTACCGTCGCAGAAGAGGTCCCCAGCCGAGCAGCTCAACCCCGCGGCCTCATCGCCCGCGGGCCGACACGGCCTGCAAAGGGGTCGGGAGGCAGCAGAGCCTGCCGCGCACACACCTCCACCGGGGCCCGCTCTGACCCCACCACCACCCACCACCCCGCAACCCGATTGGTAAAGACACACCCGCAACTCTCCGCCACTCGTGGCGCGCTTTGTTACTGACGACTTCAATAGTGGCACCGCAGTGCACGCCGGGACTTGTAGTTCAGACCGGGCTGCTGCGCCGCACCTGGGAGGAGCGACGGTTGAACCGCGGCCCCTTAAATCCCTTTAATTCGGGTATTTTGTTCTCTGTTACCACCGGAACTTGAATTTACTGCTCTAGTGTGAAGCAAAACAATAATAAATAAAGCATAGGGTGAAACGATACAGTGTAAAATAGACTCGATGCTGCGTGGCGACGCATCACCCAACCCTATTTTGACACCCGAAGCAGGCATCCACATTAGGGGGTCAACATAGTTCAGTTTATTTAACAGAAGCACGTCTGGATCCCGACTGAAGAGTTGCAGTCCCCCCTCCCCAGCTGCAAAGGTTTTCCATTTTCACAGTCTTCCGCCCCACTCATCGCGGCTCACTCTTGAGTTTCGAAATGTTGCGATGAAGTTCCCAGCAAAGCTATAGAAGCAGGAATCGCCTTCTCAACAACCCATAAACCAAACTTCAGCACGGAGAAGCTTTTCCCGACTCCCAGCCATTCCGACGAGCATCTCCCGCCTAGCACTTTGTAACCAGACCCGCAGAGCCACCGGCGGTGCCGCAGCCGACATCCGCTCCCCAGAGCGCCGTTAGTTAGCGCTGGGGCTCCAGAGTACCAGTAGGAAACATCCCCCTCCCCGACCAGGCCCTGAGGGCTCCCGAAGCCTGCAACTCCCGCGCATCATAAGAGCCTGCTACATGCAGGCATACCACCAAAAGGACGGTGAAAAAGGGGGTCGACACCCAAGCCCACCCACGACCCTCCTCCGTCAGAGAGCCAATACTAATTTCCCCGGGCGCCATCTTACTGGCGGGGCCTGTCACGTGCCCGGAGGACACGGAGGGAGCGGGCGCGCGGAGCGGTCCCACCCGTCTCCTCCGGACCCGGTGCCTGCCGGGTAGGTCGTTGCGTCACAGCCTTGCGGAGGGCGCTGGAGGTCCCGCCTCCCGCGGCGTAGGCGATCATTGGTCGGGGTGGCTCCATGGCGGCCGTCGATTGGCTGTCGGGGGCTTGCGAGTCGCTGTGGAAGAAGTGGGTGAGAGAGCGCGGCTGCATCTAGACAGCAGGTGAGGTCATAGCGGTGCGGTCGTCCGTGGATCTCCCCTTATTCCCGGGCAGCCCCTTGTGCTCCCGCACGATCTCGAGTGCGGGACGGTGCGTGAACAGGAGCGCTACCCGGGCCCGGAGGCTGTAGTGTTTAGCAGCGCTCACTCCACTTCTCCGGCTCAGCCGGGCCTCCTCAGACCTGGCGCGCCGGTGGAATGGAGAGGGGTGTTGATGGGGGTGTCCTCTTGTGGGATCTGCCCTCAGGAACACCTGCGTAGGTCTCGAGGCGAGGTAGGGTTGCTGCTCGGCGGAGAGTGGATGTAGGCTGCTCGGGACGGCCCCGTTGATGGCTGCTGTCTTGGGGCAGGGCGGCGGAATGGAGCCGCCGTCTCACTACGAGCGTGGCAGCGCCCAGGGCCCATCCTGGGCAGGTAAGTGCCGAGCAGGCAGCGGACTTGCGAAGGTGCTGGGGTAGAGACGCCTTTCCAGAAGAGCAGAGCAGCTTGGAAACGGCGTGGGGTGTTGGGGTCGAGGTTGACGTTTCTGTGGGCAAGCTGACTGAAACCAGAACCCCCCCCTTATGTTGCTTTGATAGGAGTGACAGGTCACGGGAAATCGTGTAAATAAAAAATAATCCAGAGATATTTTGGAGAAGTTTGAGGAGTTTTTTAAGGAGTCTTTAAAACACAGGGTAGGCTATAAAGAGGAAAAGAGCTAGTCTTAAGGGGTCTGGTGCTTATTTTCCTGTTCTGTAAACTTAGGATGCTTACTTTGTATACCTTTAGTGATGTTGCTGCTGTGCTCAGGTTCTTCTGCAGTTGTCATAAATAATTAAGTTGCTAGATGCTTGTTTTAAGAAGCTGTCCGATTCCAAACACTAAGTGTGGGTAGAGTCTGAATGCTGACATTGACCATAGTATCAGCAATACTTTTACAGTCTGCCCTCACACAGCCATAGTTCTCTGTAGCTCTTGTAAAGGCAAGACTTACAAAGACTAAATAATAAGTAATTCAGTGTTCGATACTCACTGCTTTCTATGTGGTAAAGGAAAAAAAAAAAAAGAACTGGGTTTCCCACACATCAGCTTTAACAGTTCCAGTTAACTGTAGCTGAATCAAAATAATTTTCAGAGAGGTCACGATCACTGAGCGGAGAAACTGTGTTGTTACCAAGAGAGATTTGGGTGGGTGGAGTCAAACATTTTAAATGCTTTTTCAGACAGCTATACAATTTTGTTAATAAAATTTGCGTGCTCTTGTTTCTCAAGGCTGTAGCAGAAGGATTTGCATTCACAGCAATGACTAGGGAGATCTCTTATGTCTGGCAGGAAAGTGTAGGTGTATGATTATGCCTATATAGTATAATACTGTATGGTTTAGAGATGTTGAAGGATTTCACTTAACTTCTCTGTGGTATCATTGCACTGCATAGGCATAATCTTTGCTGAGCAAAAGCTTTTGATTAAACTGGTGTTGAAACATGGATTTTTTTGTTCTTTGTTGTTAGTTGGCAAGATATGGTACATGGGTAAGATGTGATGAATATGGTTGTGAACTTTGAAGTGTATACGATTGGGCTGCGTATTAAAGAAAGTTTTAGCAACTCCTATTGCAAGTATGTATTATTTTCAATTCATAGAGGTCACTAGATGCCTTAGATTTCATCCTGATAGCAGTTTAGATAAGCCCTTGATTGTCTCTGTAGTATTCACTGATTCTTTGCATATCTTTCTAAACAGGTGGTTCTGAAAGTAGTAGGGCACTTTGTTATTTGTAGCTTCCAAGCAAGAAAATAGACCTCTGTATTTGGTTGTGTGACCTCTGCCAGAAACTTAGTTACTTATAAATGGTGTGTGTTGATCTGGGAGAGGGCCTAGTCCTTTATCAGAAGATTCTTCTTGCATGTTTGGCTTGCTGTTGCTGTGATAACTTTTTGTTTGCTTTATCTTTCTTTATTACTTCTTTAATATGTTTCCATATGGATATAATTTCATGAGATGAGCTCGGGTCATGTGTGAGTCCTAAAGACTGTGAAGATATGCATGCCCTAGTTTCCTGCTAAAATAAGGAGGAACCTGCTCTCTTTTTTTGTGTGTGATTTTTGATGTGGTTGGTATTTCTTTGAAAACATGCTGCTTTGAAAGTTTTGTTCTTGTTATACTTACCCTTTCAATTTAGAGACCAGACCTTTCGTTTTCTTGGATTTCATGCATTTGTTTATTCTCTGCTGCATCAAGCCCATCAAGTAATTCTCTTTTATTTTTGTGTGGACCTTACATGAATGAGAGAAACTTCAGTAAGAAAAAATATGAATATAATTTCTTTTTAAGGGCAAGAACTCATAATTTGAAAGAGATAAATACACCAGTGGAAAATATTTATGCAAGAATTTCCATTTGAAGGCAGCTGCATCTGATTTTTCTTTCTTTTTATCTTGTACGCGTAGGACTCACTAGAAAGCCAAGCATAGGACTCCATTTCATATTAACTGAGTGATAAGCCTTGTGTATACAGTCTCCAGAGCCTTTATATTGATACTGAACATTTTGTAATTTATGAGTGATATTATCTCAGCTTTGTAGACTGATACTTACTATGGCAGTATTGAATGAAAGCTGCTAAATTGATCGGAAAAAGTAGGGGCATAAAAGAGTTCAAGGAGGCTGAAGTGAGAATCCCGACACTCAGAAATGTAGACCTCATTACTGAACCGAGGAATTCCTACATGCACCTGTATCAGAAAGTTCTTCAGCGTTGCTCATTTCTATGTAAGCAGTTTTATAAATGAAGAACCCATGAAATTCTAACCCCCACAGGCCCTATGTAATAAAATGTAATTCTTTGAGTAATTACTCTTCTGACCTTTTGGTAATCTTGCCTGTGACTACTGCTTACCGTTGTAACAGTTTTGCTTAAGGACAGCAGAAGGACCATGTTTTATAGCAGTATTACCATCATTCAGGGCATTGTATTGTAGTAATTGGGTTGTGGAAACATCAGAGGAAATAAAGTACTACTGTTCTTTAGATAGCATAAAGAAGAGTAAATAAAACAATCATTATTTTAAAAGACGTATTATTCTAGTTTACTAAAAGCAATGAACAAGTAATTCCTGCTGCTGAGATTGTCATGTATAGAGAGCACAAGAGAAAAAATGGCTGATTTTCTTTCTTGCCATCTAGCAGTTTCTTTTGGAATGAACCCTTTCTGTTCTTGGCATGTAAAATAATTGTGAAATAACTTGAGATTTATGAAGAAAGGTATAGTAAAATATAGTCTGGAAGAAATGAATGTAAAGTTTGTCTACGTATAATTCTGGAAAACTAATAGATTCATAAAAATATTTATATACGTGGAAGCATTTTCTTCTTTATTCTCCTTTTAGATAACAAATTAGCTGGATGTTCTTAAAACATGGTGGTTTTCATTAGTGCCAAGAACTAAGAGACTAATCCAGGAACTGGGTGGTACTCTGCTCTCTTACACACTGACTTCGGTCTCTTTCTTCTGCAAAAGCAGAGAGCAGGTCATTGACGAGAGCAAGGAGTTGATGACCCCAGTCTTAGGTACTTTAGGCTACAGACGAAACAATGATTTATGATGTGAGCTGTAAATAATCATTTAACCAAATTAGTTGTTTTGTAGGATGAATGCTCTTCTGTGTTCAGTCTTCTAACTCCTGGAATTATAAAAGGTCACCTGAATGTTTTAGGGCAGGATAAATATTTTGGACTATTGTGGGTGGTTTGTGTCATCACACTTCTTTTCTTCCTGGCTCTCTTGGATCTTGTTGAACAAGTTTCTAAAAGTAATCAGTAATATTTCAGAAATCATTTTGGCTCATTTCTGAGCTCTTCAAGGTGAATTTTGTTAGACGCTGTTGTCCCAGATGCTTATAACTTTTCAGAGTTGTTTATAACCCATTCTAACATTGGTCCATCTTTTCTACTATCTTCAAATGGAAGCACAGAATATACTGAATGTCTGCATCACTCATTGCTTTCTCTTCTGTTACATTGTGGTTGTATCTCTTGTCTCCTGCTTACTCCTAATACATTTGTAGGATATTTTCGTTTATGCTTCTAAGTTGGAACCCATGTTGTCCCATAGCCTTTTTTAACTTATACTTCATATTTATACTATTCTGTCAACCCAGTATTATGCCTTTTTTTTTTTTCCTGCGTCTGCATTTGTGTCTTTAATTGGTTATCTTGTCAATTTTATGTGTCATTGCTTTACCTCTTGCCTCTCATGGTTTATAGACCTGCTCTGATTTCCTCAGAGGAAGTTCTAACAGTCTCTTTTCACTTCTGTCCAAAGTGTCTCTGTTATTAAAGACTCAGTCTTCCCAGTTGATCAGAAACAAAATAATACCTTTTCTTCACTTCCTGAAACAAAACCTGATTGGCTATATCTGGGGATTTTTAAACTCACAACCTGGCAATTTGTTGAAAGAGTGCAATGTATCAGAATACAATAATTGCTTTATAGTCCTATCACTCACCTTTACCAGCCAGTCCTGTCCTGATTACTCAGTAATACAGCTCTACCTTTATTCCTCTTTTGTTTGAATGTCTTGACACGGCTTTCATTTTTCTTCTGTTTGATTTCTACACTACATGTTCAACAAGTCTGAACTTTGGAATGAGGCGGAGTGCATCACATGCATCACACGCATCACACTTTTGTAACAGTCTCCCTGTTTTTAAAGGAGCATTCTTGTCTTTCTTACATCACTGCATGTTTACAGTGCCAAATATGATGCCAAATCTAGTATGTTGCATGTAAAAAGACTTTTCTTCCTGTTTTAAAAACACAGCAGGTGTAACGTAGTCAAAGTTCCATACAGTAGTTTGTCTAAGAGAAGAGCAACAGATGTGTAAAGAAAAAAATAGATGAAGTGGATGGTAACGCTTCCCTAACATACTTTTCCAGCTTTCCATGAAGTCCATGGTTTATTTATTCTGTATGACTGTAGCTTACATTCATGCGCTTGGTAGGCATTACTCTTCCCTACTGTTGTTCTCATAACAATTGCAGTTTCTATTCTAGTTGTGGTGGTTGGTTAATTTAGGTTTTTTTTAATTATTATTATTGTTGTTGTTACTATTATTGTTATTCTCTTACATTTTCATTGGTCCTCATTTAGGTGATAGATTTAGTGATAGTTTCTTCCTAGTTTATTCATAAACGAAAGTCCTGTTAGGAAGTGTCTTTTACTTTATGTAGTGATGAGAAACTAATACCAACTTTTTTTTTTCTTTTTTTTTTTTCTTATTAAGCCTGTCTAAAAAAAGAAGATAACTGTAGAGTTGCTCTGTTCCTGCCAAGTTTCCACGAGAAGTAGGTTTATTACTAAGGAACTGTCAACTGTTGAAAAAAACATTTGCAATGGAAACAGTGATGGTTTAACTGTAATGCTTGTGGGCAATTTCAAACAGCATAGCTTTTCCATCTCCTGACTTTCAAACTTCCCGAGTTCCAGTTCCTTGCTGCTACCTTGCTTTAGTCATCACTGTCTATGTATATATGTATATAGTAGCTTCAGCAACAGTGTTGTTCATACTACAAATATGTTGTTCAGGGTGGTTTACCAGAGTGTTGTTTCTAGCCTGAAACAAAAAACAAATGTAAACCTAAATCTGTGTCTTCCTTTTTGGTTTTGGTGGCATACATTTCTCAGGGGCATCCAAGTTATGACTGGTGTAGAACACAGTTAAAGAAAACCTACACTATTTTCACTAGAGGAGCAATAAAAACATCTTGATTTAAGTGAATGGTAGCACGTATAAATAGACAGAATTTGAAATCTGTCCAACTTTATAAATTGCTTGAATATTTTCAGGTCCCACATCTAGTCTATTTCCTGTCACTTTCTTGCATTAGTCATTTTTTCCATGTTTCCTTTCTCTCCTCGCTAGTGGGAAAAAGGAGGGAACAACAAAGTTGTCAGAGAATGCGAATGAAGAGAGGTGATCAGATTCTGTAGGTTGCTCCTGCATAGAAGTGGTTTAGATAATAGTACAGCCCTTTAATCTTGGTGCTCATAGGGTTCAGTGCTCACTTAGAGGTGTTGAACACGATCATCTGCCCAAGCTCAAGTGAGCAGTCGTTTTCCCAGCTTTTTAATCATTAACCTTGCATCAGCTTTGATTTCTTAAAAATAACACTACTAAAAAAATCTGTCACCTGTATTAAGTGCCTTCTGAATGCCTTTGCTTTGCTGTCACCTAACAGGTCTTGTTACCAGTAACTGTTTCTAAAGCTTGCTTTTTTTTAGGAACACGTCGCAGTTTACTTCTGTATATGTTCCACAACACGCATCACAGTATCACAGTATCACAGTAGGTTAGAGATTGGAAGGGACCTCAAAGATCATCTAGTCCAATCCCCCTGCCGGAGCAGGAACACCTAGATAAGGTTACACAGGAACGTGTCCAGGCGGGTCTTGAATGTCTCCAAAGAAGGAGATTCCACAACCTCCCTGGGCAGCCTGTTCCAGTGTTCCGTCACCCTCACTGAGAAGAAGTTTCTTCTCAGGTTTAAGTGGAACCTCTTGTGCTCCAATTTGTATCCATTACCCCTTGTCCTTCCATTGTTTGCCACTGAGAAGAGCCTGGCTCCATCCTTGTGACACTCCCCCTTTATATATTTATATACACTAATAAGGTCACCCCTCAATCTCCTCTTCTCCAAACTGTAGAGACCCAGCTCCCTCAGTCTTTCCTCATAAGGGAGATGCTCCACTCCCTTAATCATCTTAGTTGCCCTGCGCTGGACTCTCTCCAGCAGGTCCCTGTCCTTTTTAAACTGAGGGCCCCAGAACTGGACACAATATTCCAGATGAGGTCTCACCAGGGCAGAGTAGAGGGGAAGGAGGACCTCTCCCGACCTACTAACCACCCCCCTTCTAATACAACCCAGGATGCCATTGGCCTTCTTGGCCACAAGGGCACAGTGTCGGCTCATGGTCACCCTGTCGTCCACCAGGACCCCCAGGTCCCTCTCCCCTACACTGCTCTCTAACAGGTCGTTCCCCAGCCTATACTGGAACCTGGGGTTGTTCCTGCCCAGATGCAGGACTCTACACTTTCCCTTGTTATATTTCATCAAGTTATTCCCCGCCCAGCTCTCCAGCCTGTCCAGGTCCCTCTGGATGGCAGCACAGCCTTCTGGCGTGTCGGCCACCCCTCCCAGCTTAGTGTCATCAGCAAACTTGCTGATAGTACACTCAATTCCCTCATCTAAATCGTTAATGAATATATTAAATAATACTGGTCCCAGTACCGACCCTTGAGGCACTCCACTAGATACAGGCCTCCAACTAGACTCCGCCCCATAGACTACAACTCTCTGGCTTCTCTCCTTCAGCCAGTTCACAGTCCACCTCACTACCCGATCATCCAGACCACACTTCCTCAATTTAGCCGCAAGGATGCTGTGGGAGACCGTGTCAAACGCTTTGCTGAAGTCGAGGTAGACCACATCCACCGCTCTACCATCATCCATCCACCGCGTTATTTCCTCATAAAAGGCTACAAGATTGGTCAAGCACGACTTCCCCTTGGTGAAGCCATGTTGACTGCCCCTCATAACCCTCTTATCCTTGATATGCCTTAAGATGGCACCAAGGATAAGGTGTTCCATCACTTTCCCAGGAACGGAGGTGAGGCTAACCGGTCTATAGTTACCCGGGTCCTCCTTCTTGCCCTTTTTGAAGACAGGAGTGACATTTGCTTTCCTCCAGTCCTCAGGCACCTCTCCCGTTTCCCAAGACTTGGTAAAGATGATGGAGAGCGGTCTAGCAATGACCTCAGCCAGTTCCCTCAGCACTCAGTTCCCTTTTGCTCTTTACGTGCGAGAGCAGCTACAATGCGTTGAGTTCTGTCCGGGGACAGATGATGAGCGAGTCGAGAGTCTGTGGGTGAGAATTAAGGGGCAGGCTGGCAGGGGCGATACTGTTGTGGGGGTCTGTTACAGGCCACCGGATCAGGGTGAGGAAGTTGACGAGGCCTTCTACAGGCAGCTGACAGTGGCCTCACGGTCACAGGCCGTGGTCGTCGTGGGGGATTTTAACTTCCCTGATGTTTGCTGGAAGGACTGCTCGGCAACCCAGCCGCAGTCCAGGAGGTTCCTCCAGTGTATGGATGATAACTTCCTCATGCAAATGGTGGATGAGCCAACCAGGAGAGGTGCGCTGCTGGATCTCATCCTCACTAACAAGGACGGTCTGGTTGAAGGAGTGAAGGTTGAGGGCTGCCTTGGTTGCAGCGACCACGAGATGGTGGAATTCAGGATCTTGTGTGGTAGGGTCAGTAGAATAGCAAGTAGAATCGCAACCCTGGACTTTAGCAGGGCAAACTTTGGCCTCTTCAAGCGATTGCTAGGGGAAATCCAGTGGGCTAGGCTGCTTGAAGGGAAAGGGGCCCAAGATAGTTGGTTGACGTTCAAGGACTGCTTTTTCCGAGCTCAAGATCGGAGCATCCCGACACGTAGGAAGTCGAGGAAGAGGGTCAGGAGACCTGCGTGGTTAAATAGGGAATTGCTCGGTATGCTCAAGTGGAAGAGGAGAGTTTACAGGTCATGGAAAGAAGGGCTGGCCACTTGGGAAGAATATAAGGCTGCTGCTAGAGGATGTAGGAAAGCTGCTAGGATGGCTAAGGCCTCCTTGGAATTAAAGCTGGCGAGAGGGATCAAGGACAGCAGAAAGAGCTTTTTCAAATACATGGCAGGTAAAACTAACACCAGAGGCAATGTACATCATTCTTATATTTCTCCTTTCAGGAGTACTATGGAACCTCTGCAGCCCTGTAGGTTTGGAAGGCTTAAATCCAAGTTTGGAAAGGCTTTTTCCGTTCCAGATGATTTGCTGGCTTAAGCGCTTAATTAGGATGGCTTTTGAACAAGTTGGATTAAACATGGACTCGGTAAGTGTTTCAAACTTGCTTCATGTTTTCAGAAAATCAAGTATAGAAAGCACTTCAGGTGTTTTAGTTTTTGCCTGTCTGTTTCAACAGAACACCTCAAGTATCCTCAATACTTGTATGATTCCACATTGCTGAAAAAGTATGAAGTTTACTTCTTGAACACTGAAGTATTGAGTAAAATATGCGTCAAAAATACCGTGCAGTTCCTTCCAGCTCTAATAACAACCTGTTTACTTTGTAAACACTGCTTTTCATGCTGGACTTCTATGTGTGTTTTGAAGCCAAAGGAAAATCTTCAACTGATTTTTTTTAAGTGGTGTTAATTTTGAAATAATCTTATGTCTTTGCTCATACCTTGAAGATATGAAAGAGGTGAAACAGAGGAATGTGCACGCATAGCTCTCCTCTTGGAGGAAGGTGTACATGGAGGTTTTTTTGAATGCTTAGCAGAGAGAGATAGGGAGAGAGATCTGCTACACATCAACTCCTTGTCAGTGGAACCTTTATTTTGAGTAAAAGTATTGACTTAAGTGCAGTAATCCCCTATAAGTTGTTGAAATACTTTAATGTTTTAACAGTGGGGAAATCCTTAACAGCCATGTGCCGTACTTAGAAAGGCATTTCTTACTTTGGATTACTGTGATAGAACCTTTTATCAGTCTTGGGAATCCACGGAGAGCAAAATACGTTGTAAAATCAAATTACCAGCAAGTCTGTACTTTAGGATTTTATTAAAACTTTGGTCTGAGTTTTCATGCAGTGTAACTAAAAATTCAAAGTATGAGAATATGCTGGACTACCACAGGTGTTGCTGTGGTCATTGTCAGCAACATCTTTCAGCCTAAATGGGGGGCAGAGAGGCCAATTTTAGGTATGTTTCCCCCACATTCCCTGTGTATATCAAGATTGTGATAATGCAATTGCATTTCTAAATGTCAGCTGCTCTGGACAACAGCAGAACACTGATGCAATAAGAGTGTATGACTAAATAGTATTTTGCAGACTTGCTCTGCCAGTGCTTCAAGTGAATAAGAGCTTGTGTGAATTTGGGTAGAGCAGTGCTGACACTCATTAGCTCAGCTGAGCAGTGTGCTGATTTTATTTGTGTACCTTGTGGCACAGCTTGCATGCAGTTTTCTGAAAGCATTTTCCCAGCGTATTTTGAGTTACCAAAACTGAGTCATTAGAAGTTTTGGTGCACCAAATCACTGCTGTTGAACAGCCCCAAGGGCAGTTGGGCACCCAGTATTTTTGAGGACCTGTGTGCTTGTAACATCTTATCTGTGGTCTGAGCAATCTCTAAACAAGTTTTGCCACTTCTTAAAATGCACTGCACTTATGTTGGTAATAAAGCATGTAGTGTAGGCTCTTTTGCTGTTGTGGAAGTACTTCTGTAATTAATTAAGCCTTCCCTTGACTGGTAGTATTTTTTTCCAATCCAACATCCCTTTCAGGCTATCACCAGCAGTTCTGCTTGTAACATTAGAATCTGCTGTAAATAGTGAGGCTTCATTACTGCAGTACTGTTTGTCTGTGAGTTTTTCTTGAAGGCTACCGATCTACCTGCTATTTGCTCAGACATAATGACAAACAGTAATGTCACAGTCACAAATGTGAGGTCTGTCTTTGAGGCACCCAGAATGTAGAATCAGTAGAGTATTCTGCATTGAAATAAATTGTGTTCAAAGTTAGCAGCACATTAAGCAAGAGAATGTATGTTTCTCAGAATGGAAAAAATGGGTTAAAGTCGATTAATGGCAGAGTTGCAGCTCTGATGTGAAGATCTATCACAGCGTATTGTGCAGTGCATGTTTATTTTGTCAGAATTTATACGTTCCAATTAAAAATACTTGTTTGGAAATAGGCAAAAAAAATTGTGTGAAATTTCTGAGTTAATGTAATCTGTGGGTAAATACCATGAACGTAGATTTTTCCTTTTTAATAGACCTTTCAAAAATTAAGAGTGATCTTTGGTTAGTACATCAAAATGCTATTATGCTGCGTGTTGTGAAACTCCCACAGCTGCACTGCACTACACAGGCAATACTGCCATGCCAGATGAGGGTTGTTTCAGCATTAATAGCCTGGATTTTACTTTGTTGGGCAACCTTCTAGGGAGATCTTGAATTTGCCTAAAGCTATGAGCCTTCAAAAACTGAGGTCTAAGGAGTAAATTCATATCTACAGCCATAAGTAAGCACTGGCCAAGTATTTTGATTACCGTATGGTGTTCCAATTGTTTACTGACAACATCCTGTTAGAGTTTTCCTGGTATTCTTTTTCTTTGTATTGTTTATGTTGCCTTTCCCGGTGCTGAAATCTTTCCCACTTCTCTTCATTTTGTTTTGGTTTTGTTATTTGGTTTTGGTTTTGTTACTTGGTTTTGGTTTGTTCTTATGTTCGGTTAGTTTTGTTGGTTGTCGGTTGTTTTTTTTTATTTTGCTTCTCTTCTGGCTCATGTAGTATTCTCCTAGGCTTAAAGTCTGTTTTTTATTTCATACAACTATGGCAAATAGTAGAGCAAACATTGCCATCATTCAGTACAACACATGAAAGCAAATTCAATCCCTATTGAAATAATACAGAAGAAATCCGAATTGCAGTTAAAAGACTTCTGATGAAGTCAGGTGTGTTGAGGTGTTGTGGGCAATTTTCTCTAGGTGTGTATGGTTTTTAGGACAAAGCTTCATTCTTATATATTTATTTTCCACCTTTTACTTTCCTTTGCTCTTTAATTACAGAGTTTCGCTTTCATGCTTACGTTAGCTGATAGTCATTTTTATTAAGTCTGGTAGATACTGTTTCTGAGTTAGAAGAGCTCACAATTAAAAAAGAAAAAAGGTAGTTTGGGAAATGTTACCTCTATGATTTTTAATGATTGAGTGGCTTTTCTTGAAACCCGTTAAAAAGAGCTGTCTGACCCAATGCAGGTTCTTTATTGTCTTGAAGATGGACAAATGCTTTTGAAGATGGTTCCAACTCTTGAATCCTTCTGTGTTACCTGATTTATTGCTTCGAATTTAAACTTAATGCAAAGGCTGTATTGAACTTAAATAGCCATAGCCATGTTGTGATGACAAAACAAAACTTTGTGCCAACTCAGGTATAGAATATAAGGAGTTCACTGATACAAATTCTAGTGTATGTGTATTATGTAAGAAGGACATGAAGCTGTTGGAGCAAGTCCAGGGTAGGGCCACAAGGATGATCAGGGGGCTGGAGCACCTCCCATATAAAGACAGGCCGAGAATGTTGGAACTGTTCAGCCTGGAGTAGAAAAGGTTGTGTGGAGACCTTATAGCAGCCTTCTAGTATCTGAAGGGGGCTTACAAGGATGCTGAGGAGGGACTTTTTATCAGGGACTGTACTGATAGGACAAGGGGTAATGGGTTCAAACTTAAACAGAGGAAGTTTAGATTAAATATAAGGAAGAAGTTCTTTACTGTGGGGTGGTGAGGCACTGGAATGGGTTGCCCAAGGAACCTGTGGCTACCCCATCCCTGGCAGTATTCAAGGCCAGGTTGGATGGGGCTTTGAACAACACAATTTAGTGTGAGGTGTCCTTGCCCATGGCAGGGGTGTTGGAACTAGATGATCTTAATGTCCTTTTCAACCCAAACCATTATATGGTTCTATGACTATATACTAGCATGAAAGGAATAACTTTAAATGTGTTTAGCACAAACATACTATGGAAGAATAAGGGAAAACTATTCCAACATGGTATAAAAATCAGTTCTCTAACAACTGGCTTCTTTTTCCTTCCCATTCAGGTGCTTTGGTCAAGCAAGCCTTATGGTTCCTCTCGAAGTATCGTAAGAAAAATTGGCACAAACCTCTCTCTTATACAGTGTCCAAGGGTTCAGTTTCAGGTGAGTGGTCTCAGAAATTTAGAATGCATGTTTCTCTATACTGATAAAAGGATTTGCTCCTGTGTCAAACACAGTTCATTTAAGTAAATTACTAGAGGGTTTGTAAAATCGGACTGTAATAAGCCAGGTACAGAGATGAACTGGCTTACTTCAGTTCTTCCCACTTCAGTTCACTTTTCAACTTCTGTACTGCCTAAAACCTGAATCCATGTTGCTGTAATACACGTAATGAAACTTGAAACAATTTTTTTTTTCCTTAAGAAAGTTGGAACTTCTAAAATGAGGCAGTACAGTATTAAAAAGTTATTATTGGAAAAATAGATTAATAAACGAGAAAAATGTTTGAAACATTTGTATCAAAAGTACTCACAAGTACTTCCAAGTTAGGTTTAAGAGACATGTGAAGATGAACAGTGTTACTTAAATATTTTGGGAAAATAAACAACTTTTATCAGAAAGCAGAACATTAGTAAGAGAGAACATGAGCACTGTGTTTGCTTTTGTTGCAGGTACAAGGCTAATTCTGTATAGGTGAAAGGGGAGCATCAGTTCTGTGCAGCTTTCTGACTTGTTTGCTTTCAACTTCAACTACGTTTAGTGGGAGGTTAAAGAGTGAGGATAAAAGCTTAAGGAGGAGAAAACCCTTGCTTTTTTTTAACAAGTCTTTCAGGAACAGATGGGAAAGTGGAAGCTGTTACACATAATCTCTTCAACTCTGTGTGTTAGGGATAGGGGGTGGCTATAGAAATGGAGAAATACAGTGTTTGAAACTCAGGCTGAAAGAGAAATGTTTTTTGGGTCAAGCAAGGGAGGACAACATAAAAATGGATTATGGGAATCATCACCTACACTAAGACAAGGTGGTTTTCTTGCAGCCAGATTTTTCACTGTTTAATTTCTTTATTCTGTATGAAGTATATGAACAATATTTAGACTTGAAATTATAGTAGTAAAATCAGATAGTTTAGATTACTATAGAAGCCTTTTTGGTGTCACAGTAAGAGCCATGCTAATGTTTTGCCTCTCTTAAATAATCACATTGAGAAACTAGGGGGGTAACCACCTCCCACTACTAGCGACTTGGTGAAACTGAAAACATAAACATATACATTGTGGGAGTGAGCATTTCTGGAGGTGAGAAGGACAACAAAATGACATGCTGGATTTAAACTTTTGGCTATATGATTAATGGTAGTTATGCCAGCAATAAGGCTCCATGTGCCTACGATTTGAAAAGAAGTGAAATCCTCTTGTGTCTGATTTTCTGTACTGTAAAGGTCATACAAGGGAAGATGATGCTCGTTTGCAGGTAGTTAGCCAAATACTGCCTTCTCTTAATATGGTACACAAAATAAGACATTTCTGGTTAATTTTCTTATAAAGATATATCTGGGGAATCTGTTCCTCTGTATTTTTAGTATTGAAATAAAAATATGTATATGTTTTCATCTGAATTCTGTTAGAATGAAAAAATACTTGCCTTTCTTTCCTCTTGAAGAGACATTCAGTCAGCTTTGCATAGATTTTGTGCACACAAAGTATAAACATTAATCTTCTATTAGATTAAAAGATCCCCAAAATAGAAGTACAGTTGTCAGGCCTGATTGAATTAGAAATGTGAATTTCAAAACTTGAGCCTTGAAACACAACTGGAATTCATATGGTTTATGTGGGTTTCAACTGGTTTAATATATAAACTGCTGAACATGTAAAAGTGTGATGCTAGCATCTGTTTCTTGTGTCTTTTATCTCGGAGTTAAGATTCTATAGTCAAGTTCAATACTGGTCTCAATCGTTTTTATGCTGTTGCAACTGATGCTTTCCTATAGCTGTCTCTTCCTCTCTCTTTCTTGCCAGCTTTAGCTATATTATGAAAGGACCATGCACTGAACGTTGCTGTAAGTCACTTTATTTAAAAAACAAAGCAAAACTTACTTGCCTTATCTGAGGGTGCATGTCTATAAACAGTGTTTCTAACTTTATCTAAGAGCCACAAATTTCTCACACATCTTCATTTTCCTCATGATAAATCAGTAAGAGATATTGAAAGAATATCTCTGTTACCCTCATTCTTTCTCCTCCTCTGGCATGCTTTTTGTTCAGCTAGTCTGGAAAAAAAAAAAAGATAGTGGCCTAACATTTTGATTTTTGAGTTCTATTGACTGTTGTAGTATCTATATATGGCTTTTGCCATATTAACTGCTAAATGCTGCTTATGTATTCAGTAAGCGCTGACAGAGCTTACCATCTGTATTCTACATGGCATGAACAAATGAAAATAGCTCATACCATTCTGTTGTATGTGATATTTTTTAGGTTTATCTGTATTCTGTAGGAGAAAATAAACCTACTAATATAGCCTAGGTAAATTCAACCAAACATACAATAGTGTAACTCAAGATAGTATCCTCCAGCTATAGCATCTCTTTTCTAGACCTGTGCTTCTCCTCTTTGGTTGAAATCTGGTAACTCAATAGAAGTCTCCTAAGGAATTGGTGGGCATGTAGAAAACATCAGAATTTACTGGGCTAATTTTAAAAATCATAGCAAGTTTGTCTTGAAGAAGTATTTCCAAATGTTTAATACCAAACTGTATCAGTAATTTCAAATCAGAGCTTTTATTCTATCCTTAAATGTATAAAAGTGTTTGCTCAACTTTCTACTTCCGATGGCAAACAGAAAGTAGGCACCCTACCTCGGCAGCCTCCTAAGTAGTGTTTCCTTAGTTTAATGGTTATCACATTCACTGAACACACAAAAGGTCCCTAGGTCAAAACCAGGCAAAAACATTGGTGAGGCTGACTCTTTCTTTGGGAGTTGGACTCAATGATTCTTTATGGGTCCCTTCCAGCTTGAGGTGTTGCATAGTATCAGCTAAAACAGTACAGTATGTGTAGTCTTTTCTTCAGAAATTTGTAATAGGCCTGAAACCCACCTGTGTGTGCAGCACACAGCACACTGAAATAGACAAAAAAAGCCCATGAAGGAAGAAGCATGAGAAGCAGCTATGTGGTTTCCAGAGAAAGAAAAGGAGGCTAATCACAATTCAGTTCCTACCATCCAGTAGACTTGGCCTCTGTTTTCAATTCTCCCTTTCAGGTGCTGGCAAAGCAGTTGTCCAGGTTTTCCTCAGCTGATACTGGCTGGAGGACTAGGGTAGTCAGAGTTGTTTAAGCATTCTACAGACAAGCAAAGGTTTTAAGAGATGAGTGTTGGCTTTTTAACCTTTAAATCAAAGTAAAAATCTGGCATTAACTTGAAATTGAAACTCCACTGCTGTGGAAGGCCTTGTTGTCTGTAGGCATAGAGAAAAGAAACATCTGTATATGGGGTAACAAGCAGATTATGTTTACATATAAATATGAATGAAAAGGGAAGAAGAACCTTGCATCAAAATGTAACAGAAGGTTTGCTGCTAAATGTTGGATTAGAAGTTATTTATCTCACAGTGCAGGAAACCTGGCAGTGATAAATGCATTCCTTACTGTTGATTTATAAAATAATTTTTGATGAAAGTATGTGTACTGCCTTTATTTAAATGTGGCTTCAGTCTTTCCATGGTAATAGTTCCTCACGTGGCCATTGCCATCAGGAAAATCTCTTATAACCTGCAAGAAGTGGTTCATGTCTTGCAGGTATTTTCCATTGCCATTAAGATGAATACAGATGCTGTGGTCATGACATTTATTTTTATTCTAAAAAGAAGAAAGCCAAGGAAACCTCAAACAATGACAACCCTAACATGCAATATAGTATTCTCTAGACTGTTCTAAAGAGAGGCAGACTGTGATAGTATTAGGCACAACTGTTAATGTGATAAACATATTACCATCTGTGCTGATGCTACCTGGAAAAAACCCTGTTGTTTCCAAATGATCTGATGGTGCCAGTACACACTCCTGGGAGCTGTAAAGACTCACATACAAGTTGTGAGAGTGTGAGGTGAAGATGACTAATCTTAATTTCCAAAGCTGTTTGTAACAATTCCTGGGGAAAAAACAACCCCAAACCTACAACTCCTATGTTTCTGAAACTTGCGTATCAAAGGCTACAACCAAAATATTTGTGGATGTTCTTCAGAAATGGTTTCACCTCATCCAGACTGCAGTCCTACTGTGATAGCTCTACTACAAATTCGGATTAATGCTAACATTTTGTAGTTGCTTCTACGTAATAGTTTTTTTCTCACAGAGGTGAGATGCCTTGAAAATTGACCTGATTGCTAACAGGCTGGATCCAAACTGTCTTTACCTACCATTTGGTACATACTAACACCATCTTTGTCAGTCTTAGTAGCTTCTTGGCCACTGCCAGCAGCAGGCAGCACTTGAAACAGCTGCAGTGACTCGTGCAAGTTTGGCTTTTGGGTTGTATTAATGCAAGCAAAAATGGTGGCACAGTTGCATTGGAGATAAGTAACCCCAGGTGACAGACTGAGCAGAAGAAATTACTGAAAGATGCAGTTTTATCTGCCAAGATACTGCATCCAGTGACCAGGTGCACATGCCCTTGTTTGATCCAGGGAAGCAGCTAGTATTTCAAAGTAGATTTGAAACTATTTTGTGTAGCTGGAGCTATGGGGCATGTGCTGATGGTCCAAACAATTTTTCAGATCTCCATTCAGGCCACTTAACTGTAAATCCAAGAAAGGTTCCAGTCTCTGGAGCCTTGCTCACCTTTGGCTTCACATGGCTCTAAAGCTCATTGGCAGAACTATGCTGGAAAATGGTCACTTTGTTCATCATGCTATAAATAAGATTGTTAGCAAATACCGTGTTCTGTTATGATTGCATCCTACCTCTCACTCAAAGTCTTTGTGATTACTGAGCTAGGAGAAATGGCTTTTTGCCTTTTTTTTTCTTGTTTCTCCCTGTGTAAGGTACACACTTCCGTTCTTGTACAGAAATTCTGGGAGCTGTAGGGGAAGAGAAGCACACTTCAACAGCATCTCACTTTCAAAATAATACTGCATCAGAGCAAAAGACTTCAGAAGTACCAGTAACCCTAATATCTTTTTTAACTGGTGAACATGAATATAGTTGAAAAATGTATTACTTGAGTTAACATAGCAACTTACTTGAGAATGTTGATGTTTGTGTTTAAGATAACCATTTCCACTGGATTTTCAGTACTGTCATGTGATAGTGTAAGTAGTTAGCTTACACTAAGCTAACTAGTGTACACTTAGTGAACCTCTGTGAAGTGTTCAGTGGACTAAATTGAGTAGTTTTAAGTCAGTGGTTCCAGACCAAGCTCCGGACAGAAACAGATGTGCTAAGTCTACATACATATGTGTTTTGTGCATGTATGTGTTAGTAGTTACATGTAGCCTGACTAAAAGCATTGGGTAATATAACTGACTTATCTGGGAATAGTGACTCTAAAACCTTCAATCTTACCTTTAAAATTTAGCTTACTCCTCATGCCATAGAAGGAAACCATTCTCATCAGCCTAGAGAAGATGCAGTGGCTTCCTTTTCAGATGTGGGATGGGTTGCTCAAGAAGAAGGAGAACTCTCTACAAGGCTCAGGTATGCTCCTTAAATCTTCTCTTGGAACTTCTGAACTGAGAGGAGGAAATCTACCTTCTCACCAGTGAGTATCTACTGTGCATTGCAATTAATGGAGGGCATTTGATTGCTGGGAGGGAGAGAAAAGTGATAGGAAAGGTAGGGTCTGGAAAAGAAGTAGAGGTTAGACTAATAGGATTATGAATGAAAGACTGGCTTGAGACCATAGAGGAGATTGGCTTTATACAAGGAAAACTGTGGTTTTTATTTACTTATTTATTGTGAAGAATTGCATGTGACAGCTTCAAGCAGCCTTGTCCCCACAAAAATGTCTGCTGTGGTATGGCACAGTTGCTAACACTGCTGCTCCAGTTCTCCTGAGATTTTCATTAACATGGGGTGATGTACTGTTCAGCTTCCTAATGAGCAGCAGTGGTCATTCTGACATCCAGTAACTGGCACGTTGTTTTTCGCCTTTCTGGTTAAGGCTCTGCAGTCTGCTAACGACAATTATAAAATTACAGTTTATGTTTCATCTTTAATCTTTGTAAGAAAAAGTGGCAGGGAAGCATTTGAGCACCTGTGTCCAGAATGATGGGATAGGTATTGTTATGTTGGACCAGGAGTACTACATAGCACTGTAACTGCATTAAATGGGTTGGCTGAAGTGATGAAGCGCTCTATTCCAGCCTACCCAAATTGCTGCTCTGACTAGCCAGAAGCAAAGGTCCAGTTCTGCAGTGCAGTGCAGAGCAGAGCAAGTTTTCCTTCTAAACAAACTAACCTTCCAGAGAAAGTCACAGACTGTTGGCTTCAGAGATTACTGTACGATACTCTTCTTAATTTAACAACACAAAGTAGGTTAGTAATGACCTAGCTGCCCTCTAACATGACTTGCCATAATGAAGCTTTGCATAACATACATTCTGGCACTGCCACATTAATTTCACAAAATCAGAGGGGAGTCACAGAAATCAATGCTTGTTTGGGAAACGCTGTTTGTAAAGTATTTGATGTGAAGGAAATTAACTGGCCAATACTACTTTTGTTTGCGCAGAAACACTTTATTTGCAGATTGAACTGTAAAGCTATTATGTTTAATGGAGGCAACGGGAAAAATAGCTCTTTGGTACTTCAAAGAACCTATTATGAAAGATGTAGGACTTGCATATTTGCTAAGATGTCTGCATGTGAAGGAGGGAAGGGGGACAGATGGATGTGGGATGGGACTGAAATAATCCTGCAGATATATAGTGACCTTAAGGCAAACAGCTTATAATGGAGCATGGTAAGTTAATTACTTAGCAAATGTGAGTATTTCAGTGTGCACTGTTTATTACATCTGTGCACGTTATTATGTAGAGGAGCTCCTATGCATTAGGTGTTTTCCAGGCATCTGAAAGTCTCTGTTTCGTCAAGATCACATAGGTGTTACTGTTAAATATGTATTCAGTATATAATGCAGTAAACACTGTTGCAGACATAGGATTTTTTTCTGCAAATGCAGTTTTATAGAGGAAGCAACTAAATGACAAATCATGTTTCCCCTACCCCTCCTCAGAGCAGTAGTGACAATTCAGGCATAATATTTTTCCATGGTGTTAGATTCCAATCAAGACATTTCCTTAAGACACCGTTATGCTGAGTGGAAGATAGCCTTTGTTGTTTAGCTATTCTGCCTGTTTACAGAGTTTCTAGAAGGCAGGTTTTAAAGAGTGAAGGGACCACTGGCTCCTTCCACCTTACTTATTTAGGCAGAGGAGGGAGATGGCTGCTGAAGTATTTCCTTCTCAGTTTTAGTCTCTATTGCTATCTACATAACAATACCTAAATTTTAACATCCTTGATAATAATCTGTTCTGCTTGATCAAATTTCTGCAAGTTGTGCTGATGTTTTCTGTCAGTGTTGTGAAAGATTCAAATGTGTATTTCATCCCAGACTGAGGTGGTCAGAGCACAGGGCTTATTCTAGACATAAATCTTGGTTCTTACTTGAAGACTAGCACAACTGCAGGTCTAACGTGATGCACATCCACAGCAGTTTAGTTCATGGATCCAGAGTATTGTGGTTCTTAAACTCTGTTAATCTGGACCCATTCTACATATTCTGAAAAGTCCTGTCTCTAGCCATTAGCTTTACTCTCATGTTTGAATAAATAACAAAATCCTGATGTGCCTGAGAAGTTTAGGGACTGAAGTTCAAGAGGATCAAGGAGTTAACTATGTGGTCATAGTTTGCAGTGTATGATAATCTGTTGTCACTAATCCTTATCAATCCTTCTTACAGAATTGCAGAATAGTTTGGGTTGGATGATACCTTCCATCTAGTCCAATCCCCCTGCAATGAGCAGGGACAGCTTCAACTAGATCAGGTTGCTCAGACACTTGAAAGAAAATGTTTAATAATGTTAGTGTCTTAGAGAATATAACTTTTTCTAAGTGCTTATTTGACGACATATGCTCAGTAGCACCTCAGTGTTTAACATAGCTTGAGCTTTGGTGGGTAATAAAGGAAGGCAACAGAGTTGAATTTTCTTGCTCTTGTGAAAAAGAGGAGGGAAGCTTATGGGGCTCTTTAAAACTGTGTGAGGTTTCCCCTCTATTGTTATTGTGTTAGAAAACTAGGTATAAGACCCTTTCCTGTTTACTGATAAGCAGCCTCTGCATCACTAACCTGTTTCACATACTTCATAGTCCCAACACTGCTAAAATGGAGGACTGTCCTTTCATAAATCCAAGAAATGCTTCCTTCTTCTTCAAATGAATCCACTATGAGTGGCTGTTTATAGCCCATGGGGGGGAAATAGTAGCATTTGAAAAATAATATTATTAATTTCAACAAAAAGTACAGTCGGTATGTGTCCTGGGTTCAACAGTAGCAGTCATCTTTTCTCCTTCTTAGTAGCTGGTGCAGTGCTGTGGTTTTTACTTTCAGCCTGGGAACAGTGCTGATAACACCGATGTTTTTAGTTGCTGCTCAGTAATGTTTACTCTGACCAAGGACTTTATGAGCCTTATGCTCTGCCAGGGAGGAGGGGAAGCCGGCAGTAAGCAGAGACAGGACACCTGACCCAAACTAGCCAAAGGGGTATTCCATACCACAGCACGTCATGCCCGATATATAAACTGGGAGCAGTTACCCGGAAGGGCTAGATCACTGCCAGGGTCAGGCTGGGTATCGGTCAGCAGGTGGTGAGCAGTTGCATTCTCTTCCCTTGTTATTTCCCTTATCATTGTTATCATTGGTGGTAGCAGCAGTGGTTTGTGTTATACCTTAGTTACTGGGCTGTTCTTATCCCAACCCAGGGGAGTTAGATTCTTTCAATTCTCTTCCCCATCCCTTTGGGAGTGGGGGGAGGAAGGGGGAGGGGAGTGGGCAAAGGGCTGCTTGGTTTCTGAGTGAGAGGCTGGGCTTAAACCATGATGGTATGAGACAGAAAAATAGGTTGGGGGTGATGGGGAATTTATTCCTTTTCCCCCTGAAATCAAGCATTCCGCAAACAGCTGGGATGGGGAAGGCAAGAAATGCAGCTAGTGACGCAAACAGAAAGGATGTGAAGCTCTAACTTGCTGATGTATTGGTGGAAGTGATTTGTGTAAAAACAGTTATTAAGTCAGACCTTCACAACCTGTATTCTTGGTTTGTATGTAAAGCTGCTTTAGTTTTTAGCTATTACAAAGACTTGAAAAAAGGAATCTTGTGATATTTTTGTTACAGGTCAGAAGTTTGGTCTAAACCACCACAGCCTCTTCCAGGTGAAGTACATCATTCTAGAAAGTCCCCATGCAGACAGATGTCCTTACAAAGCCCACTGGAAGAAGAACCAGTGTCCAGAAGCATACCGACCGCAAATGAAGAAGCGCTGCAGAAGATCAGTGCTCTAGAAAATGAACTAGCCACTTTAAGAGCACAAATAGCCAAAATCGTAATCCTGCAAGAACAGCAGAACTTGACAGCAGGTATTAAATGTGCTCTATTCTTAGCAAAAATTAGTTAATGAATTTGTCCCTTTAATAGTGGGCTAATTCATTTTGGTGACATACTGTAACATTGAACACTACTCCATGTCTTTTTGTTTGTTTGGTAGACAGACCTAGCATACTAACCAAGGGACACAGTACAGGGCTTGAAGGCAAGAGACCTGACAGATTCCCTATTTTTTTCTACTGTTCCAAAAGTCTTATTGTTTGTGTGAAGGTCTGCCAGAATTCTGAATCTGGGGATGACTGAAGAAGCATTAAACAGCTTTCAGAACAAGGTTCATGATAAACATGATGGCTCAAACCAAACTAAAAGATTGTAACTTAATTACTAACACTTAAGTCTTCCCACGCAGTAATGAAATAAGGTTTTCTGAAATCAGGAAGTAATCATACAAGATGCTAATTAGGCTTTTGGAATATGTAGTAATTACACCTCAAGGTTATGAAATAAATAACAGAAAAGGAGATAAATAGTTTACTGGAATCACCCCCAGGATCAGACACATTGTCCACTTGGAACCAAAAGTAATGCACTTTTCTGGTAGTGAACATGATAATTCTTCTTTCCCCTCTTTCCCTCACCTCTGACTGCCTTCCAGTACTGAGTAAAAAAGATCCAAAAGACAAAGATTAGTGGGAGATGGCCCTTGTTGACTGCAGGTGACAACTAGTTTTCACTCTTTCCTAAGATCACTTAGCAAGTACAGTTTTGCCTATGCTTGTTGTATAAAATCATATTCTGATTCTTGAGACGCTTTGGTTTAGTTTTTGCCTGTGAACTGACAGTTACTTTATTTTTCCTTAACTGTTCATGTTCAAAACCTATGAAATAGTTTTAAGGATCACATGGTTTCAACTCTTGAATTGTAATTATTGTGGGGGGCATGTGAAATAACCAATAACTTAATTTTCATCGTTCTCCATTTATTAGGAAATTTTTATTTTCTTATCTTTACCTCCCTCTTCTGGTAGAACATGGTAATGACACTCCGTGTATGCCTACATGTATACAGAGTAGACTTTTCTATTGTATGTATACATCTCTTTACACACTAAATACTCCAAGCCACAGAACTCTGATTTCAGTTGGTTTTCCTGATTTCTTTAAAGGTGCATTTGCGCAGAGGTTTTTTAATTTATTTGTGAAGTTATTTGTGCTATGATATTTCTACCATTAATTTTTATCTAAAGAGTAGAGGGAACTTGAAATGGAGCTTATAGTGAGAATGTCTTACCTTCAGACATACAACTAGTTGGCCTAAAAATCCTTAACCTTGGAGAGCTGGAATAAGCTTTTTAGGCACTATTTGAGCTCTAAAGCTTACATTTAAAAAAATCTTGTGTGGTAACTTCACATTTGTGATGAAAAGTAGGAAGAAACTCTGCTCATATGGCAGATAGTGTGGGACATCCAGCTCCATACCTGCCTCTCAGAAGAAGGTGGTGAAATACTGGTAATATTAGAAGCAGAACCTAACTAAAAAGATGTCGTGATGTCTATCCCATTGCAGTAAATGCATGAATGCACCCAGAACTTGAACTGAAAATCCAAAGAATGCCTCTCACTTTGAGAAGGATTTTTATGTGGCTTTTCAGCTGATTGGAGTTAGGTGGTTTAAGAATGAAGAAGTTATATGACAATCTGAAGAAAGCAAAGAGGAGGCCATTGAAGCTATTATATTCTTAACTGAGCATTTGTGAGAGATAAAGGGGATTTACAGGTAAACTGACATGTGTGTTTTATTTTAGTTGGGTCAAGTCCAGTTGCTTCAGCTGCTGTCCCTGCTGCACCTCCACCAGCACCACCACCACCTCCTCCTCCTCCTCCACCACCACTCCCTCCCCCTGGTCTACCACAGAGTATGTCTGCAATTGAGCTCATTAAAGAAAGGAAAAACAAAAAAACAAACTCTGGACAGAATCCGACAGAAAATGGGCCAAAGAACTCTAAAGTACCTAACATGCTAGAAATCCTCAAAGACATGAACAGGGTGAAGCTACGTGCTGTGAGAAGGTAAAAAATACAAATAAATACCAATGTATTAACAGTTGCATTGATTTGTTTTTATGACTTAGAGCTATTTCAAGGTGAGACACATGCTGATGCAACACCTGACAAACAGGGTGCAAAAGCATTCACAACAAAGCTTTGTTTTGGGCTATGTTAATGCTTCTCGATTTCTTTCCTAGGTCTTCAGAGGATACAAGATGTAAAGCAGCTGACCCCACAGATCCTGCAGCATTGATCGCAGAAGCGCTCAAAAAGAAGTTTGCTTATCGATACCGAAGCGATAGCCAAAGTGAAACAGAAAAAGTGATGCCAAAGACTGAGACAAAGACTGAGGGAGTACTGGTGAGTATTTGGATTCTGAACGTGTGCTTGGACTAAGTCATAGTTGTCGTGAAAGCCAGCGTATGTCTCTGCAAACACCTATGAGCTAGCATCCCTGTCTGCAAAACCCTGTGAAGTACTGCTGCTACACCAGGATTTGTTGCAATGACATGGTTCAGTGTAGAGTCTTCAGGTTGTGTGCTCTTCTGGCCTAGGTTTAAAAAGCCCTGTTGTAGTTTTCTTACCTTTTTTTAAACAAAAGTATTTTCTGTTGCCCCAAATACTCACTAGTCTGAAAACTCAACTCCTAAGGGCTCACACCAGAATCAAATCTAAAATGCATTTGCCTGTTGCTACCAACCTTAACCATTCCCATGGTGCATGTGAAGTGCTGAACCAAGAACCTGAAACATACCAGCCATTCCTAGGAATGCAGAAAGCAAATTGTTCAGAATGCCTGCTAGATGGTGGTGTAAGGAGTTTCTTCTACTAATTGGAAATGCTGAGTAAATAAAAGCAGTTTCTTTACAGTGTAAGCTCTTTAAAATGAAATTGCATTGAAAATCCACATCATATACAAGTTAATGGCTTCTAGTTTATTTCAGACTGATTTAAAACCAAAGGGGTTTTTAAACAGTGAATGCTCAAGATGCAAGTTTCTAGCAATATATACTTAAACAGGCTAGCATAGATCAGTTTTGTTAATAAGCAGTCCCTGAAGCCTTGGACTATAGAACCAGAGAGGAAGAGTAGTTGCTTTTTCCTGGGAATGTTTGGAAAAATGCACATAAAACACCAAGAGCTGGCTGCACTCTAAATTCCGAGGAGAATAAGGTTCCTAAACCATAAATCTCAGGACTTCTGAGTACTTCAGTTTATTAATGCTGACTGACTTGTCTTCTGGGTTAGACCTTTGAGGTATGTGTCCTGTAACAGTCAGGCTGTTCTTTATAACAGAAAGTCTGGATATTCCCCAAGAATCAGTCACTTCTTTTCCCCCAGGATCTCTGGGGCTTTAAGGAAAAGGAGTTGGTAATGTTCTGTGACCTTCCAATTTTGAAATATACAGTTCATCTTTCGAGATTAAGGATCATCGAATCCTCAAAGGCTAAGAAAATCAAAGGTTTTAACTTGTTAAATGAGAGAAAGTTGATCCATAATGAGCTAATGAACATCTGTCCTCGGTTGCTTACCAGTACGTAACTTCTTTGCTAGGTTAGTCCTCATATGATATCCTTGTATGATAGTTTTTAAAAGGACTTGCACAACAGTACAGGATACAGTAAGAACAGAAATACTGTTAAACTACTGATAGAGCAAATGGCTGTCAACTTTTAAACATAACTGCATCTGTCGTCACATTTCGCTATGGTAGAGTGAACTATCTCTAGCCAGAGCTGCTCCAGCAGCCCCATCTGAACAATTTCAGCTCACTGCTGACACAAGTCTCCCTTTACTCTGTGGCTATGAAGTGGGTGAAATCCATATGCAGAGAAGCAGGTTGATAAAAGAAATTGCCTCTGTCCAACAGTCCAGCTAGGCTTCTGGTGAAAGCGATCTGAACATGTTTCTGGTTTCCTTCTCAGTTTGGACCGCACATGCTGAAGTCTACAGGAAAAATGAAGACTTTAATTGAAAAATCTTAATGTATTGAGATCACTACACAAAAGACTGTTAAGCGGTTTTGTCTGGAACCTTTTATGTGACAAAAAGCATGAGTACGGAGTTGTCTCTCACAACAGAGGAAAAACCCAATGTGAAATGTAAAGTGGAGGCACTAAACATGTTTGTATGTAATTTATCAAGGTGAATAAATTTGACTACTATACTCAGGTATTAATTTTGTATCCAAACCTGGCTTTCTACTCAAGACTTACGTGGTGGTTTTAGGTTAACACTAAGTTATATATACAGCATTCTTTGTGTACTGACTGACCACCTTGAAAATTTCTGTACATGTTATAACAATAGTGATACCTCCTTAAATCAATATTGGTTATTTGAGCTCTAGCTGTAACTTGCACTACAGTGTACAGTTTGATACTGAGTTTTCATATCAAAATCTTTCTTTTAAACTTGCTTTTAGCAAACATTTTAGCCCAAAGAAAACCTGAATGCCTTCTGCTGCCTACTGAAAGACAGCGAAAACTTGAATCTGCTGCAGAGGGCACCTGGTACGAGGCATTTTAGGTAGTACCACATTTTTGTGCAGGTTTTCTGTTTCAAATGAGCTTGCAAGGGTGAGAGAGCAAAACCTCCTTCTATCACCCTGTGGCCAATGCAAAGAGTGCAGGACAAGCACAAGTAGGTCTGCTGTGGAAACCAAGTGAATTTCAAATAACCAGTAGGTAGTAGCAGAGTAAATTAATGTCAGAGTATGTGTTAAGTGCAAGTTGCCAAAAGTATATTGCTTATCTCAGCTGTGCCAAGAAATGCTCATTGGACACCTTTTTGTCCCCAGCTGTCTTAGGCCCCTAAATGGGTTTCTGGCACCTGGGGACTGCACAAGCCCCTGTGGTCTGATTTGCAGGGAAGATACAGTGCAAGCCATTGCACAGAACCTGTTTTCCTGGGAAGCCCTTTTGGAGATTTCCCACAGGAGGAATTTTCTGGCAGACCCCCACAGCACTAGTTCCTTAACCAGGCACCTGTGCTCATGGCTCCTGCCACAGATGTGGGAAGGGCTCAAGCTAAAAGTAGAAGCTAGGCTGGAAAAAAAACCCTGTTCATGAACAGGAGAGCTACAACCAAGCTGTACACTTGAACAAAACCAAGGTATCTGACTGCAGGTGTGAGTAGAAGATGAGTCTGGGTATGGTGGCCTTCCACGCTGATCTGGAACAAGGACAGGTGCGTCATG
This sequence comes from Neopsephotus bourkii, assembly GCF_033783945.1. Classification (NCBI taxonomy): domain Eukaryota; kingdom Metazoa; phylum Chordata; class Aves; order Psittaciformes; family Psittacidae; genus Neopsephotus; species Neopsephotus bourkii. The sequence goes on from NW_026902293.1 coordinate 5,835,317, forward strand.
GAGCATCTGGTTTCTGGGAAAAGGAAAAAGCAGCTTCTTAAAAGGCAGCTGAATGGCTCTGACGAGGTTGGTTACTGAAGATGACTGAAGCTTTGCTGCTTATAACTGAAAGGTCATTGAGGAGCATGTTTTATGGTATGAAACTTGAAATGGTTTTATTACATACACAGTGTACTGCCCTTCCAAAACACTTTGCCATCAGCCTTACCACTAGGCCATTAAACCTTTGTGTTCTTTTAAATGCCTTTAAAACACCTTTTTAAAGTTAGTTTTGGTTTCAAGTTTTGTATTTAATGCTCTATTGCCACTGTATAAAATTAAAAGCAATTAAAGTAAACACTGTGTATGAGAGTTTTGATACTCTGCAAATGATAGCAGCCAGAGAGCAGGTGCAATAAAGTATAGTTTACCTTCTGTTACAGTGACTGCAAGTCAATATAGTGACAGATTTCATCTCCTTCAGGACTGGACTCCTTCCCTTGCCATGCAGCAGGTATGACAGCAGAGCGAGCTGTAGAATAGCACAGTGCTGTGAATTAAGTTACATTCAAATTAAAGCGAGATCGGGAACACATGTGAAGCTCACGCCACACCACAAACACAACAGGAAGGCACTCACGTAACCATGTCCTCTTCTCTGGTAACAAGCATCCTGTGATGTGGCACAACCATCCCCCTCCCAAAAGGCCACAGCTTCCAAGCTGCCAACCCAGAAAACCTCTACTGAAGTTTCCTTCTGTCAGAGACAAAACCTCTGCTGAAAGTGTTTCAAGCAAACATTACTGTAAATGCTGGAGCTCAAATGAAGGAACTCAGTCCAAGTACATCACTGACTTGTAAAATTCAAGGTATCACTTGACCTATTAAATGAGGCTAAAACACAAGAAATCCTATGCGCTTGAGAAGTGTCCTTCTCAGGCACTGATGCAAGGTACAAGTACCCAGCACCCTAAAAACACAAAACTCTGCAGTAAGCCTTATCAGTGATGTAAAACTATGGTAAAAAGTGTCATCTACACAAGAAAATGAACTCACAATGCTGCCATCAAATAACTGATTTTAGATGTGGCTGTACCTTAATTTGTATCTTCATACCTGAAATCTTTCACACAATTCAGTCAAATGCCAGATGCTTCCATGTACACTGATGGATGGGATTAGAACCAGTCTGTCTAAATCCAGTCTGGTAGGAAAAGGCAAAAGCCCCCTTTGCAGGAAAGGTGTCCTAAAACTACTCATGTTTTACTCCAGCACCTTGACGAGCTGTACTGGTTCCTATCAGAGCAGGTGATGGCAATATTGCACAACATTGAAGAACCACAGGTTATTTATAGATATCATACTGAAATATTGCTATATACCTACTTATAAACTAATGTGTCGTTTTAATGAAAATTAAGTAAGCCTGTATCATGTTGCAGAACTCAGATTGCTGTTGAGGTCCTGTCTTTAAACCAAGTCACAATGTGAGTCACAGAAGATACCTTTTTCAGTGTTAGTTTTCAAAGCAGCTGCCAGCTTGGCACATATTTTATTAAAAAATATCAAAGAGGAATCAGTACTTTTCCACACTTAACCCTACAAATCCATGCAGGCTGTAAGGAAGCTGCAGTCTCTCCACAGTAAATTACTCTGCATACAGAGCCGTTAGTTACCTCTTTGTTCTGACAGCTCCAACCACCACTGGAAGGTGTCCGCCTTTCAAAGACAACCTGTTAAAATACAGCTTTTCTGTTACTGCAGGTTATAACCAAAGCTCAGTATATCCCACTTGATCCTTCTCTGCTAAAGTCAGACAAAGCAAGAACTTGCACTGGCAGAAAAGGAAGGAAATTCACGCGGGTTCACACAAATGGTTTCATTACAAATTTATTTCTTTAAACATGGCCACTTTGAGATTAATGATACTACTCCAGGGAACATGAAAGAATAATAAAACAACTTCATTTTAGAAGGGAAACAATCAGGTAAGTCAGTATTTGCTTTTCAAACAGTAAAAGGCCAAGCTCCAAGAGGCAATCCATTTTGGCATACGAGGACTAGTATTTTCAGATCCAAAAGCTGGCTTAATTTTACAGTGGAAGCTGACTGCAACCTTAGCTACCTCTCCGTGACGCTGGACGGTTGTAACTCAAATGTACACGAGCATGATGTGAAAAGAGGGGTTTTTTATTAATTAAAAGTTAACAGCAACAGGCACGTATTAAAATGAATATGGCAAAGCCTTTACAAATGGCTTTACGCTGAAGCTCGCTCCCAAAAATGGCTGTTGCAACAAACTGTAAACAGAATTAATAAACAGTCTTTTACAATAATAACAGGGAAATACAAATGAACTAAAAGAAAGCACCAGTTTCTCAAACTAGATTACAGTTGTGCTTACGGTACTTAAACCAATGTAAAACAAATTACAAAAATGGAATGTTTTAAGTTTAAAATTAGTCCTTTAATTTTGCCCTAAAAAACATTTTCTGCTTTTCCCATCGAGACCCCATTGTCGTGGGTAATGTTTCAGTAGAGGGAGGAATACGTAAACAATGCACTTTTTTTTTCATTACCATTATTATTGTGTTTCAAATCAAAAACAAATTTGGTCACTTAGCTTTGTGCATAGTTTAAGGCATCTGTAGCAATTTGTTACAGTTTCCTCCCCAGTGTGGCTGTTCATGAAATTGTCACATTCTAGAAGAATAAATTAAAAGAAAATAAAGAGAAAAATAAAGAAAATCTAAAGAACAAAACAAGAATGTTGCCGTTCAAACCCTTCCCGGTGCCCTCCCGCCCTCCCCCGTCCCAAACATACTCACACACACGCACACATACACACACGCTGCAGCGAAAGGGGCATTTGTACCCTTGTTCTGAAGGACACGCTTCCCATCCCACTTTTATTTCAGATTGGCAAATACCCTGAGCTGGTTATGGTGTTTTAGACATTCCACCTTTTTTTCTTGCATGTGCAGTTCAAGTGTACACGAGTGAAAACAACATGCGATGTTCCCACTGCAGAATCGCAATGCAGTTCGGACGCTTCCCCTCCCACCCTCCACCCCCCCTTTCCCATCCCATCCCATCCCTTCCCAGATTCAGAAGTGTTTTCTGCCGTTAAAAAAAAACTCGCATTCCCATATAGCACTGGAAGAAAGCTTGGCTGTGCTCTATGACGAATGCTCAGTTCCCAGTGCACAAACAAAATCATGGCAAATGGGAGGCTTTTCTGGCATCCAAAGAAACATGAGCTGCAGTCTCCGCTTTGATCTTTTTCCTTTAAAAAAGCAAAAGAAAAACAAACCCCCAAGTCAAGTGGTTCCTTCACAGCCATGCGCAAAGGTTAAGTCTAGAACCGATAGTTTCAGAGTACATTTGTAAACATCAAGTCTTGCCAGAGGCAGCAGAGGATGGGCACTTCACATTTCAGTATTAAAACAGGGACTGAGTGGAAGGTATGCTTTGAACACATTTATCCAAGTCTTGCTAAATTCCAAGAAAGTGGAACAATCCATCTCAAGTCTTAGATTTGAAAAGCGTATTCCAAGTATCACAAAAAAGAAACAAACAACCCCAAAGCCATGTGGCACAAAGTTTTCGTACTGTTCCGCCGAGGCTCAGTCACTGCTGTGCTTTGCATATTCAAGGTTCCGAACGAAAACCAACTGAGGCGTATGCATATTGCTCTGTGTTCAGATCTTGCAGGTTAAAAAAACTCTAGTTCAAATGGTCTGTGTCAAAGGAAAACTTGGAAATAAATAATGCTGGCATCGGTTTATCATCTTACCAAAGCGTTGGGCTGGCAAGTATCTCCTTTAATCCAACCGCGCAGATACCGAGAGAAGAAAGAGGCAGTTTTGTCGTGAAGACTGAGGTCAGGACAGTCGAGGTTCCTGAGGTAATATGTCTGAGTCCATTTCCTCAAATGCGGGGTCAACATCGTCACCGCTGCCAGTCTGTTCCCTCTGCACCCCCTTCCAGCTGGCTTTGTTCAGTCCCAGGTGGCCAAGCATCGTCTGCGACAGCCTCGTGTTGGAAAACCGGGCCCATTCCCCAAACAGTGGTTCCACTAAGTAGGTCATAAACCCTTTGAAAACAAGCAAACAGAGCCAGGTGAAAACAAAACAAACAAAACAGAAAAAAGAAATTAAAATACTCAAACCTAGTATTTTAAATAATATTTAGTAGCAAATAATTCACAGTGCATCAGACCACTCTGTTCCACCATGCGGTTAAAAGTTATCTTTACAAGATAATCTCTCAAAATGTGTAAGATTTTACTAGTCATATTATCATAGAATAGTTTGGGTTGGAAGGGACCTTCAAAGGTCATTTACTCCAACCCCCTGCAGCGAGCAGAGGTATCTTCAGTTAGATCAGGTTGCCCAGAACCACAATGGATTACAAATCAGCTTCCTTTCTCTCACCACAATGACCAAATAAAAAGGAAAATACTGGACAACACTAAAAGGAGCAAATCTAAACACCAGCAACTAAATTACACTGATTTAGAAAACCTAGAAGATTTTATATCAAATTGCCCCACAGACATACTGAACTATGAGGGGAAAAAAAAAAATAAAAATCACAATATTAAGCTAAAAAATATGTTATAGAATTTTTTAAACCAAAAGGCCACAAAACATTTAACACACAAACATTTATAGACACATTTCTGTGTGTATTTATAGTGTCTATTTCCATGAACCAAAAATGCAATGGTAAGACAACCAAAACTGAATCTGTCAACTACAGAAATGTATCATTTCCTAACACCCTAAATTAAAACAGTGCAGCTGATTGAACAAGTCAAGTTTTGCCACTAATTTAAAGCACTAATTTACACTGTGTGGTTTTATTCTTCTTTATGCTTTTAAGTGAGTTCTAGTCAATCTACATAAGCAACTTTATTAAAAGTAACTATAAGAAGTCACTTTACTCTTTTAAATCCAAATCAAGCTCAGCCTCCAGGCCTGCCAGTGCAGCCCCTCTCATAAACACTCCATTCAAGGGAGAAACATTACATAGCAAACTAAGAAAAACCTCTCTTCGTGACAAAATGCTGCCACGCACATAGAGCAGCTACAGTCTTTAGGGAATGTATCTAAGAGGTACTTGATTCAAGTTTTATCCTGAAAGAAATCGACTGAAACACATCAAACTGCAGTTACCAATCTGGATGTTGGTGATAGTTTCCGTCTGTCGGTCACAAAGTGGACTCACACCCAAGTGATACTTTTTTTCAATATCTCCTAAGGAAACAGAAGTATAATACAAACCCTTCAAGTCATCACATCTGGACACAAACAGAGCGAAACACTACCAGAAATGAGTCCTGCAAGTTGGTTAACAAGGATGGTATCTTGCAGCTGGTTGAATGCACTTATTTCTCTCACCCATCTCCCCAAAAAGCAAGTAGGACTATCAGTCAGGCTAACAGTACTTTGCCATCAAACAAAAACCATCACATTGGATTTTTCCTGAAGGATTCACATACTTCCTTGCAAAACCTCCTAGACTGCCACAGAAATGACAAATTAAAATCCTCCTTAGCAATAGGGAACAGCTTAGTCTTCAGAAATCACAGAATCTTAAAATAGTTAGGGTTGGAAAGGACCTTAAGAGCATCAAGTTCCAACCCCCCTGCCATGGGCAGGGACACCTCGTTCTAAACCATATCACTCAAGGCCTCGTCCAACCTGGCCTTGAACACTGCCAGGGATGGAGCATTCACAACCTCCCTGGGCAACCCATTCCAGTGGCTCACCACCCTAACAGGAAAGAATTTCCTCCTTATATCCAATCTGAAATGTCTTACTAAAGGCAATTTGTTGTTCTGCTTCCCCATCACCTTTATCTGAGAATTAGCTTCATGTGATTAGCACCAAAAAAATGCAGTCTGTTCCCCATTTGTTGCATCCACACACAGATTAGCAGGTCTCAAGTCAGCTAAACCAGCCTCAAGAAAGGAGCAGCACACTGTATTAAAAAAATTAATCATGGAGAAAATTCACTCCACTTGTCAATTAAAAGCTTTATTAACTGCTTACATAAGGCATTAGCCTTAACTGCACAGTAACTAAACATCTCCTCTCTAGCTCTTACCTGCTTACCAACAGGCCTCACAGCTCAAGTTTATATATTAAAGACACATGATGAATAGAACCACTGGGTAAGTTTGAAGTGAGCATTATTATCCACCCGAAGCATCTTTCAGGCTGAGGGATCTATTGCACCACCCATTCCAGGTTCAGATTCTAAGCAGATTCTTCGCTGGGTTTTAGTAACGCTAGCCTTTTGCAAGAAGTACAACCCATGGAAGTAAAAGAAAAATCCCACACTGTAAATCTCTACTAATCCTAAATATAAATCCCTTTATTTGCAAGCAGCTATGACTCATGGTCGCTCTCTCCACAGTATACATTATGTACCAACAGATACTTCTACTCTTACTTGCCTTGGTGGAAGAACTCCTCTGTCACTTTTTCACTCCACTGCTTACTCAGCTCCCACGTCCGACATGGATTACAAATATCAGCACACTTCAAAGCCATCTAGTATGTTAACATACAGCATTAGATCACCATTCCCTCCAACAGAAACATATGTAATTATTTATGTCCTGACAGCAGATTATTTTAAGTTTTGTGAATAACAAACCTACCTACCATTCGTGCTTCTCTGCAAAGTTATGTTCTGTAATCATGTCTAAAAAGTGCTCAGGGAACTATCAGATCTCATGATCATCTCTGAGTAATATGGAAATTCAGGCAAGTCAAAGTATTTCGATGGCACTATATTTAGTATACTAACTAGTACAGGAGACAAGAAATTCAAAAAGAGAGATGAAGTAAGCAAACTGCATTTTCTATTTCTGGCTCCAAAGTTCATGGTTTTAGTAATGGTTTGCACAAGACAACTTCTCATCTGTTCATCCACTTTCTTTTATAGCCCACAATATGAGCCTAATAATAAACGTCACTATAAACCTCAAGAGACTCACAAGGCTTTTGTTTTTAGGGTTTGCTAAACCTCTTCTCTAGCACAGCTGAAACTGATTCACAATAGTACTGCTTTCCTTTCCTCAAGTATGTTCTGACAAAGCATTTCACAGTTCTGAGACTGCACTGGAGTCCTCAGAAAAACTAAATATTGTCTTGGGCAAACAGCTCTCCTTGCTTTTGCAGCTCAAAGTTACCAGACTTACCAATACACATCATCTGGGAGGAGTGCTGGGAGAGGGAAAGATTGAAGGGGAGGGAACAACCTTTCTGTTAATGCAACAAAATGACTAAAAGAGATTTCTACTTCATTTTGAGAGGAGACAGCCTGGCAGAAACAATACTTAGCATTTTAATTAAATGACTTTTGACACTAAAATGCTGTTTTCAAAAATATCACCAAAAAGGATCACCTGTAAAATGAAGTGACGATGGTTCGGGTTCTCTAAACATAGGTCTCCTCTATCCAGATGGGATCGGAACATGGACAGATACTCATTTTGCTGACTGATGTCTGTGGCAAGAATGAGATCACCTATCTGACTTTCCATCAGCTGCCTGAAATTAGTGATACCAAACATTTAAAAAGAATAACAATTAAAACCAACCATCACTATTTTTACATGTCTTTTTATCATATTCTTTATTATACAAATACATGCATTTGAGTTTGTACTATAATCAGCCTTTCCATTGAACTCTTTTTGTTTTCCCCTCTCTGAAGAATTCCTACAACATCCATAGAAATAGCAGGATGTTTCATTAGCAGCATTCAGAAAGAATGAATCACTCTTTAGCCACTCCTCCCCCTTTTTTTGCCTTAAAAATGTACAAGCCAGTTGTTTAAAGCTTATTTCTTGTTCAAGTAGGTGAAGAGTCTACTTTAAACTAAAGTTGTGGTGGCAGAATGACAAAAGGCTGCCAAGTTTAATCCAAACACGTGCTCGACTGTATGAATACACATCTTCAGTGTGCTTACAGTAAATGTTATTTTCCACAGATCGCATTGCACCACAAACTGCTCTACTCCAACAGCATGGTATCCCATGGTACCCCACAGCATGGTATCCAGGAATTCTTAAAATAGATCATAATCTACATTTTCTATTCAGAACTGCAGTAACTTCGCCTGTTTTGCAAGGCTTACTTACTGAAGTGACAGTTTACTTACAACTTTAATTAATCTATATTACTTTGTTTAAACATACCTGTTTTCTAATGACATGTGTGCAAATAAACCAGACTCTCTCAGCAACCCCACTGCTGATCTCCAGTGATGGTTCTCTAATACTGAGGTATTCTGCAAATGAAAAAGATGTTACAGGTATTAATCAATGACTTTTTCTTAAACTGAAGAGCTACAGACTTAAGAGTGGTACCAAACAGCTTCACTGGATCTTTGGAGCAGTGTTTTGCTTTCTTATCCTCCCCCCACATCCCCGGGAGGTTAAAATTCACAACTCATTAACAGATTAGGATAGGCCGGTTGAGACAGGCTGAGAAAGTTGGGGCTCTTCAGCCTGGAGAAGAGAAGGCTGCGTGGAGATTTCATAGCAGCTTTCCAGTACCTGAAAGGGGGCTATAAGGATGCTGGCGAGGGACTCTGCATTAGGGACTGTACTTGACAGGACAAAGGGTAACGGGTTACAACTTCAGCAGGGAAAGTTTAGACTGGATATAAGGAAGAAGCTCTTTACTGTAAGGGTGGTAAGGCACTGGAATGGGTTGCCCAAGAAAGCTGTGAATGCTCAATCCCTGGTGGTGTTCAAGGCCAGGTTGGACAGAGCCTTGGGTGACATGGTTTAGAGCGAGGTGTCCCTGCCCATGGCAGTGGGGTTGGAACATGATGATCTTAAGGTCCTTTCCAACCCTAACTATTCTATGATTCTAACATTTTGCTAGCTCGCACATTGGTTTTTTTATCCCAAAGATGTGGAAACGTCTGGATTCAAGCCTACCACTAGCTAAACTGTACTCCTCAGGCATTCTCCAAATCTGGCTTTAACAAGGTAACCAATTTTGCCCTTACCTTATATAAAGTTGCTAGGTAATGGTTTGTTTTAATTAGGAAAGGTTGGTTAACACCTGGGTGATCCAAATCATGTGTGGCAGCTGCTATTAAGCTGAGCAGGACATCCCATGGAGTTAAAGATTTGGAAAGCTGTAAGATAATAATGACAAATGTAATTCTGTTAACAATGCAAGTGTGCCCATAGGAAAAAAAAAATGCATGGATGTTGCACTTTTGTTTCCTTTTTTGATAAGTAATAGCCAATAGAAACTCAGAAAAATTTAATAACATAAAACTAATTCCACTGACTTTCACAGTTATTTCCCCTACATAATTTCAACAATGGTTTAAGCATTTTTCTTTCCGAATAGGAAGGTTCAGTCTTTTAAAAATGCTGGCCCAGAAAATTCTGCTTTCTGGCTGCTAATGAAAGACTATTCCTAACCAGATCCTGTAAAAGCAGCAGGTTCTTAAAATTAGCTCTCCATCTCATTTACCAATTCTGTCTGTATGTGTCAATTCTGCTTTAAATACAGACTATATTTTAAAAACTATAAAAAACTTTCATCTTTAAAGAAACTAATGCTCTGGAAGACTTCAGAACCGTTCAGAATGGATTTCTACTCTAACATAAAATTCTATTTCAAAGTCTACCAGGCAAAGAACAAGAAAGAGGAAAATCTGCCAAAAATAAATATTTTTAAGAAGTATGTGCATGTCAGTTAACTCAGTATGAAACTGCAAGGACTTATTTTCACGGCTCATAGCTGTTACTACTTCTGGTTGGGAGGTTTGAGAGTTAAATTGAGTACTTAAACCAGAGAGGACAGTTTCACCTGCATGAAAGTGAAATGCATGAAGTTCATATTCCCTGTTGCATTCACCATCTATCATGCCTCACATGCTTATAAATACACTTTGGTGCAACAGAACCAGTAGTTGTATGTTACTAAAAATGCAAAGTCTATGCTTGCATCTGAAGAACTATAAAACTTCCATCACAAGTATTAAATAAAAAACATGCAGAGCTTCCAAACTGTGTGCCATAAAAAAAGCTCATCATGTCTCAGCTGCACCAACAATTAAACTGAAAGCAGCACTGAGAAACTGAGTTGGAGGAGTGGGCAAAGAGCCTCTTAAAAACACCCATGAATCCAGAACTTTTACTTCAGAATGAAGAGCTAGGCTATTCAACAGAACCCCAGACTGGGGATCAGCTGCATCACGGCAGAGAATTCCTCACCTGGCTAGAGAGTGCTACAGTTTTCAATGTCATACACAGCAGGATTTAGCCTTGAAATTGTCTGACATCACTTAACAGCAGACTGCCAGCAGTCCACGTAGTTGAGAAACAAACACTCAATTCCCTAAGGTCTGTCACAATGCCCTTGTATTAGAAAGAAGGCCAAAAAGAATCCTGATGTCTTCTATAAGGTGCCTCTAGCAGAAGCATACTATTCATGAACATCAAAGATGAGCAAAGCAAGGGTAACAGTCATTTCTGGAGGAAAATAACCCTACCACCACCACCACCCAAATGACAAATACACAGGTATATTATTGCCAGCTCTGACTCGGACTGCAATTCTATGCAAATGTCTTGGGGCAGAGCTCTGCAATCTTAATTTCCTATTCTGGTTCAGCACAAAGTCACACAAAAGACGATGCCAGCTCAGGAGAGAAATAGAAAGCAAAGCATACTGCTGAGTGTGAACCCACAGCCCCAGCAACACAGAGACTAATTCCCTGCCTTTTTGTGTTCAAAAGGTTGTTTTGTTGAGTTTTTATGTTTAGTTGCTTTTAATAAAAAAATGCACATACACACATATGTGTACATATAAAAAAATGTGTGTATATGTATATATATATGCATATACATGTGCATATGTGCACACAACCCACCTATACGCACACACACATATAAAGACACGTATTTCTGTACATCCATGTGATGTCAAAGTGAGAATGCTCCCTTACCTTGGGCTCTTTTAAGTAACAGTGCATGGCCTGAGTCACATCAGCAGCATGAACTGCATTATGGTAAGGGTTTTGACTGTGATAATCTTCTTGAACCATAACTGGAGGAAAATAACAAATATCCAAATTTAAATAAAATAGCAATTTTTTCATGTACCATTTTATATATCCTTGTTAGGCACAGAAATATGCAATATCACAAGTTACACACACATAAAAGTGTCTAAGTCAATAAATTGTCAGTTGAACCACGACACGGGTATAAAAGATTTTTATGTGAAGAAACAGTATTTCCTACAAGAAATCAACTACATGCAAAGTCATTTCAGAACTAAAATTAAACAACTTTAAATCAATATATAACCTGAGATGCTTTTACTTTGAGAACTTCCCAGGAAAAAGCTCCCTTTCATAATCTAGCCTGCCTGAATGTTGAGGCAACCTGAAATACAAAATGGAGATGACACTACATACCGAAGTATCATGCATTGAAAACAGACAGGATCAGAGAAATTAGACACTGCTTTCCTGTCATATAAAGTGATTTTCTTTCCCTTTCAGGAGAGTGGTCATGGTAAGCCACCTCTACAGTGTTTAGGCACCTTCTCATACGTGTTTGTACTCAGGCAAAATTAAGCCTATATACAATTTGGAAAAGAGTATCGTTTAGATGATGGTTTGACTAGCTACTTCTAGATTCAATATCCCCTATTTAACTTCTTCTTGGCTTTCCTCCATTTTACTGGCTGTCTTTAAACATCATAGGTAGAATACTTCAAAAGACATCAACATTAACTTGAGTACAAAGAGTGACAGAAGTAGTGTTAAAAAGTATAGAGGGGGAGAAGATCTGAGGCACAGCAATCAAACTATATTCTAAAGTTCTGCCTGATATGACACATTAGCTCTTTCAAGCAAACCTCAAAAGAACATTTTCCCAGCTGACTACAAGCTGTCAGTTCCATTCAAACAAACATGCCCACAACCTCTTTTCCTACTCAGTTCACAAGCCAGTACCTTTAGCATAATCGTGACTGTAACATTGCAATATTACTGCCATGGTATTTGTGAAGAGCTGTGGTTCATGAGAAGTCAAAATACTTGTAACCATTGTGTAATGTCAGTAGTACTCAACATATAGCTGACATCTCATATGGAAAATAACAAAAATAAGCATCTTCAGTCTCTATTAACCTGCATCAGAACTCCCTTTCATCTATTTCTAGTTAAGACTATCATTATCTTTTGATAACCAGTTAACTGATTCAGTCATTCCTAACCTGTCTTTCAAGCACTGTTATTTGCTAAATCTCAAGTAGCCAGGAAAGACGGAAGATGAGAAAGAACACACAGTTACAACTTCAGTAGCCTCAGACCAGATTTCTATCACAATTTTCTTCACATCCACTGTATCAGCTCACAGGTCAGCCAATCTACCTTTTTGAAACTGGAAGGAACTGAGTCAACTTTAAAATAACATGAAATGCAAGACAACTGAAATTTTTTACAGCTGAAAGAACTAAATAATGAAAACAAAAACATTCCCTTCTTTGAAAAAGCATAAAAGTATTCCAAATGTGATTTCTCCCTTGTTAAATGACAGCTTCGCAACCACAAAATTGTTTTCTATGACACTGCGAAAGCCTGCTAAAAGGGACCAGAAACTTCTTTCTGCTGCTCAGTCAAAAAATTATAATAAAGGCATCCTACTTTACAGAATAAAAGGCAATGTCACAAAACAACTGAAGGAAGTCTCGCACCAGCATCTGTGGCTATGGTGCAGGGATGCAGTAAGACAGCTTATTCAGCTGCAAAGTGACAGTACCACACGGCTCAAATATTCTGTATCACACTTGCAACTCCTTCCAATTGAAGCACTCCAGTGCCATGGGCCCCAACACTCGAATAAAATTGTCTTGCACTCTATGAAGAAAGTATGCCCACAGTAGAGTGCTTATTTGTAGGAGAGTTTGAACAAACAAGAGGTAACATCCAATTGGCACCATGAAATATGGCCAAGCTGGCACGTTCAATATAGTTTGGCATCTACATAATGAACTTTGGAAATGAAGATTAAAACAGAACTGAAAATCAAAGCAAAGAAAGGAGCCCTCTAGCCTTCCCCCCAAAAAGTGTCACACAATGTCAAATATATTCCTGGTTTTTCAGATTTAATACAATACAGTATCTGCTACAAAACTACTAAACTTGTTAATACTTGCTTGGATTTAACATGGAGATTTCTATACTCACAGAAACTTTTCACTGCACAACCTGGACTGCATCAGTATTCTTCAAACTTTATTGCTAAACTGTAACCAGCAATTCAGTTAAGGTATCAAAATGCAGACAAACAGCAATATTCATCATAATAAAAAGCCATATTTACCCAAAAATCTACGAAGTTTCATCGTATCTAACTGGAAGTGTTCAATTAGTCCATGAAGATTAAACAGATGAAAGGTTAAGCTGACTAGACTGTTTCCTAAAAATAAGATGAAAATACTAATTCATTGGAAGCCATGAAATCAGTGACACTTTCATAAGAAATTTATTATTTCAAATAAACTTGTCACAAAAATTATACAAGCAAATTTCTCTACACCAATTTATGATAAATATATAAATCTTACTGCATAAGATTCCATTAGCTATCTCCTCTAGTGATCACCAGTGTTTATGCATAATCATAATGCATTCACTAACTGTCCACTGCCAACTGATAGGAGGAAAATGTTACAGAACATTAAAAAAGCAACAGGTTTCAACATGCAAACCTGTTAAAATGGTATTTAACTTTATAAATATTACAATGCAACATATCACATAGACATAGAGCTTAAAACTGAATGCAAAAATAATCGGATAAAAAAAAAAGCTAACCAACACCATCAATTAGTGAACATTATACATATGCTCTCATTTTTATTACCATCTAAACTATTTCTTATTTCACCAAGAACTAAAAGTTTTACATTTCTGTAGGAAATGTTTACTGTTACAAGCTTTCAATATACTTTGTCTACTCATAGCTATAATATTCTAATCACTTGCAGTGGTAAAACAAGTAAAACTACAAGAGTCAGAGCAATAGCCTGCAAATGTTTACTTGAAATAACTTGCCCACTATTTACTCTGCAAACAATATGTAGTGGTAGATAACTCAGTTCTGGTACACTGACAACCATCATTTAGCAGGAATTAAAGAACCTAGCACAGACAGAAACTGAAGTACACAAGGACAAATAAACTTGCTAAATCTCACTTATTACTAGGCTTAATATATTTGCATGTGCATGCCACTTCCACAGAATAAGATCTGCAATTCTTCAAACAGTCTTTACTAATTTGTTTCTTACAGGCTTATCCTGGGCAGATCATCAAGCAGCTTTACATACAGTATTCTCTCCTTATAAACTTTCAAGAACAAGACCGTCTGTTCAAAATGTCCTCCCTAAAATGACTGAGATAGGATGCAGAACAGATGGCATAGGAAGGCTTCCACTACAGAATCTGTACTAGTAGTATCTAAAATGTATTTGAAAAAAAAAACCTTATTTTAAAGGTAGATAAGGCCTCTTGTAAGAAGGATAGTATAAAATTACTCCCATCTGATAAAGTAACTCAAAATAAGCTATGCTTACAAACAAGTTAACTTGCACACATTGCTTTTTCTCATTCAGTTATCTTGTCTAAAGTTTATTATCTCTATAAACTTTCTATTAAAAAATTCTTGCTGTTTTCATTACTTATATCAATTTTCTTATCCATTTAAATCAAACTGCAAGGATACTACTTTTACATTAGCTTAAGCCAAGCATCCCTTCAACAAAACAGGAGAGAAAATTACCTTTTGGCACCACATTTTCCTTTCTGAACTTCGCCTCTTTCTGCTGACTTTCATAGTATCATAGAATTATAGAACAGTTAGGGTTGGAAAGGCCCTTAAGATCAAGTTCCAACCCCCCCGCCATGGGCAGTGACACCTCACGCTAAACCGTATCACCCAAGGCTTTGTCCAACCTGGTCTTCAACACTGCCAGGGATGAAGCATTCACAACCTCCCTGGGCAACCTATCCCAGTGCCTCACCACCCTAACAAGAAAGAATTTCCTCCTTATATCCAATTTAAACGTCCCCTGTTTAAGCACTCTACTGCATCTCTGCTACCAACTCCATTTGACTGATGCAAAATCTCCATGAGCTGCTCTCCATTTGCTTTCCACACTGGCACAAATGTCACCGTGATGTGGACTCACTCATCTCTTTCCATTCTGTTCAAAATTCAGCTTCCATTGCTGTGCCTATAATACAAAACTTCACCCTACTCACTGCACCAGCCCTCCCTCCTCCTTTCTAACTGTCCATAACATCATACTTTGATTTTAACAACTGCAGTAGTTCCTACAACTATTTGTAATAGCTGCACAAAACTAACCATGATAGCGTCTCTTCCTTTCTGTATTTTGTGCAAGCTATGAGTACAGCTACTTGTTTCCTCAACTCCTAGTTCTTTAGGTATTCTATTCTAATCATGCATTCAAACCAACATACATTCTTATTGCACTAAAAAGTAATAAAACTATTCTAACATTAAATTTGTCAGAATACTTGCTCAATATAAATGACCTTTTGAACACAACCATATAAATTAACAGCAATCCATAATTAAAAAGAAAAAAGGGCTAAGTTAGCAAGATTATTTGTTACTTTATATCAAATTACTATCAGAAAACAGCAACCTACGAAGTACAAGAATGGCCTCTTCTACAAATCTGTCATTATTACCAGTGCTGACAGTACCAGTATTTTAACAGAGTGAACTAAAGACTATTAAATCAAAAAGTACTGCCTGATGAAATATGTGCTTTGAAGTGAACAAGCAATCACATACTGCCATGCAACAGCAATCTAGTTATGCTAAGAGATAAACCACAAATGAAATGGCAAAAATAAACTCACCATTAGTCAGTCTATCAAAAAGAAAAATATCAAAATTCCAATTTCCAACCTTCTCCAGCATACACTGAAAGAAAACACAAAAGCTGTCACTTTTTTCCTCAACATATGCCTATCTTCCTGTAACCCAGAGGAGTAGTTAAGATTTCAGAGACAGATGCAAGTCTTATGATTTCTACATACAAAAAATAGTACTGAAAGAATAAAATTGTCTAATAACTGAAAAACTTCAAAACGTATGTTATGAGTTTAAAAGCTGAAGAAACCTGACAGAACTGGTTGGTGATTTTCCCTTCATCCTTCAGTCAATTTCTTAAAATAAATGAGACACCATTTAAAACTTGGTTAAAACCAGAGACAGTATGACAGAATGACTATGTATTCAGATTTTTTCCACTTCAATTTTTGCAGTGAGCTAGGGAATTATTCTATGTGTAGTCATTCACCTGATTTTCCCTCTTTCCCTTGTTGTTTGTAGAAGTTATATATATATATATATATATATATATATGCTTTACCAAACATATGAGCTAAACTTTTACCTTCTTTTTCAACAAAATGGCTTTTGGCATTCTACCGCACCGAACTAGCACTTCACAGCTGCTCCCACATGAACTGCTCTTCCAACAAGAAGGATGAGGAACAGCAAGGAGACAACAGTACAAGAGGCCTCACACCAGACTTCAGCAGTCACAGTCTTTGTCTCCCCTACCGCTATCAGAAATACCTGTCTGGCACGTTTTACAACAGCTACATGCCCTCTCCTCATTAGATTGTTTTGTGATCCAATTATACGTTCTAGCTTTTCTCCATCAGCCATTAAAATCCTGCTACCAGAAGAAACATGAGCATTAACAAGATCTTTCTACTATTAAATTACATGCATGTTTTTTTAAATCCATCCTCCAGCTTATCAGATTCTTTCTATGCTGCAGCCTGGTCATAGTCAACATGGATACATTCACTGTATTGTAAGCATATAGCTTCTCTGTGTCAAGACGACACAAAAAGCTTTACATTCATCAGAGAGATGACAGCCTTTGGGATCTCGAATAACCTGAAAAACTTTTGCTGCTCACTCCCATTCAGCACTATCCATCTTCTGTCCCCCGTACACCAGACTTTCATACAACCAGATGGTCTCTTAATACCACCCATCTTCCGAGTACCTGCCTTTACTACAGTACAGCCGTATTATGGCTATCACACCTTCCTAGAATTGCCTACTAAAGAAGTCAGTTTGGCGTAATAATCTTCTGATAAATCCATTTACTGTGTTTTATTGAGTTTTCACTAGTAGGTAGTCGCTTTTCCAGATGTTCACTACAGAGGTTAGACTGAAAATGAAAATGGGGCAGTGACTGGGGGGGGAAGGGGGAGGGGAGTTGTACAAATTGACCCATTAGATTTCTTAAATACAGATACATTTTCCTGTCTTCAGTTTATCTTCAATTACTAAAGGACATTCTACATTCACTATTTTCATATAAACAAACAAATCTATAGCACACTAGCCATGCAAGCTCTAAAATTATCCTAGTAAACTTGTGGATGTTAAAGGAGTTTGTTAGAAAACATTAGAAAATTTTGGCTGGACTTTATTAAGATGTATACAAATATATACATATACAAATAAAAATACACATATATAAAAATGCACATGCCTAAAGTGTATATTTGCTTGCACTTTTAACATGAAATGTAGTTACATACTAGCAAACACTTTAAAAGACATACTTAACAAATAAAAATCAAGCAACCAACCTTTGCTTGTCCATTATAATCATCATCTAAAATGTTTGAAGAATTTGGAACAGTGATACCACGGAAAAAACGGGAAGATCTCAGGTATCGCTGGAAACTAAGCAACCTTCTCACATTTCTCGCAGACACAGACACCTCGATTTCAGAATTTGCTACAAAAAACAAGAACATAAATACTCTCTCTAAAAAACCTTTACCAAAAAGACGACTGTTGAGGGAAGTTTGGTACAACAAAGGCAAAGCAATGTTTGTGTGTGTAGAACATTTCAGCCACAAATACAGGTGTTTTCATTAACAGTAAATACAGAGAAAATCTTTTCTGTGAAGAAAAAGAAATATTTGTATCACAGCTGAAGCTTTTAAGTAACTCTGCTATTGAAAGGACAGCAATACTATAGAAGTTAAGACACAGAGTACTAAAAACCTGCTTTTTGGAGAACTGTTCTCAGGTATACACATCCAATCACTGTCCCTAGCGAATCACATAAGATACTTACACCAGGAAAAGCACATCAGTAATTGCATTGATATAGGAGTTATGAGTAGGTTTTGAGTACATACAAATAACTTTTAACACAGGTTTTAAAGCTCAGAAATTCTAACTTTAGTGGCAAAGCTTTAAATACATTCAAGAGACTTCGGTGCATTTGCAGACAAACATTCAGAATCTCTTTTCTGCCAGACAAGTACCACATTTACCTTCACAGCATATGTTAATTCCCTTTCCCAGGACAGTGACAACACTACAGAAAACTGGTTTAGCCTGTTTTCAAAGATTACTGCAAATATTGTGCTTTACTCTCATTACTGGTTTATTCAAATGACTGATGCTAGCTTACATTCAATTCCATTTGATACACTTGAAGCGTTTTAAAAACCTAAAGATCAAACTACACATAGCCAGTTTATCTGCCATAGGCCAGGTATTTTCATTCTGAAATGCGTAACACCAAGCTTAATCTTTACTTTCTTCTCAGCAGTACCCCAAACAGCAGTTTTATATAACCAGCAGTCAATGATTTTGATATTCCCCCATTCTGCCCAAGATCAGTCATATGAAAAAAAAAAAGAAAAAATAAATAAATCTATTAAGCAAGAAAGTCAGTGCAAAGACGCTCGCTTCCAAAAATGCAGATCCTCAATACCAACATGAGCTCACCTCTGCAGTACAGACCTCTTGTCCTTCTAAGAACAAGGCATATTAGAAATTGTGGAAGTAAGCAGTTACAATTTTTGCTCTTTTAGTCTAAAATATTTTACTGGGAAAGATGTGGTCTTATTAACAACATCAGCTAAAAAAACTCAGTGATTTCCAGTGAAAGAAGTTTAATTGTACAGAAGATAAACTTTTATCCACATAAATTCTATCCATGTTGAAGTTCTAATGTATTTTCTGTTCACCGTTGGCTCATTAATATATTTATTTCCAATCTACGCTAATAAAGTACCTCTGAACAGAACTGACAATTATACTAACACAGAATATCTAATAAAACACAGGAGCATTTCACAGTCTCGGCTAACAGAGATTAAACTGACAAAACTGGAATATTCCTTCAGATGTGGCTTAAACACTCCATACGAAGATGGAAACTTCAGTATCTTGATCAGTTATCTAAGGAGGTACACTCCATATGATAAAGGCTGCTTATAAAGCAACATCCGTGATTGCAGCATGCAAATAGATTCTGCCACACTTCATTACTCTACTAATATTTCTGACCACATCCATTAACATGAGGTTACAGTCTGGGCACTGCTACCCTGCAGAACAGAAAAGCAGGGAGCAATACAGCTGCTCTTGTTAATGCAGCGCAGGCTTCAAGTAAAAGGTTTTACCCCTTCAGTTTTGATCCAGTCCCTTAAAACCGCATTTGAGAACAGAAGTCGTTAAGTTGGAAATAAAATCATATTGAATAGGTACATTTAGGTCATAAAATGATCTAAAATGTCCAGTCACATAGAAAATCCAGGAATTTCACTAAATCTCAGTAAAATAATCATTGAAGTAGGAGAAATCAGCACTTTTCTAGAAGTGCAAACAGTTTTCTTGATCATAAGTACTCTTTTACAGATCTATAGTTAACAAACACCTGCTTTTGTTGTCATGCTACAAAAAAGTCTGTCACAGACACCACCTGTTAATCTTTGGCAGAACATGCCTGCACTCCACCTGTATTTGTGTTCATAAAAGAGCACTGCTCCAGCTGATGTAATTCAAACAAGCTAAAAAGCCTGTTGTATTCCAGCCTTCCTGGTAGCAATGCTGCTGTTACAGAACTGCAGAACAGCTGACACAGGAAAGGATCTCTGGAAATCATCTCTGCCACTTAGACCACACTGCCCAGGACCATGTCCAGGTGGCTTTTGAGTATCTTCAAGGATGGAGACACCACAACATCGCAGGGAAAGTTGTGCCAGTGCTTGGTCACCCTCACAGTGGAAGCGGGTTTCCTCATGCTCAGAGGGAACCTCCCATGGTTCAGTTTGTGCCCATTGCCTCTGGGCTGGCCACTTGGCACAGTGAAAAAAGCCTGTCTCCATCCTCTTTGCACCCTCCCTTCAGGTATTTACATAAATTTATGAGATCCCCCCTGGGCCTTCTCATCTCTAGGCTGATTAGTCTGTTCTTTCAGACCCTCCTAATCAGCCCCTTAATCATCTTCCTGACCCTTCATCAGACTCTCTCCACTATGTCCACGTCTCTTTTGTGTACGGTAGAGCCCAGTCCTGGACACAGCACTGCAGGTGTGACCTCCCCAGTGCTGAATAAAGGGGCTGGATCACCTGCTTCTACAGCTGGAAGTACTCCTTCTCATGTAGCCGACGACACCATTTGCTTTCTTTGCAGCAAGGACACATCCCTGAATTTGGTGCCCACCAGGACCCCCAGGTCCTTCTCTGCCATGCTGCTTTCCTGCTGGTCAGCCCCCAGCCTGTGGTGATGCTGGGGGATTGTTCCTCCCCAGAATCACGGCTTTGCCCTTCCCTTTGAACTACTATTCATTCCACATGTTGAACCCAAGTTAGATAAGAACAGCTTGACCTTATCACTTAGACCTGCAATGATTACACTAACTTCCAAATGAGAAAATACATTTTGAGCCTTGCCAGCCCTCTGCAGTTCCAGAACAGCTAATTCAGAGGGACTATGCCAACCCTGAAAGTAAATTGCTCTCTCTTCAACAGCTAAACGTTTTCCACAGGACAATTAAGAACAGGCAAGTCAGATGTGGAGGTTTGACAGGTAATTAATGTAAAAGGGAGGCTGAAAAAGAAAATAGCTAGCTTTCAGGGAAGGGGGAGTGGGGAAGAGGGGAAAAAAAAACCCACATAGATTCTTCACCTGCAGGAATAGTGATAACATCTATGCATGCAGTTTCCTTTTCCTCAGAGATAAATTACGAAGGATACAAAAGTCAGCCCCTTTGTGGTTCTGGCAGACCAGCAAAGGCAAGTTAGCAGGAAGGACTGGTAAACTGAATGATACAGTTGTGTGATGGAAACTTGGCATTTCCCTCCTGGTACAAGCAGAAAATTCATTTATATGCATGATTAATATGAGAATGTCAACCTACCCTCTTTCTATCACGAGTCACGAAACGAGATGCTAATTTCAGAGGCTAATTTCAGAGGCCCTACCAAAGCAAGGTTCAGTAATGTATTTATAATAGAAAGAAGGTGGTGAAGAATGAAGAATGCATTACATTTGCACAAGAAAAAGCATGCTGCAACACCATCCCTCCCCCCCAGCCCAAACGTTATTTTATTTGGAGCTTTCAACGTGCTAAATAGCTTTCTAAAATCCAATAGTGACCATTTACTCCTAAGAAATAAGGACAGTTTAAGGACAAACTAGAATGAGAAAAATAAACATACATGACATTTACAGCCTTGAGAACTGAAACAGAATGAAAGGAAAGTCAGGATATGGGGCTTGTTAAAAAGCATTCACAAGGCCCTTCAATGCAAGAAACCAGATGACAAACTAGGCCTTTGTGCCTATTCAGCAGCAGCTCTCCTATTACATTCTTCTTCCTTTCTCTCTCTTCATGCCCCACTTTCAGTTAGAATATCACCTATTTATTACTCCCTACATTTTTTTATTATTATTAAAATGATTATATTCTTATTTCTAGGTATTTTAAGTGAGATGCTGGTATTACGAAAAAAGTCTCTAAGAAAAAAAAAGCAACAATTCTGTTTACTAGTGTCAGTTATTTTGCTACAGTTATGCATATGCAGCAATAAAATAAAATCATGGAAGTTGCCTTCATGCAACAGATTTCATCTGTATTCCAAGATACTTATTTTAATCTCTTCCCACTCCCAATCTTTTAAGTGCTGTACTTTATGAAAACCTAAAAAAAAAAAAAAATAATAATAATTTTATCACATCTCACAGGAACATTAAATATTTATTTTTCTCATGCTGAAATAAAAATACAAAATAAGACAAGTGACAATCACAAAATCATAATATACCAATATATTTATTCCCTGAATTTTTGCATCTTTCATATTGCAAGGGCAGACAACAGAAGGAAGAATGAGAACTTAACTGTGGTTTAGTTCAACTTTTTATTAATAGAAACCTTAAATTGTAGCAAAAAAGCTTCAACTTTCTTTTAATGTAAAGACTCTGAGCCTCTGATGGGGTCCTGGTTGAAACAGCATAAACAGCATAAAAAATTAAACAGCCATTTATTCTCTGCTACAGCCCAAAAGGTAAACAAGAAATTATTCATTATAAAAATAATTGAATCGTTATTACCACTAGAAGGAACTTACTGAGAATCTCAGGATCACTGTCACTAACAGAAAAAGGAATTAAACATTTGAGAGAATCACAGAATAGCTGGGGTTGGGTGGATCTTTCTTCTGTTTGAACATGAAACCAGAAGTTTAAGGTGCATAGGTCCACCAGAGGAGTTTTTTCCCAAAAATAAAAATCAAGGAAATCTCTCTCATGGAAGTAATCTCTCACAATTTTTCCATGTTCAGACCAACTACACATTTATCATTTTTACACAGCAGATACTATCTCCAAACCTGACATATCTGAAAGATCCACTACTGGTGAATATTTGAAGGAAATACTCAATTTCACATGCCAATTATGACCGTATTTCTAAGGCCTTCCACGATACAAATCATCCTCTATTTATGCATCACCTGAAAGCTTTACCCAGCATTTCACACCACTAGAGGGACCCAGCAGCATTCTAATTTACCATCTATTCCCACCAAACCATGAAGAAATGCAATACAATAGATTTGCACACGTTTAAAAACAAAAATAAAATTACGTTCTGTTATTTAACTCTTTAAGTTTTCCACTCATGATTTGCATTTTAAAGTACTTTTAAGAAATTCAGTACTGAAATCTTATAAAAAACTATGATTTTGTTCGGAAGATACAATTTCGGCAAGGATCTTAACTTATATATAAAGACTACTGGTGTCTTAATTACCTTCCTTAGAACCACTCTGAAGCCCGGCTTAGCTTCACTTTAAGGCACCATATCCCCTCTTCTGCTTAAAATAAAACATTAAGCCAGACTGTTTCATTTTTCACATACCATATACATGTATTTATACATTCATGCTTCTTTTTTCTTCAAATAATGATCACCTGAAAATATGCTGTGGGTTAAAGATTAGTTAAATAAACATGGGTTTGCACGTGTCTTCAGGGGAATCAGAAAAATGTGTTACGTTTCAAGAAGCTCTACTAGCATCACAATTTAAAAAAAAAAAATAAGAATTTTCAACAGATCCTCCCTAATGGATGGCAACGGCTAGGCAGCATCAACACCAAAGATAACTCCTTTCCTGAAGGGTCTTGCAAAATTAAATATTGCGTTAGCAAAGTACAAAGTAACTGAAGGGTAGAATAATTCAGGCTGGAAGGGACAGAAAAGTCTGAAAGTCTTTTGGTGCAATTCTCTGCTCAAAGCAGAGCTAATTTGAAAGAATTACTTGAAGTGCAGCAAATACACTACTTCAGCATGAATTAAATGCTAATTCTCCAGTGGCACCATAAGCCATTACACAGCAGCAGAAGGGTAAAGAAAAACATTGTGAAAAGGTATCTAAAGGGTTCTACTTATAAAGCTCTTGAATTTTGGTTCCTTTCAATATTTCTGTAAACACCTGATGAAGGATACAAAATTAAGTGAATTGAACAATGCCATTCCTGTACTGAACTGTATAACATTTTCCAAGTATCTCAGGACTACAAATTAGTATATACAAGACATATTCTTTCCCTACCAATTTTCTGAATCATAACCCCAGCAATCCTGCAGTTGTGTACTTTTTTTAACCTGAATCCACCCATCAAGCAAAGTAAATCTGCAGCTCACAACATAGCGTGAACTAACAAACCTCAGTGAAGCAAAATATTTAGTAGACTATCACCAAAATACACATATATCCCTTAAAAAAAATGGGTTATGCTGTGTTAATCAATATACTGAGGCTTTTGAACAAGTACACAACATAATGGTGCAACTCTTTTCCCTAAAGGAGGATAATATATTCCAGACCATCACCAAATCCTTTACTCAACGTCCTCTAAGAAAGCACTGTTCTTTGGTACCCTAGAACTCTCCGGTTCTACAGTCAGGGAATGACAGAACCATCAAGTAATCCTTTCTGGCTACCTTTCACCCCAAGAAATAAAAGAATTCAAAAGTAACACATCATGGTTGACAAAAAATTAATACCCCTTAAAAGTTTGTATGACTGTCAACACAAAAATCAAACCAGAGGCAGAGATTAAAACAAACAAATTTTCACATGCTTTGTGCCAAATTGGCCATTTTTTAACCAAAAGAAGCCTTTAAAAATAAGGAACACATTGGAGAGGCTCAAAACAAGAAAAAAAATTGAATGTGACTGTGTCTTCTTCTAAGGTCAAACGTACCTCAGCAATAAAACACTGAGTTGTACCAGCGCAAGATTCCAGAGCACACATGCCTGAAGTTACAGGTAAAAGAACAGTATAGGATAGCAAAAGGAAAATAAATACAATTAAAATAAAATTAATCTGTCCTGCATTCTTAATTGGAAGCTTCTACCCTGAAATCTTCCTTAACCAAGCTCACTTTTTACTTTATCTTCACTGCTTTCCTTTGGTCACAGCTGTATTTAAGACATTTTCTGTGACTCCCCCTTGTGTGACTGGGTTTTCCACACTAAACCAAAGTCAAAATTCCTCCCACATTGAGGGAAACCATCTATTTGAATAATCTGGATTGTGAATAGATGGCAATTTCAGAATCCATCCTTCACAGAAAGGCGGCTTTTAAACAAATCTCATGAGTACAAGCTTTTCACTTCTCAGTGCTGGCATTTTCACAGAGAAACAAATACTTCATTCAACCTACGACCACACAGAAATCTTGCATGGCATTATTCATTATGAAACTAAGCATGCTTCACAGTAGACTGTTGAACAAGACAGACAATTATTCTTAACCAGATTCAGTTAGGTAATTCCTCTATTTTCCTGAATAGAAAAAAGGGGCATTTAACTTCACCTGGACTATGCTCATTTTACCTTAACCTCTACATAGTATTGTCAAAACTGTAATCAGGTGCTGCTACACACAGATTTCCCAACTATTTAAGGCAATCAATTTGGATTTTAACTTGTTTCACCCAAGGAAAGTCTAAATTCATTGTCCAAGGTAAACCTTTTCAAATGATTTGTAAGCAAAAAAAAAATGGAAAGTTTAAAGCAACACTGCAAGATGTAGATGCTGACATCATTTCAAGATCTCAGAGTAGCATGCAAAATGTTCTGTGAACTGTGATTTCCAAGTAAACAGTCTGAAAGTTGTATAACAAAGGTAAACTTTGGAATTTCTTCATGTGTTTGTACTCTTGAAGTCACCTAATCTCTTCCTTTCCCTTATTTGATTAAAAAGCTCCACATACAACTAAGAACCGCTTATCAATGTAGTCTTAAGTTCCAATCACATCATTCTGTCTCTTACATGAAGCACTGTGCTGTAGGCAAGTATCAATTTGATTC
This sequence comes from Neopsephotus bourkii, assembly GCF_033783945.1. Taxonomy (NCBI): domain Eukaryota; kingdom Metazoa; phylum Chordata; class Aves; order Psittaciformes; family Psittacidae; genus Neopsephotus; species Neopsephotus bourkii. Next base: position 5,861,061 of record NW_026902293.1, read on the forward strand.
AAATTTGGGTAATTCCTAAACATTTACAGAAACATACTGCTTAACTCTAACCCCCATCTTCTAAGATATTTTAACTCACAAATATGACATCTGGTTATCTATGAAACACGAAAGAGCCACACGTTGGCAACATCATAATCTCCTAGAAGCTCATACTGGAGCGGCACAAGAGAATTCTACAAAACTTTTGACAAGATCTTATCTGTTCTGGTACAGACACAACAGGAAAAGCAAGAAGAAAAAAAATGTTTCCTCTCCACAAAACCCAAGTATTTGGTTTTTATCCGGTTCTCCCAGACTATATCCAACAACCCCTTCCTAAAAAGGAAGTTTGAAAGCATTAGATTTGTATCTGTTTAAGACACTTCCCAATATTTTTGCTGTTATCTTAATGATTCACTTCAGCTTCACTTTATTAATTTTGGCTTCACGTCCTCACTAAAATATACTGCATAAAGCACTGAGCACGTTTACTGATCGTTCCGGTTTTTCAGATGAAACAGTGAGTGATTAGGGCACATCACATATTCTTTTGCTTGTTTGTGCTAGGCAAACATAATCAAACTTTCTAAAGCTTATGTGTGTGTATGTATATATACACACAGACAGATGCATATAAAAACCAACAGACTTTATTGACAACCTTTCAACAGCAAGAAAACAAACCCTGGTTTGCTAGCACTGAAAAAGGAAATATTTTATGATGTCATTTACCAGTTCCTCTACCAAAGATTTCGGTTTGCATTAGCTTTTACCAACATACCCTGTCTATGCTGCAGACTGAATTACTATCTGTGATGTTAACAGTCATCTATTTGTAAACCAGCAGAAAGCAAAAACAGTTATAACCACTGCAATCACTTCTTCGGTAACTTCACCGAAAACCAAGCAGCACATGCTGAGTTGCTAGACAGTAAACTGCCGAACTCCTTCCTTGTTACCTGACAAGTGACAAAGTAGATCCAGTGCCCTATATTCGAATCAATATTAAAGTGTATGCAATTTACTGTGCAACTATGAAATACGTATATCCACTGAACAAAACCAGACCATTATATTTAAGGTAAAAAAATTACTTCTGAGGAAGAAAGTTTTGTGACTGCTCTTTCCCATCCAGAAATGATGGCTTTTGGCCACTAACATGAGTTTACACTCATGGTCCCACACAGACATAATCAACAGACCATAGTAACAGAAAAAACTACCACTTGATGATGTCCTGATGCTAATCAACAGACCAACATGAAAAATGCAATCCTGACTTTCCCCATGCATTGGGAAGCAGTCTTGTTGAAACAAAAAAATTGTTTACTCCTCCTGGCTACTTCCTGCAATCAGCTATAAAAATGTGACTTTTGGAATAACAGATAATATAGTAGAAAAACTATCACACAGAAGTCTAATCATCTGTGCATTCTGCATTTAATAACCCTCAGATATGACTCCCATACCTTCTTTAGTAACAAAGACACTTTCCCAACAATGATTTTGAAATCTAAGAAAGATTTAAAGATTTTTGAAAGAAGTTACTATTGAGATTACTTTAGTCAATTTAGAAACTTGAATATTCATGTGTCAATTACAGAACTCTGGCATGAAGTTGCAGACACTGGGCGTGCAATCCTTAAGAAGAAACAGAAGTGTCTTTAAGAACTAAATGCTAACAAACTTTATTTTGGTAACGCTAGTTGAAGGGGCAAGTTAAAAAATCATGCTACGAAACACAAGTGACCGCTAAAAGAAACCAAAACAAAACATCAGCAGCTTCCTGAAAATAGAATAATGTATTTAGAATTCAGTACTCTCCAAACATACTAATTAGACATTGGGTTAAGAGCCTATTAATGAAATACTAGAAAAAGAGAACAGGTCAGCAGATTATTATGCTGGACTTCCTGAAAGACCTTTAACTTCTTCACAAAACATCACTGACAAAAAAAGGAAAATAATGCTTAACAATAAAAGTTAGCTAAGCAAAATACAAAATGGCAATAATGCTTCAACACTGTGAATGACAGCCAGCATGTAAGTCACCTGCAAAACAGGTAAGCAACGATCAGTGCAAATTATTTAGAACTACAAAGTAAAAGTCACAGAAGAAAGTTACAGTGAAACTTTACAAACACCATGAAGGAAGCACATCCATACATTATTTATGTTCAGAACACACGTGTGGTGGAGGGGGGGGAAAAAGAAAAAGCCAACACTCAGATGGTTTAGTCTGCTTCAGCTGCAGAACAGACCCTCTTCAGTCCAGTTTTGCCCCAAGCAAAGAAGTGTGGGCTGGCTCAACTGGCTCCTCTCACATGCTGCCTATTACTCATATGGGTGAACATTTTTCAGCCATGTAGCCCTATGTGGCAAAATCCTTCTGGAGTTCCAGGGGGAGGGTAGAGAGAATATCCTAAAAATGAGGTCAAATCCGATTCCCGCAATCTCTCTCTACCTGCAGTCTGATAGTATGATATGAAACACCTTTTGCTTTAAACAAGTAAGGAGACAATAATCAGGGCTCAATCTGCAGGGCAGAGAAAAAGAAAACATTTTACTGATAAAAAAAATAAATCTGCAAATGCATAGTCTAGTGATACAGTGAGAGTTGGGGCTGAATTCCTTGCCAGCTTCGAAGGAAACTCCATGATGCAGCAGTAGCCTGAAGTCAAACAGCAAGACTGAAACAGCTCACAATCATGAAGTACAAGAAACTCCAACTATAACATGGCAACTCTGAAAATTGCCACAGCAGCTGACTCCAGAGGAAGTTACAGCCAAAGAATTTTTTGGGCCTCCTAGAAACATTCTTCACTGTCATCAGACACCACAGTTGATGTTGCTAAAAGTTGGTGAGGGCCTGAACAAGTAGGGGCAAGAAGAAAGGGTGTGAAAATCCTCTTCCTGATCAGTCATGATCTGCCTGATATACAATCATCAGGATGGGAAGAAACAGTGTAATGAGTACCCACAGAAAGTACACTTAACTTGACAACAGTAGTAATACTATACGTTGACTGACTTAACAAGTAGCTCTTTTAATAATTCTGTTAGTATTTTCCTGTATCAGCATGAAATGCCACATATATATACAAAAGACAGTTAAGCATTCATAACTTGTGTGCTATTTCTACAGATAATTTTTATTATATTCAATAGAATAATCAGGACTTGAGAAGGAATTATTATCTTTATCAAAAAAATTAATAGAGCACTCTTCAAACTTTGTTTTCTCACCTATTTTATGATGCTAACTTTTGAATGAGACAGACTTTAAGAATTTTAAATTTAACTGGTGATCTACTTTTAAAAGTTCATTTAAGATCAGAATATTAATTAGACCAGTTTCTGCCACTCATTTTTATAATAAAGTAATTACAACAACCACACTTGTTACCATGAAGTTTTCCTAATTCTCTCCATTCCATTCAGAATACTTGGAACTGTGTTGATACAATGTTGGTGCAGATAATTTATGACACTTAATAACATTAATATTATTGGCATAATTTAATTAAGATAAATCCCCTACATTTTTGCTGCATATTGGCTTGGTGGTTTCTGAAGCTTTTATATTACACTTCTGACATATTTAGTTATAACAATATAGGTTTAGAGAAAAAAGTGAAATTATCTGAAAATATTCTTCTTGCACCACTTCTGAGAAAAACGTTTCCTAAAACACAATCAAAACAATTTAGCCTCCTGTTTCCTTACCACACTTGAATCTTTATTTAAGACCTATGACAAAAAAAAAATAAAATTAAGTCCTAGCTACAAGTTTGAGTAATGTAATGTTAACTGATTATGATAAGGTCAAAACATTGACACCTACGTTGTGTTTAAAAGTCATCCTGGACTAGACCCTTCTGCTGCTTTATAAAAGCAGGAAAGTATTATTCTTAACCAATTGTGCCTGCCAAGAACTCGGCACACACATCAGTGGCTATAAGTGGCATCAGTGGATATAAGATAATCTCCATTTTCACAGGGATTCAATGAGTTAAAATTGTATTTTTCTAAACCAAAAATTTAGCAGTGAAAATTGTCCTCTTCTATTTTTGGTAATGAAGTTGCATGAAAGATTTTCCTATGTAGTATAAAAAATGGCCTTGCTATATGAGCTGCTAACTTTATTTTTAGAGGCTCAGTATTTGAAATTAATGGAAGCCTTTATTTGTCATTTATCTGCTTTTAAATACTTACAGTGAAAAATACGGAAATCAATGTATGGATGAGAACCTCTTCTCTCTGTTTCAAATCCTGCCCGACTTCTTACTCGCACATCTCCTAGAAACAGGGTCAAGAGTGAAATAAAAGTGTGGAAGAGTGGCAGAGATAAAATGCAAATGAACATAGCCTGGAGGGGTAAAGATTCATGTACTTAATGGAGGAGGGTTATTCAAACAATAGGCCTACTTCAATGCTTTTGTGTTTTAAAAGGTGAAATTCAAAACAAAGTTTGAAGACTTGTTAAACATGCAACTGCATGCTTTCTTGTCAAAAATCTCTCCTGCCTAAGCATACGTTGCCAGAAGCATGTGAGAAGCATTCAGATGAAAGTAGGAACAGCTTGCTACACCAGTATGGTAAAAATGCACCTTAATATGACAGGAAACAAGAACATTAAAAGTTGATTTGTTCCTCAGTAACACACATAAAACGATAACATTTGGTATAATACAAAAAGAGTCAACTTCTAGAATGGTAGCTTTTAGCAAATAAGCTAGTTACACTATGGGTTTATATTACAGAAGAGTATTTTCCCACTAGCATTTACTTACTTGCGCTCAGCTGTTTGAATATTACACAAGAGCCTATTAAAATACCAAAACTCAGTATTAAAATTTTATCAAACTATTTTGCACTGCAATTAGCTTCAACCTAAATCTTTTAGCATGCTAGTTGATTTCTACTTATGCATATTACCAACTGAAAGCTGATCAGTATTCTTTCATTAGGCATTAATGCATACAAATATAAGTAGTTCACCTGGATTAAAAGCTTTCACTTAAAATCCTTTAGCAGTTACAAATTTGAGCAAACCTTTGAGGATCAAATGTAATAATGTTTCTCTCCTCAAATCCTAACAAAAAAAAAGAGAAATGTAATTTAAGATGTGATAACGTTCTGGTTTCAAATTATGAAAACCCTTCTAATGTAGTGTTCTCCTCTCCTCAAACACAGCTTTTTTCATATGACTCAAAACTAAGTATTTAACTCCAGGAACAAAGACTGATTCTGTAAGAATAAAATTAAAATATAGTGATTTAATTTACAGAAACTGGTAACAGCTTGAGAGTGTTTTTCCCTTTTCTGCTCCAACCTGGTAATTTGTAACACCAAAGCAATCAATTAGTCATAAAATAGCTAAAGACACTAACTAATAATCAGTATTATACTTTTAATACTTAACAGGTAACTTTCTAGAGATACATATCTATAAACACTGCCATTATCTATAGTGACACACTTCACGTGAATGTTATCTTGTAAGACACGTTGGAAGGACCACAAAGAGATAAGTAGGCCCATGGCTCCCCAGATGAGTCTGGGTTTATGTATCAGTAAAAACATACCAAATATGTGGTTTTCAGTTACTACTCCTCTGTTTATTTGAAACTGAAAATCTTAACAGAGCTGCTAGGGAAAGTAACCCAATTACTACCTGTAAATATTATTTGTCTGACACTGACAGTGTATTACTTATAGAAGTTTCAAGCATTCATCTGAGCAGAGTGCAAGAGGCTCGTCTTGTTCCAGGCAATACAGAGGCAGCAAGTTGTAGAATTCTTCTGTTAGGCACAAGCAACTGATGAATACTATTTACAAAGTAAATTAATAAAAAGGAAAAAGTGAGGATATTTTGGAAAAGAAGAGGCAAATGCATTAGTAGCTGTGTGTGAAAATACCAGTATACACGGAGGAAAATGCAACTTTCATTACCTTTCACCAATATTTACCTGGGAAACCAGTCATAGCTACAGCTGTCTGAATGAGTTCACCAGTTGAATTAAAAGAGTTTGAGCTAATTTTTTACAGAAAAGATGATGTTTAGTTTTCAGGGCAGTTTTAACATTCCATATTTACTAACCATAAGGTGAACTAGCAAGTAGTTTCAGTCAGTGTAAACTAGATTTTGGTGAACAGTTTACTTGTCCAAAGTGTCAAGAATAGTAAGTTTACAGAAGAATACCTGAAAAGTAACAAGGAATTCTTCAAATAGCAAAACAGGTTCATCTGATAATTGGTATCTTGAAAAATTCTGCTTTGTTCATTTACTACTAGTCTAACAGTGCGGACAGAATAACAGTATCCCCGTTCTCTTGAAATCCCTACAGTGTTGCAGATCTTGAGTAGGAAAACAAGAAAATGTCTACAAGTGAAATGCAGAAGTATAATGAACTACACTGCTTCAAACAGGAGTAAGTAGAACATCTGTTTATAGGACTAGTTAACCAAAATAAATGATACACTAAAAACAAGGTAAAATGTGGCATTTTTTTTTTAATAATAATTTGTATTTATTCTGGAAAAAGATACCACTTTCACAGGACTGGAATTTATCACAGTAAACAAAGTAAAAATTCTTATTAGGCCAAATCAAAGGCATAAAAGCTGTCTCCATTATCACTGTACAGAACTACCGCATTTTTCAAGATTTCAGATAATAAATATGCTTGGAAAAAACTGGTATAAGTGGGATTTGAAGATACCATCTGAAGTTTCTATGTATATCAAAACATAAAAAGTAATAGAACTAAACTAGCTACACAAAAACACATCATGAAATTATGTACTATCAGCAAAGTGAAACTAATCTCTACTACATATGCATAGTTAAGTCCCAAAATATCCAGAAATTCTGGAACATTATTATGCATTCACTGTTCAGTTAATCTGACCTGCAAAGATTGCCAGCCACCCAAATGCACCCACTTCATTGTGCTTGCACACAACATATTTGCATCTATTTGCTTGGGAAATCCTGTACAGGATTTTCTTAACCCTGTGACTCTGAAATGACATAGACATGTTTATCATCATGGGTAACTTTGCAAAAAGGCTGAAGATATTTCAGATTTAAGATTACTTTTATCGGGTAAAAGGATACCGATATATTGTTCCTTCAAACAGCAACAGAATTCCAATCATTATTATAGTCGCTGAAAGATAATTAAAATTCAACAACAGAATTCTAAAACAAAAGAACTTATGAATACTTTTCATTAACCAGACTTTACAAAAAAAAAAAAAAGAAAAAATAAATCAAAGTCACAACTAAATCTTCTGAAATCATCAGGTCACACCATGTGCTTAACAAGTAAACTTCCCGGGAGGGGGCAGAAATGGTAGCAAGCTAATCATTTTAATCCCAAGTGTCTCTTCTTTAGCAATTTTAGCTAGTTTGAGGAGACTCCTGTGTTTCCTTAGGGGAACACATTCAAGTCCAGCATCTTAATGACAGTGGACTTCCAGGAACAATTCTTTTCCTTTGTAAGAGTTTCTGTGAAATCTAAGAATCAAAAAAAAGGTTTGAAAACCATGAAGCCTTCCTTTCAACAACAATCTGATTTTGTGCACAACATGACAAAATAGCTGCTGGCTGAGTACTTCACTAGATTTATTTCTTTTTTCCAGAATAGTTCTAGGTGACCAGGATTGCTTGCATTTTTAAGACAAAGGCCATACAGGCAGAAACTCAGTTGAAGACTGAATAAATACTGGAAGAAGGAATGCAAGAGGAAGGTCTGCAGCTACAACTGAAAACTGAACCGGAATCAGGGCTGTAATAAAACTTACCTTGAGACAGACTGTTTGGTTCCTACCCCTCTCTCAAGATTCCTGCTCACACCGCAAGGACAGCTCTGATACTTACGAGGCAGCTGAAATGCCATAGCTGACATCCCTGTGCATTAGGGTTACACAGCACATAGTTTCTGCTACCCTAATACTCCAGTGCGGCACAGTAACAATGCAGCAGCTGCTTGTGGAGCCAAGGACTTCTAGAGCAGGGGCAGAGATCTCAGAGATCACAGAAGGCAGCTGGGAGCAGAAATTACTTCAAGGTAAACCACCCAAGTCAAAGTCACGAAGTTGTGAAGAGCAGGATTTCCAGAAAGAATAACTAGCTTCAGAGATTAAAGCTCCTATTAAATTTGTTGCAGAAATAGATGACAGGTCAGCCGAGTATGCTAGAACTGAAGCAAAAGGAATATAATGTAACTGCTATCAGAGAAGAGAGCACACCTCCATTACACAGTAGCTTGCCTCCACTGTTTCCCATTCGAAGTGATGAAGACCTCTAAAGGAGGGTAAAATGCTCCAGTTTAAGTTCAGAGGTGCATGTTTCCCAATACAAGTAGTCAGTGCCCCACTCTTTCTACCCCATGAACAACAGCAAAATTTTCAGGCAATATATAACAAGAAGAAAAGGAAACCAGAAAAGGAAGGGAGAGAAAAATCAAGAAAGTATCAAGATTACACAGAAGCACTTACAAGAAATTCTGAGAATTCTTCATAGTTGCTGAGAGAAGCAGCTGAATGAGGCGATGCAGATATATTAGACCTTCCAAGGACTTACAAGAAAAATTCTACAATGCTGCATCTGTATCTATACTTTAAAATAGTAAATAAGCCACTCAGGAATGGCTTGGTGTATATTTTGGGAATGGGGTATGACAGATGAGTCATTAGTCATCACTGTTTGTTTATGTCGACACTGATGAAGACAGCTAAGAGTTAGTTGTTTATTTGTGTGCACCTAGATTTTGATCTTTTAAATTGAACCTTGAAACACCGCCATATCACAGTAATTTCTCTTTACTTGGCGCAAATGAATTTCCATTGTATTCCCACTGGAATCGCCTGAAAATGCTGAAGGAAGCAACTCTACAGCCAGCACAATTAAACAGAGGCAGAGGGAGGTGTCCTAGATACCCTTAGTTTTGTATTTTTGGTCTGCTAAAATAAACACTTTATGGAGGTACATTTTATTATTAAATACAGTCTGTTTTGAATAATAAACAAGTAATAGGCAAAACCTCTCATGACCATGCCTAACTTCCCATTAAGTTACAGCTGAGGATTTCTTGGAGCTCACTCTGCTAAAATATACAAAGATAAATAAAAACCAAAATGGAATCCTTCCCAGTACTGTATGGGGAATGCAGTACTTCACATTTCTTCAAAAAAACTCTAACTTAATATATTCATTCTTGAATCTACTCCAATATGAATGTACCTACATTCCAATGCATCCAACTGTTCAGCTTTCAGGCTGGTCTTTTTTACAGTCCATTTGCAAATACAACAGCAATGAATCTGTAAATAGCTGCTAACTTGTACAATATAATGTAGGTAACATTTGGGAAAACAAATTCATCACCAACAAGTGAAAAAGTAATACAACTTTAGCATACTGATTCAAACATCCAATAAGCAATTTTTTGTTTGCTTGTTGGTACCCTCCTCCCCCAGCCAAAGTTAGAAGAGGTCAAACCTTTAAATGCCTCTGAATAGCTAGCATCACTGAACAGCAATGGATGCCAGCAAGAGCTATACTATTCATACAAGCACCAATCACAGTCTAAGAATTCATTCCAAGGAGAGAATAAGTGAAAATTTAATTTATTTAACATCACATTCTGAATATATTCTAGTTCTGCCTATGAGAAGTCAGAGAAAGATTTCAAAATAAATTATTTTTCCCTTAGTTCAGGTATATATATCAAGTATCACAGGAAGTCATGCTTTACTTTCTTCGAGATTTACTTGAACATTATCACAAACCCCTCTACAGAAATAACGGGCCTAACTACTTCATGGTACAGTTAAACATCTAAAATAGCAAAGAAATCAATTCTTCTCCCCAGAAATTAAGAATTAATTTCCTACAAGCTGGCCTTCTATCATTAGCAAACTAATTTTATAAAGATAAAACCACAGACATGTATTTACAGTACCTTTTATTCAAGTATATCAGTTCATTTTAAAAATAAAAACATATTTCCCCTGCTGTGGAATTAACAGTACTCAATTTGTAGGATTTTGAAGCACAAACACAGCATAAAATATATTTAGTTTAAAAGCAAGTATCACAAAATCAAGGAAACAAAACTACCTCAGGCCTGAGTTTCCTTTCTTGATTTTATGGCTAGAAGAGAAAAAAAATGTTTTGAAAAACTCTAGCATTCATCCTGCAAAAAGGATGATTAAAAATGAAAAAGTTATTTTAACTTTTGAAATTAAAATTCAATAAAACAGCAGTCTGTTCAACAAACATTTAGAAGCCAGCATTTTCTGTCCTCCTCCTCATAACCAATCTCCAAATTACATTCCCTTATCAAAAAATCCTTCAGTAGAGTCACTGCTAGAGTTTTAACAACTTAGCAAGCTTAAAAAAAAATTCAAAATAATTGAAAAACAAAAATGTCAATATATCAAGTCAAAATTGGATTTATATACACATATGCATGTGTATACCTACATACATAGGTTATGACTAAATTTATATACATAAACATAAATGTGTACACATGCATATAGCTTACAACTTCAAATTCATAGAGAATGCAGCTAGGAATTTCTGGGGGCTTTAACACATACAATATACAACTAAACTGAAAAGACTCAGGGCAACTAAATCTGGCTGATTTAGTTGGAGCTGTTCAAGAATTCATAATCACTAGCTGATGATGCTCACTGAGCTGTGCAAGACATCATACAAGCATTTGTAGTCCATTTCAACATAAAATCATAGCTCAAGATGGCTTAAATTAAGTGGCATAATTTCGCAGTGAAACAGACAAAGTACATACACAGTCCCCATGCCATCTGCACCAACAGCAACCTCTAGAAGAGGTGCTGGAAGTACTGAATCCGACAGCCAGATCTGCAAGAGCTTTGCATTTTTCTCCTCCCAACCACTGACCTAATGCCCTCACTATTGCAGAGGGTCTCCCCCAGGTGCTTCCCCTAATTCTGTCCTTTCATTTTAAATTTGGCTTTACCCTTTGTCTAGTTGCTACTCTGGAAACATTCTTCAGTAAGTTGACTAAGCTACTGGCCCTGTAATGCATCCTTTCCCTTCTCAAATCATCTTCTTGTATTAATAAAAGAAGTATTGTTTAAAATCATATCATTATTTTAAGAACAGCCTGAGCATTTCATAGCCTCAGTGTTGCACTTTTAAAAGTGTGTGGTAAATCTCACACAAATGTTCTCTAAGCTATGGTTTTACCCACAAAGTTACCACGCAGAGCTGATAAATTCCATCACAGAAATAAAGCTCAATCATGAGTCACTTGGAAAACTTAAATTCTACCAAACATGTTCAGTTAATTATAAGATTTATATTTTTTTTTATATAGAAGTGAAACATCCAACAATGGTTAACTCAAAAAAAATAAAAAAGGCAAAGGCAAACAACCCAATATTCCAAAGTCACCACAAAAGAACCCAAACTCTTCTAAAGAATCTAACCAGAATATTATTGAGGAGAAAGGGAACGACAAGTTTAAAAATTCAAATATAAAAAAAATACTTTTAATCAATCATACACATTAGAAGTTTGCAATATAGGAAATATCACGCTTACCTAGCATACGAATGTACAATGCAGTCTGATCAGAGCTGTCATAGGAAATAGCTCCACGTCTCTGAAACAGAAAAAAATAAAAAGTGTATGTTATGCAAGTTAGAACTGAATCATTTTTAAATTGAAATGAAAATAAAGTCTCCAATCAAAGACATTCCAATTTAAATGTCAAAATTATTTTTTTTACATTTGAACATGCATCTTTCAATTATGTAAATACTGATTTTGTTTTAGGAAGGGACAAAGGAAGGACAGGATCAGAGTGTGGAGAAAAATATTCCTCCCCACCCCAATTTCTTTCCAGATGCTCCTCAAACATCCTTATGGGGAAAAAAAGAAAGACATAGAATAAGATTAAGTAGACCAAAAAAAACCAAACAAACAAACAAAAAAACCACCCCCCCCAAAAAAAAACAAACAAAACCAAAAAACCAAACATGCTCCTTGGAGCCTTTTAGAAAGTAATACTTAAAATGAATACTTGTACTTCCTGCTTTATTTGTTTATTTTTACCTATGTGGCACTTCCGTCTTTCAAAGCTAAAAGTAGTTCTAACAGAAGTAAGAGAACTCAAATGACACCATTACTGCAGTCCTTGGAATTCAACCTATATTCTGCAAGGACAGGACTTGGCTGCCACATGCTACTTGCATTTCACTGGGTACTTTCTGCAGGCAAATCAAGGTACCCTGAAGCAGGATGTAACACGTAAGAGCAGTTTAAAGAAAACAAGTGCGCAGAATTTCACATTTGATGATAGAAGTCTAGAAGAGTCTTACATGACACCAAGATACACGCATGTAGGCTGTATTTTTTACCTACACAAAGTACGTATGTTCCATATTCAACTGATGCGATAATAGCTATAATCCAGTAAGTCTCCCACAAGTGTGGTGAACCCTCCCTCTAATAGCTAAAAGCTGGATGAATGTTCTCATAGTTACACAACACTGGCATCAGGTAGTCTTCAAAGCTAGCACCCAGCCTCACGCCTTGCCTTTATTGCACTTTCACCATCTTCTGCTGTTTCCTGGGGCATTCATTAATGTTCTTTCTTAACCCTAGGGATCAGAGGAACACCTTCACAATCAGAACTCAATTTTGCCAGTTCACAACATTTGTTCTTTAAAGTAAGATTTTTGTGAGTGTATCTGTGTACGTTAAAAACTCCTATGATCTATCCCTGTCCACCATGCTGCTTCTTTATACTTAGGACAGAAAAGTCTTCAGTGCCACAAAGGGTTACCATACCCCTTTGAGAACTTTAGGTAAAAGCCAGCCTGGAGGCGGATGCACTCACCTATTTTTTTTCTGCTGTGTAGCAGAAACAACACTATACCAGGTACACACAGCCACCTGAAAACGACCAACTTCAAAAGATGGGAAACTAAGCCATGTTAGGAAACGGGACAGAAAAACAGATATTGGGTACTGAAATTAATTCTTAAAGAAAAAGAGATAATTAAACAAATTACTTGGAAAGGGGAAAAGGCAAAATTGCTTACATGCATCTATCTACAGAACAAACTGGATGTACACAAAGAAAGACTAGAGATTAACAAACACTCTCAGCATGATTTGTACAACTGATGTGCTAAGACTCCAAACCCAGAAGTACACTTAATTGTTACATTTTTCATGTTAAAACAAAAAAGAAAGCATTACAGTTGAAGCCAGAGAAGCTTTTCCAACGGGAATATTAATATTTAATTACAGAAATGACCAAAGACCTAGCTCCAAACGGGGTCCAATTATAGTAGCTGTTGTGAAGACTACATGGAAGAAGTCCCTGTGCAGCAGTTTTGTTATTTTAGCTTTTATTCTCTTATTTCCTTGGAAAATCAGAAATCATGCAAATAACCCTTCCCTCAAATATGTCTGTACTGCATTTCTCACAGCAATGTGCCTGTCCTGATGGCAAAGGCAGCAATACAACTCATCAGCCAGAAAATGATGCTGATTTCCCACTAAGATTTACAAATTTCTTCATATAACCTATGTTTGAATTTCAGCACATCTCAGCTGGGTATATTTGCAGTAGCCTGGAACATTTCATATCACTGACTAGGCACAATCAGTGATGTAATTTAGTGCTAACTTGCAATTTGCACCTGTCTATCACAGATTTCTGGACATGTCCAGTACAGTTCTGTAATCTAACACAGGAGAAAGCCAAGCACACATGCAGCTAGAAGAACCATGCCCAACTGGAACATCAGTCTCTGAGAAAGAGAACAATATGTAAGAATTTACTGAAAAATAAATCCTTTTTTTTCTAAAATATTACTTACTCTCTAAAATATTGTTTGTTAAATAAAGCAGTATATCCACCAGGTCAAAGAGAAACCACATTTTTTTTAAAAATAAACCAGTTCCTTTACAAGCAAGTTATTTCATTCTGCAAGGATTGTGAAAGATCTCGTAGGAATATTTTAACAATCAAATCCTTTTAAAATTACCTTTCAAAGCACGGTGTCCTAAAGAAAAGGAGAAAATTTACTGTGAAAACCTTATGACTAATTCTTCAAAAGTAGTAGGACAATTTCAGCTGATTTTGCTAAAAGGGTAGAGGTCGTAAAGTGCCTTCATTCATGGAATGTATTAAGTAAAATATGCAAAAGGAAAATACTTATAGGCAGGTTTCACCAAGGGATAGATACAGGGTGGGTGATGAGTGGTCACACCTCGTACCTTCAGATCAGGCAAATTAAGGGAAGTACAGGCAGCTAGGAGCACTGTGGTGGGCAGTCAGAGACAGAGGGGGGAGCTAATGGTACAGAGGTTTTCAGCAACTTGTGATAAGTAGAGAAATTAAATAATCCTATGCTCATGCAGACACATATTGCTTTGTGTCAGCTTACACTGCAAATAGGTTACAGACTATGTAGCACAGGTTGAGTTATACTGCCTGTTTTCCCACTTCAAATAATACTGTCAGTGTGCTTGTTATACTACCCCTATATTACTTCAGAAAAATGCAAGGGAAAAGGCAAAAAAATTTGATTTAATCTACCCCACCAGTGGTTCTTTAAGATACTCTGTCCAGATTCCACTTTTTGAATCCAGCAAAGAGAAAGGTAAGATTTAATGCATCAGCTTCTAACAAGATGTGAACTGCCATGTGCAGCAAATTCGTAAGCAAACTTGAAGAAATCAAGTGCCCAGTGGTTCAAATAATTTAATCACCAGGATTCTACCCTTGCTGACCACCAAAAATGCCTCCTCCCTCATTGCTAATCAAAGGCGCACTCTCTGTGGCCTACACCAAGACATCAAGATTATACTTACACTAAAAATCTACCTTAATTACACAGCTGAGATGACTGTAGCGTATGCTCCGCCAGCCTACAGCAACCTTGACTAAAACTGCACGAATAGAGCTTGACTCCTGACACTTCAAAATGCCATTTTATTATTAATATTTTTAGCTCATTTGGTGTAAAAATTTCTTTCTAGATCTTTTCCACCTCTTTGGTGTACCTGAGGCTTTGTACCTGTTAATAACCATTAACACATTGAACTCCTTGACCTTCTGTACAAATCTCTAACAAATAAGCATCATTCCAACAGGCAGACAGAATTACTAGTGCTCAAACTGAATACAATCCTTGTGTTTAGGCAGGTTCCCTTTTCAAGGGCAACTTGGTCTGGTGGGAGTGTCTGCCAGAGTCCAAGTGATTCAACAAATTTCCCAAATGATTAGGTGAGGTTCTTAACTGCTCCACTCCTTCCCAGGCATGAGCACAGCCATCTGAACTGGGTGCACACTGCTTCAGCAGTGAAGAGGGATGTCAGAAAAGACAACTGGGAATGACTGTTTACACTGGACTTTAACATGAAATTTAAGGTGAGGTTTTCAGAGTGTCATTTAGTCTTCCAAAGGGCAATACAGTAAGAAAAGCTTTAATTTCTCCTCTTTTTTCCAAATCTTTGTTCCACAAAGTGAATGGAACAAGTTCAAACTAAAGTGAAAGATCCATTAATCCTTTAAGAACAACCACCATACAAGTTCTCTACAAACACAGATGAAGGGAGTATCTACCAGAAGACAGATTCTAACTCAGATATTTCTGAAGAAATCTTTTCACAAGAGTACAGGATATTATTAACGGCCATGCAATGGAAATGACATGCCAAAATAGCACACATATATCTTCAAAGGGAAGCTACTTCAGTGATGCTAGTGAGCACAGCATATGCACGTAACACTTGGAAACAGAACACCTGCTGGTGTTTGTGCCAAATAAACATTTCCATTGATGTATCAATTTTATCACAAGGACTTCCCAATCCAGTTCAGAGCAGAGCACTACTGTTACTGTTGGCAAGCACAGCAAGGCAGCTTTTGAACTATCAAGCAAAACAACTGCTGGTCTCCTTCTGTAACAGCAGAAACCGGTAGAGCTGTTGGCCTTCTGAATACACTACCTCACACCAGAAAGAACCATCTATGTTTCCTGATGGGAGTAAAAAATCCACATTCTGTGGTTCAGTTTTCAGTTCATAAAAGCAGGGAAAGAAAAATCAGAGGACAGCACCACAACCAGTCAGGTACTTTTACCTACTTGGCTTTTCTGTCCAACTTACTTGCCCAACAATCAGAGGACTGTTTTCAGAAAGGGAAATTAAGACCAAGTTTGGAGAAGGTGTTACCTCATGGCAACTGCAACTTACTGGTTACACTGCCTCAAATAAACACACTTGGAAACTATTTCAGATTCTAAGATGGTTTACTGACAGTAAGACCCTAGAATTAGAAACTTAGACTATTAGTATTTCTCCAACTATTACTGGATTTCAAAAGTGAGACCATCATGTATTCTTAGCATTATTTCAAGTAATTTAAAGCTCCATGCTAACTTAAGTTTTCCACAAGGCATCACCAAGTGTTTACTCACTAAAGCACTGGAAAAAATATTCTTTTAAAGTAAAGAAACCGCATTTGAACTCAGGCAAGACAATGCAAAACAGTCCTGCTACCGTTTTCTAAGTATTTCACTCGAGTTCAAAGCAGTATTTTGAAAGTTCATCAAAGCAGTGATAAGAAAGCATAGTTAATTTCAGGAAGGCAAAGCTAATCAGCTGTAAGACACACACACACACACACACCCCTTTAACTATCTAAACATAATAATTACAGTATTTTCTTCCATATAAAGCTATTTCACATGACCATTTCCCAAGACAGATGGCAATCATTTATAAACTTACCTATCGTTTGAATGATAGTTACCAACACTAGCGATACATACATCTAACATAAGTCTAACTAGCAGCTGCAAGGTATTTTCTCTTAGACTTTAGATCTATATCAAGTGGCATCATATGATTTACCCAAAGTTTCATCAACATAAAAACCTCAAGGTTTAACAAAAATATACAAAACAAAAGCCTGGAAATTGATCAGAATAGAAAGCACAGTCAAAGAAGTGTGATTGACTTAAGTGATGACAGACAGACCCAGAAGTATTACTCTTAGGAACTAAATTGGAGTGGCAGAAGGACTCAAGCAACAGCACAACAGGATAATCGGATGAACACAAAAAAATAATTCATTAAATCTGATAACAGTTGTTTCTTTTAAAAACACAACCAGAAGCAGCAGGTTTTTATGCTTGACTGTATTATGTCAGCTACCTGGAATTCCTGTTTCTCCCACCTCAACAGAATCTTTTACCAAACTGAATTACAGACATAATTCTTAAACAGGCTTTTTATATCGAGTTTCAGAAAACAGTAATTTGACTGTATAGCAGTAAAATGTGGACGATGTATGTATTAAGATAGCACACTGGCTGTAAAACTTCAGCATTTAGAATCCACCATCATTCACAAGTGAACATCCACATTACAGTATCCTGGTCTTTTTCTTGATGTGACAGAAGTTATCAAAAGTGTCAGCAACTAAGCCTGGCCAGTTTTGTTTTTAGTAAATGTTGAACTGTTACTGGCAAAAACCAAAATATACAGGCAGAGATACCTGGCAAAGCTTGGTTTCACAAGTTCAAATTCATGTTTGTTCAGATTCTCCTGTCAAATGCACAGGAATGTTGGTATTGTGTATTAATTTAAAAAAGCCAACCTATACACAAATGCATGAACTCTGATTTTTCTCAGTCTCTCTCACTGTCTCCAATGATTCTAACACTCCTTCACAATCCTAAACTTAGATTTATTCCTCTTTTTATAATGAATTCCAGGTTAGTCAGTGAGTTATACTGAGAAGAGCATGGTCTCATCAGCAAGCACCAATCCTACCTCTATTTACTACTACAGTGTACATTATGGGGACTCTTACATTCTTTAGGATAAGAGAACAGGAACTCAAAATTTTGTCTGATGTGTCCAATTAGCACGTTATTTTTCAAAAGACAGGCATCTAAAATGGAAAGGCTACAAAGTAAGTGAAGTGGCCAGTATTCCCCAAAAGCAAACAAAACTGGTATTTCCACTCCTGTAACCCTGAAATCAACAATACAATAAGGATATCCTGTCCAGGAAGCAAAATACACTAGTTTGTATTATTCTCACTATGTTTAAAATTGTTTTTCCTAATTTTCACAAAGCCTTAAAAGTGCTATAAAGGTAAAGATCTGTTGGTAGGGGAGGCAAGCAAACCCCTGTCATTCAGAAGCCATTTCAGATCTATTTTCCCCGTCTCTTAACTGGCACTGCTACAAACACACTCTCCCCACTTCAAGGCAGGCGAGAGTCAAGAGCTACAAAATCATGTATGAGCATTGAAGGAACACAATTTTAAATGTCGAATGATGTGTTTCCAAAACAGATTAGATTTAAAAAAGAAAAATAAGTACTCGTGAAGTTCTTAATGACTTTTCTCTCAGGGCACTTATAAACCCAGTTAGTCAAAACAGAATAATAAAATGGCCTACCTTAGAAGTTATCCATTTGATAAAGATCAGAGCTAAACACCAGATCAATGCAATTCCCATTGGATCACCCCAAAGACCTGAGGCATAATCACCTCTCTGATCCCCGCCAGGGCGGAAGCTGTGTGAGGGTGTCTGAGCTGGAGAAGCGGTGCGCAGAGGGAAGGCAGAAGAAGGCAGGCAGGGGCTGCCTGCACCACCAACAGCTGCGCCAAGGCTGCTGTCACCTGACAGCCCCAGCAATGTGCTCAGCATAAGCGGCACTGCCCCAGACAACTCGCTGCCAATGCAACACTCAACAATAAACTTCCACAACCGGAGGACATGGCAAATAGAAAAGGCTTATAAACCCTACAGAAATGCTAAAGGAAACAAAACCCATTATTGTGTGCTTTGGTAGCACATTTTAATACAGCAAAGCAGGATAGACTACAGGATCAAATTCCAGTACTCAAACCACCTGAGCTAATTCAGGATACTGCCTTGTCTTTAACTGCTATGAAGAGTCTGCTTCCAGCTGATTTGACCATAGCCAATACTCACAAGTTCCTTTTATCTGCCCCCTTGAGAACTGCTGTATGAACTGAGCTTCAAAACATATTTCAAGGTTCCTTTCATAGCATCTTATTATAAATAAAGTTAATGCACTAAGTAAATGCAATCATTGAAACCAATCACTGTTCTCTAATCTCTTTTGTCCACTAAATACCAAACCTGAACTGGCATGTTGTTTTGGTTTATTGCTCTGAGGGCTGAACTTGCCTACAGCTCCTCTCCCACTCTCCACAGCACTTCCCAGGGCTGGAAAGATAACCTCCTCCAAGAGAACTGATGGTGCAGCTACCTGGTGCAGCTTTGAGACCCGTTTTAACTTTTGTCATCTTAAACTGACAAAAATGATTCATTTCAGAAATACAAAGAAATCTCATGTAGTCTGGGGAAGAAAAAAGCAGCTACCGGGAGGGGGTGGGGGGGGGAAGGAACAGTGTGGGATATTGATGAGTTTAAAAGGATAAAGTTGAATAACTGAAAGTCATATGAAGGTTCTGTTCTTCCTATAATTATTTTTCATTGTAAGATCACATTGCAAATTCCATATATGCACAATACGAAAGTTACCACAGATTACTAAAGGAGCAGCTTTAGCACTAAAAAAATTAATTTCCTCCTATCCACTGGAAAAGGGGGGAGACACACCACAGTGGATGTTTACTGGATGAAGAAGACTCAGTAACTGGCTTCCTCCAGCACATCTTACATTCCAAAATGTATTCTTCTATTCTCTCCCCTCCCCGTGCCCCTGCAAACTAGCCAGATAAAAACCAGAGAGTCAAGAACATTCAGAATGGACCTTTTGATACCTCACTTGATGAATACTGCACTTACCTAGACGTCTGTCAAGTTCCACCCAAAATACAAACTGTCACTGAGGCAGGTTTAACATCACCATCTCTGAACACCTGACAAGGTTAAGACACCCCAATAATTAGTCAGCAGCAGCGTGATGTTACTTAAAAAAAAACCCAACAAACCCAAAAACAAACCCACAAGAAATGTCATTAGGCTATATCTGCACTAGCAGTTTGGCACAACTGGAGCAGATCAAAACACAGCTGCTGTGGAGGTCTTTACACCTATACTACTTGAAGCCCAGGAGATTTTTTTTCTGCTTAAATGTCCTGGACCCAACCTACCACAGAAGGTTCAAAGCTACCAGAAATGGCTGGTAAGTGATCAAACCTCTATGATCCTTTCAAGGACTACAGTACATTTGGTGAACACACAGTGGAATCATTTAGTTTCTTTTGAAAGGAGCCTAGCTGTCACATACTGAAACCCTTCTGGAAAACAAACAAATGGGCATGAATAACAGGGACAATGAGATGATTTGTTTAAGACTGAACTCTCCTCCAAATAAAAGTAACATGTATAGCCTTACAGTCTTTGAAAGATCAAGCATTACTACTATTTTCAACCCCTGATCAGTGTTCTCTGTTTTCCTCTCTCAGAACAAATGAAGATACTTCTTGGTGTATGTGGACTGTCTTATCCCAGCTGCGGGGAGCAAGCCTTTCTCCCACTGATACCAAAAACACATTATCTTAGAACACAGAACAATACAAGCTAATCACTGTTTCCGTTTTTGTCTTCCAACAGTAAGTGGTTTAATTAATCAGCCTCCTATTACTAGGTGATTTTTCTTAAAACTACTGTCTCTAGGATAAGTTTAATACCAGAACACAGAAATAAAAACATATGCCCAGGTGTTAAGCACCACTACAGCATTATTTGTTTCAACCATGGCTTGGAAATGGAAAGACTTTCATTTTCAGAAATAGGAATCAGAATCTGAAGACAGAGGAAGGCCAAAAAGTGCACTGGTTTGTAAGAGAAGTATCAGAAATCAACAAAGAAGCTCAAGTGCTTTTTTGGGGGCAAGTACTGCTTTGAATAACCCCATTAGCAATTCTAAGGTGAAGGTGAAATAAATGATGTCTTACAAGAATACGAAGGAAATTATTCAAGGTCGTTGGCAAGGTAAACTCTCAGGTACAAGACTATGTAAAAATAAGATAGTAATAAATCCTCCTCAGCGATAACATGCTACCTATTATACTAGCAAAGTTGTGGGAGTGCAATCAGTGCCCCTTGGGCTGTGGACATCACCATCAGTCTCAGCTTTATCTTGACATGAAGGAGCACACCAGAAAGAAGAGCTACCATATACTGGTTTTTTTTTTTGGGGTTTTTTTTTATCTTAAAAATTATGTAAGTTTCTAAGGCTGTTTCATTTTCTTGTCTTCTCTTTTTCTTCCCTGCTTTTTAGCATATTTTTTGGTTTTTCTAAAATTCATTTCCTCAATACCTGCAGAGATGCCATGCTTGGTACAGCAAGATTTACGGTATTTAACTCTCAAATACATCATGCAAGTTATTATCTAGCTCCTCTGTCCTTACCATCAGCTCAAATGTACAAGCACAATTGCTGTCTCTTACCATTTGCAAACAAAGGAACATAAATATCCCAATGACTTCAATGTAAAATACGTCACTGTAGAGGCATGTAAGCAGCCAAAGGCATGCTTTGCTACCATTTTTTCGTTTGATGAGTAAACCTTTGTGTAATTCCTAATAAGAAAAAAAATCTCATTATCAATACAGCAGAAAGCACTTTGGGGTCTTGCAATAGTTGTTACAAAGATTCCACTAATGAATTTGATAAAGATACTGGTTTGCTCTCACTGTGAAACTGGCAGCACATAGGACCAGATCCTACCGATTCAAAGTAGCTCCCCATTAACATGCCATGGTGACTTGCAGGGATACAATTATTTCCATATGGGCTCTTAAGAGATCTGCAAGGCTCCACATGGAAACCCATTATTCCCTATTAATGTACTTCATTATTTGAAGTACTAAGTACAGAATCCCAGTTTTACTTGCAATATTTCTAAATATCCATCTGCTCCAACCCTTTTTTTAATGAATTTCAGCAGTCCTGAAGAATGTAGCCAACTCAGAAGAATAAGGCAACTCAGTGTTGCCTTACAAACCTCAGTAACAGAAGTATCAGAATGTACCAAAGTATCTTTAAATGCGCCCGCCCCCCAACATATTTGAAGGAATCCAGAGTTGAAGCAACAGCACTGTATTTCAGACATTACTGGGTCTGATATGATGCTCCTGTTTAAATAAAACAGGGCCTCAGAGATTTCCATCACCACATGAGTTTTTATGCAGGTTTGAGGCCTGTTGCTGATCACTCCTACTTACCAGAGTGACCTGATTTCACACACACACGCACACACACACTTACACACCTGGACCAGAAATGAGCTCTTCATGGCGCCTCCTTTGGCCTTCAAAAACCCCCTTCCAGAACAAGCACTCATTTTTAGGCTATGCTCCGGACTGACATATTACTTGTTACAGACCAGTCAGGGAATGTAACTGCATTTATATTAACAGAATGTAAAGCCAGCAGAGGAACAAGCCCATCATTTTCCAATTTATCAACACATGGGGGGGGGGGGGGGGGGAGGAAACCACAGCTCTCAGCTAATTTCCATTTTTGCTTTGCTTTTCTCCCTCCCTCATTATCTATCATGTGTGATCTCTCTCCTCAGCAGACTTCACTAACAAAAAATAATTAAATGGTAATCTATGAGAAGTACTCTTGTAACAAATGTGGGTAGGTATTGCTGCAGCCAAACCCAACCACTCAGCACAGCACTTAAGGAAAAAATATGCCATTATTTTTACAGATATTTAGAGCAGACCTTTTAGAATTTCATAATGTATACACAACAAACAACTTTCACAATGTTACTTATGTCTTAATCTAAAATGTTATCTAAGAATTGTACTTTCAGTTCAGCTTCTTATTTAAAACATTTGCCATGTTAGCCTATGTTGGAACTAGGTAAAAGATTCCAACTATTCTAGCTGCTTAGTAATAAAATTGTAGAATCATTAAATCATTTAGATAGGAAAGACCTTCAAGATTATCAAGTCCAACTGTAAACTTGACATTGACAAGTCCACTGCTAAACCATGTCTCTAAGCACATCTACATGTCTTTTAATACCTCCAGGTATGATGACTCAACTACTTAAAGCTACAGATTGGCTAGCAAGCAATAAGCAAACACGAAAAATACAATGAAGTTAGAAAAATTCACTTCTGTTACTACATATAAATCATCACTGCTGCCTAATTCATTGCAACTAAACTCAGAAGGCTGTCTGATCTTGAACCAAGGGCTTAGAACTCCAAAACATGAGCTTCTAAAGCCAAGGATGGCTACAGATCCAGAAGCAGAATTCAGAATTTAGACATTTCCTTAAAAGGCACTTTTCATTTTTAGAAAACTTGCATTTCAGTCTTCAATAAAACAGAAAAAGAAAGAACAACCCCTTAGAAATGATCCAAACCCAGTGAATGAAAGGAAGTCAACAACCTACATTTCCATACCACCACTCATTCATTAGCTACTCTAACATACCAATAAAGAACTATCAGGATCATCCTATGTGCAGTCCGAAAGGGGTATGAGGTATTCGATATTTTATAAATAAGTAACAAATATTTGCCAAAGCAAACATGTTATTAAATGTTGCAATTTTTTTTATGGCTGTTTTTAACCTTTCATCTTATTTGCTCAACTTCATTCGTATGCAGGATAATAAAAATGGCTGTTTGACACTGAAAAAGTGATTTGGCAAAAATGCACATATCTCAGCTGAGTGGTGGATATGACCACATTTTTTATTTCCTTGCATAGACTGAGCATCTAGAAACAAATTAGTTCTTTCTAGAAAGCTTCTTTTGCAATACAAATTAGAGAACTCTCAGTGCCTCCGTCAAATCATGAGCTTTAGTTAATCTTCTGGTGACTTGTTATACGTAACATAGTAAATTTCAAAGTTTCTACCAAGAACATATACCATTATTCACCTAAACTGTATCAACTGTCACCGTGCCAGTTTATATCTTATGAAGCCTTATTCTTATGAAAGTGTATCTAGGCAAGGAACTAAAGCTCTATACTATAATATTCTTAATTTTTTTCAGACACATTTTCTGAGGCTGCTTGCTTACTATTAGTAGGGCTTTGTTTGAATCCACAGAACCTAGATTTCTGCTTTGCCCCAGTGAAGCTGGCAAGAAGCTATATTCCACTTTTAGCAAATCCTCTTTAAAGAAATAACAAAAAAAAAGCATTAAAAATTTAAGATGACAGTTTACATACATGTAACTGTCATTTGTTACTTAGGAAATTTTTTTCAACTGTCTGTCAGACATACTGAGGCTTATTATTTTAGACAGAATTATTTTAACATGATCAGACAGATGTTCAACTAGGACTGGTCTACATCAGCTCGTACCTGCCCACACGTTTACAGATACTGTCATCTGCTTATTCACAAAAGGTCTGTGGCACAGCAAGAAACTTGACCAGTGTTAGGAGTTCAACGCGAATACTTCAGTAGTGATTTTAAAGAATTAAAAAATGTTACTGTTGTTACAAGACAAAGTACCACCAGGTCCTCAAACTGCAATCCATTCGGTAAAGACAGACTGCTCTCAGTTACAGACTGAGTACAGAGTTACCGTGTTTCACTACTAAACACACCTTCAACAAAGATTGAATGCTATACTAAAAGCAAATAAAGAGTAATTTTGCTTCCCACACACTTCACTATTGCAAGTAACCTGGCCACGTAAGTGAAAACAATGAAGAGTAATATATGACTAGAAAAGGTACCAGCATTTTAAACTGCAATACATTTCTGTTCCATTTCTAAAGCACATCCTTTGAACAGTGAAAGACTTTCTTACCATCTGTTTTATATTTAACTGGAAACCTAAATAAAAAACACTGAGATCACAATCTCACAGGAAGGTGACACCACAAAATTGTCAACACATCACAACACCAGAAAAGGAAATTACAGAAATTTAAGCCACCGCAGTTGCATCTTATAATTCCTCATAAATTACCTACAGAAGACAAAAAGGACACAGGAAGCTCGTCCTCTAATTTCAAGTCTTAAGCTTTTTTTCCTTGGATAGAAGCTTCACCAGTAACTTTTACTCTTATATGAATACTTGAATGAAATCAGCTCACTTCTGCAACTTCACAGTTCCCAGAAGAGCATGTATGTAAAGGAGGAGCTCAGTCAGCAGTCAGGGCCTCCCCAGACAACAGCACTGTATGTATGAATTTCCACAGAAGTGTCTGTCTAGCTCAGGAACCCCAAGGAGAAAGAAACGCAGTGCAATGAATGAAGGCTAAAAGGCACTGGGGCAGGGTATAATGTGTGCTGCTCCTTTTGACTCGGTCCCTGGTTTCTTTCATTCAGACAAGAAAAGGAATCAGAAATGAATAGACTAAATAAAACCCCATGAGCTTCTATTTGGCTCCGAAGGATAATCTCCCGTAACTATAAGGGCTCACCTTCCTTCAAGCCTAAGCAGCATCTGCCTGCCTTTTTCTGGACTACCAAGTTCTCCCTTCTCTAAACACTGCTAAAAGATAGCTTTAACCCCTTCATACACACTTCACTTTATAGGAAGTATTTAAAGAGCAGTTTACACAAAATTAAAATACTGACACTTAATGAGACTCCCCAGGCAACACAGCTTCCATTTGTAATAATCAGGTATTTATGCAAGGATTTTAGATATAATTTTCAACTATTATTTTAGAGGGAAAAAAATAAAAAAAGAAATTAAAGGGAACTATGAAAGTGTTTCCACAGGAAAAAGCAACACAACCCAGATTTCAGCATTTCCCTAGGCACACAGGCATACGCTGAAGCTCATAAAATAGGCTAAACATTAAAAAGGCAGTAATAAAATCATCTTTGTTTCTGGTTACTTTCTAGCCATCACATGAAAATATTACATTGTCAAAAAAGATTAAATTTCAACAGGAAAGCTGGAAGTTTCACATCAATAAATTAAGCAGAGATGGCAACAGAACATCTGAAATAAATCAAGCCTAACTTATTTTCCCATTCTGTGATCATTTCCATTAAAATGCTGAAACACTGAAACTGGTTATACCATCTGCTGTAAAATCCACAATCAATACAGTATTTTATTTGTAATATGATGGCATTACAAATGAAAATAGTAATTAACTTAAACAGCCATCACAGAGTTTATAAAGATTAAAAAGATTCAAAGAAAGATCATATTGGCTGTGCCCAAAAGCATGTGACAAACAAGCAAAGCACAAAACTAAGAAGCAACGCATACTATCTGAAATACAAAAAATAAGGTTAAGAGAAGTTACACTGGCCAACTACATTTAATTTTTCACCTCAAAACTCTTAACATTTCAAGCTTTTTTTTAAAAAAAAGCCAATGAAAAAAACCACCACCACCCCAAACCATGAGCAGCAGAACTAGTTAATGCTGCAACATTCTTTCCAGAAAAAAATTCATCTAGAGGCTCACCTGCACTAAACACTTATTTCAGAACATGCTTATGCACCATACGCAAAAATGCTTGCAGTCTTCGACGCATATTCCAAAGAAGTAATTACACCTACGCCTATTAAGGTTAAGCAGACCAATTTCAACTGAACTGGTTAAGCAGACCAATTTCAGCTGAACTACTTAAACTTGGAAAGGCTCTAATGAAAACCCCAGCCTTACAAATGTCATAGTTCAAGTTCAACAACTGCCACTGCAACAACTCCCCTCACTTCCCAGCCTGCAATATACTACTGCAAGCTTCCCACTTTCTATTGAATTACTGATAAAACTCTGACCTACATATTTCCAAATTCTCCTTCTCTGACCTGTAGCAGATGCATATTTCTTGCAGTGAATGCTTTAAAAACTTGTCAATAAAGTCTAATAAAATATCAGTTTTTCATTAGTACCTTTACAGACATCTACACTTTTGTAAAACATGGAGTTAACTGCCTTCATTAATTTTCTGTTAGTAGGTGGATGCCAGCAATCCACACATCCAAACATCAAATATCAAAAACCTGATGTATTTCAGCATCTCACCCACTATAGATAAAGCTGACCCAGTAACAGAGAGAGCTTTTCAGTAGTGTTGTGGCTTACATCTGCAGGTGTTGAACTGAAAACGACTACTGTGTTTGAGACTGAAATACACTGAAACAGTTCAGCCTTCTATTACACAGATATGTCAGCATAAGATAGTATTTCTTGGATGCAAAGAGGTTTGGTTGGGTTTTTTTATATAATCAGTTCCAAGAAAGAAGTAGCTGACAAAGGAAGAGATGAATTGCAACTCAAAACTAATATAAAAAATTCCCAGCCACAAAATTCCGTATGAGTGCAATCCCCTATTCACAGGAGGCACGGAGAGAGTTATGGAAATGGACATACAAAGAAAGTGTTCTATTAATAGATTAATAAATTTTTTTATATACACTTCACAGCTGACATAGAAAAAAGGTGGAAAACTAGCAGAAAAATGGTTAGGGACTTTCTCAACTACAACTAACATTCTTCTACAGCCTTTTCAAAAATACATTATCCTTTAACAGGCTTCTCATTACTCACCCTCAGTGTGCACTTTATCGCATTTACAACACTTCAAGACCTCCTACAATTAAAAACCACTTTCAAGTAATTTTTCTTACAGGGATTTCTCAGCAGCATACCTCTGAATTTAATATTCCATTTTTGAAGGCAACAAGATATTACATTCATTGTCAAACTTTAACATTAGGCAGAAATTGAATTTAAGAACTTAGCATTAAAAAGTTATTCCAATAGGATTTAAAAGGTTCTCATTTGTAGAATTAAGTTCCATTTCCATTTCACTTCGTTATCCTGCAGGGATGCTGAAAAAAGCCATACAATTATTATATTGTTTCTTAAAGAACCAAGAATCGTAGCAGTACCAACAAGAATGTTTCTCTCTGAAGCTCCTTGCCACCCACTGGACACCTGTCAGTCTTGGCACTGGCCTTTATGTGCCCATGTAAAGAAGATTTTGCATGGCATAGCCCTCACTTGACCAAATTAGGCTAACCTCATCTGCATTGACATCAGTGCCTACAATTTTGGAATCTCATCGACAGAAATAGCTTTATCACAGGGCCCAGCATACAAATTAAGCATCTGTATAGGGCATGCTGAACTTGTGGAAGTGATGAAAAGCTGTAGTGGAAAAATCAGCATACGCTTTGAAGCTATATCTAATTAAGGCAACAGTTAGCTACTTTGGGTGAATTTATTATTTGAAGTCTAAGGTTTAGTCCGCTTGCAGTGTTGTTTGCACACAAGCTAGTGTTAAAACCTTTCATTTAAAATGAGAGCCCTGAACAGTAGTTCAGCTTAGTACATTTGAAAGCACTTAATACAGAGAAATCACAAAAGTTTTTATTACCAGATCTCAGTTTTGTCTTCAAATTTGGCATTACTAATCATCCCATTGTTCTCTGAAAAGCCATTTCAGTTGGTACAGGATTAACTCCAGTACTGAATTTGTGCTCTCTGTACCCAACAAACTAAGAATACCAACACACAATTTCATTAGCATTATATGAATTAGGCAGTAAGGGGAGAGTCTAGTATATTGGATCATAATTTCCTTATGAATGTAGCAATCTAATTTTATAAAGGGACTTTCAAAAAGAAGCAGAATGGGAAAACAATTAAACTCCATAAGCAACTTCTAAAACACATTTGGAAAATGAGGGAAGAGGAGAGTAACTTGCAGGACTGCAGCGTAATTCCAGGCTCCTCATCACTCTGTCAGAGCTGGGAGCTCACAGATCAAAAGGCGTACAGAACCACTCGTCTCCTTCTCCAGGGGAAAGGAGGATCTGCTGTCAGTTACTTCTCCAAATATGATGGAAGACAGACACGAGCCTCAATATAATTAAAGCCTTTCTCACCTTATGAAGGAAATTTTAAGACTTCAGAAATATACATGAGCACACAGAACTGAAGATCAGAACAAAAGAATGATAGAAAAAAATAAAAACATCCTTTGCTTTAAAATAAGTGACTGAATATGGATGCCACTGCTCCTGAAAGGAACAATACTGGAAGTGTTTAGATATTTAAAAAAAAAAAAAAAGAAAAAGAAAAAATGCAACCCACTCTGTAGATCAAGATCCCTGTTTTTTTGAGGGGTGACATGGGAAGCTGACCTGTGATATATGCAGCAGAGCCTTGCTCCCCATGCTAGAAATCAGCCTACCTCCACCACAACTATTACCACAACTTTTTCTTTATTGCTTCCTACATAGTCAGCTATTTATAATCCATACTTATCACAGAATCACAGAATGGTTTGGATTGGAAGGGACCTTCAAGGTCACCTAGTTCCAACCCCCTGCTATGGGCAGGGACACCTTCCACTAGACCAGGAAAAGCCCTTCAATGCCTCACCCAGCCTGGCTTTGAACACTGCCAGGGATGGGGCAGTCACAGCTTCTCTGGGCAACCTGTGCCAGTGCCTCACCACTGTCACAGTGAAGAATTTTTCTAATATCTAATTTGCATCTATCCTCATTCAGTTTAAAGCTATACCCCCTTGCCCTTCGCTTTAACCTCACCCCTCAAAATACATATATTAAAAAAAAAAAAAGTACTGGTGCATCTGAACTGAATTCTCTTACTGCATATACTTTTTGGGTTTTGAACAGATAGATTCCATGCTGGTCTTTCACAGCACTCCCAAGTCAATTTGTCCACACAGGGTGTTGCTGCCATAATTAAGTTATAATTCATTACTTAAAAAGAAAAGTGAAAGGTTTGAAATGGCAGTAGGCGTCACATATTGCCAAGTGCTCCAACTCTGAAGGCAGAATTAATTCTCAGTCTTCTCTAAAGCATTCATCAAAAGCATCAGAGCATTTAATAAGTATCACACTTCAAAACCCCAGGCCAGCACAAAGAGATCAGAGCCCAAACACCAGTCCTTTTGGTCAGTCAATATAAGACTGATAAAATTACAGTCTTCCAATTTTTTAATCACATATAGCCCTCATGTAAGCACAGCTCCGCAGCTGGAAGAGGGTAGAGGGGATGAAGAGGGCAGGAAAGGCAACTCCAGCTGCAAGATCTCACATCAAGCACTTTACAAATGAGAAGCACATAATCATGATCTAGGAAAAGCCTGATTTACATGTCTGCACTAATAAGCAGTTACAGGATGGAAGCATGAGAAATCTTTTCTCCAGAGTAGCATTTAACTGCCTTATAAGTACACACAATCTTTCATTCCTTATAGACAAAAAACACAAGGAATCGTTATAACGCTTCTCACAACAAAAGTACATTTCGTGCAGTAAGAGAGGTAGAGATTTCCAGATTTCCTGGAAAATATTAACACAAAATTAAAACCTCACAATGCATCAATATAAGGATGATAACATGGATAGTACAGGCAACCAAAATGTGCATTTGCTATATGCTCTTCTTTAGAGTTATATCCACAAGGGAAGAAAACTTATGTCACAGTGGGGAGGAGGGGGGAAGTTTGTTGGCTTCAGTTTTTTGGGGGAATTTGGGAGTGGGGTTTGGGGGTTTTGCAGGTTTGGTGTTGTTTTTGGTGGGGTTTTTTGCTTGTTTTGTTTTGGTTTTTGGTGTTTTTTTTAATTGAAAGGAAACAAAAAACACCCCATAAAAACCTACACAGAAAGAAAAAAACCCACTACTCAACAACCAAACTATGAAATTCTATCAAGTCAGCACATCCTTTACCCACGTAACTTACCAAAGAAGATACAAACTCTAGACTCATCTCAGAGGCCAATTCTGCTGTTTTAAAGATATAAACTACAGACATAACACATCACTTCTAACAATAGAAAACAAATTAGGAAACTAACTGAAAATGTATCTCAAGCAACATATCTTTATGTAGAGACATGCAAATACACTTGGCATATAAGTTGTGTTAGGAAGCAAATGCACAATCACTCTTGACCAGCAAACAGCAACTTTTTACAATGCAAAAAAAAATGAAGTAATTGTGTACACCAGTTCATTTTTACCCTTCTAGACCTTAACTACGCACACTCTTCCCTGAACAACTGAACATTCTACAATGGTGTGGCTGCTTTTTATCTCTCAACCCAAAAGTTCAATCAAAATCTTCAGAACTCCTGGGTTTAGAACTTGTCCGAAGTTGCTTCCTCTAAGCAGGTTTGTTCAACACACAACACCTACTAGAGCTGTAAGTGGTATAGTAACCAGGGCTAGTTGTGGACAAGTCACAAGCCATAAAACTCCCATCACTAACGACAGACTGCAAGTCTTCAAGGGTACAGCTCATGCCGAAATGCCTTTGATCCTGAAAACTTAACATTGCACAAAGCTTTGAACAGGTTAGCCACAAGAGCACAGCAGAGTGCTTGAGAGCCTCCTAAGAACCTTTGCAATAATTACAATGAGACTAAACATTGCTATAATTATGTTTCCTTATTTAATAAAAATAATTGCTGAATGTTTTAAAATCCACAGGTATAGGGCAGTTTATTTGAAAAACTGATGCCTCTTGTCATCAGTTATGGCTTGTGCATACTGGTACAAGACTCGTATCATCAGTACTTCAAGATCACCTTAAACTGAGAGATTGATATGCTGCCTGTTACAGTACGCACGTGTGGGGTGCAACAGCTAGGCCTGGCATTGACTTGCACCTCAGTGCACTGACATTGTTAGATCTTCTCTTTATTCCCCCATTTTGCAAAACAGGTTTCAATATAACAAGACTTAACATTTAAGGAGCAGGAAGAAGTACAACCAATAAGATTAACTCCTTTCCTGGCTCCAGCCTCCCACATACTGCAGATGTGTGATACAGGAGGCTCAGCGCCCTTCAGCTGCACACCTTTCAGCTTTCCACTGAGGCACAGCTTGCCCTAAGGCAATATGTATTAATCCACCTCTTCCCAATTCCAGACATGTTGTGAAGTCATAGGACAAACTCATTCAAATGCAGGACTCTTGAAGAGAAGTTGCAAGTATCTATTATCACATGTTGGAACAGACATGGAATAGAAACTGTAGCTTCAAGGCTTAGAACAGCAAGTCCTTTAAGGTATTAGAGAAAAATATGGTTATGTTTAAAAAATCCCCATACATCTTCGAAACACTACAGATAAATTCCAGTTTTTCAAAGCAGTACATTTTCATATTAATACTATAGCATTTCCTTTTATTTTTTAAAGACATCTAGAGACTAAAAAAAATCTTTGAATGCAAAGTTATAAAGGTCAAAAATATCTCCCACAAAACCAGGAGAAGGGACGATAAGCTATTTTCCACTGGCAGATGAAATTATATGGAATGATTTCATGAAAATATCATGGTAATATCCATCTAAAATGGAATTCCACATGCAAAATTAAACAAGTAGCTCATCGGCACCCAACAGCTTCCTTTCTTATAATTATATCACAAAGTACTCAAAAGAGAAATTTAACTTTTATTCTCAAACCAACTATCACTATATACTTATTTTACTTTAATTTTTCCTGGATATTTTGTACCATAAAATATATCCTGACAAATTCACCTGATGGATTACTTCGCTATTTTTTTTGCTCTGACATGCGTGGTTAATTTCTTCCTTTAAAACTGAAAGGGTGGGGTTTCTGTAAGTGCCACTATTTTTCTTATTTCAAACATACAAAGGGGTTAAATGTAAGAAACCTAACAAACAACTGAACTGAAAGCCCCTCTGCTGCACTTCAGATAAGACTAAAAATAGATGAGCATCAGAACTGCTTATCGGTTTTGTTTGCTCTTAAGACAGAAAATACAGGGAAGATGAGGAGGTCTGAGCAAATTTTTGAGACCAGTAGACCAATATAATTTTCCGGGAACTGTATTTAGGTTTTGGATTGTGTGTGTCATGTGTCCCATCCACCCCCCGGGTTACATTATCTATTTGGTAGAGGCTTGTTTACTCAGTTTCAGCTTCAATGGTTTCACTTCCTACCTTTTATCTTGCATTAGAAAAAGTACAACCAACCTGCAAATTTCTGAAGAATTTACAGAAATGCCCCTCAAGCCCAAAGAAGGCAACCCATTCAACAGTGCTGCTTAGTTATTCTTACCTTTCAGCTTTCCTGCTGCAGTGAAACCTTTCTAACAAGGTCTGCAAGCTGCTCAGGAAACCTGACAGGAAGACAGTTCATTAACCAAGATTTTAGAAAATAGGAGGCTGGGGAAACCCACCTCAGGCTTGTAACAAGGCATAAGTTCTTCTCTTGAAATAAGATGAGCAAACATCCTGAAAAGCCAGAAGAGCAACCCTACTCTTTGCAGGAGCTGGAATAAAAGTGACTGAATTCACAAGTATATAAATATACACAGCATATGTACCCTAAGAAAGGGGAATACAACATCCATAGGCTTTTCTCTTAACTGCCACTCATGACACCTAACTAACTGCAGGTAGGAGCTCAGTCACAACACCACCACCAGATTAATCCCAAAGAAACTTGGGCTCTGCTTCACAATTAACACAAACAGGGAACCAGGAGAGAAGCCAGTCATATTCTTGCCTTTCTCAAAAAGCAGCAAGTAGACTATTCCACACACACGCCCCTGCCTGACAGTTTCCATTTTGGCATGCATAGGCAATGCCAAGTAACACACCTATTATCTGCACCAGTTTGAACAAAGTTCTTATAAAGTAACCTATCCAATTCCCCTACATTTATTAATCTGGACTGCCAAATATCTGGAAATCCTTCAGAGAGCAACCTGGTATCACACACAGCACATCAGCACATTCTGGGCACTGAAATCATTTGATACAACAGACTCAGTGAACTAACAAAGTAACAGCCTACATGTATGCACTAAACCTGTGCATGTCAAAGCCTGCTACACATGTGCAGAAGGCTCCCCAGATTCCTAAGTACTTTCTCCATCAGAGAATATGAGGTGACTCATTTCCTTGATGCATATATGCATTATTTCACTGTACGTAAGAGACCTTTTTCTTTCTTTTTAAACTGCAGGTGTTGTCAAACTCCATCAAACCAAATCAACATCATACCAGTGACATCCCCCAAAATGAAAAGAGTCCTGCTCATAATCACTTGGCATATCCAATATCCATCCATGTTCCTGAAAGAATTATTGGGGAACTTAGGAGTGAAAAGAGGAGACAATGGAGAGGGAGTTAAGCTAGCTTGCTAGAATAAAATATGTTTTGTACCTGTGATTAAAACTGACAAGCAAGACACCAAAAAGCATCCAGTATGAAATGCATTGAAGCATCACCAGATCAGGAGAAAAGAAATGAGTAACAAGAAACAATGCTTGGTTTCCAGCATTACACAGACTCGTATATTTAACTTTCCAAATAGCAAAGAACTGTAATACACTTGAATGCCATATCAACTCTGTAATTACTATCAATGAAGTAACAAACCCATTACATCTGTTGATATGAAAGGCTAATTCACTACCTGTAACAATGGTTTAATCTTTAACAGAATTGATAACGCTATCTTCAGTATCTTGATAAAGCTCTCTTCAGTATCTTGATTTAGGTGCCTTCTAAATCTACAAAATCCTCCTCAGGTATGCCAGCAATTCCCGCCCCAACCCCCCCCCCCTTGCACCCCTGCAGAATACCAACAGCCCACAACTTAATTCGTAAGTCCCAACAAAGGTCTCAAAGATATGAAGGATGCCAGACTCAGGATCTGTGCAACGATTACATTAGGTTGTTTACTGTACTGGTAAGAAGAACAGTCAGTTTGTTAATGGAACCAAAATCACTGATCCACACAAAAAGCTTTTCATAACAGTACAGAAGAAATGTAGTCTGGCATTAACTGGTGAGGCTCCTCTGACCCTCAGCCATCACCAAAAAAGCAGATCCTCAAATTCTCCAAGAACTCCTCTACGAAGAGACTACTTCCAAGAACAGCACCAACCCATGCCAGAATACTTTCAGATTAACATAACTTGTTATAATAGAATGGCTAAGATAAAAACCTATTTTAGAAAGCATAGAACACCTGAAAATGTAATAATCACCCACCCATTTTATGATGCAACATCTATCAATGTTTGTGATTTAAAGACACCGAAATAAATTTTTCACTTCCGCTTTTTCCACTAACAGAAGAACACTAATCAAAGTTAATTGTTCAGAAATACTGAGATTTTGATCACAAATCTTCAGTTACTGAATACACAACCTTTAAATGAAGCTGAGAAAAAAGAAAGGCTGACTAAAGAAAAAAAATGCCCTCTGCTAATATGAATAGATGCCTGGGAACAAAAAAACTTGTGTATTCCAATAGCTGTAATTATGATGCTTCACCTATTGTACTTGAATGAAAGCAAGAGGATACAAAAATAAATTTATTTGCCATGACGCACAAAGTGGTTTTTTAAATCAAATTATTTAAATCAATACTATCTGCAAATTACAATGAATGTATCATACTTATATAACATAACTTTTAAGGAAAAAACTTAACCAGCTTAGATGAACTTGGAAACTCTTCAGAAGATATAAAAAGAAGTATCCAAGTTGCAACTGGAGATGCTTACGTTTGTCAGTATGGATACAACTTCTGGAGTATTGCTCTAAGCTTTCAATGCACAGCCATGTCTATATTCCAGGCAACACTAAGGCAGCTGGTATTACCCACAGAATCAGTCACTTTATTTTTCCAAACGAACACCAGCCCTGAAGTTCACAACAGAAGAAAAAAAAATATATCTATTTTTCCACTTAATCTGCATATCCTGAAACCAGTTTGCAGAAAGAGACCCAATACTGGAAACATTCTATAGGTCTCAGCTCCTAGAAGGGAACTTAATCACCAGCTTCTTCAGCTTTCCTTCTTCCTGCCCCATTTCTTACAACCACATTTTCCTTGCCAACATGTGAGGTACCACAAATCCTTAAGTAACTGACATCATTTCCAGAGACAAATCACCTAGATGGCCGGACAAAGCTGATTAAGAAGATACAGTACAGCCATACCAGCTTCATTTGAATGCGTGGGAAGAGCAGACATTGGTGCCAACGCATTTATGTAATGTGGTCCCTGCAGATGTTCAAATGCTTTGAGTTGTCAGCTGGTTTTGGAGATACACATCACAAAGCAGACTGGCAATTTACAGAAGAATCCTCCAGGTAGTGTTGTGTGGATTTCAAGATGGCAAGACATCCCGAGAAACAAGCTGGGATATCTACCTTATAGAACAGGAAGTTTTTAAAACCTCAGTGACACATTCCACCATGGGCTAATTAGAATTAATTTGTGCCCTGTGGCCTCAAGAGCTGCTCTTAGAATACTTAAAATTCCTTAATCATCTTCAAAAAGGTATCCTTTTGCCATAATTTAGTCTGTGATTGCATGACAATTTAAAGTAGCAAACCTGAAACATCTTAATTCCAAAGCTTATCTATCCATACATTGCATTTTAAATCCCTTTATTTCTTGTTGAAGTCTGTGCCTTTGTATGTGTTCCTGACGAGACAGAATGAATTACCTGGTTTGTTCCTTTACCACTGGCAATAGAAAGCTGCAGAAGGCTGCGCTTAGGCCACCTTCTGTACCCTGACAAGGAATCAAAGGACAGGATCAAAGCATGCATAGTTCTCTAATACCACTACATTGGAACTTCCATCTCAAATACAAAAGAAATCTACACAAGAACATACTCCATTTCTTTCCCCTTTTAAATTACAGGCCCTGCTATACCTTTTACTTACCTTTCCTGCTAACTTTACACATTCAAACAGATTCTTTTCTCCTTCACACTACTGTTGAAATATTTTACCTCTGTGTATTTAACATCAAAAAGGACACATTCCTGAATATTACATATTTGAGAAATTATAGCTAAAGTTGTGAGGTAAAAAAACATTCTTTTACACAAGAGAGTAAGAGATACAAACATCTATGTGCTCCATTTTGTGAGTATGAAGGCCCAATTATTAGAGTTTTCACATAGTATGATGAAGAGTCAGCATTACCAAGCACAGCCCTTATGCTTCAAGGCCCGCCTGGACAAGTTCCTGTGCGATGCACCCTAGGTTACCCTGCTCTTGCAGGGAGGTTGGACTAGATGATTCTTTTGAGGTCCCTTCCAACCCTTGGGATTCTGTGATTCTGTCCACTAGCTAGCTTCATTCAAATACTCCTTGAGAACTTTGAAAACAACCAGCCTGGAAATCCTTCAGTCTTTCCTTAGCAGAATGCCTATTAAAAGCAGTCAATCAGAATAATTTATTCCTTGAACACTTGAAATGTACTCACAAAGGTGAACAGTCATGAAAGATAAATGCACTTTCTTTAGCAGAGCAACAGCAGCTTTTTAATGTCCATGGAATACTAAGACAACAACTTTATTTTAAATCCCATAAACCAAAATTCTTTCTCCAATCTAAAGAGGTAAAAGTCATCATGTTGCTCTCTGTGACAAAAAACATGCCCAATAATCAGAATAACCCATGGCTGCTTCTGGAGGCTTAAGTGTTGGAGATCTAGCATAACAAAGCTATTATGCAAGATGAGTCCTTATCTCACAAATAAGCATAGATGCATTCATTTTATTTAGTGAAAAAGCAATATACTACTTACTACAAGAATATACTGCAGTTAAAAGTGGAAGCTATACCAGGCTAGCACTAATGCCTACTAAAGTATCTTCACCAGTAATCCTGTATTACTGGCCCTGAGCCCCAGCTTGCATCATCAGACCCAAAAATATTTATATATGTCTTCATTCTCAACCCTCTTCTGTCTCAAACAGCCATGTAAAGGATTACAGACTGACCAGACCCTGTTCCACTAAGCACGAGTCCCTCTTCGTCTCAGAAGTGTAGGAGCAGAACTACCATATTCTATGGCAGAGAGAAGAGCCTATAGAACAGCCTGTAAGACTTGTAATTTATGAAGGAGGAAATATTCCAAAACCAGCCAAGTGAAGGATAACACTTCTGTTTATCTGCATAGCTGAGATGGGAGCAGAGATGCTAGAGGAGCTTCAACAGCACATTTCAACCAGATCACACAGGACATGAGAGGTCACCACTGATAGCGCAGAGATGACAGTCCCTTATCTCACCTGCACTCCTTGCATAATTCTTCAGCCCTAGAGCAGAGGTTTAATAGCATTTTGATCCCTGTTTTATTCTAACACCAGGTTGTGCAACAGTACTGAAAAAGATTTCAAATGCAGACCACCCTTGCACCTTTCAGCCAAGTACGTATAACTCACTACCACACACAAATCCAGTTCAGAACTGCAAACTGAAAAAATATTTAGGTAAAGTAAAAGTCATCTAATATTTAGACCTGCACGCTACAAAACTAAACAACATAATCACGTCACTAAATATCCATTTTAACTACAAAAACATTTCATCTGCCTTCAGAACTGCAAATCTCCTAATCTTGTTAAATACAAACATTACTGTGAATGCACCAACGAATTTTCACTAATACATTTCTCTTTCCTGAACTAGAAAACATAAGACCATGGGCTAATAAAGCAGTAAAAACCTACAGGATGCCCGAGATTGGATTTAAAGAGGAAGCTATTAAAAAAAAAAAAAGTACAGCAATGATAGGATGCCAGTTCCTTTAGCTGTATATAAGAGGGTTTTGCCACATAAGTTTGTTCATGGGATGAAAACTGACTTTGAATTATTTCAGTTTGTTACAAGTCTAATTAACCCACATCAGTAACTTCCGTTAGTCCTCCCAACATCATTGCCCCAGAACTTTAGCCAAACCCTCTCCAATCACTAACGTGTGGACTATGGACAAAAGCACATTTCACAGTCCTCCTTTATAAACTAGTTCAGGCCCATACTCTCTACTGGTTGACTCGGGTGTTCAAAGGACTCAGCAGTCAAAAGAAGAGTAAGGTTTCAGAAAAACCTACAGAAACTATAAACTGCAACCATACTCTCCATCTGAACACGCAGCGGAATCAGGCTCACTTTCAAAATCAGGATTTTCTCTCTCTGTGCCCTTCCTTTTTGAAGTTAATATTACTAGTGCATCCTGTGTCCACCCAAAGCCAGTCCACAATCCAGAGAGGGATGGACGCTGAAACTGATGGTGAATTATGTGCCAGGCACATCTCAAATGCAGCCCTTTATCCCAGTTGTGCGCAGGCAGCAGTCCTGGATCTGCTGGAATTATGAGTCAAAGCAGCAACAGAGGGGGCCCAAACTGGGAACACAGTTAATTATGTGATCTATAGGCCAATACAACTGACCATGGACACGAAGCAGTTCACACCCTTGTGAGGCCCCGAGAGGGGCTTAAAAGACCACTGCAACAAAAAAGTAGGAGCCTTCTCACTGCTCTGGCAGTGCTAGAGGCCACTATATGGCTTCAGCAAGGGTGAGAAAACTGATACACAGCCATTGAAGAAGCAATCGAGAAGCAAGCTCAATGTTAGAAACCGTAGCTCAGCAACTATTGCCTCACTGGAGGCCTCTCTGTATTGTGTAGGCGCTGCCATACTCTCTGCAGCAGTCTTTCTTTCATCCCCTGCAGAGAATTAGCAGCACAGCCCATCGCCAGCAAAGAATATCACTTCATGAGAAGCAGGGATCAAAGTATACACCCCACTACATTAACACACACACAAGCTTAAGTGCTCACAGAAGCCCTAGAAGTCAACAGCTTTCTCCTCCTGACCAGATCTGCTTCCTTCTTTTTCCTCAAAGCAATGAAATCAATAGAACTCATAAAAAGCAAACTAACATCTGCGTAAGACTTTATTACATATTACTATAGTAAATAAATCATAAGTTGATTTTATTTACCAAGCCCATTTTCACTGGCATTTCTGGAGTAAAGCGGGCCCTACGAAGACACCTGAAACTTTCAGAGAGTTTGAGAGGCTGTATCTGGACCTGGGCCACCAAGTAGGAACATGAAGAAAGCAATGCTATACACCAGGCAGTAGAGGTGAGAAAATACAGCAGATGGGGATCAATGTATGCAGTCAACAAAACCATATTGCTTTCAAACCAATCTCTTAAAAGGCAGAGGTAATATTCTGCCATCAAGGACTTCACACAAGTTACCTGATCTTCACCTTCTCCCAAGGGGGGCAAACCCCAGAAGGTACTACTGGTAGCATAACTCATACACTGCCTTTAGCCAGTCCTTGTTCTTCGTTCTTACAAATATTTCAAAGGAAAAGCCAGGTAAGACCTTTACAAAGCATATTCTACAGCAAACATAGAGAGCTTCTAAGAAAGCATGCACATGCTCATCACTCCATCCTCAAGCTTTACTTCATCTGCAGAACAATCATCTGCTACTGATCAATTCTCTTCTCACAAATGCCAGTACGCATGAAATGGAAGCCAATACATTTACTGCTGCAGTTTCTTCTATCATGACCCAGCAAATGTATCAGCAGTACAGGTTATCTTATCTCTTATATGTTGATGGTTCTTGGGAATGTTCTCATGGTGCTGCATTGCAGACCAGCATTTGACATCCAAACTC
The DNA here is from genome assembly GCF_033783945.1 of Neopsephotus bourkii. NCBI lineage: Eukaryota > Metazoa > Chordata > Aves > Psittaciformes > Psittacidae > Neopsephotus > Neopsephotus bourkii. The sequence goes on from NW_026902293.1 coordinate 5,901,527, forward strand.
CCTCAAGGCACTTCTAGGAACAGGGGTTGGGTTCCCCATAGGCCCCTAATGAACCCACCCACAAATACCTCCAACAGAACTGGACATACTTCAGACTGAGATTCAAAATAATTCTGCCAATCAACATGACTGACATACTGTGTGCTCTACTAAATTCAGCAGGAAAGGATGACTGAACAACTGTGCACATACTTGGCCAATCCACATTTGCTCGACTTGGCAACTAAGTAACATAGAGATGAGCTATTATGGTACTACTGTCCTTGGTCTAAGACATGCTCCAGGGCAAGCTCTACAAAGCTTGAAGGAGATATTTAACAACTAGGAATATGAAGAAAAAAAAAATCCAAACAAAACTAAAAAGTTACCCGACATCATCCTGAAATACTTGCAACAGTGTAAAACTAATGTGTCTTTATCTATTATTCATTCTGACCAGGTGCTTCTAAGACCTTACTGTAAATGATAAAGGCTAGCAATCCAGTAAGTACAATCTTCTTGCTTAGAAAGATCAAGTGAAAGCAACAAGTCTTCCAGAAATTGATATATTTAGGACATGATTTTATCCTGTGACTTGCTGGACACAAGACAACATGGTAGCAAATAATACAATGAATATTGGTTTTCCTCTTTTCTGAATCCACGCAGCACCCACCATACCCTTATTCAGTTAACACATTTTCATATATATCTGTAGATTTATTTTCATTCATATATATATATATATATATACACACAGATACATATATACACACACACTCCCACATATACACACACACACAAGCAAGCCTTTTAACTATTCTCAGCAATGCTCCAAAGACAAAAGACAGGACTGATCCTCATGTTCTGACACATTTCATTTATTAACTGTAACAGTCATGGCTATTTTTCAGTAAAAAAATGCAGAAAGACACCTTCCGTTTCACATGAAAATAACCCTTCACTTGCACATTTTTTCTAAAAATACTTTGCATACACAAGAAAAACAAAACCAAAATCTCATATTCTGAAGAAGTCTATTAACCCAAGTTTCCAAACTGGATGTTTTACAGTTAAAAAAAGAGAAATAAATGTAGATTATTTGGACTTGGTGTACGTTATCAAGCATTTGCTCAAAGGTTAATAATGTGGTTTTTTTACTAAGTCAAATTTACCCCATATCTGAAAAATACGGAAGCATGGGCTCATCTAATAAAGATGAAATTACAGAGTTTTAAGTTACAGAAATACTAATGTATAAGAGCCATGTGGTGCACGACACTTTTTCCAAGAACATGAAATAGCAGAATACAGTGCATTACTTAATTTTAATAACACCAAGGAATTATTCATCCCACTCTTGTTTGGGGAGAAAGTGAAACAATTCCACACACTCATCAGCTGTTCTGGACATTCCTCCAACTGCAATGGAAACAACTTGAATCAGTGTTGCCACACATTGCAGGACCCTGCTCCTTCCCTCACACCAACTGTCCTCAGCTTCTGCAAGAAAGCCAGGGAGAGCCAAATCAGCAGAAAATTACTGCTACAAAAGGAAAGGGCTTTCTGCTGCTGTAGCTCAGTAAACTAGAGTTCTGCAGGGTCAGAGTAGCACAAATGTCAGCATAAGGGGAGGGGTAAAAAAAATGCAGCTAAAAGCAATTACTGTGCAAGAAGTATTACTTACATTTAACACCAAAAGCACCTTGGAACTGCAACTGCAAACATTAAATAAAATTCTTACCTTAAAAAGAAACCTGTTTAAAATAATATCGGTAATAAAAACTGTGTCTCCAGTCGATGATAATCATCAACTACCATGTCTCTCCAAGCACTAAGCACAGCAGAGAGTCAAACAAGGTAGAATTACAGAAATTGCCCTCCTCTTTTGCATGGCACTTTAAATACAAAAACCATTGTACTTAACTTTACAATCTTCATGTGAGGAGTGTCAGGAAAAAAAAAAAAGCTTTCTGCAACGTGTATTATTACATTAAGAAATGAATTTAAAACGTGTTCTTTAGCATATCAGTCTTTGTGTCCTCCCACCCTAACCAGACTGCCACATTCAAGCATAAGAGAAAAATCTGACCTCCTGGCTCTCTAACTGGTTTTAATACAATCAGATTTTTCAGTATACAGCTTCTTTCCTATGCTTTCACATGAACAGTGGTATTAAAACTAAAGAAGTCTTAAACTTCATTAGTCATAACATTCTTTCACATTTAGCCAACCAATCATGCATAATAACTTGTCGTCTAATCCTCTCAAATCATCTTTCCTAAAAAGCTCGTGAAAATGGATTAGCCTTGTAGTGCACAGTAGATTATGTCACTTATGGTCTATTGTATCAAAAGGTGGTAGGTGAACAATTTTAACTAAGGGCCTTTTATTAAGACACAAAACATGGCTTTGGCCCTCACCTTAAGCTGGACGGCACTGGCAAAAATAATGCCATAACACATGAAAAAGAAAATTCTAAGGTAACCATAGCTTCAACTATTCAACACTTCTACAGAGACTAAGCATTTCTCCTTACAAAAGCCTAAAACTTGATACAGATCATAGATTACAAGTCCAACACATTCCCTGCAACCAAAATTTAAGGTATTTAGTACCTGCAATTTGCTGTTTAACTTCTGGTATTCATTTATGGTAGGCTACAAAACTCTCACAATACTCTGAAGTGACAGATAAAAGCAGGGTGACTATCTTCAGAAGAGAACCAGTATCCTTTTTGAAAGGAGAAGGAAAAAAAAAAAGGGTGGGACCGTGGCACCAACAGTGTTTTGGAAGTATGTGGGACATTATAGGATCATCAAGACAAAAAACCCTCAAGTTTACCTTTTTTTTTTTCTTTTTTTAAATTCAGGCACTGTATAAAGTTCTACCATCTCCTCTGTCAATTTATGGGCTAAATACTAGATGTTTTATCTGGACAAATATGCTTATTTTCTCCAAATGAAAACAATCTAGGAAAAGCTGATTAAATATATTGTTTAAATCCAATGAGAGGGGCATAAATTCCTACTATTACCATGCTGAAGGAAATGTAGCTCAGACTTTACAACAGAAGAATTGACAGAAGAAAACCCCATCAAATTACTTTCTACATCCCTCATGATAAGCAAGAACATAAAAAACTCACCTATTTCCATATGCTGACATTTTTTATTTAGCAGTTTCACACCATGTTTGCAGCTGTAAAAGGAACTGCATGGATTTTTCTTTGCCCAGCACAAGAGCTCAACTATTGCAGTTGCTGAAATCTACTATCCAAAACTGCACAGATAATAATCAAGGAAATTTAAGTACTCCAGACTTTTTGAACACTGGTTAGAGGCCTTTACTGCTCCAAAAGTGTAGACAGCGCACTACTGACACCCCACCGCCACCATGCATACATCTTTCAGGTTATTTCTGTCACACAGGAACTTTAAAGTTTAAAAAAAAAAAAAAACTGGAAGTGTGAGTTCATGCCTGACTAAATGTGAAACCTCCTCAGTACGCCATCAACTATAGCATCTATATATGAAATGTCTTAGCTACAAAAGCAAGAAACAACACAGGCCAGCATCACTTCTGACACAACAGCTATGTATGGTTCCTCTGCTACCAGTCTCTACTAGTTAAACCAGTATTTTTTTGCAAAAGTGTTAACTTTTTCTGATCTGTGTAACTGAGTCCCTCTGGAAATCACTTGCTTCTATGCATCCCAAGACCATATGTACCTCAATTTCTAAGACAACTAAGACTACCATATCAGACAGAGAATGCACACAAAGATGCTAAACCTTTCCAAGGCTCATTTGCCTACTGAAATCTCAACACTTCCCATTATAACCTTTTCCCTCATAGCTTTGGAATAGGTTCCCGTATCTTTTTGAGATTTTTTACTTCAGTTTACTAGTCAGAGAAGCCTACAGCCATACCCGCTACTGGGGGAAAAAACTAAATAAAAATCACTGGTAAAGGAAACAGGCTCTTTCTCTCTACATACCTCATTTAGCAGCAAGAAGCAGGAGAGACAGCAAAATCTGCTAATACAGAACTACCTTGGTTATTTTCATTGCAGCATACTCTTTCTGATGCTCAAGCATGCAGAGAAGGAGGGCCTGCTGCAAATTTTGGCTCCTTCACACTTTCATCTAGGAGCTAAGAAAAGAATTTGCCCTCTACCTTGCGATGAAAAGCAGGCTCCAGGAATCTCTCTAATTATAATTACTGTGGGAGTGTGGTCAGGAAGATAATAAATCAGATTGCCATATCACAGGTGTACAAAGCTGGAGAAGTGGGAGGAAAACATGAGTTAAGACTGCTGTAACAGAAGTAAAAAAATCTCAAGGTAGGGAAGGGAGGAGGGCAGGGAAGGTGAGATAACAGCCACAAATTTATTTTCAAACAGAAAGAAAACAAAATATTTGGCTAAGAATTCCTTACAATACACCTAGGATGCAAACATGCAAATAAACAATTCCCCAACTAACCCTTAACTCCAGTTTTCCAGAACAGCATTTTCATAATAAAGTATCTTGAATTTGGCAGGCTGCCTGGCTGGATTACACAGGGTGCTTATTTACACTGCAGTTACTTGTTAATGACATAATCAGAACAAACTGAGGAAAATGCCACATCTAATGAAATACAAACTCTTCCAAGTTTTCCTATGAGGATTTCTGTGCATAACACTGAACTGGAATTTGAGAGGTCTAGGTTCAGTTCCTGGTCTCAGACATATGCTTCCTACAAGACCCTACGTGCACGTGCATGCACACACCAAGCACTTTTATTTGCTTATTCAGAAGAATTTTCAAGTAGAACTGAATATTTCATTTAGCTGTGAATGCACACAAAGGACTAACTGCACTAAATGCAGTATTCAGTATGATTTCAAAGGTTATGATTAAAAGTTTTTAGGATGTTCACCCCAGTCCTTTATTTATAAGGAAAGGATATTTTAAGTAACAGAACACCCTACATTCCTTTAATAGTATCATGAGATGCATGGATTTGTATCTTAAACACACAATCATACAAATTCACATGGTAAAAGTATTATGTGTGTCAACAAAGATTTCCACAGTAAAGGACAACCAAATTATGCTGGTTTCACACTTGGGAGAAAAGGAAAAGGACAAAAAGAAACCCCAAACAACACAAAACACAACCTAACTTGAGCTGCCGAATTACTATTTCCATACAGACTCTGTGAATTTGTAAGAAAGGAAAATACAGCATGTTTGGTCCAATCAAAAGGTGTTTTGTATGTGAGCCATAACCCGGCAGGACCTAGAAATACAGTCGCAAATCACAGATCCTCTGTGCTAGACAATGAGTTTATTCAAAAATCTGCAATTTTAGCATAAAACCACAGGAACTTGTATATAATGAGTGATGAGGGAAACACAAGACAACAATAAGACAATGGTCATTGACATGACCATGAGAAGGGTTCTAACAAATCACAGTTCTGACTGTTACCAGGGCTTCTTTTCCCCCATAGGCTTTGCAGAAAATAAAAGAACTGAAGAAATAAGGATTCAACCGCAGATGTTCTCAACATTATTTTCTACATGCCAAAAACAGTAGAATAACAGAAATGTCAGAAAATTACATGCTTTTTATGATACCTTATGAATTCATAATTTAGCCCATACTGACTCAGAATTAACCAAATTTTGATACTGTTGCTTTTCTCAAACTAAAAAAAACCCCAAACAAGCAACAAAAAAGACTTGCTTAGCAAATACAGAGGGGGGGGGGGGAGGCATAAAAGAAAATCTGCTGAAACAGACATCCCAAGTGAAACACTAATAATTCCAACAATGTGTATTTGTATTACACATCTGCATTATTAGTTCATATAGAATATTGAATATTAATGCCAACTTCTTGTAAAATTGTTTTATGGTTTAAATGCAGTATTTCACAACTTAAGGGGCACATAGCTATAATTTCTCTTTTCAAACCAATTTCTCTTTAAAGATAGCATCAGAAAATTAAGGTTCATACAAAGCACAAAACATACTATTACACAATCTGAACAAAGAATTGACTTATGGAGATTTAAGACAATCTAATTAATGGGGACTTTAAACTATTATTCTGCTTAGATCTTACATAGGCAATTATAGGCCATGAAATAAGCTGCTATGACCTTTTGCAGAATGCAAGTACCAAAGTTGCTTTACACTACAACATATGAAAAAGTTAATTGGTCATAAAAGTCAGAGAGCATTTTAAAAATGAACTACCACTTAAAATTACTGTATGCTTGAAATCCCCAATCAGAACTTGTCCGTGCTGTGCGTCGTTAGAGTCAGTCTCTGCCTCTCATATGAATAGATTGAATCTCAGCAACCAGACACAATAAATACAAGATGAAGGGAATGGCAAGCATAGCAGCAACACACAGAATTAATTCCAGAGGCTAGGAATCACAGCATGAAAACTATTTCATTATTTTAACTTGTTAATTATTCATGCAGCAGAGATATGGGAAAAGGCAGGAGAAAGCTAATAAAAGAGCAAGCAACTGAGTAACACTGATGGAGAGAATTAGAAAGGTATAGAAGAAGTGTTATGAAAAACAGCGGATGAGGAAAGAAAAACGGTTTAGGGTAAGTCTCTACATTCAATAGCAGGGGCAACCTAAGGTATTTCTTGTCTCCCCACTGCTCGTTACTCCTGGTCTACCATTGTGGTGTACTGCTTCCTAACAGGCACAACCATTTGTGAAACTGTTCTGTAGTCAGTCAGGGCTGGAAAATAACCTGATCAAAAAGAGAGAAGAAAGAAGTTGTCACAGCTAAGACGAAAACACAGGAGCAGAAATGAGCAGCTGCAAGGAGAAAATAGGTCATGCCAACACTTCTCCTAGCAAAAAGGTGCAACCATGGGATTCACATGGACCAATGCCTATGCTCAGACCATAAAAATACACCTCTCAATTATGTCTTGTAACCTGTAATGCTACATACAGAGAGAAACATGTTTGGATTGCATCGGGTGAAACACACTGAGGAGTTACATAGCAAAGGTGGTCAAAGCACTTGGTTTATAGATTCATAGAATCAACTAGTTTGAAAAAGACCTTTAAGATCTGCCAATTAAGCCCACCACTAAACCGTATCACTGAGGGCCTCATTTACATGGGTTTTGAATACTTCCAGGGACAGCGATTCCACCACTCCCCTGGGCAGCCTGTTCTAATGCCTTATCACCCTCTCTGTGGAGAAATTTTTCCTTATATCCAGTTTAAACCTCCCCTGACTCAGCTTGAGGCCATTACCTCTTGTCCTATGTTGAGGTTCAGAGTTTTTCAGAGGAAGGGTGTACCTTTCACTGAAGAATCCACTAGTGCAGCTGTTCTTCGTGACTTTTTTTACCCATACATCCTCTTTAAATCAAATCTAGGATTACATGTACATGACACATGTACATGTGCATTACCCCTAAACATAGGATCCAAGGTACGACTTAACATCCACTTGATCATACAGTGAACTTAAATTCAATCTCATCAGTGTGAAATGTCCTAGTCATTTTGTTACCCATTCAAGTGCCCTTAAAAACAGCTTTTAGCATTAGCATTTAAAATTATTTCATGTTCAAAGACAATTACTACCTCAAACAATTGTATAAACTCATGCAATAGCAGCTTTTCACTTGACTGGGCTTGAACAATAAATATCACAAATAACCTCCAGGTAACATGTCACTTTTACTATTTTTGTTGTTAATACTTTGAAATTAAAGAAGAGACTATAGGGAAGTAACACATACATAAAAGAAAACTGCAGAGAAAAGGAATAAGCTTTTCTCTAAATTTACTGGGGATAGTAAAAGGCATAAATTGCCACAAGGAAGATCTAAATTCAGTATTAGGAAAGAACTCTTATGACAAGAACAGTTAAGCACTATTAAGAACAGTTAAGTCATCTAGTGAGATTGTGTAATTTCTATTATTTGAGGCTTTTATGGGTTTCAAAAGCCTAGTGGTACCAACCTTTCCTTTAAAACAGTTCTGACAAACTTCAGTAAATCTATTCTGTTCTAAGAAATAGCAGACAGCTACTCAGTTTCCTGCTTGCATTACTTTTCTGCTGGTTTAAAGTACTGAATTAGTAAACACCTGACAAGCATCAGAGATGGTATAAAGGAAGTAGTAATAACACATGCCCAGTGTCAGGACTTTTCACCTTCAGCAACAATGAGTTATGTCAGCTCACCACATCTCATAAGACTGTATCTTAAAAACAGATTAAGTAAGCAGATTAGACAAACATCTGCTAATAATACTGCAAGTACAATTTATCCTTCCTGGGGCTGAGAGAAGCAGACCAGAATGCTTGAGGTCACTTCCAGTACCACTTCATTTAAGCTTCATAGAAAACACAAAATGCATCCCATTTTGAACCCATTTAGTAAAACTAATGAAATATTTACCTGAAGTTCCACCTAATATATTAGAAGAGATTAATATTTGCCTGCTACGCATTGTCACAATTAATTGCTATATTTAATGTGGCATGCGTTTGTCTCACGTGTATTTCCCATGTAAAATACCTTCTCGCTGAAAGGATAAGCCTAAAATGTCTTCTGCCTCAGTCATTTCACTTTTAATCTCTAAGTGGGAATTCAATTTTCAAGACATTACGTTTTTTAAGAAAATCTTCCAAATATGCATTAACTGTAAAATGCTGCCTGCAAATACCAGCTTCTTGAGTTTGCTAATACACACCTCCAGTTTTACTCCTGTTGCTCAAAGCTAGCCCAAGCAGAAGTCTGAAAATGACTAGTCAGGGTTCAGATTGAACAGCAATGGTAGTGAAATACTAGGAGTCTTAGAGGAGACTTGTAAGGTGACGTTCAAAAGTTACATAGAATCATTAATCTCACTGGTCATGCTTCTTAGTCCATCATTTACACCAGCTTGTGATTGCAGGTCCAGCAGACATTCACAACCTATTGGCTGCAGGAGACTTCAGGAGGAAAGTTAAAAAAAAAAGGGGGTAAAAGCAGCAAAACATAGCTGTAATCAGCTGGCCAATATTAGCACGGACAGACTTCCTCACATAAATATTCAAATTCCCTTTTACTAATGCATAAACTTGGTTCTCTAGTTACTCCAACAAAATACTACTGGTCAAGTACGCATGCACACATTTTACACTTTTTTACAAATTATTCAAGCACCTATCCCTGTGACTCATTCTAATCTACCTGCAGCATACTGATCACAGAACAGGGAATCCATTGAGAAGCTCGGACGTTGGAAAAAAAAAAGCAACCTTAAATGTCAATACCATATTTAATTTGATAAACTTGTATACACTTCATGTGTCACCTGCCCCAGAGACCACGCACAAAAGGCATAAATACAATCTATCACCTTGACCATTTTGCCTATTCCTTTTCCCAGAAGGCCACAAATGCTTCAAACGAGAGACTTTACTCTTATTTGCACAGGACAAAACATGCTACATTAGGTTGGACTTTCAAGAAGATATATGAACGGAAAATTCACCACCACCAGGCACAACTCAAGATCAAGTGGTACGACTAGAAAATATTCCAACTCATTTGCTACATGGAAAACTGATTTGTGATAAAACCAAAGTTTTGGTCAATCATCATATTCATACTCGAGGAAGGAAGGAAGGAAGGGTTGTCAACATACACCCATCTTCATTTGCTTACTAATAATTATTTTCACAATCATTGAAATTTCTGGTCATTAACAGTATTTTGTCGATTCTTCCCAAACATACACATGCCTAATGCTCGCACACATAGGGATTCCCTGCTACCAAACGAGGGACAAAGACAAAAGAGACCAGTGCATATATGAAGTCAAGCAAGCCATGGAAAAGCAGAATAACCGTGTAAGATAACCCCAAAACTTAAACAATAAAAATGACTATTACACATGCAAAGCGCAAAGGCAACATCTTCTGTTAGGTCAACATACTAGAGAACACTTTCAATCCTGACGTTACAGAAAAACCCTCGAAGCCCAAACCAGCTGACTTCCCACCAAAACACATGCTTTACACCATAATTCCACATTTTCTCTAGGGACTTCCATCAGAATATAATTTCATCACTGTTTCCTGGGAAATCATAGTAATGCATATCCAGAAATTTAGGGCAGTGTTCACAAGGAAAAAAAAAGTTCCCTTTTGTCCTAATAGTTATAATGACCCTTTTTGTAGTATTTCCAACACGATCAGATGAAACAAAATACAGTATAGTTCATCTTGTAACTGATGTAATACGGGCAGGGAACAATACCATGTAAGTGAAAAAGCCAAGGATCTTTGTCTTTCTAGACGGATTGGCAAGTCTTTATAGTTGGAGGGAGAAATAGCTTAGCATCCCAAATAAAACACTGCAGTGCATGTTCATTATTTCAGTAAAGTCACTGCAGCTTTTGGCAGCCCCATAGGAAACTTAAGACCCTTCAAAGAAAGCCCAAGCTGAAGAGCTAGAAAACAGCCCTCGTTTAAAAATTACAAAAGAAACAAATAATTCCCTGGCTCTGGAAATAAACCCCAAGGACTTCACCTCTCGCTAAAAAGACAGCCTCGACAGTAACTAGCCATAAACGTACAAAACGTTGTATTTTCTCGTCGTCGTCGCTGCCGCGGGGAAGGCGCGACCCGCGGCGGGGCCGGGGCGACAGGCAGGCCGTTCGCTCGCCCCAGCCGCCGCCACAGCAACGCGGGAGCCCCTGGGGGCAGCTCCACCGCCTGCCCACCCTCCCCCCCGGCACTTCAGCTCCCTGCCGACACCAAAGGCAGGCACTGGCGCCCAGTAGGAGCCGGGGACGCCCTCCCGGGCAGGGGACCACCGGGACGCCGAGTGGGCTCAGACCCCTGCCGCCGCAGCGAAGAGGCGGGAGCCGGCGGGCCCGGTGGCGGTGCCTACCTGCGAGAGCTGCCGGGGGTTGGGGCAGCCGAAGAGCGCGGAGCTGGAGCTGAAGCTGATGGCCCCTCTGCGGCTGAGGACGTGCTGCGGCACCGGTCTGTCCAGCGGCAGCACCGGCAGCTGGTAACATACTTCCATTGAAGAAGCCTCCGTGCGCCGACCCGCCGCAGGGCAGCGGCCTCGCCCGCCGCCGCACCTGCCCGCGCAGGGCTCGCCGCAGCGGGGCGGCGGGGGGGAGCCCGCGGCAAACCCCCGCGGGGGCCCGGCGCCTCCTCACCAACCCCGCACACCCCGGGGGGTCGGGCCGGGCCGCGCCGGGCCCCGGGCCTTTGTCCGCAGCCGCCAAAGCCTGGCGGGAACGGCCGCTGGGAGCAAGGGGGAGGCGACGAAGCGGGACGCCTCTGGAAGGGCCGGAGGCTGCGAGTCCCGGCCCGGAGCCCGGGGCCGCTCCCTCGGGCCTCGCTGCCGCCGGCGGGAGCCGCTGTCAGCCCCGCTGCCCGGCGCCGCGCATGGAGTCGAGGCCGGCCTGGGGGGGCCGCTTTGGGTGAGACACACGCCGCTCTCACCCCTATTGTCCGGCACGGCCGGGAGGAGGAGGAGGCGCCGCAGCTGCACGGCCCTGCTCCGCCGGGGGGAAGGGGTCGGGCCCTCGGAGAAGGGACCCGGGGAGGAGGGGAAAGAAGAAGGAGGAGGGAGAAAGAGGAGAAGGAGGGAAAAAGAGGAGGAAGAAGAGGGAGGGGAAGAAGAAGAAGGAGGAGGAGGAGGGAGAGGGAGAAAGCCTTCGCCCCGCCCGCCCCCACTCTGCACAGCCCCGAGCGCACTGGCCCAGAAGGAGGCACAAGCCCGACGGACTCTGCGTGGGTCGCGCGACTGGCGACACGCAAAGCGTCATCACGTAACTACCCACTCTCCCCTTCCTCCCGCCCGTGCGCAGCAGGGTGGCTCGGCGGCGCCAGCGGGCCCCGCGCGCCGCGGCAGGCGCATGCGCTCTCCTGTTCGCGCCTTCGGTGGCGGCCGGCGGCGATGCCGGGGGGGCGGGCGTGTTAGCTGGAGGGGCGGTTGTGGTGTACCCCGCCCCGCAGTGCTGCCTGCCCAGGGGCCGGAGGCGGCACCTTCCTCCTTCAATTCCCTGCCTCTTTCCTTCCACTCAGTGGGTTGAGCACGTGCCGCGCCGGGCGCTGAGCGGGCGACGCTTGAGGGGGCCGGGAGCCGGTGAGGGAAGGCGGCCGTAGAGGGGCTGACTGCCCGTGTTTTCCGTCAGCGCTCGGCTCCACCCGGCTGTGCTCCCTTGGCCGGGGGCTACGGTTGCCCCGAGGTGCGATCCACCTTTTGTAGCCAGGCACCCACCGACCTGTATGGCTTGCCCCTGAACGTATGGCTATTCAAAATCAAATAGGGGAAGATAACTCTGCTTAAAACGCCTCTCAAAAGCTATACACGGAGGAATTTGTATTTGCATTTGAATCCTAGCTCTTCAGGTTCTAAAACATGGAGGGGTGGGATTTTCACAAGTTGAAGATGTAATAATACCGTGTAATCTTTGTGAAGGTAGAAAATGAGATTCTTGGCGAACCACAGTACTCCAGGGTGTGGGCTGGAAGAAGCAGGAAAATTTCGTGAGGCGATGTGGCCCATAACTACGCACATCACGTTACCTGGGACACTTTAAAATTTGGGGTTTAGGACTAAGCCTCCCGTTGTCACTGCAGCTGCTTTTTTGCATCCTTTCGTCTCTTTTATTTCTCCATCATTAAAAAAAAAAAAAAGTTCTAAATACAGCAGGATAGGTAAAGGAACGTTTCTGTTGAGTAATAATGAAGTGCCTGCACCCACTTAAAAATCAGATTTTGCAAAATGATTCATATGATTTAAGTTTGCATAATACCTTGTTCTAAGTGCTTGCTTATTGGCAGAAAGGTTTAGATTTCACATGATAATGGTTATTTATAGGCAGTGACACAGCTTTGGAAGAGCCCATTTGGAAGGAATAGGTGGTTTGTAGGGAAGATTTTCATCTGTGTGAACTAGTCACAGAAGCAAGAAGTTTTATGGATGTGGACTGGTGGCTGTTTGAGCAATGAAGGTCACAAATGCAGCTCATTCTTTTGCAGAACTGCAATCCCACGTTGCTTTGCAAATAGTCTCCACGACAATCGGAACACATGAGAGGACACTGGATCAACTGCTGCCTCTGAAAAGCTTTCTTCAGTTGCTTTTCTCCCGTTTCTTGAAATAAAAACATCACAAGCATTCACAGTATGACTTTATAAAGCACATGTGCAATAATTTAAAATATAATAACCACCATAATTCAAAATAAAATAACATATCTTTCAGTAATTAAGGTATGTTACGTTTTCTTCTGCATTCTTCGGCAGTTTACTCATATTTAGCCTGCTTACATTAAATCAACAGCGCATTTTAGTTACTGATAGAACTCCACCAGTTTCACTGGAGTCAGGATTTCCCTCCCTCATTCATGTTTTCATAATTACTTCTGGTTCTTTCCTGTTAATAACTGATGAGTTTTCTGTGCTCAGGTAGGATGGATTTTTACTCCAGTCAATGTAAAATTAAATTTATGAACAATGTATCATGGGGTTTTTTTTGGTAGGGAAAAAGTATATTCTTACTTTCACTGAATATACATAGTGTATATTTCAAACCCATATGGTCAAACTATAAATAAAAATTATTGATAATGTGTTTTACAGTTCATATCAGCTCTGTGTACTTTCCAACTGACAAGCTGAAACCAGTTCTTTAAGGTCATATTTGTGCTCACTTTGAGCTTAAATAGCATAACCAATGTTTTCCTTTGTTAATAAACAAGTTATCTTTGATCTCCAATTAATGTTGCATAAACACCTGTGAGGAATCTGAAATACATTATTACAAAGTAGGCATAGATCTTCCAGGCAGTGACTGATTCCATAAATGTTCTGCTTTCAGGACAAATTACTATTTTTAATAAATACAGAAGTTAGTAATATTAGCCAGGTGATAATTGTTTTTGTGAGTTTATGAAGAATAATCCCACCTCAGGATGATAGACAAAGCCTTACAGTTATGGTTTAAGTCACCAAAAAAGTGCCTGGATATGCTTGTTACAAAAATAATACATGCTTAATATGTTATATCTTGCCTTTTCTGTCTGCTATCTTGTCTTGCTGCAAGTCCATAGAATCATTGAATCACAGAATGGTTTGGGTTGGAAGGGATCTTCAGGGTCACCTAGTTCCAACCCTCTGCCATGGGCAGGGACACCTTCCACTAGACCAGGCTGCTTAAAGCCCCTTTCAACCTGGCCTTGAACACTGCCAGGGATGGCGCAGACATAACTTCTCTGGTCAACCTGTTCCCATGTCTGGTCACCCTCACAGTGAAGAAGTTAAGAGCCTGTAGCACATGACAGAGATTTTTAGTGAGTTTGTTACAGAGGTATACCAACACCAAAGTGTTTATTCACATTTTGTTTGAATGATGTTATTTTCCCTCTGAGCCGTGGAGTTGTTCAAGCGCCATGGTGCTGCACTTCTTAAATGTGTCATATGAAATCATGAGGTGGCACAGTTTACCTGTATAAGCTCTGTTTATTGTAGCTTCTTAATCATGGCATATACAGCCTTTAATAGAGACTACACATCAGAATTTCTTCACATTGAGGGGAGTATTAATTAAGTTTCAATTATTATTTTCACATTTACAGTCACTGTCTTTTACACATCATTATAATTTTCAGTGTGCTGTCCAGCAAGGAAGAAGCATTACTGATGGTTGGGTTTATCATGAAGAAGGGCATTTGTGAAACTGGAGAGATGGAAGATCACTGAATCAGTTTCTTAGTTCGTATGAGAAGAGGATGAAATCACACAGGTACTCCAGCAGACATTCTGCTGGGATAATCAAACAGCACAGAGTGCCACTGGGGCACAGGCAACTAACACTGGCAGAGCTTAACAGTCTGAACAAAAAAGGTTGCTTTTCCCATGTTCTTGTACAAAAACGAAAATACAGATTCCCAAAAGCATAACATGCTTGTACTTTGAACACACCCTAAGAACACGGAAAATACTTATTTTTACAGGTACATGATCAAGACAAATACAAGAGTGTTTAGCTTTTTCTCTTGCCTGAAGAAGTTACATGGTATGAAAGCTACAGTAATTTCTATAGACAGGAAAAACGTCTTTTCATTTGTTTTGTCCTCAGCAACTGCATTTTTACACATTGTTTTTGGCATGTGCTATTTCTCTTAACATACACCCAAATACATCCTCTTTTTTGCTGAGATTTATTGTCTGAGTGAATATTGTATATTTCCACAGAACTTCCAGACATCTGGTAGCCCAGTTGGAGCGTACTCCTGGCTCTGTTTGGTGTGTCCCTTCCCTCTGACTTACCCTGGGTCTGCATCGGGCTTGTTTGGATTTTTGTGGCAATACAACATTTTAAACTCCTGTTTAGTTTGTCATTCCCTGCACCCACAGATCAATTTCTGCAGAACTTTTAGCTATACTCTCAGCATGTTCATCCTTCCTGAGTGGGATAATTTGCATTTGCTTTTACCTGAATGCGTTGTGATTTCCTCAACCCATTTTCTTTTTCAGTTGGTAAATACTGATTACTAGTCCTGTCCTTCAATATACTTGCAGTCTTTCCTGGCTGTCTGTCATCTGCCAATTTAATAAGCATGCTTTTAAAATCAGCCAGATCAACAGTGAAAATTTTATGACTGAGTGAGTCCAAGATCTGGAAGACACCTGAAGAATGGTATTTCATATATCCTGTCAAACTTCGCTAACTCCTCTGGGAATGGTTTCTAATCATTTTTGCACCCATGTTGGAGTAGCTTTATCTACTCTGTAGCCCAGGTTCATCTTTCCTAACTTAAGCTTAACCTAAAGAGTAGTTGCCTGAAGGTAATTTCATAGTCAATAATTAAGGGAAAGACAGCAGGCCAGTCAAGTTATTCTTTGAAGTTGCCTTTCTCTTCACTGAAAGGAACGAACACTGCAGATTTTCTCTTAATTTTAGACATTTCACATTGTGTCTGCGAAGTTGATCAGATGAAGTAAGATAAGTCATTTTATTTACAGTAGTGTCAGGGTGCACCGTGTAGAAGGGCAGTGTCAGCAAAGATGAGCTATGTCATGTGTACTGTGTTCCCATTAGCTACAGGTTTTGTCACTGCTGGAGAAGCAGATTAAGTCGGTTGGACTTGCTTGGGCAGACTGCTTGTTTGCTTTTGCTTCAATTCCTGGTATTCTGAATACTATATTGAAACTGTTTAGAATATTTTCAATATTTATAATAACTTCAGTTTCACTAAACTGACGATGGCTAACAGAGATGTACGAATTCTGCACCAAAACCAGAACTTTTGGAGCAGAAAGTTAAAAAGAGTGATCTCAGAGGATTTTGGTTTTTCTTTGCTTCCATCTCTAAGAATCCCTCTCTATGCTTCATTTAAGATGGGAGTTTTAATGTCAGTTTGTGGTCTCCAGGAACAGGGACTGACTGTGGAAGCAGGCTACCAAAAGTCAGTTCTGAACACAGCTACAGGCTGTCAGAAGTTCAATATCGGTTCAAAGACACCTTTTTGTAACCCCACTGGAGATATAACTGTGAATAACAATTTTGAAAAGGTGATTCTTTTCATGCTGTTATTCTTTCTTCTAGAAAACTTGCTGGAGTGTGCACAACTTAAGTGGTCTCACCCATTGAAGTTCTGTTTTTCTCAGTGATAACAGTTGTCTGGACAAAAAAACCTCATGCTACAGTAGTGTTAAAATTACTAAGGGCGTTGGTGTCACCATAAGCCTGTGGAGAAAGCTTCTCTTTGTGTCATTTTTACATGCATAATAACAGCTGATGCACAGAATATTTTTAATATCAGAGTGGGAGGATATGTGAACCCCAGGTGCAGTTTCAGAGGTGCAGCTTACAAGTTTAATGGTGTTATTAGAAGCTGAAAATTCACAGCTTTTTGTGTTGTTAATGGGTTTGGACCCCTATGAACAGATATGACGAATGCATTGCACATTTGCCAGCTGAATCATTTACCAACATACTGTTCAGTGTACAGTACCTGGTAGTGTCCATGATAAGTTGTAGAGCATTACCTGTTTTGTCTTTAGAAAATGTAGTTTATTTTCATTTGGTTTTGCTATTTTTTAATGTTTTATATGTTGTATCTCATGAAAATTGCACATTCTTTCAAGATTTCTTTACATAAAACAGTGATTTTCAGCACATTCTTAACAAAGATTTTTTAAAGCAATTTTTTCTTGTATTTTTGAAAGATTAAGCAGTTAGTTACGTAATTAGAGACTGAGAGTTAGTTTTGGATTTGGAAGTTGCATTTAGATTCAAAAGATTCCTGTGTCCTATCTGATTCTTTACTGGCCTGTTTAGTGTGTGGTAAAAGTGCTTTACAATATTAAAACTGAGAATATCTAATACTGCTAGAAGCAAAATAAGGTTCCTACTAGCCAACTAGGTTGAAGCAACAGTACTTTATTAATCTCACTGTGTTGTGTTGTCCAGAACTGAAGGAAAGGAGTTTGTTTTTTAAAGCTCAGAAATGAGACCTTTAACACTAGAATTGTTCAGAGAAAGAACATTTTAATATATTAAACACAAGCACACTCCCTTGCTGTAGAAGCTCATTTGTATGATCATGTAGAATAGTTTCTTTTTTCTATATGTTAAATTTATTGGAAAATTTCTAGCAGCAAAAGGGACACATAAACAAGAGTTTCTCTTTGGTGGGGAAAGCAAATCAAAATGGGAACTTGAGTAACTCACACCATTTGCACACGTGATAGTTAAATGACTGCGTGCAGGAACTGAGCAGTCTTTCTCTTACACCCACCTTCCTCTTCCACTTCAGCTTTTTTACTATTCAGTTTTATTTTTTATTGAAGTGCCATTTTGTGTAATTATTCCCTCACAAAAAGTATTAAGTTGAAATAAATTATTAGCTACAATTAGCATTAACAATTACATTCAGAGGATCATATTAGCAGTAAAAAAATGTATACTAATTGTATTCAAATTAAATCACTCCATTATATTACAGGTAGTTGTTTTTTCTGCCTTTTCAAAAGATGCTCAAATATACTCCTCAGTTTCTCCATTAAATTTGAGCTTGTATCAAACATTAATCAGGTGTTTCATATTTCTGTGCTTGCTTTTTAGCTAACTGGTGGGACTGCTCGTCTATCAAAACCTATAGCAGTAGAAGGTAATCCCATTCAGCTGAACAGAAGTGAGAGGATTAAGTTATTTGCAGCAACTCATGTTTTTCCACCATGTAGCATCCTGACATTTCTTTGTGAAGAAAACAATGTGTCAGGGTTAGCATTAGCATGACTTCTCCTTGAAAGTCTGGAAAAACATCTGTCATTCTGTCGGTCTTTCTATTAACTACCTGAGCAAATGCAGCAAGAAGATTTCATTACTTTCAGGAGACTACCTGTGGTTTTATTTAGGTTTATTCTTTGCTAGGCTTTTTGTTTTTAAAAATAGCAAAAAGGTAGCTGGAATCCTGTCTGATTTACAACTCACTAAATTTCTATGTGCTTAATCCAATTAAAACTGGACAGAATGTTGCCAATATGTCAACAAAAACGCAACATAGCAATGGGAGGGTGAGTTTACAGAAATTCCTGAATTCCTTTGTCTTGACCAAATGAAAGAAAATTATTCTTTGTAAGACAAGTGCATACTAAAAGGATTAACTCTAATAAACTGACTTTTATGTTCAGATAAAAGCCAGTCTGAGTACTAGGAGAACATTTTTCGATCAGTTTCTTAAAAGCAGCTTTGCATGTAATTAGAGACAAGCCTCTTGGTTAAAAGCTGAGGGGGAAGGGAGGAAGACATGCACTAAAACACAGAGGCTGAGCCTCTTAATGATGTGGTGTGCACTGGAAATATGGGTTTAAAATACATCTCTGCTAAGTTAAATGTTGCTGTGCAGAGGGGCCATGCCCTTCCACCTCACTCCTGATGGCTGTTTGCTCCTACCAGTACTGATGCTCAGCTCTAGTGTAAGCCAGGAGAGTTTGGGGCATTAAGCTGGAAGAAAATTAACCTTAACCCCCCAAAAAGTGGGACCAGACAAGCTGCACAGCAGGTACAAGCAGCAGGTATAAAACAGGCAATGGGAGCACCATGGTGAGTTTATGTAATGGATTAAAGGTTTATGTAATGGATTAATCAGATACTATATAATACAAAAAGTAGCTCATTTTAGAAGATCTAGTTTCAAGATCTCAGATAAAGATATTCTTTCAAGTATATATGTAACATATATTGAAATATGTAGCAGATATATGGAATATATAACGAATTATATAACATGGAATATATATATAATATTTATGATACAAGACAGGGAGAGCAGAATTAGCTGCAAAAATATGGGTTAATTGGCATAAAGTATTAGTAGTACAAAGTATATACTTAATTTTATGCTTGTCCTTACATGATTTGCTGAGTTGGGATTAGGAGAACACCCTCTAGTCATGTGTCAGAACATCAGTTAAACCTACATAAATCAATACCATGTCAGCACTTTTCTAGGTTAAATTATATGACTAGAGGTTTGTAGACTACTTTTTACAAGTATAGGCCTAAGGAAATACTCAGCTTTTATAATGTTTAATCTCACCTTGGACTTTGAATATTTATCAATATAATTCTTTACTATGCAATTTCATTCTAAAATGTATAAAATTTGAATAAATACACTACTTTGCAAATTGTTCAAAACTTGTAAGACAGCTTGTTTTATGGAATAACTAAAACCAGGGAAAACCATGACATCTGCTGAGTTGTATGCAAGTTTTACTTGTACACTCAATTCATGATTACACAAAATAAGTAGAAAAAACATATTCTACAGTGCCTGTAATTTGTCTAAAAAGACAAAATGAGTGTGAAGCCTCTAATGAAAGATCCTTATAGTTTACTGCAGAGCACGAAGACTTGAGAACCAATGGGCCCAAACAACTGAACTTGATGAAAGATTGTTTACATTACTGCTCATCTTGAACTGGATGATCTGTGGGCCAACTACACATCCTTGAATCTGTAGCTAAGGTAATCAATTCCCAGATAATGGGAGAATTGACTTTTTGAGAAGTCAGAACGAATACTAGTACACTGCAAGTCAATACCATTTGCATTACAAGTGACTAGTTTATTGCAAGATAAAACAGCATATGAATTCAAAGCATAATTGCTATGTAATTCAATTTTCAGATATACTTTTGTTTTCTTGTCACTTTATTATGTTTAAATACATGAATGTCCATTTGAGGAAACAACTGGTGAAATAGATCTTTCTAAGCACTACTTGGAAAAAAAGAACAAATGTTCAGCATGCAAGCTTATTTGATAATTGCTACTTATCAAATGTAGGAACAAACACTGTTTTGTACGTAATTTGTAACCATACATTAATTTAAATTGCATGTGATTTTTAAATAATATGCAAATAGGAAAAGGATGAATTGGTGAAATCCGTTATTGCAAATTGTCTATTATGAATTGTGACATCAAAAGCTAATGATGAAAGATTAGAGAGTCAGGTGCTCAGCGCCAGAAGAAGAGATTGTGATGTGAATGAACAGTAGCAGCATATACTGACTATTACCAAGTAATACATAATATGGATTCTGTTCTGCGCTGATATGGCATACATACTGCAGCAAATCATTTCCCTTTTCCATGGCATACACTCCATGCACATGCTAGAAGTAAGTCTTTATAATACTGTAACATTCCAGCCAGAGGGTGCTGGTGGCCAATTTCTACTTGCGGTAAGGAGGCAGCTTTTGCTCTGCTTCCCAGCAAAAGACTCACATCTCCAGGTTTGTGATTTTGGAATAGAATAAACACATAACAGTGCAAATTTGGAGAGTTAGCTGTTACTCGATATTCCTGTTTCCATTTGTTAAAACTATACAAAGCTTCATGCGTGAGCTGACACAGGGTTAACCTTGGCTGGTGCAGTGGTTCCCAAGGACTGCACATGCCTTCCTAAGTAGCTTAGGTAGCCTGCTGCTAGGATACCATGGTTTGGGAATCCCTGTCTAATACTTGTTAATTGTTTTGAAACATTATTTTGAAATGACATGTTAAAGTTTGAAGAGCTGGTTTTTAAGGAAAGCAAGAAAATAAAGTACATCACTTTCCCTGAAGTGAATCATCCTCCCCAGTACTTTTGGGGAAAGCAAAAACAAAACCAAACCACAAAACACTGTCGAATGTAATGTGAGCAAAACCCGTAAGGTTCCCCAGTCATGCACAGTAGTTTATGGAAAAAATTATAAATAAGAGCTGCATGATTGGATGTTCATTTTCTGTCAATCTCAATGAGTTCTGTCACCGATTTATAGGGGGCTGGGATCTCACCTTCTCAATCAGAAGGACATGAAAAAAATATCTTGTAGGTTTTACAGCAGTCGTAAAAATCTCTGTTGAAATCTGTATGATTTCCATGAAGTCGGTAGGACTCTGATAAAATTTGCTTGAACTAAGACATAGGAGTTATGCTAAGGCCTGTGAATATTTACCTCTAAAGACTGTTTTCTGTTAAAGCATAATTCTTCATTTATAGATAGCAATTACCACTGAATTTTGTGGCCTGAATATTCTATTAGAACCACTAGATAAATCGTAAAGTTGAAAAGTGCATGATGTTCTTTAGCAGGGAATAAATGCCAGCACTCTGTGCCTTTACAATTATATTGACTTCACTATGAACGAATCATTCAACTTGGAAATAAGCAACTGCTAAGCAGTGGCAATAATTCTAATGCTGGTTTCTTGCTCAGAAGGACAGCTGTTGTCACAGCTGCCTAGCTGAAGTTTGATTATACAGCTGGATCCTGCTTCAGTGACCGCTCAGCGGCTTTGGCAGCTCATTGCTGTTACACTAACTTTTTGTTTCTCAATCATAAGCAAATTAAAGCAGGCAGCTGCAAAATCATCAATAGGTTAAATTCATTAGCTGTTCTCTGTCTGAAATAAACTGGAAAATGAATCTCTCCTCGGTCTTAATTGGTTCTTATAAAAGTTGGCAGGGAAACAAAGACATTTGTACACTCCTTTATTTTTATAAGAGATTTGCCTGAAAGAAAAACCTCAGACATGTAATTTCCTCTTTTTTTTTCCCTCCCCTGCTTAATGCTCTCAGTCAGAGGCAACCCAGCACCCTCTCTCTGAGGGTAGAAAGAAAGGTGGTTTGGCAAGAGATTACACTCTGTGTCTTTTGTGCGGATCGGGGCATGTTCTGGGGAGCCTGCACAAGCCGTTTCCACAGTGATAGGCCACATTCTGTATTTACAGTCTCCCGTACGGGTAATTCATCTGCAGGAGAAGCCTTAGCTGTGCGCTGTGGTTCCACAATCATTACCACTGGCTCTGGGCCATGCCACATCACCCAACAGTACAAATTTGATCTGGATCAGGTGTGGGCACATGATTACACTTTTGTCAAATTAGCAGAGTGCTTCGTGAGGATTTTATGCCACCTGTCTGCTTTTATCCTGCTTGCAGAGGAAGAACGCACAGTGCTGGAACTGCAGAGGATTAGGGCTGTGTGGGCAACCAATGCCTGTTGTAGCAGTCATCCCGCTGGGGCAAAGTTAACCTGTCAAAGTTTTGTTTGAACAAATTGAATTGGCAAGGAGTCTTCCAGCAGAAGCAGCATGTTGTGTCATGCACCCATGGCACTGCAAAGCTGGCAGCGGAAGCCTCAGAAACGTTCAGTATGCTGTCACACATTGTCCTGTCCTATAGCCACAGACTAGTCTGGAGGAGTCTTAATTCTCCTAATTTTCCACAGAATTTACTTGTGCTTTACTTGTATGGTATTCTGGCCCTTACACCTTTTAAAGTGCCTTTTTTCTGGTGAGCTGAAGACAGTGTAAGGCTTTGCTGCTGCTGAAAAGGTGTGATGTCACCACTTCCATTGCATCAGCTCCAGTATTGATGCCAGTCACAGAGTGAGTCAGACTAGCAAGTTGATTTAACTGAAAACTAAAAGGAAAAATAAAATAAATACTAAAAAGAAATATCAGTGTAAGTTTGGACTGTGCCTTTGTTGGCAGCCCTTGGATTGGCTTGAGCCAACTGTAAGCCCATGGATTTAGACGATGAGTTTCAGCTCTGAGTATTTTCCAGCTGAAAGGTCTTGTTATAATGGAGGGGGGAAAACCCTAAGAACTGTTATGATAAATGGTTAACAGTGAAGCTACTAATTTACTGAAATGTTAGTCTGTTGAATTATTGTGAAAGATTTCCAGTGGCATTTTCTACACTTAGCATATAAAGAATAGTGTATGTGGTTTTGCTTCTTTACTGGTGAAATATTTATGCTGATTAAATGCATTTTTAATAATTTTTACTTTCTCCCACTAAGTGACATTCAGAAAAGAAATATATCTGAGAGTTCTGTATTCTCATCCATTAACCTGTAATTCCTCTCCCCCTGGGATTACATATCACTTTAATTCTTTGGGGTTTAACTCAACCACTGAATAGACATTCCTTTCTGGATCTAGGTAAGATAGTTACTCATCAGCACTTTAGAGAGAGTTTGGCTTTCTCAGCCATCAATTAAGTGAGCATTTCTAAGACAGTGTAATAAATCCTACATGAGGATTAATGAAGCTTTAAAATAAATGACTACTGACTGCCATCTCCCCTGCTGCATCCTCTCCCTCCTGGGAACTATGTAAGTTAAGGAGCCAGCTTGTAGGAATCTGGGAGAGAATAGTTGGGGGTAGGCGTAGGATGGAACTGAGAATTGTGTTGGGGATTTCAGGGAAGAGCTTGCTTAGGCAAAGGCTGCAGATGTCGAAGGGTGATTGTTTAAGAAAATTATGTGAAGGAGGAACAAGTGGAGAAAACAGTTAGGTGCTGCAGAAAGGCGGGGAACCTGGTGGAGAAAACTGGAAGCAGCTGTTGATTCCCGAGGAGCAGGTACCAAGACGTGGTACTGCTGTTTCCTAATCTGTTCCTGGTAAAATAACCTGAGGAATAAATCAAAGCAGTTATTTCTACTATTCAAGCTAATCTTCCTGATTCTTAGCTGTAGTTGATTAGGCTGTGCTAAAATGAATAACCCTGTAACCAGCGCTGTGAGTTTGTTAACTTAGTATAAGAACAGGTAGAATTCTGCCTTAAGTGCTACAGCTGTTTGCAAAATAGATTACCACAGCGCTGCCTAAGTAAGAATTCAGAGGAGTCTTTTACTTGAAGTCCTAGATAACTTCTAAGTTGTCAAAGCTATGTAAACTAGGGACTTCATATCCTTTGACTTTCAGAGAGAAATTTAAATTAAAGTCAGAGAGATGATTGTAATTTAAGTCCTACTTATTGTTACCTCCATGACCCATTTTAAATTAGGGAGGATAGACAGAACTTTCTCGTAAATCACAGGGGAAAATAGATTTCCCAGTGTTTCACTGAGTATCTTGTTGAAAAAGTTAAGTGCATTATTATTACTTAAAACATCATTTTTAAGTCTCTAATTTAAATACTAGGGGAAGAATGCTTATATCATGTCACCTAGGTAGGCCACCAAGCCTTTGAACTGGATTTACTGAGATTAAGTAGGAAGTCAGTTTTGGATTGCTTCTCTGGGTCAAACTGACCACATAACAGCATGAGCAATTTGAATGTACAATTGACGACTGTTCATTTAAGGTTCATACTTCTTGAGTTTGCTACTTTTTTCCAATATTGCAGTTGTTGAAAGATATTAAAAACCCCACGTATTTAAATTGAGATATTCTATGTGAATAGTAACAGAAGGTCACAATATGTTCAGAGAATTCAAATATGTGAATGTTCTCTTATGGATACTTACTTGTATAGATGGAGTTACAGATGGGTTACCAGATGGAATACCTTCCTTCCAATATAGTTACATGTATTTAAAAATGGATGCTATGCAATCGTATTATTTAAATCAATTCTTTTATTACTTTTGAGGCCATAGTGACAGTAACTATTCTGTAACAGAGAAATGTGGCAAGAGGAATGTAATTTCTTGCTGTAGAATTGTCAGGCTTGTCTGAGATCTAAAAAGACTCTCTGAAGAAAGGCTCTTAAACCAATTCTCCCTTCTTTAAGAGACTGAATATTGACAGGTAACATGCAAAACAGTTCAGATAGGACAGTAAATGTTCAGGAGTGTGTGAAGCAGAACTGGCTAAAAAGAAATGACAAGAAGAACATTTTGGGACATAGCTGCCTCAGAAGTACTCTTCCCTGCTTAACAAAAACCAGAGCCTGTTCCTGAGCCAGAGGCCCAGCACATCTTGGCAGAAGCATCGTTTTCCAGTTGCTCAATCTTTTGCTCTTTGAGTAGCTTGCTTATCTGGGTCTTATAATATTGACATCACCATAGAACAATACTAAAAAATAAAACAAAAGATAAATCCTGCCTGAAAAGTGGAAAACCAGCACATGCTACCCCTGTATACACCCTTTCTCAGTGTGCATATTCTGTCATCTCATCAGCCTACCATTCTTTACTCATAACCTCATGCTTTTATTTGTGTGGGTCTTCTTTTCCAGACAGCTATTCATTCACCTGTGAAAAGGCATTAACTAGTAAGAGCTCTTGTTTTAGTCTTATCACCTGCCTTCCTTCTCTTGTCAGTTACCAATAAATTCCAACATCATTGTTAATGTTCTTGCGACCTTTTTGGCAGAACAAGGCACAGAAATTAGTGGTAATAGTTATCACACTACAGAAGTTTTGGGGAAAGGAAGCAGGGTCACCTAAAGCCAGTTGTCCAGGACCATGTCCAGGTGGCTTTTGAGTATCTCCAGGGATGGAGATGCCACAGCCTTTCTGGGCAACCTGTGCCAGTGTTTGCTCACCCTCACAGTGAAAAAGTGTTTCCTGATGTCCACAGGGAATCTCCCATGTTTCAGTTTAGAATCATAAAATAATTAGGGTTGGAAAGGACCTTAAGATCATCTAGTTCCAAACCCCCTGCCATGGTAAAGAACTTCTTCCTTATATCCAGTCTGAACTTCCCTTGTTTAAGTTTTAACCCATTACCCCTTGTCCTATCACTACAGTCCCTAATGAAGAGTCCCTCCCCAGCACCCGTATAGGCCCCCTTCATATACTGGAAGACTGCTATGAGGTCTCCACGCAGCCTTCTCTTCTCCAGGCTGAACAGTATACAGTGTTTGTGCCCGTTGCCTCGTCCTGGCATTGGGCAGCCACTAAAAAAAGCCTGACTCCATCCTCTGTACACCTTCCCTTCAGGTATCTATATACTTTGATGAGATTACTCCTGAGCCTACTCTTCTTCAGTGTGGACAGTCCCAACTCTCTCAGCCTTTCGTCACAGGGGAGATGCTTCAGTCCTTTCATCATCCTTATGGTCCTTTACTAGGGTGTCTCCAGTAAGCTCATGTCTCTCTTGTACTGGATGCCCAGATCTGAACCCAGCACTCCAGGTGTGGCCTCACCAGTGCTGAGCAGAGGGAAATGATCACCTCACTTAACCAGCTGGCTTTCCTAGATAAGCAAGATCATTTATTTCAGGCCCCAAAATCCTCTTGAGTAAAACCAGAGACTTCAGGCAAGCAGACTTTGGAGTCTTCAGGAACCTGCTTAGTAAGGTTCCATGGGATATAGCCCTAGAGGGCAGGGGGGCCCAAGACTCTTGGTTGATATTCAAGGATCACCTGCTACAAGCTCAGGAGTGTTGCATCCCAACTAGAAGGAAGTGTAGCAGGAGGGCCAGGAGACCTTCTTGGATGGACAAGGAGCTGCTGAGGAAACTTCAAAGGAAAAAAAGAGGCTTATGAAAAGTGGAAGCAAGGACAGGGGGCCTGGGAAGAATACAGGGATGTTGTCCAGGAAGCTATGGACCAGGTTAGGAGAGCTAAGGCCCAGTTAGAATTAAACTTGGCTAGGGATGTTAAGGATAACAGGAAGGGATTCTACAGGTTCATAGCAAATAAAAAGCAGACTAGGGACAACATAGGCCCCTTCTGGAAGCTCTCGGGAGAGCTGGCTACACAGGATTTGGAGAAGGCTGAGGTTCTGAATGAGTTCTTTACCTCGGTCTTCACTGGCAAAGGCTTTGACCGCACCACCCAAGTCTTGGAAGGCAGACGCAGGGACTGTGAGAATGAAGACCCTAGGCCCACTGTAGGAGAGGCACTGGTTCGAGACCATCTTAAAAATCTGAACATGCCCAAGTCCATGGGACCTGATGAAATCCATCCGCGAGTCCCGAAGGAGCTGGCAAATGAAGTTGCTCAGCCACTGGCCATCATATTTGAAAAATCATGTCAGTCAGGTGAAGTTTACGATGAAATATAACCCCCATTTTCAAGAAGGGGAAAATGGATGACCCAGGGAATTCCAGACCAATCAGTCTCACCTCTGTGCCTGGCAAAATCTTGGAGCAGATTCTCCTGGAAGGCATGCTAAGGCACATGAAAAAGAACAAGCTGCTTGGTAACAGCCAGCATGGCTTCACTAAGGGGAAATCCTGCCTGACCAATTTGGTGGCCTTCTATGACGCAGCTGCAGAACTGATGAACGGGGTAGAGCAGTTGATGTCATCTACGTGTAAAGCGTTCGACACTGTCCCACATGACATCCTTGCCTCTAAATTGGAGAGACATCAATTTGATGGATGGAGCATTTGGTGGATAAAGAACTGGCTGGATGGCAGCATGCAAAGAGTTGTGGTCAATGGCTCAATGTCCAGCTGGAGACCAGTAACGAGTGGTGTCCCTCAGGGATCGATGTTGGGACCGGACTTGTTCAACATCTTCGTCGCTGACATGGACAGTAGGATTGAGTTCAAGTTTGCCAATGACACCAAGTTGTGTGGTTCGGTTGATACGCTGGAGGGAAGGAATGCCTCACGCTTGTGAGGTGGGCTGATGCCAACCTCATGAAGTTTAACCATGCCAAGTGCAAGATCCTACACCTGGGTCAGAGCAATCCCAGGCACAGCTACAGGTTGGGCAGAGAAGAGATTCAGAGCAGCCCTGCGGAGAAGGACTTGGGGGTGTTGGTTGATAAGCCGGCTTCAGTGTGCGCTTGCAGCCCAGAAAGCCAAGCGTATCCTGGGCTGCATCAAAAGGAGCGTGACCAGCAGCTCGAAGGAGGTGATCCTGCCCCTCTACTCTGCTCTTGTGAGACCTCACCTGGAGTATTGCATGCAGTTCTGCTGTCCTCAGCATAAAAAGACATGGAACTGTTGGAACAAGTCCAGAGAAGGGACACGAAGATGATCACAGGACTGGAGCACCTCCCGTATCAAGATGGGCTGAGAAAGTTGGGGCTGTTCACCCTGGAGAAGAGAAGGCTGTGTGGAGACCTCATAGCAGCCTTCCAGTATCTGAAGGGGGCCTATAGGGATGCTGGGGAGGAACTCTTCATTAGGGACTGTAGTGATAGGACAAGAGTTAAAACTTAAACAGGGGAAGTTTAGATTGGATATAAGGAGGAAATTCTTTCCTGTAAGGGTGATGAGGCACTGGAATAGGTTGTCCAGGGAAGGTGTGAATGCTCCATTCCTGGCAGTGTTCAAGACCAGGTTGGATGAGGCCTTGGGTGACATGGTTTAGAGCGAGGTGTCCCTGCCCATGGTGGGGGGGTTGGAACTTGATGATCCTAAGGGCCTTTCCAACCCTAACTATTCTATCTGATTATATAATTTTCCAGTCACTATTGGAAGAAAGTCAGAAGCTATGGGTTCTCCATGAAGGTCAGGAGTACTTTGTCTGATCACTTGTGTCTCCCACATGCTTTGATGATTTCAGTAGTAACACCTCCAGACTCAATGAACTAAGAAAACAATTCAACCTTTAAAAATTGTCTTTCCTTGCCTTGGAAGCTAAAAATTCACACCTCTGTTGAGCAATGATGCCAGTCCTTTCATGCATGTATGCCTTTCAGCTCCAGGCCCTTAGTTCCTGAACTTGCTGTGAGCCAGCAAAAGGAGGGAGTGGTAGGAGAAAGGACTAGAGTGACTCAGAGTTCTTCACCCCTTAGCTCTGGTTGTGTGTACCCGGAGGCTTCTGAAGCAACCCCAGACCTCCTGCTCTGTCTGGGCCATGTTTCAAATGTTTATAGGCTGATATGCAACTTTGCATTTTCAGGCATGTTCTGATTTGTCTGTTTTGAAATGCATGCAACATATACATGAAATGTAAAGTGTAAGGCTTTTTACATATAAGGTCTTTTGGGACTAGGGCTTTATTTTAGTTTTGCGTTTCCTGCCGCAGTGGTGTTGTGGTGCACTGTTAGGTGTTATGATGCAAAAAAACCCACCCCAAAACTAATGACAAGAGTGAGCAGGTACTAAATTATATGTTTTATTCTTCTACATTATATAGGTGATCTGATTGATGAAAGAGTTATGACAACTAATTAAAGCTTGAGTATTTTGAAGATTCATTAGAACGTGCTTAGGACATTGTCCTGGGTTCAGCTGTAACAGTTACTTTTCTCCTTCCTAGTAGCTGGTTCAGTGCTGTGCTTTGGCTTTAGTCTGAGACCAGTGCTGATAACACACTGATGTTTTAGTTGTTGCTAAGTAATGCAGTCTCTCATGCTCTGCCAGTGAGGAGGGGCACAAAAAGCTGGGAGGGAACAGAGACAGGACACCTGACCCAAACTAACCAAAGGGGTATTCTATACCACAGCATGTCATGCCTGGTATAGAGAGTGGGGGGAGTTACCTGGAAGGCCCAGATCACTGCTCAGGTCAGGCTGAGTATCAGTTGGAGAGTGGTGAGCAATTGTATTGTACACCACTTGTGTTTATTGCCTTATTTTCCTCTTCCCCTTTTAGTTTCATATTCCCTCCCCTTGTTATTTCCCTTGCATTCTTATTATTATTGGTGGTGGTAGCAGCAGTGGTTTGTGTTATACCTTAGTTACTAAAACTGTTCTTATCTCAGCTCATGGGAGTTACATTCTTTCAGTTCTCCTCCCCATCCGTCCAGGAGGGGAAGAAAGGAGCAGAGTGAGCGAGCGGCTGAGTGGTTCTGAGTTACCGGCTGGGCTTAAACCACGACAGGCACAGGATCCCCAAAGGAAAATAAACAGTTTTGCAGAAACTGCGTTCGTTTCCTTCAAACCAAACAAGCAACACGTTACAGAGCAGTGAGAGTTTCACACACCAGAGGGAGCTGTGCTCACACGGAACTGGGAGTCCAGGTCTGTGACAGGATTGCAGAACAGTGACGTTTTCTTGATAATAATCTGTATATAAGTACAAAGGATTTGGGTAACCTAAAGCGATTTTATTTTCTTCCTTTTTTTTTTTTTCCTAAATTTCTTCTTCCCATTAAAAAGTGTACTTTTTTTGTATTTTGCAAGAATGATAAAATCATGTCACAGATTGGCATCAAGCAAGCAGATTGAATAGTCTGGTTTATTGTGCTCATACAACTTACTTGAATTAGCTCTACCTGCTCTGTTGTGAATGTCCTGAAAAAGGTATTTTGACTTTGATGTTTTGACTTTTCATAACTGTGGAAAACACTCCCATTTTAGGTTGAAATGTGCTTTGCCTTGTCCTCATCCAAAGCTGAAATTTGAGGGAATGTTTGAAGTTGAAGAGAATACCTAAGAACAAGAGAAATGTTAAAAACACATGCTTCACATTAAAAAAGCATCCACTTCATTTTCTTTTTTTTTTCATCAGCTGTCACACTGTTGCTTCCTTTTGCATTTATAGTGTCTTTATGTGATTGTAATTAATTACACTGATTTGGTTTTGTTGTTTTGTTATTAGGGATTTTTTTTTCATATTGATTTATATTTCCAGTCTTGCAGTGGAATCCAAGCACAAACTCACTGACTCTACTGGATTATGGGGTTCCATGAATCCATTTGCAGGACTTCAGTCAGCACAAAATGGCACTGGGGCTCCATGACAAGATTTCAGCAATGGAACACTGAAGGGTCAGGGACTGGATACAGCAAGCTTCATGACAGACAACCACAGGACACAGACAAGCTCATCAGCCAAGCTGGTGGCACCCCTGGGAAAACATACTTAAGAAAGAGCAGAACACTGTGGCAGTGAGAAGTGAGGAAAAGTGTGAGGAATAGCCCTATGAACACTTAAGGTCAAAGAGGAGGAGGAAGAGGAGGAGGTGCTCCAGGCACTGGAGCAAAGATTCCTCTGCAGCTTGTGGAAGGGAGCATGGTGGAACAGATATTTCCATTCAGCCTGTGGCGAGGGCCACTGTGGAGCAGGTTGTTTTGCTGCAGCCCATCCACCCCATGCCAAAAAGATGGATATTTCCTGAATGAAATGTGATCCATGGACAGGAGCCCATGCAGCAGCAAATTCTGACAGAAAACATGACCTATGGAGGACTCCCACTGGAGCAGTTCATGAAGGACTGCAGCCTATGAGGAGGACCCATGCTGGAGCAGGAGAAAAGTGTGAGGAGGAAGATGCAGCAGAGAGGAGCAGTTACGAACTCATCACAACCTACCATGCCCTGTCTGCCATTTGCTGCTCAAGGGTAAGGGGTAGGCAAGTTGGGAATGAAGGAGTGAACTCAAGCCTGGAAACATGGTGGTGAGGGGAAGCTGTTGTTTTTGTCTTTGTTTCTTACCAGATCTATTTTAACTGGCAATAAATTAAATCATTTTTCCCCAAGCTGAGTCTGTTTTGCCCATGACAGTAACTGGTAAGTGATCTTTATCTTCATCTATGAGCTTTTCATCTTATTTTCTCTTCCTGTTCTGTTAAAGAGGGGGAGTGAGAGAGTGTCTGGGTAAGGCTCTGGCAGCCAACCAAGGTCAACCTACTATACAAACATATCATTTGGAATTGGATGATCTGAGAAATGAACTCTTTTAGTTCAAAGGATGAACTATTTGGTTCCAAGGATGACATACCAAGAGTGCTTGGCTTTTTAAGTCTCTGGCATTTACAGTCTTCTCTATTCCAAATGGAAAGGAATAGCTCTCCAGATTTTTTTCATGGTATAAATTAGAGGAGAAGCTCCATCAGAATAAAAGAAGGCACCCTACATCTTCTATTTTGATTTAAAAATCTACAAGAATTCAGGAGGAATCCTGAAGGGGCTTCTTCAGTTAATCATGTTCTAGAAGAGACCACATAGTAAAACCTAAGCAGGCCATAGACGGTATGAAAGAAGTAAACTTTAGAGCAAGACCATTGTATCTTTAAACAAATTTAATACATTTGCATGGGGGAAAAAACAACAAACTCAAGACCCCATCAAGAGTAAAGCACAGAAGAACAGCTAACTAAATACACAGTTGTCCCATATTTTTTGGTGTCATTAACTCTTGGATATATCAGCCTTTAGGCTCATGAATGTTTTATTCATTCTTTCATAGATCTTCCTGAGAGATAACCAATTGGATACCAGACAAACAAACAAAAGGAGTAATCAGACTCCACTGACCTTCTTCACCTTGATTAGGATGAAGGATGAAAATCAGCAGCCGTTTTCTGTGGAACAGGGTTTCTGGAGGAACTTGCTTCTTTCTTTTTGGATTATATTGGCATAAAGACGTCAAGATATTGAATGGAAAATGTTGTGAGTTTATACACGCCAGTCAGTGTTCCATCACTTTTTGAAGCAGGTATGTTATCTGAATCACCTTGCCTTATTTTTCAGCACAAATCCAAATGAATTATGGGTATTGTATAAGAAAGGCATATTACTACAACCCCAGTATAAGATAGTTGATCATGGATAGTATAAAATTTGTACAGAAACAGCTGAAGTTAACTGGGGTCCCATTCTCTCACGATATGTGGAATTGTTACCAGAATTTAAATTGTCTTTTAATATATTTTACTGTCATTCAAGGAAGAGAACAACATTTTCTTTACTCTGTTCTACTGGAACAAAAATACACAGCTTAAAAATAGGATTCCAATGTCATTTCAGCCATCAGGAGTGTATTTAGTACTAAAATAGTAATTAAAATTGTATTTGCCCCAATAAAGAGAGGTTAACTTTTTTTTCTAGAGAAGTGTAATCTCATTGTACTTTCAGTATTTTGTAGGACTGCTTTAAATAAGTAAGAAATTATTTTGAGTAGCTAAACCTTTGACGTGATTAATCGGTAGAAGACTGAATAGGCAAGTGAGCTGACTAGGTTATTAAAATTATTTAATGAGAAAGTACAATTACACGACTTTCAGTTCTTCAGAATGAAATCTGTCATAACTTTAATTTTGTTTTATGCTTCAGGGTTGCCATGTAGTTAATTAGCATTATGTAACAGAGTTTTAAAATAACGCTGTGTATCTGTGACTTCACATGGTTGCCCAGTGTTATCTTGTGCATTAAAAGGCTTGAGGTGCCTTGCATAATTCCAGTGTGATCAGGACATACTCCAGGATTATGCTAAATACAGTCTGGACGTACCATTATTAATAAGTAGCATTGTAACTACTGTAGGTGGTAAAGTAATATTTAGATGCTCGTATATGTTTTTATTCTTAACTGTTGGGGCTTTTTATAAGAAAAAGCTCATTCCATTTAGTTGATGGTTTATGCAACACTTGAAAGTAGAAAGGGTTATTAGGGTGTTTTTTTTCACCAGATCCCCAGACCTTAAATTGTGCACTACCTTATTAAAAAAACCCCATCAAAGTAAATAGGAATAAATTTTGGTCTTTCAGTAAATCAGGCAGTATGTGACAGAATTACTCTGTAGATTATATTTCTGTGCATACTTACATGATATTTGGTTTTCATTTTAGTACTGAAAAAATTTGAAGAAGTGTGTTCTGAGCTGCTGGCTGCTTCTGAACTAAAATGTGGCCTAGTAAATAATATATGAATAATGGCAAGATAGTGTTTCTAGCTAGCAATGAGAAGGGTGAAATAGCAGAGTGAGTAGTCTTATCTAACAAAACAGATCCTCAGAAATGTTTTTCTCATGGCTGGGATTACAGCTTTAACATCTGTGATCACTTCTCAACATTTACAGAAGGGTGCAACATACAAAGAAACAAAGAGGTGGTGGTGAGAGTTTTGTTGTGGCAAGCCTACCATCAAAGAGCTGCAACTTTTTTCTAATGAATGATAGATATCTATATCTGGTGTTTTAAATTATGGTTTATGTAAGTTTTTTAATGTCATTGCCTAGCATTAGTTAGGTCTGGTTTAAAAATGTTTGGTTCTTCAGATCGCGAAGGATGAAGTATTAATCATAGAATCACAGAATCATAGAATAGTTAGGGTTGGAAAGGACCTTAAGATCGTCGAGTTCCAACCCCCCTGCCGTGGGCAGGGACACCTTGCTCTAAACCATATCACCCAAGGCATCATCCAAACTGGCCTTGAGCACTGCCAGGGATGGAGCATTCACAACCTCCTTGGGCAACCTATTCCAGTGCCTCACCACCCTTACAGGAAAGAATTTCCTCCTTATATCCAATCTAAACTTCCCCTGTTTAAGTTTTAACTCATTACCCCTTGTCCTATCACTACAGTCCCTAATGAAGAGTCCCTCCCCATCATCCCTATAGGAACTGTGAGGAGGTAGTAGAGCCACTCAGTAGAGAATCACTTGTCTGCTTTGCTTTTGTGATGAAAGAAGGAATGAATGATAGATCTGAAGTGGACTAAATCTTTCAGCCCGTGCTTAGTCTTTATTTGCACTCTACTGTAAGGGCATCTTGCTAAATTTATCACAAGCTTGTGAATTCAGCCCAAAGTCTTGTCTCTCAAATAAGATAGGATCTTGGTTGATGTCAGTATTTCCCAGTTTTTTGGAAACAGTATTTGCTGTTTATTGCAGCAGTTTGCTGCAATAATAATAATACTACTACTGAGGTCAATTCTTGGTATATAGTCTAGTTGCTTAGGTCCAAATTCATTCTACCTGTCCTCAGGCACATGAGCTGGGAATTCAGTCATACTGAGCATACTGTAAAGATAATAAGGAGAAAGTGCTTGATCAATTGTGCTCTGACTATGTCTTTCTATCTGTTGACAATATAAGGAGTCTAGTTTGACTAAGCTTCAAACTTAAGCACTCAATTTAGGCTCCTAAAATTAGTTAGGCTGAATCTGAGTCCTTGTGTTGAGAAAGCAAATATTCACCACTGTGTTGTATTAGGTTATACTCAGAGGTACAAAGGTCTTACCCCCCTGAAGTCCAATAGCTTTAGCAAATAGTAGAATTATTCTTCCAAGACGTAGAAAAGATGGAAGTAAACAAGCACAAGTAAAACTAGGTGAAAATGGTATGTGCAGGCATTAATGCTGTAGGAAATTTAGCCATTGATTTCAGTGAGAATAACATCAAATCTTTAATATGAACAATCATACTTAACACAAAACCTTCTGTGCTTTGTTTCTTGCTTTTACATTTTCTCAAATAACTAAAATATCTCAAGGGACAGAGGATAACTTAGAGGAGATTTTATTCTAGTTTCATTTTCATTTATTTTTAACATTCTACTACATGATTAAAATCTATTAAAATGTAAATTTTAATGTAAATATGTAAAAAATATAAATAAAAAAAGTAAAAATACTATCCATACATGTTTGCAGTCCCTGGTATTTAAAATTCTGCTCTACATTTGCAGCTTTGGTAATGCACTGCTGACATGGCTGAACAAAGGCAACGTACTTTGTCAACATCAGGGGAAGCATTATATAAAATCCTGGCCCTAGAGAAGGGAGCAACACATGATGAGATTAAGAAGTCCTACAGGTATGTGAAATCTGCTGTGCAACATGTCTAAAAATGCTCGTATGTCTGGCATGATTAAGATGGTGAAACCTTTTAAGTTGCCTGCACTGTAGACATTCATTGTTAAAACGTTTTTCTTCCCCATGAACCTGAATAGAATCAGAGATGATGCAATGGGAATCTATTAACTTCATCGTGCAAGCAATCCATGTGCTTCATCAAAAATGTTTTAACCCTAACCACAGACTACGCTTGCAAAGTGTGGTTTCTGAATACTGTACCCAGTTCTTGCATTAACATCTTCTCCTGAAGTATGTTGAGAAGTAAAGCCAATGAAGAAAAATGCTGTAATAATTGAAGAACTAAAGTAAGAGACATAAGGAATTAGATCAGTTTATCTTGTCATAAAAGGTAGACTGACAGATTATTTGATTGTAGTGTGTAATGTCTTTGAAGGGGAAAAATGTCAGGTGTGGGAGGGTTCGTCACTTTATGAAGGCATGCATAACCAAAACCAGTGATTGGAATCTAAAAACAATTTGAGCTGAAAAAGAAACACATGATTTTAACAGTGAGCAAAACTAACCACTGAAACTTACTGGCACAGGAAATGGGAGCTTCTCTATGGAAAGAGAGGACTTTAAGTTTTACTCAAACACGAGTTACTACAGTGGTGAAAAGTACTTACTGTTGAAATGTAGCAAGACCTAGAAGTAAGACTAGAAGATTTTATGGGTCATTTTGCTCTTAAATCTGTTAAATCTTTTGAAAGAACTTTAAATGTCATGAATGAAATAGATGTTCTTGCCACTGAAATATGCCAGATGCTTACTTACAGGTTTAATAAATGTAGTAAAATTTTTATTACATTCTGGGTGTTGTTGAACTGTGTTACCAGTCAAACTTTAACACAGCTTGCTTTTCCCATCAAATGTAAGAATATATTTGAACTAAAAAAAGGCTTGTGAAATGCATCTACTTGCATCATTGTTTAGCTTGAATTTTACTGGGAGTCTGTCCTGTGTGGTTTTGAACAAATTGCACCTCTCCTGCTATCATCTGTTCTTAAAGGCGGAAGAGGAGGTAAATGAAGAAGTGAATGTCCAAACTCTTCATACAATGGAAGGAAAACTGTTAACATCTCATGGTTCTCTTGTCTTGCATAACTGTACCACTGGGCAATAAACTTCCTACAGTATCAAATTCACTCATGACTTGAACCTTCTGTCTCCCTGTAGTATAATTTGGCTGCAGAAACCATCTTCTATATCAAACTTCACATCTTCCTGTTGCTTTTACATTTAATTTTCTGGAAATGAGGCCTTCTTTGATACGCAGAGGACAGAGATGTCATGGAAGAATACAGTATGGAATTAACTTTATTTAATGGTGAAAATGAATACAGATGATTTACAAAGTGATCACGACAGTGATGCTTTATCCATCTTTATTTGTAATTATAAAAAAAAAAGAGACCGCTTCTGACTAAAGTGGAAATGTCAGAGGGATTCACTTTTAATGGAGTAGCTGTAAATATTTGCAAGATAAAATGATGAGTCAGTCTCATAGATTTGCTCTAATTATCTTTTAATTTATGCTAATCCAAAAATCTGCTGCTGAACTCCTATTATTTAGTACAGGGTATGAAACCAGCAACACCTGATTCTGAGTTTCCTGCCATTATTAATTAAGTCAGTATTAATCATACTACCACAAAAATTCACTTTTTAATAAACATGACAGAGGTACCTCTCGGTAATTTTATTTAGAGTTTGGCACAACCTAATTTATCAAGGACTAAAGCTAACAGGCTTCTAATCAGCAGAATTTCAAAGGAGATATCTTTATCTTCAATACTCTACAAAAATAATCTTCAGAAAAAAATTTGGCATAACAACTTAAATTGTACTTCGACATCTGCTTTCAAGGCTGACGAAGTAACACACAGAGAGATAACATATTTATGTTTTCTTCAGAAGTTTCAAAAGATCCACCTTGAGAGTGTATATTCAAAAGAAAAAAAAAGTACATCAAAAACTCTGTCACAGATTACACAGAGGTTTGAGAACACTGAATACTATTTAATGACTGAAAACAAAGAGGGATAATCTCTTAGCTGTGCCTATACCAATGCCATGTGTTACTGCTGTGCTGGTACGTCCATAAATGTTTTGCTCCTTTCGGAACACAGTAAACTCCCAAGAGCTCCCACAGAAACTAGATACCAGGAGAAGAGTGCATTGTCCAGGCAAGAGGAATGAAAAGCTCTGGAGAATGCGGGCATCGATCCCGCTGCCTCTCACATGCTAAGCGAGCGCTCTACCACTTGAGCTAATTCCCCAGCCAAAGGCCTTGCCCTGAGGTCCTCTCCCCTCCCAGGCACACAGCCCTGACCCAGCCTCTCCAGCAACCAAAGCCTTGGTCTCCCATCCACCTGGCTCCCAGCATCCCAGCCACCAAATCCCTTTGCTGCTGGTGGTGACCACTGACAACCCCTGATGGTGCTCAGTTGCCACCATCCCCTGCCCAGGGTTCACCAGGCGATGCAGGTAGGCAGGGCCAAAAGGCAGAGGTGCCACAGGGTGTGTTCTAGAGCCAAAAGGACACTCCTTCGAGCCGGAGTTGAACCAGCGACCTAAGGATGGCCGTGCAAGGAGCCTACAGTCCTCCGCTCTACCAGCTGAGCTATCGAAGGCATCATGGGGCAGTTCCTGGACCTCACCCATCACACGCTCAAACAACACTGCGCAAGCTGCAGCACAGCGCAACACCTCCATTCCAACAACCTGATTCATACTGCCTGAACGCCAAGGTTTCAACGCTTGCTTATCCATTTAGCCCATCAAGTCATTGAAAACAAAACATAGAAAGGCTCTATAGGCTCCTAGGATTTCATCTGCACAAAATCACAGAATTATTAGGGTTGGAAGGCACCTCTGGAGACCATCTAGTCCAACTCTCCTGCCAAGCAGGGCTACTTATCGTAGGTTACACTGGAGTGTGTCCAGGTGGGTTTTGAATGTCTCCACAGAGGGAGACTCCACAAGCTCCCTGGGGAGCCTGTTCCAGTGCTCTGCCACCCTCAACAGAAAGGAATTCTTCCTCATGTTGAGGTGAAACTTCCTGTATTAAAGTTGATGGCCATTGCTCCTCATCCTGTCACTGGGCACTCCTGGAAAGAGTCTGGCACCATCCTCCTGGCACCCACCTTTGAGATATTTATATGCATTAATGAGATTGCCTTTCAGTCTTCCCTTTTACAGTTGGACTCTCCTCAAGGCCCAAAAGACCACCCCCATATCCTACTGCTCTTTCCCTTTCTTCAGTTTCGCTGGGCTTTTGCCTACAGTTTCAGTACCACATCGAACGACAGCCTTTCTATACCCTGTAACCTCCTACAAGCCCTGGAAGGTGATGAGGAAGCCCTGTGAACCCCTCTTTCTCCAGGTTGAACATGCCCAGTGTCCTGAGACTATCTGCAAGAAGAAATCCCTCCATTCCATAATGCCCCTGCACTGAGGTTGCTTCATTTCATTCATGTCTTTGCTCCACAGAGAGCCCAAAGTTAGACTTAGTGCTGGAGATCACATTTGAAGACATACAAGCAAAGAGGGAGAAAAACAATTCCTCTGTGAAGCTGCCAGTACTACATTTAATGCAGCCACCCAAGTCATCCTATTCTGTAATGCCTGGGCACATCTGCATCTCCTCACAGCCCCCAAAGGGCAGAGCGCCCCCAGCAATGGGACCTATGTCCAGGCAAGGACATAAAAAGCTCTGGAGAATGCGGGCATCGATCCCGCTGCCTCTCACATGCTAAGCGAGCGCTCTACCACTTGAGCTAATTCCCCAGCCAACGGCCTTGCCCTGAGGTCCTCTCCCCTCCCAGGCACACAGCCCTGACCCAGCCTCTCCAGCAACCAAAGCCTGGGTCTCCCATCCACCTGGCTCCCAGCATCCCAGCCACCAAATCCCTTTGCTGGGACAACCCCTGATGGTGCTCAGTTGCCACCATCCCCTGCCCAGGGTTCACCAGAACTGCCTTGCTTGGTTCATCTCCCTCAGCAGGGGTAAGAGCTGATGGCTTTGCGGGCGTTGAAGGCAGCCAGGAAGACAGGGCCAAAAGGCAGAGGTGCTGCCACAGGGTGTGTTCCAGAGCCAAAAGGACACTCCTTCGAGCCGGAGTTGAACCAGCGACCTAAGGATGGCCGTGCAAGGAGCCTACAGTCCTCCGCTCTACCAGCTGAGCTATCGAAGGAATCATGGGGCAATTCCTGGACCTCACCCATCACACGCTCAAATAACACTGCCCTATTTCAGTGCAGTATGATGCCTACATTCCAACAGCCTGATTCAAGCAGCCTTGGCTCAATTCTCACAACACTTGCTCAACCCTTTAGCCCGTCACATTGTCCAAATCTACAAACAGAATAGGTACACAATCTGCTGGATATCATCAACACATGGATTCTCCTCAACTCCACAATTGCCATCCTTAAGTGCTTCTCCTGCTTCTCTTGATTCACTGTCACTGGACTGCCTTTTGGCCTCCCATCAAGTTCCAGGCAAATGGACAGATCTTCCTTGAGTCCGTAACCTGCTCCACCAAGACGAGAAAAAACATACGTAAGCCCTCTGAACCTCTGTGTCTCTGAGCAGAAAATGCCCACTTTTCTGAGACCATCCACAAAGAGAAATCTCTCAGTTTCATGGTGCTTATTTAGGTGTGTGTTCTGTGTGGCTTCTCGGATTCATTCATGTCTTTCCTCCACGGGGGAGTGCACACCTGGATACAGTGCTGGAGATGACATTTGGCGGCGGGCAATTTAAAAGGTGAAGATAAATTCCTATGTTAAGCTGCTGTTACTACTTTTAATGCAGTTGTGAATGTCATCCTGCTCTGTAAAACCTGGGCATTTCATCATCATGTCCCCAGAACCTACAGAAGAAAGAGAACCCCCAGAGAAGGGCCCATTGTCCAGGCAAAAGGAATGAAAAATTCTGGAGAATGCGGGCATCGATCCCGCTGCCTCTCACATGCTAAGCGAGCGCTCTACCACTTGAGCTAATTCCCCAGCCAAAGGCCTTGCCCTGAGGTCCTCTCCCCTCCCAGGCACACAGCCCTGACCCAGCCTCTCCAGCAACCAAAGCCTGGGTCTCCCATCCACCTGGCTCCCAGCATCCCAGCCACCAAATCCCTTTGCTGCTGGTGGTGACCACTGACAACCCCTGATGGTGCTTAGTTGCCACCATCCCCTGCCCAGGGTTCACCAGATCTGCCTTGCTTGGTTCATCTTCCTCAGCACGGGCAACAGCTGATGGCTTTGCAGGCCTTGAAGGCAGCCAGGCAGACAGGGCCAAAAGGCAGAGGTGCTGCCACAGGGTGTGTTCCAGAGCCAAAAGGACACTCCTTCGAGCCGGAGTTGAACCAGCGACCTAAGGATGGCTGTGCAAGGAGCCTACAGTCCTCCGCTCTACCAGCTGAGCTATCGAAGGAATCATGGGGCAATTCCTGGACCTCACCCATCATACGCTCAAATAACACTGCCCTATTTCAGTGCAGTATGATGCCTCCGTTCCAACAGCCTTATTCAAACAGCCTTGGCTCAATTCTCACAACACTTGCTCAACCCTTTAGCCCATCACATTGTCCAAATCTACAAACAGAATAGGTACACAATCTGCTGGATATCATCAACACATGGACTCTCCTCAACTCCACAATTGCCATCCTTAAGTGCTTCTTCTGCTTCCCTTGATTCGCTGTCACTGGACTGCCTTTTGGCCTCCCATCAAGTTCCAGGCAAATGGACAGATCTTCCTTGAGTCCGTAACCTGCTCCTACAAGACGAGAGAAAACATACGTAAGCCCTCTGAACCTCTGTGTCTCTGAGCAGAAAATGCCCACTTTTCTGAGACCATCCACAAATAGAAATTTCTCAGTTTCATGGTGGTTATCTAGGTGTCTCTGCTGTGTGGCTTCTCAGATTCGTTCATGTCTTTCCTCCACGGGGGAGTTCACACCTGCATACAGTGCTGGAGATGACATTTGACGATGGGCAATTTAAAAGGTGAAGATAAATTCCCATGTTAAGCTGCTGTTACTTTCTTGAGTCCATAACCTCCTCCTACAAGGTATGAAAACAAGTTCTACTCCTCTGAAACTATCTCCAAGTGGAAGATTCCCACTGTCCTGAAACCATCCACAAAGAGAAGTTTCTCCATTTCCTGGTGGCATTTTTGGAGGCCCTGCAGTGAGGTTGCTTCCATTTCATTCATGTTTTTCCTCCATGGTGTAGCTCAAACCGAGACAAAGTGGTGGAAATCACATTTGATATCAGTCAAGCAAAGCAGAAAATAATAAGTAATTGACATTAATACATGGAAAGGCTCTACAAGCGTCTGGGATGTCACCTTCACACAATCACAGTATTGTTATGGTTGGAAGGGACCTCTGGACACCATCTTGTCCAATTCCCCTGGTAATCAGTGCCACTTAGAGCCAGTTGCACAGGATTGCATCCGTGCAGGTTTTCAATGTCTCCAGAGAGGGAAATTCCACAATGTCCCTGGGGAGCCTGTTCCAGTGCTCTGCCGCCCTCAACAGAAAGAGATTCTTCCTCGTGTTGTGGTGAAACTTCCTGTGTTAAAGTTGATGGGCATTGCTCCACATCCAGTTGATGGGCACCATTGAAATTATTTCGACACCATCCTCCTGGCACCCACCTTTGAGATATTTATATGCATTAATGACATCGCCCCTCAGTCTTCTCTTTTACAGTTGGACCCTCCCCAGGGCCAAAAAGACCTACTGCATATTCTTCTTCAGCTTCCTGAGATTAAATTTCACTCTCTGGCTTTTGACCTACCCTCCACTACCACAAGAAAGGACCGCTCTTCCTGTACTCTGTAACCTCCTCCTAAGCTCTATAAGGTGAACCGCAAGCCCTCTCAACCTGCCTTTCTCCAAGTGGAAAATGCCCCCATTATGAGATCATCCACAAAGAGAAATCCCTCCATTCCATGATGTTTATTTTTGTGTCCCTGCAGTGAGGTTGCTCCATTTCATTCACTTCTTTCCTCCACAGGGAGCTCAAAGACCTGGAGATGATATTTGATGATCTGAAGCAAAAAGGGAGAAACCTTCCTCTGTGAAGCTTCCCTTAGGACTTTCAGTGCAGTCATGAATGTCATCCTACTCTGTATAGCCTGTGCACATCACCATCTGCACAGAACCCCAGAAAGCCCCCAGCAAAGGGCCCAGTGTCCATGCAAGAGGAATGAAAAGCTCTGGAGAATGCGGGCATCGATCCCGCTGCCTCTCACATGCTAAGCGAGCACTCTACCACTTGAGCTAATTCCCCAGCCAACGGCCTTGCCCTGAGGTCCTCTCCCCTCCCAGGCACACAGCCCTGACCCAGCCTCTCCAGCAACCAAATCCTGGGTCTCCCATCCACCTGGCTCCCACCATCCCAGCCACCAAATCCCTTTGCTGCTGGTGGTGACCACTGACAACCCCTGATGGTGCTCAGCTGCCACCATCCCCTGCCCAGGGTTCACCAGAACTGCCTTGCTTGGTTCATCTTCCTCAGCAAGGGCAAGAGCTAAAGGCTGTGTGAGCCTTGAAGGCAGCCAGGCAGACCAGGCCAAAAAGCAGAGGTGCCACAGGGTGTGTTCTAGAGCCAAAAGGACACTCCTTCGAGCCAGAGTTGCACCAGCGACCTAAGGATGGCTGTGCAAGGAGCCTACAGTCCTCCGCTCTACCAGCTGAGCTATCAAAGTAATTATATGGACATTCATAGCTCATGCCTTCAGCCCGAGATTTTCTGTCTGTGTCTTCTTCTGTCTTTTGTTCCCAGGTCTAATCCCCGGTTTGTAGATGTGAGCTGAAAAATCCCTTACTTTGTGTAAACACTCTTTAGCAACAACTAAAACATCAATGTGTTATTTACATTACTGTCATCCTAAATCTAAACCACAGGGATATGCCTGTTACTACAAAAAAAAAAAAAATTGTCTGTACCTTCTGAAACCAATATAATATCCACTTCTTCTACAGCATTTATATTATGTCCATGTCCCACACTTTACATCCTTTCTTGTCTTTTTGATATGTACACACAAATATTCTCTTAGTCTATGATCCATCCTTCTGACATATCCCTTGAGCTCATGTAATTGATAACTTTTGGCTCCATCTGTCATAGTAGTCTTTCTGGGCAGGAAAGATGGTGTGTGGTGTTGGATTGTTGAACACGAGGCCAGTTCTGTTTTTATCACTGAATTTTGACCAGTTACATCAAAATTCATTCTTCATTAATCTGGATATTTTTCGTTGAAATACTGATGATATGGATGATAGCAACCATAGTAGTGGCATATAGTATTGTACAGCAGTTAACATACAATTCAAATCA
This sequence comes from Neopsephotus bourkii, assembly GCF_033783945.1. Classification (NCBI taxonomy): domain Eukaryota; kingdom Metazoa; phylum Chordata; class Aves; order Psittaciformes; family Psittacidae; genus Neopsephotus; species Neopsephotus bourkii. The sequence continues at coordinate 5,945,588 of NW_026902293.1, forward strand.
TTGGCTATTCTCACCCAAAGTCTAATCCCCTGGAGGTACACACCGGACTTCCCTGTCCCCCCACATTATCCACTAAGTGTGCCGAGGTCCTTGAACAAAAACAGTCCCATGGATGGGGTTGCCTTTGCCTGAATCAGGAATAGCCCAGACTGTTTTATCCAGCACACTTTTTTATGTGCACTACAGGGACTTCATCCTCTTCTATAGTACATAAAGGTCTGATGTTTGATTGGGCAGTTGGAAAATCCCCTGGTATTGACTAACCAGGTGGCGCTAAGTGTGTATCCCAGTGTTTGACTGTCCAACCACCCACTGCTCTCAGTCCACTATACCTTTTCATTTTCCCAGAGGCTGGTACATTATAGGGGATGTGATATACCCACTCAATCCTGTGCTCTTTGGCCAAGTGACTATGAGGTTGTTCTGAAAATGAGTTCTGTTGTCTCACTCAGTTCTCTCTGGAGTGCCGTGTTGGCACAAGATTTGTCTCTCATGGCCCAGGACACTGTTCCAGGCAGTGACATAGGGCACAGCGCATGTTTCCAGCCATCCGGTGGTTGCTTCCACCATGGTAAGCACAGGGCACTTGCCTTGGCGGGTTGGTGGGAGTGTGATATAGTCAATCTGCCAGGCATCCCTGCGTTTGTACTTCAGCCATCGTCCTCCATATCAGAGAGGCTTTAACTGTTTAACTTTGAATTGCTGAGGTGAGTAGCTCGAGAGAGGACGCCTTGAACACCGGACTGGGGGGAGATCAGCGTCCAGGAGCCTCAACTCAGAGCGACAAGAGACTGAGGGAGCCTCAAGTCCTCGACAGGACCTGCCCAGGAGCCGGCAGCTCAGCTGACGCGAGCAGCTGACTCACAGGGGGCGGAGCCAGGAGGAACGGAGCTAGCCCTGATTGGTTAAAAACCTGCCCCAGGGAGCGCGGCGAACAGAGCGGGTCGAGGCAGTTTGCGCGGGCAGGCGAGCGGGAGCGTGAGCGGGATGGTGAGCGGGATGGTGAGCGGGATGGTGAGCGGGATGGTGAGCACTCGCCGTATGACCAGGGCCCGGTTTGGGAGCTCTGCTCTGGCTGCCCCGGCGGTGGCCACCGTAGGCACTCAGACAGAGCCAATGAGAGGGGAGGCTGCAGTGAAGAGCTCGGGGCGTACTGAGTGCCTGCACTGCTCTGGTGAGAGAAAGGTACACAATGGGAAGGGCTGCACTGGGTGCTCCCTGGTGGAGGCTCTCCTGCAGCAGGTGACTGAGCTGCGGGAAGCTATTAATAGGCTACAAGATGTCGGGGTAGCTGAGAGGAAGCAGGAATGCTTGCTCCCGGCCCAAACTGTGCAGAGTCCTCAAGCTTCCCCTGTAGCTCATGGAGGAAAGAAGGAGGTTGTTAGCTCTCAAAGCTGGGAATTGGTGACAAAAAAAAAAAAATAAACCACCAAAAAAAGGAGGAAAAGGACAATTAAAAGCAAGGGACTTCCTCCTGAACCTGTTGCCCCCACGCAGAACCGCTTTGCTGTCCTGCAGGGGGCTCGTGAGGAAATGCAGTTGCGCCAGAAACAGCCTGGTGATGCACTAGTAAAGATCTGAACTGGTGCTGCCAGGAAAAAGCGGCGGGTCGTAGTAGTAGGGGATTCTACTTTGAAAGGGACAGAAGCACTCGTCTGTTGGCCTGACCCGGTCTCAAGGGAGGTGTGTTGCCTACCAGGGGCACGGATCAGGGATGTGGTAGAGAGGCTGCCTGCTCTAGTAAGCCCCACGGACTATTACCCACTTCTGGTGATACATGTGGGTGCTAGGGATATAGATAGCAGTAGCCTGGGGAACATAAAAAAGGACTACAGAGCCCTGGGAGAGGTGGTTAAGGGCTCTGGAGCTCAGACTGTCAGAATCATAGAATATTTAGGGTTGGAAAGGACCTTAAGATCATCAAGCTCCAACCACCTGCCATGGGCAGGGACACCTCGCTCTAAACCATATTACCCAAGGCCTCGTCCAACCTGGCCTTGAACACTGCCAGGGATGGAGCATTCACAACCTCCCTGGGCAACCTATTCCAGTGCCTCACCACCCTAACAGGAAAGAATTTCCTCCTTATATCCAATCTAAACTTCCCCTGTTTAAGTTTTAACCCATTACCCCTTGTCCTATCACTACAGTCCCTAATGAAGAGTCCATCCCCAGCATCCCTATAGGCCCCCTTCAGATACTGGAAGGCTGCTATGAGGTCTCCACACAGCCTTCTCCAGGCTGAACAGCCCCAACTTTCTCAGCCGATCTTCATATGGGAGGTGCTCCAGTCCCCTGATCATTCTCGTGGCCCTCCTCTGGACTTGTTCCAACAGATCCATGTCCTTTTTATGTTGAGGACACCAGAACTGTACACAACACTCCAGGTGAGGTCTCACGAGAGCAGAATAAAGGGGCAGGATCACCTCCTTTGACCTGCTGGTCACACTCCTTTTGATGCAGCCCAGGATACAGTTGGCTTTCTGGGCTGCAAGCGCACACTGCTTGCAGCATGTTACCTCCTACTCTGGTAACATGCCAAAATCTCTGGAATTGGCAGGGTGACAGCATACTTTTTCCCAATATTTTACTAGTTTTTCAGGATTCTGCTCTTGTTCAGGGGTGAAATTCCAAAACATTGTAGGTGGTTTCTGTCTTAGGCACTTGCCAATACTATTCCCCACACCCTGCCATTCAACTACCCAGCTTTAGGCCGGATCTCTGGGTGGTATTCTTAATAGTTGGGTTTAACCTTAAACAAGAGCTAAAACACATTCAGGAGACTGCAATAGGATTATGTTGGTTTGAACATCCTGAGGATATTCAAAGTTCTCAAGAGCTGTTGTAACTAGCCTAGAGGTGAAAGGGAAGATGGAGGAAGGTGTCTCCCCATTAGATTGTCTCTGGAGGAAAAAAAGTAAAAGCTGTAATTATTAATAGTGTCCAATAGATGTCTCCCAAAGTATGGAGATGACACTAATGCTGAGTACAAATACCAGAGTAGTCTCATGACCAGGAGTTTAGAATCATAGAATAGTTAGGGTTGGAAAGGACCTTAAGATCATCATGTTCCAACCCCTCTGCCATGGGCCTGGACACCTCACACTAAACTGTGTGTTTAATCCTATCATAAACTAGTGTTACATAGTACAGCAAAATTATAAACTTCACCCAGCACCAGGAGGTGATAAACAACACACGGGGGAACATACACAGCAAGTGAGCTGATAAACAATGAACTCTGTGAACATGAGCAACAACTCTGAGAGCAAATAACATTGTCGCCAGTGACTATTAAAGGAATAACGTGAATGCTTATAAAAAAAAACATGTTTTAAGATGCTGTGGTCAGATCTGTTATCTCAAACCCTCAAGCCCCATACTGGGCACCAAAAAGGACTCTTGTCTTGTGCTTTAACCCAACAGGCAGTTAAACACCATACAGCCATTTGCTCCTTTTGCTCACTCCCCCCACCAGTGAGATGGGGGAAGAAAATGAAAAAAAAGGAAATTTTGTGGGTTGAGGTAAAGTCAGTTAAATAGGATGGAAAAATAAAGGAATAATAAAAATAATAACAATAACAGTAATAATGACAGAATTAAAATATACAAGTGATGCATAATGCAATCGCTCACCACCAATTGACTGATGCCCAGATAGCTCTCAAGCAGCAACCCACACCCAGTTTTCCCCTAATATATATACTTAACATGGCATCATATGCTATGGAATACCCCTTTAGGCAGTTTGTCCCAGGTCTGGTGACAGTGTCTCCTACCAGTTTCTTTTGCCCTTCAGCCTGTTCATTAGTGTAGTAGTGTGAGGAGCAGAAACATCCTTGACTGGTTATAAAACTGCTTAGCAACAGCTAAAACATGAATCTGTTATCAATGTTATTCACCTCCTAAATCAAAAACACAGCACTACACCAATTATGACAAAGAAAATGAAATGTACCTGCTGAAGCCATCACTGACACATTATTAAAGATGCCATCAAACACAGGCTGAGCAAAACCAGAAAATGCTATCACTGGACCAAGAGACCATTCCGATCATGGTGCAGCCCCAGTTGCTGCAATTTTCCATGAACAACTATCATAGGTACCTCTGTACCTCTGACAAGGCAAGAAGATGAAAAGCTCTGGAGAATGCGAGCATCGATCCCTCTGACTCTCACATGCTAAGCGAGCACTCTACCACTTGAGCTAATTCCCCAGCCAACGGCCTTGCCCTGAGGTCCTCTCCCCTCCCAGGCACACAGCCCTGACCCAGCCTCTCCAGCAACCAACGCCTGGGTCTCCCATCCACCTGGCTCCCACCATCCCAACCACCAAATCCCTTTGCTGCTGGTAGTGACCACTGACAACCCCTGGTGGTGCTCAGTTGCCACCATCCCCTGCCCAGGGTTCACCAGAACTTTCTTGCTTGGTTCATCTTCCTCAGCATGGACAACAGCTGGAGCCTGTGCAGCCTTGAAGGCAGCCAGGCAGACAGGGCCAAAAGGCAGAGGTGCTGCCACAGGGTGTGTTCCAGAGCCAAAAGGACACTCCTTCGAGCCGGAGTTGAACCAGCGACCTAAGGATGGCCGTGCAAGGAGCCTACAGTCCTCCGCTCTACCAGCTGAGCTATCGAAGGAATCATGGAGCAATTCCTGGACCTCACCCATCACACGCTCAAATAACACTGCCCTATTTCAGTGCAGTATGATGCCTCCATTCCAACAGCCTGATTCAAACAGCCTTGGCTCAATTCTTACAACACTTGCTCAACCCTTTCGCCCATCACATTGTCCAAATCTACAAACAGAATAGGTACACAACCTGCTGGATGTCATCAACACATGGATTCTCCTCAACTCCAAAACTGCCATCCTTAAGTGCTTCTCCTGCTTCCCTTGCTTCACTGTCACTGGACTGCCTTTTGCCCTCTCATCAAGTTCCAGGCAAATGGACAGATCTTCCTTGAGTCCGTAACCTGCTCCACCAAGACGAGAAAAAACATACGTAAGCCTTCTGAACCTCTGTCTCTGAGCAGAAAATGCCCACTTTTCTGAGACCATCCAGAAAGAGAAATCTCTCAGTTTCATGGTGCTTATTTAGGTGTGTCTTCTGTGTGGCTTCTCGGATTCATTCATGTCTTTCCTCCACGGGGGAGTGCACACCTGGATACAGTGCTGGAGATGACATTTGACAGCGGGCAATTTAAAAGGTGAAGATAAATTCCTATGTTAAGCTGCTGTTACTACTTTTAATGCACTTGTGAATGTCATCCTGCTCTGTAAAATCTGGGCATTTCATCATCATTTCCCCAGAACCTACAGAGGAAAGAGAACCCCCAGAGAAGGGCCCATTGTCCAGGCAAGAGGAATGAAAAGCTCTGGAGAATGCGGGCATCGATCCCGCTGCCTCTCACATGCTAAGCGAGCGCTCTACCACTTGAGCTAATTCCCCAGCCAACGGCCTTGCCCTGAGGTCCTCTCCCCTCCCAGGCACACAGCCCTGACCCAGCCTCTCCAGCAACCAAAGCCCGGGTCTCCCATCCACCTGGCTCCCACCATCCCAGCCACCAAATCCCTTTGCTGCTGGTGGTGACCACTGACAACCACTGATGGTGCTCAGTTGCCACCATCCCCTGCCCAGGGTTCACCAGAACTTCCTTGCTTGGTTCATTTTCCTCAGCATGGACAACAGCTGGAGCCTGTGCAGGCTTGAAGGCGATGCAGGTAGGCAGGGCCAAAAGGCAGAGGTGCCACAGGGTGTGTTCCAGAGCCAAAAGGACACTCCTTCGAGCCGGAGTTGAACCAGCGACCTAAGGATGGCCGTGCAAGGAGCCTACAGTCCTCCGCTCTACCAGCTGAGCTATCGAAGGAATCATGGGGCAATTCCTGGACCTCACCCATCACACGCTCAAATAACACTGCCCTATTTCAGTGCAGTATGATGCCTCCGTTCCAACAGCCTGATTCAAACAGCCTTGGCTCAATTCTTACAACACTTGCTCAACCCTTTAGCCCGTCACATTGTCCAAATCTACAAACAGAATAGGTACACAACCTGCTGGATGTCATCAACACATGGATTCTCCTCAACTCCAAAATTGCCATCCTTAAGTGCTTCTTCTGCTTCCTTTCCTTCACTGTCACTGGACTGCCTTTTGCCCTCTCATCAAGTTCCAGGCAAATGAACAGATCTTCCTTGAGTCCGTAACCTGCTCCACCAAGACGAGAAAAATCATACGTAAGCCCTCTGAACCTCTGTCTCTGAGCAGAAAATGCCCACTTTTCTGAGACCATCCAGAAAGAGAAATCTCTCAGTTTCATGGTGGTTATTTAGGTGTCTCTGCTGTGTGACTCCTCGGTTTCATTCACGTCTTTCCTCCACGGGGGAGTGCACACCTGGATACAGTGCTGGAGATGACATTTGACGGCGGGCAATTTAAAAGGTGAAGATAAATTCCTATGTTAAGCTGCTCTTACTACTTTTAATGCAGTCGTGAATGTCATCCTGCTCTGTAAAATCTGGGCATTTCATCATCATTTCCCCAGAACCTACAGAGGAAAGAGAACCCCCAGAGAAGGGCCCATTGTCCAGGCAAGAGGAATGAAAAGCTCTGGAGAATGCGGGCATCGATCCCGCTGCCTCTCACATGCTAAGCGAGCGCTCTACCACTTGAGCTAATTCCCCAGCCAACGGCCTTGCCCTGAGGTCCTCTCCCCTCCCAGGCACACAGCCCTGACCCAGCCTCTCCAGCAACCAAAGCCTGGGTCTCCCATCCACCTGGCTCCCACCATCCCAGCCACCAAATCCCTTTGCTGCTGGTGGTGACCACTGACAACCCCTGATGGTGCTCAGTTGCCACCATCCCCTGCCCAGGGTTCACCAGAACTTCCTTGCTTGGTTCATCTTCCTCAGCATGGACAACAGCTGGAGCCTGTGCAGGCTTGAAGGCAGCCAGGCTGGCAGGGCCAAAAGGCAGAGGTGCTGCCACAGGGTGTGTTCCAGAGCCAAAAGGACACTCCTTCGAGCCGGAGTTGAACCAGCGACCTAAGGATGGCCGTGCAAGGAGCCTACAGTCCTCCGCTCTACCAGCTGAGCTATCGAAGGAATCATGGGGCAGTTCCTGGACCTCACCCACCACACGCTCAAATAACACTGCCCTATTTCAGTGCAGTATGATGCCTCCATTCCAACAGCCTGATTCAGCCTTGGCTCAATTCTCACAACACTTGCTCAGCCCTTTAGCCCATCACATTGTCCAAATCTACAAACAGAATAGGTACACAACCTGCTGGATGTCATCAACACATGGATTCTCCTCAACTCCACAATTGCCATCCTTAAGTGCTTCTCCTGCTTCCCTTGATTCACTGTCACTGGACTGCCTTTTGCCCTCTCATCAAGTTCCAGGCAAATGAACAGATCTTCCTTGAGTCCGTAACCTGCTCCACCAAGACGAGAAAAATCATACGTAAGCCCTCTGAACCTCTCTGTCTCTGAGCAGAAAATGCCCACTTTTCTGAGACCATCCAGAAAGAGAAATCTCTCAGTTTCATGGTGCTTATTTAGGTGTCTCTGCTGTGTGGCTCCTCAGATTCATTCACGTCTTTCCTCCACGGGGGAGTGCACACCTGGATACAGTGCTGGAGATGACATTTGACGGAGGGCAATTTAAAAGGTGAAGATAAATTCCTATGTTAAGCTGCTCTTACTACTTCTAATGCAGTCGTGAATGTCATCCTGCTCTGTAAAACCTGGGCATTTCATCATCATTTCCCCAGAACCTACAGAGGAAAGAGAACCCCCAGAGAAGGGCCCATTGTCCAGGCAAGAGGAATGAAAAGCTCTGGAGAATGCGGGCATCGATCCCGCTGCCTCTCACATGCTAAGCGAGCGCTCTACCACTTGAGCTAATTCCCCAGCCAACGGCCTTGCCCTGAGGTCCTCTCCCCTCCCAGGCACACAGCCCTGACCCAGCCTCTCCAGCAACCAAAGCCTGGGTCTCCCATCCACCTGGCTCCCACCATCCCAGCCACCAAATCCCTTTGCTGCTGGTGGTGACCACTGACAACCACTGATGTTGCGCAGTTGCCACCATCCCTTGCCCAGGATTCACCAGAACTTTCTTGCTTGGTTCATTTTCCTCAGCATGGACAACAGCTGGAGCCTGTGCAGGCTTGAAGGAGATGCAGGTAGGCAGGGCCAAAAGGTAGAGGTGCCAGAGGCTGTGTTCCAGAGCCAAAAGGACACTCCTTCGAGCCAGAGTTGAACCAGCACCAGAACTGCCTTGCTTGGTTCATTTTCCTCAGCACGGGCAACAGCTGATGGCTTTGCGGGCGTTGAAGCCAGCCAGGCAGCCAGGCCCAAAAGGCAGAGGTGCTGCCACAGGGTGTGTTCCAGAGCCAAAAGGACACTCCTTCGAGCCGGAGTTGAACCAGCGACCTAAGGATGGCCGTGCAAGGAGCCTACAGTCCTCCGCTCTACCAGCTGAGCTATCGAAGGAATCATGGGGCAATTCCTGGACCTCACCCATCACACGCTCAAATAACACTGCCCTATTTCAGTGCAGTATGATGCCTCCATTCCAACAGCCTGATTCAAACAGCCTTGGCTCAATTCTCACAACACTTGCTCAATCCTTTAGCCCGTCACATTGTCCAAATCTACAAACAGAATAGGTACACAACCTGCTGGATGTCATCAACACATGGATTCTCCTCAACTCCACAATTGCCATCCTTAAGTGCTTCTCCTGCTTCCCTTGATTCACTGTCACTGGACTGCCTTTTGCCCTCTCATCAAGTTCCAGGCAAATGGACAGATCTTCCTTGAGTCCGTAACCTGCTCCACCAAGACAAAAAAATCATACGTAAGCCTTCTGAACCTCTGTGTCTCTGAGCAGAAAATGCCCACTTTTCTGAGACCATCCAGAAAGAGAAATCTCTCAGTTTCATGGTGGTTATTTAGGTGTCTCTTCTGTGTGGCTCCTCAGATTCATTCATGGCTTTTCTGAACGGGGGAGTGCACACCTGGATACAGTGCTGGAGATGACATTTGACGGCGGGCAATTTAAAAGGTGAAGATAAATTCTTATGATAAGCTGCTCTTACTACTTTTAATGCAGTCATGAATGTCATCCTGCTCTGTAAAATCTGGGCATTTCATCATCATTTCCCCAGAACCTACAGAGGAAAGAGAACCCCCAGAGAAGGGCCCATTGTCCAGGCAAGAGGAATGAAAAGCTCTGGAGAATGCGGGCATCGATCCCACTGCCTCTCACATGCTAAGCGAGCGCTCTACCACTTGAGCTAATTCCCCAGCCAACGGCCTTGCCCTGAGGTCCTCTCCCCTCCCAGGCACACAGCCCTGACCCAGCCTCTCCAGCAACCCAGCCTGGGTCTCCCATCCACCTGGCTCCCACCATCCCAGCCACCAAATCCCTTTGCTGCTGGTGGTGACCACTGACAACCCCTGGTGGTGCTCAGTTGCCACCATCCCCTGCCCAGGGTTCACCAGAACTTCCTTGCTTGGTTCATCTTCCTCAGCATGGACAACAGCTGGAGCCTGTGCAGGCTTGAAGGCAGCCAGGCTGGCAGGGCCAAAAGGCAGAGGTGCTGCCACAGGGTGTGTTCCAGAGCCAAAAGGACACTCCTTCGAGCCGGAGTTGAACCAGCGACCTAAGGATGGCCGTGCAAGGAGCCTACAGTCCTCCGCTCTACCAGCTGAGCTATCGAAGGAATCATGGGGCAGTTCCTGGACCTCACCCACCACACGCTCAAACAAAACTGCCCTATTTCAGTGCAGTATGATGTCTCCTTTCCAACAGCCTGATTCAAGCAGCCTTGGCTCAATTCTCACAACACTTGCTCAACCCTTTAGCCCGTCACATTGTCCAAATCTACAAACAGAATAGGTACACAACCTGCTGGATATCATCAACACATGGACTCTCCTCAACTCCACAATTGCCATCCTTAAGTGCTTCTCCTGCTTCCCTTGATTCACTGTCACTGGACTGCCTTTTGCCCTCTCATCAAGTTCCAGGCAAATGAACAGATCTTCCTTGAGTCCGTAACCTGCTCCACCAAGACGAGAAAATCATACATAAGCCCTCTGAACCTCTGTCTCTGAGCAGAAAATGCCCACTTTTCTGAGACCATCCAGAAAGAGAAATCTCTCAGTTTCATGGTGGTTATTTAGGTGTATCTGCTATGTGGCTCCTCAGATTCGTTCATGTCTTTCCTCCACGGGGGAGTGCACACCTGGATACAGTGCTGGAGATGACATTTGACGGCGGGCAATTTAAAAGGTGAAGATAAATTCCTACGTTAAGCTGCTCTTACTACTTTCAATGCAGTCATGAATGTCATCCTGCTCTGTAAAACCTGGGCATTTCATCATCATTTCCCCAGAACCTACAGAGGAAAGAGAACCCCCAGAGAAGCGCCCATTGTCCAGGCAAGAGGAATGAAAAGCTCTGGAGAATGCGGGCATCGATCCCGCTGCCTCTCACATGCTAAGCGAGCGCTCTACCACTTGAGCTAATTCCCCAGCCAACGGCCTTGCCCTGAGGTCCTCTCCCCTCCCAGGCACACAGCCCTGACCCAGCCTCTCCAGCAACCAAAGCCTGGGTCTCCCATCCACCTGGCTCCCACCATCTCCGTCACCAAATCCCTTTGCTGCTGGTGGTGACCACTGACAACCCCTGATGGTGCTCAGTTGCCACTATCCCCTGCCCAGGATTCACCAGATCTGCCTTGCTTGGTTCATCTTGCTCAGCAAGGGCAAGAGCTGGAGCCTGTGTAGCCTTGAAGCCGATGCAGGTAGGCAGGGCCAAAAGGCAGAGGTGCCACAGGGTGTGTTCCAGAGCCAAAAGGACACTCCTTCGAGCCGGAGTTGAACCAGCGACCTAAGGATGGCCGTGCAAGGAGCCTACAGTCCTCCGCTCTACCAGCTGAGCTATCGAAGGATTTACAAGGCTGTGTTGGACATCCTTTCATACTCTGTACAACCGTATTTCTCACTGTGCAAGATTCTTTCTTGATACTATATGCTGCTCCCTTCTCATACCACCGCTACAGCACACTTTGTCCTGATCTTACCTCTGACCTTAATCCTCTTACTTACAGAGGTCATTTTTCTGTGTGTATTTATCTGACTTCATTTCCAGAAGTGCCTTACACATCTTGTAGCATGGCTGTTTCCCTGCTTGTTGTCATTTTTGTCTCTGAAACATATCACGCTGATTGCTGCTCTGGAGGTCTGAAGTGTTCAGTGGTCCAGAGGTGGTGAAGGAGACCATTTATCACAAAAAAAATTTGAATGGACATAATTCTTTGTGTCTTGTATGGGAAGTAGCCAACAAACTTCTGTGTTCACTCTCCATTTTTTGTCTTTCTCCTTTTTCCCTACTCGTACTGTACCACGATTATCACATAACTAGGAATATCACTTTCCCAGGGACCCATAGGGAAGCAACTACGTAGCTCATGCTTCATGCTAGGTCACATAGTTCTTGTCCTTACTTTTACTCTTTCTTGTGTTGGACCTAGCAGAGTCTTTTTTTCTCACTCCTATGAATTCTTCTACCAGCATATAGATATCCTTCCTATTACTAAATCATCTCCAATTACTAGATATCATCTTGTTCTGCCGTGAGTTGTTTTATTAATGTCCTTTTTTTTAGTGAGGAGTTTTCCCAAAATCAAAATAAGAACATACCTTTTGTTAACTGTACTATGTTGAAAGCAATTCTGTTAGTATTCTAAAATAACACTAAGTAAGGTGAGTGTGCAGCTGATGTTTTTCACCTCTTGGAAACTTCCTTTTGTTCAAATTCTCATTTTTATGAGATCTGGGGGGATATGGACAGGGTAGAAGATGTCTTTTTGTACGTAGGGAAAAGAAGAATGGCTGGAGACTGATTGTCCCATGCCTGCTACCACAAGTAGGTTTTGCAAGTAATACCTCTCCCATTTTCTGCTTTTTAATTCTAATTGCAGGTTTGTTTTCAGCTAAGAAAAGGGATAGATTGCATAAGCTACTTAAATACTTGGATGGCATGTGATGTCATTAGTCATGCAAGACTTAGCTTGTTTTTCCAGTTCTCCATCTTTTATTATGTTTAAGGTACCACGTTAAATATGACTGAAAATGTATGTTTAAGGTACCACATGCACAGTATAGTAAATATGACCAATATTGAAGCTCTTCACTTTATTGGAGACATGTTTAAGGAGTTCTGTATGATCTATGAGAAAACGACTGGAGTTCAGCATACAGAACTGAAGACATTGTTGGCAGAGGTGGTTCCCCAGCTCATATCAGTCTTGATATTGGCAGAATATGTCTGAAGCAGGAACTGTTATCAGGAGCAAAGCAATTCTATCTACTGGGGGAATATCTTCTACTGGGACTCAGTGGAAAGTCAAGCAGGACTCCACCCTGAGAATAAATTCGTTAGGGGAAGAGTGGGAATACTGCCTTTGCACCACAAATAGTATTTTTGGGGCATAATGGTCCTGGCTAGCTCCTGAAACAGAACAAATATTTACGAAATGCAACACAGCTTGACTGAGGTGAGAATCAGTTATTTAAAACACTAGTAAATCGCTTTTGATGCCACTAGAGGTCAGCACTAGTCATTAAATACATGTCTTGGGAAAATCTTATTGCCAGCTCTCCAAAGGGAGTGGTGACTTTTGAAAAGATACACTTCTCTCTATGCTTGTTTTGCAAGTACATGTGAGCTCACACTGCCAATGCTTCAGCATGGCTGGAAGCAAACCTTTTCTTCAGTAAGCTTTTCTTCCCCAGTGCTATTTGTGAGCTAACAGTCCCACACTGTTCCTTTCAAGCTGTATCTGTCCTTGGATGCCATAGCACTGAATACAGTCAGGGGGGAAAAGTGGTACTGAGCCCTGTCCTAACAAAGCCTTCCCACCAGCATAAACAGCCCAAAGCTATTGATGATCAGCTTCCACTGCTTTAAGGACTGTCTCAGAAGTGCACCAGTGGGGAGCTAGGCCCAGAGAAAAGCACTTAAAACCGGGGCTAACTCACTGTGCTTTCCCACTTGTGCTTCAGATAGTTCCTTTCTGCTGCTGCTCATAACTGGTTTTCCAGACACAACCACTGCCTGGGCTTCTGCAAACACAGGTACTGTTCACAAAATTTTAATAGGGCTACTTTTGGTAGGCGATTAAATACAGAATTTGTTATAAAGAAGACAGTGTTGATGACATAAGCAGTGTGATCATCCTGGTTTTAAACAACCTTTAGAAAGTCTTTATCTTTGTTGAAACCCGCTAAATGATGTAAATCAGTTGACAGTCATAATGAAACAAATGGCTGTGCTTTATTATCATGCTGCAACCTATGATTTCAGAATTTTCACTCTCTCCTTTAACATGGTAGCTGACTAGGTATCCATACAAAAAGTTCATGCTTATTGTCATAGAACACTTTTTTACCAAAATTTTCATATTCAGTCATTTTATGTCACTTCCACCGAGTATGTCAGAGCTGGAAAAAAGAATGCTGAACTCACTGTTCAGAATGATTATATCTCTATTCAAATCTATTTTGTAATGTTTTCTAAGTGTCTGCATGCAGACATACAGATGACTTATTTTCTTTTTGCTTTGTTTTGTTTTTCCTATTTAAGAAAACTGGCTCTGAAATACCATCCTGACAAGAACCCAGACAATCCAGAGGCTGCAGAAAAATTTAAAGAGATCAACAGTGCTCACGCAACATTGACTGATCTGTCCAAGCGAAACATATATGACAAGTATGGATCCTTAGGGCTCTATGTGGCAGAACAGTTTGGTGAGGAAAATGTTAATACCTACTTCATACTCTCAAGCTGGTGGGCAAAGGTAAGCTGTTATTTTCTGTTGGAAATCGAATGTTGCAATGCACACAATTCCATACACAAGGAACCCCCTGAAAAATGATCTCTCTACAGGCTTAACAAATAGTACAATATGATCCTAAACCACTATTAAAACCTTAATTAAACAATGACATTATCTGAAAAATCAACAGTGGCAGAATGTAACATAAGCTCAGAATAGAGCTAATATTGAATGTTTTCCTTTTTAACTTGGTAAATAGTTAAATAGGGTGCATGTTTTGTAACACTTTCAGACATTAATCAGATTTGAATCTAGTGCTACAGGTTAATTTTGAGTTTCTTTTCAGTAATGACTAAATAAAAATGACTCATTGTTCAAAAACGGGAAGTCCCACTTATATGACAACCAGTTAATAAGTTATTACAGCACAAATTTAGCTGTGTTCTTTGCTATATATAGCACACAGCACAAGCAAGCAATAATAATACATAACACTGTGATTATGGTGTCATATGTGCCCTGATGAGGGGGTGAGAGAAAGGAAGTGGAAGAAAAGGTGGAGTGGAGGAAGAGAGCAGGAAAGGAAGAAAATGATACATCAAAAACTGGCATATTGCTCAAGGAAAAGCTCATCATGGGCTGCTCTCATCATAAAAGAGTTGTTAATGTGCTTTCTTGTATCACTGGTGTCTCCAATGTTTGCATATGTTAAAATCGAGTGTTTCTGCAAATACTCAAATGTTACAGAAATGTAACAAATCAGTGGAACTGCAAATGTGCAAAATCTGTGCTGTCCCTACCTCTTTCCACCAACAGAGCACAGGAAGGCAAGGCTCTGCTGGAGCACATAGGAAAATGGTCTGTACTGTAGGAAGCAAGCACAGCTTTGATCTGAGAACCATGGAACATGGATTCCTGTACTCAGCAAAGATCAGTGCTTCACTGACTGCCCTGCAGCCCCCTTTCAAGAAGGGAGAAATCACTTGGGCACTTTGTGAGAAGCCAGAATTTGTCTGCTGAATCAGGGTGAGACAGCAACTGCTCAGATGCAGAACAGTGAATGAAACTAATGAATGAGATACTGGTGTTTAAATCACACTTGCAAAGGCACAGTTGCACCCTCAGAACCAAGCTGGAGACTGCTCACTTGCAGCTGCTGTAGCGGACTCCTGCTGCAGGCTGGACTCCCCAGTACAGCCACTGTGTTCTCCTGCTGCATCATTCCCTCCTTTCTTTGCTGCCCACCCTCTCCTTTGGTCTCTTTGCCACAGTTCACGTGCCAGGAAGCATTGCCTTAGAGCTGACTACTATTAACAGTCTTGGTAAGCAAGGTTTTTCGAAGTAAGATAAAACACAGTTTGCTGCTCTTTTTAGCTTATATTTCCCCTTCTTCATACTGATCTTTAATGGAAATTTTATGGAGTATAAAATCTTCTGTGATTAGAAAATCAGGAGCAGGAATAATTGCTGTGGCTTTGACTCATAAGGAGAGCAGTGGACAGTACAGAAAGCAGCTAGTAAGTCCCTAAAAGAGGAATGTGAGGGCTGTTTCAAGGTAGCTGTATTCCAGAGGTGAGATATCCTGAATATTCCAGCAGAAGTTATCACTGTGTCCTGGTTTTCAAGAATTCTGTACAAAAAACCCAAAATCTCCATAGAGACTTATTTGAGGATTGTCACAGGTAGTCTCTCTGTCCCTCTCCCAACTCAAAATCTTGCCACCTCCAAAGCATGAACAGGCCATCCAAGTGGGGTTTTTTGCAAGCTGAGCTCATTATTCCTCATCTCTTTTTAACTCATGCACAAATACTGGGTCATTTTCAGATTTTTCTAGTGAGTATCACAATACTATGTGAGTCTGATACATTATCTGAAAATGACCTCTGGACCCCTAATTTCCTCCATTCTGATAGAAGACAGTAGGGACTATAGCTTTCACACATTATCTTCCTCTTCAACTACAAACATTCCTAGTAAATCCTCTTCCCTAGCACACTCATACGCAGAAGACCTGACAACTGTGAGGAGGTGCATCATTAGAAGTAAGAAAACTCAAATGAAAGAGAAATGCAAAGTGAAAATTACTTTTTTTTTTGGAGTGCCAGACTCCTTAGCAGGCATGGAGGCTGGGAACATACTGACATAGGTAATGGTAACTTTAACTCCTTCTCCACTGGCCAGCATAGGGTTTGGTTAGTTGTTTTAGCAAAAAAAATTCTCCCTCTACCATGAAAAGTTTATTGATCACATCAATAAACATTTTCTGTGATAACGTAAACACAAGAAATCTTGAAACATTTAAATGAATAAATCATGAATAAATGTAAGGTTTTTTTTTCCTCTATACATTTTTATTCTTTTCATGCTATCCATTGTGGCTATTTATTCTCCATTATGGCATAAATGATAAACAGCCAGGTAACTTATTTTAGGACTTATATTTAGAATAGGTTTGGGTGTCCCTTGGAAGGAAAACATTTTAAAACAGAAAGTCAACGTCCTTCATTTATAAGTACTTTGCTCACACTTGATACATGTCTATATTAATATTAGGCATGTAAATAGTCTTATTACATTCAGAGATGCTTCAGTCGGCCTGCACTAACATTGTCAAACTGAGTGTTATTTACATAGCCTCATTGTCAAAGTTTGACAATATCCTGATGTTTGTGTTTGCTTTCTTCCTCAGCAGCATGTTTTCTTATGAATATAATGAATAATTAGTAAAGTGCCGACTATACAACTATAATGCTAAAGCCTGGCTATACCTCCAACCTACTTATACCTGGTGGCCACAAAGCTGTGCTGGCTTTACATACACATTCCACATATCAGCTTCGATTTGCTTTTCAGAAATGTCACTGTCTTTCCTTTGATCTTATGCCACTATGCTCAAGGAGAGATGTGGAGGTTTCTCCTTTGCCATAAACAACTTGAGTCAGGAACATGGGGTGGCAGTGTCAGCATAAGGGCTCCTCTTCTGCAGGTCCCCCAACCCATTGCTGCGACACAGCACACAGCCCCCGGCATGTGCTGTGTACCCAGGCAATGACTTTGTCCAGAGGAAGAAGAGGTCTGTAAATTAAGTTTTCTGTCTGTTCAATCTGGCCAAGATCTCTGGTCTCAGCCCCCAGGCAGCTGTGCTGGCTCTGCTGAAGCCTCTGTGCTGTGTGTCAAAGGGACAGGAGTGGGCAGAGGGAGATGCAGGTGAGGACTTCTTGGCGCACGAGTCCCAGATCAGGAAATGCAGACCAAGGAGTCTAATTTAGGAGATGTCACCTGTGTGCTCTGGCACAGGCTAATGGGGAGAGCAAGACACCTCCAATGGGCAATTCAAATCCTCCTGAGGCTGAATCACCCTCTGGAAGGACTTTCAATTGCCCATTGACTGTGGGGAGCTCATGGGGGCTACAGTCCTAATTTGGATGCCTTATTCCAGTGCCTAAAGTTATGTGGGATGCATCTGGGTCTTCACTTTTTTTTCTCTCAGCTTTGCTATTGACAAGAACCTGCCAGTAAATAAAAGTTTGCAAAAATGATCTTGGGCAAATGAGTCATTTTTAAGATGGAAATGAGTCATTTTGAGGTGGGTGGGGTTTTGCATACCACCTGGAAGCTTTTCCTGAGGAACAGCCTCTGAAGACAGACTTCCAGAAGCTGAGCATATGGGGGCCTATTGGTTGGTGTCTTCTTTGTGGATGTGCTCCTTAAGCGGCAAATAGGAGCTCACGGGTGAGGACTTTGGAAGTTCTGGCCCTTGTTCGGGCACTCGGCCAGCAGCTGGACTCCTCTGAGTGCTAAGCACTTGAGAACCCAAGTTCCTTTGACAATTTGCCTTTAGCAGGCTGCTGAGAGTTTGAAGAAGGTCATTGCTCACAGGGTTTTCCTCCCTCTGTGTTTAACCCAGGGCCTGTTTGCAGTCTGTGGTCTGCTGACGGGCTGCTACCTCTGCTGCTGCCTCTGCTGCTGCTTCAACTGCTGCTGCGGGAAGTGTAAACCCAAAGCACCCGAAGGAGAAGAGCAGGAGTATTGTGTGTCTCCAGAAGACTTGGAAGAGCAAATTAAGAACGACATGGAAAGAGGTGTGTATTATGGGGGCATACTGTTTGGCAAAGCTGTTCACAGCAATCTTTAAAGCCTGTAGGCCAGATGTTCTGCTCATGATGCTGAGGCTGGTCCAGACATCAGTGGAGACATGCCAGTTCACTCTGTGACCTGATGAACTTCCCAACTTGTGTTTTCATTAACATGAAAACTTACGGCACTAACAAATATCTCCTGTATCATTAGAAGTCTCAAGACTCATCTTAAGCAGTGATGTTCACTCTAGCCCCCATACCCATGCTGCTTCGTATCCTAGATCCCGTACTTATACACTAGATCTGAATTGACTGGTGATTGCCACATCTGACCCACCTGAATAAGCTGTCATTCAGGTTTTATTTATGTATAATTTATGGCTGGCTGTGGTGGGCCAACTGTATCCATCCAATAAAAGGCAAGAGAAGATGCAAAGTCTTCAACAGTAAAGTTGTGCAGTAACCTAATAGAGTTTTCATGCAAGTTGCCGCAGCTCCCAAGCTGCTCACTTTCTACACTGACAGTAGCAATTATGCTGCCTTACCAGGAGCCAGATCTTGGACACAATCCAGATGAAAACTAATCCTCTCAAAAATATGTGCAGTTACCTGCCCATTTAACACCTTGCCATGCCTCACAGTGGGGCAGGCTGAGTGCTGAGGCTGGTTCAAAGAAGGGAGCAAGAGTGCCTGGCCAAGAACATGGGCTGGGGTAATGGGACACCCTTCTGTCTGCACATTCAAGTTTTGCCTATACCAAAGGATGATGGTGGTAATTTCCTTATTTGGCACAAGTGTGATTTACATATTTTAAACCAAGAGCCCTGTCCTAATCTGCTGAAGTGGTGCAGAAGTTTGCCTTCATCTTCAAGGGAAGCAGAAACATCTCATACTGGACAGATTGGGGCACTTGCAGGTTAGGATGAGAGAGGCAACATCACTTGCTTCAGCAGGGGAAACTTAGGCCACTTTTCAGTTGCAAATTCATATAAATTATGATTAGGAGTATGCTTTTTTTATGAGGAAGGACCTAAGGAGTTAGATCACTCTTTTTCTTTTCCATTGTTGTGGAAGGTCTTATGCTGTTACATTCTTACATTTACTATGCTTAAATTAGCACTGCCAGATTGCGAAAGTCATGTTCCCTTAGCAGGGGAGATTTTTTTCCCCCAACTTTTCACACAAATTTACCCTTCCATAAATATGCAACAAAACACTTGTAGTAGATGAAACAAATGCTATTTATACAACTGCTATGCCAACGTGTGGTGGTATTTTTAAATGTGTTTTGCCTAGAGGCATATCAAGGTAAATACAGTGAGCTTAAAAACTGATCATACTTGATCAGTCTCTGCAAAGGCAACAAAAAGTACTAGTGAAGACTTTATAACCACAGTGCACTACCTGAAATAAATATAATATACTATGTGACACAGGCACCTGCAAAGTGCAAATCTAAAATGGGTCTTGATATTTATGATCTGTGACAGCAGAACCAAGTTTGAAATATGACGATGGAAATTTGAAGGGTAAGAATTTTTTAATTCTGCCTGGATATTTTTTTTAATTTTTCTAATTTGGCAGGTGTTTTTCCTTCCCTCAAAATCCAGCACAAAATTCCCCAGTGGCAAACACCACCCTCCTTCCAGCGCAAGTGATGTGTCTTGGTATTCAGTAATTTTAGGCCAACTTCCCATCCGCTTACTCCCACCAAGTCTCACTGAGATATCAGTTTTTTAAATATTTTAAAATGTTTAGCAAAGTCCCAGTCTGAAAAATTAACAGAATATGGAATTATATATTTTAAGTATTTTGAAGACAGTATTGAGTATATAGGTAGGGCCTGAAGAAAACTAGATAATTGTACCTTTCTTACCCTTCTCTTCAGTCTTGCTACACCTTCCTACCAATCAAAACCAGCTTTCCTCAATAGAGTAGAATACTCTGTATTTTAAAATTAGATTAAAAGAAAGCAACATATCAGGAAGAAAAGTTAAGATGCCGTGACAGAGGGTAATGTAAGCAGCTGAAAAGAAAATAGACACTGTATTTAGAAAAAATCAATGACAACTGGCTCAAAATGCACCTTGCCACCCGCCCCACCTCCAGATTTTAGGTAATTCAGAAACAAACTGTAATCACTCCTGCAGCAGCTTTCATTTTGGAAGAGGAAATCCTATTAGGATCCAAATTCTTTGCATGACCTCTGCCCACAGGCTGAGTATTCTAGATGATAATTCATTTCATTGCTTCCTGCAAAGAAATTAATTAAGATTCCCACTATCTATATTATTGCTTGCCAGAGCTTTTTTGCTAAGGCCAAAGCATAGATTCTCAAGCTAATGCCATACAATAATTTATACAAGTATTTTGTAGTCGGTCACTGATTTCTTGAGGAATGCAACATTGACAGTACATCACCATTCCTGATCCTAAAAACCTCTGAGTGAGTCTCCAGCAGTTGTTACTGTACTCAGTGGGAGCTGCTTGGAGCCGGCTGTACTGCTCAAAAGACACTCTGTGTGTTGTGGGAGTCAAGATTTAGACTTCATCTTTTGAACTGGCACAACAGTAATGATTTTCAGTCCCTCACATTTCTCCTTAATAAAATGAAGGTGTTACACAGTTGATTTCATTCCTCAAATTAAGATACCATAAAACATAATGATTAGTGAAAAAGATGTGAGGATGAAAATTCAGCAATCCTTTTCCTAAAATAAAAGCAAAGTGTGTTGTCACTGAAATAAACACAATCATGCTTCAGTCTTGTTAAAATGGCATACTCCTCTAGAACAAAGTTTTATTCAAATATATGTGACTACTTCTGGTGCTCAGTTAGTTAAATATCTCCCATGAGAGATTCACTTTACAGCATATACTTCCATGGGTATCATGACCATCAGAACTAAAGGAATGGGGGGATTTGCAAGCCCCAACCTGTACTTAGGTTACAATGATTCCCTCTCATGACTACTGATTTGTACTAGAGAGGACTGTGGCCTACTGTACAATGGAAGACCAAAAAATATTTGGATTATTACATTTAAAAAATGGCAATTTTTAGGGTTTCAGATCAAACATGACATTAAAAAAGTATAAAGTAGGGTAATCTGTGTTGTCATGCCATGATATTATGGGTGACCTGCAAAAATACCCTGGTAGAGGGAAGTACCACTCGCTCATCTGCAGAACAGAGGCATACAAGAGTTCATTATGTTCACTTACACACATGGGAGAGGCTGCCAGATTTTGCTTCCACTGAAGTCAGTGGCAAACCTTTTGTTGATTTCTGTGGTCCCAGGGGAGGTGCTACTGGAATTTGGGTTGTCTTGGTACTTCAGGGTAGGTACCTCAGGCTGTAATGATGCACATTTTGGTAGGTTTGTTCTCTCTCTGGTTATCATTGTAAGAACAAAGCACGGCATTTCTAAACTGACTTTCATTTTATGGAAAATGAAATCTGGGAGAGAAAAGAAAAAAAAGTAAAAAAAGGAACCCGAGTAACAAAAAATACTTTCTCAACTCAGAAGCAATAAGTTTTTAGCACTTCATTGTCTCCTCCACACTCCATATGATATCAATGTAGGCGAACAGCAAGCAAGAGCTATCTATAGAAAGCAGTTGTCGTGGTTTAAACAGTTTAAACTGTGATTTCTGCTGCACCTCCATTCTGCAGCTCTCCATTAGCAGACTATATTTGTACAGTTTATTATATGATGGGTCCCTGTTCTGATAAAACCCATCCTAAATCTTAAAAAGGGTGGGGGCAGCAAAAAGCTTCTAGAAGGTGTCAGCTCGGAACTGTCTGCAAATCAGCTGGAAGCAATGTGACATATTCGCAGTGGGTCCTGCCCCTTGTTGCACATCTGGGTATCGCAGCAAAATGAACTGCTAGTCTCTGCCCTCCATCAGTGATCTTCCAGAAAATGAACAACTTGGAGGCAGCAGAGGGTGGGAGGGAGTGCTGCTTAGAAATGTAGAAAATACACAGCAACTTAAAAATGGATTGAAGCTGCCAAACCAATCTGAGCCCGATCTGAGCTCTAAGCTTTAATTACTTATATACTTGTAGAAGTTACAAAACATGTCTGCCTTTGACCTTGTGTCTAAATGCGGAATTGCCCATACAGAGAAGCTGCCTGGCATTTAATCATTCTTGCCTTTCACCTTGACACAGTCAAAGTTGTTCTACCCCCACTGAGGAGAAGCCGTATGGCATGCAATTAGATTCCTGCTCTGGATTGAGTTACTCCTGTACATTGCATCTTTTGCCCGTGATTCATCCCATCAACTGTCATGTAAACAGTAGGAAACATCAGATGAGGGTTTTTTTCTGAACATTCGGTCATTTGGCAAGAAAGGTTATCATTTGTATTCAGTTACTGTGAAAGCTGAGACATAGAGCCTAATAGAAAGCTTTACATCAAGACAGAATTAGTCCAAATTTTTTCATATGAAAACACTTCACTGAGATGGATGAACCTTTAAAAGTCAGTCTCTCAGTTTTGAGTCTCATTCTTCCCCCCAAAAAACGGTGTGTTGGAAAGAGGCCCAGGAGAAGGGCAGCCAAACTTTCTTCGTTATCAGAGGGAACACAATAGCCATCGGGAACTCTGTAAGGACTTCACCTTCCCCCACTCTACAACAAAGACACTTTTTATGTATTGGGAAACCAAACTGCATAACTTCATGGAATGTGAAAGTACAAATCAGTAAGAGTCAACAGAGTGACAATATAGCGTGATAATAGAGTGATAATAATCAGTAGAGGATAATACAAGGTTTTGGCAGTTCCAAACTCATTAAAACAGTAATTCTCAAAATCCTATTGCATATATACTACATAAGACCTCAAAATGCAATTTAGCATGTCTAATTAACTAGCTGTCTTTCAGGATCTGTGATTTCTTCCCTCAAGTATATTACTCTCACCCATTTTTATTTCCTTTTACCTCTCTTCTTTCTTTGCTGTTAACTTTGCCTTGTTCAAGAGTAATTTCTGGCCCATTCTCACAAATGCCATCAAGGTTTGTACTTGCTGACTCACAATAGCGCTCATTATATTCAGACATTTGCAGGAACAAGCACTTGCAATTGGAACAGGCAGGAACCCTTATCCTGCAATATCTGCAAAGCCCCAGGTACAGCTAATACCCAGTTTAATAGCACCCAGAAATCTGGCATTACACGTGGACAAGGAGTAAGGGCATTTGTAGACTCGGTGTGGGCATTGCCACCTCTTGCATATGCACACAGCTGTCTGTGAAGCCAAGCTTAAGCTATAGCCAGAACAGCAGATGAAATGTTGTGGTACTAACACGAAGTCTGACTTCGGTAGCTGCTGAAGGATTCTTAAAGTATTTTTTGTCGTCCTCCCCAATTTAGATGGAGAAACTCCTATCATGCTTCAGCCGACTAATGCGACCGAGAAGACACAGCTAATAGGGGACAGCCATCGGAGCTATCGCACAGACTCCTAGAGCCAGCAAACACAACCTGTTGGTGATTCCCAGTGAGAACAAACACACTGATAAGCTCTGCAGCCTGTGTTTGTAGTTGTCTTTAAGCTAATCAAGAGTAACCTGAGAGAATTTCCTATCAAAGCAGAATCTCCCTCTAGGCCACTTCCCATAGGTTGATACCTGCACTCTGCAAGGAGATACCTAGAGGCGCTACAGAGCTCTACACGCCGGCATACTGGTCTCTCATAGCTTCAAACTGCCAGGCTCAGCATGGTCTTTCCCTCTAACAATACTCCCTTTTGTATAGTTGCTCTCCTCCAGGCCCTTGGATGTGGGTTCACCTCCTAGACACAATCCCATGTCCCTTTATGGACACACCAGTTCCATCTCTGCCTGCCCTGGGAATACTCCTCGCATGCTGCAGTTTTGCTGGATGTGAAGCATTCCCATGAAGGGAATCCAGGAAATGCTCTTTAGCATAGCTCAGAGGCAAAGGAGGTGACAAGGCAGATGGGGCTGTCCTTCCAGAAGACTAAAGGCTCTTTGGAAAGCAGTGAGCAGCTTGCCTGGGCCCAGCATTGGCAGTTATAAACTTGAGCCAGGACAAAGTGCCTGGAGGTTGTTCTGATGATGGTTACAACACGGGTCACTGCAAATCCTGTAGCCTCATCCAGCACCAGAAGCACACAAGGGCTTTGTGCCTTCCCCTGCAAACACAGGAGACAGTGGGCAAGCACCCTGTGGAGGGGAAGAGTGCCCTGTGCTGCCCCAGTGCCTCTCTCCTGTCCCCATAGCTGGTGACAGACCCAAGGCAAAGCTTCCCTGATCCTGCCCACTTGGGCCTGCTGCCCATGTCATGTGGCCCTGGCTTCTCCAGCTGCAGCTGCAGTGTGCTGGAAATTGGTCCCCAGCCAGCAGCTTTCAGCTGGAGTTCTTATTGTACTGCTGGCCCCACTGCCCTGCTGGAACTGGGCTGGGAGCCACTGCACCAGCGCTGGCAACCAGGGCTGTGGGACCAGCAAGGACTCGGCAAGGCAGGCAAGCAGCAGAGGAGCAACTGTCCTCACAGCCCAGGTCCTCCCCTCTGCCCCAGGCACAGGGGGTTTAAGAGCACATGGCGTGATTTAAAATAAAGAGGTAGGGATAAGGTGTATTGGTGGTGGGTACAGGATGAAGAAAGTAAGCCCCTAATTTGTAAGAAAGAGATGAAGAAACACCTCTTAGATCCTAAACTTAGCCCTTCTGTGGTTGGGCATAATAGTTTAAGCCTTAAGACAGCTGAATTTCTTCTTAATCATCATGTTACACCAATCACTGTCAGTTCAGTATGTTTGCTATTTTTGCTGTGGTCCAAAGGGGGTATAATGTTCCACTATACTATATAGACCAGTGAATACATAGCTAGTCAAAAACATTAAAATTGGATCCTGGAGTTGTGAAACATTATTATCTTTCTTCTATTCTCACCTTTCACATCAAATGTCATCCCACGGCAGCTAAATATATGGGAAAACAGTGTGTTTCATAGACCCAGCTATAACTCCAAAGTCAAGAAATACTTCCTTCAAAATTTTCTTTAAAGTTCCCATAACACATGGCCATTTTAAAAGCCATTAATTCCAGTTCAGGTTATATACCTGTTCTCCAGGTGCAGGCACTGGGGCCAGCTGACACACACATTGCCCTCAGAAACAGCCCTATTTTTTTCTGCCCCAGAAAAGAGGGAAAGTCCTGGCATGGCTGGGGCTGTGCACAGGCACTCACTTCCCTCCTCCCCATGGGCTCCTCTTTGTCCTCAGTTGGATGCTGCAATTACTTTGGAGGCCACTCATATGTACATAAATCCAGGGTGCCATCCTGCCAGCTAAGCGGTGCTGCAGGAATGTGCCCATCCATCCCAGTTGTCCCAGGGGACAAGTGGATGTGCCTTGGTGGCACCATCCTGCTGCTGAGGGGCTGTGAGCCCAAAAGACACATTAATGTGCTGTGCACCTTCCCTCTGGCTGGCCAGATCCTCCTCCTGCTCCCACGGAAGTCAACAAGATTTACACCCTTGATTTCAACAGCAGCTACAGAGCAGGCCTAAAGCCAGGGAGGGAAAGGGAAATCCCAGATTAGCAAAAACAATGGGGGGGACCATTTCACATACAACACCTTTGATATCCCTCAGGGCCCCATTACGGGCCAGAGCCAAAACTTACTGAAATCAAGGAAGTGATCTCCATAGGCTTGAAATGTGACCACGAGTCACATGGTTCTTATTTGCTCTTTCTAAATGAGACATTTTTCTTGGGAAAGGTTTATGACTCGATCCTGAAGTGTGATGCAAAGGTAGACAAGCTGCTGCGTGTCTGCAAAGCCCTTTTACAGACACAGGGACCTGTACTACTACAATGTAGTATCTTGATTAGCCAAAACCCCTAGAACAAACCAATGACCAAGCATCTGAGCAGGTTCTCCAGGACTTGCAGGTTAAAAATTAGAGTGTCTGAACCCACTGTTTAATTCCAAAAAGGAATCTCAGTTTTCAGGGTACCAGGGCATTTGCTGTCAGGACCAGCTATTCTGAGGACATGTGGAGAAAGGATGAATAAGGATTTCAAGACTTAGCTCTTCAGTGGGATTTTACGCATTTCTTTGCTTCTCAGAAAAGTTCCTCATGTGAACTCAGCTATGCTTATGTTATCTGTTTCAGTGGAAAGTTCAGTTGCATACCCATTAATCTTCTCAAAATGTACAGTTCCTCAAATGGTTGTTCTGCTTCACTGCATTTATTTATATGTAATGTACTATATATTCAAAGCTACCCTTGCTGTCAACCACTCTGACTAATAAAGGTTGTATGTATGAATTGTAGCACTCCCTTTACTTTTTCACACTATCAGAAGGTTCATTCCGGTAACAGATAGAGAAGCTGTTGAGACAGCTGTCCAAAGTTAGAGCTTTGCACACCGACAAGCGGCAAGCAGCAGCTCAGGGTTTCCCCAGAGAGGAACTAGGTCTTGGATTGCAGCAGATGCACCTACCTATGCAAAGCAGCCAGAGCTATAGCTGCACATTGCAAATCCTTTATATAATGTAGAATGCTTGTATACATTGAAACAAAACAAAACAGTGGTGTGATGAATCACAGAACCATGGAATCATTTAGGTTGAGAAAGACCTTTAAGCTCATCAAGTCCAACCACTACCCAAGGACTGCCAAGTCCACCACTAAACTATGGCACTGAGGACATCTACATGGTTTTCGAATACCTCCAGGGACAGTGATTCCACCCCTTCCTGGGCAGCCTGTTCCAATGCTCAACAACCCTTTCAGTGAACAAATTTTTCATAATATTCATTCTAAACCTCTCCTGGCACAGCTTGAACCCATTTCCTCTTGTCTTATCGCTTGTTGTTGGGAGCACAGACCAGCCACCTCTTCACTCCATCCTGCTTCCAGGTAGCTGGAGAGAGTTTTACTGATATCAGTTCCTTTATGGAACAATTTCTCCCAGCAAAGGGTGGAGAG